>NC_091790.1:207902500-209301868 GCF_041296235.1 Equus asinus | reverse complement strand
ACCCTAACCCTAACCCTAACCCTAACCCTAACCCTAACCCTAAACCCTAACCCTAACCCTAACCTAACCCTAACCCTAACCCTAACCCTAACCCTAACCCTAACCCTAACCCTAACCCTAACCCTAACCCTAACCCTAACCCTAACCCTAACCCTAACCCTAACCCTAACCCTAACCCTAACCCTAACCCTAACCCTAACCCTAACCCTAACCCTAACCCTAACCCTAACCCTAACCCTAACCTAACCTAACCCTAACCCTAACCCTAACCCTAACCCTAACCCTAACCCTAACCCTAACCCTAACCCTAACCCTAACCTAACCCTAACCCTAACCCTAACCCTAACCCTAACCCTAACCCTAACCCTAACCCTAACCCTAACCCTAACCCTAACCCTAACCCTAACCCTAACCCTAACCCTAACCCTAACCCTAACCCTAACCCTAACCCTAACCCTAACCCTAACCCTAACCCTAACCCTAACCCTAACCCTAACCCTAACCCTAACCCTAAACCCTAACCCTAACCCTAACCCTAACCCTAACCCTAACCCTAACCCTAACCCTAACCCTAACCCTAACCCTAACCCTAACCCTAACCCTAACCCTAACCCTAACCCTAACCCTAACCCTAACCCTAACCCTAACCCTAACCCCTAACCCTAACCTAACCCTAACCCTAACCCTAACCCTAACCCTAACCCTAACCCTAACCCTAACCCTAACCCTAACCCTAACCCTAACCCTAACCCTAACCCTAACCCTAACCCTAACCCTAACCCTAACCCTAACCCTAACCCTAACCCTAACCCTAACCCTAACCCTAACCCTAACCCTAACCCTAACCCTAACCCTAACCCTAACCCTAACCCTAACCCTAACCCTAACCCTAACCCTAACCCTAACCCTAACCCTAACCCTAACCCTAACCCTAACCCTAACCCTAACCCTAACCCTAACCCTAACCCTAACCCTAACCCTAACCCTAACCCTAACCCTAACCCTAACCCTAACCCTAACCCTAACCCTAACCCTAACCCTAACCCTAACCCTAACCCTAACCCTAACCCTAACCCTAACCCTAACCCTAACCCTAACCCTAACCTAACCCTAACCCTAACCCTAACCCTAACCCTAACCCTAACCCTAACCCTAACCCTAACCCTAACCCTAACCCTAACCCTAACCCTAACCCTAACCCTAACCCTAACCCTAACCCTAACCCTAACCCTAACCCTAACCCTAACCCTAACCCTAACCCTAACCCTAACCCTAACCCTAACCCTAACCCTAACCCTAACCCTAACCCTAACCCTAACCCTAACCCTAACCCTAACCCTAACCCTAACCCTAACCCTAACCCTAACCCTAACCCTAACCCTAACCCTAACCCTAACCCTAACCCTAACCCTAACCCTAACCCTAACCCTAACCCTAACCCTAACCCTAACCCTAACCCTAACCCTAACCCTAACCCTAACCCTAACCCTAACCCTAACCCTAACCCTAACCCTAACCCTAACCCTAACCCTAACCCTAACCCTAACCCTAACCCTAACCTAACCCTAACCCTAACCCTAACCTAACCCTAACCCTAACCCTAACCCTAACCCTAACCCTAACCCTAACCCTAACCCTAACCCTAACCCTAACCCTAACCCTAACCCTAACCCTAACCCTAACCCTAACCCTAACCCTAACCCTAACCCTAACCCTAACCCTAACCCTAACCCTAACCCTAACCCTAACCCTAACCCTAACCCTAACCCTAACCCTAACCCTAACCCTAACCCTAACCCTAACCCTAACCCTAACCCTAACCCTAACCCTAACCCTAACCCTAACCCTAACCCTAACCCTAACCCTAACCCTAACCCTAACCCTAACCCTAACCCTAACCCTAACCCTAACCCTAACCCTAACCCTAACCCTAACCCTAACCCTAACCCTAACCCTAACCCTAACCCTAACCCTAACCCTAACCCTAACCCTAACCCTAACCCTAACCCTAACCCTAACCCTAACCCTAACCCTAACCCTAACCCTAACCCTAACCCTAACCCTAACCCTAACCCTAACCCTAACCCTAACCCTAACCCTAACCCTAACCCTAACCCTAACCCTAACCCTAACCCTAACCCTAACCCTAACCCTAACCCTAACCCTAACCCTAACCCTAACCCTAACCCTAACCCTAACCCTAACCCTAACCCTAACCCTAACCCTAACCCTAACCCTAACCCTAACCCTAACCCTAACCCTAACCCTAACCCTAACCCTAACCCTAACCCTAACCCTAACCCTAACCCTAACCCTAACCCTAACCCTAACCCTAACCCTAACCCTAACCCTAACCCTAACCCTAACCCTAACCCTAACCCTAACCCTAACCCTAACCCTAACCTAACCCTAACCCTAACCCTAACCCTAACCCTAACCCTAACCCTAACCCTAACCCTAACCCTAACCCTAACCCTAACCCTAACCCTAACCCTAACCCTAACCCTAACCCTAACCCTAACCCTAACCCTAACCCTAACCCTAACCCTAACCCTAACCCTAACCCTAACCCTAACCCTAACCCTAACCCTAACCCTAACCCTAACCCTAACCCTAACCCTAACCCTAACCCTAACCCTAACCCTAACCCTAACCCTAACCCTAACCCTAACCCTAACCCTAACCCTAACCCTAACCCTAACCCTAACCCTAACCCTAACCCTAACCCTAACCCTAACCCTAACCCTAACCCTAACCCTAACCCTAACCCTAACCCTAACCCTAACCCTAACCCTAACCCTAACCCTAACCCTAACCCTAACCCTAACCCTAACCCTAACCCTAACCCTAACCCTAACCCTAACCCTAACCCTAACCCTAACCCTAACCCTAACCCTAACCCTAACCCTAACCCTAACCCTAACCCTAACCCTAACCCTAACCCTAACCCTAACCCTAACCCTAACCCTAACCCTAACCCTAACCCTAACCCTAACCCTAACCCTAACCCTAACCCTAACCCTAACCCTAACCCTAACCCTAACCCTAACCCTAACCCTAACCCTAACCTAACCCTAACCCTAACCCTAACCCTAACCCTAACCCTAACCCTAACCCTAACCCTAACCCAAACCCTAACCCTAACCCTAACCCTAACCCTAACCCTAACCCTAACCCTAACCCTAACCCTAACCCTAACCCTAACCCTAACCCTAACCCTAACCCTAACCCTAACCCTAACCCTAACCCTAACCCTAACCCTAACCCTAACCCTAACCCTAACCCTAACCCTAACCTAACCCTAACCCTAACCCTAACCCTAACCCTAACCCTAACCCTAACCCTAACCCTAACCCTAACCCTAACCCTAACCCTAACCCTAACCCTAACCCTAACCCTAACCCTAACCCTAACCCTAACCCTAACCCTAACCCTAACCCTAACCCTAACCCTAACCCTAACCCTAACCCTAACCCTAACCCTAACCCTAACCCTAACCCTAACCCTAACCCTAACCCTAACCCTAACCCTAACCCTAACCCTAACCCTAACCCTAACCCTAACCCTAACCCTAACCCTAACCCTAACCCTAACCCTAACCCTAACCCTAACCCTAACCCTAACCCTAACCCTAACCCTAACCTAACCCTAACCCTAACCCTAACCCTAACCCTAACCCTAACCTAACCCTAACCCTAACCCTAACCCTAACCCTACCCTAACCCTAACCCTAACCCTAACCCTAACCCTAACCCTAACCCTAACCCTAACCCTAACCCTAACCCTAACCCTAACCCTAACCCTAACCTAACCCTAACCCTAACCCTAACCCTAACCCTAACCCTAACCCTAACCCTAACCCTAACCCTAACCCTAACCCTAACCCTAACCCTAACCCTAACCCTAACCCTAACCCTAACCCTAACCCTAACCCTAACCCTAACCCTAACCCTAACCCTAACCCTAACCCTAACCCTAACCCTAACCCTAACCCTAACCCTAACCCTAACCCTAACCCTAACCCTAACCCTAACCCTAACCCTAACCCTAACCCTAACCCTAACCCTAACCCTAACCCTAACCCTAACCCTAACCCTAACCCTAACCCTAACCCTAACCCTAACCCTAACCCTAACCCTAACCCTAACCCTAACCCTAACCCTAACCCTAACCCTAACCCTAACCCTAACCCTAACCCTAACCCTAACCCTAACCCTAACCCTAACCCTAACCCTAACCCTAACCCTAACCCTAACCCTAACCCTAACCCTAACCCTAACCCTAACCCTAACCCTAACCCTAACCCTAACCCTAACCCTAACCCTAACCCTAACCCTAACCCTAACCCTAACCCTAACCCTAACCCTAACCCTAACCCTAACCCTAACCCTAACCCTAACCCTAACCCTAACCCTAACCCTAACCCTAACCCTAACCCTAACCCTAACCCTAACCCTAACCCTAACCCTAACCCTAACCCTAACCCTAACCCTAACCCTAACCCTAACCCTAACCCTAACCCTAACCCTAACCCTAACCCTAACCCTAACCCTAACCCTAACCCTAACCCTAACCCTAACCCTAACCCTAACCCTAACCCTAACCCTAACCCTAACCCTAACCCTAACCCTAACCCTAACCCTAACCCTAACCCTAACCCTAACCCTAACCCTAACCCTAACCCTAACCCTAACCCTAACCCTAACCCTAACCCTAACCCTAACCCTAACCCTAACCCTAACCCTAACCCTAACCCTAACCCTAACCCTAACCCTAACCCTAACCCTAACCCTAACCCTAACCCTAACCCTAACCCTAACCCTAACCCTAACCCTAACCCTAACCCTAACCCTAACCCTAACCCTAACCCTAACCCTAACCCTAACCCTAACCCTAACCCTAACCCTAACCCTAACCCTAACCCTAACCCTAACCCTAACCCTAACCCTAACCCTAACCCTAACCCTAACCCTAACCCTAACCCTAACCCTAACCCTAACCCTAACCCTAACCCTAACCCTAACCCTAACCCTAACCCTAACCCTAACCCTAACCCTAACCCTAACCCTAACCCTAACCCTAACCCTAACCCTAACCCTAACCCTAACCCTAACCCTAACCCTAACCCTAACCCTAACCCTAACCCTAACCCTAACCCTAACCCTAACCCTAACCCTAACCCTAACCCTAACCCTAACCCTAACCCTAACCCTAACCCTAACCCTAACCCTAACCCTAACCCTAACCCTAACCCTAACCCTAACCCTAACCCTAACCCTAACCCTAACCCTAACCCTAACCCTAACCCTAACCCTAACCCTAACCCTAACCCTAACCCTAACCCTAACCCTAACCCTAACCCTAACCCTAACCCTAACCCTAACCCTAACCCTAACCCTAACCCTAACCCTAACCCTAACCCTAACCCTAACCCTAACCCTAACCCTAACCCTAACCCTAACCCTAACCCTAACCCTAACCCTAACCCTAACCCTAACCCTAACCCTAACCCTAACCCTAACCCTAACCCTAACCCTAACCCTAACCCTAACCCTAACCCTAACCCTAACCCTAACCCTAACCCTAACCCTAACCCTAACCCTAACCCTAACCCTAACCCTAACCCTAACCCTAACCCTAACCCTAACCCTAACCCTAACCCTAACCCTAACCCTAACCCTAACCCTAACCCTAACCCTAACCCTAACCCTAACCCTAACCCTAACCCTAACCCTAACCCTAACCCTAACCCTAACCCTAACCCTAACCCTAACCCTAACCCTAACCCTAACCCTAACCCTAACCCTAACCCTAACCCTAACCCTAACCCTAACCCTAACCCTAACCCTAACCCTAACCCTAACCCTAACCCTAACCCTAACCCTAACCCTAACCCTAACCCTAACCCTAACCCTAACCCTAACCCTAACCCTAACCCTAACCCTAACCCTAACCCTAACCCTAACCCTAACCCTAACCCTAACCCTAACCCTAACCCTAACCCTAACCCTAACCTAACCCTAACCCTAACCCTAACCCTAACCCTAACCCTAACCCTAACCCTAACCCTAACCCTAACCCTAACCCTAACCCTAACCCTAACCCTAACCCTAACCCTAACCCTAACCCTAACCCTAACCCTAACCCTAACCCTAACCCTAACCCTAACCCTAACCCTAACCCTAACCCTAACCCTAACCCTAACCCTAACCCTAACCCTAACCCTAACCCTAACCCTAACCCTAACCCTAACCCTAACCCTAACCCTAACCCTAACCCTAACCCTAACCCTAACCCTAACCCTAACCCTAACCCTAACCCTAACCCTAACCCTAACCCTAACCCTAACCCTAACCCTAACCCTAACCCTAACCCTAACCCTAACCCTAACCCTAACCCTAACCCTAACCCTAACCCTAACCCTAACCCTAACCCTAACCCTAACCCTAACCCTAACCCTAACCCTAACCCTAACCCTAACCCTAACCCTAACCCTAACCCTAACCCTAACCCTAACCCTAACCCTAACCCTAACCCTAACCCTAACCCTAACCCTAACCCTAACCCTAACCCTAACCCTAACCCTAACCCTAACCCTAACCCTAACCCTAACCTAACCCTAACCCTAACCCTAACCCTAACCCTAACCCTAACCCTAACCCTAACCCTAACCCTAACCCTAACCCTAACCCTAACCCTAACCCTAACCCTAACCCTAACCCTAACCCTAACCCTAACCCTAACCCTAACCCTAACCCTAACCCTAACCCTAACCCTAACCCTAACCCTAACCCTAACCCTAACCCTAACCCTAACCCTAACCCTAACCCTAACCCTAACCCTAACCCTAACCCTAACCCTAACCCTAACCCTAACCCTAACCCTAACCCTAACCCTAACCCTAACCCTAACCCTAACCCTAACCCTAACCCTAACCCTAACCCTAACCCTAACCCTAACCCTAACCTAACCCTAACCCTAACCCTAACCCTAACCCTAACCCTAACCCTAACCCTAACCCTAACCCTAACCCTAACCCTAACCCTAACCCTAACCCTAACCCTAACCCTAACCCTAACCCTAACCCTAACCCTAACCCTAACCCTAACCCTAACCCTAACCCTAACCCTAACCCTAACCCTAACCCTAACCCTAACCCTAACCCTAACCCTAACCCTAACCCTAACCCTAACCCTAACCCTAACCCTAACCCTAACCCTAACCCTAACCCTAACCCTAACCCTAACCCTAACCCTAACCCTAACCCTAACCCTAACCCTAACCCTAACCCTAACCCTAACCCTAACCCTAACCCTAACCCTAACCCTAACCCTAACCCTAACCCTAACCCTAACCCTAACCCTAACCCTAACCCTAACCCTAACCCTAACCCTAACCCTAACCCTAACCCTAACCCTAACCCTAACCCTAACCCTAACCCTAACCCTAACCCTAACCCTAACCCTAACCCTAACCCTAACCCTAACCCTAACCCTAACCCTAACCCTAACCCTAACCCTAACCCTAACCCTAACCCTAACCCTAACCCTAACCCTAACCCTAACCTAACCCTAACCCTAACCCTAACCCTAACCCTAACCCTAACCCTAACCCTAACCCTAACCCTAACCCTAACCCTAACCCTAACCCTAACCCTAACCCTAACCCTAACCCTAACCCTAACCCTAACCCTAACCCTAACCCTAACCCTAACCCTAACCCTAACCCTAACCCTAACCCTAACCCTAACCCTAACCCTAACCCTAACCCTAACCCTAACCCTAACCCTAACCCTAACCCTAACCCTAACCCTAACCCTAACCCTAACCCTAACCCTAACCCTAACCCTAACCCTAACCCTAACCCTAACCCTAACCCTAACCCTAACCCTAACCCTAACCCTAACCCTAACCCTAACCCTAACCCTAACCCTAACCCTAACCCTAACCCTAACCCTAACCCTAACCCTAACCCTAACCCTAACCCTAACCCTAACCCTAACCCTAACCCTAACCCTAACCCTAACCCTAACCCTAACCCTAACCCTAACCCTAACCCTAACCCTAACCCTAACCCTAACCCTAACCCTAACCCTAACCCTAACCCTAACCCTAACCCTAACCCTAACCCTAACCCTAACCCTAACCCTAACCCTAACCCTAACCCTAACCCTAACCCTAACCCTAACCCTAACCCTAACCCTAACCCTAACCCTAACCCTAACCCTAACCCTAACCCTAACCCTAACCCTAACCCTAACCCTAACCCTAACCCTAACCCTAACCCTAACCCTAACCCTAACCCTAACCCTAACCCTAACCCTAACCCTAACCCTAACCCTAACCCTAACCCTAACCCTAACCCTAACCCTAACCCTAACCCTAACCCTAACCCTAACCCTAACCCTAACCCTAACCCTAACCCTAACCCTAACCCTAACCCTAACCCTAACCCTAACCCTAACCCTAACCCTAACCCTAACCCTAACCCTAACCCTAACCCTAACCCTAACCCTAACCCTAACCCTAACCCTAACCCTAACCCTAACCCTAACCCTAACCCTAACCCTAACCCTAACCCTAACCCTAACCCTAACCCTAACCCTAACCCTAACCCTAACCCTAACCCTAACCCTAACCCTAACCCTAACCCTAACCCTAACCCTAACCCTAACCCTAACCCTAACCCTAACCCTAACCCTAACCCTAACCCTAACCCTAACCCTAACCCTAACCCTAACCCTAACCCTAACCCTAACCCTAACCCTAACCCTAACCCTAACCCTAACCCTAACCCTAACCCTAACCCTAACCCTAACCCTAACCCTAACCCTAACCCTAACCCTAACCCTAACCCTAACCCTAACCCTAACCCTAACCCTAACCCTAACCCTAACCCTAACCCTAACCCTAACCCTAACCCTAACCCTAACCCTAACCCTAACCCTAACCCTAACCCTAACCCTAACCCTAACCCTAACCCTAACCCTAACCCTAACCCTAACCCTAACCCTAACCCTAACCCTAACCCTAACCCTAACCCTAACCCTAACCCTAACCCTAACCCTAACCCTAACCCTAACCCTAACCCTAACCCTAACCCTAACCCTAACCCTAACCCTAACCCTAACCCTAACCCTAACCCTAACCCTAACCCTAACCCTAACCCTAACCCTAACCCTAACCCTAACCCTAACCCTAACCCTAACCCTAACCCTAACCCTAACCCTAACCCTAACCCTAACCCTAACCCTAACCCTAACCCTAACCCTAACCCTAACCCTAACCCTAACCCTAACCCTAACCCTAACCCTAACCCTAACCCTAACCCTAACCCTAACCCTAACCCTAACCCTAACCCTAACCCTAACCCTAACCCTAACCCTAACCCTAACCCTAACCCTAACCCTAACCCTAACCCTAACCCTAACCCTAACCCTAACCCTAACCCTAACCCTAACCCTAACCCTACCCTAACCCTAACCCTAACCCTAACCCTAACCCTAACCCTAACCCTAACCCTAACCCTAACCCTAACCCTAACCCTAACCCTAACCCTAACCCTAACCCTAACCCTAACCCTAACCCTAACCCTAACCCTAACCCTAACCCTAACCCTAACCCTAACCCTAACCCTAACCCTAACCCTAACCCTAACCCTAACCCTAACCCTAACCCTAACCCTAACCCTAACCCTAACCCTAACCCTAACCCTAACCCTAACCCTAACCCTAACCCTAACCCTAACCCTAACCCTAACCCTAACCCTAACCCTAACCCTAACCCTAACCCTAACCCTAACCCTAACCCTAACCCTAACCCTAACCCTAACCCTAACCCTAACCCTAACCCTAACCCTAACCCTAACCCTAACCCTAACCCTAACCCTAACCCTAACCCTAACCCTAACCCTAACCCTAACCCTAACCCTAACCCTAACCCTAACCCTAACCCTAACCCTAACCCTAACCCTAACCCTAACCCTAACCCTAACCCTAACCCTAACCCTAACCCTAACCCTAACCCTAACCCTAACCCTAACCCTAACCCTAACCCTAACCCTAACCCTAACCCTAACCCTAACCCTAACCCTAACCCTAACCCTAACCCTAACCCTAACCCTAACCCTAACCCTAACCCTAACCCTAACCCTAACCCTAACCCTAACCCTAACCCTAACCCTACCCTAACCCTAACCCTAACCCTAACCCTAACCCTAACCCTAACCCTAACCCTAACCCTAACCCTAACCCTAACCCTAACCCTAACCCTAACCCTAACCCTAACCCTAACCCTAACCCTAACCCTAACCCTAACCCTAACCCTAACCCTAACCCTAACCCTAACCCTAACCCTAACCCTAACCCTAACCCTAACCCTAACCCTAACCCTAACCAACCCTAACCCTAACCCTAACCCTAACCCTAACCCTAACCCTAACCCTAACCCTAACCCTAACCCTAACCCTAACCCTAACCCTAACCCTAACCCTAACCCTAACCCTAACCCTAACCCTAACCCTAACCCTAACCCTAACCCTAACCCTAACCCTAACCCTAACCCTAACCCTAACCCTAACCCTAACCCTAACCCTAACCCTAACCCTAACCCTAACCCTAACCCTAACCCTAACCCTAACCCTAACCCTAACCCTAACCCTAACCCTAACCCTAACCCTAACCCTAACCCTAACCCTAACCCTAACCCTAACCCTAACCCTAACCCTAACCCTAACCCTAACCCTAACCCTAACCCTAACCCTAACCCTAACCCTAACCCTAACCCTAACCCTAACCCTAACCCTAACCCTAACCCTAACCCTAACCCTAACCCTAACCCTAACCCTAACCCTAACCCTAACCCTAACCCTAACCCTAACCCTAACCCTAACCCTAACCCTAACCCTAACCCTAACCCTAACCCTAACCCTAACCCTAACCCTAACCCTAACCCTAACCCTAACCCTAACCCTAACCCTAACCCTAACCCTAACCCTAACCCTAACCCTAACCCTAACCCTAACCCTAACCCTAACCCTAACCCTAACCCTAACCCTAACCCTAACCCTAACCCTAACCCTAACCCTAACCCTAACCCTAACCCTAACCCTAACCCTAACCCTAACCCTAACCCTAACCCTAACCCTAACCCTAACCCTAACCCTAACCCTAACCCTAACCCTAACCCTAACCCTAACCCTAACCCTAACCCTAACCCTAACCCTAACCCTAACCCTAACCCTAACCCTAACCCTAACCCTAACCCTAACCCTAACCCTAACCCTAACCTAACCCTAACCCTAACCCTAACCCTAACCCTAACCCTAACCCTAACCCTAACCCTAACCCTAACCCTAACCCTAACCCTAACCCTAACCCTAACCCTAACCCTAACCCTAACCCTAACCCTAACCCTAACCCTAACCCTAACCCTAACCCTAACCCTAACCCTAACCCTAACCCTAACCCTAACCCTAACCCTAACCCTAACCCTAACCCTAACCCTAACCCTAACCCTAACCCTAACCCTAACCCTAACCCTAACCCTAACCCTAACCCTAACCCTAACCCTAACCCTAACCCTAACCCTAACCCTAACCCTAACCCTAACCCTAACCCTAACCCTAACCCTAACCCTAACCCTAACCCTAACCCTAACCCTAACCCTAACCCTAACCCTAACCCTAACCCTAACCCTAACCCTAACCCTAACCCTAACCCTAACCCTAACCCTAACCCTAACCCTAACCCTAACCCTAACCCTAACCCTAACCCTAACCCTAACCCTAACCCTAACCCTAACCCTAACCCTAACCCTAACCCTAACCCTAACCCTAACCCTAACCCTAACCCTAACCCTAACCCTAACCCTAACCCTAACCCTAACCCTAACCCTAACCCTAACCCTAACCCTAACCCTAACCCTAACCCTAACCCTAACCCTAACCCTAACCCTAACCCTAACCCTAACCCTAACCCTAACCCTAACCCTAACCCTAACCCTAACCCTAACCCTAACCCTAACCCTAACCCTAACCCTAACCCTAACCCTAACCCTAACCCTAACCCTAACCCTAACCCTAACCCTAACCCTAACCCTAACCCTAACCCTAACCCTAACCCTAACCCTAACCCTAACCCTAACCCTAACCCTAACCCTAACCCTAACCCTAACCCTAACCCTAACCCTAACCCTAACCTAACCCTAACCCTAACCCTAACCCTAACCCTAACCCTAACCCTAACCCTAACCCTAACCCTAACCCTAACCCTAACCCTAACCCTAACCCTAACCCTAACCCTAACCCTAACCCTAACCCTAACCCTAACCCTAACCCTAACCCTAACCCTAACCCTAACCCTAACCCTAACCCTAACCCTAACCCTAACCCTAACCCTAACCCTAACCCTAACCCTAACCCTAACCCTAACCCTAACCCTAACCCTAACCCTAACCCTAACCCTAACCCTAACCCTAACCCTAACCCTAACCCTAACCCTAACCCTAACCCTAACCCTAACCCTAACCCTAACCCTAACCCTAACCCTAACCCTAACCCTAACCCTAACCCTAACCCTAACCCTAACCCTAACCCTAACCCTAACCCTAACCCTAACCCTAACCCTAACCCTAACCCTAACCCTAACCCTAACCCTAACCCTAACCCTAACCCTAACCCTAACCCTAACCCTAACCCTAACCCTAACCCTAACCCTAACCCTAACCCTAACCCTAACCCTAACCCTAACCCTAACCCCTAACCCTAACCCTAACCCTAACCCTAACCCTAACCCTAACCCTAACCCTAACCCTAACCCTAACCCTAACCCTAACCCTAACCCTAACCCTAACCCTAACCCTAACCCTAACCCTAACCCTAACCCTAACCCTAACCCTAACCCTAACCCTAACCCTAACCCTAACCCTAACCCTAACCCTAACCCTAACCCTAACCCTAACCCTAACCCTAACCCTAACCCTAACCCTAACCCTAACCCTAACCCTAACCCTAACCCTAACCCTAACCCTAACCCTAACCCTAACCCTAACCCTAACCCTAACCCTAACCCTAACCCTAACCCTAACCCTAACCCTAACCCTAACCCTAACCCTAACCCTAACCCTAACCCTAACCCTAACCCTAACCCTAACCCTAACCCTAACCCTAACCCTAACCCTAACCCTAACCCTAACCCTAACCCTAACCCTAACCCTAACCCTAACCCTAACCCTAACCCTAACCCTAACCCTAACCCTAACCCTAACCCTAACCCTAACCCTAACCCTAACCCTAACCCTAACCCTAACCCTAACCCTAACCCTAACCCTAACCCTAACCCTAACCCTAACCCTAACCCTAACCCTAACCCTAACCCTAACCCTAACCCTAGCCCTAGCCCTAACCCTAACCCTAACCCTAACCCTAACCCTAACCCTAACCCTAACCCTAACCCTAACTAACCCTAACCCTAACCCTAACCCTAACCCTAACCCTAACCCTAACCCTAACCCTAACCCTAACCCTAACCCTAACCCTAACCCTAACCCTAACCCTAACCCTAACCCTAACCCTAACCCTAACCCTAACCCTAACCCTAACCCTAACCCTAACCCTAACCCTAACCCTAACCCTAACCCTAACCCTAACCCTAACCCTAACCCTAACCCTAACCCTAACCCTAACCCTAACCCTAACCCTAACCCTAACCCTAACCCTAACCCTAACCCTAACCCTAACCCTAACCCTAACCCCTAACCCTAACCCTAACCCTAACCCTAACCCTAACCCTAACCCTAACCCCTAACCCTAACCCTAACCCTAACCCTAACCCTAACCCTAACCCTAACCCCTAACCCCTAACCCTAACCCTAACCCTAACCCTAACCCTAACCCTAACCCTAACCCTAACCCTAACCCTAACCCTAACCCTAACCCTAACCCTAACCCCTAACCCTAACCCTAACCCTAACCCTAACCCTAACCCTAACCCTAACCCTAACCCTAACCCTAACCCTAACCCTAACCCCTAACCCCTAACCCTAACCCTAACCCTAACCCTAACCCTAACCCTAACCCCTAACCCTAACCCTAACCCTAACCCTAACCCTAAACCCTAACCCCTACCCTAACCCTAACCCTAACCCTAAACCCTAACCCTAACCCTAACCCTAACCCTAACCCTAACCCTAACCCCTAACCCTAGCCCTAGCCCTAACCCTAACCCTAACCCTAACCCCTAGCCCTAGCCCTAGCCCTAGCCCTAGCCCTAGCTCTAGCCCTAGCCCAGCCCTAGCCCTAGCCCTAGCCCTAACCCTAACCCTCTAACCCTAACCCTAACCCCTAACCCTAACCCAACCCCCAACCCTAAGCCTAACCCCAACCCCAATCCAACCCCAATTACGACCCCAACCCCAGCCCCAGCCCCTGCCCCAGCCCCAGCCCTAGCCCTAGCCCTCGACCTAACCCTCTAACCCTAGCCCTAACACTCTAACCCTAACCCTAACCCTTACCGTAATCCCAATCCTCTAATCCTATAACTAACCCCACCTGGCACCCCAACCCTATCTGAACCTGAACCAAAACCATCGCCCCCTCCACCCTCACCCTCACTCTTACCCTCACTCTAACAACTGCACCTCTTACTCTCACCTTATTTATATCATCAGAGGCCTTGGTTTTTAGAAGGCCTATTAACCTTGTGGTGACATTTCATGCTTCGACATTTGGAAAGGTGTGTTTGGTAGACGTGACACTCTTTGTAAAGGTTTCTGTCCATTTGTTTTGAGGAAGGAGGCTTGTGGTATGGAAATTGATAAAAGAAACCCTAACTTAACTGAAGTCAGGAAGGCCTGTATGTGGACGTCTCGGCTGTGTCTCACATCCTCAACGACACCAAACAGAAAAGCACAGATGCTTGCATCTCCAACAGGAAGTACAACTGCTTTACTCCTAAAGGGAGATTTCCTTCTCCACCGGGCAACAGCCCAGCCAATCAGAAATGCCACAGCTCAACTGCCAAGTCATTGCCGTGCTGAACTGCTCCTCTCCCCAGGGGGCTTTCCTTTAGGACAGCCCCTCCCTCTCCCCCTTTTCCTCTACAAAAGCAGCTCCCTTCTTTCTGAATCTGCCTATAGTTTGTCACAGCATGCACATCCTGAATTATAATTCTTTTGGCTATTCCCAAATAAACTCATTTTGAAATAAAGTAACAGGTGAATTGCTTTTCAAGTTGAAAGTGGCTACAGCAGAGTTAGTGAGTGGGAGCCCTATCAGGCAGCACCTTGTCAGAGTGGGGAGAAGATTAAATGAAATAATCCTGTACTATGATGAGAATAGGAATGGTGCACTCATTAAATGTGTTTTTGTTTACTACTATTCCTAGTCTACAGATGATGAAAACTGAGATTGGCTCTTAGAGCAGGGCTTTGAAGACGTAGTGCTCAGAACTGCTCCTTATGGTTGGTTATTACTGTTGTGATTGGATCCTGGCCAACAGATGAGGGACATTCAGGGTGAAATGTCTCAAAAGAGGCTTTGTGCACAGTGACGGCACAAGATGCACAGACTGAGGCCAAAAACTTGAACCTGCAGTGCCTGCATCCAAGTCCGCTGGTCCCTCACTGGCCTTGGAGCTCCGCCACTCCCCAGAAACGGGAAATCCGCACAGCACAAAGGCAGGGAGCCTGGGAGGGGCTGGGTGACCACCTGCCCCAGGCCCCAGGTGACCACCTGCGCAGCACAGGGCAGGACACTCTGGCCCACTACCAGCCAGAGGAGCCACCCCCACCACGGCCACCCAGACCCCAAAGGAATACTCTGGAGTATCTGCACCCCCTTCCCACCTTGCAGACCCTGACACTGTCCAATCCCTCGCAGCCAGCCTCGGGTGCGGACGTGACCACGGGACTGGTGGGTGGGGGTGGGGGGGGTGGGGGGGGTAGGGCCCGCCTCGGGATCAAACTGGTAGCAACGGGGGCCTGGCTCCTCCCTTCACTCTCCTCCGCATCCAGCCCTGAAGGGCCACCAAGATTAGTCTAGTGGGGCCAACACACTCGGCCTCGCTCCAGAACGCTGACGTGGAGTCCTGGGTGAACCAGAAACCCTCCTGGGCACGCAGTGATGAACACTGGCAGAGACGGGACTCGAACTCGGTCCCCCGCACAGGACGCAGGCACATTTGCCGCAACACCGGCGACATCAAGCGACGACGGCCCCTCTGGAGGCCTCTACACATGCGCAGGTCACCGACTCCTCAAGTGGCCAATCGCAAGCCTGGAAGACCGCACACAGCCCTGGCTTCCTCTACCCTGAACAACGGCCCAACGGTTTTAAGCATGCGCACTAGCGCTTGCCCGGAACCGTTAGCCCTGCGGCGGCTGCAGTCAGGCGGAGCGCACTGCGCAGGCGCGCTGCAGGACGCCCCACCCCTGGCGGGGGTTCATCCAATCCCCGCGGAGGCGCCAAACCAGAGAGGAGATGGCAGGGCGGCCCGGGCCCTCCGGCGGGAGCCACGGTGCGGGCTGAGGAGGCCAAAGGTAGGGCTGGGCTGGGGCAGCGGGGGCGGCGGGAGCGCAGGCAGGCGGCCTCTTCCTCAGGGTCGGGCGGCCATGAGGGACACGGCCCTCGCCTCGGAGTGACGGCCTCAGGTGACTCCCGCGCCGCCTCCTGTGGGCTCACTCGCGTGGGCCGGACGTGGCCTCTGCTCCCGGTCAGGCGGGAAGTAGCCGGGGTCACCCTGTCCGTGTGGCCCGAGAGTCTCCGCAGGCCTCCCTTAAAGCAGAGAAGGAGCGTTTTCCGGGTCTCCCGCCTGAGGGAATGTCCCCAGGGAATGTGCGTTCTCATCGCACAATCCGTGGCCCCAACGTGGTTCTTACCGATGGATTTTATTTTCCGAAACCGGGATCCAGGCGGTCATCGCGACACTGGCTTGCTGAGTGACGGTGCGCAGCTCGCCGGGGAGGGGACAGCAGCTCGTGTCAACTGTGGGAAAGTTCCGGAAGAACAGCGAGCGTAGAGAAGAAAAGTGAAAAGTGCACCCCGGAAGGACGTGCTCCTGGCTGCCTCGTGGGAATTTTCAAACTTAAAGCGGAGAGAATTGTAGGAGCAGCTCGTGCAAGCCGACCTCTCAGCCGGGTGACACTCTGCTCCTGTGGCCCCTCTGTGAAACGCTGTCACCAGCAGCGTCCTGGTGGCTCCCTCAGACCTGCCTGCAGTGGTGTGGCCTTGGTGCAGGGCATGTGCTCCACAATGTCTGCACACAATGAAGGTTGAATAGTGACATAAGCTTAGCACAGACAGCTTGCTTGGATCGGGTGGCCTTCAGGGACAGCCCCTTCTAAGGACAAAGGAAAATGGGACAGATGCACATATATCCCTTTTATTAAGCACCTGCTGTGGCCACCACTGTTTCAAGTTCCTCAAATAAGCCAATATACTTAGATGAAAGCTTAGTCAACATTAATATAATCAGCATTACCAGTGCCTTAGTTGGTTCGGGCTTCTATAACAGAAATACCATAAACTACAGAGTTTTATTTCTCACAGTTCTGGAGTGTGGAGCTCCAAGACCAAGCTGCTGGCTGATTTGGTGTCTGGTGAGCGCCAGCGTCCTGATTCCAAGATGACCATCTTCTTGCTGTGGTAGAAAGGGCAAGGGAGCTCTCTGGGGTCCCTTTTATACAGGAACTAATCCCAGAGGATGATCTCAGGGGAAGGGCGTTCCCACAGAGGCACAGCCAAGGCAAAAGTGCAGAGGCTGGCAGTGGTGGGGTGGGAAGGCCCAGGGGAGGGTGTGGAGATGCATGAAGCCTCCTACTTCAGACCCTGACCTCCTGCAGGCCAATCCCAAGCCCCCCGGAGTCAGGAGAAAGACCCAGAGCTGCCCACCAAGCAGGGCCCAATGCCCTCCCAGGCAAGGAGGACCCACTCTTCCCTGGAGCTTATTCCATGGGCTTTGGGAAGCAAAGCCTCCAGTGCAGTTGCTTTGGTGTCGTCTGTGCAGGGAGGGTGGGGGTCGTCTGGCCCCCGAGACCGGGTGAACCCTTAGCCACACTCTGGCTTTGACTTCAGCCAGGGTCCCACAGCAGGCACTCAATAAATGCTTCCCAAAACCTCAGTCTCTGGTCGGCTCATCTCTAGGACTTGACATGCTGTTCTAGGTCCCCAGGCAGAGGGATGCAGGCCTGAGACCATCTCATGATAGGCCCAGGGGTTCTGCAAACCCACCCTGTGGTTGTTTCTTCAGTTCCTTATTCAGGACTGGACTACACAGAATCCCAGCAATCCCAACAGTGAGGACCAAGGTGCTGGAGTCCTCAGCCAGTCAGTTCCATGCTCACAGTCCCCACTGATTAGATGAGAAGAAGAAATGTACTTGGAGGCTAAGTATAGTTTGTGCTCTCATGGGCACAAAATATATGACTGAGACGCTTGTTACAAGAACATGATATGTTAGAAATCCTTAGTGTGCCAGGAGTCAGTCATCTAGGACTGTTGTGTGCTTCTGAGGCATGTGTTAAATCCACTGAAATGCATCAACCCAATTAAGGGCAATGATGGAAGGCAGTCTGTGCTCTTGGGTCAAAATACAGTGAATTAGGTACAAAGAGATTCCTTCTCTTGAAAGGCTCCCCCACCCAGGTAGGACAGTGACAGGGTGGGGTTGGAGAGAGGCCCAAACAGACTAAAGAGCACTGTTTCCATGGAAGAAGGAAAACTCTTTAGTCTTTCAGAGACCTTAGGCATCAGACCTCAAACTCAGCCTCTCAGTTTCCTAGCTGTGAGGTGGGTTTAATCATACCTGTGTTATAAATGAACTGGCAACACCCTATCAAAATAACTCATGTGTCTCGTGGAAATTAAGACAGCATATGCACCTGAATAACAATGGAAACATCATACTTGAAAACTGCATTTCAGCTAAGTCCATGATTAGAATTAATTTTGTAGCTTTAGTTTGTTCACAATGAAAAAACAAATAGTTCAACTGATGAATAAAAGGCCTTTGACAAAATTCGATACCTATTTATGTAAAAAAAAATACCTCATGAAAAGCTAGGAATAGAAGATAACTTCCTTTATACTTATTGATGAATGTTTAAAGCATTTTAGGTATATTCAAATGCTATTCACCATAGGAAAAGAAAGTGAGTTTTGGTGTACACAGAGTCTCCACCATACATGATTTCCGCCTTGTGTGAGTTCTCAGATATTTGCTGAGGTGTGATTTCTGGAAAAGGTTTTCCACATTCATTACATCCATAGCGTTTCTCTTGTGTGAGTTTTCTGATGTCTATTGAGGGTTGACTTCCCACAAAAGGTTTTCCCAACACTCATTACATTTGTAAGGTTTCTCACCTGTGTGAGTTCTGTGGTGTACAGTGAGTTCTCACTTCTGGTAGAAAGTCTTCCCACATTCTTCACATCCATAAGGTTTCTCACCTGTGTGAAGTCTCAGATGTACAGTGAGTTTTGGTTCCACACAGAAGAATTTACCACATTCATTACATTTATAAGGTTTGTCCCTCGTGAGTTCTCTGATGTACAGTGAGGGCTGGCCGATGGCCAAAGGATTTCCCACATTCTTTACATTCATAAGGTCTCTCTCCTGTGTGAGTTATCTGGTGTGCCATGAGAGCTGACTTCTTATGGAAGATTTTACCACAGTCATTACATTCATGAGGTGTCTCCCTGTAAGTTATCTGATGTACACTGAGGGCTGACTTCTGGTAGGAGGACTTCCCACATTCATAACATTCATAGAGTTTTTCCCCTGTGCAGATTCTCTGATGAAGAGTAAGGTCTGACTTATGGCAGAAAGATTTGTCACATTTGTCACATGCATAGGGTTTCTCCCCTGTATGAGTTCTCTGCTGTATTATAAGGACTATGTCCCAGCTTCTGCCACGCACCTGACCCCAACCCCAATCCCTAATCCTTCACCCTGACCCTAACCCACACCCTCACCTTCATCCTGACCCTAACCATAACCCCTAACCCTGGCCCTGGCCCTGAGCCTAATCCTAACACTACCCCACCCCTACTCCTTGCCCTGGCCCTAACCCCTAACCCTACCCTAACCCCTGACCCTAACCCAGACATGGCAGGGCATGTCCAGAGCTGCCAGCCCTGCTCTGCTCCTCCTCCCCTGGGAGTTTTGCTTTTGGCTGGCGGGAGAGGGGACTCTGTTCCCGCCGCTGCGCCCCTGCCACCACCAGCCCGGAGGCTCCAGGAAGCCCTGGCGAAGGTGAACGTGCGAGTGGGGGCAGCAGGACTCGCAGCTCAGCGCCGGCAGGGACGAATCAGGCGCCGTGGAGCACGAGGACGGAGTTCTCCTGGGGAGGCAACTGTTGCAAAATCTCGCCGCTCCTCGGTCTCCAGGCTTCGCCGCTGCCTCCCCCCGGCCCTGCCGGCTGTGCAGGGGCCCTCGTGCTCCCCGCTGTCCGGCCACCAGCCGAGGGCCGAGCTCACCTAGAGGTGGACACTGGACGTGTCCTCCCTTTGGTGAGCGCTCGGGAGCGGCAACGGGGGTGGCAGAGGCAGAAGGCGGGCTCCTGGCTCCTGCAGGAGCCCCGCGCCCTCGGCCTGTTCTCCGCGGAGTTGGGGCTCCGGCGGGACAGGACAGGGGCGAGGGCTGCGGAGCCGCAGGTGGGTGGGACAGGCGGGGACTTCCTGCCCCACTTGGCTAAATTTAGTGCTCCTGCCCCTTGCTGGGGGTGAGTGTCAGGGGCCTGGCTTTCAGCTGTCTGGCCATTTTCGAGGCTTCCCCTGCTGCTCAGGGCTGGCCAGTGCCCCGCGCCTGTCGGGGTACGCAGCGCTGGCATCAGCCTGGGTGGTGGGAACAGAAGGCCCAGCCTGCAAAGGAAAGTCCACAGGTCTCAGACATCACCAGACCCCCTGGGCTCCTGGCGCCCGTTTGCCCCGGGAAGGATGGGGTGGCTAGTAACAGAGTGATAGGCCCACTGGCCGCCTTCTTGGGAGCCTGAGAGAGCTTGGAGCCCAGATGAGGGGCTTCTGGTAACTTCAGAGCCCTCGGGACCCAAAACAGAGCACCTTCCAGGGCCTTCCGAGGTGACGGGGTTCTGTGACTCTGGAGGCTGGGCTTGGAGTTGCCCCCCGGAGGCAGCCGTGGCTGGGCCGGGCACTGTGGACCATGGAGGCATGGTTTGGGTGAACTCCGGAGGGGGCTGTTGGCTGGGGACTGTCAGGGTGAGATAAACAGCCCTCAGCGGCGGCCTGGCGGTGACCTTGCTGGCTGCACCTTTGCCTGGGTCTCCCTGCTGTGCCTGGGCCCAGCGTGCAGCCCTGACCCCCTCCACCCAGACCTGAGTGGGATGAGCTGAGGGCCCCAGGAAGGCGGTGGAGGGAGGTCCAGTGGCTGGGAGCTGGGGCTGGGCAGTGCTGAGCCAGCAGCCCTGCTGACAGGGCGACTGCGGGGGGCCTGCTCCCAGCTCCACCAGCTCTTCAGCTGTGCCTGCCATTCAGGGCCTGTGTGGAGCTGCACCTCCTGCAGGAGGCCCTCTGCCTGTGCTCCCTGGGTCCCCTCCCTGCCCTCTCTGTGGCTCTGGTGGTGGTTTTGGTTGGTGATCTTTATTTCCTCTCCAGAGAAAGGACGCCTGGTTAGGGTAGTTGTGGCATTACTGTGAGGGCACAGAGCAGAGTGGGTGCTTGGGGTGAGGCCCCCTTCCCTGGGCAGGGCTGGGCGTGCATGCCAGGGGCTCTGGCCCCAGGAGAAGGGGGCCCGCGGTGCGTTGAGGCAGGGCAGACTTCAGCTGCACAGAAGGTAACCCCGGGATGGGGAGGTGAGAGCCTTAAACACCTGCCCAGAGCAGTGGACGCTGCTGCAGAGTTTCACTTGGGCTTCTTGGGCTCTTTCCACAGTTGGCGTGTTTCTTGGCTGTGGCCTCGAATGGCGAATGTGGCCCATCCTCTAGGAGGAGAGGACCCCAGGCCTGGCTTGGCTGCTCTCCATAGGACACGGAGCAGGGCTACTGCTCTGGCTCCAGCTGGGGCACCGTCATCGGGTTGAGATTCTGTGAGCCAAGATCTGCCCCTCCTTCCCTTCTCCACCGCCTCCAACTTTGTTCAAGTTTGTTGTTCAGAGCCAGCTTTGATGGCCAGGGCCTGGAGGTGTCCCAGTGACTAGTCTGTTGCCATGGGACTTGGTCATCAATGGGGCCAGGGGTCCGGTCTCTCAAGAGTCTGTGTGTCTGGACTTAGCCTGGGCAGCTGGTGGGGTGGTGTCCTTTTGGGGTCACCTTTGAGACCGTCATCCCGATGCTCATTAGGCAGGTGGGTTTCATGGATGCTGTGGAAGGCTGGGGGAGAGGGCTCGTCGCTCCCCATACCTCCCGTTTGTGACGTTTACATTTTATAAGACGCAGTTCCCTCTCTCTTTCTCTCCTCCTCCCTCTCCCATTCAGGCCCATTTGTCATGTGCTCTCTCTGGAATGACCCAGGCAGAGTGGGCGCCTTCTGCACCATCCCACAGCTGGGTAGGTCCCAGGGGTCTGGACCTCCATCCACACTGCCTGTGTGTGGCTTGCCCGGCAGCCTCTTGGAGCCTCAGCTGTCCATCTATAAAGAGGATGCACCTGTTGCTCTCCCAGGGCGCTGAGGCCACCCATGAAGACGGCCACCCATGTTGTCATAGGAGTATGACTGCCAGATGGCCCCTCTTTGAAGTGAGGCCTGTGGCCGGTCCTTCCTGTGCCCCCAGCCTGGGTCAGGGCTGGGCCCTGGGGCTGTCATGTGTGCAGCTGTGGGACGAGAGGCCTGGCCTGACTGTATCCTCCATGGCTGGGCAAACACTGCCGTGGCCCCTCATCTGGGTGCCATCACCCCTGCTGGGTCCCCACTGTACAGACTCTCCCCAAGGCCCATGGAGGCAGGCGGGGTGAGGGACTCGCTTTCACATGACCCGAGCCTGGTGCAGTGTGTTCTAAGTGGCATGTATTCCTTTTGCAATTACAACAAAGAAGCCCCAGAAAGTGGAAAAATTAAATAAAGGTCCTACCTGCCTCCTAGGATGCAGCGAGGATTAAATGAGTTAGTACTTACAAAGTGATTAGAATAGGGCCTGGTCTGTGGTCAGTGCCAAGTAAATGTTAGTGTTGAATATATAATTATATATGATATGTATAATTATTACATATGATATAATGATAATGATAATTATTACCATATTATTATTATTATTATTGATGCGGGCTTGGTGAGTCAAGGAGTCAAAGATTTCTTGGACTCTGAAGGTCTGGCAGTAGCGCTTTTTTATTCAGAGAATAACATGGAGTAGCATGCGGACAGGACCCATGGGCAGTAAGAGCTGCAGTGGGTTGAGGGCAGGGCTAAATTTATAAGGCATAGGTATGTGAGTTATTTCTTTACAAGACAAAGGAAAGATCATGAAAAAACCGTTAAAATGGTATCAGTGCAGGTGGGGTCTGGTTATTGGGTGGTCCTATAACTTTAGATAAGAAACAAATCGGATTAAGTTAGGACGTCCTATGCTTCCCGAGGATGATATAGATCAGTATGTAGGGCAGGACGCCTTGGGCTTCTCTCCCTGGGGCAGCCTTGATCCTCATCAATTATCACCATTACTTTTCAAGCAGCTCTGCAAAATCATTAACATCTGTGATGTACTCTGAGAGAAACGGGGGTCCTCTAATCCAGAGAGGTAGGGGGTGCCTGGAGGCCCAGGGATGCTGAGTTGCCTGTTCCAAGGAGGAAGGCGAGAAGCCCCCAGGTGGTTCTGGGCAGGGCAACCCCCCTGGGGCAGCCCCCATGTTCTTATCTAGTGCTGCCAGGTTTGGGGGCTCCTCCACCCTGGGGTGGGAAGGGCAAGTGCATCCCTTTAGTCTGGACTGGGAGGCCCTTGAAAGTCTGGGAAGGCCCAAGGGGTAAGGATAGTGGAAACTGAGTCAGGGCCAAGCAATGAAGCCTGCCTCTGGGACTTCCAGCTCTGCTCAGCCCTGGCAGGTTAGATGGCGGGGACAGGGGTCCACAGGAGGCCAGAGATGGAGCTGGCTCTTGCAGGCCACCAGGCAGGTGGCTGGGGATTCTCCTGGAGCTGTTCCCTTTCTGCAGGCTGGACCCCCAAGCACTGGCTGGGGGAGAAGCAGGAGGATTTGGTGACTAAGGACCTTAAAAGAGGCATGTAAGCAATGGGAGCTGTTGATGTCATTGGCATAACAAGCGTCTAAATCATCAGTAAAAGGAAAGAAACTGCAAACGAGGAGGAGTAGAGACTCAGGGAGGAGCAGAGGCCTGCGATCACCCGGTTCAAGTTTATGACCATGCCCTTGGGTTTAGGGCCCTCGGAAGGGGAGGGAAGGAAGCCAAAACGGCCTTGGCCTCCTATGAGGTTGTGGGTTGGGGCTGATCCATGCCTGTAGGGCCTAAAGCTTAGAACTTTTTAGGTTTGGGGGTAGAAGTTTTTAAGGAAAAGAACCAAGAATTGTGTGTGGGATCTAAGAAGGGGCCCATACAAGTGAGGAGCCCTGTGGTTTCAGCTTCCACAGCTTCCCAGGAATCTGCCTCTAGTGGTGCCAGGGCTTTCAAAAGAAAACCTTCATCTGTGTGTCTTCCCTTGACTGACAGGCTGTGTGACCTTGACCCAGCCACCTCTCCTCCCATGGATCCCAGGAGATGGTGCATTTGAAGGCCCTGTACATGCATAATAATAACACTGAGGAGTTCCTCCTCAGGAGAAATGAAAAACAAGAGGCTTTTTAAAGACTCCAAATAGACCACTGTGCCATGTTGAGATGCTGTATTGACTCACATACCCATTAAGCTACTTCATAGCTGATGTGACTCATTTTCATTCTTGTTTCAAAGCTGACTATGTGTCATGCAAGGATGCCAGTAACGTGGTAAAACCTCCTGTTTGAGTGGACCAGTACATCCAGTGGACCACATAATTCAAGATCAGTCACACTAAAAAGGGTAAAAGAGCAGTTTTACTTGGCGCGCATCAACTCTCCTTCAGGCTGACAAAACTCAGAGCTGAGAGAGATCCCTTGGCCTACTTCTTTCACAGGAGAAAGAACAAGTGAGGGTTTGGCTCCTCAGCCTTTTGGGGCAATGTCCAAAAGGCCTGCTTGTCTTGATGTACTCAGAACACTGAGGGATCAGCGTGGCTAGATCATCCGGGATCAGCTAAGAACAAAGAAAAGTACAGAGACTCATAGCAACCAGAGCATGTTCCCCAAAACCACAGTGCCCCACAGATGAGGCCCTGCACACTCCCACAGATGGCACATGCATCACAGCAGCCAGCAAGGATCTCAGCAGCCAACTTGACTCTGCAGGCCTGGGAGAAGGTCACAATGCCGAGACTGCTCCTTTGCAGGGAGGGAAGGACAGATGTGGAACTTGTGCCTTTGTCCTGGCATCTCAGGGCACTGTCCTAGGGAAGAGGGATGGTGGCTCTCAGCACTTGACCCAGCTTTGTGGGATGGGGAGCAGGCACACAATCCTAAGAGTCCCCCAATCCCCGGAGGGAGGGAGAGGAGTGGAGTGGGCACATCTGTAGAGGACGTTCAAGAGATCCCCAGAATCTCTAACGGGGCTGTCTGGTGAAGGTCTTTCCCTCCTGAAGCCAGTCCATAAAGCCTGGACGAGGTCACTACTTCAAATGTGCAGACACCAACACAGGCTACAAGGGTCACAGAGAATCAGGGAAACATGACACCACCAAAGGAACAAAACAAAGCTCTAGTAACTGACTCCAAAGAAATGGAGATCTGCAGATTGCCTGACAAAAATTCTAAACAGTCATCTTAAAGAAGCTCAGTGAGCTATAAGAGAATGCAGATGGACAACAAAGCAGACGCCTTCTGGACCTAAAGAATGCAATGTCTGAACTGAAGAATTCAGCAGAGAGCTTCAGCATCAGACTTGATCAAGCAGAAGAAAGAGTCAGTGAACCCAAGGACAGGTTATGTGAAATTACCTAGACAGAAGAGCGGAAAGAAAAAGGAATGAAAAAGAATGAAGAAAGACTGTAAGACTTAAGGGACACCATAAAGAAAACCAGTATAACATAGTGGGTGTTCCAGAGGAGAAGAGAAAGAGAAAGGGGCAGAAAGCATCCTTAAAGAAATAATAGCTGAAAACTTTGCAAATCTGGGTAGAGAAATGGACATCCAGGTTCATGAAGCCCAAAAGACCCCAAGTTGAACTTAACAAGGGTCCACATCGAGACACATTAATTAAATTGTCAAAAGTCAGAAACAAGGAGAGCATTTTGAAAACAGCAAGAGAGGAGTGAGTCATCACATACAAGGGACTCCATAAGATGATCAGCATATTTTTCAATATGCTGAAGGTCATATGCTGAAGGTTTCTCTTGAAGGTCAGGAGAGAGTAGGATGATATATTTAAGGTGCTGGAGGAAAAAACCTGCCAATCAAGAATAGTATACCTGGGGAAACTGTCCTTCAAATGAGAAGGAGAGAGAAAGACTTTCGCAGAGAAACAAAAATTGAGGGGGTTTGTTACCACTAGACCTGCCTTATGAGAAGTACTTCAAGTTGAAAGGAAAGGCTACTAAACAGCAACAGAAAAGCATATGAAAGTGTAAGTCTTACTGGTAAAGGTAAATATATAGACAAATACAAAATATTGTAATACTGTAATGGTGGTGCATAAGTCACTTTTAACCCTGGTATAAAAGTTAAAGGACAAAAGTATTAAGAATAACTAGAATGACAAAAATCTGTTAATGGATGCACAATATAAAAGATGTGAATTGTGACATCAGTAACATAAAATGTGTGCCCAGGACCAGATGTCTTCACAAGTGAATTCTACCAAACATTTAAAGAAAAACTTCCTAAACTCTTCAGAAAAATAGAAGAAGGAACACTTATGAGCTCATTTGTGAGGCCAGTATTACCCTGACACCAAGACCAGACAAAATATTTAAAATAGAGCTACCAAATGATCAGCAATCCCACTCTGGGTATATACCCAATGGAAGTGAAATCAGGATTTCAAAGAGATGTCTACGCTTCCATGTTCATTGCAGTATTATTCACAAGAGCCAAGACATGGAAGTGACCTAAATGTGTATCAACTGATGGATGGATAGAGAAAATGTGGTAAACACACACAATGGAATATTATTTGGCCTTTAAAAAGAAAGAAATCCTGCCATTTGCAACAACTTGGATGAATCTGGAGGACATTATGTTAAGTGAAATAAGCCAGACATAGAGGGACAAATACTACAAACACTTACACGAGGAATCTAAAATAATCAAACTCACAGAAGAGAGTAGAGTGGCAGTTACCAGGGGCTGAAGAAAGGGGAAATGGAGAGGTACTAGTCAAAGGGCACAAAGTCTCCACTACTCAAGATGAGTAAGTCCTAGAGACCTACTGTATAGCAGAGTGCCTCGGGGTAATAGTGCTAGGTTGTGTACTTAAAACTTTATTCAGAGTGTAAATCTTAGGTATTCTTATCACACACACACACAAAACAACAAATAAAAAGGGTGGAGGAAGCTTTTCAAGGTGGTAGATATGTTTATGGCATATAATTATATGTATATGCCATATGTATACTTATCTCCAAAGTCATAAAATTGTATGTGTTAAATAAGTACAGCTTTTGTGTGTCAATTATACATCAATAATGTGGATTTTAAAAAAAAGTAAAGGTGGAAAGGAGCTGACTTGGTCTAGAAAGCTGCTGCAGGCCTTGTGGACAAGGCAACTGGGACACTTACAATCCCTGTTAAGTGAGCAAAGCTGGCATGGAATGATATAAATTGCCGTTTTGACTATATAACAAAATGCATAGAATACAAAGCCTAGAAGTAAACATGCAGAAATATCACAGTGATTACCTCCAGGCAGTGGGATTACAGATGATTTTTACCCGTTTTAATTAAGCTTTCCTGTACTTTTTTCACACAAGACAAATGATAGAGGTGATTTCAGAATCTGAACTTGTCCAGTCACACTGATTAGTTGCAGATAACAGAAACACTCTGGGTTGAGCAGAGGGGAATTTGTTCATGGGAGTCAAGACTGGGATTCCAGGACTACCAGGGGACCAAGCTTGGATGCCCCATGGCCAGGGACAACACTAACAATCACCGGGACAGTCACTAACCCTGCCCAAGACTGTTACCTTGGAAACCCCACTGCCTGTGATGCTCAGGCCGAACACTGGAGCATGCTGCTGTGGGAGAACCAGACCCTTTGTTCCCTGCCAGCCAGGAGCCCCATCCTCCACTACTATGGGTTTCTCACTTCCACCTTTTAAATCTCGGGCAGGCATCTGTCCAGAGGAGCTGAGGCCATTGGCAGAACCCTAGCTGCAGAGGAGTCAGGGAAATGTAGATTTCAGTTTTTCCAGAGACTCCCATGCAGCCAAGCACAGAAGGAGGGGTTGGCACACATGCTGAGGAGTCAGCCTGCAGGGTCCACCAGAGGTGTGAAATAAGAGTGACAAAAATGATCACTTGCACCCTTGACCTTCCAAAGGCCACGTGAAGTCTCACTTGTCCATTGTGTTACAAGGAGGACAGCAGGAGGCTCCCGCTTAGTCCCAGGAGCATGGCTGCCAGAGCCCCTTGCCCCAGCTTCCGTAGTGGACACTGGCCTGACTTCCAGCTGCCAGCACTTCTCTGCCTGCAGACTTTCCTTACCGCTAGAGACTCCTTGGCCCCCTGGGTGATGGACTCAAGGGTGGAGGCTTGCTGTCCCCTAGGAGCACCTTCAGCCGGTACCCCAGCTGCCTCACGCCTTGGGTGGGAGAGCTCTGAACGGCCTGCTGTGCCCTGGCTGCCAGGGCTCCCTTGTGTACCAAGCTCCTGTAGCCCACAGTGGTGGGTGTCCAGAGTGGGGGCCCTGCAGTGGTGGGTAGCTTGATAGGAGCCGTTACTAGCCTCCGTTTCTTCCTCTCTCGCTTCCCGACCTTCCTGCCATCATCTCCCGGATAAACTCTTCGTTCCAGAATCATCCTCTCCAGGCCTGCATCTGGCACCGCACAAGCTGAGGCCTCTGTGGCCTAAGCATGCGCACATTGAAAGCCTTGTCCTGGCTCTGGAAGTCCTGCTGGGGACAGTCCATGAGTCATGAGTTACAGGTGTGAGGCTGCTTCTGTGACCTCGCACCTGTACACTCCAGTTTGGAAAGTCATCCTGTTCCTGGTTCTCATCCTCGTGAGCTGGAGACCAGAGGACTCCAGGACCCTCTCAGCTGCCTGATGCCCCACCCATGCAGAGGCCAGGACCGCATGTGCACACAGGCGTCATCCACCCCAGGCTTCTGCCGGGCCCTCTCTGAGTATTCTCCTCACATCATTCAGTGCTCCTTCTGCCCTGGGACCGGCAATGACGCTCCATAGGGTTCAAGGGCATCCTCTAAATGAGCCTTGGTCTAAATGGGGCTCTGCCATGTGTTGCTGTCAGTGTGTGAGGTTGGGGCCAGGTTTGTCATGGCTTCACACAAACATTCCCCTGGAGCCTGCTCTGCTTGGTGCACAAGGATGCTGGCTCTGGCCAGGGGGATGAGTCTTCTACTGCAGATGTCAGCTGCCCTCACGCACTGTAGGTCTGCCCATGAGTAGTTGCCCAGCAGCCAAGCAGCAGGGAGCTCACATCCTCATGTTACACCTTCAGGCAGACAGTGAGAGAAGCAGCTTGATTGATCAGCTGCTCTGGGCCAGGCGTGTGCCTTGTCTCCTTACAGCATTCCTGGGGGCTAATTGTTACTGTCATCCCCGATCCACAGACGAGCAAACCAAGGCTCCTACAGGTTGGGTGACTATGAGGTCGCTTGGGGCTGGGGCTGGGGCCTGGGACCAGGAAGGTCTGACTCAGGGCCGGTGCTTGTTCCCTGGCCTGTTCCTGCCTCTCAGACAAAGGACATCCAGAGTGATGGGGTTCCTGGTTTCCTGCATTGCTGTACCTTAGCCATTTGTCAAGGAGCTTCTGTGTTGTCTTGGCACTGGGGACCCTACAGTGAACCTAACAAACTCCTAGTCCTCATGGGGTTTTCTCCTAATGAGGAAGGCAGAGACGGTAAACAGACGTAAGTAAGACGGCTCCAGGGGCCCTGAGTGAAGGCTGCCATGTGGGGGACGGTGCAGAGGCTCCAAGGAGGGGTTTGTCTACTGCTGGGTGACAAACGACCCCGACACTGAGCAGCTACAGCAGCAGATGCTTATTGTCTGGTCTCTGTGGGTCAGGAGCCCAGGGACAGCATGGCTGGTGGCTCTGACTCAGGGCTCTCACAGGGTTGGTCAAGATGTCAGCTGGGCCACATCGACCCGGGGCTGGGAATCCACCTGTGACCTCCCGTGTGCAGCTGGTGGCAGGAGGTGTGAGGTCTTCACCTGGTGGGCCTCTCCACAGGGCCGCTCACAGGCAGGGCAGCTGGCTTCCCCAGGGGAGAGATGGAGATGAAGACTAAGGTACGCACATGCACACACACATGCACGTGCACATACTCGCACATGCACGCACCATCTGCTTTCCTCCTGCATGACTGGGATGAAATGGAAAAGGAGGAACAAGCTCCCTCTCCCACTGTTCCAGGGCTGCCCGTCCCCCCGCCCATGGCTTCCTTTCCTTCAGGCTCCCTGAGAGTGGCCTTGGAGAGTCGCCCAGCTGACAGGGGCTGTCTGCACCATGTTCCTGTCCCCTGGGGTGAGGAGACAGCACAAGTTTCTGCCGTCTTCCATCACCTGTGAGCGCAGGGTGTATGTGGCGGGCACCAATGCCCACTTGGAATTATTGGGCAAGAGTCCAGTGTCCTTCTAGAACAAGCAGTTTCCATTCAGGCAGCTGGAACACACGTTGCTGGGGACTCCATGCTTTGGGTCTTATTTGCTGCTGGCCAGAGCATGGCGGGGGTCAGGCACTGCCAGGGGAGGCCAGGCTGTCCACCTGTGACAATGGGCCTGGAAGTGTGAGGAGCAAAGTGGGGGCTCTCCCCTTTTTAAAAGAATAATCCAATCAAAACTACACTAAGATATCACTTTGTACCTGTTAGAATGGCAAAAATATCCAAAACCAAGAGTGATGAATGTTGGAGAGGTTGTGAAGAAAAAGGAACCCTCATACACTGTTGGTGGGAATTCAAACTGGTGCAGCCACTATGGCAAACAGTATGGAGATTTCTCAAAAAGTTAAAAATAGAAATACTTTATGACCCAGCCATCCCACTACTGGGTATCTATCCTAAGAACCTGAAATCAGCAATTCCAAAAGTCCCATGCACCCATATGTTCATCGCAGCGTTATTTACAATAGCCAAGGTGTGGAACCAACCTAAGTGCTCAGTAACTGATGATTGGATAGAGAAGATATGGTATATATGTACAATGGAATACTACTCAGCCATAAAAAAGAACAAAATCCTCCCATTCACAACAACATGGACGGACCTTGAAGGTATTAAGTGAAAAAAGCCAGACAAAGAAAGAAGAACTCTGTATGACTCCACTCATAGGTGGAAGTTAACATGTAGACAAGGAGATCTGATCAGTGGTTACCAGGGTAAAGGGGGGGTGGGGTGGGGGGAGGGCACAAAGGGTGAAGTGGTGTACCCACAACATGACTAACAATAATGTACAACTCCAATTTTACAAGGTTGTAAACTATCATAATCTTAATAAAAATTATAAAGAAACCTCACTAGTCTTCAAAAATACTAAATGTTATATAAATACAATTTTCTTATAATTGAATTCTTCAGCTAGAATCTGTATTAAAAGTTTCCTTTGGATTGTTAAAATAATAATCCATCACTTTGTTGAACAATTGCTCATTTTTTCGATTTCAAAATTGTGACTTATACACAGAGAAGACACACAAAATATCTAGGCATGCATATGCACGTGTGTGTGTGTACACAGTTTAGATTCATGTAGTGTAGACATCTGCATTCTCCACCCACGTCAGTAGATGGGACATTTCCAGCAGCCCAGAAGCACTTGGTGCCTCCTGACAACAACTCCTGTCCCTGGGGTGACTGGTGCCCTGTCTGTTGTGACAGTAGTGTCCCTGCTCGGCCTCACAGTCTCGCTCAGTGTGAAACTGGCAGACTTCCAGCTCAGCACTGTGTTCCTCGGTGGGAGGCTGAGCACGGGCTGCAGCAGCCCCTGGGGCACCACCAAGAGATCCTCCAGGGCCAGGACTACAATGGCCCCTGGCCGAAGTCTGGAGCCCCAGTGTGCTTCTCCACGTCATGCTCACCGGATCCCCGCCCTTCCCAGGAGAGGACTATGGGACCGCATGGCGGCCCGTGCTAAGCGGGCAGTACCCACCCCCCCATGCCCCTGTGGTGTGAGTGCAGGAGGCTCCTGGAAAAACTGGTGACCTCGAGCCCATCAAGAGGAGTTTGAGAGACATCCTGAAGGACCAGTGGGTCACTACAGGCGGGGGGAGACTCAGGCCAAACAGGGAGCTGTCCTGTGACAGCGGGGCCCCTGGGTGACACACGTCATGAAGAACATGGGCTTTGGGAGGGATGCGATCCAGGATTCCTTACAAAGAAGAAGACGATGACATTATGGCAACCTCCCTCACCCTGATTACCCAGAAGCCCCAGGTGGAGGGCCACACTGTCCATGTAGACCTTACATCCCTCCCATGGACACCCATGGCCGCAGTTTCTTCCCGACCTGCACGGTGCAGCTGGAAGTCTCTGCACTCCCAGTGAGATGCAGCCACAGTGAGCCTGTTGTCCCCACCTGGCTCTGCGAGGCAGAGACGCAGCGGCCTGGGGAGAACCGGGAGTCAGGGCTGAAGGACAGTGGGCCTGCCCAACCCCTACCCAGCCCAGAGTCGAGGACTGACAGCCACCCCAGCCCAACCCCCCAGCCTGGCCCTGGGGCCTCCCCCTCCACCCACAGCACGAGCAGCAGCAGTGGGGTGCAGAGGAGCCAGCTGCCCCAGGGTATGTCCTGCAAGGATGCTACCCGCAATCTAGGCAGCCTGATGAGGCCACCGGCCTCTCACTCCAGCCCCAGCCAGGCCATCAGGGGCCACTGGGGGGTTCTTCAACTTGATAAGATGCTTGTGTTCCTGTCTCCCCGGCAAGAAAAGGACCTCTAATGTAAATTAAACTACTCAACTTGAAGATGCTGTGAAAGGGTATGTAGCTCATTTGTTCTTCATTTGTTTACACTAAGTGTCTGCAAAGTGTTCGAGGGCTGGTTTAAAATAGGATGTATTAATGGAAAATTAGAGGTTCAGTGAGGCCAACAGATCAGGAAACGATGCCATTGACAAGATATTTGGTTACTCACAGTTCCCAGAGGAGGGGGCATGCCACACCACGCAAGGCCACGTGGGAAGCGTGGGGTGGTCAGGAGGCAGAGGGAGCGGGGCTGCTGGCAGGAGCCTCTACTGTGAGTTCTGCAGGAATGAACAGCGAGACGGGCGAGCAGGCTCAGGACTGGCTGGTCTGAATAACTTCACAGGCTCTGGGGCAGGGGTGGGGCTGTCCCAGGTGTCTGGTGCCTACCCTGGGTGACAAGGGCAGAGGGGCAGTGGCCCTGAGTATGAGTGTCCAATAGAGGAGGTGCTTGGGGTGTAGGCAGATCCTGGATGGGTTGGTTTTTATTTGGAAAGTGGGCCCACGAAGGAGGGCTCTTCCTGGGGGTGGGGTGAGGGACAGGGAGGCAGGAGGCCGAGCTGAGGGGATTCGGGACAAGGCGTGTCCCGTGTATGTACGCAGAACAGAGGTTAAAGCATCAGCTTCACAGAAGCTGGAAACATGATCCAGACAAGGCTCAGCTCCAATGTCTCCTCCACAGAAGAGCCTTCCCTGCCTCCTCCCTCCACAGTGACAGCCTCCACACCCCGGTCTCCCTCCCATCGCCCCCTAATTCCCCTCACAGCATTCTGGGCCCGCCCCCAGCTCAACACCCCACTGTGACTCTCCCCACCCAGAGGAACATCCCCACAAGGGCCCCCAGGCCCCGCACCATCTGGGCCACCACCCTTCTCGTCTCCTCCCACCACTGTCCCCTCACCCCTGCCTCCGGGTCCCAAGCCCTGCTTTTCCTCTGCAGCATTTCTGCCTTATGACCTGCTGTGTTCTGCTCACTCTCTGTCCCCCTCCACGATGTCAGATGTTAGCTCCATGGCGGCAGCAGAGTTTGTCTCATTCACGGCCATTGTGCCTCCAGCCCGAGGCAGGACCAGGCACACAGCGGGGTTCCATGAACAGCAAATGAGTGAACAACACTCAGCACTCCCAGAAACGTGCTTGTGTGTGGTCTGCAGCATTCACTTGCCCAGTGCACGTCACTGAGGTCCTCCTGCTGCTGGGCCAGCTCTGGACACCGGGCAGAGCAGTGGGTGAAGCAGGCAGAGGTTTCCATTCTCATCCAGCTGACAGCATAGTGGGAAAGACAGAGAAAAAAATAAGTAAAATATGCACAAAGTCAGGAGGTGATAGGTACCATGGAGAAAAATTAAGTCAGGAAGGACGTTTGAGCAAATTCCCGAAGGTGTTTAGGGAGCAAGCAATGTAGAGGGTAGAGTGTTCCAGGCTATGAGACCAGCAAGTGCAAATGTCCTGAGGCTACAGTGGGCTGCATGTTTGAGTGTTAGCTATTAGTGGATTCTTAGTTTTATCTCGAGTCTGTGTTTCCCTTTTATTTGTAATCTTTAGTTCCACCTTTGTAGCTAATTAACCTGAGTTCAGCTAATTCCATGATTTAAAGTAGAAGTGGGCGAATTTGGGTGAAGTCAGTGCATGTTTATTGAATGGCCTCCCTGGGCCAAGCTGTGTGAGGCACCAGGAGGCTGTGAAACCAACACAGCAGTCTCCGCCTCGCCAACGCCAGTTAAAGGTCATCCTCACGTCCTCCAGTCCCTCCGCTACCTTCTGCCGCATCTCCACTGGGTCTCAAGCTCTGATGCTGACCTTCTGTCGCACCCTCACCCCCACTTCCAGCTCCTCCTAGACTTCTCGGTCTGAGTGTCGCCTGAGCATCTCAAAGTTGTCGTGTTCCAAACGGAGTCAGCCCTCGCCCCACAACTGCCTCCTCTCCATGAAGCCCCTGTGGGTGAGGGACCCCCCACCGGCGGGATCCTCAGCCCAGGTCAAGGCTTCCCCCACCCTGCCTGCCGATGCACCCCACCCCCTGGATCCCCGCCATCCTCTCCCTCCAGCCTTCAGCCTTGGGCTGCACACTGATCCCCCTCTTCACAAGCCCCCAAGAGGCTGGGACACTTACACATGGGGACACAGAGGTGACACATGCGGGTGTGGCTGGAATGATGAGCAGTGTCCCAGGGCAGGGGGCGGACCGGGGCTCCTGAGTGGCCAGAGCACGGCTGCTGTGGCAGCAGTACGGCCATAGAGGTGGGGAGGTGGGCGCCCCATGGCAGCCCCTCCCCATGTGACCCACAGTGCCTCGCCTGTGCTGGCTGCCCCTCCTGCTGTCTGTTAGGTGGATTCATTCACTCACTCACTCATTCATCCTGGATTTGGTTCCTACCCTGTGCCAGGCCCTGGTTTGCTTAGACAATGGCTTGTGCTTGCAAACCCTGCTCAGACCTCACCTCCTCCATGAAGCCATTCCTGATACCCGCGCCCTCCTGCAGCCCCTCTGGCCTCACCTGGGGCCCCCAGCGCTGTGATCACAGTCTGATGACCTTCCAGCCTGTGAGCTATGGGAGGGTCTGGGCCAGGTACAGAAAGGGGCCCGGAAAAGTGTGATGATGGCTGAACCCCTGACTAGATGAAAGGATTACCCACGGTCGTATGGGGCCAAGCTCACCCCCTCCCTCCCTCCCTCTGGGACCAGGGTTCCTTCATCACCAGGAACTGAGGGACCTTCTCTCAACCTCTGCTCATTTCACCATTAACAGGCTGTATTCTTTTTCAATTTTAATTTTTCTTAAACTTTGAAGCGATGTCATGATGGCATCCCTTGTGATGAGAAAGTTAAGTATCACTTCAAGGGAAGGAATCCACCTGTTGTGTGTGAGCCAAGACAGGGCAATGTGGAAAGTACAGGATGCTGAGGAGTCAGCTCAGGGGCTGCGCCTCAGGGCGGCAAGAGGAGGAGAGACAGAGAGAGAGATGGAAGCAGAGCTGCCAGGTCCGGGGTCAAGCTGGGAGGAGGGGGAGTCCGGGGTCTTCCACATGTGAGGGCAGTGGCTTCCGTCACATATAAGCCATGTTTCTCATGATGCAGCATCTCCAGGCCTTTGCACAAGCTGGGCCTCCAGCAGGAGGGCCTTGCCTCTACTCTCCAGACAGCACTGCCCTCACCCTGTGAATCTGGCCTTCTGGGCGTTTGATCCCGAACCTGCCTGTCCGGTACCCCCACCCCCACCAGGATACATGCAGCCCACTCTGTGCTTAGTTCACCTGATTGTCGTTGCCTGAGGCTGTCTGTCTCCTTGTGGAAGAGGGACCAGCAGACCTGGCTTCTGAGCCTTCCAAGTCTGCGTGACCTTGGACACGTCCCTTGCCCCTTTGGAAGCTCAGTTGTTCACTATAAATGGTCTGACAGTGGCCACCTCACAGGGCGCTGTGCTCTCTGAGTGGCTGGAGATGGAGCGTTGACAGGCACCTGTTGCTGGTGCCTTTGGTGCTGACCCCGGGGTGTTGGCCCCAAGCACACCTGGGGTCTGTGGGATGCCTGGCTGCAGGGATGCATGAGGGAGTGGGAGACGGGCAGGAGGTTAGGGTGCAGGTTTGGAGTCAGAAGACATAACGTTCCTTGGGGATACTTCCCAGAGCCCCTGGTCCCAGGCTTCACCCACCTGCCCCCTTCTCGGCTCCTTCGGGGGCATGCAATGAAGCCTTGCTTTGAGGGCTGCATTCCCAGTCCATCTAACCCACCAGCCCAGGCTGAACGCTGCTGTGGTCTTTGTGTTCCAGGTGAAGAAGTGAAGCTCTATGGGGCTAAAGGGAGGACTGCAAGCTCAGATGCCTCCAGGGGTGAGGCCAAGAGAGGCGAGGGGAAGGCCTGGGCCAGGGGGAAGCTTAGAGCAGTGGGGACTGCGGCAAGCTGGGGCACAAGCTCTGTCCAGAGAGTGGCTTCAGCTCAGCTCCAGAAGAGTGTTGCCTTGAGGGACTGTCGCAGGTGGCAGGATCTTCTCAATTCATACAAAAAAGCTAGACACCTGGAACTTCGTCTGTAATCTTCCAGTTTTTAAATGTTAGAATTAACCCTCACCCTCACCTTCACCCCTCACCCTAATCTCAGCCCTAGCCCCAGTCCAAGCCCTAACCCAAACCCAAAACCTGAACCCTACCCCTGACCCTGACCTACCCCTACCCCTGACTCTGACCCTGACCCTACCCTGTACCCTGACTCTGACCCTGACCCTACCCCTCTTCCTGGCTCTCACCCTCACCCTGGCCCAGCCTTGACCCCCAGCCCTGAGCAAGTGTTCAAATCCTGTCTCCAACTTCCATCCCTTTTCCCGTCCCAATCCCCTAAGTCCTAACCCCTAGCCCCCTAGCCCCTTACCCCTAACCTTCTAACTCCTAACCCCTAGTCTCTTAACTCTACTAATAACCCCCTAACCTCTATAGCTGGAGTTTTCTCCCTTTTTTTCTTTGTAAGTCTGGCTAGTGGTTTGTCAATTTTATTTATCTTCTCAAGAAACCAGCTCTTTGTCTCATTGATCCTTTCTACTGCCTTTTTCGTTTCAATAGTATTTATTTCTGCTCTGATTTTTATTATTTCTCTCCTTCTGCTGACTTTGGGCTTCATTTGTTCTTTTTTCTCTAGTTCAGTTAGGTGTGCTTTAAGGTTGCTTATTTGGGATTTTTCTTGTTTGTTAAGATGTGCCTGTATTGCGATGAATTTTCCTCTTAATACAGCTTTTGCTGTATCCCATATGAGTTGGTATGGCATGCTATCATTTTCATTTGTTTCCAGGTATTTTTTTATTTCTTCTTTAATTTCTTCAGTGATCCATTGCTTGTTCAGTAGTGTGTTGTTTAGTCTCCACATCTTTGTGCCTTTCTCAACTTTTTTCTTGTAATTAATTTCTAGCCTTATAGCACTATGATCTGAGAAGATGCTTGTTATTATTTCAATTTTTTTAAATTTGTAGAGGCTTGCCTTGTTTCCCAACATATGGTCTATCCTAGAGAATGTTCCATGTGCACTTGAGAAGAATGTGTATTCAGCTCCTTCAGGGTGGAGTGATCTATATATGTCTATTAAGTCCAATTGTTTTAGTTTTTCATTCAGCTCCACTATTTCCTTGTTGATTTTCTGTCTGGATGATCTGTCCATTGATGTGAGTGGGGTGTTGAGGTCCCCTACTATTATTGTGTTGTTTTTAACATCTTCCTTTACGTCTGTTAATAATTGTTTTATGAATCTTGGTGCTCCTGTGTTGGGTGCATAGATATTTATAAGCATTATTTCTTCTTGATGAAGTGTCCCTTTGATCATTATATATTGTCCCTCTGTGTCTCTCTTTACCTGTCTTATTTTGAAATCCACTTGGTCTGATATGAGAATTGCAACACCTGCCTTATTTTCCTTGCTATTTGCTTGAAGTATTGTCCTCCACCCCTTCACCCTCAGTCTGTGTTTGTCCTTGGGGCTGAGGTGTGTTTCCTGGAGGCAACAAATTGTTGGATCTTGTTCTTTAATCCATTTTGCCACTCTGTGTCTTTTTATTGGAGAGTTCAATCCGTTCACATTGAGAGTGATTATTGATGCATGTGGACATAATGCTGTCAATCTGTCACTCATTATCTTGTTTTCCTGTGTTTCTTTTCCTGTGTGCTTTAGACTATCCATTTAATACTGCAATTTCTTATGCTGGGTTTCTTAGATTTTTCCTTATCTATGATTTGTGACTCTGTTCTGTACTTTACTTTAGTGTCTACCTTGAAGTTTGTATTTAGAATCTCGTGTATAATATAGTCTATTCTCTGGTGGTCTCTTACTTACTTGACCAATATTGATTTAGACCCTTTGCTCTTCCCCTCCTAAATAATTATTTTCATTTTTTATTCCAACTCGTCTTATTAATTTGTAGTTAGAGTGCTAAGAACCTCCTTGTTTTGGTAGTTTCCTTATTTTTACCCTAATGCTATAGTTGAATATTTGCTATCCTGTTCTGGTTCTATCCATCGGTCTCCCTAGTCTGTGGATTGTGTCCCCTTTCTCCCTTTTTTCTTTTTTCAAGTATGAGAGCCTTCTTGAGGATTTCTTGTAATGGAGGGATTTTAGTTACAAATTCCCTTAACTTTTGTTTGTCTGGAAAAGATTTAATTTCTCCCTCATATCTGAAGGAAATTCTTGCTGGATAGAGTATTCTTGGCTGAAGGCTTTTATCCTTTAGAGCTTTGAATATATCACTCCATTCTCTCCTAGCTTGTAGGGTTTCTGTAGAGAAATCCGCTGACAGTCTGATAGGGGCTCCTTTATAGGTTATTCTCTTTTTTTTCCTTACTTCCCTGAGTATTCTCTCCTTATCATTCCTACTTGCCAACTTTACTACTATGTGCCTTGCAGTAGGTCTTTTTACATTGACAAATCTAGGAGATCGAAAACCCTCCTCTACACACATTTCTCCGTTGATCCCTAGATTTGGGAAGTTCTCTTCAATAATTTCATTGAGCACACTTTCTGCTCCATTTTCCTTTTCCATATTCTCGGGAATTCCTATGATCCTTATCTTCTTACTCCTCATTGAATCCATTATCTCTCGGAGATTTTCCTCATTTTTTTTAATTCTTAGTTCTCTTTCTTCCTCTGTCTGGAGCCATTCAGCCTGTCTATCCTCGATTATGCTAATTTTCTCCTCTATGTTGTCTACACGGGCATTCAGGGAATCCGTATTCTGTTTTATCTGGTCCATTGTGTTTTTCATCTCAAGTAATTCTGTTTGATTCTTCTTTATGATTTCAATCTCTTTTGTGAAGTAACTCCAGAACTCGGCTTGTTTCTCTATCTTTCTCTCTACCTCATTGAGTTTTTTGATTATAGCTGCTCTGAATTCATTATCACTTAGTTTACCTAATTCCAAGTCCTCAGGACTTAATTCTGTGTTTTTATTGTTTTCCTTCTGGTCTGGGGCTTTTATAAATTGCTGGATGGTAGAGGAGCGGTTTTTTCTCATGGTGGTAGAATTCAGTTGCAGTTACAGCCTGTCGCCACTAGATGGGGGTCGAGAGCGGTGTGTTAGCTCTCCGCCTTCGGGCAAGATGGCTGCGCCCACTGGCTTTGCTGCAGGGGAGGGGCTGTTACTCACACGTGCCGGTCTGGGTTCAGATCAGTTCTGTTCTCTGGTCTCCCAAGGCCCTTGATTTATAGGGTCCCCGCGGACGGAAACTTTCCCCCCGTCAGCGGGTCTCCACTGAATCAGCGGCAGGAGTCCTGGATGATCCCCTGGTCACGCGGCCCCTCCCCCGCTCCTTCGCGACCCACGCCGCAGCGGTTGCAGACTCTAGCAGAGGGAGCGATGTTCTCTCCTACCGTTCCAGCTCCTCCGAGGGTGTAAGCAAGGTTTATGATCTCCGCCTTCTTGGTATTGTAGGTCTCTAATGAGCTGGCAGTATGTTTATTCTCTAAAATTCAGTTCTTCCAATCTTTTGTTGTATTTTGGAGGGGAGAGAATCCCGGGTCACCTCATCCCGCCATTTTGCTCCACCCACCTCTGCATCTACCTGGAGTTTTCTTATACAAAACATTTTCAACTATCACATTTGATTTCTTTACTAGATGTAGGATGTTTAGGTAGTTCATTTCCTCTTGTCTGAACTTTTGTTGTTTGTGCCTTTCAAGGAATTTTTAATTCATTTAAGTACGTTCACATGATCTTTTTCTGGTATTTCTTTATTATTCTTTTAATATCTGTAGGATTTAGTGATCTCCTTTTTTTCATTCCTGGTGTTGGTCATTTACACATACTTTTTAGTTTTTGTGTATCTAGCTAGAGCTTTTTCTACTTTATCGATCTTTACAAATAAACAAAACCCTGGGTATGCCCACAGTCACTGGGCCACAGCTGCTTTAGCTGGGCCCTCATCAATGGCTGCCTCCTGCTGTTCGGGCCTCTGTTGGCTGCGGATGGCTGTATTGCTTCCAGCAATGCCCAGGGGTGTAAACTGCCTTACAGACTGATCCAGCGAAATTCAGGCTCCTGTGAGGGATGGTTCTCGAGGTCAGCATGCGAAATGTGTTCTGATCCCAGGAGAGCTCTTCCCAATTGTCTCTTCCCCAGGTTTATCTCTGGCGATTGAATTGGCCTACAGATGAGGCTGTATCTTCAGTAAATCTCCTCTCAGTTGCCCTTAACTCAGTCTCAGCTGTGTTTGAGAGCAACCTTAAGATTGAACTTCTCCACGCTCACTTGGCCACGAAAAGGAATAGGGTGTAGACCCTGTCTCTAAGGAGAGAACACAGGCATTTCCCTGACTGCTCTTGCCCCCAAGAATCTACTGTGCTGTAGATTATTTCTCAGTATAATTCCGATGCTATTTAACTTTTTGTACTTTTGTCTTAACTCCCAAATTAAATTTTAAGCTCCTTGAGGACAGTAACAATGTGTATTACTTCTTAGCATCTTCTATGAAACCCACATCGCTGTGTGCGCAGTAGAAGATCACAGATATTGTTTACTAAATTATGCTTTCTTATGATATGACAATCAAATACTTTGGGGCTCTTTCTGTCCAGCAGGCAGATATCTATAACATCAGAAAGCAGAAAATGGTTTCAAATGTCACTTTTGAGATGAGTGATAGCACATGTGGCAGCACCGGGGTAGAGGGGCTGGGAGTTATGTCTGGTCTTCAGACAGCTTGGCCTCCTGCTGTGGTGACTCATGTCTCACAGAAAGTGAGTTGCTATGTGGCCACCTGGAAACCCTTCAAGTGAACACCAATTATGTAATCAACACTTCAAGATACTGGACTCATGTTCCATTCAGCCTCTGTTCCATTCTTCTCTCTTTTCAGATTGGAAAGCAAATATTTCCCTCTCTACTGGGTAGGTGGATAGCTTTTAAAATTGATCTGAAATGTAAAGACACAATAAAAAATGATTAAGAAAATAAGAATTCATTGATTCTATTTTCAGTAGTGTATAAAGAAATAATGAACAAAACTGACCTGCAATTTGGAAAGCTTTTGGGATTCCTTTTTTTCTTTTTGTAATTTGACCCACACTTTCTGACAAGTTGGCAGAGCACAAATGTAGGACATGGAGCTTTACTATCCAACACTGATGCTCTCTGGTGCGGGGTGGGGGGGGGGGCTTCTTTTCCTCCAACCTCAGCAGCACGTGTCTTAGGTTAGGTTGCTGTCCCTGATTGGAGAGTGCACACAAAAGGCAAGTCTGAATTGATCTTGTTTTTCTAGGATTTATTGGGTTCTCTTGGGAAGAGCAGTCTAAATTTATAATAAAAACATTCAAGGTTTCCCAGCAGAATTGTAAACCAAACTTATAAATTTATAGCAGAAACTGTTATACAACATTTCCAGGGAAGGAATGAAGGGGCTTTGAGCATGCAGTGGCTCAGAACCAAATCACGTTGTGTGATTTAGAAATGTCTACCCCCTGTCCAGTCCAACATTGTGTGTGTATCACTGTTCTTGAAGAGTCCAGACACAAGGTAGTCAGCTGGGTTCCCACACTTGCTTTTAATACAGAATTTACTTGTATTTCTTTTAATTCCACTTTTTAAAACAACATAGAATTCCAAACCCATGGCCAGAAAAAAAAAGGTGGGGGTGGCAAGTTCAAATCCAATTTCTGTAGACAAACAAGAATGGGTGCCTTAGGGAAGGAGGCACAACATTTCAGTTTGACTACATCTGGACAAAAATAAGCGCACTTGGCAAGTCCAATTTCAGAATCACTAAATATGTACTTCGTCCTTTTCCAAGGAGAAGCTTTTGTTTTCTCAAATAATAACCAGAAATATATGAGGACTTCATGAATTGAGACTTTTGGACTAATGCTGCCAATGATTGGAGTCTAATCAGGGGCAGGCTCAGTTCGCTTCAGGCCTTACATCAAGGAGTATTATTTATGGCTTTTGGCTCTACTCCACTTTTCTTCTACATAGATTTTTTTATTTAAAAATTCAATTTAAGTGAAATAGTACTGGTACTATATATTCAGAAAGATATGTTTTTAGGACTCAGAATTAATCTGATATCATTGTGTTACTCTTCATTAATATTCAGTACATATCTGTTGAGTTGATATGGTATTATTAACATTAACAAATATTACAAACTAATCAAAATGTCTTCAAGTCATCATACCATTCTCTCTTTTTGTGTGTAATTGCTTCTCAATTTTACAAAGCCATTGATTTTTCTACTTTCATTGTGATACAATTGACATACAATGTTATATAAATTTAAGGTGTACAAGGCGATGATTTGATACACAAAATGTTTACCACAATAAGGTTAGTTAAAACGTGCTTCACGTCACATCATTATCATTGTCGGTGGTTTTTATGATGAGAACAATAAGTGTTACTCTCTCACCAACTTTTAACTATTCAGTACAGCATTGTTAATTATAGTCAACATGCTGTGCCTTAGCTCCCCAGAACTTCCTCATCTGATAACTGGAAGTTTGTACCTTTGACCCACCTCTCTTCATTTCCCCCGCACCCCAGTTCCTGGCAACCACCCATCTGCTCTGTATCTATGAGTTTGGCTTTTTTAGATTCCACATATAAGAAAGACCATATGGTACTTTTCTTTCCCTGTCTAACTTATTTCACTTAGTATAATGCCCTCAATGTCCGTCTATGTTGTTGCAAATGGCAGGATTTATTTCTTTTTTGTGGCTGAACAATATCCCATTATATATATATATATATACACATCACTTTTTTTTCTGTCCATTCATTCATCAAAGGACAATTAGGTTGGGTCTACTTCTTAGGTATTGTGAATAATGCTGCAGTGAACATGGGGAGCATGTATCTCTGTGAGATAGTGATTTTGCATAAATACCCAGAAGTGGGATTTCTGGATTACATGGTAGTTCTATTTTTAATTTTTTGAGGAGCCTCCATACTGTTTTCCATAGTGACTGCACCAATTTACATTCCCACCAACAGAGCACAACCTCATCAACACTTGTTATCTCTCGTCTTTGAAAGTAGCCATTCTAACAGGCTTGAGGTGACATCTTATTGTGGTTTTCACTTGCATGTCCCTGATGATTAGTAATGTTGAGCACCTTTTCATGCATCTGTTGGCCATCTGTATGTCTTCTCGGGAAAAAATGTCTTTTCAAGCCTTTTGCCCATTTTTTAATCAGATGATTTGTCTCTTTGCTATTGAGTTGTATGAGTTCCTTATATATTTCGGATATTAACCCCTTATCAGATAGATGGTTTGCAAATATTTTATTCCATCCCATAGGTTTTATTTTCATTTGTTGATTGTTTCTTGTACTGTAAAGAAATTTTTTAGCTTGATGTAGTCCCATTCTCTGATTTCTGCTTTTGTTGCCTGTGCTTTTGATGTCATATCCAAACATTGTTGCCAAGACCAACGTCAAGGAGCTCTTTCCTTACGTTTTCTTCTAGGAGTTTTATAGTTTCAGGTCTTACATTTAAGTCCTTAACCTACTTTGAGTTAATTTTTTTTTAAGGAAGACTAGCCCTGAGCTAGCATTTGCTGCCAATCCTCCTCTTTTTGCTGTGGAAGACTGACTCTGAGCTAACATCCGTGCCCATCTTCCTCTACTTTATATGTGGGATGCCTGCCACAACATGGCTTGCCAAGCGGTGCCATGTCCGCACCTGGGATCCCAACTGGCAAACCCGGGGCCACCGAAGGGGAACGTGCGAACTTAACCGCTGCGGCACCGGGCCAGCCCCTAATTTGAGTTAATTTTTGTGAGTCATGTAAGATAGGGGTGCAATTTCATTCTTCTGCATGTGAATATCCAGTTTCCCCAGCACCATTTATTGAAGAGACTATCCTTTCCCCATTGAGTATTCTTGGCTCCCTTTTCAAATATTAGTTGAGTGTATGCAGGGGTTCATTTCTGGCTCTCAATTATGTTCCATTGGTCTGTGTGTCTGTTTTTATGCCCATAATATCCTGTTTTTATTATTATGGCTTTGTAATATAGTTTGAAATCAGGAAGTGTGATGCCTCCAGCTTTGTTCTTTCTCAAGATTGCTTTGGTTATTTGCAATCTTCTGTGGTTCCATACAAATTTTAGCATTGCTTCTCCATTTCTGTGAAAAATACCATTGGAATTTTGATGGGAATAGCATTGACTCTAAAGATGACTTTGGGTAGTATGGACATTTTAACAATATCAACTCTTACAGTCAATATAACATGGGCTATCTTTCCATTTGTTTGTGTCTTCTTCAATTTCCTTCAACATATGTCTTTACAGTTTTCAGTGTACAGGTCTTTCACCTCCTTGGTTAAATTTATTCTTATTCTTTATCTAGGTATTTTATTCTGTTAAAGCTATAGGACTGTTTTCTTTATTTTTTTTCCTATAGTTCATTGTTACTGTATAGAAACACAGCTGGTTTTTGTATATTGATTTTTGTATTCTCCAACTTTACTGAATTTGTTTATTAATTCTAATAGTTTTTTGGTGGAGTCCTTAGGATTTTATGTATACAAGATCATGTCATCTGCAAACAGAGACAATTTTACTTCTTCCTTTTTGGTTTGGATGCCTTTTTAAAATTTGTCTTGACTAATTGCTGTGTCCAGGACTTCCAGTACTATGTTGAATGGGAGTGGTGAGAGTGGGATTCCTGATCTTAGAGGGAAAGCAGAAGCCCTTGATTTTTTTCAACTCTCAAGTAAACTAGAATATTGCCTTTTATTAAATTAAATGTAATGGCATTTCCTAAATTAATAAAACATAAAAATTTTAAAAAAACACTAGAAAACATCTGGACGATTTCCCTAGTTATAAATAAAAGGAAACTGAAGTCAAGAACTGCTAAATTATTTTCCCAAGGCCTAGAAGCAAGAGTTAGAAGTAACACAATTCACTCACTCACTCCAATATTCATCCACTCACCAGACATCAGAGAATAAGTGAATAGACAAATGAAAGATAAATTAACAAATGCAGTTTTGTTAATTACATGTAAATGCTAAAATAATTATCTTCTGGATAGAATAGAAAGACAAGACTTTGCCCTCAGGTGACCCTCTGTGTGATGAGGCCCAGGCGGGAGGATAAGTTCAGTGCTCAGTGCAGCCTGAAGTGACACGTTGCAGGGGAGCTTAGTGTTCTGAGAGCATGTTCTTCTCCAATGTGATGAGGAGAGAGCTCAGAGGTGACAGAAGCATGGAGCAGGGCAACCTGTGCAGGGGGGCGGGGAGAGGACAGGAAGAGTTACAGTCTTCCAAGAGATGATGTACAAGTTGAGTTTTGAAAGCTGAATATTAGTTAATTGAGGGACAGGGTGATATACTGAGAAGCACCCAGAGATAAGCTGTGTTTGGGTTCTGCTTCTCACTATTTGCTTAACTTTATGTAAGTAATTAAACTCCTTCTTCATCTTTAAAATGTAGTGATGACTACTTGTATGGTTGCTGTGAGAAATGGAAATAACGTGTGTAAATTTCCTACGACAATGCAACTATCAGTTGGTGATCACAACTTGTAATGATCTAAAGATGATGATGGTGGGTGTGCTGGACAGGGAAAATAGCATGCTAGGGCCTGGAGGTCTAAGAAAGTACAGTGAGTCCCAGGAACTGGCAAGACTTCCATATGTAGTGATTCACTGGAGGTTTTTAGTGAGAGTAATGAAGCCACACGGTGCCAGCACACAACCAAGAATCTGGAAATAATCTTAAAGATAATGAGGAAGCTTTTAAGGATGCAAAGTAGGGATGTCAAAATCAGACTTTTCCTGTAGGTCTATCATTTTTCCAAAAGTTGTAGAAGATGGATGAGGTGGTACAAGATCAGAGGGACACACTCTGTTGGGAGGTAACATCCAAAGGCAAGGCCTGCCTAGAGAAGTGGTGGTCAGGAAAGGGAGAAGGACACAGATTACGAAATGTTCAGAAATGAAAGTTCAGGCTCTGATGATTGACTGAATTTTAGGAAGAAAGATACAGAGAGGTCAGATGGCCCCACAATTTCAGAAGCAGTTTCTGTGATGTTTGGCAGAGGTACAAAATAGGACATAGAATAGAAGAAACAGGTATATTGTTTAGATTATGAGTTCTATTTTTGGACTTGTTAAGTTTGAAGGACTTTCAACTAGGGAAGTCCAGGTACAACAGGAGACACTGGTCTGAAGTTCAAGGCAGAGGATGTGCATTTGGGAGCTATGAGTGCTGTGATGGAATCGAAGTTATGGAAACTGACAGTGTAAAGTAAGAAAGGAAGAGGGTGATATGGAAATCTATAAATGTCAACATTTAAGGGGAGGACAGAGGGCAAGAAACTTGTAAGCAGATGAGGAGGGGCCACCACAGGAATGCGTGGTGCACAGAAGTTGCCTGGTGAAAATCTCTGTAACGAGTAAAGGAATGAGCAGGTGGAGGAAGAAGTAAAATGGGTGAGTGCAGCCTATTTTGGGAGACGCAGGTTTCTAAAGGGAATGGGTAAATTGCAAGTTAGCTAGAGGTTTTATGAACTTGAGTAAGGTTTGTTTTCTTTCTGGTTTTTTCAAGATGGGAAAATAGAAGATGTTTATATATGGAGGGAAGAGTGTGAGTAGTGAAGGAAAGCTTGACCGTTGAGGGAGAAGGGATGGAATCCAGGGTGTGGAGCAACGTCAGGGCAGAAGAGGTGCTGCAGCTGAAATGGAGGGGACCAGGAGACGTGTCCGTTGAGGCATGTTTGTGTGAGGGCAGGAAGACGAGAAAGTCTCCCTGTTCCTTTGCGAAGTAGGACATCTCTTCATAGCTGTTTTTCAGTTTTGTTTCTTTTTTATTTTTATTCCTACTTTAAAACCAAGCTGAAACTTCAGTCCCGAGGTTACTCTTTCCCAGACAGTTCCTGGGGGCCAACAGTCACGGCCTGCGCTCTGGGCACTTTGAGGACAGTTTGATCTAGACTTTCCTTACAGGGAATAGCCTCTCAAGATTTAAGTCACTTAGAAACACTTTTTTTTTCTTTTTTTGCAAGATGTCTAAAATCCTGAATGCTTTCAAACACCTTTGAGATAATTGTGTGAGTATCCTTATACACAGGTGAGTGTTTACAGCTAAGGTAAGTTCCGCTGGAGCATTGATGGCGTTGGTCTGTATTCACCAGACTTCAACATTAGAAGATTTAAGATGCTTTTTATCTCAGTACATTGAGGCATAGTCACTATTAACTTATTTAGTCTGATTTAGAGTGATTTGGAGGAGATGGAAGTAAAGGCATCTTCTCAGGGAAACTTCAGTAATTAACCTCATTCCTTGCTGGGATCCGCGAATTGTTCTTCCAGCTCCCCCTTCACATGACCTCCATCATACTCCGTGGTCTGACATATGGGTTAGTTATTGCCGCAATAATGCTGCATAACAATCAACCTTGAAATCTGAATGGCTTACAACTACAAATTTAGACCTTTCTTTTTTTCTTTTTTTAAATTAAATTAAATTTTTTCCAATTATTTTATTGAAATCATAAGGGTTTATAACTGTATAATTTGGGGTGTACATTATTATTTATTAGTGTCCATATAGACTGCCTTGTGCTCACCACCGATGCTCTAATTATCATCTGTCATGATACACATGTGCCCCGTTACCCTCTTCACCCACTCCCAACCCCCTTCCCCTCTGGTGACCACTAATCTGTTCTCTTTGTCCATGTGTTTATTTATCTTCCACATATGAGTGAAATCATGCAGTGTTTATCTTTCTCTGTATGGCTTATTTCACTTGACATCGTACCCTCAAGGTCCACCCATGTTGTTACAAATGGGATGATTTTGCCTTTATTTATGTCTGAGTAGTATTCTATTATGTATATATATACCACATCTTCTTTATCCATTCATCCATACCAGGGCACTTGGGTTGCTTCCATGTCTTGGCTGTGGTAAATAATGCTGCAATGAACATAGGGGTGCATAAATCTCTTTGGATTGTTGATTTCAAGATCTTTGGATAAATACCCAGCAGTGGAATATCTGGATCATACGGCAGATCTATTCTCAATACTTTGAGAAGTCTCCATACTGTTTTTCATAGCGGCTGCCCCAGCTTGCATTCCCACCAGTGGTGTATGAGGGTTCCCTTTTCTCCAGATCCTCTCCAACATTCCACAAATTCAGCTCTTTCTGCATCATGGGTTTGTGGGTCAGCTGTGTCTTGGCCAGCCTTGGCTGGACATTGGGCTTGGCGACAGCCTTTGGGTCTAGTTCAAGCCACTCTATGTGTCTTGTTCTTGAGCTCAGGCTACATTTTCCTAATGGTGATGACAAAGGAAAGAAGGCCAGTGCACCCATACAAACACACTTCAAGTCTCTGCTCGCATCACACCCACTAGCATTGCTTTAGCCAAAGTAAGTCATGTGGTCAAGCTCAAAGTCCAGGGGTGAGGAAGTAGCCTGTGTCCACAGTGAAGTCATGGTGAAAACACGCAGGTATAACACAACCACAAGGTCATCAGAAGTGGGACCAACAATTCCATCAGCAACATTTGGCATGTCAATCGTCTAGGCCTGGAACACGGGCGGCAATGATAGCTTCTCCCTCTCCGGACCTCATGGTGCCTGGAGGAGAAACAGGTAGGGGTAGGGCTTGGATGCAGAGTGGCTCTATCACCTGGGTACATCATTTATCCTTTTGACCACTCACTTTCCTCTTCTCTTAAATGGGGAATAGGAATTCTGTTAACAGACATCATAGTACACATATAAGAATCAGGTTCAGATTCTCTGTACTCAATAGAGACGCTGGTCAGAGGAATGATGCATATGGAGATGAAGAAGAGAGTATTTTAGCAATATGCTAAAACTTAGGGTTTATTTGTGACCATATCTGATTTCACACCAGGCCATGCATTTAATCTTGATTTGCTAAGAAAATCTGCAAACTGAATCCGGGTTGATTTTTGTGTCATTAAGGAAAAGATAAAACCAGCATTTGGTATTCTCACCATAACCAAGGTTAGCGTGGTCATCCCAAAGCAAAGAGAAAGTCTCAGAGGCGAGGTGAGTGACGTGCCATAAGTGTGGAGGGTGCACCTGATGGCACACGGCCTACCTCACCACTCAGAGAAGAAACACTCGACAGTGTGTGTCCCACTGCACACGTAGTCTAGTGCATCACAGTACTGTGCATCCAGGAGAAACAAGGCGTTCCCCAGATGCATCTAACACAGATGTCTGCGTGCTCACACAGCAACGCAACGTGCCACTCCAAAGAGGGCACTTGCTGCTAAGTGTTGGGATGCAAATTCCAAAATCAAATGCCAACTAATTCAGCAGTCTGACATTTGGTTTGACTTGATAAATATGTATTGGTCTTGTCTGCATTTTGATCAATTACTTCAAATTTTCTATTCCTATTTTCTCACTCATCTAAACGTTTCCACTTCCTTCTGCTGCCATTAAGACACAGCACAGCTACGGTTGGTAGACTCAGGGTTCCCTTGTTCTCAAACCCAGCTAAGCCCAGCTAAACGAGGAGAGAAGGGAAAGCTGAGTCATGCAGATTTCCCGTAGGAGCCCTAGTTCACACTCCTCAGTCTGCTAATTACTAGATCCTCCTTGGTTTCTCTTAGCAAGTGCTGTCTCCATCGTGGTAGGTGGGTGTGGGGAACAACACCTGTTGTAAAGGTGATGAAAATGTCCAGATTTCATTTAGTGTATAACTGAAACCAATTTCTATGTGTAGCATCCAAAGTCTTTCAGAGGCTGAAGAACTTGAATGTTGGGAAGCTGACAAACTAGGGTAGCTGAGCAATCTACCCACGTTAGACTGTGATGCCGCGGGGAGAGGGCGCCTGCAGAAGAAAGATTCTCAGATCTGACATCAAGGTCATTGTTGTCAGAAGGAAACTAACCTGAAATTAATCACTAAACTTAAGAGCTAGAGAAGGGAAGATTTAAAAGCAAAAGTTTACTGGCAGAATTTTTCTTGTCTTTAAATGTCAAACATATGAATAAGAGCACAATAAAATTATCAAATTTTTCTATTATAGCTCTTGATATTAGAGGCTATAACATCTGGCTGTTCAGAACATCCAAAAAGTAAAGGCATAAATGAGTGACCAAGTGGAACTTAGTTCTGAGTCGGGTCTCACAGGACGCGGCTCACCGTGCTGCTGTCACTCCGCGTCCTTCCGCGGGTTTGACGAGTGGACAGAAAGCCAAGCTGGCATTACGAAGAGCTCATTGTGGTGAGTAAACACGGCTTTAGAAAAGAATAATGAAGAATCCAGTATAATCTACTTAAACAGTTTAGGGAAAACCCTGCTCACTGATTCAGACTAAAGCATTTGAGATTCCAGATCTGGTCTAAGATGAAGAATCTTCCGAGTGGTTTTTGAGCAAGGCCATTTGCTTTCACCACTGCCCTGAGTGCGTCAGCCGTGGGTTAAGTATCTCATAAAAGCTGCAACAATTTTGATTTGTCATTTTGTTTGTCAGAATTTAAAGTTTTATTGCAAGTTCATATGCTGTGAGTATATTCTCAAAGCTCTTCAATACAAAAAAGTGCCAAAGTATAATTTACTCCAGAGGAGGTCTGGATGCATTCAAGCTTGAATCCATTACTCCAGACCAGTTATTTCTCTTTGAGCTCTAATAAGATTATCCACGTCAGTTTACAACTCCTCAAAATTTTGGTCCTAGCTGAGTCACTATAATTCAAGATAGAGTAGCTGATAGAAAAAAAAAATATCCCCCAAATACTAGTAGCACCATCACCTCATCACTGCCTAGAGGTTCAATTCTATTTTTCTGTGCCAACTGAATATTTCTGCCAGATATGAGAAATCAGAGCGCTGGAAAAGAATTTAGAAACTGTCATCCAGATCAGCATTTGGAAAAGTATATTCTATTTATTATTAGCTATTTATTTAAGTGCACCTGAATTCAACATAGTCACATCTATTTTTTTATCCCTAAACATTGAGATTCCCACTGAATTGTGCATGTCTTAACCGATTTACCTTGAATTTATCAGATATTCTTGAATATATACGCCAGTCAACATAATACATTTGTAGGAGAAGGATATTACTTCTTAATATACAAAAAACTTACATATTAAAACATATAGAAAACTCCAAGATTTATAAACTCTGGTCTTTGGGTCATTTGTAGTCTATAATTTAAAAAAAATACAGTGAAAGAGCCCTGTGTGTGGGTGAGGAGACCCAGAGTCGAGCTGGGCTGCACTAGCTGGGTGCGAAGCGGCTACAGGGCTCTGTAGGTTTGAGTTTCCTCACCTGTGAAATAAAACGTTTTCACCAGATGATTGCTAAAGTTCCACCCAACCTTAAAAGGTGATGACTCCAGGAAAATTTCATGTTCCAAGGTTTGATCACTTGAAACAAAGACGTGGATTTCCTTGTTTGTTGCCTGGGGTTTGGTTTAGCTACGGTGTTGGTCATCCTTTGAGAATGTGAAGCTGTCAGGTTTTAAAAGAATGATGATTATACAAACAGAAAATTAAACAAGGAAAGTACTTTTCAGGAATTTTTAAATCAAAAAAACACTAATATACATAGTACAGCATCTCATGAGCTGTAGCAAGATTGTCCCACAACACACAAAGGGGCTTTAAGATATGATAGGATAAGACATAAAGGAATTTTAAACAATGAAAATTGCATGTAAAAATTAAAACATGTTTTTTTTTTAATCTCACAATACTCTTTTCAGTCTTTCTAAAAGTTTCCTAACTGCCAATTAAATTTAGTTATTGGGATTTCAAACCATCTAGCTTAAAGCTCTTTGGTGACTTCCACTGCTGTTGTTGGACCACCAGAACTCTTTAAGCCCACGGTCCCTGGCCCTGCATGAACTGACTACTGTCCACCCTCACCCTCTCATGGGGCTCTCCCCATCTCGGCCGGCTGCAGCTGCACTGCACTTCTTCCTCCTCGTTCTTTGAGTCCCTCTGTCTTTGTGCCTTTACACATGTAAGGATGCTGCTCTTCTCCTTTGCAGAGTAGGGGAGCAGGGGAACTAATGCTGAGTGCACTCTTTTACAACGAGGTAAAATGCTGATGAGACTCTGATAGAAAGGTGTTGAGGAAGCTGTGGGGGGGACCAGATCACCTCTAAGAAGGTGGCCACACTGTGGGGTTAATGTACTCCTCCTCTGTGTGAAGATGGAACCTGGGAGTGCTGCCACACCTCGCTCCTCCAGGATAGGACACGTGATCAGGCATCTTGGGGGAATTTGACCTTCATCAGATAGAGAAAGAGCCTGGCCTTGAGAGAGTATAATTCTTAAGCAACTGTATTCTTTCTCACGTCTGTGACCCCTTTAAACTAATTTTGTGGCCTTATTCTTACCCATTCCAGGAGTGAATCTCAGGCAGATCCTTATCAGTCATAAGAAGAATCTCATTTCAGTAGCTAGTTGATTTTTGGATATTAAACTAACCTTGCATTCCTTGGAATATCTCACTTGGCCATGGTGTGCATTCTTTTTTATATTTTTCTGGATTTGTTTTGCCAGTGTTTTGTTGAGGATTTTGTCGCTATATTCATAAATGATATTGATCTGTAGCTTTCTTTCCTTCTGATGTTTTTGTCATCAAAAATATATTTTTGAAATCAAGGTACTAGTGGCCTTGTAAAATAAGTTGGGAAGTGTTTCTTCCTTTTCTGTTTTTTGGAGGAGTTTGTGAAGACTTGGTCTTCTTTCAATGTTTAGTATAATTCACTGGTGCCATCTTGGTCTAGGTTTTTCTTTGTGGGTAGTTCTTGATGACTAATTCATTCTCTTTACTTGTTAATGTTATTCAGATTGCCTATTTCTTCTTCAGTCAGTTTCAGTAGTTCATGTATTTCTAGGAATTTGCCCATTTCATCTAAGTTGTCTAGTTTGTTGTTGGACAATTTTTCATAGCATTCCTTTATAATCCTTTTTATTTCTGTAAAGTTCTTAGTTATAGCCTCTCTTTCATTTCTGCTTCTTTAAAATCGAGTCTTTTCTCTTTTTATCTTGGTCAGTCTAGCTAAAGGTTTATCCATTTTGTTATCTTTTAGAAGAACCAGCTTTTGTTTTTATTGATTTTCTCTATTGTTTTTCTATTTTCTACTTCTTTAATTTCAGCTCCAATCTTTATTATTTCCTTCCTTCTGCTTGCTTTAGGTTTGGTTTGCTCTTCTTTTTCCAGTATCTAAAGGTGGAAGGTAAGTTACTGATTTGAGATCTTTCTTTTTTCTTAGAACGGGCACACAGAGGTGCACATTCCCTCTAAGCTTTGGCTGCATGCCGTATGTTTTGTCTCCATTATCCTTTGTCTCCAAGTATTTCTGATTTCATTTTGAATTCTTCTTTGACTCATTGGTTACTTAAGAGTGTGTTATTAAATTTCCATATATTTGTGAGTTTCTCAAATTTCTTCCTTTTATTGATTTCTAATTTCATTCCATTGGTCAGAGTACATACTTTCTATTATTACTATCCTTTCAAATTTATTGAGGTTTGCTTTATGGTCCAGCATATGGTCTATCCTGAAGAATGTTCCATGTGCAGTTGCAAAGAACGTACATTCTGTTTCTGCTGGGTGGAGAGCTGTACAGAGGTCTGTTGGTCTTGTGGCTCTATTGTGTTGTTAGCTCTTCCATTCCCTTATAAAACTTCTGTCTAGTCATCCTATCTATTATTATGCATGGGGTATTGAATTATCTATTTCTTCTTTCATTTTTGTCAATTTTTCCTTCATGTATTTTGGTGCTCTGTTATTGGGTGCATATGTTTATAATTGTTGTATCTTCTTGATGAACTGACCCTTTTATCATTATGAAATGTCTCTCTTTATCTCTAGTAATATTTTTTGTTTTAAATTCAATTTCCTCCAATATTAGTATACTCACTCCTGCTTTCTTGTAGTTGCTGTTTGCATAATATATCTTGTTACAGCCTGCTATTTTTAATCTATTTGCATCTTTGAATCTAAAGTACATCCCCTATAGACAGTATATTGTTGGATCATGTTTTTAAATCCAGTTTGATAATCTATGCCTTTTGATTGAATTAGAAAATTTTTTCATTGTGGTAAAATTCACATAACATAAAATTTACTATCTTAACCATTTTTAAATATAGAGTTCAATGGTATTAAATACATTCATAGTGTCATATTACCAACACCACAATCAATCTACAAAACTCTTTTCATCTCGTAAAACTGAGACTCTGACCCATTAATCCATGACCCCCCAGCCCCTGGCAGCCAGGATTCTACTTTCTGTCTATGATTTGATACTCTAAGTACTTCAGATGAGTGAAGTTGTACAGCATTTCTCTTTTTGTGACTGGTTTATTTCACTTAATATGATGTCCTGAAGTCTCATATGTGTTGTAGCATGTGTCAGAATTTCCTTCCTTTTTAAGGCTGCACTATGTGTGTGGTATGATGTGTGTGTGTATTGTGGTGTGTGTGTGTGTGTTGTGTGGTGTGTGTGTGGTGTGATGTGTGTGTGGTGTGATGTGTGTGTTCTGTGTGTGATATGTGTGATGTGTGTGTGTTGTGTGATATGTCTGTTCTGTGTGTGTGGTGTGTGTGTGTGGTGTGATGTGTATGAAGTGTGTGGTGTGTTTATGTGTGTGGTGTGTGTGTGGTGTGATGTGTGTGTTCTGTGTGTGTGGTGTGTGCAGTGTGTGTGGTGTTGTGTGTGTGTGCAGTGTGTGTGGTGTGATGTGTGTGTTCTCTGTGTATGGTGTTCTGTGTGTGGTGTGATGTGTGTGAAGTGTGTGGTGTGTTTGTGATGTGTGTGTGGTGTGATGTGTGTGTTTTGTGTGTGTATGGTGTGCAGTGTGTGTGTGTGATGTGTGTGGTGTTCTGTGTGTGTTCTCTGTGTGTGGTGTGATGTGTGTGTGGTGTGTGTGTATGGTGTGTGTGTGTGTATGTGTGGTGTGATGTGTATGTCCTCCTTGTGTGCTGTGTGTGTGGCGTGATGTGTGTGTCTTCTGTGTGTGTGTGGTGTGTGTGTGTTCTGTGTATGGTGTGATGTGTATGTCCTCTGTGTTCTCTGTGTGTGCGCATGTGTCCTCTGTGTTCTCTGTGTGTGGTATGTATGTATGTATGTGAGTGCTCTGTGTGTGTTCTATGTGTGTGTTCTGTGTGTGTGGTGTGTTTGCGTGTGTGCACATGTCCTCTGTGTTCTCTGTGTGTGTGTTCTCTGTGTGTGCACATGTGTCCTCTGTGTTCTCTGTGTGTGCACGTGTGGACTCTGTCTGTCTCTCTTGCGTCCTCCTCAGCCCCTGACCCGCGGCTGCCCTCACATGAAGGCTACGGCAGGAGAGTGGCCCGGACTCCTGTGCAGGGCTGCAGCTGCATCTCCACTGCAGCTCGCGGCCTGGGTGGTCCCCTGACACCTGCGGGACGCAGCTTCAGAGCCTCCCACAGATGCCCTCTCCCCAGCCTCCTGTCAAAGGCCTGGCTGTGCCCATGTTCATGGAGCCGAGTGGGAGGAAAGCTGGGCTCTCACACGCCTGGGTCCCTGCTGTTGCCGACACCTTCACCCTCGGCGCTGGGCGGCTCTCCCCCACCCACCCCTCAGTCTCACCTCCTCAGAGAACGTGTCTCTGTTCTCTGTTCCGGTGAACAGGCTGTGTTTACGTGTGTGATCCTGCAAACAGGGCCTTTCTGGGTGCAGGTGGAGTATGGCTATTACTCCTTGGGACAGGCCCGGGCTGCTCTTCTGCCGCCACACAGTGAGGTTGTGCACACAGAGGGGTTTTTCATGCCGCAGGAAAGGAGCCCTGAGATGATGAGTCCAGGAGCTTTTATACGCATGTGCAGTTGGCACCTGCTCTTCCTCGGAGGGGAGGAGTCTGCCCTTCCTAATGGGAACAATTCTCTGGTCTCTGGGTTTACAGCCCCAGAGCATCTCCACGGCTCTGGTTTCATCCTCCTGCAAACCTAATGCAGCAGCTCTCACTAAACAGTCGGTCATTTTTACTTCCAAGGCTTGTCCACTAACCCAAGTTCCAACCACAATTCATCAAAAGGTCCCTGCTGTGACACCAAGATACAACAGAACACACTCCTCTGTCGCTAGTCACCTGTCTGAGGGTGAGGGGTTTTGGGGTGCTTCACCAGCCTCCCTGCTTTAGCCCCACCGTCACCCTTGTTTCCACAGCCACCTCATGTCCCTGTTAGGGGAGTGTATTAGTTTCCTCTTGCTGTTGTAAAAGTTGTCACACGCCCTGCAGGACCACATGGGGAAGCACCAGGATGGGTTAGGAGGCAGAAGGCATTGGGGAATCAAGGACAAGAGCCTTTGCAGGGATTTTTGCAGGAAAGAATGGCAAGGGTGGTGGGAGCAGGTTTCAGATTGGCTAAGTTGAGTCCTTTCAGGGCTCTGGGTGCAGAGGTTGCCCTGCCTTGTCTGGTCGCCAGTCTGGCTGCCAAGGACAGGGCGTATTGACCTGGAGCAGAGTGCCAGTAAGGGAGGTGGTGGGGTGTGGGCTTGGGCTGGAGGGTTTGCACAGGAAGGCGCTCTCCCTGGCAAGTTGTCTGACATCTCTGGGAATTAGCTAACCCTGCGAGGGGCAGTGCCCAACTCTGTCAGCCAGGCTGACATCACTTAATACACAGGAGGAGAGGAGCTGAAATGTACCATCTACCATCTTTGGCCAGAAACTCTTTAATACCATTTTTAAATGTATTTTCTCATTTAATCTTCAAAATGGTTTCATGAGATAGGCACAGTGATCTCCATCCTACTGATGAGCAAGCAGAGGCCCAGCTGAGCCGTGGATCAAACCCAGAGTGTTTGACTGTGGAGCCCATGGTCTCAGTCAGTGCGCCGTGCTGTGCTGTCTCTAATAGTGAACATCTTTGTGAATTAGGTCATTGGGAAGTTTGGGGACCCATCAAGTTGGAACAATAAATTTAAAAATCTGAATTGAAATATGTCAGTTGTTACATGTAAAGGTCTGCTCTGAATGAGCATGTGGCTGTTTCATGAATTGCGTGGTGGGTTTCAGGAGCTGGGGATCCAGGGGCCAAGCATATTCTGTCCTGTCCTCCCTTCAGTCTGATGGACAGGGAAGGCTGTCATCAGCTCCACCAGGTGCCATCGGCAGAGCGGCCACGTGGGGGCAGCGGGAGCAAACCTCATCAGCAACGGCTCCTCCTTCGCCGTGGAGCTGCTTCTCCAGCGTTTCAGATCCGCCTGTGGATGATGAGTAGTGCGACTTCGCTGGAGACTTTAAAAACCAAACTAAGCTTTGAAACAGTTAAATTACTAAGATGTTTTCACAGTTCTCAGGGTTGGACTCAGACCTAACAGATAAGACCAGTGCCCAGGGAGAAGGTTGGTGCAGCTGAGTATCTTCAGGACTATTTAGGAAACAATTCTGATTTACATTCCACTTATCTTCAGAAAGAATTTGTGGCAGCTAACAGTGCTAAAACCACACAAAATGCTCCAGTTCAGAGGAAAACAGAATAAGCAAGCAGAGAAATAGCTAGACTGGCAGGCATGTGCAGGAGGCGACTCTGAGCATCCTGTAAGGAGCAGTGAGAGCCTTCCCAGGGCTGCGCTCAGGCTCTCCTGAGTCCATGCGGGGCTCCTTGATGCCCCCAGCCGAGGATTGTGAGCAGTGGCGGGGTTCCTGGTCACTTCCTCCATGAGACCCTCTGACCTCTCTGGCCTGCCTCTCAGAACTCCCATGGCTGTTCTGGCCACATTCACTTTTGTGTTTCTTCGCTTACATGCTGTGTGCACCTTTAATTATGCGCTCTCCTGTCATTTCACTGTTTTCCTATGTTCTTAGTGAACTATTGCTTCGCATCTCCCACAGTGATTTATAGTCTCTTGCTGGGTTGCATTAGTTAATCAGAGGCTAGGAGCACCAGCAGTGTCACAGGGCAGGTGCCCCAGACAGTGCCCACTGAGCAGGCTCCCCCTGCAGCTGTTGCAACGAAGGCGTGGTTGAGCCGCTGCTCTTACTGTGCTGTGGAGACAGACTGAGGCAAGATAGCCAAAACCTCGGGGCCCCTCAGCCCTGTCAAATGGCATGTGGGCACACCCTCTGAAGACACTCGCTGGTCCAGTGTTGAGCTAGGAAGGACCCACAAGGCAGCCATTGTGTCACAGAGATGGACTCAGGGTGTGAGTGCAGATGGGAGTCAGAACTCCTGAAATAGAACCAACCTTGCAGACTGCCTGAAATTCAACAGGAGTTCATTAAATAATTGTTGAATGAATAATCTGAAAACCATTTCCGTGTTTTACAAATGAAAAGCCTGAAGCTCAGATTAAGTTACTCACCTAAAGTCATACTGGAAATTGGTGACAGAGCCGGACTGAGATCTGAGAGGGCCTCAGGCATGTAAAGAGCAGCTTTAGTTAGAGCTGCAATCACCTGTTTAAGTGTTTTGGACACTAAGGCTCTAGTGTGCCTCTCCCCGTGGCAGATGCTGAGAACAGAGGTGATGTCTGTGTCAGAGAAACCTCCTGGACTGATTGTAAGGAGACTGTGATGTAAATGGGGTCCAAGGCCATGTTCCAATTCAGGGTTTGCCTGCAAAATCTGAAGTTGACCCTGGTTGATGGGAAACCCATATATGGACAGAAGAAGAAGACGGAAGAAGCAGAGCGATGGGGGAGGGAGGCTGCTTCACTCCAGCCCCCAGAAGGTACAGTCGTGTCCAGCAGGACAACTCCCCCAAAGGCCCCGAGAACCTCCACAGAACTCACCCCTTGGCTTTAAGGCTGGGCTTCAAAGATGGGCCCTGAGCTGTCCTGGCAGTTCATGATGGTACAAGACGAGACAACAGGACCAACAGAGGGACATTCAGGGAACATTAACTTTATTCAGACGTGTCTTGGAAAAGATAAGAAATTCACTGCTAGAATATTAATATCTTTAATTAAAAAGAAAGCCACACATACCATAGAGTAAAACTTGTTCAATTAACAAATATTTGTTGACTGTCTACTTTGTGCCAGGAACAGCTCCAGTCCTACGTGGAACTGCAAACAGCGTGGGGATTGATCAACACAGGAGGAAGGGTGCACTTAGAAGGAAATAATGCAGGCATGGGACCGGGGAGGGGAGCTGCCCCTGGTGGGTGATCACCTTCAGGGAGGCCGATGAGAGGGCCCCTCTGAGAAGGGACCTTCTTTGAGCCAAGACCCAGTGAAGGGGAGTGTCAATGAAAATAATCCACAACCAATCTATAAATGAAAATTTGGGTGAGTTTATTCTGAGCTGAAATCTGAGGACCATGGCCCGGGGCCTTTCTTCCCAAAGGAAGAAAGAGCACCAAAGAAGTGAGGTATACAGAGTGGTTATATACCCCCATACAGGACGTTTCACATATGATTGAAATGTCCCTCCCACAATAGTCACAAGATTGCCCTGTCGGCACAGCACTTGATAGACACAGCAGGTAATGGGTCTGCTATCTCAGAGGGCGTAGCAGGAGGCAAGCCTACTGTCTTGAACTGGGTGGTCGCAGGTGAGCGCAGCAGTTTCTAGCCTAAGGAAAGATGCCTAATCCTTAAGGGAATGCCAGCATTGGGAGGGGGAGGGAAGTTGCACCTTTATTTCAAGGGCCTTTGTTCTTGCCATAGGGAATATCTAAAGCAGATATACAATGCATGCTCAACGGCCTCTGTCAGGCCCTTTTGGAAAGACAAGGTCAGGCCAAATTAGGTTTACACCAAATGGCTTCCTCATATTCTCCAATATATCCTATTACTTGCCATTTTTATTTGTCAGGAGCAAGGCGTGTGGACAGCTGTCCAGGGGAAGAGCAGCAGAGCATGCACATTTGTTATTAACTTTAAAGATCAGACACAAATTTCAAGAGGTTTTGACTTGGTGGCCGCTTTGGGACAGTGGCTCTTCTCCCTGACGTCCTAGGGGACTTGCTTATTCATCCTCACTGTGAGATCCTCTAAGGAAATGTCTTATTTAGACATTGACCTCTTTTATTGAAAGGTAAGTGAATCAGCCCTAGTTGATGACAAAGGCTTTGGAGAAGGGATACAGGCCGGACTTTTGTGGTTAAGGACACAAGGGAGCCCTGGGTGTTGGGCGGCTCCCTGTCCCTGAGCGGGAGCGGGAGACCCTGAAGAAGAGTCGTACCCCCGAGGACCTTGCTGTGTCTCTGCTTGAAGTGCTGCCTTCTCTCCTCTCAAGCCACCCTGCCCCCAGGACCCTTGCCCAAATCATCCCGCTTGTCCTGATTGCTTCCTCATCTGAACCTTCAGATCTGACGGTTTTAGCATTTAGTGATTCCCTGGCTATTTCATGTACGTTTCCTTGCCTTCCCGGGTAGACAGAAAGCTCCTGCAATGAGGGGAGACAATTCCGTGTATGTGCTGTTTACATACACATTTTTTGATTGTCAGGAAAGAGGGAGGGAAGTGTAGGACAAGACAGTGATAGCCACACAGGAAAAATTTCATGAACAGCCCAATCTGGGGCTGAGGAGAACGGGACGGGAAGAGGAACAGGTGGGGACTGGAATAACGTTGGGCAGCAGTTTGGGAGGGAGTGGGATGGGACTCAGGTCCAAGATGCAGGAGATCTTGATGCCATGAGCACAACCACTGCCACCTCTTAGTCAGAAGCTGAGGCAGGAGACTCTATCTTTTTGGTAAATAGCTTCAAATAAAGTAAGTTTGGTGCTGCCAGAAGGAGGAAAGCGAAAGGTCAAGTTATGATGGAAGAGGCGAGCATTGTGCAATCTTTCGCTGGCATGAATACAACTGAAATAGGTCATTTAGGAAGGGAAGGTGGCTGATCCTCACTTGCTGGCCTGCCTCAGATGAATAAGCTCAGACAGGCAAGGAAGGAAAACCTGCTGAAATGGATGCTGATTACAACCCAAGGAAGATGGTGAGTGGCTCTAGGGCAGACACTGGGATTTAGTCTTTCATTGCATATGAATAATAAAATCCAGATATAAAGACCCTTCCACCTCCAAAATCTTCTGATCCTGGGTCTCACACTAAATTCAACAGGTAAGATATGTTTTTCTTAATTTAGTTAACTCCTTGGAATTAGGCACTCCTTTTGTGCTTTGTGTAGCAAACACTGGTGCATATTTTACATTCAGGAAAATCATCATCAGCTAAAGAGTCTTTGACTCTGAGGTCAAATTGGTCTTTTCCAGAAGGGCAGTGGAAAAGAGGGTAACTGGCTTAATTTTATCTCTTAACATCATATTAAGCTTAATAATGACAAAATATACCAAAACAAGTCAGACAGTAATGAGCAGAGCTTCAATAAGATAGTATTCTGGTTTTGGAGTGCAAACCGTTTGTGAGGTGATTATCTTCTTCAGGCCAACTTATTAAGAATCTCCAAGCTTCCCCATTGCACCACCTGACACTTTTTTGGTATATGTAATATTTCTTCCCCACTAGCTGACTTAAGCATTCCATGAGCAAGAGAAAAGAATCTTTCTGAGAAGCCGTGTATCCACTGTACCTGCAGGAGTAGCAAGTGATTCTATTTCTGTAGCTTGAGAAGTGATGCATTTCCTCCGTGTTTCCTCGGAGGAACAGCCACGCTTCTCAATCAGAGATCTCTGGAGAAGATGCTTGGCATCTTTTCAGCTGCCTCCAGAGTTAGATGACGTGAAGAAACCTGGTAAGTCAGCTACACTCTGAACTTTGTATGACTCAGATCCCACAAAGCCAATTACAGTGTTAGAGTTTCACCTTGATCCACCTGCCAGTTCCTAGAAGAGCACAGGGTGAGTTGCAGACCAGTGGTCCAGAAACCGACCTGCTCGTCAGAATCACACGGGAAGCTCAATCAGAATCTCTGGATTTGGAGCCCAGAAATCTGTATTTCAATAAACTCCATAGGTGGTTCTCACAGACTCAACGAGGCACACAGATCTGTGCATCAAGATTTGGGGCTATCAGCGTACATCGCGCAACATCCAAGACAGGTCTTAGATGTCAAGACTAAATTTGGAAAAAAGCAATCCAGGCAAGAGCTGAGGCATCATTCCGTAAATGATTCCATAGACTGAATATAGAGGAATATTTAGAAATGAGAAAAAGGGCATGTCTTTTTGGCCAATGTTCTCCAACAATCAACTTTAAGGCATCTTTTGCATTTTGAATGATGATTTCTGCCCATATGAGTCAAGTGATGCACTGAAATAGTGACAGCTCTCATATATTTCTTGTCCATAAAAATTTCTTGAATAATCTGTGGTAAACAAAGAACCACGCTCTGAATTTTTTTTTTAAATCACCTAATGCTAACCTGTTACTGCTGTATCCAGAGACTAGAGATGGAAATAGCTGTACTCAGAAGCATTTTGAAGAGTCAAGGTCAACCAGAAAATTCTTTCTCTTGGGTAGCTCTTTAAAATTGATTTAAATTCTTGCCTAAGGTTAATTTTAATTTCCCACTGGGACCAGGATCCACTTTTTTTTTTGTTGTTGTTCTCACAGCACCTATCCCGATGTCTCTAAAAAAGAGTTGCATTTTAATGACAATCATTATTACTACATTAAGATTATGGAGATATTTTTATGGAAGAAAAATACAGAACAATTAAGGGGACTTTGAGAAACAGGTTATTCTGCAGGCAGACTTATCACATACTGAATACAATCATTCTTCGGTAGAATAGAAATATCATAAATTCTGATTTCTTTATGTTCAGACAATTTGATACACTTAAGTTACAAAGGATTTCCTGAAAGCTTTTTCAAATTTATCTTCTATTGATCCCATGATCCAGAAGTTTTCAAAATATGGTGCAGTTGAAATACTAGCAATGAGGGTCTTCATAAAGCATTGGAAAATTCCAGAGCAAGATGAATTCTGAACAGAAAGTACTTAACTTGAGATGTCCATACCTTCATTCACTCATTCATTTATTCAAAAGTATTATTTACTGTATTCCAGACTCTTTAATAGGTACTGGATGAGTCTTTGCCATACCATTACTCAGGTTAAGTAAATCAAATATTACCAATAACTATCCTCAGAAAAGTGGTTAGAAGTGGACTCCGTGCGAGCACTGGATACAAATACTCCTTAAAGGCGTCACCTTGCCATTGGGCATGATTGCTGTGGTCTAGTGCATGATCAATAGTCTTGAGGAATGCATGGTGGCACCAACATGGCTGTTGTAAAGTGGTTTACTGACAAGTATCCTAGAAAACATCTTTGCTGATTACTGGTGACCTACAGTTCCTATATATACACACAGTTGAGAAAGTTAGCATCTTGAGACAATTTTCTCTGGGTATTCTGAAATGATAGAATTCTTAGGCTTTACGCTCATGAAAATAACAAATATAATACACCTTGCTATCATAATTCCTGGGCTTCCTGCTGAAGGATTTTGAGTGGCAGAGTCGTTCAGACTGGCTGTTCTGCTTATGGAAACTTCATTTGGTGAATGTGAATCTTTACACAGAGTGCGAGTGTGACACACCCACCCCAACCCGACAAGAGGTTAATAGATCTGAAATCAACTGCAAATATGCTGGAATGTTCTTTTCCTCTTTCTAACGTTTACTAAAAATATGTTATATGCCAGGAATATGTTGGGTGCTTTTTGCATGGAATATATGATAACTCCAAGAGAAATTATCTCCCTTTTAAACATGAGAAAATTGAGATCAGAGAGTTTAAGCAATACATTCAACTTCACCACCTCAAACCCAAGTCTTGTATCTCCAGGGGTCCCACTCTTCCCACCCTTCCAGGAGCTGTCTGGTAGAGTGTGGTGCAGACAGCACTGATGTCTCTCCCTTAGTGTTTGTGGCAGTGGTGTAGCTCCACTTTTGCACAGTAAAATTGTTTCACTCAACAGGGCTTCACTGTGAGCTCCATGTAAAGGTGATCTAGAAACCTCGTCTAAGGCTGTCTCCAAGTTTCCAGATTGTGGAAGGTACTTGGCAGCAACTTTGCACATCCCTGAGCAAGCACTGCCATCCTGCTTCTGATGCTTTACTGGGGATTGCTCTTAGGCCTGGTCGCTCTGTCCCCACACGTGTGCCATCTTGCACGGGGACAAGACGGTTTGTTCATTGCATATTCAACATAACCACACAAGCCAAGCAACACACACCATGAAGTCTGGGACTCTTACCTGTCTTCTCAGCAATGAGCACGTGCACCTTTTGATCAGCCTCTGCGTTGGGAAGGGGATGGTGAGGGGCACAGGTAAGACAGGAGGACCGTTCTGTCACTTCGTGGATAAGATGCCGTAGAAGCTAGGTCACTGGTGTGGGATCCAGACAGAGCCAATTCGAATCCAGGCTGATCCACCTTTCAGCTGTGTCGACTGAGGCAAGTTGTTAATGTTCTCTGAGCCCTGGTTTCTTCATCTGTACAGCGGGGCTCACACTGCCTGCCTCCGTGGGCCGTTGTGAGAAAAGCAACGTAAACATCCAGTGAGAAGCTGAGGAGTAGGTGTGCAGTAAGAGGTGGCTTTATTATTAATATTCTGTACACTTCCCTAAAGTGAACAGCAGAATGGAGGCAGAATCAAGAGAAAGATGCATGAAAGCCACAAAGGTTAGCTCTGTATGAGAAACAACTGACCAATGGACAGAGGTGATTTCCACATGATGAGTAATGGCTCCAGGATGCCCCTTCCCAGGAACCTACCTGCCTTTGCTCTGTGACGAGTTTCACTTCTGGGTTCAGCTGTTTCTGGAGTCCTAGAACAATTCTTCAGCTTGAGTCTCTGCATGGAAAGCAGAATTCCACTGAATCTAGCATTTAAATTTCCCATCACATATTTGTTCCATTAGCCTATTGCTAATCTCAACCTCTAGAATATTCAGTGAAAACTAGAAATACCCTGGGTTATTTGCCTCTTCTGCATACCACTGGCTCTCCCTTTCCCAAATTTAATATATGTTGAAATAGCTTGTTGAGATAGTTTATTTAAAGATAAATAATATCCAACAACAAAGGGGAACTAAAAAGACCTGAGAGAAAAAATGTAAAGGAAAATGGCAAGGTGAAAAAGGGAAATTTGGAAAAAGACAGCAAAGGGGAAAAATAACCCAAAGTACTTTGGGGACACACATAGGAAAGTAGCTTTCTTATGAAGCAGGATTCAGCCTGTCCCGCCTCTTGCTCTGCTGGGCACCCCCAGTGGTAACAACCAGGTTTTCCAAGTGTACAGTCACTGCCAGGTGCTCTGTTGTACTGTCTGCAGGGAGCCTAAGCAACCTGAATTTGTGAATTTCAGCAGCTTACGCCCTTTGACGCCTGGGAAGCCCATCTGGGAAGAGAGCTGCAGTGGGTAAATGCGATCCTGAGCCCCAGACTCAAAATTGACCTGAGCTTTGAAGATGACTGACTTTTAAATGGAGACTGATGCTCCATCGTACAGAGTTCAGATGCCTTGAGATGCACCAAAGTACAGAAAACCACCAAGAGCACAGGAAGTTCCGACAGCCAGCCTCCCTCCTCTGAAGGTCTCCAGGGAGTCTCCCAGCTGACGACTGGGGCCCATCTAAGGAACAGGCTGAGGGGGACACGAGGGACACCAGGCACCAGCCCAAGCTCGTTCTCCATCATCACCAACCCGCTATCCAGAAGGCTCCAGTCCAGCCCAGGAGAAAGGACCTTCCTATCGCGGCTGCTGCAGGTGGCACACAGGAAGGTGGCGCACAGGAAGGTGGCGCCCAGGAAGGTGGCACCCAGGAAGGTGGCACACAGGAAGGTGGCGCCCAGGAAGGTGGCGCACAGGAAGGTGGCGCCCTGGAAGGTGGCACACAGGAAGGTGGCGCCCAGGAAGGTGGCGCCCAGGAAGGTGGCGCCCAGGAAGGTGGCGCACAGGAAGGTGGCGCCCTGGAAGGTGGCGCCCAGGAAGGTGGCGCACAGGAAGGTGGCGCCCAGGAAGGTGGCGCACAGGAAGGTGGCACACAGGAAGGTGGCACAGAGGCCCCTTGGACCTGGAACTGCTCACCTAACTGGGCAGAGCTCAGCAGGAGCCTTCTAACAGGGAGCCATGCCCCCAGGCCCTCAAGCTGCGTCTGAGTGAGGAATTTTCTAGAGTTGGGTTGGGTGGTGGTTGGTGGCTGCCAATGAGCAGGCGAATGGGGACGCGGACCGAGCGTCCTCTTGCCCTTGGCTGGCAGCTTGAGACAGAGGTGCTTCTCAGGCCAAGGCGGCCACTTTCGTCTGATGAGAGCTGAGGGCATGTCTGTGGTGTGGCAGCTCTCACGTGTGACTTCCCACAGGAGCTGGGTGGCGTCTGCCTGGCGCCCACGTGGTCTCAAGCAAAAGGACGGCTGAGCTGAGCTCTGGGGACCTGCCCTGTGACAGCAGGAGAGCTTTGTTACCAAGCATCTATTCACCATCCTGTGCTCTCACTAATTTACAGATAAATTCAAGTTCTGAAAATCGTTTTTCTGGCAGCCCTGTTTACCTGGTGAAACTCCACTTTATTTAATCAACTGATAAAACCTTCACTCCTGCTTAGAGGGGACCCAAGGAACTCGTTTGTGTGGGATGCAGAGAAGGAAAGTGTGTCCATGACCTGCTTTGAAACTGCTGTTGCTGCGTCCACACAGGTTGACCTTGAAACAAATTATTTTTTTTTACACTTTACAAACCTACATTTCAAATTTGACATGCTCTTGCTTTTATTTACATTCATGGCTATGAGACAGGAAAATAAGAAAATACCTCTTTAGCTTAAAAATGGATTTTGCCCTTTTAGGGAATGAGAAAGTTCAGTAGTGACAGCTATTTTTTTACATCTTTCTAGTAGTTTCTCACAGGTTCCTTGGTATGCCTGATTCTAAATACAGGCTTTTTTCTTCCATTTGCATTTATGGGAGAAAAAAATTCTAAGCCTTTGCTCATGTACCTGCAGCTTGCCTGAAGCAAAGATATTCCCAAACCTGCCTCCTCATGTCTGTGTTATAGCCCCTGACCTTTCTAGACTTTCTATTGTCCAGAAACCAGGACAATAAGAGTAGATATCCAGACCAAGGTAATAAAGAAGAACAAGAACGATTGTGGGACTTCTGGCAAAATTTTTATGATAGAGTTAAAAGACTCAGGAAAATTGTGCTAAACTGTTCCTACCCCAAGTTCTTGGTTGTTTATTGAGCCAGTGACCTTTGCTGACCCCTGACCTACATCTGAGTTCATAGATTTTTCTCTGTTGCCCTGAGCTTTTTGCTTCCTACCCCAGGTAACCAACAGCTTGTCGTTCCTTTATTCTGTATCCACAGCTGGCTAAGTTTTCCTCCGTTCTCTGATGACGGATGGCACTCCAGACTCTGAACTAGTCATGATTTTAGAGGGGAAGGAAGCCCTCCGAGGAAGGGTTTGGAGTGGATGTAATGGGCAGGCACTCTTAGGTCACTAGAGTTCTGTCACTTCTGCTTCGCCTGCAGACCAGACAGCAGAAGAGGGCAGATGAATAGGGCCTGTTTCCTGTGGGGCCGGTGGAAGCAGGGGACTCACCTCCACTGTTCACGCACCGCCTTTTAGTGCTGACACCCACAACCTGTTTGAGGGTTAGTCTTCATACATCTGAAGCCTACAGCACATGGACAGCAGTGCAGCTGTGTGTGTGTGGGGCGGGGGTGGGGGGGGGGGTGTTGCAGAGAAAGCAATAGAGACAGACAGAGAGAGGCAGGTTTCACGGTGGGCAGAAGGCATTGCTTTCCTTTTCTCCCTGGAAAGCTGAAAGAGGGACGATTAGGGAGTTCAGTGTTTCAGAAAATGGATAGCTTCTCAACTGGTCAGTTTCTTGGCCCCTTCTGTTCTGGGCTTGCATAGCTTTCTCACCGACTCCTCAAGTCTTTAGGGCGTGGGGGCGCCTGGTCTAGTCTAGTCATTTTGTGTGAGAACGCAGTGGTAAAACTGTGGCGGGGAAAAAGTTTTAACTCTGTGCTCAAAGTTTATTGCATTTAAAAAGTCTAAGGAATATGAACAAAAGCCATTCAAAAACCAGCAGCCACTTTCTGAGGTAAATTTGAGGAACATGGAACTTTTTCTGCAATGCACTTTATCTAAATTATCTCTCAGGGTTATCAGTAGTAATACTGTGGAGTTGCTGTCAGGAACATGAAAAGGGGGTTGGACACATTAATCTGTCCAAAGTTGGTGGCCAGGCTTTGAACTAGGCTGTAATTGGTCTAATGGTGCCCATTATTAGCTAGTCCTTGAATGGACGTTTGTGCCTGATGAGTTTTGACGTATCTAGAAAAGGATGCTCTGATGAACAGAACTGACTTCCATTTGGAGGCGGTGGATCCCTTGTGGTTCCCGGAGAAGCAGAGGGAGGCATCCCAGCTCTCCTACTGGATGAGTTTTCAGACAGCGCAGCCATGTGGTTTTTGAAGGAAATTCAAAGCAATGGTTTGGATACGTCCCAAGAACATACGCCCTGTGATTCCAGGAGAGCCCATTGAAGGAGCCTGTGCATCCAGGGGCGAAGCAGGAAGAGCTCAGCAAGCACAGCCTGAATCGGCAGTGCCGTCCTGCGATGAGCTGGTCCAGCATAGAGGGCAGACGGAGAACTGGAGCAAACCTGGTCCACAGGTGCCAAGATGACATAGTCCCTTCTGACTCCTCTTCTTGGGACCACTCAGGCTGACAAAAGCTATGGGAGGCGAGGAGGAAGGCAGTCAGACAACTGGCCTGTTTACCTTGTGTTCCTCTGACTCTGATTTTGGGAGCTTAAGCTGTTTTTATCCCCATATAAAAATGTTTGCGACTCTAAATAGAACCTCTTAACTTATCAGGACAGCTGCTTGTTGTCCCAAACCAGATAAATGAGTCCACAGGCCCATTTCCTCCTTCCTAATGTTGCTCGTTAGCTCCTAGGGTGAGGCGCTCAGTAGATAGATGTAGAGTAGAAGAAATAATGAGATTTTCTAGTCCTAAGGCTCTAACTTAAAATCCTGGTTCTGCACATACTAGTTGCCCAGCAAGTTACATAACTTTTCTGAATCTCAGTTGCTTATCAGTAAAATGGGAGCAATGACACCTCTGTTATGAAGTTGTGAGGATTAAATGAGAACATGACCATATTAAAAGTGCCTAGCATGGCATCTGGCGCATAATAAGCAATGAACAATTTAGTCATTATTTTTACTGATTGCCTTGAAGAATGAGTTCAGAGAAGGATTTGAAAGGGTTCTTTAATATAGAAGCTGTGTGACTCCCAACAAATTACCTTTTCTCTCTGTGCCTCATTTCCACATCTATACCAAGAGGACAATAGGGTATTTGTCTCTTAGAGTTGTTGTGAGGGGAAAAGCGAGACACTCCATGTAAAGTGCTTAAGACAATATCTGGTATATGGTACAAGTTCAATATATTTTATTGTTTTTAATTATCACCATCATTATTACCTAACTAACTACTTAGTGAAAATACTAATTTCACTCAATAGTGAAACCACAGGCATTCTTTTATATTAAAATATCTTTTAAAACCTTTAAAAATGAGTTCTAACACAATAGAGGAAAATTGACCTATGATCCCTGTTTGGCTAATAGGAAGACTTGATTGCTGCTTCTCATAGCATAACACTGGTGGCTGAGATGTGTCATGGGGACTGGATTCCCAGCACTGGTGGTTGAGACACATCGAGGGAGCTGGATTCTGGCCTGAAATGCTCTGAGCAGATAGTGTGACCGTTGTGCTGTCTGCTCTATAGACAGACACATGGGTCCCCATCTCTGCAGAGATCCTCCAACCACGGACACTCACTGAGTAGCTCGTGTTCTGTGTCCCAGAGGTGAAGCTTGATGCTGAATCACAAACACTCATTCTTAGTCCTTCCTCATGGAGCTTCCAAGTGCAGACATTCATTCAGAAAAATGTAGAAAGACTGTCAGGAAAATAATTCTTAGTGATTCTTTTGGAAAAAATCATTAGAGCTGCTGTGGTTATCTTTGTTTTTTGCCTTCCTGTTGTTTTCCAAAAGAAACAAAAAAGATTGACTTCTCTAAAAGGCAAGAAATGAAGGGAGTTCTCCTACCACCAGAGATGGGCAGGCAAACCCCAGGCCAGAAATGCCTGGACTGCATTTGGTCTGTGTCCTGGCCCGAGTGCTGACACTCTCGTAGGTCAGTCACTAAAACAGTGGCCAGAGCGTGTTTATGTACTGATAACAAGAAAGGAATCTAAAATAATTCTTAAATCTACCGTCTTTTCCTTTCCCTTGGCCGTCTTGAACTTTAGATGATGTAGATTTCGTGTCTTGTTGCCGCAGCAGACATAACCGTTTCCTTATGAACTTCAAACAAGAGAAAGGAGGAAAACGGGCCGGGGGCTCCCAAGAGAGGAGTCGACCTCAGTGTCTCCTTAGTGGCAGTCCGACGGCTCCTCTTTGCTTCGTCATGGCTGAATTCCCTTCAGTGTTTGGCGCTGGTGTGCACTGTCTTCAGGGCCCTCTTCTGGGGTCTGGGGGTCTGCATCCCCTCGTTTCCTCCTCTGCCTCCCTGGCTGCTCTTCTTCTGTCTCCTCTGTGGGATCCTCTTCTTTTCTCTGACGGGTCCTCTTCTGCTGCCCTCCTGTGAGCCTGGGGGTCCCCGCAGCCTTCTTCTCTTCTCCTCTATACACTTCCCGTCTGCTACCACCAGTCCCACAGTGCAGTCGTTGGTGAGGGCAGCACGAGGTAAGTGCAAGTACTTCGTAAGGTGTACAGTGGAGTCACATCATAAATGCATCTGACTTTGTGCATCCAACTATCTGCACAGTAAAAGAGACAAACAAAATGTATATGTGCCCAGGGACAAACAAGGCGGGGGCAATAACCCCCATGTGCCCAGGGACGGACAAGGTGGGAGCAATAACCCCTGTGTGCCGGGTTAGCTGTTTGCCCCCACAGAGTATCTTGTTGGGTTGCTTATGGGCAGGTGTTTAAAGATAATGCTTAAGAATGTGCAACTTAACCCCCAAACTCAAGCCACCCTGGTCCTCAGCCGAGGAAGCAGAACCTGTCCAAATGCTGAGGGGACAGTGGCCTGCATCAGCGTCATTGGGAGAAACTGCCTGTACATCATATTGTAACTCACAGGAGATGTAAGAAGTTTGACTATGTGCAATGTTTGCTCTGAGATGACTTAAGACCTTCCAGGATAAGAAGAACCCCACTATAGATGAGTAGAAGTTGTGATGATTGCAATGGAAAGATAAAAGGAGGAAATTTAAAGGTTTCACTAAGCGATCACAGAGGAGGATCTTGCTCAGGATCAATATTTTTTTTAAAAGATAATTGGGTGTTGATTATTATCCTGAACTAATCATACAGCCCACTCCTATCCCCAGCCTCCTAGTGAAAATTCCTGTGAGTTACTGCCCACAACTGAAAGCAACAGGCTATTTCTGTGGAGTCCAAACAGGAGCCTCCTCTTCTCGCTACTTTTTTCCCTCCTCTTGTATCTATATTTTCAAGTTTGAAAATGCTCTATTGCCTCAGGATGCATCAAGTCAAATTAACAGAACATGCAAGGCTGACCCAAAAAACGCAAAGCAATCAACTAATGCTAAGTGAACTGCAAAAAAGTCTCTTCTCCTTAAGGACATGTTGGACTGAAAAAGAGTTGTACCGTATTCTGGAAATGGGGTAAAAAAAAGAATGTTTCCAAACTCTCAGACTAGAACTTGCTTTGGGGCAGAGGAAGAGATTTATGCTTTGGGGGAGAATCAGGAAACTCAAAATTCAGAAGTTTTTTGTTTGTTTGTTTTTTTATTAAGATTATGATAGATTACAGCCTTGTGAGATTTCAGTTGTACATTATTGTTAGTCATGTTGTGGGTACACCACTTCCCCCTTTGTGCCCTCCCCCACCCCCCCTTTTCCCTGGTAACCACTGATCAGTTCTCCTTGTCTATATGTTATCTTCCACCTATGAGTGGAGTCATATAGAGTTCGTCTTTCTCTGTCTGGCTTATTTTGCTTAACATAATACCCTCAAGGTCCATCCATGTTGCTGCGAATGGACCAATTTTGTCCTTTTTATGGCTGAGTAGTATTCCATTGTGTATATATACCATATCTTCTTTATCCAGTCATCAGTTTCTGGGAATTTAGGTTGGTTCCACGTCTTGGCTATTGTAAATAATGCTGCAATGAAGATAGGGGTGTAAAGGACTCCTGGGATTTCTGATTTCAGGTTCTTAGGATAGATACCCAGTAGTGGGATGGCTGGGTCATAAGGTATTTCTATTTTTAACTTTTTGAGAAATCTCCATACTGTTTTCCATAGTGGCTGCACTAGTTTGCATTCCCACCAACAGTGTATGAGGGTTCCTTTTTCTCCACAACCTCTCCAACATTTGTCGCTCTCGGTTTTGGATGTTTTTGCCAATCTAACGGGTGTAAGGTGATATTTTAGTGTAGTTTTGATTTGCATTTCCCTGATGATTAGCAGTGATGAACATCTTTTCATGTATCTATTGGCCATATTTATATCTTCTTTGGAGAAATGTCTGTTCCTGTCCTCTGCCCATTTTTTGATCGGGTTGTTTGTTTTTTTGTTGTTAAGCTGTGTGAGTTCTTTGTATATTATGGAGATTAACCCTTTGTCGGATAAGTGTCTTGTAAATATTTTTTCCCAATTAGCGGGCTGTTTTTTTGTTTCAATCCTGTTTACCCTTGCCTTGAAGAAGCTCTTTAGTCTGATGCAATCCCATTTGTTTATTTTTTCTATTGTTTCCCTCAACTGAGGAATTATAGTGTCTGAAAAGATTCTTTTGAAACTGATGTCAAAGAGTGTACTGCCTATATTTTCTTCTAGAAGACTTATTGTTTCAGGCCTAATCTTTAGGTCTTTGATCCATTTTGAGTTTATTTTGGTGTGTGGTGAAAAATAATGGTCAATTTTCAATCTTTTGCATGTGGCTGTCCAGTTTTCCCAGCACCATTTGTTGAAGAGACTTTCTTTTCTCCAATGTAGGTCCTCCGCTCCTTTGTCGAAGATTAGCTGTCCATAGATGTGTGGTTTTATCTCTGGGCTTTCAATTCTGTTCCATTGATCTGTGGACCTGTTTTTGTACCAGTACAATGCTGTTTTGATCACTGTAGCTTTGTAGTATGTTTTGAAATCAGGGATTGTGATGCCTCCGGCTTTGTTTTTCTTACTTAGGATTGCTTTAGCAATTCGCGGTCTTTTGTTGCCCTATACGAATTTTAGGATTCTTTGTTCAATTTCTGTAAAGAATGTCCTTGGGATTCTGATTGGGATGGCGTTGAATCTGTAGATTGCTTTAGGTAGTATGGACATTTTAACTATATTTATTCTTCCAATCCATGTGCATGGAATGTCTTTCCATCTCTTTATGTAGTCGCCAATTTCTTTCAAGAAAGTCTTGTAGTTTCCATTGTATAGATCCTTCACTTCCTTGGTTAAATTTACCCCAAGGTATTTTATTCTTTTTGTTGCAATTGTGAATGGGATTGAGTTCTTGAGTTCTTTTTCTGTTAGTTCATTGTTAGTATATAGAAATGCTACTGATTTATGTATGTTGATTTTATACCCTGCTACTTTGCTGTAGTTGTTGATTGTTTCTAATAGTTTTTCTGTGGATTCTTTGGGGTTTTCTATAAATAAGATCATGTCATCTGCAAACAGTGAGAGTTTTACTTCTTCATTACCTATTTGGATTCCTTTTATTTCTTTTTCCTGCCAAATTGCTCTGGCCAACACCTCCAGTACTATGTTGAATTATAGTGGTGAAAGTGGGCACCCTTGTCTTGTTCCTGTCCTCAGAGGGGTGGCTTTCAGTTTTTGTCCATTGAGTATGATGTTGGCAGTGGGTTTGTCATATATGGCCTTTATTATGTTGAGGTACTTTCCTTCTATACCCGTTTTATTGAGGGTTTTTATCATAAATGGATGTTGGATCTTGTCGAATGCTTTCTCTGCATCTATTGAGATGATCATGTGGTTTTTGTTTCTCATTTTGTTAATGTAGTGTATCACGTTGATTCACTTGCAGATGTTGAACCATCCCTGTGTCCCTGGTATAAATCCCACTTGATCATGGTGTATAATCTTTTTGATGTATTGCTGTACTCGGTTTGCCAGAATTTTGATGAGGATTTTTGCATCTATGTTCCTCAGTGATATCGGTCTGTAGTTCTCCTTCTTTGTGTTGTCCTTGCCAGGTTTGGGGATCAGAGTGACGTTGGCTTCATAGAATGTGTTAGGGAGTAGTCCATCTTCTTCAATTTTCTGGAATAGTTTTAGAAGTATAGGTATTAAATCTTCTTTGAATGTTTGGTAGAATTCTCCAGAGAAGCCATTTGGTCCTGGACTCTTATTTTTGGGGAGGTTTTTGATTACTGTTTCTATTTCTTTACTTGTGATTGGCCTATTCAGATTCTCCATTTCTTCCTGATTCAGTTTGGGGAGACTGTAGGAGTCTAGGAATTTGTCCATTTCTTCTAGGTTGTTCAATTTGTTGGCATATAGTTTTTCATAGTATTCTCTTATGATCCCTTGTATTTCATTGGCATCTGTTGTGATTTCTCCTCTCTCATTCCTAATTTTATTTATTTGAGATTTCCCTCTTCTTTTCTTGGTGAGTCTGGCTAAGGGTTTGTCGATTTTGTTAATTTTTTCGAAGAACCAACTCTTTGTTTCATTGATCCTTTCTACTGTCTTTTTTGTTTCAATATCATTTATTTCTGCTCTTATTTTTATTATTTCCCTCCTTCTGCTGACTCTGGGCTTTGTTTGTTCTTCTTTTTCTAATTCTGTTAGGTGTCATTTGAGATTGCTTATATGAGCTTTTTCTTGTTTAGTGAGGTGAGCCTGTGTTGCAATGAATTTCCCTCTTAGGACTGCTTTTGCTGCATCCCAAATGATTTGGTATGTCGTGTTCTCATTTTCATTTGTCTCCAGATAATGCTTGATTTCTTCTTTAATTTCTTCGATAATCCATTGTTTGTTCAGAAGCGTTGTTTAGTCTCCACATTTTTGCACATTTCTCTGCTTTATTCTTGCAGTTGATTTCTAGTTTCATAGCATTATGATCAGAAAAGATGCTTGATATTATTTCAACTCTCTTGTATTTATTGATGCTTGCTTTGTTTCCCAAAATATGGTCTATCCTTGAGAATGTTCCATGCGCACTTGAGAAGAATGTGTAACCTGCTGTTTTTGGATGAAGTGTTCTATATATATCTATTAAGTCCATCTGGTCTAATTTTTCATTTAATTCTATAATTTCCTTGTTGACTTTCTGTCTGAATGTTCTGTCCATTGGTGTTAATGGTGTGTTGAGGTCCCCTACTATTATTGTATTGTTGTTGATGTCTTCTTTTAGTTCTGTTAAGAGTTGCTTTACATATTTCGGTGCTCCTGTGTTGGGTGCGTATATATTTATAAGTGTTATGTCTTCTTGGTGGAGAGTCCCTTTTATCATTATATACTGTCCCTCTTTGTCTTTCTTTATCTGTTTTGCTTTGAAGTCTACTTTGTCTGATATTAGTATAGCGACATCTGCTTTCTTTTGTTCATTATTAGCTTGGAGTATTGTTCTCCATCCCTTCACTCTGAGTCTGTGTTTGTCTTTGGGGCTGAGGTGTGTTTCTTGGAGGCAGCATATTGTTGGGTCTTGTTCTTTGATCCATCCTGCCACTCTGTGTCTTTTGATTGGGGAGTTCAATCCATTTACATTTAGAGTGATTATTGAGATGTGGGGGCCTACTGCTGCCATTTTATGTCTTGTTTTCCGGTTTTCTTCAATTTCCTTTGTTTCTCGTCCCATGCTTTAATCTGTTCTGATGGAGAGCTGCTACTCTCTGTTGTTGTCCTTCTACTTACCTCCTTTGCTCTTGGTTTTGTAGCCCCTTTCCTTTTTTTGATTTTTCAGGAATGAGGGTTTTCCTGAGCATTTCCTGAAGAGGAGGTTTTGTGGCAATGAACTCCCTTAGCTTTTGTTTATCTGGGAAAGTTTTTATTTCTCCATCATATTTGAAGGAAATTTTTGCTGGGTAGAGAATTCTCAGCTGTAGGTTTTTGTCCTTCAGATTTTTGAATATATCATTCCACTCTCTTCTATCCTGCAAAGTTTCTGCTGAGAAATCTGCTGATAGCCTGATGGGGGTTCCTTTGTAGGTTAATTTCTTCTGCCTGGCTGCCCTTAGTATTTTCTCCTTGTCGTTGACTTTTGCTAGCTTCACTACTATCTGCCGTGGGGATGGTCTTCTTGCATTGATAAAGTTTGGAGATCTATTGGCTTCTGTCACATGAAGTTCCATCTCTCTCACCAGGTTTGGGAAGTTCTCAGCCATTATTTCTTTGAATAGGCTTTCTGCCCCCTTCTCCCTCTCTTCTCCCTCAGGTATACTTATAATCCTTACGTTGCATCTCATAATTGCATCTGATAATTCTTGGAGAGTTTCTTCATTTCTTTTTTGTCTTACTTCTCTCTCCTCCTCTGCCTGCAGCATTTCTATATTCCTGTCTTCCAAATTGCTAATTCTTTCCTCCATATTATCGGCCCTACTGTTCAGTGCATCTAGATTTTTCTTAATCTCCTCTATTGTGTTCTTCATTTCCAGTATTTCTGTTTGGTTCTTCTTTATAGTATCAAACTCTTTTGTGACATAACTCCTGAACTCGTTGAGTTGGCTATCTGAATTCTCTTTTAACTCATTGAGTTTTTTAATGGTGGCTGTTTTGAAGTCATTGTCATTTAGGTTACATATTTCACTTTCTTTGGGATTGTTTTCTGTGTATTTGTTACTTTCCTTCTGTTCTGGAGATTTAATATATTTTTTCATATTGCTTGATGTTGTAGATTTGTGCCTCTGCATAGAGATAGAGTTTAGTTACTCCTTCCACTTGTTTCTACTGGTGTGGTGGGGGAGCAGCTGTTTATACTGCACCAACCAAGAACCCTATCAGCTGTTGCTAACTGGGCCTGGGCCCTTCCTCGTAGTCACAGTGGTCCTGTGGGTTCCCTCTTCAGCTGTGGGGACTGTCACAGGGGGGTTTCAGGCTGCTGGTGCCTACTGTTGCAGACCACCTAGACGTGCTCCCTCCTTGGGGTCTGCCACGGTGTTATGGGCTTTTCCAGCGGCCAGGGGCAGGATCACTTACATTTTTAGCTCCATCACTTGTCCACTATGGGTTACAGCAGAGCTATTGGCATCTTCTGAAGTCTGTGGTTAGCTCACCTAGCTATGCTACTTTTGTCCCAAGGTCTTCTAGCCTTGTGGCTGCCGGATGGGTGCTCTCTATTAGTGGTGTGCAGAGGCTTTCGCTGAGGCTGCTATGAGACTGTAGGGCTTCCCCCTAGGCTATGGAGCCAGGTCACTGGAGCTCCACCCAGCCCCAGTCCTCTCCCCCAGGATCTTGGGGAGCCCTTTGCCCTGTCTGGGGGATAGCTGGAGACCTTGATTTCAGTGGCAGCTGGCCGGCTGCTGCCCTGCCTGGTGTTTTCCTTTCCAGGACCCTCCTGGTGTTGTGGATGCTGGACGGGGCCTCTCTGCTAATGGCAGACAGAGACTTTGTCTGCTTCCCAGGCGGAACTCCTGAGCTTCCCTCCCCGGGCCACAGAGCCAGCCACTGGAGCTCCACCCAGCCCCAGTCCTCTCGGTGGAGATCTCTGGCAGTCCCAAGCCCCACCCGGCAGTCAGTGGGGCAGGCAGCGGCAGCTGGCAGGCCGCCATGCTGCTTGGAATTCTCTCCGGAACGTTCCCGGTGTTGTGGATGCTGGGCGTTGCCTCTCCGCTAATTGCAGACAAAGACTTTTGTCTGCTGCCTGGGTGGAACTCCGGAGCTTCCCCCCCCCGGGCCGCGGAGCTGGCCGCTGGAGCTCCACCCAGCCCCAGTCTTCTCTGAGGAGACCTCCGGCAATCCTGTGCCTGGCCCGGCAGACAGTGGGGCGGGCAGCGGCAGCTGGAGGGCTGCCGCGCCGCTTGGGATTCTCTCCGGGACCCTCCGGGTGCTGTGGACGCCAGGTGGGGCCTCCCCACCAATGGCAGGCAGAGGCTCTCCCCGCAGACTCAGGTGTGCAACTCTGAAGCTTCCCTCTGGGTTTAGGTATAATTGCGGAGGGCTTAGGTAGGGCTATGGTCACCTGTTTCCACCGTCGCTCCTCTGGTGTGCGCTCCCTCCTGCTCTAAGTGTGTGCCGATGCTCTGGGGGCGTCCGCTGGAAGAAAGCCACTTGCAGGTACTAGGCTGTTTGGTCAGGGTCGGAGAATTTTCCCCTATCTCCACCTCCTCCCAGAGGGAAGTCCGTCTGCCTTTCGAAGTATAGCCACGTGGGTCTCTCAGGCGTCCCAAGATGCTGTATGGATATCCTTTGTTAAGCAATGAATGTCCAATTTGTTGTGGATTCGAAGGGGGAGAGACAAAGAGGACTACTCATGCAGCCATCTTGGATCCTTCAAATTCAGAACTTTTAAATGAGATTAGGGCATTGCGTTTTCAGAAAATGACCTTGATATAGATAGAATGCATTTATTATGTTGATAGTCTCCTGCTGCATACGATGATTTCTCAACTCATTTTCTGTATTAACCTTCAAAACAATAGCCCAGATTTTTAACTAAATTAACAGATAACTAAGCAGGTTCCTAACCATCAGGAAATGGGGAGTCTTTTACACACAGTTATCAGCTCAAGGACCACACTCATGGGCAGTCTGCCACCTTCAACTCTTGGCTTCCAAAAATGTTGCCGTAGGTGTCCATGGCCAGCCATTGGGAGGGAATAGAACATCGAAGCATGGCGGGCAGAGGTGGCAGTAGCTGGTGCTAGTACTGGTCATTTGTACTAGCCGGTTGGTCTGCTGGATAGACAGGAAGAGAGGGGTCTGAGAACATTAAGAAAAATGGTATTGAAGAATTATTCTCTGATGCTGTACCATCTGTCTTTGTTTTTTCACTTGGGAGTCATTCAGTTAATGACTTCTTACACATTGAATACATTGCTTGTTTCTGCTCAGAATCCTCGTCAAACCAGTTTAAGGAAATTTGCATCTACAGAGGCCAACAAGCACTGGTTATGAACTCTCGTGCTCCTGGAGGCTTACAGTCACATGAATTAGACGAAGGTCTGTTCATTTTGACAGTGTCCACAGTTGACACTAGATAATGGCCAAATTGGTCATTTGGTCCCCTCCACATGTCACTCTGACAGCTGAAGCAATTCTGCCAAGCCACAGCCATCCAGCTGACACACACTGACATCCTCTGAGTCACCTGCAGCTTCTCTGGGGCTGTTGCTCTCTCACTGGGTAAGGTAAGCGGAAGGAAAGAGGTTCATCGATGGCCAGGTGCCGAGGTCTCTCAGAGCCCTGCTTCCCGACTTGTCATACTTCCAGGAGAAAAAGATGATCTTCAGAGCAGCCCCCTTTCCTTTCTGACGATTTTCCTAAATTTTAATTATCAAAGGGCAAATGGATCTTCCCTCCAGTTTCCTGAATTTCAATTTCTGTCCTTGCTTTATTTGTAGTGTTTATGCTGAAGCTCATCTTCCTGGGGAAAAGAAAGCACAGAGTGAAGCAGTAAATCTGATCATGCGTGAAAGACATATTTGCCAGGATATTTAGAACAGGAGTTTCAGTTTAAGGTTTAGAGTTCGCCTTTGTTTTTAGACAAAGTCTTATTGCAAAACTCAAGAGATGAGACTTGGGAAAGGAGGAAAGTGCTGGGAACCCTAGTGCTATGATCTTACACCAACTCAGGGCAGAGTCTGAAAACCACAGTCCTGTGGTTTTACTTTTTATCTTTTATTCATTTTTTTTTTAAGATTTTATGTTTTTCCTTTTTCTCCCCAAAGCCCCCCTGTACATAGGTGTATATTCTTTAATTGTGGGTCCTTCTAGTTGTGGCATGTGATACACTGCCTCAGCATGGCTTGATGAGCGGTACCATGTCTGCACCCAGGATTCAAACTGATGAAACACTGGGCCACCGGCAGCGGAGCGCGCGAACTTAACCACTCGGCCACAGGGCTGGCCCCCATCTTTGATTTTTAAATATAATTGTCTAGTAATTATTTTAAGCTATTTTATTTTGGTTGTGAAAAGATGACTAACATCATCCACCTCAACCATTGCACAGAGGAGAGTGTTGTCAGGTCCACATGGCTGATTGTGAGGAAACTGGACAAAACCCAGGACCCTGAGGTTCAGCCGTCGAATTTCCCACAATTCCTGGTCACACAGTCCTAGTTCATTAGCTTTGGCTGATGAATGTCAAGCAAATTATTAGGAAAATGATGACCAACAGTGAACCCTGATTTTGGTCATCTCTAAGTTATAATTTGTACCTATATCTCAGCTACAGTTATAAGCTCATCTTAGTGTTTTTTGGTTGTGTTCTATTTTTGCCGTGATATGTTTTTTTGAGCTTCATTAAGATGACAGGTAGTCACAGATTACCATTCACAGCAAACACCCAATAGTCTAGTTTAATCATCATAAATAATGAAACCCAGTGAAAATCTGCCAAAAGACAGGTAGTTTTACACAGCCTCACCATCCTGGGTTACATTTCTCATCAGGTAGACTGACAGGTATTTGCATTTTAATATATACAATGTATCCATATAAACAACATAGATACATTGAATATACACAAACACGTAACTTAGAGTCAACGTTTTAACATTCCGGGGTAACTTGTTTGGACATTCACTTTTTCCCCTCAATCTTACACAGCAATGAGGTGGGAAATGCCCAAACAGCTCAAATGTGTTTACCTGTTTGAAAGTAATTTTTGAAACATTTTAAGTATTATAGCCTGAAGTGTTTGAGAGAATCATACAGAAGATCCGCAGATTTGTGGGGTAGAGAACATGATAGAGTCAAGCTGGATTCCCAGTGTGTGTGTCAATGGGCCCTTGCTTTGAAAGACCTTTCAAGTGGAGAAAACCAAAGCCATGGGCTGTAACTATGAGAAATGGCTCTGCTCGGACAGGTTCTCACCCTCCTGCCACTTCCCAGTCCTCTCAGCCTCTTCTTTGCTCTGTACTCAGAGTCTGTGCTTTTAGCTCACTCCACTCCAGCATCAGCTGGACAAGAGGCAGTGCCCAAAGCTAAGTGACTCAAGAAAGGGAGTTGCTCCTCAGGAATAGCCGTGTTCTAATATATTTTTAAATAGTGGTGACCTGACACTTTCAAAACCCAATAGGACACATCTCTAATGAGGGTGGCAGGTGCAGGAATTGATATTTCCATGTAGAGAGACTCTGAGACATAGTAGCATTAACCCAGATTTACTGCTGGTCGAGCCAGGAAGTGCTGACAGAACACAGACATCAGGCTATCTGGGTGGTACTTTCAGAGCGACATCAAAGGGTGGCCCAGAGACAACAAGTTAAGAGCATTGAGGACTCACTGCGTATGGGTGTATGGTGACAGAAGCCCCGGCGAGGACAGTCTCTCCCCGCAAAGTCTCAGCCTCACGAGCTCAAAGCGATGAGCTCTGACAAGGGACACCAATTTGTGCAGACAGGTCTCAGGCTTCTCAGTTCAACGTTGGTTGGTTCTTGCAGAGTTTCGGCCTGGGTCAAATGCTGAAGCTGGAGCCTGTCTGTGGATTTCAGGACCTGGCTGAACCCAGGTGGTACAATTGAGTCACTGACCACAAATGGTCACAGTTCACCCTCAGGCTGTTTTTCTGCTGACTCCAGTCAGTTCTCCGTGAAGCGGCTGTTGCTCTGGTTCCTTCTTTGGGGCCTTGACCACTTTCTTTGTCTAATTTCTTGCACCCTCTAGATTCATGGCTCGGTGAATCTTCAGTTTTATTAAACCCAAGTTTCATCGTATGAAAGACTTGTTCCAAATGACCTTGGGATTCCAGGGCCACAGAGGGATTCACCTCTGCATCATGCCCCCTCTTCTTCCTGTCTGGGGCTCCATTTCCATCTCTGTCCACTCTGTATCCCACGCTGGTCCCTAACTGTTCGAGGAATCGCAACCATGTGCCATCTCCTAAGGCAGCTTCTGATGCTCAAACAAATTTCCCCCCAATAAAAATATATTGGCCTCATATTTAATTTTTCCAGAGCTCAGTTTTTGACTGAATAATTAGAGATCAAATTTTTGGCTATTAACGAAACCAAGGTATTGCTCAATGAAACTGTCTAGATATATTATCATCTCCTAAACTTACTTACATTTTAAAGGAAATTTTGGGGACGGATGCCTGAGCCCTAGAACACTCTCCAGTCTCATATGTCAGGCAGAACTGATGGAGATGCTGTTTTAGAACAGTCCTAACAGTTACCAACCGTTGAGCACGTATTTTACGCCAGGCTCTGGTCTGAGTTCCTTTTAAACAATGTAGCATTTAAGTTCTTAGTTCTTAAGAGGCAGGTGTCATTACTCCTCCTTTACAGATGGGAAAATAGAGGCCCAGAAATATTAAGAGCCTGCCCATGTCACATGGCCAACAAACGGTGCAATTGGGCCCAACTTGAACCTCTCTCTACACTCTCCTGTCTTCTAGCAGGAGGTTTTCGACAGTGAAGCCAAACCCGGATGCAGGTACTCACCTGTGTGCCTGAATAAGCTGTGCTCAGGGCTGGTCTTTGGCTCCATCCATGCAGGCATTTTACTGGCTTCGCTCTGCTCTCGGCCTGAGATGCTTACAGGCTTTGAGGGGCGGGGGAAGGAGAGGGAGTCAGCTCCTGAGACGTGCCATGACCCTCCTTGTGGATCTCTGACCCTGGCCCACCTTCCCCTGCTGTGTATAACTGGGGATGATACTGACCCTGATATCAGTTTCCCCACATGAAACCCAGCATATGTGGGGTTAAAACCAAAACACTCATTCCCTGCTTACTCTCTGGCTTCCTGGCTCCAGAACCCACTATCCTCAGTGGAGACAAACACCGTCAAGGACAAGCACCTGGACTGTCTCCTCCCACAAAGAGATACGGGCTGGTGGGAAAGCTGCTGACCAGCAAGGTCACAGGCTACCCTCCTCTCTGCAAGTGTCTCAAGGCCACAGACAGGCTGGTGGGAAAGCTCTGACCAGCAAGGCCATATGCTCCCCCTCCCCTACCTAAAACCCCAAATAAAAACCCTTCCTTTTAGCTTTTCGGGGAGTTTGGGGTTTGAGCATTAGCTGCCCTCTCTCCTTGCTCAGTGCTGTGCAAAAATAAAATTCCTACTTTCTTCCACCACACCCGGTGTCAGAGATGGGCTTGCAGCGCAACAGGTGAGCGAACTCACTTCAGGTTCAATAACAGGGACTTTAAATATTTGTTTTATTTTATGTTTGAGAAAGAAGACCTAGTACGAATGTTTGTTCTCCTCGCGTTTCCTCTACGCTAATGGAGTTGAACTTGGCTCTCAGGATCTAATTATGGCAGTTTCTGTCGGACTCGTTCCCTCCCCATCATGCTGCAGTGGTGCGTCCTGGTGATTGTTTCCCACTTTACGGATCAATTTACTGTTGTCTGCAGATTTTCACTGTGTGCCTTCCTTTCCCTGGCGTGAGACAGGAGGCTGGAGGCAGAGCGAGTTATGGCTAAAATTTCAAACCCAAGAGCCCCAGTGCAGGGCACACTTGTGTCAATGCTGAGCAAGGGCCTGGAGTTGGCCACGAGCGCCCTTCCATGCCCCCACCCCACCAACCAAGACCCTGAGTCCCAGGGGCCAGTCTCTGTCAGCCACAGGGAGCTAACTCACAAGACTGGCAGGATTGGTGGGCAGCTGAACATTTTGAGAATGTTTACACTCAAAAAAAGTGAATTGAGGGCCAGCCCCCATGGCCTAGTGGTTAAGTTTGGCAGACTCTGCTTTGGGGGCCCAGGTTCAGTTCTTGGGCACAGACTCACGTGGCTCTGTTAGAGGCTATGCTGTGCCGGTGGCCCACACACCAAATAGAGGAAGACTGGCACAGATGTTAGCTCAGGGTGAATCTTCCTCAGCTGAAAAAAAGGAAAGTGAATGTGTCACAATAGATGGACTTCTCACTGGTGAAGCCAGAGGCGGCTACAGAAAGCTGGGAGGATTCCATGCATGATGTTTATTACTTTTCACCTCAGTTCTTGTACTTTTCAATTCCAGAATTCCTATTTGAGAATTTTAAAAAATACATTTGTAATTTCCATCTCTTTATTGGTATTTTCTATTTGGTGAGACAGGACTCCACACTTTCTTCCAGCTCTCAGGGATAGTTTTCTTTGTTTCTTTGGGCATATTTAGAATACCTGACGGAAAGTCTTTGGCTGCTGAGTTCTCCGTGTGGCACCCCAGGGGTGTCCACTAACTGTGTTTCCCTGGGGGGCCATGCTTTCCTGTTACATTGTGTGTCTCATAATTTTTTTTTCTTGAAAACTGACATTTTAAATAATGTAACGTGGAAACACTGGAAACCCTCCCCAGAGTTTGCTGCCGCTGCCTTTTTTGTGGTGGTAGTAGTTGTTGTTTGATTTTTGTGGTGATGTTTCTGAACTAATTCTATCGTCTGCTTTCCTTGTCAAGTGTGGCCCCTGAAGTCTCTGCTGGATTAGCCTAGTGGTCAGACACGGATTGGACCTGGAGTCAGTCAGTCTCCCAAGCTTTGCTGAAGAGTTCTGTATGTGTGCTAGGACACACCCTTAACATTCAGCCAGGCTGCTGACAGCTCCACCTTGGCCTTCACCTCCTGCTTTCTCAGAGTCTGAGGTTCAGCCTTGGGGAGAGCTCAGGGCCAGCTCATCTTTCCTGACTGTGCACACAGCCCTGGGCACACACCAGGTTTGCAGGAATGCCCGAGCTCTGTAAAGTCCCTGCGGCATCTCCTTGCCCACTTTCTCCTTCTGTCCTTTCTGGTCAACCCAGCTGTTACTGCTGCCTCGGGCAGCTGCAAAGTTAAGAAATTGTCTGTAATTGTTTTCAGCAGTGCCTCTGGGGAAGGCTGCTCATACTGGCGAGCACCCGGCCAAGCCAGACAGAGGCAGTTTTGTAGGCAGGGTCTTTCAGAGAAGCTTCAGACAGGGTGGAAATGCACGTTCTCCAGGAAGAGGCCCCGCCTGGGCTCCAGCTCTGTTCACTCAGGCCCCTGGCTTCCAGGTGGCCGGTTCTCACTGTGAATGCAGTTGTTAGTTTCTGAGGCTACCGTGTAAATTGAGAGTGGAAATTGTCCTAGTAAAATGCCACAAAGCCAGCTGTTCTCGATGAGATTCAGCCATTTTTCTTCCATGAAAGCGCCCCAGGTTGCTGCCAGCCTTTGGTTGACTTCCAAAAGTCTGATGGTGTTGATTCCAACATTTGTGCCAGTATTTGCTGCTTTCACCAAGAAGAGGACTTTTGAAGGTCCTTACTCCAACATTTTTGCTGATGTCACTCCAGGATGTTTATTATAACAACACTCTTTAAATCACACAGGAGACTAGTGAGCGTCAAACATTTTGCTTGTTTATACCAGAAGAAAGGCTCATAATACTACGCCCTCTGTCTCATACTTTCAAATTGACAGCTAAAATTTATTATAAGTACCTGTAAAAGATGTAATTTCCAGCATATTGTAAATGTTGACATTTTAAAATGACTGTTACACCATTCTTTTAAATGTTACCAATGAAATCTAAACACACTGGCAGTTTGAAACCCACCATCATCCATTTAAAAACACGTGAACGACTTCTCTTTTACAGAAGGAAAGTTTACATAGAACCTTGTTCCTTTTTAATTCTTATTTGCATTCCCACAGAGTTTTATCCAAATGTACTATTTTTATGCTATTGAGTCTTTTATTGGCCAATTATTGTATACAAATTGAAATTAAGATTTTTCCTAAAATTTACTGGTACCATAAAGTTCTAAGTGTTAAAGAATGTCTTCTCGATTGAGTTATAATTACAGTTATTCTTAATACACAATGAATCACAACATAAACATAAATTTTCATAATTATCAAACTGAAAATTTTTTTAAATGAAACCTCCTCTCTTAATGAGACAAATGAGACTCTTCCGTGCTTGTCTTTTCCTAAGATAGTCAGACGTTGCTGACACCTGCTAACTGGGATTCCAGCTGACTGCTCAGTCAAATGTCCTCTTTGATAAACTTTACCCTTCACCGAGAAACAATTTATTTAATCACGTTTGTTAAATCCAGATGTAAGTCTACACAAAACCAGAGAAAATCATGCTTTTCAGTAAAAAATAAGCAAAGTCTAGATTGATTCTCACGTGCTGAATTTGAAATGTTCCCAAACAAAAAATCATCTGTAAGTCCCATTAAATTAAATAGGAATGATGCATAATCATCAACTGCAATTTTACTTTGAGTTTTATTAAGTTATTTTAATGCAAAATGTTTACTTCTTAGTTTATTTCTTAATGAAAATTTCTTTAAACAATCAAAGTACATCTCATGAAGCAGTAGTGTACTTTTGAAAAGCAGTAAGTAAATAGACATTTATGAATGGAATTATATTTTCCATAATTTGGCAATTTATTTTTTAAAGATGATTTTTTAAAACAGAGAGATGTCCTTTGCTGAGTGAGAAGGCATCCCCTGGTGTGCCTTTCTTGCTAAATTTCCGTGTCATGTGAAGGGTTTGCTCGCCGCTGCTGTCTCTTTACTGCTGTGTTGCCTTCCAGGGTTGCCTTTCTTTACTTTACACGACTGTGCATTCTTTTCTCGGCTCTGGTAGAGAGCCCAGCAACTGGCCTATGAAAGGGGCATTACGAATTTTAAAATTGTAAAAGCATGTCGTAATGAATGATTTAAAAGACGCACTTTAAGATCTTTGAGAATCTTGAGACATCTCATTGGAACACAAATGAGCAGAGGTGATGATAAAAGAGGTCGTTTTACCAAGAGAGGTCAGCGCCAATTGTGCTCTTTCCTGCTGTGTAGCCCGTGCAGGTGAGGGAACCTCGTTCATGTGCTGTGGAGTTACTATTTTACTCACCTACATCAAGAGGAAGGGGTCAGGTGTCTTCCGAACTTTGGATGGAAAGAAACCAAGTTCAAACGTACCTTTTTAAAAAAGGCTCTGTCTTTATTACTTAAAAACTGCCAATTGTTTTCACTCCCAACTGCAGGAATATATCTGGGGTTAAAATTATTCAAATGAGGTATGAGTGGTGTTTTATTTTAGCCCCGGGTTACACTCTCTTAGAAGGAGAGCTCTGATTCGGGAAAACTAAGTCCCTTAAAAATTAGTAAATGTGAATGGTTCTTGCTCAGCCTTGCATATAGGACTTCAGGATCAGCGAGAAGTGATGCTTTTCTTCTGTGGTTTTGAGCCTGTGACGAGGACAGTTTACAAAAGCAAACAATCACCAGAATATTGAATTATGTATTATTCATATCCCCTGTTTAGAGTAAAAAAAGGAAACGAGAGAATAGGGAAAGAAGGGTCTATTTGGGCACAAAAGTGTGCTTTATGATTTTTAAGGGCGTAGCTACAATTGAAAACAGATGTTTTGGTTTAATACAGTGTTTTTCTGAGCCAGCTGCAGACAGCTTTGTCTCAAGCAAACCTATTCAGGACAGAGCTCGGGGCTCAACCAGATGCTGAAACGATGACCACCTTCCCTGTGTTGGATAAAATTGGACTGTTCAAGCAGAATGTTTCCTTTCTTTCAAAATAAATATTGTTTTTGGTAAATTATTTTAGGTGCCCTGAATCCAGGTAATGATGCTTGTCCCCCAAACATGGACCATGCCCTTTCTGTAGTGATCTGTTGCTGCGTAAAACTTCCCCTCAACTCACTCGCTTAACACAGCTCTCGTGCATCGTCTCACAGGGACCCCTGTGCCGCTCACCTGGGTCCTCCGCGTCAGGGTCACCCACGAGGCTGAGTCAAATGCCAGGGCTGTGGTCTCATCGAAAGTTTAGCCAAAGAAGGATCTGTTTCCCAACTCGTGGGGCTGTCGGCAGGATTCCATTCCTTGGACCATGTGGACTCAGCCTCAGTTTCTTGCAGGCTGTTGACCAGAAGCTGCCTTCAGTTCTTAACTCACTGCTGGCTGGAAGCCACTCAATTCTCTGCCACATGGGGCTCCCCCTACATGGCCACTTGCTTCATCACAGCCAGCAAAACGGAAGTTGCAATCTCATATAATGCAGCCATGGAAGTCACTTTGCTGCGTTCTGTTGGTTAGAAAAACGTCCTGTCCCGCCCTGGCTCAGGTGGAGGACATTGCAAAGGGTAACTACCAGGAGGGGTGTAACTGGGGCTGTTGAGAGTCTGTCTCCACACTTGGCCTGCAGAGGGCTCTGCCCCTCACACTGTGGCCTCCTCACAGGCCGCTGCCACTTATTTTGGCCTAAATAGATGGAAAGATGTTGACTGTATGGAAATCCTTTTGGTTTTTTCTTAAAAATTTTAGGGGAAAAGATGAGAGTGCTAAGAAGAAATATGTGGACTTGTCTTTGCTTCGGACAAGTTGAGACCCTGCTCTGCTAACATGAAATGGGGTCTCAGCTCATCCCATTTGTCATACCACCCTTCCCTTTTATCAACACCAATGCTCTCCACCCTCTTCTTTCTCCTTTAGCCTTTGGGCTGAGAAGCAGAGAACCGTGGAACTATAGGTCTGCAATATTGAGATATCATCTAGTCCAGCATCTCCCACAAAAAGGTGCCTGAATTCTCTAAGAGGTTATTATATGAGGAAAATAGTTTCTAGGGTAGAAACGTTTGGAAAATGGGTTAAGGAGTGCTGTGGGTTTCCTCACTGCAGATCCTCTCAGAGCTCACACTGCACTGATGAAGCTGAGACTCTCTGCAGAGCACGAGTGAGCAGTGTTACCACAGCTCCTTCAGTTGTCGACCTTTCTGTTCACGTGAAGTGTTCCAGGGCTCCTGTGGGGACGTACTTTGGGAATGTCGACCCTCTTCTGATTCAGACAACCCACGTTTCAGGTGTTCAGTAGCTGCACATGGCTAGTGGCTTTTTTATACATAACAAACAAGAAATTAAGCCCTGCCGGCATGTAACGTGCGTCTGTCTGGTTATTGAACAAGCGGGACTGTGGGGCGGGCTCCCGACTTGTTCTCGTCTCGTTGTCCTTCTGACCTGTTCTAGCAGGGCTCCCTGTGTCGCATCTGGACACTTAGGGGGCTGGTCACTTAGATTTTACAGTCTCTGTCAGGCACTTTTATCTCATTTTTACTTATTAAAAATGCAGGCTGATCTAAACCAAACTTTCAATATCTGATCCACTTCAAAAAGTCCCTTTGTACCCCCAGCCCAGGCCTGACTCGCCTCAGAAACCTGCAGAGGGGAGGAAGAGCGTGGTCCATGGTCCCGTTGTGCTGACAGTCTCTCCACCTTGTTATCCATGTGCCATCTGAAGAAACCGGGGTTGAGGTGGGAGGAGAAAGGGAGGAGGCACTGGGGCGTGTGGGTGCAGGTGCTCACACCGCCTCATTCCGTCCTGGACATCTGTGCTCTGTGGAGACCTCTGCCCCGGCTACCTCCCCTCGTTGCTCTGTTTCCTGGCCCAGGCACTGCGCTGCCTGGATGACTGGCTGACGGCTCCTCAGCTCCTGCTCCAGCTGGGCCCCTCACCTTCACCTGTGGAGTCTAGTTCGAGGCAGCAGGCAATGCCTTAAGCTGGGTCTTTTCAAGACAGCTTGGTCCCACCACACCCCGGAAGTTCAGGCCCTCTCTTCTCTCTGCATTTAGCCATCACAGCAGCTCCAGTCCTCAGACAGCTTGGCCTTCAGACATTTGGGGCAAGACTTAGACTGCAATGTTTGTACTTCTGGAGCCTTAGGGCCACAGTCCAGTTTCTCCAAGGACTTTTGCACAGTGCTTCAGTTCCATAGAAGCACAGAGCGCGTCTGCACGTTTCACAGCTCAGAGGATGTGTGACGTCTGTCAGTGCTCCTGGAAAGCAGGACCTTCTCAGGAAGACTCCCTCCCTCGGTATGAGGCGGGTTGTAAGCAGCCACTCCCATCCTCACGGGAGAGGAGAGATGAATTGGTCAGTATTGTGAAAAACTCTTTAAAGAAATCCTCACTCAGTCTCTGATCAACCTCAGCTTCTCATGCAGGCTGGAAGCCGTCAGTGAGGGAAAGATCACAGACCCAGCCTCACTACAGCTTGATGGTCCACCAGCTTCCCCTAATAGGTGGGTGCCCAACCTGGTGTTAACCTTTGTGTGTGGTGTAACTTAGCAGATGGGTGTTAACCTTTTGTGTCTCAGGCAAAACTTTGAACAGTCCCATTTAACCTGTCACGTGGGAAGAATCATGGGCACCCTCATACGTGAGTCAGATGGTCACAGGTCCTGCAGGGAGGGCGGGAACTCTACAACATGCAAAGCTGACAGGGCACCTCAAACCCCCACGACATTTTCCCTTTTCAGACGTGTTGCAGTTCACAAATGTCTGTTAGTAGATTTGTAGATTATAGTGTCTACTTTTAGTTAAATTGATCTGCATACTTGACTAGAGGCTATGAAAATTCCTGAAAAGGGACTGGATTGAAATGAGGGAAATGTCAGAGCTGACACATATTGGATTACTTCTATTTAGAGTTCTTCATCAGCCATATTGTGAGATAAAACTATAATGAACTAATCATATCTGGTGAAAAGCCAATTACTATGATTACTTGTAATATGGATTTGCCTTTACTACTGTTAACAGTGAACCCCATCTTACATTTATTATATTATATTATATTATATTACATTACATTACATTATCTGGAGATGTTAAGCAGTAAGGGTATGAGTCGTCTATGATTAGTGAGACTTTAAAAAACTGGGCCTTCAAGAGCACAGAAAGAAACCTCTGCAATTTAATCAGTAATCTCAAAGGTGTGAATAATTAATTCAACGTTTTATGAGACTTTGTATGGAGCTCTTTGAAGTTTCTTACTTAATAATGAAAGACAGAGAGACACATATCATTGGAAACATTTTTTTTCCTGATAAGTTTGTGGCTTTTAATTAAAAAAACACAGTTATTGGATATATGTACTTTCTTTTTTTCATTGAGAGTGTTGTGTAATCAGGAACATTTGAAGACCACTGAATCATCCAGCTTCCAGAGGGTTAACTGTTCTTAAGCACAAGTCTGAGGATGAAGGACTTTGGCCCAGGCCTGGAGGTGAGGGACAAGGCTTGGTGGCTTCTAGTCTCTATCATGTGACTGTGGTCCCCAAGACGCTGGGAAGAAACTGAAGCAGACGTCTCTCGAGTCAGAAGCTGAAGAGGTCCCATCTCTATGTGGCAGAGCAATGGTTAAAACTTACAGTCCCCCGGGGACAAGGCCCATATTTAATCTTCTGCTCCATCCCAGTGAGAATTCCTTGTTTAGTCCATGGTCAGCCACCATTTTACATCTTCAGTTTCATCAAAATATTAGAACAAAAATGTTCATAAATTCAATTCTGCTTACCATCTCTAAAGCTTAGCTGGTCAAGGTCTTCTTCTAAAACAAGATTTGTCAACAGTACTCCCTTCCTCAAAAACCTGTGATGAATTAGGAGAAGGCAAGCCAGTGGGTTATGGAGCAGACAGCGCAGCCTCAATGGGGTCAGTACAGCAAGCGTCTGCTGTCGCAACCGCAGCAGAAGAGGAGGCACAGGGCGTCCTGCTCTTGGAAGCACCTCCTGTAAGAAGGGCAGAAAAATCACTGAGGCAGGGATCTCCTGCAAGATGAGTGGCTTATTCATGGGATAGAGTAGGACTTCCCCAATGGGCTGTGATGAGACCCTTTCTAGGATACAGACATTTATCTGAAGGAAAGGCACTGAGTTGGGTCCCAGCCTAAGAAAACAAGGGTTAATGAGGTGTGGGCAGGGTCAGGGAGACAGCAAAAGCCTGGGAGACACCCACAGACTAGCAACAAAGGAAAGCCTTTAATGCCCGCCAGGGACCCAGTTGGAGCAGGAGAGGGCTCCACAGGAGCACTGGCTGTTACTGCCCTTCTCAGCTAGGGCGATGTTGCCCCCAGGGGACTCTGACAGTGTCCGGAGACTCAGGAGGGGGCCACCACCATCTCACGGGTGGAGGTCAGGGATGCTGGTGACTCCTACGATGTGCAGGACAGCCCCCACCTCAGAACGGTCCTGTCAAATTGACAACAATGTGGAGGTTGAGAAAGCCTGGGAGGGAGAAGCCCGGGCTTTGTGAAAACCCACATCTGGAGAGTGACGCCGAGGAGTGAGCCCGTCCCTCCTCCCAGCCTCCGATGGCCTGCTGGTCCCTGCTCTGGGAGCCCACCTGGACCACCTGGGTCCTGGGGTTGCTCCCCACAGAGGTCAGCCTTGCAGGAGCACCAAGGGGGCTAGAAAAGGAGAAGGACTGATCTGAGAGTTCCTCTCAGAACTCTGGCCCAGGATTCTTTCTCTCTTCATCCAAGGACAAGAATAGGAGAATTAAAACTGAAATGTTTTACAAGTCTCTCCTTTGTGGCTCCTCAGCCGCTCTGTTCCACTATCCCAACCGTCCACTAAGGCCAGGGTTGGTTCTGACTGTGGACCAGGCTGCCTGCACTGGGCCTGGGGAGGTGGCACTTCACAGATGTCCTGGGGCCACTGCAGGGGCCAAGGCCAACTCTAGACAGAAGTTCAGCCTCCCCTCTCAAGCAGAGTCTGCAGACTCCTCAGGTCCTGCTGTCCCAGCTCCAGGTGCTTTGTTGTGGACACTCAGAGGACTGCCCCTGGGTGTGGAGTTGCTGCACCCCAAAGATGAAACTGCCAGGGATTCACACCCCACTTCTGCTCTAAGTCAAGCACCGCCTGATGTAAGGGGACAAACCCAAGTGCCTTTGCCCAGAGTCAGTAACAACTCTGGCCCAGCTGACCCCCACACCTCTCTGGCCTCTTACCCTGTCCGCTGCCTTCACCCCTGCAGTCACTTCCCCCAGGAATTCTCCTGGATCATTTCACTGGGGTCCTCGGATCAGGGTCTGGGTCCTCAGACCGTTTCCTTATCTCTGTCCTCATGCAAACCACTCCTGCCCTTCACCTGGACTGAAGACCATGCCTGGCACCTGTGCTGAGGTCACAGCAAGTGGCAAAGGAGAGTAGAGCTCTGGATCCTGCTCTGGCATGGCCGGGTCCACTGGGGCCTGGCATTGGCCAAGTGCCCACTGAATGCTGAGCCCTGGGGCCCTGGAGGACTCCAGGCCCTGGGAGAGCCAGCCAAAAGAGGAGACAACGTCAGGCCCTGGGAGAGCCAGCCAAAAGAGGAGAAAACATCAGGATGTAATTAAATTAGTGGGCTCAGCAGGCCTCCCAGTGGACCATCCCGAAGATCAGAAACGGGATCTTTTCTCCTGGGTTGGATCGGGGGAAACTTGGAGTCACTGAGTAAATTCCAGATAAAACCCTACGATGTTAAGAGCTGCGCCCACAGCCCACCCAGCTATGCAGAGAAACGCACGCACTGCCAAAGCATAAAATAACATAGAGGGGGGAAGGGTGCGTTTGGTGGTTGAGGTCACGATGCTGCCCATCTCTGAGGGAGGTGGAGCGGAGAGAAACCCCGTGCCAAGCTCTGAGTGAGTTCCCGACCCGCAGCCTCTCTGTCTTCATCCCCGAGAGGACAGACACAGAAGGCCAACCAGCCACAACTGCTGGGGTAAGATAAATTCTCAACTGTAAAGTTCCTGTTGCTTCTGAATTCCCAGATATACGTCTGTCACTAGAAGGCACACAGGAATGTAAAGAAATATTCACCTCCAAACATACAACCGAATGCCTCTGAAGACAGTACAGCCGAGAGAAGGCTGAAAGCCTTGGAGCTTTGAAACAGGCCCTGGACCAAAGACACCGCCTACTTCCCAATACGAGACACGGTGGGTTCAAACAGAAGAGCTGATAGAACGTTTTCAGTCTTTAAATCACTTAAAAATGTTTGAAATCAGGTCCCTGCACAGTCTGCTCAAGCCCTCCCGGTCCCACCATACCCCCCTCGGCAGTGCCCGCTGCCCCCGGCCGTCGCTCTCGCGGGGCCACCAACCCAATCCGTCACCCTGTCCCTCCTTTCTGCCTGGAATCTGACTATTTTTCAAGACTTAAATCCCCAAGCACCTTTCCGATGACCCAAGCTCTAAGAGACGTTTTCTTCATTAGGAAGGACCCTGATGGTAGATGCCATGGGTACTCACCATGCCCCCACAGCACTTGCACACCCACAGACACCTGGTGTCTCCCAGCTCCAAGAACCTGTGGCTTTTTCACCCTGGAGCCCTTGTCAGCTTCTGGAAACCAGCTGACGGGCCAGAGAGCGGCCTGGAGGTCGTGGGAGCAGCCCCACACAGTGTGCCAGGGGCTGGCCGTGGATGCTCCAGCTGCGGCACCCGGTCTGGGCTGCTTGGGAACTTGCTCCATACTGTCTCTCCAAGTCCCCAGGGGCCTGAGCCCAGAGAAGCCCAGAGCGGCTTGTTCTTTCTCTTCCTTTTCTTTCCACTTTTCACTCCCCCCGGGAGCTTCCTGGGAACATGTCCCAGACAGATTGCTTGCACACATACCTTTGTATCAAGGTCTGCTTCTGGGAGCTCAGCCTGAGACATTCCCCACGGATCTTACCACAGTGCACATTCGTTAGTTATGGCTTTTCTGCTTTCTTTTCCACACACTGCTCATCAGTGAGGTCATAAGCTGTGTGAGGGAAGGAGCTACACATACTGACTGTGTCCTCGGTTTTCCCACAGTTTCCAGACCCGCACAGAGTTTTGTGTAGTAGAGACAGTGTGATTGAACTTCTCAGTTCCAGAAGTTTTCTATCGTTGCAACGTTTCATTTGTGCCACCTAGAGTTTAGGAATGGGACGCTCATGATTTACTAAAATGCATTTAAAAATATATAAATACTATTCAAAAATAGGATATCATTAATGCTGCCCAAACTCTCATTTTGGGTTATACATAACTTTTCTGTATGTATCCAACAAAGGGAAAATAAGTTGGGGAAAATAGGTCATGCTATCAGGAGTCAATGATTTGAACATAAGGTGAAGACTTTTTTCCTTTTGAATGAAATATGGTAGGATGTCTGGTTGTTATTTAGAACAGTCACAAGATTCTAGAGTCAGAGGGACCTTGGGACCGTCTAGCCAGTTGGCAATTTGCAAAGAGGTCAAGATGGTCTTAATATTTCAGTCATAGGGGAGTGAAAGCATGTTGGTAAGCCAGAAGCGAGAAACAAAGTAGAAAAGGATCTCCCATCACAGACTATTTCATTTTTCTCTGATCGTCCATGTGAAAGGTCATTAAGTTTTAGAGATGGAGAGACCTGGGTCCTAGTCTGTCACTGGTAATTAATTTTAGGCAAGTCACCCCTCTTTAAATCTCAGTTTCCTAATCTGTAAAATAGGAAAATAATAATGGTATCGACTTCATAAAGTGGTTGTCAGGGATAAAGTGAATAAGATAGTTAAGGTGTATAAAGTGCCCAGCACAGTGTTGAGCGCCCCATAAAATTTTAAATAAGCGGTTCCCACAGCTACCACCACAAGTGGAGAGTGGAGCTCACAGGAGGTCCCAGCTGAGAGGACCAGGGCTCTCGTTCCGTCAGATTCTCCCTCTGCTCTAGTTCATGGTGAAAACGTGCTCATCCCGGGAGTGGCAGCTCCTGTAGATACTCCGAGAATTTGACAGTGTGGCCATGGTCTCTGATCTGTCTTCTCTCCAGGTAATTTTATCAACTCCTCTCACTGGGTCCACCTTAAGCAAAACTCTCATGCTGGGGATGTTTTTCTTTGGACTCTAACGTGTCCCCTCTAGTCTCCATTTCCCCAGGCTCCAAGCTCCTCCTGCCTCCCCCAGTTTCTCCTTCTCGGTGAACGTGTTGACTAAGCTTTCCTCCATCAAGCCTGCAGTGGCTGTCTCAGTGGAAAGAGTCTCACTATCCCTAAATTAAGTTTGTGTTTTGTCAGCGCTCAATGTCTTAATCCACAAGAATAAATGTCTCACTGTGTAACCTCACGCTTTTAGGAAAGGGGGTGAGTAGGGGTGCAGATATATATGGGTAGGCTTGACTTTGCCTGAATTCTTCAAATCAGCAGCAGGAATATGAGAGGTGAAATTTGTTATTTCTTATACTTATTGATCATTGTACTGGATTGAATAATATCCTCCCAAAATTCAGATCCACCCTGTGATCTTATTTGAAAATAGGGTCTTTGCAGATACAATTAGGCTGTAAATTAAGATTAGGCCATACTGGGTTAGGTTGTGCCCTTAATTCAATTATGAAGTCCGTATAAGAAGAGACCAAGAGACAGACACACAGATGCACCTGGAGAGGGAGGCCATGTGGCAACCGGGGCAGGCTGGAGTTGCGCTGCCACAAGCCGATGATCCTCCCCTAGAGCCTGCGGAGGGAGCATGGCCCTGACGACATGTTAATTTTGGATTCTGGCCTCAGAACTGTGAGGGAGAAGTTGCTGTTGTTCTCAGCCACCGAGTTGGTTGTAGTTTGTTAAGGCAGCTGCAGGAAGCTCCTAGAAGCATCTGCTAAGCTCTAGGAACGTGGAAGGAGCCTGGATAAAAGGCACAAGTAGCCAGCCGCTGACGCCAAGTGCCCAGCAGCGTGGGGACTGACAACCGGGCACTGCGAGTGTCTGTGCACTCTCCCCACGACTGGACAGTGAGACAAACCTGGACGCTCTCCCAGGACCTTGGGGTGGGCGGGCACTCACACTCTCGTCACACTGCAGTGGTGCTGAGCCCAATACGACTGAGTCAGCCCTTGATGCACCACCGCCCACTCATGAGACACCTGAAGTCTGGCATCATCAGCGGGGCAGAAGGAGCAAAGGGTGACACACAAACAGGAGGGCCATTTGGCAAGGACACCATTGCCCATGGTGACCTACGTGAGGCGACTCCAGGTCATCACAACAAGTGACAGAGCCTCAGGTTGGCGAGAAGGGGCTGGAGGGTGACTGCAATTGACTGAATGTGTGCGTCCCCACAATCAGTGTGCAGAACCCTAACCCCCAAGGTGATGGTATCTGGAGGTGGGCCTTTGGAAGGTGATGAGGTCTTGAGGGTAGAGCCTCATGAATGGGATCAATGCTCTTATAAAAGAGGCCCCAGGGAGCTCCCTCGCTGCCTCCACCATGTGAAGACACAGTGAGAAGACGGCCATCTGTGACCCAGGAAGCGGTCTCACCGAACACCCGAATCGCTGGTGTCCAGATCTTGGACTTCCTATCCTCCAAAACTGTGAGAAATAAGTGTGCGGTCTATGGTGTTCTGTTATTGCAGCCCAAAGCATCTAAGACGGTCCTGTTTCTGGTGCGAGCACCCCTCCCCCTGAGGCTGTGGCGTTAGATAGGGGCTCTTTGTGGCAGGCCAAGGCAGTCGCTCGGGTGACGCATGGAAAGTGTGTAGGTGTGTTGATGTGTAGTGTGTGAAAGCACCAACTGTGCTACATCTGATGAGGGAAGCTGGAAACCTTGTGCACTCATCCTACAAACGAGGAAATCGAGGCCAAAGACAGCAAATCGCATGTTGAAGGCGACAGCAGTGTTGGATTTGGAATTCTAGTGTAGATTCTTTGATTTCAAATCCAAGCACTAGCAGCACGGAAGCCGAGAAACAGGCAGACAGCGAGTGACACTAAAGGGCGGGAGTGCAGGACATATTGACGCCTAACAGAGCCCCGGGCTCACCTGCGGGTCTCACTGATCCTCTCCTGATCCAGGGCCGGCGATGGTGTTTGCACGAGTTCAGTGCAGCTTGAATGTTTACTTCAATGACTGTGAGTCGTGAGGAAAAGTCCACTGTGGTCAGTGTTCTCTGGTTAAGGACTTGAACGTCAGTGGTGAGTGGGAATATGCCTTAGCTTTTTGGGAAATTCACTTACATAGAAGAGACACACTCTGTCAATGTTAAACAAGTAAGGTCTTCTTGTAGAATAATTATAAGCCTGCCATTTCTCCCCAGAAAACTCATAGCAATATTTTAATGTCCATGGAAAATGAACAGTAAGTGTCTAAGGTTCATTTCCGCAAAGCCTGGTGAGGACGTGGAGCTCATGAAGACGCCCCAGGGAGTCCACTGCCGAGGAGCATCACCCCTTAGAACAACATTCTAGGTGTGTTCTAACACCATGTGTGTTCTGCAGAACCCAGGATATGTGTGAAATCTAATTTGTAATGTCTTTTTGTTGGGTTTCCAATTGAAAACTTGTTGTAAAAATGTAAATATTTTTATTAAACAAAATTAAAGTACTAATACCAGGATAATAACTTACTTTCGGACCCCCACAGCCTGTACCAGCTGCAGAAGCAGCCACATGTGCATCAAAGAGAAAGAAATTACGCTCAACTTTGCAACTTTCAGGATGAGCAGGTTGTAAGCATCTTTTTTTTTTAAACTTTGGCCTCATCTTTTGATGGAAAAAGTACCTAAATATGAGCAGAGAAGCCCAGCAGGTGGAGGGCCCCCCGTGCACGTGGACTTCTCTGTGGACAGGTCCGTTTGCAGTTTCTCTTCTAGGTCCCCACATCAGAAAGCAGGTAGCGGTGAAGAGCACAGCCTTGAAGTCAGAGTAATTAACTCAAATGAACATTTATTGAGTACCTGCTGTGTGCCCGCTGAAGACACTGAGGGGAACAGATGGGCCCGCCTTTGGGGGTCTTCAGCTGGAGAGGGAAACAAACAAGTAGAGATGCAAGTAGACAACAGACTTTCAAGCAGGAAGAAGCGCTGTGAAGACATGAAGCAGGGTTGGGGAAAGAGCTCGGGTGGTCTGGGGGGGTCATGTTGACAATTTTGAGGAGAGACTGAATGACGAGAAGAATGACCTGTGCAAAGATGCTGGGGGAGTTTTGAGTGGAGAACTCAGCAAGCACCCTGCTCTGGGTGGTAGCGAGCGCAGCACGTCGGGGCGGTGAACAGAGGGAGAGAGGGAGGAGAGCAGGGAGGGCAGGCTTGGTGAAGACTTTCGCTTTTATTCTGGATGTAATGGGAGCCTGGTAGAGGCCTACGCAGGGGAGAGACATGAGCTGAGCCCTGTCTTAGAAAGAGGACTCTGGGAGCTGCAAAGAGGAGGGGACTGGAGGGGAAGATGGAGCCAGAAGAGCAGTCAAGTCTTCCCCACAATCTAGGCAGAGACACAGCAGGTGCACCTGAGGGGGAGGCGGAGCCCCTGAGAAGCAGTCAGGGGCCAGCCGGGAGCTGAAAATACAGCCCCCAGGACCTGACGGTGAGCAAAGGAGAGAAAATACGTTTTCCTCACTTTGGGAAATATTTTTGGCCTGAGCACCTGGTGGTGACATTAATGAAAGGAAAATGTCAATGATTAAAAGATAAGGGAGGAGGGTCGGCCCAGAGGCCGAATGGTTAAGTTCAAGTACTTCAGTGGCCCAGGGTTTCGCCAGTTACGGTCTTGGGCACGGACATGGCACCACTCATCAGGCCATGCTGAGGCGGCATCCCACACAGCACAGCCAAAAGGACCTACAACTATGTACTGGGGGGCTTTGGAGAGAAGAGGAAGAAGAAGAAAAGAAAGAAGATTGGCAACAGATGTTAGCTCAGGGCCAATGTTTAAAAAAAAAAACAAAACAGATAACATAAAACATTTACCATAAAAGATATGGGAGGGAGTGTGGCAGAGTCCTTGAGTAAGTGGGTGGGACTTGTTGCCTCGGATGGGGCACTAAGACAGAGCAACAGCCTACACGTGGGTACAGGCAGGTTGCCAAGGTTTTGGTTGGAAGATAAGCTTCTAGTCTGATGGCTCATGTTTTATTTGTGAAACAAAAAAAAGGTGTTGCCTGAGTGTGACAACTGGAGAGGGTGTGGTGGAGTCCTGAGAAGAGTAGCAGAGACAAGTCTTGGTGGTCCCAGAGGGTGGGGAAGCCAGCTCGCCAGGGCACAGAAGGATTCTGCACAGTCCAGATGACGCGGAAGGTTTGTGGTCAGAGGCAAAGTGAGACCACTCAGCACCTTGGGAGCTGGAAGTCCATCAGGTTATGTGAAGCCACAGGGGAAAATCCCGGGTGACCTGTGGCTGGAGAGGGTGACAGGGCTGAAGGTCTGTGGGGCAGTGCCCCTGCCTCCCCACGAAGGAAGTGAGTGGTCGGCTGTAATTGGAGCTGCTTGCAGGAAGTGTCAGAAGTACTTGGGAGAAAGGCTGTCTATGTTTGGTGAGGAAAAGACAGTTTTACAAGGAACACGCGGGGGCTCCGTGAGGCGTCCTTCACATCCTGCCTCAGCGGGTCGTGGGGAAGGGCGCGTTCTAGGTCTGGGGTGAACCTGGCTCTGCCGTTTACTAACCTGGTGACCTCAGGCAAGGCGTCTCTCATCCTGAAAAGGGAGGTTGTAGTGCTACTCACTTCAAGGCTTATTATGGAATATTGAAGATATTATTAGCTTAGCACTCGGTACATTTTTAGGTAGGAAGGTCCATTCGATAACTGTTAGGTATTGTGATTTTTAAACTCCAGAAGTGACAATGAAGATGAATCACCTCCATGCTCTGTGCTGTTTCATCGTTTCCCAGAAGAGAGGGTGGATATTCCGAGAAAATTGTCAAGTGTCAGAAGGACCCTCCCTGAGAAGCACATCCTCTGGTGTAGAGGGCACGGATGGGCCTTCAGATGTCTGATGGGCCAGATTCATGACAACAGTTCAGTATCAGAAACAGTTTCTCAAATTAAGAATGTAGGCGCATGCACGCACACACGCGCACACACACTCAGGCACGTGTGGTGTAGGTGCCAGTGGAGAGAATTTACATCATGTGCTCTGATGAGTGGAGATGCTGCTGGAGAGACAGCCCAATGACCCCAGAGTCTGTTGCCAAGCAGCGAGGGTCTTCTCCTGAGCCCTGCCCTACCCTCTCTCTCCACTTTAAAATTTACTCCATTTTTTAAAAGATAAGAGAAAGCTGTCACCAACTGAAGACTCAAGGCTCTTCCATAGGCTAAGTCTGTGGATACAGCTGCTCGCATCTCCAGTTTGTCTCCTTACTGAGTCGTCAGTGCCGTCTTCCTGATGGTGCCGTTCTCTGCTGCCCACTCTACTGAGGGAATCTGGCATGAACCACAAGCAAAGGAATGCAGATTATACGACACGAGGGAGTAAACTGGATTACAGTGTGTTTCATGGACCCACAGTTCTGTCATGGGAGTAGAGACGATCTAGTTCACGCTCCGTGACCGCCACTGCAGCCAGCGAGAGCCGTGGGAATGCCTAAGACTCAGTCCCCCGTTAAGGCAGAGCTAGGATGGCAGCCCAGGCCTGGGTCTCCTGCTATTGCTGTTGATGCATATTCATTTTATTAACACCTAATACATGTTTGTTGAAGAAAAATTAGAAAATCCACATGAGTACAAATAACACAGGACATATAATGAGGCTTCTACCCCTGAGGGAAAGTCGCCGTCAACATTTCAGTGTATGCCTCCCCATCTCTCCCATCCACGTCCAGTTTTGCACAGTGTCCCGTCTTGGCAGAACTTAGGTCGTATGTAGACTCTTAGCTGCAAGGGAGTTTGGACAATGTACCTCTGACTTCCCACTTTGTAGTCAATGATGTGAGTGGACTCGGTGTGGTGACGTGGAAAGTGAGCCAGCCCGCAGTGTACACACACCATCGGTCTGCACTAATGAGTACCCTTCTACAACGTCATCTTTATGGTCACATAATATTGTTTACACTACATTTCCTTATTGTTTCCTTAGGATATATGCCTAGAAATGATCATTCTGGGCTAAAGAGTCTATGCTTTTTTCCAAGGCTTTTGTTATTCCCTGACAAATTGTTCTGCAGAAAAATTATACCCTTGTGTTAGAATGTTCACTCAAACTCTAACCAGTGCTGGATGTTACTTTATCCAAAATATTTTCCATTTTCATAGCCAAAAAAGGGAGCCATTTTTAAAAATGGCGTTACTTCTAACATTTTCAATAGCCTTATTTTAAACTACAAGGCAGAAATAGCATAACTGAGTAAAAACAAATTAAGGTAAACAGCAAGAATTCAGGTGTTTGGAAATGGGTTAGGTTTTAAGCCGGTTCTGGCTCATCACTACAGTGACAAGAAAAAATGATTCACATTAATTCAAGAGCGTCTGATGCATTATCGCTCTTTCTATTTAGATAAACATTTCAAATACCAAGCTAAGCTCCATGCTTTTAAGTCTTATAAATGTTTTGTGATACAAGGAGATATCAATTTTACCACTTCATTTGGTCCTATTTCAAACATTGCACATTAATGCTCTTTTCCTCCATAAGCAGCACTAACTGCATCTTTTCTGTTCAGTTTTATTCTCTATGCCTTTTCAGCATTTTATTTTTTAATCACTGAATCTATCTAAGGAAAGAGGCTCAGACATTCTTCCCACAGATGGAGAAGTCCTGAAGGCATTTCAGGTTTTAGAGATGTAACTTGAGGCTATGATTTGAGGTTAAATTATTGCGTGTTTGAGCGAAAATCAAGATAACCCCCGAATCAGTGCACACCAGATAACTGAAGATGGACACTGAACACAACAGTTCAAACCTTTCAATAGGGAGCATCTATCATGTATCCTACCGTCTGCTCCTCCCTTTCGGAGTTTAAGAGGTTCAGACCTGAAACACAGGATTACTCCTTGAGAATTCCAATTCCTGAGCTTTCAAGAAACTTGAAGAAGATCTTGCTTTGACAGTTTTAAAATATGATTTCCCGTCAAATAGCTATTCTCAGCCTGGACTCCAGAGGTGATGGGATGTGACCCTGTCCATTCTTCCTTCCCAGGCACTTTACAGTCTTTACGTGACAGACGCATGTGCCCAGCTGGGTGTCGGCTTGAGGAAGGTGCCAAAGGAATATGAACCATGGTTTGGACCTCAAGTGGTTCTTAGGTGAGGCGACCATACCAAATGACATGGTGAGGTAGAAATCTGATCCCATGCCTCATATGTAAATAAAGATTTATTGGAACACAGTTATACTAGTTTATGTGTGGTCTGTGGCTGCCTTTGTGCTCCAATGGCAAAGTTAAGTGAGGTGAGAGAGACTGATGCCTAAAATCTTGGCTATCTGGCCCTTCACCAAAAACGTTTGCTGACCCCTTGTCTAGATCATTGGACCATCTCCTGCTGAAGAGGAGTGGAAGAGCTGGACAAATGTGTCTATTTGCTGTGTATATAATGTCTGTACAAACTGACACATCTGATGCTTGAAAACATCAGAATGCTAGTGATGATGAAGAATCCCAGGGCCAAGTTCCTTGAGAAGATGGAAGTCAAGAGAAGTGACCCAGCACTGGGGTCTCTCTTCTCCTGGGAGGATCTGTGGGACTGGGCAAAGCATTTGATAGCCTCCTGGCTGGAGGGGGAGGCCCGCGAGAAGTCCCGGCACTCTGCGTTGGAATGCTCAGGGTTCCGCATCCTGCTGGAACAAGGCAGGCGGAAGCAGACCTCGGCCGACCGACCGCTGCGGTTACAAGCTCCCAGCTGTGAATCAATGCAGTCCCTGACGCTGGGTTGTTAGAGCTCCCGGCCCTGGCAGAGCAAACAAAAAATATGTGCTGGGAGCAGATGATGTCTTCCTAAGACTTGAATTGTTTCTACAACTAATTTTCAAATATGATAATCTCCACACACACAAAAACACCCCACCATGTTCTGGCCATGATGGAATGGATGATATTGGGCTTATTATCCTGCCACAAACAAATATAAAATCTGAGTAAAATATGCAAAACTGCTCCTTGCAGGCCTTTGACACCAAATGCAGGCTATGATCCTTGAGAGAAGAGTAGCACAGGCGAGTCCCACATTCATCCTCACTTTCTCCCCAAGAGCATCTTCCAAACTTCAGCCAGGGGATGCAGCCCATGTGGAGGCTCTCTGGGCAGGGAAACAGAGGCCCGAGCTCAGGAGGGCGAAGGTGGCTGTGATTTGGGGCAGGTCACTCGAGAGTAGAGAGCTTCAGGGGAGTGAGTCCCAAAGTCTGAGGAGAGTTCCTGGGTGCCCTTGGCTCACCTTGAGCTGCAGACAGGGGCCCTCTGAGGAAACAGTGATGGGGGGCTGGTGCCAAGCAGATTCCAGAAGTCAGAGAATGCAGGGACATGGGAGTTTGGGCCCAGTCAGACTGGAGACAGTTTTGTTAATACCCTAGGCATTCAGTTGAGTGTTCCAGAGTCCTGCTGGAACAAGGCTGGAACAAACCAGGCCAGGCCAGGCCCTGGGAGCAAAGGGCACCCCCTGGGAGTCAACACTGGGTCCTCAGGAGATGGGCAAGACTTCTGCAGATGCTGTGATTGGCAATCGCTGGAGCCCAGTCTCAAGGAAAAGATTAGAAAATAATTGTAAACTTGATTGGAGCTTGAAAGATGAGTAAGATTTGGATTAGTGAGATTGGAACTTTTTAAAATATGCTTTAAAAATAATAAATGGGTGTTAAATTTCAACAAATGCCTTTTCTGCATCTAATGTGCGTGGCGGAGAATTAGAGGGTTGGGCATACTTCTGGTTCTGTATGATTCTTAGGAACACTTTCCCCACAAACATCCTATAGGGAAGTAGTAGTCTGCATTTTGTAGATTTTATATAAGTGAAATCAGATGATAGGTACTCCTTTTTGCTTACCTTTCTTTGTTCAGCTCAGTGATGTTTGAGATTTATCCATGTTGCAGCGCCTGTCAGTAGTTCATTCTTTTTCAGTGGTCGGTAGTATTCCACTGTACGGAAGAACCACCATGTGCTTGTCCACTCACCTGTTTATGGACCTTTGGGTTGCTTCCAGTTTGGGGCTATTATTTAAAAAACCTGCTATGAAGATTCACATGCAAGTCTTTGTGTGGACATACATTTCCTTTTCTTTACGTCGAATACCCAGGAGTGTGATGACTGGGCTGCAGAGTAGAAGTATGTTAACTTTTTAAGAAACTGCCAAACTGTTTTCCAAAATGGTTGTACCTTCTACGTTCCCACGAGCAATGTATGAGAGTTGCAGGTGCTCTATCTCCTCGACGATACTTGGCACCATCGGCCTTTTCAATTTAGCCAATTAGCAGCAGATGTAAGTGGTATCTCATTGTGGTTTTAATTTGCATTTCCTGATGACTAATGATGTAGAGCATCTTTTCATAAACGTACTTGCTGTTTGTGTGTCCACTTTTGTGAAGTGTCTCCTCAGGTCTTTGCGTATGACCTGTGCATGACTCAGGGGTTCAGCTGACATTTGTGAAGGTGACCCAAATGTCAGTTTTGTTCTCAAACCTCTTGTCTCATTTGCCTGAGTCTTTCCTGTGCCTGCACAGCTCGTGAATTAGGTTGAGCCTTGTGTGGGTTCCTAGACAGAGTTGGAGACCCCCCCCTCTCTGGGCTTCTCCCCTCTGCCACTTCTCTACATGCTTTGGTCTTCAGGGGCAATTTTTCATGGTGCCTTTGGCCAGAAATGTGGAGTTCCTGTTAGACTTCTAGCCACCAGCCAAATGACTGGAACCTGTTGCCAGGAAAGAAAAAATAGGGGGAAATCCATCCATGTAGGTCACCTCTCCAAGTTGTGACTCCCACCACAACCTTCCCATTGTTATTTATTTTTCAGAATCTTCAAGGTTTTTTAAAAACACTTGTCTAGTTTTTAGTTGTAATCGGTGAGAGGGATGGGCTATACTGGGCTAACTCCACTATAGTGGAACCAGAACCAAATTACTAAATTGTGAGTAATTGTTATGTAACCTGATCTTTCTTATTGGACTACAAAGAGATCCTTTTCCTCTCTCCCTCTCCCTCTCTCTCTCCCTCTCTCTCCCTCTGTCTCCATACATACATACATATATATATATATATATATATATATATAATACTTTATAGCCTCAAGAACATACAAATACATCACTAAGTGAATGAGCAACCAGGACAATTCACTGGTATAATATTTCAAAATTGGGAGCTACTGATACTTGGAATTTTCACGGAAAGCCAAATGTTTCCCACCTTGAATTTATATATTTTTCTCAGAAATGTCTGGGCATGTTGAAATTTTTACTAAGAATTCTAGTGATAATTTTCAGACATGGTAGCGTCCGCACACATAGGCAGTTGTTGGTAGCTGATGAATGGCCACTAGGGTCCGTGACCTACCATACTGAAATTCAGTCAGACTTGATGGGGATGCACTGGATGGTTGAGTCAGAAACCTTTTTGTGCATTTCACTATTGAATGGTGAGGAGGCATTAAGTGCATAATTTCTCATTTTTATATAAACTGTTTCCATTCTCTTTGGTAAGAATGAAAAGATTCTATGGGTCTGGTGGTTTGGTGGCAGATTTGGGCAGAGACCAAAAGCTCAGGACATGCAGCTTCCTGCAAGAATCTGAGTGGCAGCAGCAATTTGTGGAATCCCACCAGAGGGAAAGAATCCTCAACCTCAAGAGAACCCTCTTCAAGGCCCTGGATTCCTTGGAGGCAGCATCAGAAAATAAGAGTGCTTCTGTGTTCACGGTGGGCAATTGTAGATTTGGTGGGATCAGGCAAAAAGCTAGTGTTTAATCCGCCTTACCCAGCAGGAAGGCAGAGAATGAATCTGACTTTGTCACAGTGATGAAGTCTGGTGGCTGCTGATGTCCTACAGCAGAGATGATTAATCTGCTACAAACCTATGTGAGGATTTGGAGATGCTCCAATAACCGTTTCAAATATAAAATTGCCTCACATTTTTTTCTTAACTGATTCTAAATAAATAGTGTCGTAGAATACTACAACAAATAAAGCTACGAGAGGTGTTAACTGACGGGCACCACGTGGTCAGCTCTGTGGTCGACTGTTGACTGACTGGTCGTGATGGGGCATAAACTGGAAAAGCAGCCTAAGGAAAGGCCAATGTCTCTTTCGTTACCAACTTTCAATTTTTACTATAATCGTGGAATAAACTTGATAGTACTAAATTTTCTATGGAAAATGATCACTTTTCTCCTTCTGTGGGATTTTCTTTATTTTTAAAATTGGACTGTAGATGTTCATTGAGTTACGAGGGTGTGGGCAGGTGTCAGAATGTGAACAGCTGTGTTTCTGCCGTGTGTGCGGTGAGGACAACGTGTACCTGAACACAGAATTCTAAAAAACTGCCAGAGACTTGAATCAGATTGGACTTAGAACCAAAGAAAGTATAAATAGCACTCTTTCTGTAAACTTTGAACTGAAATCATCAGTTTGGCATAAAGTCACTTTTAATTTTCTGGTCTTTGCAGTCAGAAAGAACAAGGTTCAAATCTCAGTTTCATCACTGATATTGCTGCACAATTCTGGGAAAGTTACTCAGTCTCTCTTAGCCTTACATTCTTCATACAAAAGACAATAATAAGATTGCTGCAAGAATAAATTTAAAACTTCACTTAAAGCACAATATAAATGCTCAATAAATTGCTCCTATAACTTTTTAAAAAATTATTATTACTTGAAACTGTGGACAAAATAAAATTATACATAACCTAATTAATTAGACAAGTCAAAATTGAAAAGTGTCTAGTTTTTTAAAACAACCCCCAACAGGCTGCCGTTCATTTGGCTCCAGTCCCTGAGTTCGCGGGACCCAGAACAGCACCATCCTTTGTCCGAAAGCTCATCTGGCTCCCTCCTGTTTCTCCTCGGAATCTTCCCACTTCATTGCTTTTATCTTTGTCTCACTTTTCCCCCATCACCTCTGTAATTTTTATATTAAGCTTATGTTGGTTTGTAGCCTTGTGTAATTTCAGATGTACTTGATCATATTTCAGTTTCTGTATAAACTGCATTCTGCTCACCTTATCAGCCACTTTTTAACACGTTGATCACTTTATTTGTAAACAATTCTGTCTTTCCTCGGAAGTCAAATTTCTGAATGCCCAGGGCCCCTCTGGAGACCTGTAGTTTAGTTTTCTTGTGTGGTGTTTGGTGTCTGTCAAAAATACCTAAAATGCCTGTACTGCTGATAGTTAGGAAAAAGTGACAGGAAGATTTCCCCTGCGATTTCAGTGTCTCGAAGCCATGGAGACACCTCACCTGCCCTTCTCCTTGGATAGAATTACTCCTTAAAGCACAGTGGTTAGAGTTTTCCCTGTCTCAGGGGCGCGGCTTAAGTGAAGGAAATTTGACAGATTCTAAGACAAATAAAACAACCTCAACACCAACTACAATTTGCAATCATCATATTTATTTATTTGAGATATTTTGCATGATTTTATTCCTCTTTTTAACACCTTTCCTTTATGTTGTTTGTATGTTATAGGGGCTAAATTTAATTCTAGGTTTATTATGCAGAATGCGTTTATCACATTCATATTGATAAATATGACAGTCTTTAAAATTTATTTTAGATTAATTTTTAAATTCACAAACATATTCATCTTTTTTCCAGGAAGAGGCCAATCTCATTTTTCATTTAGCTCGTTTTCATATTTGGAGCTCTTTCCTTTGTTTGAATCAAGTGAAGACACATGTTTCCACAGCTCCTGTTTGTGCGCTTTACGGGAGCAGCACTAAGGCGTCAGAACAGAGTGCATTTGTGCTGCTTATGCCATAAAACAAAACAAACAGCAGACTCCATTAACTTCGATCACACGGCAGATTATGTTTTGAATGATCCCATGATGATTGTAACGTTTCTTATCTCCCTGAGAAAAGCACCCAGAAGCTTCTCTCAGCACCTATTTTAAGAGTCACAGGGAGCTTGAGCGTGTGTGCAACAACCTCTCTCGTGCCTGGGGCAGGAGTACACTTGCATTATTCCCCACAGGTAGCTATAGCACGATGGAAATTTTTAAAAAACCGCTCTCATGTGTACGGTGAAATCTTTGCATCAGAAATGCCAGCAGACACAAGAAGAGGGTCTCATGATTTTCAGGCATTGCTGACAAGCCCTGTTCCCTTGAGTGGACGCATCTTGTTCATCTTGGCTCATCTTTTCTCTCATAATGTTTTCTTTTCTTCCCTCCTTCTTATGAGCCTGATTATTTTTTCCAAGAAAACTAATGATTCAGGAAGAGGAGCGACAGTTTGAGGGTGGTTCAGCTCCAGTGATGAAGGGAGTGGAGCCGCGTGTGTTTGCACATGGAGAGCTTTTATGGTTTCAACTGTTCCAAAGCAGGGCTGGCTTCCCAGAACGGCCCTGGCCATCCTCTGCTGTTCATTAATGCCAGGGCTGCTGATCGCCAGCTGATTAACAGAAACTTTCCTGGGTCCTTCAGGCTCACCAAGTTGATTCAGGTGCTTTGAAACAGACGCCAAGTGTGCATGCCCAGTACCAGTCCAGTCTGTGGCCAAACCATAGATCCCTCGAGAAGGGGAGGTGTGTGCAGGGGTGGGGGTGAAGGAAGACTGCGGGCCATCCCTCACCAGGAGTCCCATTCGGTCCAGAGTCTGGACTGAGCAGCAGGCCCACGGGTCTGAAGGCCTCCGAACGATCATTCCTGGAGTGGCAGCACCTGAGAGCCGTCGGACTGCAGAAGTAGGGGGCTGGGCAGCTGAGAACTTAGGAAAGTCCAGCAAATGAATGAGCTGGACTCAATGCTTCTGCCCCTGGAAATTGAAAACCACTAGGTCCTAGTAAGTATCAGAGAATATCCTTGACTTTCAGATTCTTAAGCTGCATTTTAATGGTATCACAAGACAAAAGGAGGATGAGTTTCTTCCTAAGGTTCGTGCTCCAGTTGCGCAGTCACAGTCCCTCTTCTGGTCATACTGTTTGGCTCCATGCCAAAAGGATTGCCCGCCCCTGTGGGATGACCACATCGCTATTTGAAGCTGCCATCCATTCAAGCTTATGAACTATGAATTCCTCATTCACACCCAAAACTTTGTTGAAATCTACCTTTCAGAGTATCTTGCACTGTGCTCATTTCCCCACATCACGATATTTTGTTTATTCATCTCCCTAGTAACCTTCCCGCATCCTCTAACTCCACTCCAGCTTTGCTGGCCCCACCTCAGCATAACAGTATTCTCAGGGGACCCTGAGAATCCTTCCCTGTCTTGGCTTTCTTCCATGCCCATCTTCCCAACATTCTGCTTTCTTCCATTCTGTCCTTGGTTGTTGAGCATAGCTGGAGAAATTAATAAACTATACCAAAGAGTCTTGCATTATTTCCTTGGCAAAAGTCATTGCTCCCTTCTCTGGAAACCTTCAGGCTTTGTACCTCTCCTCTGGCATCCATCTCAAACTGCTTCACTTCTTTGCTTGTGCCTGTCTGTCCTACATTCCTTCAGTGCGAGGAAAATGTTATTCATCTTTTTGTCCCTCATAGTGCCAGATCAATACCTAACAGATAATACATATCTAATAGATAGAGTGTGTCTAATAAGTATTTATTTAAATTGAGTAAAAAAGAATGAAGAGAAAATGGTTTCATTGTTGCTGAAAAACACCTCTACAGATGAGAGACGTTGTCTTATGTTACAAACTTACTGTTTCTTGTATGTAAATCTTACCTAAATGAGCACATTGCAGGTCTGTAAGTAAATAATGGCATGCTATATTTCTCTTGAAATTCCCACATCGTTCACCCAGTGGGTTAAACAATTCACCAAATTGCAGAATGAAAAGGGACTCTAGAAGTGGAGCTGCAGACTGACCACACCAGAGTCACCAAGAGAGACTTTCTTGAACTGGAGTCAGGACCCACTGAGTCAGAATTTCTGGGGCACAGATATATGTGACTTTACGAATTCCCAATGTACTCTTGTTCTGAAGATAGATTTGGGAACCACAAATCTAGCCCAATTTTCACAATTTACAGGTGAATAATCTGAGGAAGGGCCAGGGAATTCAAGTGGTTATCTAAGGTGGAATAGCAAGAAGTGTCCGATGTTCTTTCCACTGTTGGTGAGTTGACCTTGCCCAGGTCTGGATGTGTCTGGTACAGACCTCACACCCCTCAGCCCCACCTTACAGGCCACAGGTCACCTCCGGGGTGTCACCGTCTGCTTGGCGCTGGCTGTGTCTTCCCCCAAGCTCGAGCAGCACTCTGCCTTCAGGCTCCTGAGCGTGTTCTGCGTTCCCGTGTGCACAGGTGGAACCACAGGGTCTGTGCTACATGAGGCACCTCTCAACCAGCAGGAAGGGGAGGGGCTGGGAGCTGGCGTTTCTTGACCGAGGTCCTGCGGCAGATAATTCTGAAAAGCCTTTTCTGTGCTCGGCAGGAGGCCCTGTGACCAGCAGATAATGCCTTCTTCTGTCAGTTTTCCCACTTCACTTTCTCTGGTCTTTCATTTCTGCTCTCTGGATTCACTTCCAAGATAAATAACGTGTACCCAGCCCCTGCCTTGGGTTCTGTCTCTGAGAGAGCCCAGACTCACACAGGCCTTTGGGTGGGATTATGGAGCCGTCTGATGGCCGTGAGGAGCCACTGGTAGTAGGCGCCATGTGCTAGTGTCAATTTACTAAGACTCTTGTCTGGTAACTGGAATGGAAGCAGCTGGAACACTTGAGTCACTGGGCTATGAGGTAGCTCTGGGAGTTGAAGATTTAGGGACAACAGACGTGTAATTAAAGCAACTGTATGGTCATGGACTTAGTTGGCTTTTACCAACTGCTTGGAAGCCTTGAAAATAAGGAAGTGACAGGCTTAGGGTTCAGCAATGCAGCGGGAACACCTGAAGCTGATCCTCACACACTGCTGGGGTGGCTCCCAGGACGCAGTGATGTCCTGCAGGAAATGAGGCAGAGGTGGCAGAACAGCCTTGGGAGAGTGTGGAGGAAGGGTCAGAAGTTTCAGAGAGGAGGAAATATTGAAGCAGATTTATCATGTGATACTGATATGCTCCATCAGGGTACCCTGGAGAACATTCCCTTCGATCAGCTATTAATAAGTCTCTTGAGGAGGGGATGCTGGTGTCGTTGAGTAGCATGGAGTGGCTGACCCCTGAAGCCTGAGGTTGACAGAAGGAGGTGTAACTATGGAATTGGATTTCTTTGTATCAATTGGGATTACAGTTCCAGAATGGCAGAGGCCAGGTGGTAGTACCAAACTGTTAGGAGCAAGGTGGCCAAAATTGCCATAAAGAACAAGAAGGAACGCATGGAAATCTATGTGCCTTGAACCACAGGAATCCATGGTCAGGCGATGATGAGTCACTCATGGTATTTCAAGTGAGAGACAGAACAGCAGGCATAGGGTTTTGTTTGAGTTGTAGAACAAACAAAAAATGAGGTTGCTGAGACGTCCAGGTTGGGTTTTCAACAGGTCACTTTTTAGTGTAGAAAATAAGTGGCAAATATAGGTGTAGGAAGAACAGTTAGAAGACTGAATAATTAAGGTGAGAGAATGAAGGAGGTTAGGCTGGTGCTGCTGGGAGTGAGAGGAGAGGAGGGACCGGGGAATGTGTGGAAGTGGAGATGACAGAATTTGCTGGCAGACTGGGTGTGGGGTACGCTGGGAAGAGGAGTCAAGGATGATTCCCATGTTTTTAGCTTAAGCGACTTGGTGGATGGTGGTACCAAGAACTGCCAGGGGAGACAGGAAGAGGAGCAGATTGTGAGGAACTGGAGTTCTTTCTAGGGCAGGCTACACTCACGGTATCCAGTAGACTTCCAGTGGGTGTGCCGGACAGGCTGTTGGATCCAGGAGTCTAAAGCCTGGTGAAGACACAGATTTGGTTAATATCATCTCATCGTATGAGAAACCTGGAGAGACACTGCAGAGAGAGAAGGCAGAGACAGAGGGCCCGTGGCAGCCCTCTGGTGCTCTCTAAAGTTAAATTTCTGGCAGAGGAGAAGGATCTGGCGAAGGAAACGAGGACGTGCAACCAGTGAGGCCAGAGGAAACCCAGAGGACTGTAATGTTGAAAAGAAAGTGCTTTAAATGGGCAGAAAATAAAAAAGGACAGAGTGACCTGCTGTGGTGAATCCTGCTAAGAGGCTAAACAGCCAAGGACAGAGTGCTGACCAGTGGATTTGGCCAACAGAGGTCAACAATGACGTTGACAAGAGCATTTCAATGGTTGGACACAGAAGCCTATGGGAGTGAGGTGGTCACCACCATCAGTAGTAGAGTGGGACAAGAAAAACTGGGGGTTCAAATCTGCAAATAACGTCGCATTTCAAAGAGGCCACTAATACAATCTAAAAAACATTGTGTTAAGTTTGATAGTTTAAAATATTTAGGAAAAAAAATGGCCAGATTTCTTAAAGAGACCAGGCAATAAAATGGAGGATCCATTCCCTAGGAAAAAGAGATTCCATGTGAGTCAGGAGAAATTAGCAAATTGAGAATGTATCTCTATGTTGACAGTAGAAATTCAAAAACGTGGTAAAGATTAAATAAAAGAAACCAGGTGTAGACTTGGAGGAGAAAAAAATGGATGGCAAATCACATGGGCTTCCAGGAATAGTAGGAAGAGCTGGAGCTGAAGCCAAGAAAGTGTCCTGAGGCCACCACACGGATGAGAAAGAGTGAGCTGGGTGGGCTCCACATGTTTGGGAATAGGAAGGGTACACTATTTGAATTTTGGGATATTTTCATTCACTTTTGTTCTTACTATTTAATTTTTAAAAAGAGAGTAGAAGTTACAAAAATATGCTGGTAATAAAGATTTATATCTGTGTAGACAAACACTTGTGCAGGGGCCATTTATTATACGCTGATCCTTCTTCATCCAAGTCTACACACGGTTTACGCATCAGGTCCCAGCCGTGTACTGTTACTCACCGTGTGGCACCTACATAAATTATAGTCGCTACGGCTGGGCCGGCATGGAAAGATGAAGCACAGACAAACACTCCATGAGGATTCAATTTTCTGACCATGAGTACATGGAGAGAAAATAAATGGTCAGTGAAGTTTTATTTGGAGAAGGTTTTTGTAGCCCTGCCATTGTTGTGCCTTTCGGTACTTTTAAGGGCAGGCAACGCAGTCACCACCCGATCTTACTTGTAGCCAGTCACGAACACTTAGAGGCCAAAAGATGCCTTGGGGCACACTGGGAATCTTGTTCACGCTATTTAAACAGAAATGGAGTTGATATTTTAGATGACTAAAGCATCCATAGCTTTTAGGTAATGATGCTCTAGTTCTCTCCACAGAATGAAAACAGAAGACTGTGTCTCAAATCAGGCTGTCGGGAGTTTTGTTTAACTTGCGATAGCCTGCCCAGAAGGGGAGTCTCTCGTCTAATCTGGCTCTGATCCCAGGAAAACCATTATTTTTCCAGAATAAGTCCTGTTTTGTTTTTAGGCTGAGCTACATTTGATGCCTCTGAACCGTGAACTTCAAACCCACGGAAGGGAATGTTGAGCTGGCTTGCTGTGTTGAAGGTTCAGTTGAAGCGGAGTTCACAAGAGAAAGAGTCTACATCTAGCTTAATTGTCTTACAGCTAGGCTAGAATACTTTCCCTCATTGTTTGTCAGTCATAACTCACATTGAAACTTAATGTCTACGGCAGTAAGCTAAAGCTAGAAAAGTAATCATTTTTGACTTTATATTTTATCACCAAACCAAATCATCTGTTTAAGTAAAATTCTGTCTTTGGTAAATTAAAATATACTTGAATCTCCCAAATTCTGGTTTGCATACCAGAAGTAAGGTTCAGCTAACATTTAAGCGCTAATTCCTCTTATCAAGAAAAAACTACAGTAAAAACATATGCAAACTGAACAATTAAAAAAGCTCTTTCATGGTTCTTCTCTGCTGTAAACAGTAGCTGGCTTTGTCTTCTTTTCAATGGGTAAGTGCAGAGTCTGTACCAAGCCACTCACTCTAGTTTTCCTTCAGATTTGCTATCTAGATACTCCATGAATATGCAAACTATAAATATCCTGTAGTATGATCTAGGTGTGATTTCTTTTATAGAGCAAACATGTGACATGAGTAGATACTGAGTGTCCTGGGGAAGACATGGGGTCTTGTCTCAAGTTCTGGCAGGCAAAGCAGGCTGAGGCGCTGTAGGAACATCCTTTGTGGGCCAACTCCTTTCTCTCATGTGACAGGAGCAGAGAACAGCCAAGGATTTGGAATCCAGCAGCCAGTGTCTCAGAATCTTTGGGTTGGCTGCCCAAAAGTTTTCCATTTCTATTCTCTGAGAAGGTGAATGAATTGTAGGATTATGTGCAACTTTCCAATTTATCTCCATCTGGCAGCCAGAAAGTCCATGTTTCCTGGAATTGTTGAACAGAATGATCCAAGGCCACCACAGTCTGTTTGTCTCCTTGTCAACTTTAAGGCAAGTTCAAAAGTGACCATTCCCTTGGGAAGAAAGAACTGTGTCGCACTGATCTCATTGCTGTTTTGAGTGTGTGCAATACAGCATGCAGTGAACACCACCACAGATGCTTCAGGATAACGCAAAACCAAAATAAACCCGTTGTTTGTCTGAGCCGCCAGTCCTGAAATTGTCTGAATAGGTTCCCAAAGAGACAATATGCGCTTTGAATGAAGTTAGACTGAAGTAGCTAGAACACTACCCCAGATTTCTGTGGAAAAATAGAACTGCGTGGACATTTTTTCTTAAATGAATAGTTCCCCACCTGCAGTCTGGTGGTAAGAGTGTTACCTGCCTCTTGGGGTTGCCTTGGGGTAGATGGGATGACGCGGGCTGCTCCATGCCAAATCTCAAACAAGCTAATTGAATCTAAGTCAGAATAAAAGGCAGCTATATGTATCTACAATTGTCTTTTGAAGAAGTTGACCATCTTGGAAGAAAACGGTGATCAATAGATGTTTTCACTGGAGTGGAACTGCTTTAAGATTTAACAAATTTGAGTGAACTAAGAGCTATGTGTAGAGTTTCAGGGGACCTAAACTGGGTATAGAATGGCTAGATGTTTTTTACTAACTGCTTCCTATTTGCTCTTCTTTTCTAAATTTTCTTGACTTGGCATTGATTTTTAAAATTTTCAAGATAACTATAGATTCATAACAAGTTGCAAAGACAGTACTGCCATGTCCTGTGTCCCATAGTAAATATCAAAACCAGAAAAATGGACTTTGGTACAAGTGTGTGTATAACTCTGAGTCATTTTATGACACATGTAGATTTACATGAAGGAAATATGGTGAATTCTCTCAGCACAAGGGAGTGATGACCTGGGGCACCTCTCTGATGCTGTAATACACGGACATTGTCAGAGACAATGAGGACTATGAACTTTGACATCAGAAATCTTCAGTTCTTGGCCTAGCTCAGTCATTCTTGAGATCACCACGAGCAAGTGTCTCAGCTTCTTTCTGCCTCAGTTTCCCCATTTTTCGTGGGTTGGTTGTAATAAGTACTAAATAAATTAATGGACATGAAAGTCTTTAGTGAAGTCAAACATCGTAAAAATGCCAGATGTTATTAGCTGATGACCAGAGACCAAGGAATAAAACTCAGAATTCCCTACACCTCTCTGCAGAGCTTCATTCCTCTTGTCACACTGTGCTGCTCCAGCTACAAAGGGTGGGACTGGAGACTGGGACTCAGCTCTGTGGACTCTCATCCTACAGCAAGATCTAGGTATATTCAAGTCTCAGTTGGGAGTAAGGACTTTCTCTGTTAGGCTCGCCATCACCAGCATGGGTTGAGGAGGTCACCTCTACCTTGTTGACTATGTGAGAGAGAAAATCTTAGTCACCCAAAAATATCTTTCATTGACAGTCATAGTTCTCTGTAATCTCATGTGAGTCACCTTGAAATCTATGAGTCAGCCCATGACCAAAGCAGGGCTTTCACTATTCTTCTGAAAAACTTTTTGTAGCCCTATCAAGCTTATAGAAATGTAAGCCAATTCTGGCTGAAATTATTGCACTAAAATTAGAATATTTGAAACTATAACATGGTTTGCAACACTGAAAAATGAAAAAGTACTTGAACATTCAGCCACAGCTAATTTGTTAAATAATTTTTTACAAACAAACTGAACCTTAAAAAGATAGTATAGGAAGTATTTATTGACATAGAAAGATGTTCACAATGTATAATTATATGAAAACATTTATAAAACAATACGCTCAGTATCTGTTCATAGAAAACAATTTCAAAGACGATGAACCAAATTGTTAGAAATGTTTATCAGATTATTTTCATTTGCTTCTCCTGATTTCCTATAATGAGTATATATTCTTTCTTTTACAATCTGTTATATTACTATATAACTTGCATGCAGTTAAATTCACTCATTTTAAGTATGAAATTCAATGAGTTTCAAAAAATATATACAGTCATGTAAACACTAGCACAATCAAGATAGAGAACATCCCCATGACCGCCTAAAGTTTTCCTTGGCTTACCCCCAGCACCGTCCCGGGGTAATCACCGGTCTGCTTTCTGTCGCTGTAGTTTTGCCTTTTCTAGAATTTCATGTAACTGGAATCATACACTGTGCAGTCTTTGTGTCTGTTTTTTTCCTCTTCGTATGACGTAATACTTTGGAGATTCATTCACGCTGCTGTGTTTATGAGCAGTTCATTCCCTTTTATTGCTTCATCATATACCATTGTATGAATAAAGCATAAGCTGTTTGTGCATTTATCGATGAAAGACATTAAGTTGTTTCCAGATTTGGCTACAGTGAAAACAGCTGTTATGAACATTTGTGCGCAGGGCTTTGTGGAGTAGAATTGGCGGGTTAAATGGTAAGTGTACATTTTATAAGAAACTTCTAAACTCTTTCAGAGTGGCTGTAGCATTTTGCATTCCCATCAGCAATACGTGAGAATTCCCATTTCTCCACATCCTCTCCAACACTTGCTTTTGCCAGTCTTTTTACTTTTAGGCATTCTAGCAGTTAGGTAACGATATCTCTGTGGTTTTCATTTTCATCTTCATTTTCCTAATGCAAATATCCTTTGATGGCAATGTGTCTGTACAAATATTTTACCAATATTTTTAATCAGATTGTAGGTCTTATTAACTTTTGGGAGTTCTTTATATAATCTGGATTCAAGCATCTTATCAGATATATTTTTTCCCCTTTTCAGTTTTTTTGAACAGTGTCTTTGGAACAGTAAAGAGTTTTAATTTTGAAGAAAGCTCAATTATCAATTATTTCTGTTATGATTCATGCTTTCAGTGTCACATCTAGTTTGTCTTTGCCTAATCCAAGGTCACAAAGATTTACTCCTACATTTTCTTACAGAAGTTTTGTAGTTTTAAATTTAACCTTTGTGTCTGTGATGCATTTCCAGCTAGTTTTGTGGTATATGGTGTGAGGTAAGGGTAAATATTGTTTTTATCCATATAGATATCCAATTGTTCTAGTAATATCCATCAAAAAGATGATCCTTCATTAAATTACCTTAGCTCCTTTGTCAAAAGTAAATTATTTGGATTCATTCCTGGATTCCATTTAGTTCCATTGGTCTATATATCTATCCTTACACTAATCTCTTATTGTCTTGATTAGTGTAGCTTTATTATACATTTTTAAATCATGTATTTTAAGTCCTCCAAATTTGAACTTTGTCAAAATTGTTTCAGCCATTTTACGTCTTTTGAATTAGCATGAACTCTTATAACCAGATTATAAATTTATACAAAATACTTTCTTGGAGTTCTGATTGGAATTTTGTTGAATATTTAGACAAATTTGAAGACAAATTGACGTTTTAACCATAAGATTTCCAAAGAATTGACGTGTTATCTCTTTTTATGTAGATCATCTTTAAATTCTCCCAGTAATGTCTGCTGTTTTCAGTGACAGACATTGCAATACTTTGTTAAACCTATCCTTGAGTATTTCATGTTTTATGATGCTGTTATAAGAGATGTTATTTTTATTTTAATTTCCAATTGTTTATTGCTGGTGTGTAGAAATACAATTGATTTTTGAATATTGACCTTGTATCCTACGACATTTCTAAACTTGCTTTTTAATTACAGTCACTTTTGAAATATTCTTTAAGAAATGCTATATAGACAGTTATGTTATCTGTGGAAAATAAGGATTCTACGAATTTCTTTTTAATCTGTATGGGTTGATTCTTCACCCTTATTGCTCTGGATAATGTTGGACAGAAGTGGTCAGAGCCAACATCCTGCCTTAGTCCTGACCTGACAGGGAAATGGTCAGTCTCGGTCCTCAACAGATGTCAGCCGTAGGTGTTTTGGAAAAGTCCTTCTGTTTCCAATTGGCTACATTGCACTGACATTGAATTTTGTCAAAAATGTTTTCTGAATCTCTTGATTTGATTATATATTTTGGGGGGTTTTTTTTGGTTTTTTAAAATTTTTTTCCTTTTTCTCCCCAAAGCCCCCAGGTACATAGTTGTATATTCTTAGTTGTGGGTCCTTCCAGCTGTGCCACGTGGGACACTGCCTCAGCATGGCCTGATGAGCAGCACCATGTCCGCGCCCAGGACTCGAACCTACGAAACACTGGGCCACCTGCAGGGAAGTGCGAGAACTCAACCACTAGGCCACAGGGCCAGCCCCTATATTTTTTGTTTTTAATCTCTTAATATGGTGAACAAAATTCGTTGGTTTTTCGATGTTAAACTTGTATACTTGAGAAAAACTCCACTTAGTTGTAATTATCCTTTTTATGTACTGCTTATTCAATTTGCTTATATTTTGCTAAGGACTTTCCTGTTTACATTCATGAGGGATATTGTTCCTTGTAGTTTTCTTTTCGCGTGATGTTTTTGTCTGCTTTTGGTATCAGGATAATGGTAGTCTCATAAAAGTGCAGTGAAGTGTTCTTTCCTCTTCCCTTTTCTGGAAGGGTTTGTGTAGAAGTGTTTTTTGTTTTTTTAAATGTTTGGTAGAATTAACCAGGGACTGGGATCTTCTTTTTCAGAATATTTTGCCATAAATTCAATTTCCTCTACTACATAATAGGATATCAAAGTTTTACATTTCTTCTTGAGTGAACTTTAGCAATTTGTGGTTTTCAATGTATTTGTCCATTTAAATTGTCAAATTTATTGGCATTCACAGTATTCCCTTGTTAATCTTTTATTTCTATAGTGATGTCCTCTCTGTTGTTCCCAAAATTGGTAATTTGTGGGGTTTTTTCCTCTTTATTAGTGTGGCTAAAGGTTTATCAGTTTTATTGATCATTTCAAAGAATTGGCTTTTTGTTTTTAATTTTCTCTATTGTTTTATTTCTATTTCATTGATTTCTTCTGCTGTCTTTATTTTTCTTCTTTCTGATTAGTTTGTGCTTAGAAGGGAAAAGAACATGGAGCATCATGCATGGGAGGTTTTTATGGGGAAGGCCTGAAAGTAGTAAAGATCACTCCTGCGATGTTTGTTGCAGAGAGCTAATTGACGCGGACAGGCCAGAGGCAGCTGAGAAGTGTAGACTGTTCTCAAGGTGTCCATATTGGGCAGCCATCGAGGGAGAATGTGAACTGAGCTTGCAGCCAGTGTCTCTACCACACAGGTAAATGGGAGCACCCAATAAATTCACTGAGTGAGTGAAATCCTTTCAATTTCAATGTTGTGGCTCTAGGAATATTTCTTAATTTTTTTTTTTGAGAAGATTAGCCCTGAGCTAACTCCTGCCAATCCTCCTCTTTTTGCTGAGGAAGGCTGGCCCTGAGCTAACATCTGTGCCCATCTTCCTCTACATTATACATAGGACGCCTACCACAGCATGGCTTGCCAAGTGGTACCATGTCCTCACCCAGGATCCGAACCGGTGAACCCCAGGCCGCCAAAGCGGAACGTGAGCACTTAACCGCTGTGCCACCAGGCCAGCCCCTTAAATATTTTTATATGCTGAAATAATTTGAATTTCAGGGTCACTTGTGGAACACTATGAGATATTTATGTATGTAATTTTTTTTTTTTAAGATTTTATTATTTCCTTTTTCTCCCCAAAGCCCCCCGGTACATAGTTGTATATTCTTCATTGTGGATTCTTCTAGTTGTGGTATGTGGGATGCTGCCTCAGCGTGGTTTTGATGAGCAGTGCCATGTCCGCACCCAGGATTTGAACCAATGAAACACTGGGCCGCCTGCAGCAGAGCGCACGAACTTAACCACTTGGCCACGGGGCCAGCCCCTTATATATGTAATTTTTTATTAAAATTATTTTATAATCAACAATATAATAGGTTTTAATATGAAATTATACTCATGAGCACAGATGTCTACAAAAGAGAGCTGTCAAATCAAATATAATCAATTGGTTCTGAGTAACAAGTTGATATTCATTTACTCCTTTTTCATTTATTTTGCCATCTGCTAACACTTGCTAGTTTCACTATTGGTAGCAGGTGCCAAAGGTTTAAGAAAAAAAAATGAGAGAAAAATAAAACTGACAACTGTCAAGCTACTTGTTAATTATTTTTTCAAAGGAAAAGACTGGCTTTGTTCATTTTTTGTGGGAAGAGTTAGGACCAGCTGGCAGAACATCAGTGTTCCCTAGGACCACAGTTTGACAAATCACTGATTTTGTGGAAAATTGGGTCCTAGGAAGTGAGGTACAGAACTGGTCATTTTTAAAGGGGAGAAAAAACAGAAAAGATCCAGCACAGCTGGCAATATCTGAAGAGAGCACTTGCACGAGGGATCCAGGAGAAGGCCCAGAGGCAAGAGTGCAGCAGGGGAGACCCCGGGCTGGCCTGAGGCCTTGGGGCAAGTACTAGGAAGGTCATCTCTGGCTCTGCCTTCTGTCCTGAGCTTAGGTCTTCAACCACCAATTGTCTGCTGGCCATTTCCACCTGGACATCCTGTTACATTTCAAATACAGACATCAAAAACTCATCCCCTCTGCTCCCAGAGCAGCCACCCTCTAGCCGCCTCCATTTCTGTGGACACTACTGGAACCTTTGGTCTGCTACTGGTTACTTGAGCTTAAGACTTTGGTTCTTCCCATTTCTTCCCACATTGCGCACGCTCAGACACTGTGTCAACCGTTCTTCTTGGCTAATGACCTTCCAATCAGCCTCTTTCTTTCCACTCTCTCAGTCAGCGACATGGTCCTTATCCTCAGATGCTCCCACGTGTTCTTCATAATGCACATTAATGTACTGAAGAGACCAGGATAACTTACTTAACTATGTTCCATTCATTGTTCCAGAAACCTTTTAACTATGGATCTCCCCTTTGTTTTTAGTGGTACATTTATTGATAACCCAATGAACAAGTGTTCTATAGAATATTCTTTGGGAATGTGGCCCATAGGACAAAGTCCAGACTCCTTGGTTTGACATTAAAGCTTCTTACAAACTTGCCCTTTTCTCCTGCTTTGATTTTCTCTCTCATTCTTCCTTTCTGCTGTTGTTCTTGAATGTGCTATGCGCAGCCCCATGTCTGTGTTACTGTGTTCTCCATGACTGAGGAGTATCATTGCTGGGCTTCTGGCTTACTTACTGGTCTATCTCATCTTTAAGGTTTAGCCCAATTTCACCCCTTCCTTCAAGGACACCTGCCTGCCCTGTCCCCCAGTGTTGTCCTTCCATGGACTCCTGTGTTACTTAGTGTCTGGACCACTCGTACGGCACTCACAGGAAGCTTCATTTGTAGTGGTTGTTGTGTCTCCATCAAGTTCTTGTGGCTCTCCTCACTAACCCAACCAGACCTCAGTCTTTGCTGGGCTGCAACACCTCTAAGATTCAGTTACATCCTCTAGCGGTAGGGTCCCTTCTCCTTTTTTTATGGTGGCCCACTGGCAAGCCCACTATATTCTAGCTCAGCTACTGTCTGTGCCCCCAAGGACATGTGACTGTTTCTGGTTCCTTCCACAGCACACCACAGGAGCTGCAGGAAGCTTAAGAGCACTGACTCCCTCTCTTTTCTTCTCTCTCCCCTACCACTTTCTGCTGAATGTCACTCACACTGGCTGGGACCTCCCCAAATGGAAGATATTCCCAGAGTCCTAAGTAGGGATTGGAGCACACATCCCCATGCATCTGGCTTTGTCCTCAAACTGTCTAATACCCTCCCTCAGACTTCTGTCATTTCCTCCTGGACTGTGTCTGGAAGCAGAAGCCAAGGTACCTGCTCTGGCTTCTTGCTTCTTCTCCTTCCCATTTTCCAGGCCACAGGGCTCGTCCCCTTCCTGCCAGGAGCACTTTCTCTATACTGTCTCCTTCTCCCTAAAGTGGCATTAGCCCACCTCGCTCTCCTGATTCCTTAAAGAGAGAAAGATAGCTGGAGGATGTGGAAGAGAAGAATTTGAAAATACTATCAGTCTAATAGTTTCAAAATGTTAATGTGTAACATACGTGGCAGTATTTTATAAATTACAAAGCTTGCAAAAACATAAGGAAGCATAATATTATTAATAATTGAAGAAATTGAAAATGGAGAGGAAACTAAAGATGGCTTTTCCTCTTGCCCAAATCAGCCACCACTGTGCTCCGGGCCCAGTCATGGTGATAGTGATTCTGTGGGAGCACCCCAAGTCCGTTGTCCAGTGTGCTATGAAGTTCCTGAGAGTGACCACACTGATGTCACATGGAGTCAGCAGCTGTGAGGCTGTGAGGCTGATTGCCAGCGTCCATGGGGCTTGTGAGCAGATGCTTCTCTCCATCACAAGCTTGTCTATGAACTTCTTATCCCGAGGCCTGGGGTCTGCCACCTGAGTCCTGAATGTGCCAGTTTTGAGAGGTCCACACTCAAGAGTCAGAATGTGCCTCTTTATCCCTTGTTTATCACTAAAACAAAGCAGTTACAGGGACATTGTGCGGAGTCTGATCACAGGTCTGTCCCCAGCACCTCGTGTCCCATTACAGCAGCACTGAAGCCAAAAATTCTGATGCCTAAGCAAAGCAGAGATTTGGGCCGAAAAATCCTCCAAAGCCAAACTTAAGTTTCTGAAGTAGATTTATTTCACTAAAATTAGCATCATTCCAAATTAGACCACAATCTGTAAAGCATTTTCTGCCGCAGCCCAAGAAGACGAGACTGGGCTGAACTCAAGTTGCTTAGCAAGAGGTGGTCAACGCTTCTCAAACGCCCACCAAAGTTTTGTAGCATCATGAGGATTTGGATAGATCTTCTCACATAATATACTGCTAAAAAAGAAGACTCGGAAAGCTCTCAAGCACATTCTTTTTTTTTTTTTTTTTTGAGGAAGATTAGCCCTGAGCTAACATCTGCTGCCAATCCTTCTCTTTTTGCTGAAGAAGACTGGCCCTGAGCTAACATCCATGTCCTTCTTCCTCTTCACAGCATGGCTTGACAAGCAGTGCTATGTCCGCACCCGGGATCCGAATCGGCAAACCCTGGGCTGCGAAGCAGAATGTGAGAACTTAACTGCTGTGCCACGGGGCCGGCCCCTCAAGCACATTCTTAATCAGCTCTCAAGTGTAGCAGCCACCTGACCCCTTAGTCGTCCTTTAATTAATGAACTCAAACATTAGCTGAGTTTAGGAATGTGCCAGGCAACGCGCTAGGAACGCGGAGATGAGTCAGACGGGGCTCCTCCTGAACATTCAGACTGACGGTAAACAGAGAAGTGGGCCTCCAAGAGCTCGTGTTGTCACAGAAGGAGTGCAGGGCGGTTTCCTGGACTTGACTCCCACGGCTCTTACATAACACTGAAGACGTAAACCCATGTTAGGCTCAGACTCCACAGAAACATTCTTTCCATCTCAATCCAATAGAAATTCCAGGAGTAAATGAAGTTCAACTGACATCCAGCAGTTTGTTTATTTGGTGTTTTGTCTCAGTAGACATTCCTCTCTTTTTGGAACACAGGGACACATTGTGGAAACATTTTGGTTGGTCAAACAAATCACGTTCAGGGGCCAAATTCAAGGGCTGGTGTGGGGCCCCCAGAGGCAGCGAGGGCTGCGAGCCCGGCTGCCCCGGGCTCTGTGGCTCAGCTGCAGCCCCTGACTCTGAGCCCACCAAGAGCTTAGGAGGGGGCCTGAGGAGCCCAGAAGGAAGCTGCGAGCAGCCCATGCTCTGAGCCAGGCCCACGCCAGCTCTCCCAGGGAGCTTTGTGTCTTCAAAATCCTTTAGTAGAAGATCTCATCACATGCTTAGCTGTGAACCATTACACTATATTCCGTAACCCTACATCTGTAGAGCGTAAAATCCTAAATAATTCTAAATAAATCTGTAGAGCATAAACCTCTACGAGTGACTGTAGGAATCCTGCTCAGCTGTTACACACGCACGTTGAGAGGAACGTTTCCATACGGCAAGCCAGACACACTCCCTGAAGCCCGACCATCAGGTCCAGCTTCAGAGAGGGCACAACCACCTCGCTGCTCCCTTTTGCCCTCCCCACTCAGCTCCTGTTTCCCAAATGAACAAAAGGCCACCAGGCCCTGCCTGGCTGTCCTCAGAGTGCCCTTGCCCCAGCTGGGGCACGGATTCCATTTCTTCTTTATGGAGATGGATGAAAGGGACCACGCATTCCATCTAGAAAGCTCCGTGTCTTGTAAAGCTCAATTCTTTACAAGCCTTGCAGAAATTTTTGTGCCTGATTTAGTCTTGTAAACTCATGACTTATTAGGAATTGGAAATGAACTGCAGCCAAGTATGAGGAGTTAGGGAACAGGAATCAGAGGCTCCTGTTAAGATGGGACTGGGCAGTGGTGGTGCTATTGGCAGGTGATTGGGGGGAGTCCAGTTGGGAAAGCTGGGCGGCAACCAGAAGCCCAGGTGTTTCAACAGGGAAGCTGAGCAGAAACCAAGGCTGGCAGAAGCCCTCGGAGGCCCCAGGAACATGCAGCAGGAGGTTAGTCATCAAGATGAGGCAGAACTGGACCTCCTGGCACGGAAGCAAGAAGGTTCTGAAGAGGAGACTCAGGACCCAGGTCAAAGGCAGGACCAGTCAGCTTTGACAACAGGCGAAGATTTGGTCCCAGGAGCAGGGTTGCCAGCACCACGGGAGGTCTGAGCAGGACTCGTTGTAAAGATTACTTGGTTCAGTTCCAAGTCAACTAAGGAAGACCCTCTAGTTCCTTAAATTCTCCAAGTTCAGGGTCAGCAGCACCTCAGATCCCACCCAGGGCGAGGTCAGCTGCTCCCTGCCATGCACAGAGCAGAGCCTCAGCTCGGGAAACGGCACTGGCCCTGCCATGTCACCGTGTCCTGCTTTCTTCCTAGGAGGGTTCACAGTGCTTGTTATCAGTGTCAGACATCAAAATGCAGCCTTGATTATGTCCATTCTCTAATTTTGGTCTTAACAAAGTCTTCCGTTAGTGAATGCTATATGGCACGTGACATCACAACAGACACTCTAGGTGAACTAGAGTTGAAAAGGACATTTTAAAGGATGAGGGGTGTTGTCCCCGTGATAATCACTGGAGGGTTTCTCACGGTAGCTCAGGGGTCCACACAAACTTGAGTCAGCAGATCGAAGAAACGGAACAGCAGCCCCTGCACAGAAAACAATCCAGCACAGCAGGTGCCGGGATGGGTGCATTGGCACTCAGCGTACTTTATTACGAGATTTTCAAGACATAGAAAACAGCATAAAGATGAAAATATGAGCAAACAGGTGACCACACAGGGTCAGCCATAAAATACTACCAAGTAATGGAAGTCGCTGTGCACCTGGGGACCTCTCTCCCGTCCCATTGCTGTGCTGTCAAACAGCCCCTGTGGGGGTGACCACTGTTTATCACTGTACCCAGACCTTGTTCCTGATGCCAGGATGAAAGCTCTCTGTTTAAGATCAGCACTTCCTTCTCCGAGGCCTGTATCCCTTACAGTGTTTCGGCAGACACGGTTACCACCCGCCAGTGGAGCAGTGGTCCTCTGGCTGGAGCGGGCATCAGAATCACCTCAAGCCTGGAGAACGCTCATGAGTTTGATCAGCAGGTCAGGTGGGGCCTGAGAACGTCAATGTCCAGCAGGTTCCCCGGCGATGCTGGTGACGCTGCTGCCTGAGAGCCACCCTGAGGCCTCTGCGTGTGGAGAGAGCTGAGGCAGATGGTCCCAGTGCCAAGGATGCGGCTGCATTTGGAGACCATTCTGAGCCACTCAGCTGAGTGAACGGTGCTCTGAAGAAGCCGTCACAGCTTGGCAGCCTCAGCAGAGGGTGGGAAGAGGTAAGTGGAAATTCTTTCATTTCTCCACTCAGGCTTTAAAGTTGGAAAGGGAGACATTTAGGGGAAATAAAGACACGAGGATCATTAACCTGCCAAATAAACTACTCCAGAGAAATCACATGCTAACATTACACAGACTCAAAAAATGTGAGTACATTTCTGAATGATACATTCCCAGTGGGATATTAATCAACAAATGTAGCCTTTAAATTATTACAAGAAGGATACTTGTCTGTGTGTAGTGTCTCTGGGGAAACCAACGGAGGTGAAGTGCTGAACGGGAGGAACTCCCAGTCTGACCCAATGTGGAGATCACGCTCTTCCGTTTTGTAATCACACTGGCTTCCTGGCTGCTTTGGTGAAAATAACCTATTTCCTCTTCTTGTATCCCAAGACCAGGCAGGAACCTTGCTTGTCCTGCCCCCTATTTTATCCCAATACCTGGCACGTAGGAAGCATTTAATATACACTTTTGAAAAGTATTGAATAATAACAGTAAAAGTACATTCACGACATCCTAGAGCCTATAATGATTCAAGTGAAAAGAAAAAAAATAAAACCTGAATCAATACAGTCTAAAGAGAAACAGTATTGTTTACATTGTTGTCACATCCCAGCTGAAAAGAAAGAGCAGCCAACCCATAAAAGCTGAGCCAGAGCCTTAATGTGGTGCTGAGAGAAAGCGGAGAGGGCCCCAGTGAGAGACAGAAACCTGTCAGCCTTGTTATGACAGGGAGAACGGCAAGGCGAACACCAGCAATTGGTCAATGACTTTAAGTTTACTGTGAAATTTTTAAGACATACAAAAGACGTGGTGTGATACAATAAATGCCTGTGTTCCAACACTTCTCAGTCCCAGTGTTGCTGTCGACTTGGCTTCTGCCCGGATTTCCACACCTTTGTAGGGACCTCTTTTCCCCCATCAACCGTCCATGCAGCCTCTTTGTCTTTGGCATTCTAGGTCTCCTGTGACGTGTCTCACTGTGGATTTCCCTTCTGTTTATCCTGCTGGGAGTTATTGTGATTTCTAAAGAATAAATAAAGAAAATAAAAAGAAGTGAATAAATTTAGTGGTTCACATCTTTCATCAAGTCTGGTGAATGTTGGCAACATCTCTTCTTGCCCGCCCATGCTCTGTGTATTTTCTTCTGCAGGAAGTCCACTTAGCTCGATGGGACCTTTCTGTTCTGTTCCCATGCTTCTTGACCTCTACTGTCTCCATTTCTCCTTGTGTGCAGTTTTGGGTAGTTGCTTTACATGCAGCTCATAGTTCACTAATTCGCTTCTCAGTTCTTTAAAAAATATTATTCAATCATTTTTTGGAACTTCTGGTTCCTTATTTATTGGTTATGCTTCTAAGTTCTATTCTTTAAGGCTTTTGAACATTTTAATCATATATTCTGAAATTGATAATTCTGGTATCTTGAATTTTACTTTTCTAATTCTGGCCTGTTTTGTTTCCTCTGCCTCTCATTCATGGTGTCTTGTTCCCCCATGTATTGGACAGGTTTTGACAGAAAATTCACATTTGGCTGACTTGACTTGGCAAATCCTCAGACCCCTGGATTGAGAATGCTCTCCTCTAAAAATGAGTGGTGCTTCCTCTGCCCGGCACTCAAGATCTGCCAACCTGGAGATCTGCTTTAAGTTCCCTGGTGTTGGTGGGAGGTGGTTCGCTCAGTTCTAATCACCCATCTTTTTTGGGCCCAAGGCCTATTTTCTAATTCAAGCATTATTATTGAGAATTATTAAAATCCTCATAACCACATGTACCCCCAAGGTAGTAACAGTTTAAAATTTTGCTTAATATTCTGTTATTTTGCTCCCTGTTTATTTTCATCCTCTGGGACTTTTCCTTACTTCCTTTTGAGTTCACTATTCATTATAAATGACGTGTGTGGCAATTTACCCCACGTTTCTAATTATTTTGTAGCAGAAAGATATATAGAATATCTGATTTACCGTATTTCCTAACTTATTTAAAGGAATGAAACTATAGTATAGCATATAAGAACATACATTTTGGACTCAGAAAGACCTGGAGTAAGATATTGCCTCTGATTTTCTCTAGCCATGTGACCTTAGACAATTTACTTAACCTCTCTGAGTTTTAATTTTCCTGTGCATTCTAATAGGGCTGCATTAATAAATAAAAGTAATCTGATACATGGAAAAATGACTGGCTCTCATGTAGCATTCAATAAATGATAATCATTATTATTTTAATTATTGAAGTACTTCCAAGGTTATTGTGAGACTGTAGTAAGAATAGAGTAGCCGAGAAGTGATAACATATTTCTCATGCATAATTATGGAGAAACTGGTAGACTAACATGTAAAATAGCAATCCTTTACCAGTCAGCAGCTCACGTGGAGGCAGGACTAGGCTGTGTAGACGTGGACTCTCAACAATGACTGAGGAAAGATCCCCAAGTTTTGTCACTCTTCACACATGCCCTGTGCTTTCCACCCTCTGACTTTGCCAGAGTCTCTTTGGGTCTAGAATGCCTCCAGATCCCACCTATGCACGTTGAAATCTATCCATCCTTCAAGGCCCATTTCAAATGTCATAAGAAGTCTTAGTATGTTTGAAATTATTCACGACTATGGAGGCTCCACCTTGCTGCATTCCTAGCAGGCATCTGTGGACTCAGCCTCTTACTGCAGAGTGGAGTCAGTCTAAAAAGATATTTTGCCTAGAAAACAAGTCTCATAGTTTGGAGACAAATGTCCGTGCTCTATGTTAGCATTATCAGGATGGGGCAACATTTCCCAAACTTTGATCACTAGAGTATTATCCTTATGATTTGTACCCTATCTCTATACAACCTATGCTACTAGTTACTTAAGATTTTTTTTAAAAATTGTACATCTTTTACTTACATTTATTTAAAAGGGTAACAGGCAATTTTTCTGTATTTTTAATGTTTCAGTTTTTTTAATTTAAGAAAATTATATCAATTGAAAAGCAGTATACCTTGTTTTATGTATAAGGTAATTTTAAAAGTAAACATTTAAAAAACCAAATAATGTTGTGAACTTTTAAAATTTAAATAATAAATACAGTAATAAAGTAAATTGATTTATGAAAATGCTTATACAAAAGTCAGTTCCTCAGTGAGCATGGACCTCAGTCAGTAATAAAGGATACCCACATTTGGCCGACTGGATGAAAAAACAAGACCCATATATATGCTGCAAACAAGAGACACACTTCAGATCTAAAGACACTCACAAACTGAAAGTGAAGGGATGGAAAAAGATACTCCATGCAAAGGGCAAGAAAAGAAAGCTGGGGTAGCAATACGTATATCAAAAAAATAGACTTTAAAACAAAAAATGTAACAAGAGACAAAGAAGGGCACTACATAGTGATGAAGGGAACAATCCAAGAGGATACAACATTTGTAAACGTCTATGCACCCAACATAGGAGCACCTAAATATATAAAGCAATTATTAACAGATATAAAAGGAGAAATAGACAGTAATACAATAATAGTAGGGGACTTTAACACTTTACTTACACCAATCGATAGATCATCCAAACAGAAGATCAATAAGGAAACATGGCCTTAAATAACACATTTGACCAGATGGACTTAGTAGGTATATATAGAACATTCTATCCAAAAACCACAGAATACACATTCTTTTCAAATGCACATAGAACATTCTCCAGAATAGATCACATATTAGGCCACAAAACAAGTCTCAATAAATGTAAGAAGACTGAAATAATAGCAAGCATCTTTTCTGACCACAATGGTATGAAACTAGAAATCAACTACAGGAAGAAAATCAGAAAAGACACAAATATGTGGAGATTAAATAAAATACTACTGGACAACAATTGGGTCAACGAAGAAATCAAAGGAGAAATAAAAAAATACCTGGAGACAAATGAAAATGAAAATACGACATGCCAAAATCTTTGGGATACAGCAAAAACGGTTGTATGAGGGAAGTTTATAGCAATACAGGCCTACCTCAACAAACAAGAAAAATCTCAAATAAACGATCTAACAGTGCACCTAAAGGAACTGGAAAAAGAAGAACAAACAAAGCCCAAAATCAGTAGAAGGAAGGAAATAATCAAAATAAGAGCAGAAATAAATCAAAGAGACTAAAAAACAATAGGAAAAAAATCAATGAAACCAAGGCCTGGTTCTTTGAAAAGACAAACAAAACTGACAAACCTTTAGTTAGATTCACCAAGAGAAAAAGAGAGAAGGCTCAAATAAATAAAAATCAGAAATGAAAGAGTAGAATTACAACAGACACCTCAGAAATACAAAAGATTATAAGGGAATACTACGAAAAACTATATGGAAACAAATTGGATAATCTAGAATAAAGAGATAAATTCTTAGACTCATACAACCTTCCAAAACTAGATCAAGAAGAAATAGAGAATTTGAATAGACTAATCACCAGTAAGGTGATCAAAACAGTAATCAAAAACCTCCCCAAAAATAAAAGTCCAGGACCAGATGGCTTCCCTGGTAAACTTTAGCAAACATTCAAAGAAGACCTAATACCTATCCTTCTGAAACTCTTGCAAAAATTTGAAGAGGAGGAGAAGCTTCCTAACTCATTCTACGAAGCCAACATTACCCTGACACCAAAACCAGACAAGGACAACACAAAAAAATTTTAGGCCAATATCACTGATGAACATTGGTGCAAAAACCCTCAACAAAATATTAGCAAATTGAATATAACAACACATTAAAAAGATCATACATGATGATCAAGTGGGATTTATTCCAGGGATGCAGGGATGGTTCAGCATCCGCAATCAATCAATGAGATATACCATATTAACAAAATGAAAATAAAAATCATATGATCTTCTCAACAGATGCAGAGAAAGCATTTGACAAGATACAGTATCCATTTATGATAAAAACTCTGAATAAAATGGGTATAGAAGGAAAGTACCTTAACATAATAAAGCCCATACATGACTAACCCACAGCTAATATCATTCTTAATGGAGAAAAACTGAAAGCTATCCACCCAGGAACAAGAACCAGACAAGGACACCCACTTTCACCACTGTTATTTAACATTGTATTGGAAGTCTTAGCCAGAGCAATCAGGCAAGAAAAAGAAATAAAAGTGATCCAAATTGGAAAGGAAGATGTGAAACTGTCACTATTTGCTGATGACATGATTTTATATTATATAAAACCCTAAAGAATCCACTAAAAAACTTTTACAAATAATAAATGAATATGGTCAAGTTGCACGATACAAAATCAACATACAAAAGTCAGTTGCATTTCTATCAATGAACAATGAAGTAGCAGAAAGGGAAATTAAGAATACAATCCCATTTCCAATTGCAACAAAAAAATAAACTTAACCAAAGAGGTGAAAGATCTGTACACTGAAAATTATAAAACATTGTTGAAAGAAATTGAAGACAACACAAAGAAATGGAAAGATATTCCATGCTATTGGTTTGGAAAAATTAGCATAGTTAAAATGTTCATACTTCCTAAGGCAATCTACAGATTCAATGCCATCCCTATCAAAGTTCCAACAACATTTTTCAGAGAAATAGAAGAAAGATTCCTAAAATTTATATGAAACAACATAAGACCCAAAACGGCCAAAGGAATCCTGAGAAAAAAGAGCAAAGTTGGAGGCATCACACTCCCTGATTTCAAAATATACTACAAAGCCATAGTAACCAAAACAGCATGGTACTGGCACAAAAACAGACACACAGATCAATGGAACAGAATTGAGAGCCAAGAAATAAATCCACACTTCTATGAACAGCTAATTTTTAACAATGGAGCCAAGAAGATACAATGGAGAAAAAAAGTCTCTTCAATAAATGGTGTTGGGAAAACTGGACAGCCACACACAAAACAATGAAAGTAGAACATTATCTTACACTATACACAAAAATTAACTCGAAATGGATTAAAGACTTGAATGTAAGACCTGGTAGCATTAAACTTCTAGAAGAAAACATGGGCAGTATGCTCTTTGACATCAGTCTTAGCAGCATATTTTCAAGTACCATGTCTGACCTGGCAAGGGAAACAATAGAAAAAATAAACAAATGGGACTACATCAAACTAAAATCTTCTGCACAGCAAAGGAAATCATCAACAAAATGAAAAGACAACCTAACAGTTGGGAGAAGATATTTGCAAACCATATATCTGATAAGGGGTTGATATCCAAAATATATAAAGAACTCATACATCTCAACAACAACAACAAAAAATCTAACAACCCAATTAAAAAATGGGCAAAAGATTTGAACAGATATTTCTCCAAAGAAGATATACAGATGGCCAACAGGCACATGAAAGGATGTTCAGTATCACTAAGTACCAGGGAAACGCAAATCAAAACTACAATGAGATATCACCTCAGTCTGGTCAGAAAGACTATAATTAACAAGACTGGAAACAATAAGTGTTGGAAAGGGTGTAGAGAGAAGGGAACCTTCATACACTGCTGGTGGGAGTGCAAACTGGTGCAGCCACTATGGAAAACAGTATGGAGATTCCTCAAAAAATCGAGAATAGAACTACCATATGATCCAGCTATTCCACTGCTAGGTATTTATCCAAAGAACATGAAAACACAAATGCATAAAGATATATGTACCTCTATGTTCATCACAGCATTATGCACAATAGCCAAGACTTGGAAACAACCTTGGTGCACATCACGGGACAAATGGATAAAGAATATGTGCTATATATGAACAATGGAGTATTACTCTGCCATAAGAAATGATGAAATTCAGCCATTTGTGACAACATGGATGGACCTTGAGAGCATTATGCTAAATGAAATAAGTCAGAGGGAGAAAGTCAAATACCGTATGATCTCACTCATAAGTAGAAGATAAAAACAATGACAAACAAACAAATAGAAACAGAGATTGGATTGGTGGCTACCAGAGGGGAAAGTGGGGAGGGAGGATGGCAAAAGGGGCGATTAGGCACATGTGTGCAGTGATGGATTGTAATTACTCTTTTGGTGGTGAACATGATGGAATCTACACACAAATCAAAATATATAAAGATGTACACCGGAAATTTATATAATGTTATAAACCACTGTTACCTTAATAAAAAGAATTTTTAAAAAAGAAGATGTGGTATGTATATACAATGGAATACTACTCAGCCATAAAAAAGACAAAATCGTCCCATTTTCATCAACATGGATGGAACTTGAGGGTATTATGCTAAGTGAGATAAGCCAGACAGAGAAAGACAAACACAGTATGATTTCACTCATATGTGGAAGATAAGCAAATACATAGACAAAGAGATCAGACTAGTGGTTACCAGAGGGGTAGGGGGTTGGGGGTGGGCATAAGGGGTAAAGGGGCACATTTATATGGTTACTGACAAATAAGAATGTACAACTGAAATTTCACAATGTTATAAGCTATTATGACATCAATTTAAAAAAAAAAAGTACATTGTTGAGAAGGGGCGGAGCAAAATGGCAGGGTGAGCCGACCTGGGATTCTCTCCCCTCCAAAATACAACAAAGGATTGGAAAAACTGAATTTCAGAGAATAAACCTAATGCCAGCACGTTAGAGACCTACAATACCAAGAAGGCGGAGATCATAAACCTAGCTTTACACCTTCGGAGGCGCTGGAACTGTAAGAGAGGACATCACTCCCTCCCCTAGAGTCTGCGATCGCTGTGGTGCGGGTCGGGAAGGAGCCGGGGAGGGGCCGCACGACCCGGGGATTATCCAGGACTCCTGCCGCTGATTCAGTGGAGACCCGCTGACGGGGGGAAAGCTTCCGTCCGCGGGGACCCCATAAATCAAGGGCCTTGGGAGACCAGAGAACAGAACTGATCTGAACCCAGACCGGCGCATGTGAGTAACAGCCCCTCCCCCCTAACAAAGCCAGTGGGCGCAGCCATCTTGCCCAGAAGGCGGAGAGCTCATAACACGCCGCTCTCGACCCCCATCTAGTGGCGACAGGCTGTAACTGCAACTGAATTCTACCACCATGAGAAAAAAACGCTCCTCTACCACCCAGCAATTTATAAAAGCCCCGGACCAGAAGGAAAACAATAAAAACACAGAATTAAGTCCTGAGAACTTGGAATTAGGTAAACTAAGTGATAATGAATTCAGAGCAGCTATAATCAAAAAACTCAATGAGGTAGAGAGAAAGATAGAGAAACAAGCCGAGTTCTGGAGTTACTTCACAAAAGAGATTGAAATCATAAAGAAGAATCAAACAGAATTACTAGAGATGAATAGCACAATGGACCAGATAAACAGAATACGGATTCCCTGAATGCCCGTGTAGACAACCTAGAGGAGCAAATCAGCATAATCGAAGATAGACAGGCTGAATGGCTCCAGACAGAGAAAGAAAGAGAGCTAAGAATTAAAAAAAAAAATGAGGAAAATCTCCGAGAGATAATGGATTCAATGAGGAGTAAGAACATAAGGATCATAGGAATTCCCGAGAATGTGGAAAAGGAAAATGGAGCAGAAAGTGTGCTTAACGAAATTATTGAAGAGAACTTACAAAATCTAGGGATTGACAGAGAAATGTGTGTAGAGGAAGGTTTCAGATCTCCTAGATTTGTCAATGTAAAAAGACCTACTGCAAGGCACATAGTAGTAAAATTGGCAAAAAGGAAAGATAAGGAAAGAATACTCAGGGAAGTAAGAGAAAAAAGAGAATAACCTATAAAGGAGCCCTATCAGACTGTCAGCGGATTTCTCTATAGAAACCTTACAAGCTAGGAGAGAATGGAGTGACATAGTCAAAGCTTTAAAAGATAAAAATCTTCAGCCAAGAATACTCTATCCAGCAAGAATTTCCTTCAGATATGAGGGAGAAATTAAATCTTTTCCAGACAAACAAAAGTTAAGGGAATTTGTAACTAAAAGCCCTCCACTACAAGAAATCCTCAAGAAGGCTCTCATATCTGAAAAAAAGAAAAAAGGGAGAAAGGGGACACAATCCACAGACTAGGGAGACCGATGGATAGAACCAGAACAGGATAGCAAATATTCAACTATAGCATTAGGGTAAAAATAAGGAAACTACCAAAACAAGGAGGTTCTTAGCACTCTAACTACAAATTAATAAGACGAGTTGGAATAAAAAATGAAAATAATTATTTAGGAGGGGAAGAGCAAAGGGTCTAAATCAGTATTGGTCGAGTAAGTAAGAGACCACCAGAGAATAGACTATATTATACACGAGATTCTAAATACAAACTTCAAGGTAGACACTAAAGTAAAGTACAGAACAGAGTCACAAATCATAGATAAGGAAAAATCTAAGAAACCCAGCATAAGAAATTGCAGTATTAAATGGATAGTCTAAAGCACACAGGAAAAGAAACACAGGAAAACAAGATAATGAGTGACAGATTGACAGCATTACGTCCACATGCATCAATAATCACTCTCAATGTGAACGGATTGAACTCTCCAATAAAAAGACACAGAGTGGCAAAATGGATTAAAGAACAAGATCCAACAATTTGTTGCCTCCAGGAAACACACCTCAGCCCCAAGGACAAACACAGACTCAGGGTGAAGGGGTGGAGGACAATACTTCAAGCAAATAGCAAGGAAAATAAGGCAGGTGTTGCAATTCTCATATCAGACCAAGTGGATTTCAAAATAAGACAGGTAAAGAGAGACACAGAGGGACAATATATAATGATCAAAGGGACACTTCATCAGGAAGAAATAACACTTATAAATATCTATGAACCCAACACAGGAACACCAAGATTCATAAAGCAACTATTAACAGACGTAAAGGAAGATGTTAAAAACAACACAATAATAGTAGGGGACCTCAACATCCCACTCACATTAATGGACAGATCATCCAGACAGAAAATCAACAGGGAAATAGTGGAGCTAAATGAAAAACTAAAACAATTGGACTTAATAGACATATATAGATCACTTCACCCTAAAAGAGCTGAATACACATTCTTCTCAAGTGCACATGGAACATTCTCAAGGATAGACCATATGTTTGGAAACAAGGCAAGCCTCTACAAATTTAAAAAAATTGAAATAATAACAAGCATCTTCTCTGATCATAGTGCTATAAGGCTAGAAATTAATTACAAGAAAAAAGCTGAGAAAGGCACAAAGATGTGGAGACTAAACAACACACTACTGAACAAGCAATGGATCATTGAAGAAATTAAAGAAGAAATAAAAAAATACCTGGAAACAAATGAAAATGATAGCATGCCATACCAACTCATATGGGATACAGCAAAAGCTGTATTAAGAGGAAAATTCATCGCAATACAGGCACATCTTAACAAACAAGAAAAATCCCAAATAAGCAACCTTAAAGTACACCTAACTGAACTAGAGAAAAAAAAACAAATGAAGCCCAAAGTCAGCAGAAGGAGAGAAATAATAAAAATCAGAGCAGAAATAAATACTATTGAAACGAAAAAGGCAGTAGAAAGGATCAATGAAACAAAGAACTGGTTTTTTGAGAAGATGAATAAAATTGACAAACCACTAGCCAGACTTACAAAGAAAAAAAGGGAGAAAGCTCAAATAAACAAAATCAGAAATGAGCGAGGAGAAATAACAACAGACTCTGCAGAAATACAACGGATTATAAGAGAATACTACAAAAAACTATATGCCAACAGAATGGAAAACCTAGAGGAAATGGATAAATTCTTGGACTCCTACAATCTCCCAAAGCTCACTCAAGAAGAGGCAGACAATTTGAACAGACCAATCACAAGGAAAGAGATTGAAACAGCAATCAAAAACATCCCAAAGAATAAAACCCCAGGACCAGATGGCTTTCCTGGGGAATTCTACCAAACTTTCAGAGAGGATTTAATACCTATCCTTTTCAAGCTATTCCAAAAGATAAGGGAAGATGGAACACTTCCTAACACATTCTATGAGGCCAACATCATGCTGATACCAAAACCAGACAAGGACACCACGAAAAAAGAGAACTACAGGCCAATATCACTGATGAACATATACGCAAAAATTCTAAACAAAATTTTGGCAACCAGAATTCAGCAATTCATCAAAAGGATCATACATCATGATCAGGTGGGATTCATACCAGGGACACAGGGATGGTTCAACATCTGCAAATCAATCAATGTGATACACCACATCAACAAACTGAGGAATAAAAACCACATGATCATCTCAACAGATGCAGAGAAGGCATTTGACAAGATCCAACAGCCATTTATGATAAAAACTCTGAACAAAATGGGCATAGAAGGAAACTACCTCAACATAATAAAGGCCATATATGACAAACCCATAGCCAACATCATACTCAATGGGCAAAAACCAAACGCCATCCCCCTGAAAAAAGGAACAAAACAAGGATGCCCTCTATCACCACTCTTATTTAACATAGTACTGGAGGTCCTGGCCAGAGCAATCAGGCAAGAAAAAGGAATAAAAGGAATCCAAATAGGGAGGGAAGAAGTGAAACTCTCGCTGTTTGCAGACGACATGATCTTATATATAGAAAACCCCAAAGAATCCATTGGAAAACTGTTAGAAGTAATCAACAACTACAGCAAAGTTGCAGGGTATAAAATCAATTTGCATAAATCGGTAGCATTTCTATACTCCAATAATGAACTAACAGAAAAAGAACTCAAGAACACAATACCATTCACAATCACAACAAAAAGAATAAAATACCTTGGGGTAAATTTAACTAAGGAAGTGAAGGACCTATATAATGAAAATTACAAGGCCTTTCTGAGAGAATTGGATGACGACATAAGGAGATGGAAAGACATTCCATGTACATGGATTGGAAGAATAAACATAGTTAAAATGTCCGTTCTACCTAAAGCAATCTACAGATTCAACGCCATCCCAATCAGAATCCCAATGACATTCTTTACAGAATTAGAACAAAGAATCCTAAAATTCATATGGGGCAACGAAAGACCCCGAATTTCTAAAGCAATCCTGAGAAAAAAGAAGAAAGCTGGAGGCATCACAATCCCTGACTTCAAAACATACTACAAAGCTACAGTAATCAAAACAGGATGGTACTGGTACAAAAACAGGTGCACAGATCAATGGAACAGAATTGAAAGCCCAGAAATAAAACCACACATCTATGGACAGCTTATCTTTGACAAAGGAGCTGAGGGCATACAATGGAGAAAAGAAAGTCTTTTCAACAAATGGTGCAGGGAAAACTGGAAAGCCACATGTAAAAGAATGAAAATTGACCATTCTTTTTCACCATTCACCAAAATAAACTCAAAATGGATTAAAGACCTAAAGGTGAGACCTGAAACCATAAGGCTTCTGGAAGAAAAGGTAGGCAGTACACTCTTTGACATCAGTATTAAAAGGATCTTTTCGGACACCATGCCTTCTCAGAGAAGGGAAACAATAGAAAGAATAAACAAATGGGACTTCATCAGATTAAAGAGCTTTTTCAAGGCAAATGAAAACAGGATTGAAACAAAAAAACAACCCACTAACTGGGAAAAAATATTTGCAAGTCATATATCTGACAAAGGCTTAATATCCTTAATATATAAAGAACTCTCGCAACTCAATCACAAAACATCAAACAACCCAATCAAAAAATGGGCTGGAGACATGAACAGACATTTCTCCAAAGAAGATATACTGATGGTCAATAGGCACATGAAAAGATGCTCATCATCGCTGATCATCAGGGAAATGCAAATCAAAACTACACTAAGATATCACCTTACACCCGTTAGAATGACAAAAATATCTAAAACTAATAGCAACAAATGTTGGAGAGGTTGCAGAGAAAAAGGAACCCTCATACACTGCTGGTGGGAATGCAAACTGGTGCAGCCACTATGGAAAACAGTATGGAGATTACTCAAAAAGTTAAAAAAAGAACTACCATACGATCCAGCCATCCCACTACTGGGTATTTATCCAAAGAGCTTAAAGTCAGCAATCCCAAAAGTCCTATGCACCCCAATGTTCATTGCAGCATTATTTACAATAGCCAAGACATGGAAGCAACCTAAGTGCCCATCAGCAGACGAATGGATAAAGAAGATGTGGTACATATATACAATGGCATACTACTCAGCTGCAAAACAGAACAAAATCCTTCCATTTGCAATAACATGGATGGACCTTGAGGGAATTATGTTAAGTGAAATAAGCCAGTGAGAGAAAGATAATCTGTGTATGACTCCACTCATATGAGGAATTTAAAATTATGGACTAAGAACAGTTTAGTGGATACCAGGGGAAAGGTGGGGTGGGGGGTGGGCACAAAGGGTGAAGTGGTGCACCTACAACATGACTGACAAACATTAATGCACAATTGAAATTTCACAAGATGGTAACCTATCATTAACTCAATAAAAAAAAAAGTACATTGCATCACAGCTACAAGCACTCGTATTTCCACTACCATCTTTCTGCTTTTAAATCTCAAGATTTTTTTTTAAGATTTTATTGTTTTCCTTTTTCTCCCCAAAGCCCCCCAGTACATAGTTGTATGTTCTTCGTTGTGGGTCCCTCTAGTTGTGGCATGTGGGACGCCGCCTCAGCGTGGTCTGATGAGCAGTGCCATGTCCGCGCCCAGGATTCGAACCAACGAAACACTGGGCTGCCTGCAGTGGAGCGCGCGAACTTAACCACTCGGCCGCGGGGCCAGCCCCTCAAGATTTTTAAAACAAAGCAGAGAGGAACAAAGCAGAGCGCAGGCCCAGTATCGATGTGTGAGTATTGTTCTTATACTACGTCCGGTTGTACATCGTTCTCACTTCTGGGGTACAGCCGAGCTGCTGCCACATCGAAGGAGGCAGACTTGAGCAGAGCGGTTGCTTGTCTCTCTTGCATGAACAGCCCAGGCTGGAGGCAGTGTGCTCAGTCCAGTATCTTTCCTTCTTATTGGTCTTTCCATCTTATTGCCCCTGTTGGCTGCCATTCCTCCCTGCATGGCCAAAATCAAGTCATTCCAGAGCAGCATCCACCCCTCGGGAAGCAGTGGAGGACAGGCAGTTTCCTTTTAACACGCGACTCAGGAGCTGCGCTGGCCTCTTGACCATTCTGCCACATCTGCTCTTTCTTGTTTTCCTTCCACCTTTCACTTGTAGCCAGAGTAAAATTGAGAGTGAAAGTTCATGCCTCTTCTGTGCTTAAAATCCTTCTGCATCCACTGTGTACGTTAGATAAAACTCAAAATCCTTAACGTGGACCGCAGAATCCTGCCTGATCCCCCTGTTACTCCTCTGCCACCTGCGCCCTCTCCCTGCTCCTCTGCATGTCTGCTAACATCACAGATCAAAACCAGACCTCTCCCATTTTAATCCTCACCTCGCTCATGTAGGATTTACTGCAATTGTAATTTTATGCTTGTTTTTATGACTATTGGTTTAAAATCTCTGACCTTCTGAATTAAATATAATGCTTTTGGTTGCCAAGACAACAAAAAAGAACAAAATTGGAGCACTAAATGTTTTTAAATTTATTGAGACTTGCTTTATGGCCCAATATGCGTTCTATCGTACTGAACATCCCCTGCACACTTGGGGACAGCGTGTTTTCCACAGCTGCCAGGTGCAGTACGCTTAATTAGGTTAAGTTGGCTGACGGTGTTGTTCTAATTTTTTATATCCTTGCTGACTTTTTGTCTGCTTGTCTATATCAATTATTGATAGAGGGTGATTCTGGATTCACGTACTTCTTCTTTCAATTCTATATTTTTCTTCAAATTATTTTGAAGCTATGTTAATTAGGTGCATAAGTATTTATGATTTTTATGTCGTGCTGGTGGATTGACACTTTTATCATTGTGAAAAATATGTCTTTGCATTTTACAACACTCCATGATTGAAGACTACTCTGTCAGACACTAATATTGCCAGACCAGTCTCCTTTCTGCCAGCTCTTGGCACGGGACATCTTTTCCCATTTTAAGTTAAACCTGTCTTTCTCCTCGTACTTTAAAGTGTGTCTCTTTTAAGCTGTGTGTAATTGGGATTCTTAGGATTTAGGTATATGCAACCATACGCAGAGGTCATGGCTGCATAGTCAATGAATGCTGACAGTCGCAGACACCTGTACAGACACGACAATAAAAGGGCGGACTCTTCCCCTAGAGCCATCCGTGCTGCTTCATCTAACAGCAGCTCACTCCTTTTTATTGCTGAGTATTACTGCTGTGGTAGTTTTTGGCTATCATTTTTCCTGTTGATGAACATTTGAGTGGATTACAGTTTGGGCCTATTACCAATAAATGGTGTGAAATTCTATGCAAGCTTTTTGAGGACATGGTTTTCATTTCTCTTTGCTCAATACCAGAAGAGGAGTGTCTAAGTCATAGATAAGTTTTTGTTTAACTCTGTCAGACACTGCCACCCTTCTTCCAAAGCTGACCGTCCTATCTTGCACTCCATGAGGACGAAGGGAAGCTCTATGTGCTCCACCCATTCTCAACCCACGTTTGATGTTTAAATTATTGCCCGTTCTAGTGGGTGTGAAGTGATATCTCATTGTGGTTTTTATTTGATTTTTCCTGATGACTGATGATGACAAGCAAGTGGTCATGTGCCTAGTAGCCATTTATATATCTTCTTTTCTGAAATATCCGCTCCAGTTTTTGCCCATTTTTAATTGGCTTGTTTGTCTTTTTCCTACTGATTCACTGAAGTTTCTTGCGTACTTTGGAGTCCTTTGTCAGTCACGTGTAGTGTAAATGTTTTCTTCCAGTCCATGGCTTATGTTTCATTTTCTTAAAGGTGTATTTTTATGAGCAAGAAATTGTTGATTTTGATAAAGTTCAGTTTATCCGATTTCACTTTGTGGTTATTGGGTTTTTGGGTTTTTAATTGTTGTTTTGTTTGGTTCTGTTGCATGTCTAGGGAAATTTTTGCCTACCTCAAGTTCAGAAAGATATTTTCCTGTGTTTTCTTCCAGAAGATTTAGAGTGTACAATCTTGTGTCTAGGTATAAAATCCATCTTGTGTTACATTTTTGTGTATAGAACGAGCTGGGGTTGAGGTTCGGGCTCTTTTCTCAGATGGGTGCCCACTGGTTGCAGCAGTATCTACTGAAAAGATTCTCTTTGCCCCGTAAATTTCCTTGGTGCTTTTTTGAAAAATAGCTTGACCATGTGTGTGGACCTAGTCTGTCCCACTGATCTGTTGTCTGTCCTAAGCCAACACTTCTCAGCCGTGACCCTCCCTGGAGGGCACATCTCCTCACTGCCTCCCTCCCAGCGTGAAAGCACATCCCTTGTCTTCGCTCCCAGGCACTGCTGACAAAACGCTCCTGTGTAACAGACTTTTACTCCAGACTGACTAACAGAGAGACGCTATTTCATAAAATAAGAAATGACTGAAATTTGCATTACAAGACACCACTGATCCTAAGGTACACGGTGCTGCACCACATGCTCTCCTCTCGGCTCTCCCGGGCCAGGGTCTCCAGGTCCAGGATCATCCCCTGCTCTGGAGACTCTGCTCCTTGCTCCTCTTTCTTAAATCTTTGGGGCCCAACTTTATTTTCAGGTGCACAGATCCAGGAAGGAAGCCAAAACCCAGCTTTCTGTCCAAGGCAGCACTTTCCACGTCACCCACTGTGTGGAGCAGTGTAACTTTGTCCAGACCTCCCCTCTCAGACTTGTCTCAGCCTTGCCTGCTTCACCAAAAGTCCTATTAACATTTTCTTAACTAAAACATAGTTTCTTCTCTGAGGTGAACTCTTCAGCTTTATGCTCCGCCCCTTGCCTTCACCTGATGTGGCTTATAACATCTCACGTTTTTTATTCTTTGTGTGTGTGTGGTATGCATATGTTCCATAACACAAAACCTACCATATTAACTATTTCTAAGTGTACAATTCTGTTGCATTAAGTATGTTTACACTGTTGTGCAACCATCTGCTATCCATCTCCAGAACTCTTTTCATTTCCCAACTGAAACTCTGTTTCCATTTTTAAAAACTCCCCATTCCCCTCCCCCGCTCTGTAAACCACCGTTTCCGTGTCTATGAATTTGACTACTCCGGGAACCTCATGAAAGAGTCATACAACAGTTATTCTTTTGTGACTGTCTTATTTCACTTAACATAATGTCTTCAAGATTTATCATTGTGTCAGAATTCCCTTCCTTTTTAAGGCTGAATAATATTCCATTGTGTGTGTGTCCTACATTGTTTGTTTATTCACTCATCCATTAGTGAACTTGTGAGTTGTTTCCACCTTTTGGATATTGTGAATAATGCTGCTGTGAATATGGATGTCAACATGACTTGATTATATCAAATACCTTCTGTTCAAGTTCTTGCTTCCACTTCTTTTGCCTATATACCCAAAAGTGGAATTGCTGGATCATATGGTAATTCTATGTTTAATTTTTTGAAGAATAACCATGCCATTTCCCACAGCAGCTACACCATTTTACCTTCCCACCAGTAATGCACAGAGTTTGAATTTCTGCACATCCTTGTCAACACTTGTATTTTTCTGTGTTTTGATAGTAGACATCCTGATGGTGTAAGGTGGTATCTCATTGTGGTTTTGAATTTCCCTAGAGACTAGTGATGTTGAGCATCTTTTCATGCGTTTATTGGTCATTTGTATATCTTCTTTGGAGAAATTTTTATTCAAATCTTTTGCCTATTTTTTAATCGTTTTTATTTTTTGGTTTGTTTTTGTTGTTGAGTTATAAGAGTTCTTTATACAGTCCAGCTATCAATCCCTTTTTAGAAAAATGACTTGCAAATATTTTCTCCCATTCTGTGGATTGCCTACTCCCTCTGTTGATCATGTCCTTTGGTGTACAAAGTTTTTAATTTTTGTGAAGTGCAATTTGTCTATTTTTTCTTTTGTTGCCTGTGCCTTTGGCGTCCAAGAAATCATTGTCAAATTCAGCATGATGAATCTTTCGCCTTCTGTTTTCTTCTAAGAATTTTATAGTTTTGGCTCTTATGTTTAAGTCTTTGATCCACTCTGAGCTAACTTTTTATATTGTGTAAGGTAGGGATCCGGCTTCCTTCTTTTGCATGTGTCTTCCCATCTGTCGAGAAGACTGTCCTTTCCCAGTTCGATGGTCTTGGGAGCCTGTGAACAGCTCATGCCTTAAACATAATAATTTCCCATCCTCCTGGGTTAATACATCACGGAAGTTTTAGATTTACTACTGCTGCTCATTTCCTTATTAACTAGTTATAACTGGGGACTTGAGGGCTGTCAGGTTGACTGTGGGGAGTCTAAGGGACAATATTATATTTATATATCTACGACTATATTTACATCCTCACTCCCTGTATTGTTGGGTTCTTCTGAATTTCTCTCATTATGTTGTATACTTTCATCAACTTCAGGGTCACATTCAAATTCCTGCCTTCAAACATTGACCCATTTTTCCAGTTTGCAAGTTCAACTTAAAGAGGTAAATGGAGAAAAAGGTAAATGTTTAGTCTTCAGTTATCAGGAAACTCCTTACAAAGAGCAGTGAGATTAGGCATAATCTTTTGTTCATAAACAGTGTTTGGTGGAATACAGCTGTGGCAAGAAGCTCAACTGTTAACATTTTATGTAATGTCAATTCATTCGACATGTAGCTACAGATTGTGTATTAGGAGCTGGGAAATGTTCTGAGGGTAGAGCAATGAAACAAAACAGGCAGAATCCTGTTTGCAGGGAGATTGTGTTCTAGTGGGGAGCCAACATGTAATAAAAGAAGAAAATCCCAGTCGTCTGCAAGAGGGTAAGCTAGTGCTTCAAAAGAACAGGCACTCAATTCTGGCCAGACTGCCAAGGATTTCAGTGTATGCTCATTTATTTCAGTGGACTGACCCTGAGACAAGCCCTTCTCTCCCCAGAGCATGCTCTTAGCACAGCTACCACTAAATTTACTAAAAACATAAAATATCCAATTTTATAATTGCTGCACACAAAATTTTCAACTCTCCAGGTCTTACTAGATAAAATGTGATTGAGCAACACGTAAAGGCAAGATTTTTGTGATTTTGCTTGCAATTTGTTTGGCAAAAGTTTTTAAGAGCTCAAAAATTCAAAACCTTTCCACCAAATCCTTAAGGAGAATTGGCATTTCAGGAAGATGCACCTACCTTGTAGCATATCCCCTGTGCATCAGTGCTTGCTCCCAGCCACCGACACAACAGTTTGAGAAGCATAAGTGTAGCGGGAAAATGATGGACTTTGGGGTCAGGGAGCCAGTGTATGAATTCCAGAGACGCTGCTTATTCTGTCTGTAAGGTGGGACAATGACACCTGCCTCCTGTGATTACTGTAGGAATTAAATGAGAAAGATGACGTGGGAAGAGAGTCTGGCACAGCATCTAGCACATCCTAAGTGCTCAGTACATATCACCCATCACTTTTGTATTGTTACTTAACAGTATTCACTGCCCTCCCTTTGTATAAACAATGGGCTAAGTCCTGGGAACACTGATGTCTCTACCAAGTGGGGCTCTCTGGGAAGATCTCTTTGGGAGACTCCGCAATTAAACACAGTGGCAGGAAAGCGGAAAGAGAAGTTTCATCTCTCCTGACACCTTTCCAAGTCGGTGTCGGAAAATGCTGTTCCACTCTTAACTCCACATTTTTTTCAGTCATCAACATGTTTCCATTCTCATCTTTATGCCCATCTTTTCCTTCTCCTTCCCCTTGTGTTGTCACAGATAACTCTGGATGCTCACTCAGCACATCGTGTGGTGGGACTAACTCAGCTGTGAGCACTGAAGTTCACAGCAGCCCCAGGGAGGACTCAGTTCACACTCGGCAGCAGCAGAAGGCAGAATCCCCACAAGACGTGAAAGAACCGACTCTGCTGGTCAGCAGGAGGCCAGAGGGTCTTCTGAGTAACCCTCCAGTCTGTTCTCTGCTGCTCAAGAACAAGGACGATGATTCAACTCCTAAACAGTCCCTCACAAGGGATCTTGGACTGCTTTCCACGTATGTGGTCATCGTCATGAGTCTCAGCTGCTTGATCTGATTCAACAATTAATTTTGTTTACAGATTTTTCTCTATATTCCTAAACATTGTTTTGGGGAAGAAAAAGCCTCTTCTTTAAGGTAACTTATTGTCATCTTCCTAGACTTAACTTGATTGCTGACTATGAATACAAAGGATTAGTTCTTTTGAAGAGAATGCTTCTTAATTATACACAGTAGAAATGTGATTACTCATGTTCCTTCATTAACCTGAATAGTTTGTGAGAAATAAAAAGTGTAAGAAAAAGGTCAACGTTGGAAGTTTTTATTTTAAAAGTAAAAGATGTTTCAGGAGTTGTCTCAGTATTGACCTCATAATTCTAGTGGGAGGGATTCAACCAACCCCATAACATTCAACTTCAATTATTAGAAACCAGAGCAGGCTGGACCGGGCCTTAGAGTCCTATTCCCTCAGCGCACTCTGGCAGTGAGCCCTCGGTCAGAGCAAGTCATTTGTTTCTGCTCTTCCTTTGAAACATGGAAATGATGGCTCATCTTCAGCTCACTTTACAGATTTGCTGTGGGGTCAAATCATATAATGCAGAGACTTCCCAAAGGAGTAAGAGAGAAGATTTAGGGAGACACGGGGTGCCTTATCTCCTGCTCTGATTTGGTTTTAGTTGTGCTATTTATTTAAAAATTAAAACATCATTAGGAGAGCTCATAATCGTGGCATTTGTCAAAGTGGGTCTCAGTTTTAAAAGTCTGAGAAACACTGAGAGGGAGTATGTGCTTTGTGTAAATGTTCTTATGCTAAAAGCATTGTAAGCGTTCTCTTAAAAGAATAAAACTGGTTTTTTTAATCAATAATCAAACAAATATTCAAATATATTATACTTTATTAACTAAGGCAGAGAAGCAGTCAAGTAAACTTTTTGAGATGTGGGTTGGACTCAAGAAGCTTTCTGGATTCCCTGAGTCAAACCGAGAGCTCCTTTGAGGTCCTCTGACCTGGATCGTAGGTTCAAATGTCCAGAATCATCTGTAATCTGGGAGGCTGGGATGGTCTGGGGTGAAGGGGTGATTACCCTTTGGGCTTATAAGAGTTAGGGTGGGAAGGGCTCGTTACTGGGCAGCAGTGGTGGCGGGGCGGGGGGGTCACTTCCGACAGTGATTTAAGGAGTCTATGCACCTGGGGAGAGCAGGAGTCTGCAACAGTGGTTTTCTAAGGATGTGACCTCTGTACGTTCACCTGCAATCAGCCCTGACCTTTCAGGCTCCCTGTGCCCCCAGGACCGAGGTTCTCCCCTTTTGCTTTTAACTGGATCTGCATATGTTACTTGCCCCAGCCTGCACCTCTGTAGGAAAGACCCAGTTGAAAGGGAACATGAGAAACTGTGAAGGACCTTCTCTTCCTGCCTCACTGTCCACATCGAACTCCTCCCCAAGCATTGTGAGTGGGTAATCCTCACGTGTGTCTAATCACTCACTCAAGAAACCTTGTGGAAGGCTGGCCCCATGGCCGAGTGGTTAAGTTTGCGCGCTCCACTGCAGGTGGCCCAGTGTTTCGTTGGTTCGAATCCTGGACACGGACATGGCACTGCTCATCAAACCATGCTGAGGCATCGTCCCACATGCCACAACTAGAAGGACCCACAACGAAGAATATACAACTATGTACCGGGGGACTTTGGGGATAAAAAGGAAAAAAAAATAAAATCTTTAAAAAAAAAAAGAAACATTATGGAGTAGCTGTCATATCCAGGAATCAGGCCAGACTCTGAGAATACGAGACTGACCAAAACAAAGGGAGTTTACAATTTAGTGGGAGACGCAGTCAATTAAAAAGATAAATGTAAACAGAGTGTGATACAGCTTTGTTTAGTACCATCACGGTCCATACCTGCTCTTCCCATTGCTCCCTTTCCCCTTCCACTTACCACCCCCAGCTCCATCCCCTCTCACACACACACTTACGGGCAGCTAAGAATAGGGCAAAATTTTCAAGGGAATAAACATCTGCTTAACTCAAAAGTGTTTTCCAACATTACTTTAAAAATCACATCCAAAAGTGATCATGGGAGACCAGATTCTCTGCCAAATCACCAGTTCCTCAGTCTCAGCCTGGACTCTGTCAGATTTGTTCTGTTTATTAATCACTTATTTAACATCTGGCAAGGCTCGGTTGTTCCAATGAACTTGAACACAACCGTCACAATTCATCTGACTTCTGTTCTTTTCTTCTGCAAGAACTTTGAGATGATTTTGTCTTGTTATGTGTGGGTGACACCCTGTAAGCACTCCTGATATTTCAAATCATCCCGCTTCTTTTATTGCCATCAGAGAATGGAAAAGTCACGGGAACGGTTACATGATGGTTGGACTCAGATCAACACTTGGGAAGACATGGATCCTGCAGCTTCTCTACAGAGGGAACTCACGGTGAACTTCCCAAAGGACCTCATCACTCTTAACACTTGCCCTCAATTAAGATTCCACAATTAGGGGCCGGCCTGGTGGCGCAGCAGTTAAGTGTGCACGTTCAGCTTCGGTGGCCCTGGGTTCGCCGGTTCAGATCCCGGGTGCGGACATGGCACTGCTTGGCGTGCTATGCTGTGGTAGGCATCCCGCATATAAAGTAGAGGAAGATAGGCACAGATGTTAGCTCAGGGCCAGTCTTCCTCAGCAAAAAGAGGAGGATTGGCAGCAGTTAGCTCAGGGCTAATCTTCCTTTAAAAAAGAAAAAAAAAAATCTACAATTATTTTTTAAACCCCGGATTCCTGATATTGGCATGTTGATTGTGCACAGAACAGATAGCAAGTGTCCGAAGAAACTTGTGCTTGTACAGCTGAAACAGGAGAAGCCCACCAGCATGAGCCAGAGGTGCAGGAGCCCAACCTCCCATGACACCCTTCCCTGCAGGGCAGTGGTCAACACCTAACGAGCTGTTCTTGTCACCAGGGTGTTGGCAGCTTAGGGCCTTAAAGATTCACCCTGAGCATACTACTTTTATTTTAATATGAATATCTAGCAATTTTAAAGACCCAAAAGCATGAGGCCAGAGAGTATGGAATTTCAGATACTTACATGTCAGATGATGTGCCTGGCAAGAAATCCTACTTTTGCCATCCGCACTCAGGCAAGCAACAGATGGTTATCCTCCCTCTACCAACAGCAACTTACCAACGTTTATGGAGACTTTGTGGCGCTTAGGGAGTCATGGTCGGGTCTGGTCAAATCGGCTCTATTTATGTGCAAGTATACAGGTACATTCCTCAACCAAATAGAATTTTAAAAATTTACCCATGTTCCTGCTCCCATCTATCAGTAAAACACTCAAATGATGATGCTGTAAGTGTTCAAACTAACGCTAGGTACAATAGCATCCTATTATTGGAATAAAAAGCATGAATACACTATGACAGCATGAACTGTAAATCCCAACCATCACCTCTCTGCCGTGTAACTTTGCTGTCCCTTCCATCAGAGATGGGTAATTTCCTCACACATTGATGCTGGGCCTGGCCAGTGACCGACAGGATAGAAGCAGATGTGTTGTTACCAAAAGCTTGAAACGTGGCTTGCTCGCTCACACTTCTGCCATTGCCGGGAGAAGGGCTGACCCCGCCAGCTCACGGCAGGATGAGACACAGAGCAGACCAGGACCCACCTGTGCTTGGAACCAGCTGACCAGCTCAGAACCATCAACTTTTGGTCAACCTACAGTGTGTGAAGGAAGTGAGCGGGTGCTGTCTCAAAGAGCTGACTCATAACAATGCGCACAAGTCGTGGCGGCTCCATGGGGCGTGATGACTGCAGGTTGCTGTTGCTGTCTTTGTGTTTTCTAAATTTGCTGCAGTTTCCACATCAGTAAATAAGATGCTGCTCCAATGTCCACTGAACTTAACTGAATTGGAACTGAGAAGGTTCCAGACAAATGTTACATTTTCCCTGTGCCATTTCCCAATGGCCCTGCTGTATCATCAGATGCAACCTTCAAAGATGTGTGGTAACAGCATCCCAACTACACATTTATACTCTTCTCAGATTTCAACAGCTGGTCCAAAGTAGATTCCTGTTTGAAGTCTGAATCACGTCACGCACCCATCACTCACTGCTGAACTTTGATTCAGAGAGGAATTTTCAGTGCTTACTTTATGGGGTAGAGGGATGGACTGAAGAGGTCTTTCAGAGAAAGACTAGAAACCTAATAACGACTTTCAAATATACCCCAGGCTTAAACTCTACACTTTCTATAACTCATTGCCTTTCTAAAGACTAGCAACAGTTAAAATGTAATTACAAAGAGGTACATTTATAAGAGCAATAAAAATATGAGATATCCAGGAGGAAATCTAACAAATTATGTACAAAATTCTTATAGAGAAAATGATATAGTTCTATTAAAATTCATTGCAAAGTACCTAAATAGAAAATTCACAAAAGCAATAACATTAAAAATTTCCATAAAAATAAATTATAAATTTAATTCAATACCAATGAAAATCCCGAGAGGGTTTCTTTGGTAGACCTTAGCGAACTGATTCTAAAACGTATATGAAAGAATAGGAGACCAAGTGTAGTCAAGACAAATGCCTCCTTAAGTTAAAAATCTCACCACATGCAAGAGTGTAATTTGTACAAGTCACACAAAGTGCTGGAGAATCACTTCAGTGGATGCATTTCCTTGCCTGGAAAAGTCGGCATCAGGCAATTTGACCCAAATGCTGTCAACAACTTAATCCCACTCTCATCCTGATCAGAAGCAGGAAACCCATGTGTTCTGTTCTGCCTTGTGGGATAGCTGGGCGTCAAAGGACGGCTATCATAAAATGATAAGAAGGACTAGCATGTGAAGGAATCCCTCTGCAGAGGGGCCTAGAATTAGCACTGGGTGTTGCAAGAAGACTGATACGGTCCTGGAGCAAGGAAGAGCTTTCTAGCCATTAGAGTTTACAACAGGTGAGGGGCAGTCTGTGCAAAAGAAGGCTGCTTGCCACCAATGACCTCTCACCCTCCATGCATCCATTCACTTAGCCATTCAACAAGGTCATTGAGCACCTACTGAGCACTGTTGTAGACCGTGGAGACACACTGCAGAGCAGAACAGACATAGTCTCCATATTCTTGCCACTCAGTCTAGTGGGAAAGGCAGTCATATAAAGAAACAGACACAGATCACATTGTGTAGTTATATACATACATATGTACATGTGCACACAGTTATATGTATTATTTCAGAATTTTACATATAATTAAAATGTGAAATATAATATACAATTAAATACATTATTATACATTGTAATTATAAAATATATATAATTAAAAATGTGAAAAGTACCTCAGTGTAACCAGCAGAACACAGTGAGAGTGAGTTATGGATGGGGCCCCGTGGGGAGGATGTTCAGGAGAAGAGTGACGCACACTGTGATCTAAAGCATGAGGAGGAGATGGTCTTCTGAAGAGAGCGGAAGTTTCTGGGCAGAGGAGAGAGAATGAATGAAGAAAAGAAAGAGCTGGGGGTTCTCAAGGAAAGGAGAGAAGGCCATGGTTGCTTGAGTTCAGTGGACAGAGGGAAAAGTGGCAGAAGAGCAGGCTGGAGAGGACACGCATGGTGTCACAGGCTGCAACCATTAGTTTGTTATTCTAAGAGTGATGGGGGGCCACTGAAGGGCCTTAAGTAACTAATAATGCTATCTGAATTGTGATGGCTGCAGCATGGAGGGAGGGTTAGAATTGGGGAGGAGTGGTAGCAAGAAGACAGGCTCTTATAGTTGTCCTTGGGAGACACAGTGGTGCACTTGCTCCATGGAGAGTTGATGGTGCCTCGCTCCATGGAGAGTCAATGATGCCCCTCTCTATGGAGATATGATGGTGCCTTGTTCCATGGGGAGATGCTGGTGCCTTATTCCATGGAGACTTGATGGTGCCTTGCTCCATGGGGAGATGATGATGCTTTGCTCCACGGAGAGTCAATTGTGCCTTGCTCCCTCATGATGGCTGCTGAGATGGAGAGCAGGAAATATATTGGAGATGTAAAAGGGAGAAATCAAGTTGACTGGCTGATGGATTGACTGTCTATTTTGAACAATTGGGATGTACTGCTGTGCCATTTGCCTTGTGTCTATCATTTACTGGTTATTGCACTTATGTTCCAGGCATAGTACCAGATGCTGAGGTTACATTAGTTAGTGAGATCAACACACAGCATTAAGGGGCTCCTGGTGAATGTTACAAAGGAAAATCACGTGACTGCTAGGGAGCTGCCACAGAATTCTAGGATGAAGTGAGATGGTCTGTAAAGACATTTTCAGGCTGTAAATAGTAATGGAAGATGGCATGGGTATGGTTATGATTATGGTCCTGCAACCAGATTTCCCTAAAATCTTACAATCACGGGTTATTCTTAATCAATGTCAAAGCACAGGAGGTTTCTCTGGGCTGCTTCTGCTTTCCCGAGACCCATACTTAAGGACCTACCTCTACCCCCATTCTTTGACCTCCCGGCTACCTCTCAATCAATCCTGTTAAAATGGAAGCTGATAAATGGCCTAAGGTATTATTCCTCCTAGGAGTTCATGGATTTGAAATATGAATTTTTGAACACAAAATATCTTAAAGTTCAAAACGAACACATTTATAATAATCTATAATAGTGTAATTACAGAATGTGCATCAGTAGTAGATTTATTCAGAGAAGGGCTTGGGGATAATTTTCTAAACGTACTTCAGGCAGTGGCCTCATCTGGACATGCCTTTACCAGAGACACAGTCAAAGCCCTTAGAGGAAGCAGACTCACCAGCAACCACATCTTGCGTGTCAGCAGAGGAGGCAGGTGCAGACTCCCCAGAAAGCGATGAGGTCTGTGAGTCCCTGATTCTCCCAAAGTCACCCCCAGCTGCGGGTGAGCACCTACTCCAACACGCGTGAGCACCTGGGTGGAAGGAAACGTCCAGAGAGGGAAAGTTTATGGGCATAAAAAACAATTTTTTATCCCTGAGTAAGATTTTGCCTTTATTTATATTGTTTGAGATTTTATAAAATACAGCATTCCCCTGTTATTTGTGTTCTTATAACTAAATAATTAATGACAGATAATATTACTGAGGGCCAATCTTACATCTAGCTCATCTGCACACATATATTAAAAAATTAAATAATCCTAAATATTTATAAGCAATATATACATAAAATACGTACACATTGTTCAGTTCAGCATTTCCCAGATTAGCAATGCATTCTCCAGTGAGTAGGAAAATGCTAGCTTACCATACTTGAGTTTTTCTTACTAGTTATTTAAAATCATAAACTATTGCGTATTTCAGAATTTAATTTTGAATTCTGCATTTACCTTAGAGCTTACTTCAGTACCAGGGAAGAATTTCCAAAATAGAAAAATAGAACTTAAAGACCCTCAGGGCTTTTCTTTTGACGAATTTGAACTTGGCTTTCAGGGTTGAGAGATGCTCGTTTCTTGGATCCATCATCATCTGTGGTCCCAGTGAGATGTCAGTAGGGTGGGTCTTTGGATCTAAGGCCCCGGAATGGAAGGTCTTAGAGCTGAAAGACATGCCCTTTAACCCAGTTACACAGAACTACACAGTGTAACATTGTAGTAATCACAGTGTAAAAACAAACAAAACTTTGGAAACTTTTTTCATTTTATGTCAGAGTATTAACAACATTTATAATTTTCAAAAAGCTTCAAGGGTTTTGAGTGGAAGCAGAACACGCTGGATGTAATTTAACAAGGTTGGCTCACAGCTAAGCACAATATGCTAATACTAGAAATTAAAAGTGCTGAGAGACACATTCAGAATTTTTTAAAATTTGCCTTGACCGTGTTTGGTCTTGTTCCAAGCTGAAGGCCCAGAGAAATCAAAGCATTGCCAGCATCCCACTTCCTCCCTGTGTATCTGTGTGAGATGGACGTAGAGAGCCCTGAAGAATCCTGAATGGGATTGAAAGGAAGGGACAGGAGGAAGCAGCCACTCTCCCTTTGCTCTGTGTGAAGGAAAGACGTGACTCAGACTAGGAGGGACGTGTTTTAAAGACAACCTAGGAAACAGTTAGCCAGCCCAGGCAGTCTAGTGGCTAGCATCTCACCACCCCGGCCCAGGTTCCTGTCCCGGTCAGGGAACCACCCCCTCCCCCACCCCCACCCCATCTGTCGGGTGTCATCCTGTGGCCACTGCGTGTTGCTGTGATGCTGAAAGCTATGCCACCAGGATTTCAAATACCAGCAGGGTCACCCGTGGTGGACAGGTTTCAGTGGAGCTTCAAGACCAAGATAAATTAAGAGGAAGGACCTTCTGAAAAAATTGGCCAAGAAACCCTATGTGGCACCAGGAACAAATGAAATAGGTTACTTCCTTCTCTTCTCGCTGAGTGATGTCTGCCAAGACTGTGTTGAGGCTCCTCAAGGTTTTCTTTAAGGAAGTGCCAGTGGTCACCTGCTACAGGATACATGAACACAGAGGGTCCTCAGCTAGTTTATTTGTGTTTCATTTTCTTCCCATGTGCTTAGGCGTTTAGTGAGCTTGGTCAAATTATCAAAATGAAAGATCTTAGAAATCAGTTTAATTTTGGACATGAGTGATTTCTTTGAAAGAGTTTTCCTACGAAATTTGGCTAAGTCAAGGGAGTTTGTTACTTTTGCTTCCCCTAGGCTGCTGGGTGTGCCTAAACAACATAAATCAGTAGAATTACGTTTTAGTGGGAAAGAACACTACGTAACTCTTCTGCTGAGGCCAAATTCCATCCAAGCCACTCGGGAACAGTCACACCAGCACACACGACCTTCGGCTTCATCGGGTGCCTGTGGACGCTCTTGAGTGGGATGCGCGTGACCACGCGTGGTGACAGGGTGCTACATCTTCATCCTAGTTCACACATGGGCCTTCCCCACTTACTCCAAACTATAAATGGTATTTATATTAAAATATAACTTTGTGCACGAAAGTAGCAAACAGCTTTTCATGAAATTACACGAGATCTCTTCCTAAATGTCGTGTGGCCCTCTGTCTCAATGGCCTAGCAGTTCTAAGATCATTCAGAAACGTTTCAGTTTGAGTGCCGAAAACTGCTCACGATGGAGCACAAAGCAGGGCGCTCACTCTACAGGCGGTTCAAACATGAGGACGAGTCTTCTTCCTCAGCGACACTGCGAGACTGGATATTCAGAGGGTTCCCTGTAGGCTACTTTGAAAGAAATAAAATTCTTACATTTAAGTGCATAAAACGGTGATAGGATTGCTACGAGTTGACGCCCTCGGGAAGCTTACTTTCATTAACAACATGATACCATTTAGCGTCAGTTTTGTGATTATTTCTATAGAAATTATTTCCAAATGATGAAGGATATTAAGTTCATTATGTGGCAATAATGAAATGACTGCTGAAATATACATACAGTTTGGCTTACAATCCAGACAGTATAGGCGTAGACATTCACAGACAGAATCTGAGCCAGTGAGCCCCGGTTCCAAAACGAGGTGTCCAAACAAACTGGGCTTGATCAGGAGCATCTATTTAGACCGTGCTGGTCAAGCTGGTTTTTTCCATCAACCAGTAAAGTTATGCACAGAGGTCATTGGGATAAAATGATGGGGGGATAGGGCCAAGAGTCCAAAGAACAGAGCGTTCGCCCTGTTGAGTGACCTCGGGCAGGCCAGGTATTCTTTTACGTGTCAACTTTTCTACATGTAAAGTAAGGGGCAGAGTAGGTGATGATAAGTTCCCTTCTAACGGAAAAAAAAAAAAGCCATTGTTCTAGGGGTCAGGTTATTATTTTCTGTTTTCCTACAAATATAGCTGTATTTTCCTACAGCTAAATGCCATATATTCAGTAGGTATTAAAAAACAATGACCTATAAAGAGAAGTTATAAGGAAGTATACCTTCAGAGAGCATGTATCATGTATGATTCAATGTCCCTTTGACAATAGTCACAAGATTGCCCTGTTGGCACAGGCAATTGGTGGACACAGCAGGTGGTAGGTCTGCCGTCTGGAGCTGGGTGATCACAGGGTGGGCGCAGCAATCAGTTCCTAGCCTAGGGAGAGATGCTTATCCTTAAGGAAATGCCACTGTGGGGAAAGCTGCACCTTTATCTTAAGGCCATTTGTTCTTGTCTTTAGGACATACCAAATGCTTAAAGCAGATAGAAATGCATGTTCTGGGGCCAAGTTAAGCCCTTTTGGAAAAAACAAGGTCAGACCGAATTAGGTTTACACCAAATGGCTTCCTCATATACTCTAATATCCTACTGCTTGCCCTTTGTTTGTTAAGACACGCAGCTCAGTCCTCTAACTCTAGAGGCAAGCTGCTTCGGTCTGGTCTGCCCGCCCTGCGCTCTGGTCTGGGAACTCCGTCAACGGAATAAGCTGAGGGCCATCACATGTTTGTTTCTTCTCTCTCAGTGATCACATCCTTCCTTGACTGATTCCAGTGTCTCGAAAATTATTGTTTCATATACTTTGTCTGTTTTTTTGGTTGTTTCAGGCATAATGGTAATTATAGTCTCTGTTACTTCATCTTGTCTGGAAGCATAAGTCCTCATGCACGAGTTCATGAGACCCAGGCACATTGAAAATGGCCTTCTGTAACGACCAACTTAGTATTTAACCTTGTAACTAATAGGAATTATGTTATATCTTTGCTAATCATGGAAGATGTCGTTTGAGGAATGAAAATCTCAGTGTTTATTATCTATATAAAAGAGACTGGGAAATAAAAGTTTTGTTCAATACACCTAATGAATTCTTTCTTTGCAACATGTGATTACTGAAATATAATTTTGTGTTCAAAACATTGCAGTTGTTATTTTCCTGACTCTTACTGACAGGGACCATATTATCTAGTACCTTTAAGAAGCATAGAAACACACACGTATATACACAGATATATACATATTCAAAGAATTATAAAAAGGAATTTCACTCATTTATACATATTTAAATGTACATGTGAATGATTCAAATTTACTGAGCCACTAAATAGTGTTTTAATCACCCACTGTAAATTCTATACCTCCCTCCAGGTCATCTCAGGAGTATAGACTTCATGGAGCTTTTCCTGATTTTACAAACTAGAGATGATTTCTGCTTCCCCTGAATTCCTATAGTCCTTCGAGCCTCATGCTGCTTTGAACATGGGCAACACGAGCAGTTTGTGTAGCATCCACCTTACTCTGCCTTGATTCAGTGTTGTTAGTTGTCATATTTCCTCTGCCAGTGTAAAAGTTCCTCAAAAACAGCTTTATTAATTTTCAAAATCCTTCATAGCACCTAGCATGAGCACAGCAGTAGTTGGTGCTAAATAATCATCTGTTGAGTTGGTTTTAACTATTTGTGTTAGCCTTATATGATTTAACTTCAAACTCAGAAGCATCTTTTTAGCTTAAAACACCCACCGAGAGAGAGAGGAAGGTGCTAAGACAGTGCTTTGTACTGAATGACAGCCAAGGACAGGCATCAGAACAGCTTGTATGATCTTGATCAGGGCCTGAAAGGGCCTTGGTCTCTGTCTCAGCCCTGATCTTTGCATGAGCTACCAGTTGACCTTTGGTTCACAGACTCTGCCCACAGTAACTACTGCAAACCAAACAGGAAGCTCAGGAAGACTGAATTCATAGAGCAGCATAAATCCATTCTCACTTCTGAGAAACTAACCCAAGTGCATGTAATCCTACTGTGAGCAACAATGTCATAAAACTTCCCAGCCATGATCCTAAGGCACCATGTTTCTATTATTATTCCTGCCCACAGTCGCTTCTCCTTTTTCTACACTCAGAAAGTGACTCTCACCTCTACCACTGTTTCTTCTTCCCAGCAAATGGCACCACCATTCAGTTAGCCATTCACACCAGAAACCTGAAAGCTGTATTTGACACCATGCTCTCATCCCCTCATTTCCAAGCAATCATTAAATCATTGATTCTACCTCTGAAATTTTTATTAAATGTGTCCTCTGCTACCATTATTCCCATCTATCCTCATCTCTTGCCTGGACGACTACGACGGCCACCACCTTGTCTCCTCGTGTCCTCCCTTGCACCCCAAATCCATCCTCAAGCATGCAGCCTCAGTGACATTTGTGAGATGTTAGTCTGATCATGTCACTCGCATGAGTAAAGGCTTCAATGGTAACCCTTTACCACTGGGATTAACCTTAGCATGTGCTTCACAGCGCTGCAAGGTCTGGCCCATGCCTACCTCACCAGCCTCTCCCTGCTTCCTTCTCTCTTTTGATCTGTGGACTTTTCCCTGACTCAGGACCTTTGCACATGCTGCTCCCACTCTACTGCTGTTTCTTTCCCCTTCACCTCACCAATTCCCACTCAACCCCCATCCCCAGTACAAGCTTTGTTTACATGCTTTTAGGATTAGTGGTGATGGGAGTTGGCACTCATCTTAGAAATTGTCTGGTTCACCCGTATTTATTTTTTAATTAATGAGTAAAATGAGTCTGAGAGAGGTCAAAAGACTAGCTTGAGGGACAGCTGGGTGATAACAGATATTTTAGAACTCAAATCTCCCACAATCTTGCATTTTTATGAAAGCAATACAAAAGCTGAATGTAAATGAATTGCCTGGTAGGTGGAACCTACAGAAAGTAGGAAATTTATCTACTATCTTTTCTCCACCTTGAATAGTTCCCAGCACTTAGTAAGTCCCCACAAATACTTGTTGACTAGGCAAATGGATAAGTTTCCCTACTCCACGCAACATAAATCTGTTTGTTACAGTGAAGTTGTGAGAATGCGTGATCTGTGTAGCATCGCCAACACCCCGTCCTTGCCCATCTCTTGCTGAACTTTAAGAAAGGCATAAATATGGATAAGCTCAGAAATGGATGTCTAAAATATCCAAGCAACACTTTTTAAAAGACTAAAGATACATGAAATAAAAATAAGACTAGCTTGAAAAGTGTCCCCTCACCTCTCCGGTCTGCACTACACAGAGTGGTTCCCAGTCCGGGCTGGACGTTAGAATCACATGGGAGGTTAAAAAAATCTAGAGGCCCAAGCTGTACCCAGGCCAGAAAGACCAGAATCTCTGAGAGCGGAGCCCAGGCATCAGTGCTTTTAAAGCTCTGCTGGTGATTCTCACGTGCAGCCGGTTTGAGAACCAGGCTATGAAGGTTTCCTGTTAGCTCTTCGGGCAGGCCTCTGCCGCGTCTGTGATGATTTTCCCTCCTCCTTCTAACCATTAACAAGATATTCCTCAAAGCTTAAGGTAGAAACTCCTCTATCAGATCTGGTAGGGACTAGTACTTGGCTGGTTATATAAAAATTGAGTAAAGCGAGGAATCATTAAAAAAACTGCTGTTAGAGAGTGCAAAAAAATGGGGACAAATCCCCCCATCCCTGTGAGCACAGCCCTCTGCAATACGACTTCGCTGCTCCTTCCATTAAGAGTTGAATTTATGTCTTCACCTCCTTAAATTTGATGAGGTCTTCTGACTTGACTTGATAAATGGAATTCAGCAAGTGGATGTTGTGAATTTCTAAGTTTAGGCTTCATGAGGCTGTGCTGTTTCTGCATTCGTTCTCTTGAAATATGGCCCTGGGGCCACCATGTAAGGAAACCCAGGCTAGCCTCCTTGAGGGCGAGAGACCACAAGGAGAGCTGACCAACCAATAGCGAACATGAGCTGCCGTAAAGCTGAATGACACCATCGTAGACCATCCAGCCCCAGGGGAGTTGTCACCGGACCGCAGCTGCATGAGTGACCCCAGGTAAAGCTCAGCTCTAAATATGGATCCACAGAATCATGAACAAATAAAATGGCTATTTTAAGCCATTAAGTTTTCAGTTGATTGTTACATGTAACTGATACATATACCTTAGAGATTTTATTCTGGCTTAAACAATCTCCAGATGTGTCATGGAGGCCTTTTTATTTTAAGTAAAGTGTCACCAATAAGTATTTTCTTTCTATTTCTATATTATCTTTCTTGCATAAACCACACCCATAATATAGTATCTGCAACGTCAAGTTTTGGATTTTTAAAAATAGTTCAAGATGTTAAAGACATTTATGGAATAATCTGATGCAGATGCCTCCTTGAATTTTACACTATTTTCCCAATCTTTTCCAGTTTTCTCTCCCACACATAACTTGGTAGCAATTCGATTTAATGACTCACCCTTATCAAGTCTTTCCAAAGCATTTTCAACTTGACTTCCCTAGAAATACTTCTTTTTCTCTTGGTACTCACATTTAATCAGTTTAATCTTTAGTTAAATTATGTAATTAAAATAAGCACAATTGACACAAACAGGTTTAGGGCAAACACACCGACTTTTGTTAAGTATACAACTCAAACTTGGGAGCAGAAGTAAGGACAGACTGGTAAGTAGTCACTAGTAGCTCTCACACGACATGGGTGTGAACGTGGGTCATAACGTGTTACGAGTTGGGTACGTGGAAGCCAGTGAGAACATTGTCTTTTGCACATGACTCTCTGCTCTTTGTATGTACTACACACCCTCTCCCTCAAGGGCAGGTCCACAGCCATCGTTTCAAATTAGTTTCAGAGGTAGGACCAGACTGTCTGGGTTTTTGAGTTGCAAACATCTTCACCTCGATTTCTCTCTTGAGATTCTATCTGTTCTATTTCCTCCCTTCATGCCCTTCTCTAATACATGTTTTAAGTGTTGTGTTCTCCAGTTACTCTAAAGCTTACTAATTCCCTTTGTCTCTTACATTCCACCACATTTATAGGCTTCAATGTTCACTTTTACAGTGTTGTGTTACTCACTACTCTTTCTGGTGTGTAATGGTTAATTTTATGTGTCAACTTGACTAGGCCACAGTACTCAGATACTTGGTCAAACACCAGCCTAGATGTCACTCTGAAGGTATTTTTTAGATGAGATTAAAATTTAAGTCAGTAGACTTTAAATAAAGCAGATTACCCTCCATCATGTGGGTGGGTCTCATCCAATCAGTCGAAGGCATTAAGAGAAAGATACTGAAGTCCACAGAGAAAGAAGGAATTCTGCCTCAGTTGAGATTCAAACTGCAGTGTCAGTTCTCCCCAGCCTGCTGACCTGCCCCACAGAATTCAGACTTGCTGGCCCTCAGAATTGAGTGAGCCAATTTCTTAAGATCTTTTCCTATCTAGTATCTAAATAACTACTTATCTATCTATCTTTCTGTCTGTTTATCTATCTATCATTTGTTTATCCTATTGGTTTTGTTTCTCTGGAGAGAAACCTAACCAACACAGGTGCCATAGTCTTTTATTCTCTAGAATGTAGGCTATTTAATGCAGTGACCAGAATGATACCTCGTTCTAGTGTGTTTACGTTATGTAACCATGTGGTAGTTTGCTGAGGACAAGACTGTGTTTATACGTCTTTGTGTTTTAGGTCTAGCACAATGTCTGACACTACAAATGTTTGTTAAATGGATAAATCTCTTAGAATCAGATGATTAACAAAGGCTGAGAGAAAAGATAAGAGGAAACTTTAAAAGATGCCCAGATGAGCATAGGCAACAGATTTAGTGTTAACAATCTACAAAGTTCTAAAAGAAACCCAACTTGGATTTTGACTTAATATTTTCTTTCTAGAAATAAATATTTATGGAAAGATGGAGGTGTTGAAATTCAAAATAGGTAGTCTTAAGGAAAATATTTTCTGTACACAAAGCATAGTAAATGTACAATTTTTCATGCTAGTAAGAGATTTTAAAGATTGAAAATATAATTTCAATAATGATAAGGATAGATTTGCATCTACGTCATTTCTTACAAGGAAATTATGGCTATTCAGAGCATACCACCATCATTTGAAGCTGACATTGTGGAAAGTATTCCCATTTTTTCCAACAGGAAAAAGTAGATGTAGAGACTCAATCCTGGGTGGACTTTATTATAGTGTAATCAAATATAACATTTTAATGTTCAAAATATAAAGATTAAAGCTGATAAATGAGTATTTGTAAGAAGCAAATGAGCTCTAAATTTGTATTTTCATGTGATGTTTTCTTTTAACATTAGCAGGTTTTATCACACACTGCAATGAAGGGAAAACTCATTCCATTGAGCAGCTTAGGTACCCAACAGCTGAGAGAAATTGGTTTTATAATTTTTTCCCCATTAGTTTGGAGAGAAAATTGGTGATGACTGGAAAAACCTGAATTAACATGCTTCAAGTCATTTTAAACTCTTTAAAATAAGAAAATTGCAGATCTCTACATTATATCATTTATGTATGATTCCATATATGGAAGGTTCTTCTTGAATCTCCAAGGATCTGACTTCTATGTGTGAGATCAGCATTGGTCATGTGCAAGCAGTAATTTACTGCATATTTGAATATTGTGCTAAAACTATTAAAGCTTTTAGGAGGTAGCCTGTTAGTTACCATGACAACTTCTCTTAGATAGGGAATTTCTTTGCTTAAATTAAAAAATATCAAGTGCTGATTGTTTTGCAGTAGTAAAATGTCAGGCTTAAAACTAAAATTATATATTGGGTATTATGAGAGCAGAAAAAGGTGACCAGTATCTACAATCCCTCCCTCTCCTATCAAGCCTCAGAGTTACAGAGTTCTTTCAAATTCATAAGGAACAAATGATTCTTTGTTTTCTCTTGAGGAAGGTTAGCTCTGAGCTAACATCTGCCACCAATCCTCCTCTTTTTGCCGAGGAATATTGGCCCTGAGCTCACATCTGTGCCCATCCTCCTCTATTGTATATGTGGGGTGCTGCCACGGCATTGCTTGATAAACAGTGCATAGGTCTACACCCGGGATCTGAACTGTCAAGCCATGGGCCCCCAAAGTGGAGCACGTGAACTTAACCGCTCCACCACTGGGCCAGCCCCAGAAACAGGTGATTCTTTCTTCATAAATCTATAAGAAGAAAATAGAGGGGAATGTTTTACAATCTTGGAAACTGGAAGGTCTAAATATTTTACCAAAACCATAAGTCATAATGGAAAAAAATTAATAAATGTGACAAAGAAACTAGTGATTAGCACTTGATATGAGAAAAAGTGTGCAAACTATATGACAAACAAAAGGCTAAAATTATTAATTTATGAAGAACTTTTACAATGGAACAAGAATAATGTGGTGACTAACATAAAAAGTGGCAGCAGATGTGAACAAATGATTAGAAAAAGAAACATTGACTAGTGAACATGAAAAATACTCTGCTTCATTTCAATAAAAGAAGAGGAATTTGAACAAATAACGTATTAGTAGTAGTAGTAGTAGTAGTATCATTATTTGCTGAGGAAGATTAGCCCTCGGCTAACATCTGTGCCAATCCTCTTCCACTTTATATGTGGGACACCTCCACAGCATGGCTGACGAGTGGTGTAGTTCTATGCCTGGGATCTGAACTGGCGAACTTGGGCTGCAGAAGCAGAGCACACCAAACTTAACCACTGCACCATGGGACCAGCCCCAATAACATTTTATTTTATAACTTTCATATCGGCAAAGACTGCAGAGTAGGACAATACCCAGCACTGGTGGTGAACCGGCGAAATAGGCACTATAAACTATTATTGGGAGTATAAACATGTAAACTGATAGTCATCATGGGAGATAAATTGGCAATGTGCTTTTTTATTGAAATATAATTATCATATTATAAAATTCGCTACTTTATTTTATTTTAAAAAATGTATTGTCTGGAAAATGAGATAGCCAAATTTGTTAAATTTTATGTAAAGTAAAAGTAAATGGGCCATGAGAGAGGACTCAACACATCCTTTTATGAGCAAAGTGTGTGAGCTTGAGTGAGTGAACTGAAGTTTGTTATTTGATCCTTTTACTTGGTTCTCAGCTGTGCAGATAGTTGAGGATGCCAGGAGGGACTTGAATACATACATAATTATTGTTTTTCTCAAGAATTTGTAAAGAAAGACTTTGAATTTTAGGATTTCAGGTCAGATAGTTTTTCTGGACCAAATTCTACTTTTAAAATCTAAAATTCACAATTTTAAAGTGTATAATTCAGTAGGTTTTACGATATCCACAGGTTTTGGAACCATCGGCACTAATTCCAGAAGGTCTTCATCGCCCTCACAAGAGATCCCTACAGCACTACAGTCACTCCCCACTCCCTCCTCCTCCAGCTCCCGGCAACCATGATTCTGCTCTCTGTCTCTATGGGTTTGCCTATTTTGGGAAAATAATATAAACGGCTCATGGAATATGTGGCCCTTCGTGTCTGACTTCTTTAAATCGGCATATTTTCAAGGTCCATCCATGTTATAGCATGCATCAGTACTTCCTTCTTTTTATTGCTGACTAATGTTTCATTGCCTGGATAGACCACATTTTGTTTATCCATTCATCTGTTGATGGACATCTGAGTTGTTTCCACATTTTGACAGTTGTATATAAAGCTGTAATGAACATACCTATGCAAGTTTTTGTTTGAATACCTGTTTTCAATTCTTCTGAGTATATACCCAGGAGTGGAATTCTGGGTCATATGGTAACTCTGTGTTTACTTTTTGAGGAAGTGCCCAACTGTTTTCCAAAGTTGTGGCACCATTTTACATTCCACCAGCAATACACATTGCTGTTTACTAAGGGTTCTAATTTCTCCACATCTTCACCGACACTTGTCATTACCTGACTTTTTGATTCTAGCCATCCTAGTGGGTATGAAATGATACCTCATTGTGGTTTTGATTTGCATTTCTCTGATTACCAATGATGTCAAGAATCTTTTCATGTGCTTATTAACCATTTTTACATCTTCTTTGGAGAGACATCTAATCAGATTCTTTGTCCATCTTAATTGGGTTGTCTTTTTAATTATTTAGTTGTAAATGTTCTTTGTATGTTCTAGATGCAATCCCTTATCAGATAAATGGTTTTCAAATATTTTCTTCCATTCTGAGGGTTACCTTTTTCACTTTCTTGACAGTCTTCCTTGAAGCTCAAAAGTTTTTAATTTTTGTCAAGTCCAATATTTTCTTTAGTTGCTCTGCTTTTGGTGTCACATCTAAGGAACCACACATTGCCCCAGGCAGCAGCAACTAATATATCAACATGCAAATGTTTTTGACAAATGCTCCCACGAAGCCACCTCAGCACAAGGAAGCAAGCCCTTTGAGCTGGTCCTCCAGGAAGGCACCAGACAGGTAAAACAATCAACTACCATTCCTTGTGAATGAGACCAATTCTGCCTCCTCTTGTGCTGGTGCCTGTCCCAAGACTGTGGGCTGTTAGCTTGAAGGCATCTGCCATGCTGGGGAGTGGAGTGTGGGACCAGAGTTAGTTAGAATACCACAAGACTCTCTGTTCTTACAGATATTTAGTCAACTTTTCTTGATTAAGTCCCCTGGTTGCTGACAGCTTTTGCTTAGTTTCTAGAACTGCAGAAAAGTTGATTTTGAGAATTTTTGCCAGTTTAGTCATGATTTTATGAAGAGATAGACTTTTGGATTTTCTTACTGTGCCATTTTTGCTTCTCCTTCTTTCTTGAAGGACAGTTTTCTGCATATAGAATTCTTGTTTGACTACTTTGCAGCACTTTGAATATGTCAACCCATTGCCTTCTGGCCGACATGGTTTCTGACGACAGATCAGCTGTTAATATTATTAAGGATACATTATATGTGATGAGTCCCTTCTCTCTTACTGCTTTCAAGACTCTGTCTTTTGATAGTTTGATTTTTCTAGGTGTAAATCTTCTTGAGTTTATCCTTCTTGGAATTCATTTGAGTTTCTTAGATGTGCAGATTAAAGGTTTTCATCTAATTTGGGAGGTTCAGGGCCATTATTTCTCTATATTCTTTCTACCCTTTTCTCTCACTCCTCTCCTTTGGGACTCCCATTATGTAGACGTTGGTGCCCATGATAGTGTTTCACAGACCTCTGAGACTCTGTTTATTTTATTTCTTTTTCTTTCTGTTTTTCAGATCAGATAATCTCAATTGACTTATGTTCAAGTTTTCTGTTTCTTTCTTCTGCTAGCTCTAATTTGCTGTTAGCTACTGTACTGAATTTTTCCATTTCAGTTATTCTATTTTTCAACTATTTTAAACTAGTTTATAATTTCTATCTGTTTATTAATATTCTCTATTTGGTGAGACATCATTCTTGTATTTTCCTTTAGTTCTTTAGAGCTGAAACCAGGTCTAACAATAGCTCCTAGGACATATTTGTAATAGCTGATTTAATATCTTTGCTTATTAAGTCCATGTCTCTGATTCATCAGGGAGAGTTTCTGTTGACTATTTTTTTTCTATTATGGCTCAGACCTTCCTGTTTTGGGATATCTCATAATTTTTGTTGCAAACTGGGCATTTTAAATAATATAATGTGACAGCCTTGGAAGTCAGACCACTGCCCTGCTCCAAAGGGGTCGCTGTTCTTTCTGTTTGTTATTATTGGTGCTGTTTGTTTTGTGACTTTCCTGAATTAATTCTGTGAAGCCTGTATTCTCTTTGAGATGTGGCCATGGAAGTCTCTGTTCATTTAGCTCTCTGGCCAGCTAGTGACTGAAGAGAGATTTCCCTAAACGTCTTGAACTGGGAAGTCGCACAGCCTCTGCTGTGGGGATCATGTGCTGGTGTCTCTCTAACGCTCTGGCAGGTGGTGTGCACACTGCCTCAGCCGTCATCCTGCTGTGGAGTGGTGTGGTGAGCCCCAAGTGGACACACAGGGAGAGATGTGGGCCTCTCAGTGCTCTCCTGGAGACATGCGTGTGACTCAATATCCCCAGGAACAGGTCGGGGCTTTTCAAAGCCCTTATGGATATGTTATCCCTCAGATTTTCCTTTCGTTATTCTGGTCAGCTTCTCGTTTGCCCCAAATATTGTCACTGCCTCAGGCCTTAGGCAGTTGCCACTGACTTTTTTCAACCAACATCCCAGGGAAAAGACTGTTTACACTGAGTGAGCTCTGAGTCAGGTCAAATAAAGACAAGTCCTTGAGTGGAGGTTTCCAGAGAACTGCCAGACATGTCAAGTAGGAGCAGCTATCTGGGCATGGGCTTTAGGGAACTTCAAACCCGTCCTGCCCACTCTCATGGCTGCCAGGCTGCTCCTCTTCACAGCTGCCGCGCCTGTGAGGCTGTTGGTTTTCAAGGCTACTGCAGACCGGTGGAGGAGGGTGAGAACAGGATAGGTCAAAACGTCATGAACATCATACCAAGATTCAGCCCTTTTTCTTGGATAAAAATTCTTTGGGTTGTTGCAAGCCTTTGGTTAATTTCTAGAATATTGAAAAAGTTTATTTTGACAATTTTGCCAGTGTTCTCATTGCTTTTATGGAAGAGTAGATTTTCAAGGTCCTTCCTCCACCATTCTGGGAATGCTGTTTAATCTGCACATGAAATCTTAAAATAATGTTTGTGTACTTACCTAGTAAAGTGTGGTTAACTACTAAAATGTGTAGTAGTCAGGGACTACTAAATAGGTAGAGATATAGCAAATGTAGAAGAATAATAAAAAATAAAGAATCTGTCTACTCAGACAAGCACCCTGGCCCCAAGCCAAGACTCAGGTCTCTTGGGAGAGGGTGTGGCTGCCACAGGAACACTCAGTGCATCAGGAGAAGAGACCCTTGTGGAGGGTGGGCCGAGGGAATGCGAGTGTCCCTATGGTGTGGCTGCCACCCCTCCCCGTGCCCCTCCATGGGCACGTGCCAGAAACAAAACCCCTTCCTCTTGCTGTTGACAAATCCTAACATCGCCAGCTGGCAAAAGAGATGTTGGCAGTGTCCAGTTCCCGTGTCACAAAGCAAGGCCAAGAAAGGTGAATTTGGATCAGAGAGGCAGTGTATAAAGCCAGCACAGCATCTTTTGATAAAGCAAATGTCCTCCTCTGCAACACATCCAGGCTCAGTCCCTCCCACGCAGACGCCGGCATTCTACGAACAACCCCCAAACCACAGTGTCTTCATTCAAATGATGCCTCGGTTCATCGGAACACAGGCCGTTTATCCAGGAAGCCTTCATCCTATCAGTTGACCTTCAGATTTTTCGGATGCTCACCAGGTAGATCCCTTGAACATGTGAATTTTTTTCTTTTTAATGTTTTGTACCTCAAGTCTAGTTGGTTAAACCTGAATAGCAAGAGCCTAAGTTTTGTGAGCTTCCAATGCAATAACAGAATCGGCCACTTTGTGAAGCATAGCTCATGCACTGGCAAGTTGATTCAGACTCGTTATATTTAGTGGTATGAGTAAGTTCCAAGATGTAAACCAAGTTACAGAAGGGAACATACTAATGGGCAGAGTTGGGAGCCTCTTGGCAGCCGCCGGCAAAACCACACACCACCCTCAGCGTCTGCAGCTGGCTCGCAAGATTTCCTGGGGCAAAATCTCCTGGTAGAAAATTTTTAATAACTCTGTTTGAGAAGTCACCTTCCTAACACTGCCTAGCTACGTGTTCGTTTACAAAATAAAGTTGGTTTTGGGAAAACACGAGAACTAAATACAGTTGGCTGCAGGACACAATAAAGAGCTGTCATTGATGGAGTTTGGCCATTTCGGCATCAGAGCTAATATGTTATGAATCTCCTCGTCATCCTGATGGCTTTCCTGCAGTTTCCCTTACTCTCCATCTAAGAGTGTGATATGAATCACCTCGTCCATCTACACTGGAACTTAAGGGGGGAAAGTAATGTAAAACGTAGTTTTCTGGAATATGAAATACAGGCAATGGGATGAAGAAGAAACAGGAGTAAACCCCTTTTTATCAGAAAGTCACTTCAGAGCACAGCCATTGTGCCCCAGGAGAAACTATTGGGAGCTACATTGCCCCGTACATGCTTGCACCAATCAGTCTGTGGAAGAAATGATCAATTTTGTTGGGGCTGTGGAGGCGAGACAAGAAGAGAAAAAGACTTGAAATGCAGTTGCCAAGATGATTTGGTGACTGGAATGCAAGGTCTCAAGGCAAATGTCCCTCTCTGAGCTTCCGGGAGGTCGTTTTCACTTGAGGCGGAATCAGAGGCAGAGGCCCATTTTCCAGTGTTGATGGCAGAGAGGCCAGGGCCCCAAACCACCCGAAACCCAGGCTAAGCCCAGAGGGCCCTGACCCGGGTGCCTCTCCAGCTTCCAAGCGGTGGTGTCAGACGCACTGAGCACACCCTGCGAGGCACCTGCCTGTGGGCCAGAGCTCAGAGGCCGGCTCCCCTACAGTCCCTCCAGAACAACTGACAGGCTCCCCTGTTGGTATTAGCCACCAGGAAACCAGGAATACTGGATGCCTGGCAGAGTGATTTCAAAACAAACATGGACCGTGAAATTTTTTCTAAAATTTAAAACCACTAGTCTTATCAGTGTCTTGAAGATGAAATAGCAAATAGGATATAGACATCTGTGGGCTCTCACATCCTCGCCTGCCCACAGAGGGGTGGCTTAGGACGGGTCCATATACGATTGTCCATGACTAAAGCAGCTTGCTTTCCCCTGGAAACTGTGCCCCGGGCCAGTTCTGTTCCAGTAGCAAAGCCCAACCCAGTCGGGGGTTTAAGGGGTACCAGGGGCCTATTACGGCCTTGAGCTGCAGCTCCCTGCTTCATTAGCAGCTGCGTTGTTCACAGTCCTCTCTTCACTGCCTTTGCAGCAGGCAGGCTCTGTATCCCACTTAGTTCCATGCTGGGGAACATCCCCTAACCTTCTCCATCAACCCTGTTGTGCACGTGGACAGTAAAGACTCCTCAGAAAGTGCAGGCTTGCAGGTTGCAAGAACGCAGTCTGCATTTCATCCACGCTTACTTCACACTCCCCATACTCAAAGAGCAAATGACCCGTGCAGCACCTGGAGACCCTATGATGTCATACTTGGGCCTTTTGTCCGCATGGGCATTAAACTCTTTATGGAAAATATGTTCTGCAAAAAATGTACCTTCTCACTTTTAAAATTAGCCAGGAGATGAAAATAATAGTTTTCCATTTTTGTTCTTCAAAAGAACAATTTGACCCTTGACCAACATATAGGTAGAAACTCCCTCCTAAGGGTCCAGCTGATTGCTTTTTGAGTCTAGACTAACTTCAGATTGAGCCTGTTCTCAGAGGTATGTAGGTGTGGCAACAGAAACAACTTCCAAGCTCGTCTGCAATCATTACTCCTGAGCAAACCCAGTTCTGTACCAGGTCTAACTGGCAAAGTCCACAGAGAATCACATCTTTTAAATGTCTGAAAAACAGTATCAAGGGCTTCATTATTAATAATTGCATTCAGCTTCCTTTGAAGCAAAGATACTGAATGTGGAGAAGGAAAAACAGACTTAAGTTCAAGCCATCTTTACTCTCGCTTTCCCTCACCTGGGTCAAGAAAGCGTGTCAAGGCCAACATAATCTTTGGAGTGAAAAGAGACGTTTTAGGACAAAGTGGCAGTTTAAGTTGTGTGTGGACATTAGCTCCTCACGGATCTGAGTCACAAGTTGTAAACGCCCCTGAGGGTTACAATTACAGCACCGAGTGATACCCACGGGGACACTTCCTAACACAAACTGATAAAATTCCACGTTGGCACAATTTCTAATCTGCTCCCTGCGAATCCAAGTTCCACGTATAGTGTGGCTCAGAGAGCACTGTGACCACTTGGCTCTCCTCGGCCACTCGACCCCACCGGCTCCTGGAGAGTTCCCACAATCTCTCCAAGCCAGGGGTCCCAGCCCAGGCCCAGCCAGCGTCCAGCTCTGCCATCTGCAGCCACCGCTTCTCCTTTCTGAGCCTCTTTTTCTAACCTTTAAGATGTGGGTGGTCCTGCTCAGTACTAGGATTTTAGGGTTCTTTCTTTGAGGCTCATGTGAGTTCCAGCTTCCTTGTGAGGAAATGGAAAGAAACCCAGGTAAACCACAGAAACCAGTTTTGGGGTGTGGGTGGGGTGAGAGGCAGAAACAGTGAGGCTGTAGAGCCCCGTCCAGCAGCTTCTGCAGGGCAGGCCTACAGTCAGAAATCATTCTTGTTTTTCTCTAGGACAGGCATTTGCAAAAAACATTGTATTTCCCTTCAATCAATTTTCTATCTCCTCAGTTATGATTTTTTGAAAATATACACCATAAATTTGGCCTCTCCATAACTTTATTTAAAAAGTAAATCAACTAACAGGTATTTAGTAAAAACCTACTTTATAGTCATTATTGCTACACTGAAGCCAAGAGTTATATGCAAATCTTTTCCCAGAAAAATTTAGTAGAGTGACCAAAGATTAACTGGTAACAAAATCAACAAGTAACTTGTTGGTAGCAATTCAAAGGAACAGCCCAGGGATGTGGTGGTGGACTGTGAGGACTGCCCGGAGTCCCCTGGTGGCACCTGCCCAAAGGCACCTGGCCTCAGGCCCTGTCACTTGCCCTCGTCTGAGTTCCTCTGTACCTGGAGGTGCAGACAGCCCCTGAGCCCCAATTCCGCCAGCATGCTGTGCCTGTCCACTGTCCCAGCTGAAGGATTCCCTCCCTCACCCCTGCTCCCACACATTTTGCGTGTACCTTTGTTATGTAACTCATCGCATCCACTGCAAAGTAAACTTTCAGTTGCTGGGATCATTCATCTTTTTACCACCGAGCCACAGTATCTGCCAAACACGCAATAGATCTCCTGTAAGTGATGAGTCGATTCGATTCTGTCTAAGAGCTCTAGTGACTGGAAATGGTCTCATAGAGGTGGCAGGGTTCCAGGTGGGCAGTGAGGATTCGGGATAAAATTCGGCCCCTGAAAGCTACAGCAAAGGCATTCCAGAGCGCAGGCCAGTGGGAGCAAAGGGAGGGAAAATAAAGGAGAGATCACCCAAGGAAAAACAGACGAAGAGTTAGAATGGAGCCAGCTGTGAAGGACCTTAGACTCCAGGTGGAAGAGCCGCAGCTTGACTTGGTGGCTATCGGGGACTACTGGGGTTCTTGAGCAGGAGCGTGGCACGCAGACAAAAAAAACACATTCTTGATTGCTCAACCTGCCACAGACAACAGAGATCCCTTTTCGTAACTGGACCAGGAGACGAGGGTCTGGGATGGAGATGCAGAGGCTGCCTTACGAGAGGCTAGTCAGCTGTGAGAAAGGGATCAGCCTGGACGGTTAGAAAAAAGGCTTAGGACAACTGCCTTTAACTCAGTTGAATGTTTCTCTCCGTGACTAATTTAGTTAAGAAATTAGGAGGAATTTCTGTTGGTTCTGAGAGACATGAGAATACTTTACTCGAAGAGGCTGTGAACTTTCCCTGTCTGCCTGAGGTTCCCTGGGCAACACAGCCATAACCCCAGCCAAACTTGGACGTGTTGGTTGTCACCCGGAGCAGCCAGAATTAGACGCAGCCCAGGGTGAGTACACATTGCAGCCTTGGGGAGGAGCCAAGGCTGACATCAGAAGAGCGGCATCAGCCGTCAGGTCAGGGGCAGGGGAACTGTAAACAGGTGAGACAAAAGGTCAGGCACGGGGGCAAGAACGCAAGGCAGGATGTATAGTCCAGCCACTTACTGTGGCCAATGGTATACATTAAGCTAAAACCAGTTTGCAAAAATTGAATTGACTGACTCACGCAGCTAAGTCCAGCAGGGTTAGTGGTCATGGACGACGTGACTGAGACGGGCCCAGTCTCTCCTCCTTTCTGGTCTGTTCTGCTCACGGTCTTAGCTCCGTTCTCAGGTGACACAGCTCACACACCGTTCTCTGAGCAACTCCAGCAGAAAGGAGGAATTCCCGCTTTCCTGTAATCCTTTGGACAGGATCCCATGCTTTGTCTTGGGCCCAGAGTCCTCTCCCGTCCCTCTCCCTTGTCCCCTGCATCCCGGGTGCCATGTCCTCCTCCAGGTCCCGGATGCACTGCCTCTCCTGCAGGCTTCAGCACATGTTGTCCTACTTTTCCACCTGGAACAATCTTTGTCCAAGCCCTTGCCATCACCTGGGTCTCAGCTTAAATGTCGGTTCCTTTAGAAGGCCATTCCCGAACTCGGAGGCCCTGAGGAATGCGGCTTCTTCGCACCGTTTGCTATTTATCTTCCCTGGTAAACTGTGAGCTCTGGGAGGGCAGAGCTAGTGTGTGTGTTCCTACCACAGAATTGGTAACATAGAGTCAAGTTTCAGAGGCTCTTTGGGATCAAATACAGAAAAGCAGCAAATGTCTGTGACTGTCTGATCCGGCCTTGGCAAGCGCGCTTCTGTCCTCTGTTCCAGCGTCTCTCTGAGCTGAGCCCCGGCGGAGTGTAAGGGGTGTGTCTGGAGACCTGATTCCACGTGTGCCGCTGCGCTCACGTCCAGCGTGCTAGCTGGATCTGCCTTCCAGCCCTGCGCCTTCCCTTCTGCTGCTGAGAGGGCCACTCGCTGCTGTTGGCTCTCCCCGGGGTCTCTGGCACGGCCAGTCTAGGCGGAGCTTCCACGGCTGGGCAGTTGCACGCGACGATCTTGAGGTGCCTTGCATTGGACCTGTGCCTGTTCCTCCTTTGCTGCCGTGCCTCCTCCTGTCCTCTGTTGCCTCCTTGAGAGCCCACGTCTTCCTTGATAAAGCCTACATTTGGAAAGCTTTGTGAAACAGTCATAGGAGCTGCGAAATTCAGGCCGGCCCACTGCGTCTGAAGGCCTGGAGCTGGAGCTGTTCCACGTGCACCTCCCCAGTCACCCTCCAGAGAAACAGACAGGAGATACGCCACCTACATAGCTAGGCTTTAGACCCAGGTCTCCAGGGAGCATTGAAGGGTGTGGAGAACACTATCCCTTTAGTCGAGATTTCCTACCAGTTCACCCCATATCAGAATCCCTGTAACCCAAAAGAAAGATATTAATAATGAGAAAGATCTTAGACTGAACCCAACGTCAGGGGTAACGTGGAGCCCTCTGAGAGGGCAGCTGGACCAGAGGGTCCATCAAGTGGGAAACTTACCGTAAACCAAGAGGAGGGTCGGCCATGTGCCAGTTCCCTGGGCCCTTTCACTACATGGCGTTTACACAACACAGGATGGGATGTGCCTTCTGGAGGAGTTGAGGTCACTGGCACAGCGAAAGGCTTCAGAAGGACTGGCCAGTCAGGTGGTGGCAGGTAAGTGGCGTGAGGCCTTCCTGGTGCCAGTGTGGCCCATCTGGTGTTGCTTCTGTTTGACCCCTCATGGCTTGCTGCCCTGGAAGCTGGGAGCCCCGGCTACCCCACCCATGAGCAGGTGTCAACACAGTGCCCACACTGAGGCCTGGAGCTTCTCCCAGATGAGGGAGGAGGAACATCAAACGGGCTGCCCCAGGCCCTTGGTTTCCAAGGGCATCCAAGGGAGAACTTTGTGGCTGTGCAAGTACTTTATAAGGATGGCCACTCAGAGAAAAGCCACTGATAAATCATTGAAACGGAGGCAAGGGACACTTTTATGCCATGATTTTCAAAAAGCAGTTTGCCTAGGGCCAGCCCCAGTGGCCTAGCAGTTAGGTTTGGTGCACTCTGCTTTGGCAGCCCGGATTCAGTTCTCCAGCATGGACCTACACCACTTGTCTGTTAGCAGCCATACTATGGTGGTGGCTCACATACAAAAGAAAAAAAGAGGAAGATTGGCAGCAGATGTTAGTTCAGAGCAAATCTGTCTCAGCAAAAAAGGAAAAAGAAAAAAGTTGTTTGTCTAAACCAATACAGTTCAATGGATAAAACACTGGCCAGGATGCTGGTCTCTGCTCTGACACAACCTGTGTGATGTTAGAAAAGTCTCTAAGCCTCTCTGTGCCCCAAACTCTCACCTGTGCAATGAGGAGGGCTAGCTTGGTCTCGCTAGAGCAGTCTCCAGCTCTGAAAGGTTTGAGTCTTTCCCACTCCAATACGCTGGAATCCTATAATCATCTCTTAAACCTTCTGTCAAATGTGCTTCCTGACATTTCTTCTAACCGGTTCCTCCAAGCACACATAACAGCCAACTCCGGATCCTGACGCTACTGAAGCTCTGATTACAGATTCTCTCTCCAGTTTCGTAGTTCACTGCAAAACAAACCTTCGACAGGGACAAAGTAAACCTTCCAACAATCGCGGCTCCTGAGTCTGCCCAGGATTGCTTCTGGGGATGTGTTGGTGGGGAGGACCGTGGCGGGAGAGGGGAGCCAGCAGCCCCGGGCAGGATGGGGAGTCGCAGGAACCCTCATCCCTGGGGCGTGGAGCTGGCTTCGCTTTCGGCAGTTGCTGTTCTGATGTGCTTGTTGTCAGGACCACCAAACGACAGCCAGTCCTCTTGGAGGTCAGGTTTAGGGCAGAACTGTTGCTGCTTGTAAACAGGCACAGCGGTGCGAACTTGAGAATCTTGTGGGATTCAGGGCAGTGGCCAATGGATTTCTCTTCCTTTCAGGTGTCTTTCTCATCTGTACCTCTCTTTCCAGTTCCCTCCATGCTGCACGACCTCAGCCTGCCTTGCTGGTCCCCAGGCTGTCTCTCAAGTCTCACTGAGTCCCCAGCTTTCTTTTTTTTTTTTCCTCTGAGGAAGATTCACCCTGAGCTAACATCTGCTGCTGATCTTTTGTTTTGTATATGAGCTGCTGCCACAGCCTGGCCACTGACAGATGAGTGGTGTAGGTCTGCACCTGGGAACCAGACCTGGGCTGCCAGAGCAGGGCACGCTGAACTTAACCACTAGGCCGTGGGATCTGCCCAAGCAACACTGTTTTCTTCAGGCCACTTCTCTGCCCTGAGGCCGGCACTGGTCCTCTGATTGCTGGTGACCTCAGGGCGACACTCCTGACACTGCTTGTCCCAGGCAGGCAGGTGGGCCCTGAGGCTCCTCCCATCCGTGTTGAGGAGTCATGGCCCTAAGTGGGCATGGATCCCAGGTGAGTTACCCAGGCTCTGGCCTCAGTTGTCAGGGCTTTGATGAAGCTCAGGTGAGATGGTGTAAGCATGGTGCCTAATGCCAATGCCTTCACCTTGGCTTCTCTGGAGAGTCGCACAGCAGCTCACTCGCAGCCTCAGAGCTCTCACCTGGTGCGTGGAATCTCTGTTCACAGAGACGCCCCCCACGATCACTGGGGTCTCCCTTCCTCTCCACCCTGGGGCTATGTTTGGCTGTAGCCTCGTCATATTCTGCAGGCTGGGCCCTTGCAGCGGGCCTCGTCTACCCCCATCCTCCCCAGTTCCACCTCCACCCTGCCCCCGGAGTTCCTGTGACAAGTGGAATCTGATCAGGGCACCCTCTCCTGATCCTCCGTCCCTGTAGGGTGAGCATTGACTCCACCAACTCGTTTCCACGGCCCTGCTCACCTGGGGAACTTGGATCGTGTGGGGCGTCCTGAGACGCAGTGCCAGACCATGTGCTCAGGCTGGACTCTGCCGGGACATGTGCCCAACAGCCCAGAGAACACCCGGTCTTCGTGACAGCACAGCGTCTAGGTCACCAGCTCCACCCAGTGCCCGGAACAAGTGGACCTGCCGATGTTCTCATTGTTGACCCCACTAGAACCATTCTTACAACATATTTCCTTAAAAAAGAAGCACTTTAAAACAAAACACACAAAACCAACTCACTGTATTCACCACAAATGGCCAATGCTCACAGCAGCACACCAGACGCCTCTGAGCAATGCGTACCCTCCCTTCCACCAGCAAGGTTGAGTATTCCTGTTCCTCAGCCTGTCTGTTCCTCAGCGTGTCTCTTCCTCAGCACATCTGTTCCTCGGCCTGTTTTTTCCTCAGCGTATCTGTTCCTCAGCGTTTCTGGTCCTCAGCGTGTTTGTTCCTTAGCATGTCTCTCCCTCAGGCTGTCTGTCACTCAGCACGTCTGCTCCTCAGCATGTCTGTTACTCAGCCTGTCTCTTCCTCAGCCTGTCTGTTCCTCAGCGTGTCTGTTCCTCAGCGTGTCTGTTCCTCAGCCTGTCTCCTCCTCAGCCTGTCTGTCCCTCAGCGTGTCTGTTCCTCAGCCTGTCTCCTCCTCAGCCTGTCTGTTCCTCAGCGTGTCTCTTACTCAGCATGTCTGTTCCTCAGCCTGTCTGTCCCTCAGCCTGTCTCTTCCCCAGACTGTATCTTCCTCTGTGTGTCTCTTCCTCAGCTGTCTCTTCATCAGCATGTCTCTTCCTCAGCTGTCTGTTCCTCAGCCTGTTTTTTCCTCCGCTTTGTCCTCCTCAGGTGTCTGTTCTTCAGGATGTCTCTTCCTCAGCGTGTCTGTTCCCTTGCATATCTCTTCCTCTACCCATCTTTCCTCATCGTGTCATGCCCACCTGTACTTACTAACCAACAACAGTAATTAGTAGCACACACATTGGAGAAATATGAACAGAGAATTAAAAACAGCTTTTTGTTTTATGGTAACTAAATTGAATGCTTTGGAAAGGATTGATTCATGCCTTTTGCTAAAAAAAATTGCTTGTTGAAATCAGTATGTAAAAAAGCCTCTAAAAATTTAAAAATTGTAAAAATGATGAACTGTGTTGTTCTCAAATGGCCTTACCTCAGTGTCCTTAAGTGTTTTTTCATTTTTACTCACACAATATTTGAACAGCACAGATGGTGTATCATGGGTGTGGTTTATTCCAGGAAAGAAGTAGAATTTGAATCAGCAAACTTTGTTAAATGCAAAGCTACAGACTGCCATCAAAACACAAGTGAGCGAATGCACTTCTGTGTTTAAGGTGACATTTTCATGGTTTTCTGGTCAGATTAGTGGGCCAAGGGCTGCTGATGGAGTTGTCCATTCTCCGCCCTGGTCAGAATGCAGGGACCTCACCTCACTGTGCCTCCACCACCCAGCAGAGACCCTCACACCAAGCTGTCACTGAATATCTGCCAGATGAGTGAGGACAAATAAGCTCATTGGGCCAGTAAACTCACCTCGGCCAGCCTTGGCGCAGGGAGGAAAACTGACTGTCCTCCATCCTGCGTGGAGGCTCAGATTCTGTAAAGGAGAGAATGTCGAGGAGGCCCCCACACAGAACAAAACCTACGGAGGGAAGAGCCTCCGACCGGGAGCCGAGGGCAACTCTGATCGCCAGAGCCCTTCCTGGGTCACCACGTACTGCTGAAACTTTTCTGAAATGGATTGGTTCACTTTTCTGGCTGAACACATTTGACTCTGTATGATTCAGAAGACACAGAAGCGTCTCGCTGTGGTTTGAGGCCTGGTTCAGAACATCAATTCTCACTGTTGGTAGGAAGTGTGGGAGACTGGGTTGAACCTGCACTGACCCCCAGGAATCGCCTGCTTGAAGGTCTTCTTCCCTGTGTCTCCCGTAATTCTCTGCAAACAGCTTGTTTTCATGTCATCTGCCTCTTTCGAAAGTCGAGTAAATCCTGCCCCATTTCTTTAAAATAAAATTCTGAATTGTTGGACTCTGATAAACTGGAACTTCCCCATGTTATTTTATAGCTAAATTACTAAACATTAGGCCTGGCTCCCCTCACTACCACCCCAAGGACATTTCCCAGGCTCGTGAGTCCTGCTCCACTGTGAACCTGCTCCCCTCACAGGGGACTGTCTGTCGGCCCAGAGACGTCTCCCAGGACTCAGAGCTCATGGTGGGGAATCCTGAGCACTTTCCAAACCATCTGTGGAGAAGACTCACTTATATTTTTAATTTCCAAGTCATTACAGACCAATACTGTTATAAAATACAATAAAAATTAATTACCAGAAAAATAAAATTTAAAAAGATGTCCAAAAGCAAGCCCAGTTTTTTAATTAGATTCAAAAGACATAAAAACATATTTAAATACATATAATCAGAACAAGCATAGTGTAGGCAAATTACCAAAAACATGCCCATGGTTCACTGGCCAGTGTGCATGCTAGCGCACGTGTAATACTTTGTAGTTTTGCAATCGTAACTGAATGAAACCTTAGAAACAGCCATCACCCTGCGCCAGGGCTGAAAGCACCCTGCAAGAGCCAGTTTCAAGTCAGTGGGACGCATAAGCTTGCTTCCTGCTCTGCTTATCTCATCTAGGCTGGAGAGACGACGAGACGTACACGCAGGGGTAACGGACACTGACTTTTTTCACGTTTGGTCTTTAGAAACTTGGAGAAACCTGTCTGACAGAGGAGTGCTGATGGGATGGAAGAGGAGAGATTAAGCAATTTCAGCCGGTTTAGGATATCCCTTTCAACTTTATCCAGCGTGAAGCAAGCGACACCTTCAATCTCTCGTCAGCAGTCAGCACCAACCGTGCGTTCTGTAAAATCACAGTCACTTCTCCGTCACAGCTGACGAAGTAGTCCAAGGTACCACTCACTACGGTGTGGACCTGCTGTGCAGGAGAAGCGGGCGGTGCCCACGCACGTGCGAGCCCCACACACATGCGAGCCCCACGCCCCCAGGCTGGCCTCGCCTGGCAGACAAGGCAGGGCACTGATCACGCCTTGGGGGACTGTGAGGGGCCACATCCCATCAGGGTCCTGAAGGCTGACGCCCGACAGCTGCACTCAGCTGTCCATGGGCTGCACGCACACAGTCGCTCCTGGAACTCACCTGGAAAGGGCGGGTGTATCCTCAGCTCTAGCATTTAATGGGTTTTGCACAGCATTGTTGGGGGGTCGTGTGTGTGTGTGTGCGCACAAGTGTGTGAGAAGTGTGTGTGCACATATGGAATGTGTGAGTGCGCGAGCTGTGTGCATGTGCATGCGTGTGTGAGATTGAGGAGGGACACAGGAGTTGCTGTGTGCTGCCCCCCATGGCTCCCTTAGACCCCAGAAAGCATCTGAACAGTGGTTTTCACACATGCACCCTTTTTTAAGCAGCAATGTTTTGAGTGAAATCACCCACAGAAGTGCACCGTGTAAAACAGACAAGCCGAGTTCTCAGTTGACACTCATGGAGGCGAGGAGAGACCCACCCTCTTTGCTGTGGCAGCCCACAGCAGCTTATCAAACCCTCAGCCCTCTATTCAAAGGTGAGGAAAGAACAGGAGATTCGCGTAGGAGGAGAGCCCTGGAGCACCTTCTGTCGAGATTCTGCCTATCTCCCTGCTCGGTGCCCCATTCTCCCCTTGGGTGACTGTCCCCAAGGTCAGTGGTGCTCTGAGCAAAACCTGGATTATGCAGCTGCTCGAAGCTGGGGTCCAGCCCTGAGCCTGCAGGCCCTTCTGGGGAGTGATGCTGAGCTTTACCCCAGTGACGGATTCATTAGCACTTAGGCCTAAATGACTAATGATCAATGACAAAGTCTGTGGGCGTTCTGAGGGGATCTGAGGCATTCAGTTCTGAAGGTGGGTGAAGGGGCTGCCCTCTGCCTGTATCAAGGCCAGTGTTCTGTCTGCTCTCTGAGGCTGGTGATGGCCACCCTGACTCTCTGGCCCTGGCTCCTTCTCTGGCATATAGATGACAGGAGCCCAAAAAATTTGATGAGGGAAGGAGGAAAAAAGGAAGAAAGGAAGGAAAGGAGGAAAGAAAGAGAAAGGATAAGAGAAATTCCCCTTGTGCATCAGTGGTTCAGCATCCTCATTTGCAGATGAAAAAACACACCCCTGATAGATTGACTTGTGCAAAAATACACAGAAATGTGCGCACCCAGCCAGAACATCTCACTTATCTGTCCATTCATGTATCCGAGGTGTACACAATGAGCTTCTACAATGTGTCGTATGGGGATGCTATGACAGAACACAGCTGCTGTCCCCACACAGGCCAGCTGGGGGTACAAATAGGCAAACAGATCATTGAAGGCATGACGGCTGCTAAGATAAGCTCGTGGAGGAGCTGCTAATCCCCCAGATGCTTTGGGGGCTTCCCTGGGAGGGGGGTCCCGTGAGCTGAGTCTTAAGGACCAGAAGGAGTTAGCCAGACAAAGGAGCGAGGACGACTTGGGAAGATTCCTGAATCTGTGGCCACATTCAACCCGAGGCACAGCTGGGAGAGATGGGCTGGCTCCACGGCCTCGTGCCTCAGTTATACACAGTGTCTTCCAAGGAACAAAGAGACCACACTGTACTTTATTATCTTAGTAAACATGACAGGTGACTCAGGGCGTGGCATCCTTGATCAAGACAGTTTGTAAACGTAATATAAACACATTTGAAAAATTTTGAAAATAAACCAAAGGGGGAAATTCTTACCTCTAATCTTACCACTGAGCATGGCTAACACAACCGTTTGGATAAATTTCCTTATATTCTTTTTTATATGAATGTTTTGTGCAAAAAATGTAATCATAGTATATGTACAATTTTGCAATTTGCTTTGACAGTAACCTTTGTACTGCAAGCATTGGTTCTTATTACTACACAGTCACCACTGATGTGTCTTCAGTCTGGAGCCACCCAAGGCATGGAAATCTGAGCCTCAGCCTCCCCGTTCCTGGGCACAGGGTGCTGGCCGACACGTGGACTTAGACTGGGAGGCAGGAGTGTCCCCAGTCTTCCACCAGCGGATGAATGTCCACTGCATGCCAGGTGAGTGACCAGAATGTTCCCTACGGCACCAACATTTCTGCATGGAGACTTGCAAATCGGGTTAAAAAACCAGGAAAGCTAGACAAGATGATGGCGATGCCTGCTGTGTGAGCAGCGTGAAGAAAGCACCCAGGTGACAGGCTGAGAGTCCCTGCTGGGGCCAGGGGTAACCCACGCTAAAACCAGTTGTTTTATCTGTGAAGGGGATTATTTTTTTAAGCCCTATTTCCTAAGGTTTTCTCAAATAAGATGATAAAGGTTTTATAAACTTAAAAGCCAAGCAGAAAAATTAATATTACGTGATATCGCTCATTTCTAAGTTAATTCATAGTATCATTTTAGTTTAAACTAAAAATGTCAGATGAAATATTAATGGAAATTTTACATTTATTACAGAAGCAGTGAGAAGGAGCAGGCTGGGTGACTCTCCTGCTGATTTATTACCTTATAAAAGTTCCAGGAAATACATTTTGAAAAGACCATTTCCGGTCACTTTAAAGCACATCCCTGGGCAAGTGGCCAGGAGGCAGACACTTAAGCTCTTGGAGGATTTCAAATACATCCGCCGAGCGAGGACGCAGAGAAGAACGCACATCCTCACAGACCAGCCCTAGATCCCCAAGAGGAGACAAAGAGTTTCAGAAAAATTGCTCCTCTGGGATTCCACCCGAGAGCTCGTCCTCGTCGGGGCCGGCCCTCAGCAGAACCGCAGAGCAGGCCAAGTTCACACTCACCTCAGACTGTCCTTCTTTTGTATTTTTCTGTTTTTCACTGTTTTCCCACTTTTTGACAAATTTTGCCCTACTCAACCACTTCAATTATATGGTCATTTCCTGTTTATTTTCTTCTCGTTGAAACTTCAGTTCCTGACACTCCCATTGTTGTTCATCCAAAGCCTGCTTTTTAAAATTAATTTATTTAAATAATTTAGCAAACCGTACAAAAGCGCTCCCCAAAATAAAGACCAGGATGCCAGAATATTACTACCTCTGTCATAATAACCCCCCACACTTCTCCTTAGAGGGCCGATATCTTGTGTCACACTTATATGTATATTTCCATCCTGTACATACGTTCCTAAAAATCATATGGCTTCCGTTTTAGTAGTTTTTAATTCTTTGGGGGTTTTCATTTAGCACGCAAAATTACGTTGCTGAAATTCATTCATCCGGTTGCATGTAGCTGAGGTCTTAATTTGCAGTGCTATAAAATAATTAATTGTTTGAATATAGGGCAGTTTATTTTCCTGCTGTTTAGTCACTTGTCTTGTTTCCAGATTTTCTGTCACGTGAAGCATTCTTACTCACTTCTCTTGGTGCACACTCAAGGGTTTCTCCTGGGTCGCAGGAAATGTGAATGTTCGCACTCACAGCATAATGACAAAGTGCTTTCCAAGCAGCTGTTCTAACATAACTCGCATGAGCAACGTGGACGGGTCTGTGTCTGCCCGTTCCCACTGCGCTCTCTCCTTGAATGGGAGTAAGTGACCTCTCAGCGTGATGGAGATGCCTTCTCCTGATCACTAATGATGCTGTGCCGTCGTCAAACATCTGCTAGGTACGTACTTCATTTTCTGTGGAGTGTGTGCTACTGTCTTTTGGACATTTAAAAATGATATTATTAGTCCTTTTCTTAGATTTCTAACAGTTCTTTGAATTACAGTTTCGAATCCTTTGTCAGTCATGCGTTGCACATAACTACTCCCACTTTGTAATGTGTTTTCAAGTTCTTTAGGGTAACTTGATTTTCTATCATCAACAGCACTTGTGGTCTCATTTAAGAAATCATTTGTTGTCAAGGCCTGGAAGATATTCATCTGTGTTTTCTCCTGGTGTCTACCTGCTCTTCATTCTTTCTGGTGAAACTGAGCAATGCCACATGGGCACAGTCTCAGCCGTGTTCTCAGGTTGTACTAAACGACAGTGATGGGTTGGCCTTACCAGGGCTAAAGCACCTTTCCTAAACGTGGAACGGAAGGTCTGGATCCCCGATCGTGTGACTTAAGGTACCAGCTTGTTAGTGGGACACATGTTTTAAGGAGCCCCCCCACCCCCACCGTGTCTCCGTCTATGGGAGAAGGGACTTGTTCCTCAGAATGGGGTCCTCAGTGCAGGCTCTCCAGGTTCCCAAGACACTGTGTCTTGGGAACGCTTCATATAGGCTTTATTTCCTTGCACTAGAAACTTCTCTCTTAGAAGTACTAAAAATGAATGATTTTGGATCATCCTGCTCTCAAGGCTCTTATTCCAAAATCAGCAAAATTCCTTCTTGCTGTGAAGGACTTTTTAAAATATTAGAAACAAGGCATTATCTTGATTCATCTTAAAAGCAAAATTACTCTTGAGTGATGTATATCCTAACTTTAACAGTGAGTCTAATACAAATGTAGACAATTTGCACTGTGATTTGAGAGAAATAATTTTGGCTTCCGTTGGACAAAGCCTTCCATTCTAAAAACAACACACACATTGCTTTACTCATTTCAACCAGAAAAAAAAAATAAAGGAAAGGAGTCCAACTAAGCATCAGAATCTTCCAAACTCGACGTCCAGAAAATGAAAACAGATGGATTGCACCTGGGTGAAGTATTCCTCAACTAGCAAACCAGGAAATTCCAGGCACCTCAACACCCACAGGAGGCAAGCGAGAGTTCAGACACACCGTGCTTCCCACATGTCACAAACACCCATCCTTTTAAGTACAACACAAATGAGAAAAGTGCACAAAACATAGATGTACAGCCCAGTGAATTGTCACAAAGCAAACACTTGTGTGACCACCACCCAGGTCAGAAATAGGATGTTGTCTGTATCCGGGAGGTGCCCATACCCTGGTCCAACCAACTCTTGCCATGTTCCCCGAAGGAAACAACTCCTTGGTTCCAGCTCACTAGTTTACTTTGCCTGGCTTTGAACTTTATGGAATAGAAGAGAGTGCATTCTTTTGGGTCTGGCTTCTTTGTTGGCACATTTGGTATCTGCCATGATGATCAACTCAGATCTACTTTCCAGATTCTTCCACCTGCAGGAAGTGCCATCAGCAGAGAACCCACAACTGTCTGCTCCAGTCCGGGATTGCTCAGCTGAAGAGTACTGCCTGGCGCAACATCACACCTTTTACCAGGCCACCCCATATCCATTGGTAGATCCAGGTAGGGGAAGAAGTCCCAAATTAAGGGCCACTCTGAAGGATCATCCCAGCTCCAGAGTTTTCTGTAGGGTCTGCTGAGGCCTCTGTTGAGACTGCATCCCAGCTTGGAGTCTTCTTCACCCAGTCCTGCTTCCTTCCCTTTCACAGGTACTGACCCCAGAGCCCTCCACACTAAAACCCCAGCATAATCATTTCCATCTCATGGTCCACCTGGGAACCCAGTATGAACAGTTCATACCAGCAGCGGTATAAGAGGACAGAGACTGGGGCGCAATTTTGGAGCAAATAACCACCAGTGACAGGGCACTTATTGCAAGGAGAAGCAGAGAATGCCCCTGGCACAAGACAGGTGTGCCACAGCGAAAACTTCAACCAGTGATCAAAGAGGCAGGGTGTACTGGCAGCTGCGATATGACAGACATTTGAGAAATTGGAGAAAGGAACAGCTAGGAGGACAGTGGAACCAGATAGCAGTTGCTAACTTGAACAATTGGTGAAAAGAAGATGAAAGGGAGTGATTAGTCAGTAACTATGAGCTGAATGTGAAACCAGAGGGCCCTCAGTAGCATAAAAACGGCTCTCATCTCCTGCAGGAGGAAAGCAGGACCCATCACAGGATTCAGTCATGAAAGTGGTGGGCTGCCAAGAAGGTTAAACCCTCAAGTTCACCAGGTTTGCTCTGTCAGAGCCCGTGCCCACAGATAAGGGGGAGTCTGTCTGTTTAGAAGCTCTCTTACAGAATAAAGGAAAGCACCCCAGCAGGTGGTGAAACACAGCTAGGCTGGCTCCTAGGAGCATGGAAAGAGTGAAAGAGCAAGGGATGTTTCCACCACATTAAGTGAGGTGGAAATACCAGAATTGCCGTGAAGGATGGTGAAGGAAGGATCAACAGGCTCAGAGAGGAAGCAAATATTGATAGAAGTTACATGTGATCCACAGTTGTATTTGGAGATTCCAGCACTCCTCTCAGTGATCAGTTGAGAAGTAGACAAAAATCAGTGAGGATGAACATATCTAACCCACACTGCCAAACAATTCGACCAATAGCAGAATATGTATCTCAAGTCATGTTCTCAAATGCAGGCGGAGCGTTCCTTGAGATAGACCACATTCTGGGTCAGAGCTCTTGCTGTGCTTATTTGGTTATGCATATGACGAGTTTCGATGTATAGTATTTTCTTTTTATTTAGTTCCAAATATTTCTAATTTCTCTTTTGATTTGTTTTGACCATCAGTTATTTAAAGTATATTCATTGTACCTGTTTTTATGGATATTTTGAGAAGTATACAAAATAAGAGAAAGTAGAGCAGAGCACCTGCATATAACTGTCACTCATTGCAATGGTCATCAGCTTGGGGCCAGTCTTATTTGGTTTGCACACCACACATTCTACTGGATGATTTTGAAGCATATTTTAGTCAGCAAGTAATTTCACCCATAATTATTTCAGCATGCCTCTCCAAAAGATAATTACTCTTTTAAAAACATAACCATAATTACATATCACACATTAAAAATTAAAATAATTCATTAAAACCAACAAATATTCAGTTAATGCAGAAATATATTTTTAATTTCTAAACATAAAGGGATTTTCTAGTTATGTTTTGCCTTCTTTTACTCCAACTTAATGTTGGAGTACTATGATCAGAAAAATATTTCATCTGATTTCAACCCTTCACAATCTATTCAGCCTGCTTTATGGCTCAATACAGGCCAATTTTTACTCCATGTGCACTTGAAAAAAATGTGTATTTTGATGTTTTGAGGAGTAGTTTTCCACATAAGTTAATCAGGCCTAGTTTATTACACTATAGTGTACCTCTTCTTAAAAATTCAAAGAACTTGGAACATGTTTTACTTCATTTACCACCTCACAAACCATATGTTATTTATATCATGTATGTGTGTGTGTGTTTATCTTCATTCATATTTACCACACAAATTCACTCTTTTCATTGGTCTTTATTCCTCCCTGAATTTCTGCGATTCTATCATCCAGTATCACTATCCTCTGATTAAAATATTTAAGCAGACTTTACACATTTCCTTTAGAGAATTAGCCCTTCTTGTGACAAAATCTCTCAATTGTGCTTGTAATAAGTGTTTTAATTTTTTGTTTTCTTATTATTGAAGAATATTTTCTCTGGATATAAAATTCTAACTTGGCATTTTTATTTCTTTTAGCATTTAACAATAGCATTCTATTTTCTTCTGGACTCTTTTTTTTTTTCCTGAAAAGTAAAGTGTCTTCTAATTATTATTCCATTTAATAATTGTCTTTTCCCTTTGGCTGCCTGAAAAACGTTCTCTTTATCATTAGCATTTGCAGGTTATACCATGTCATGTCTAAATGTGGTTTTGCTTGGAGTCCATGGTGCCTCTTGGAGCTGAGGTTTCATGTCTTTGTCGCAGTTTGAAATCTCAGTGATGTCCCTTCAGATGTTGTTTCTGCTTCCTTCTCTCCTTTCTCCTTTTGCAATTACAGTCACCACCGTGCTAGACTTTTCACTGTTTCCTCTATGCCTCCTAATCTCTTTCTTTTATATTCTTTTTGTATCTTCATTCTTCATTCTATAAATTTTCTTCTTAACTATCTTCCAAATCCTCTAATTGTCTCTTCAGCTCTGTCTCTATTAATCTCATTTATTCTTACTTTTGGTTATGGTTCTTTTTAATTCTAGAATTCCCATTGAGTTCTTATGTCTTACGTGCATATCCTCCAAAACATCAGTCTTGTCTTTTATTGCCTTCATTTTATTAAGAATGGTTATTTTAAAGTCTTTTCTGATAATCCCACTGAACTTGTGGGTCTTTTTATATTGCCTACTATTTCTTGTATTTTTTCAATCACATTACTTGTCTCCTTGAAACAAAATTATTTTTTTAAATTTAGATGTGTACATTTTATATGAAAATATTTATGTAGAATGTTTAAGGCCTAGGTTGAAGTTATCTTTCTTCAGAGAGAATTTTGTTTATTTTTAACAGTTAGCTGGGCTAAGAGCATCAGAAATCCCAGATCATCTTAATCCATTTCTAAGGACTGAGAGGATGTGAATCTGGCTGCCGCCTTTGCAAGAGGTGGTGTATTTCTGAATCTGCTTTGAAGTAGGTAAATCCCTGGTTTATCAGGTCCCTCATTTTCTCGGCAGATCCTAGATTCCGATTTTCATTCCTCTTTCCCTGAAAGGCTGTGTTGAGCTTCTCAGCCTCTCATTTGCCTTTGCCCTTTCAGAATCAGTGGATGCTTCTACAGGAGAAGCATCACTGGATTTCCTTCTTTTCCCTAGTCTTGGCCCCGCATCCCTGGTAGCTCTCTGAGGCCTTCAAACAATGCTTTTATCTTTGTCCAGCTTTCCTAGTTGTCGTCATCAGTAGGCTTTTTCTGATTTATCTGGTCTACCACAGCAAAAGTGGAATCTCCCCAAAATAATTTTTAAATTCAACTCATGAAAATTCTAAATGCATTAAATGGTGATTATGTTAGATATAAGGTTCTGAATTAACCACACTGAGGTGGTGGAAAAATAAAATGGACCTTACTCTTTGTGACAGAGACAGCCAATATCCATTTGTCCCTTCATTTTCAGGAATAGAACATCTGGTTTTTTACTGAGCATATGGCCACCTAAAATATAGCCTAACTTTCCAAGCCCCTCTTATAGCTAGGTATGCTTGAGTGCGTGATTTCCAGGTAGTTTCCTTAAAGAGAATGGCATGATTTTCTTCATTTCTTCTCCCATACTGCTGTCTAGAATGGAGAAACATGGCTGGAGGCCCTTTTACCCACCTTGGACAATGAGATGGCCTTGGCCATGGAAGACTGCAAGACAATACAACAAAATGGAAGAAGCCTGGCTTCCTGCCACTATGGATGATCATGCCAATATTCAATCAATCACTCTGGACTTCTGGAATCTTGTAGAGAAATAAAGTTCTATCTTGTTTAAGCCTTTATTGTTTTCTGTCTATTGTGACTAAAATACCCCCAAAGAGCTTATCCATAGGCATTAATTAAAAGGATACAGTCCCGGTGGCCTAATGATTAAGTTCGGTGAACTCCACTTTGGTGGCCAGGGTTCAGTTCCTGGGCACACACCATAACCACTCATCTGTCAGTGGTCATGCTGTGGTGGCGGCTCATACACAAAAAAGAGGAAGATTGGCAGCAGATGTTAACTCAGGGCAAATCCTCCTCAGCAAAAAAAAAAAAGATACCTAATATAAGACAGAACTTGGTAAGTGCCAAATGAGTAATATAAATCATATATACTATTAAAACTCACAGGAGGCAACTTGAGTCTTGTAAGTTACTTGAATGTTTAGTGAAAGAAGAATTTGAGTTTCACCCTGAAAGATGGGTAAGATTTACATATGCAAAAAGGAATGAATGCAGCAATAAACAGATGTAAAAAAAGATTAAAGATAGGTTTATGAGCAGGTAGTTGACCAAATTGGTGGAACAAACAATAGGATTCTAGTTGGGGACAGTGGGGAAATGTGACTACAAGTGTTGGCTGATATATGATTGGAGAAGCCCTTGAAACAAGCCAAAATGACTGGATTCTATCTGTTGAAAACTTATAGACAAAGAACGAACCTGATAAATATTTAATTATTCTGAGAATTGAAGTAATTCAGGGACTGATCCAAGCCATGAATTACAACCAAAGTCACCTTATCCTAGTGTGCTCTGTATTAACAGGCTTGTCAAGACTTTGAGAGCCAAGACAAAGGACTTCCAGATCTTGGTATGGAGAAACTGCTCAGAGGAATCACTTAGAACTGGAAAATGATGAAGAAAACTTGGTGGAACCTATTGCCTTACAGGGAGTTGAAACCAAACCAGAGATTTTGATGCAGAGGAAAATTATGATGATTTAAACATTTTTTTCTACCCCTCCAACAGGTTTTATCATTACATTGTCAGATGGAAAAAGTATTTGCTACAAGGCTCTGCTTTTTCTTTTAAGAAGGGCATTTCAAGAGGGGAAACCTGGCATGAGGGACGCAGGGAGACAAAGCTGTGCTTGGGAAGTCTGCTTTGAAGTGTGATTCCAATTACTGGAGATAACTGAAGAATGGGGCCAGAAGGCAGTCAACTCTCCATGTAAAATATGGAGTTTCAAAAAGAGTTTCCACGGAAAAGTTTCTTGCAGACACTTTTAAAAAATTAAAAATCCATTAGGAAGAAGTGGAAAGTTTGTTTCATAAAAATGTGAAAAGAAGGCTTTTGTGCATGAAAAGACCTATTCTGGAAATCATCACATCAACACAATGTTATCATTCCAGCAATTAGCTTCTTCTCTTCCTCCTAAATGGCGGCATTACAATTACCCACCTAGACCTGTGGGTGTTTGTGTGTCGTGGTGTGGGTCTGCATGAAGGAATGTAGCAGAGACAGCTATTTTCATGGAATTTTTGACAAGAAAACAAAAATATGAAAACGTTCACTTAGGTTGGGAAGGGAATCTGATTTTGAACTTTATTATGGAATGCACTGCGTTTTGAGGCAAACACAAATACCTTCTCTTAAACCATTGCCCACTCCTTCAACAAATCCAACAAAAGCCGTAAGTTGAGACAGAGTCTGTGTCCACCAAAATTCTCCCCTCCTTTTGTTCTAAGAGAATTTAACTGCGAACACAGCTGCCCAGTGACACCGCACTTCCAGGCCCCACGCAGTCAGGTGTGGTCATCTGACAAAGTGCGTGTGGCAAAGGACATGGACCACCTTTGTGTCTGGTTCCCAGCACCTCCCCAGTGCCGCCCCCTCAATCCAGCGGCTGTTCGTACAAAGCATCGACTCCACGCTGCCTTTTGCCTGAGCCCCTCACTGGCTGCTGTCTGACCTTCTAAGACCTAGGGGACCAGGGGCAGGTTAGAGTGTGGGAGGGGAGAAACCTTCTTCCAGACGGGAGAGGGCCCAGGCCCCTCAGCTCACACCCTCCACAGGAAGAGAGACACTGAAAAGGTCAGGCCTACAAGGAGGACGCTTCGAAAAGACACCAGGTGCTTACCTTCTCCCCAACACATGGGGCCTCTAGAGTCAGACCAACACCTCCCCTCTCACTGGGGGAAGCCACAGAGACTGAGATGGCGAGGAAAGGTAAATCAAATAGAACACGGATGGAAATGGCTTAATTTTCTGAGCAGAATTAGTTTCCATTTTATCACAAATAATTTCAAAAAAAACGCCCTAAGTGGCTTCTATACTCTCTACGTACTGTGTTGGATACTTGGAGCCAAACTTGAGGGAGCTCAGAATAGTAGGGAAGATAGTTCACCACACAGCGTTACGAATCCAAGAGAAGAAAACGTATGAGGTGTAGACATACTTCAAGGAGGGGAATGACTGAATCTGTCTGGGGTGGGGGGAGCTAATGGGCTCCATCTCAGCTTATAGTCCTTAATCCATGGGTTTTGAATGAGGAACAGGTGTTTGCTTGGCAGGCAAGTGCAAGAGACTCACTCCTGTGGTGTAAAATGTGAGATGGGGGCTCAGCTGAGACTGAAGATCAAGATAAAGACCGGGGCCACATCGTGAGGACCCTTAAACACTGCGCTGAGTTTGCATTTCACCAGGCAGGTGACTGAAAGCCGTGGAATTTTAAGTGGAGCAATGGTGAGGTCAGAGCTTGGTTTTTGAAGGCATATCCTGGTGGCAGCAGGGAGCATGGATCAGAATCTGAAAACCAAGAGCAGGGAGGCCCACTGAGAGTCCTGTGGGTGGAGAGACGGGGCCCTGAGGTGGCACTGAGGTGGTGGAGATGGGGGAGGTTGAGACGTGTTCCAGAGGCAGGACTGGCGGGCAGGGGCCTGTCTGTAGGGGACTGAGAGGAAGAGGATGGGTCTGAGATGACTCGAAGACCCGGCTCCTGTGGTTTCCAGACTGTGGTGCCACAAACACAGGTGAGGTGTCAGCTCGCACTCCGCTTGGGTAAGTTGGGCTTAAACATCCCAGTGAGAATCAGAGTAAAGGCAGGTAGTAATCATGCCTGGTCTCCGTCAGGCACTGCTCTGAGTGCTTGGCAAACACCATCACACAGCCATCCCTTCACCAGGTGCTGTTGCTATCACTGTCTTCCAGAAAAGCCTGAGAGGAGCAGGTGACAAGTCCAGGCAGAACTAAAATTTGAACATGGAGTCTCTGCTCTGGGCCACCACACGCGTCCCCTCTCTGCTGCACAGCCAGGGCTACGGGTCCGCAGTTCAGATGAGAGGCAGGAGCTGAGACACAGTTCAGTCACTGAGCCAGAAATGGTCACTACAATTGCGGGAGTGCACGAAATTCATTCTCAGGCCAGCCAACCGTTTCTTAGTGAGCACCTTCCTATGTATCAGGTCCTGAGCTGGACGTCCTGGAGACCCAGAGACATGACGCAGTACCTCCCCTCATAGCTCAAATCAAATGGTTCAATTTGGGGGAAGATAATCCTATTGTAGCATGATAGTGCTATAAGGAAATATATATATGACTCAAAGACGCATAGGGAGGAGTGTATGGGGAATGAGTTTAGAATAAGACAGGAGAGGAGAGGACCCTAGCAACACTGACAGTTCAGGAGATGTCAGTGGAAAGGGAGCCCACGAGGTGATTAAGACATGGGCCAAGGTGAAGGGGGAGAATCAGGAGTGAATGGCAAGAGAAGCTGCTGCAGGTGGAATATTTGTGCCCCCCCAGAATTCATATGTTGAAATCTAACCCCCAATGTGATGGTATTTGGAGGTGAGACATTTAGGAGGTGACGTCATGAGAGCAGAGCCATCACAGATGGGATTAGTGTCCTTATAAAAGGACCCCAGGGAGCTCCTCACTCCTTCTGCCAGGTGAGGACACAGCTAGAACACAGCTGTCTGGGGATGAGGAAGCAGGCGCTCTCCAGACACGGAATCTGCCAGCCCCTTGACCTTGGACTCCCAGCCTCCAGAACCGTGAGAAGCAAGTGTCTGCGGGTTAGGCTGCCTAGTCCCTGGTCCTGGAGTTAGAGCAACCTGAATGAACCAGAACAGAATCAACAGAGGAGAGCCTCAAGCAGCGCTGGCCCCCATGCCAAACGCCACCAGGGAGCCAAATTGACCAAGACTGACCCCTGGGATGGGGCGATTAGAGGTCGCAGTGGACGGTGCCAGCACAGTTTTCATGGCTTGTTAACTTCAGTGGGCAAGGAGGAAACATGTGGCGAGGGAGCGAAGGCGGTGAGCTCCGGCTCCTCTTCAGAAGATTTTGCTGGGAAGCCGCAGAGGAAGAGCTGGAAGGCAACCAGGTGAGAGAGCATGCGAGAAGGTTTCACATTCATTCATCTCTTCTTTGTTCCTCACGGGTTGTAAATTATTTGAGCACATTAACAGCCCGAGGTAGAGAGCTAAGAGTGCAAGAGATGTCAGAGTCTCGAGAGAGGAGATTGAAATAGAAGAAAAGCATCCCAGCAGAGAGGGAAGGTTGTGGAATAAGTCAAGACTCCTCGATGAACTGTAAGGACTCGCCATCCTCCACAGCCTTTGAGAGACTCAACTCTAAATCCTGTGAGCTTACAGCCCTTACGAGAATTGCCAAACTGTGAAAACATGAGAAGAACCATAAAATAGCTGCTCTTTCAAGTTTGATACGTGGTGACCTCTTTAGTTGTTTCCGTTGCTCCTGAGGTGAAATAGCATAGGTGCTAAATAGTAATTCACATCTAAATACGTTACACCTGGAAACATTCGAGTAAATGAGAACTTTACAAAAATCGTCCTATTTCAAGACCAAATCAATACCTGTTCAATGTGTCCCCCTAGAACCCCTTTTTAGAGGGTGGCAATTTGGATACCCTCTGCCCACAGAGCCTCAACTAAGAAGGAGGAAGGTCGTTGGGAGGCACAGGTGAAAGCGATGCTGAAATCAGAGTCTAAATTACAACCTAGGTTAATCTCCTGAGCTCAGTTAGCTGAAAAGCCCTTTTATTTCATTCGAGTTTCCTAACACACATCTGCCATGAGGTCTGTTCTCATTTCACTTCAGACCATGTGGTTTAAACACAGATAGAGCTCTGTTCTTCGTCCACATTTCCTTCTCAATTTGATTCTGTGTTAGTCAAGTGCAGACTTGCTGGTGAGCAGGGCCTGTCTGTCCAGAGGTGGACCCTCTGCAAGGGGGCTCCTCAGGTAGCCTCGCCCTCAGCTGAAGCCTTCACGCCTGTCCATGTGGAGTAGGGACATTCCGTCGAGGGGTTTCTGAGCTTTCCAGGGCTATTTTTGAGTCCTTTAGGGATTATTTATTTTAAACAATTGTAGATCAAGAGGTCCCGAGTTAACAAAACAAAATGTTATATTAGGACCACTCGCTTTGTTGAATTTATATTAACAATGTCTCCATTTTCTTGTTCAGCCATACAGTTTTCTTTTCAGCAAAAATGCTTTTTGTGTGTGTGCTATGCAACATTGTACCAATAGTCAACAATAGTGAGTCATGCACTGAAAAATTTAAGAGGGTGTATTGTGTTATCACAATAAAACAAAATTTTTAAAAATGTTATTTTTTTAAACTCAGAGCATCCCCCTTCTCTGACGAGAGAAGAGTCATTTTTTCCCGCTGCTCTGGGGTTTGTCGGTCTTTGACTGCAGCACGTGAGCTGTGTTCTTCTGGGTCTAGATCTCTGGGCTTTCATCCTTCTTTCATTTCTTTTAATTTTTTGGATGGGTAGGTTGATATTTTTCATCACGTTTGGGAGGTTGTCAGTTATATTATTTCTTTGAATTTTTTTCACTTCCTTCCTCTTTCTCTGCTTCTTTACTCCCATTCCACGTGTGTTGGGGCACCTAATGGAGCCCCAAACGTCTGCAGCTCTCTCTGGTTTTTGTCATTTTCCCTCCATCCTGCAGTTGTTTGATCTCTGCTGATCTTTCTTCAAATGCGCTGACTCTCTTCTGCCAGCTCGGATCCCCTGCTGAGACCCTCGAATGAAGTTTCTGTTTTGGTTATTGTAATTTCCATCTCCAGAATTTTTATTTCATTCCTTCAAAAATTTCTCTCTTTCTTCACGGTCTCTATTTAACGAGACGTTGTCACCATACTTTCCTTGAGTTCTTTAAGGAAGGTTTCCTGCAGTTCTTTGAAGATCTTTATAGTGGCTGCATGGAAGTCTTTGCTACGTCTACCATCTGGGCCCTGTCAAAGGCTGTTTCTGTTGCCAGCTTTTTTTCCCATGTATGGTTCACACTTTCCTGCTTCTTTACATATCTCAGAACTTTTTGTTAAAAACAGGATCTTTTAGATAATATATTGCAGCAACTCTGAATATTGATGCCCCTGCCTGGGGTTGTTTGCTAGGTGGTTTGTTCAGTGCCCTGACTAAACTACTCCTCTAAAGTCTGCCTCCCAGCAACTCATGCCCACGAGCAACCTCTGATGTCTCTGCAGGATTTCTCCTATTTATCTTTTATCTTCTGGCCTGGCTACCTAAGTTCACCTTGGTGAAGGCGACTCATGCACACAAACGAGGGATGTGGTTGTGAGGAAGGACGAAGAGGAGGAGGTGAGGCTGGCAAAAACATCCACAATGAAGGGACACCTGGAGATGTTCACACTGAACAGGCAAAAGATAAATGCTGGAAGAGGATCCAAACCGAGAAAGGGGTGTCACAATCCACCACGTCACAGAAAAGATGCCTTCTTCATATGCTAAGTTAGAACACAAGAAGGTAAGCATTGTTCATACTAGACCTGAGACACTAATTCTTGATGTTTCTAATGTTTTAAGTTACATTGTACTAAATTTATATTAGTGCTACTGTTTTTCATTTCCCCAGCAGTAAGAGAGTTTTTAATGTTTTCACAAAAAATTTTGAAGATCAGGAAACAAGTGTGACTTGTTTTTTCCATTGACTATTCAGACTGCTTGCACAGTTCAGCTTGCTTACTATTAAAGTGAGCACAGCCTACATGCATATTTTAAGGAGTGTGGTTCTATCACCTGACGGGATTTGGGCTTTGACCAGTTTGGAAACTCCTGGCCTAGACCAGTGAATTCCACCTACAGGAGACAGAGGAGTGGGGAGCACCTGACCGTCCCATGGCCCAGACACCTAGGGGAGGACAAAGAGAGTGAAGGCCAGAGGGACTGATGTGAGTGCCTGGACCTTCCCCAGGAGGGGGAGGACAGGCCCAGGAGGGACACATCAGACATGTGAAGGGATCTGAGGTCAGGGGAGATGCCTTGCTCCCACTCGCCCTGGGACTGCTTGGTGCTGCCTCACAGGCTGCCTGGGACCAATGTGCAGTGGTCAGCTCAGCCGTGCTTTCCCTTCCAGAAGAGGCCTCAAGCCTGGCGGGTACACGGGGTCATCCTGACGTTGGAGGACTTTAAATGATACTACCCAGTCCAGGACCAAAGAGGATCCCGACCAGACAACATGGGCCCGTCACCTGCTGCAAGGAGCCAAGCTGAGGCCCACCAGCCCGGCACCTGCATGACACCACGACCCGCGATTCCAGGGGCCGTGTCCAGGAGGCAGCAGCATCCGGTCAGACAATAAGCATCATCCTGAATATCTGAGGAGGCAGAGGCTCCCCATGAGGACCTGACTCTTTCCTGCTGCCCTGAAACCATCCACCCGCCCCACATCCGGGCATCACCACAGGAGGGACCCTGCAGAGAGAGTCAGAGCACGTGTCCCCAGGAAAGACTGAGTTTAAAGTCTACTTAAATGATTGAGTCAAACAGTTAATTTTTAAAATATTGCTAATCAGTGGGTGGAGCCTCAGGGCAAAGCTGGAAAACTATAGACGAATCAGCATGCATTTTTCTGCACGTCGAGTTGCAATGAGACTTAAATTTTGTGGCCCCATCAACTCATAGATTAGTTTGGTGAATTAGTGAGTAAACTCATGAGTTGTCACCTCAGAGATGGAACTCAGACCTCAAGAGGAGAGAAGGTACAGGTCTGGAACGACTAGGGAGCGCCTCAGAGAAATTCAGGCATGGCCCCCTGCTACCCGCCCCAGAGAAAACCCACGTTGACTTTGTTCACTAATAGCCGTAATTTCATGACTAACGATTCATTCTTTGGGCTTCAACTTTGTTGCACGTTAGCAGGGATAAGATTTTCCCATGGCTCGTCAATCTTGTGATAAAGTAACCTTGTCAGTCAGATGTCTTTTGGGAGCAGATTTTGACAGGATGAGCAGAAAAAGAACATGAAACTCTGTGTGCCGGAGTGACAACAGGAGGTGGGGGTTTAATATGAAAGAGGAGAACCAGACATTTAAAAAAACATTGAAATGTTAGGCAAGGGTAGTGTCTGCCTTTTCAGAATTCAGGATAAACTAGGAGAACTCTGACGTCATAAGTCCCTGCAACCCTGAAGTGTCAGGAAGGACAGCGCGCATGAAGACGCCCATGCTGAGCTGTGTGTCAGGTGCTAACGCGTGGGAGGGAACACAGGAATGAAACCCGGCGTCTTGTGTTTCTGCACATTTGGCATGAGAGGCTGACAGCCTTGGTTCTGGATTAACTTTTCGTGGCTGTTTATACAGTAAACAGCCTTGGGAGACACAGACAGTGTTTCCCTGTGGAGATAGGGGCAGATCCACTGACTGCCCAGCAAAATAAGTCAGTGGCTCGCTCTGGGGAAACCCTGAATTCCCGTGGCGGGTTCCTCTCCTTCAATGCTCCACACCGAGTGAGCAACGTTGCCGACCTCTTCCATCACCAGGTGGACCGGGCGGGGAGTCAGCACACGTGTAGCTGCTGCCATCTCTGTGAGTGATTGTCCTTCCCGCCTGACCCAGGAGACCCACATCTCAAACGGCAGCAGGAAATCTCCAGGCTGACTTACAGCTGCGAGTGGGTGAGATCTCCGACCCTTCATAATTCTCGAGGGAACCAGCGTGAGTAGGTCACCTGCAGATGCGTGCAGCAGTAAAGGGAACTCATTACCCACAGACTCTGTGAGTACCTCTGTAGCTAATTTCCCAGAAATTTTAGGACATTCTCTTTATGACTTATTTCAGATGCTGATGTGTCTGGACACTGGAATCAGTGATTCCATGAGAAATGACAGAGGGGCTTCCTTCCAGAAAAGTAAAACTTCACAAGTGGTTAAGTTCAAGGACGACTTGCTTTACCCAGGATTCGGGTTTGGGCTTCGGTTTCGGTTATCTTTGCTGAGTAACACACTACCCCAAGCACAGGCACTTCCTTTGCTCAGCTGTCTGTGGCTCAGGACTGTGGACAGCACCACAGGTCTGACTGGGTACCCTGGGAACCTTGGCTGCGAAGACTGCAGCATCTGGGTTGACTTGAAAGTCTGGAGGCTGGAACATCCGGAGCCTCCTTCATTCACGTATTTGGCCCCCTGCTGGGCCAGCTGAGATGGCCGTTGACCTGCGAGGGCCAAGCTCAGTGTGGCCTGGGCTTCTCCCAGCTCCATGTGGCAGCTGGGCCCCAAGAGGGAGCTCGCTCAGCAGACGACCAGGCAGAAGCTGTGGGCATTTTACAACCTGCCTTAGAGGTCACACAACGTCACTCCCACTAATTCTACTGGTCAGAGCAGCCAGAAAACTGCTCAAATTAAAGAGGAGGGGACATAGATGCCCAGTCTTAGTGGGAGGAATGTTAAAAAATCTGTGCTCATGTTTTAAAAAATAGCCACAGCTTGCCTAATACTAAATTCCCCTGGAGAATTATATTTGTGTCTATTGCCTTTACATTAACATGGTAAGAAAAAAAAGGCAGAGAAATTTTAAACCACTGTGGCCAGTGCTGATAGAGGCTCAGTCAGAAATGAAGGGATTAGTCATCATCAGACGCTTGGGCCCCAGCAATAACCGTTTCTGCGGGGGCTTAGCAAGCCAGCCACACATCTCTAAGGAAATAAGACTCAGAGCAGGGATGTTTTGACAGGACACCTGGAGAAAGGAGAGAGAAGTGCCAAGTGCAGGCTGGGCTTCCCCCAGGGGCATTTCTTGCATTGAGCTCCTCGGCAGCTAAGGGAGCACCGGGGGTCCCAGAGAGCTCAGAGAGGAAAAAGCAAGAAAGGAAAAGCCGATAGTCACTATGACCTACTTCAAAATTGTGCCCACGATTAACTCTGGAATAAATCAAGATTCCCCTGCATTTTTTGGACTAAAAGTCTGCAAATGTTAAGAAACTAGAATTTCTTCTGTCTGGAAAATAAAATCATAAATTCTGGTCGTGCATGTCAGTCCACCCACAGGGAATTCAGGAGCATTTTTTTGGCTTGGTAGGAGCTTCTGGCTAAGATGTGGGTCCCAGGAAGATATGGCTTTCCAGGGACTCCCAATTATTCAAGAAGAGGGGAATTACCAAGACCCAGGCCACCTGTTTTATTAACAAGGCCAGAGAGAGAGAGAGAGAGATTTGCTGGCTCCCCCAGGTGTGAGGGGCCAGCCCAGCTCTGGTCCACTCACTCATGTTCCTCTCCAATCCTCCGGTCTGTAGAGTGGGGGATGGAGGAGCTGCAGCCACAGGAACGATGTGTGGCCACAGGCTTGGAAGGTGGGACGTTACCTGTTCAGTACAGGCTGAGTGGGACATAGGTGGGCTGGTTACTAAGAGACGTTTGCCAAGATCAAGGTGAACATTTTAAAGCTTAACCGTCAGCAAGGGCAGCCTCTCCTGTCCAAGCTCTTTCCTCCGCTAGGTTTAATCTCTGTTGTTGTTCTCCTCATTCCTTTGGGTTGAACCCTTGGACGCTGACATGAAAAGCCAAGACAAGAACACCTGAGTGACTCGCCACATAGACTAGGACCACCCACTGACGGCTTGACAGTTGATGCTTGTTGGACTGAAGCTAGCCCAGCAGAGGAACGTTTGAGGTGGTCAGGGAAAGGTTAAGATCCCTGGGAGAGTGGGGTCAGGAAAGGCCCAGTGCTGGGCAGCCCTAGGCTGGCTGGTGCCCACGGAAGACCTTGAGCAGGTGGTGAGAGGGCAGGTGGGGACAAGAGCGGGAGATGGAGCGCCACCATTCACAGAAGCAGCTGTCCTGGCCAGCAACAGTGACCATCTACTCAGCACTTACTCGATGCCACAGCCATTCCAAATTATCTGTGCTTCACCTCATTTAATCCGCACAACAGCCTGTACCAATGGTGTTATCACTATCTTCGCTTTGCAGCCAAGGACCTCTTCTGTCTTCTAAAGGTGAAGAAACTTGTGCAAAGTGACAACAGGGACCAGACAATATTGGGATAAACCAGGATTCTGTTCTGGCTCACTGTGCTCCACCATGGAAGCAACACAGACTCGATGACTTTCCCCCGCCAGTTCCACAGATTACAGTCTCCCAGAGAAACCTTGATAAACGACTCTCAGGGATGGCCCCAGTTACAGCCAGCGCCCAAGAAGGGCAAGGTGAAGGAGGGTATTTGGCATCATGCAAATCCATCTTCACTACTAGAAAAATACACTTAAGTACCAGGCTTAGCATCGGATCCTTGGTTTCCATTTGTAGACGGAACGGAGCTTTAGACGGCCCCGCAAAGTTCATCCAGGATGTGACAATGTCAGTTTGGAACAGGCAACAGTAAATCATCAGAGCCAACAGCCACGTCCCGCATGGCTTCCAGCCACCAAACGTCTTCTGGACGTTGGCCTGAGAGCTGTCAGCCGCAGAGCAGCTGCCTGACCACCTGGGTCTGCGGCCCTTGGCCCCTCTCTCCAGACACACAAAGGAGGGCCTGGTCTACATGCAGCCTGCGTCTGGAGTCTGAACTGAGTCTTGCCTGTAAGAGCAAATAGAAAAAATTAAAAAATCTTCAAAACGTCTCTCTATCCTGGAAATAAATAAAACTTGAGCTTGGCAGAAGGTCTTCATGGGGTCCTGACGGTTTCCCCTGTCGCATGAGGCAGACGGGCTCTGCGTGGGAGGAAGACCCTGGAAGGGACAGTGAGGAGGACTGTCCCCCGGCAAATGAGATCTTCAGGAGAGGATTTCATTCTGACCAAAATCTGTCACCTTTTCATATCAGGAGTAGGGAGATAGAGCCTGAAATACCTGAGTAATAATCTTTACCTCATTTTAGTTTTAAACAACCAATTTGTGCCCAAACAAAAGTGTTGAAGGAAAAAAGAGTCTATTTTGCTTTCAAATGTAACTTAGAAACGACTCCTATGTTCTGAGCACGTGGCACAGAGGAAGTGCTATTGTGGCCGCCAGGCGCCCTCAGCACTCACCCTCCAGGACATGCCCACTTCAGGCCACTCCGAGTCTCTGCCAGGACTGCAGGTGAGTTGTTGCCCAGGATGCCAAGGGCAGGTGGGAGCTGGAGGACAAAGGCCTTGGCACTCACGCCTGTGGCTGGGACAGCTCCGAGGCACCTTCTGTGTTACCTCAGAGACGCCCAGTGGGATGGAGCTCCCGTTGTCCACAGCGACCATCTGCTAACTAATGACCCTTCTCCTCCCTGTCTCTCCTGCCCACGGCCCTACCGGCGCTTCAGGCCCACCTCCCAAAGCAGCCCTCGCTCAGACTTAGCCACATAGGTCTTTGTGATGTGGAAAGAAAACCGTAATTTCCTGCTGATGGAGCCAAGCATGCTGCTGCTGGAGACAGTGCCTGCTGTTTTCCTGAAGGAGTGTTTTTGACTGGGTATCAGTTTTGTGACATTTTCACTGTCCTTTGAAGCCATGTGAAATTATCTAAAATATAAAAGAAAATCCATCAACTGGCTGAAAAGAATCCAAAAAAGTTAATGTTAGAGTTCTCAGTCTTTCTGCAAATGGACTTTAGAGTACACCACGAATTGCTTTTGTGAGATGAGGCCATTTTCCTGTGACAATAAATACTCGGCCCTAAAACTAATGAGAAACATCATGTACAAAGTGAATGAATTGAAGCGTAGAACTCAATGAATTTTACACACACACCTCCCATGTTGCCACCCCCCAGATCATGCAGAACATTTCCGATACCCTACAAGAGTCCCCCAGGGTCTCTTAATAGTCCACACACCGCCCCCCAACATAATCCCTGTTCTGACTACTGTCAATAGGATCAGTTTTGTTGGTTCTCAGACTTTGCATAGTTGGGTGCATTGCCGGGGTCCCGCCCCGACTGAGTCCAGGTTCCTGAGGGATGGACGGCAGCGTCGGCGCAATGAGGGGAAAATAAATGGGACGTGAGACTTGGGTTGGTGTTAGCAAGTCTGACTTTACTGTGCACAAGTGTCGTTTATATATTTTTCAGGATTAGTACAGAAATGGTTCTACAAATATTCTCAGAGAGATAAGGAAGTAAAAAAAATCGAGCACAAGAATATTTATTAGCATTCCATTCTATATAGCATAAGGTTAATGATCGTCTTCTCCCCAACTAACTAGTGTTTGTTGTCTCTAAGCTAAAGGAGATAGGTACCTAGGCGTCTGTTGTAATTCATGGTAAAGTTAAATCAAAGAGAGAAGGTCCAGGCCTCCGGACAGGACAGCAGTCCGTCTGGTTGCATCCTGGTGGAGCCATCCCTGCCTCCCTCAATCATTTACGCCATTAGTGTAGATGGTTAATGGGAACAAAAGGCGACTCCAGGGTGTCTTATCCCCAGGGCTATCTGCATTCTCAGCGGGCAGTTAAACATCTTTACTTTTGCGCGCCCTTTAGGGTGTGGAAGCATTCCTTTGTCTTTTAGATTGTAGAGCTAACAGTCCCTTAAGCACACTGCCGGAGAAAGTATCACTTTGTTAGTAAAGTAAAGGGCTCAAAAGCTAAGCTAAACTATATATCTTCAAGAATGAAAAACAGAAATAAGTATAGACAACCTTGCTAGAAAGCATGCATATAATTCAGAAAATATCAGGGGTGTCGGCCGGCCATTCTTCACCGAGGGGCATTCTTGCACCCCTCGGCCCTTCTACTCATCAATTATTCATTATTTATTGCTTTTAGGAGAAAACCTCTATAACATTTTAACAGAAAGCAGAAGGTCAAGAATAATATATAGATACTTCTTGATCATCCAATTAACCAGCAAACTTAGAAGGACGATGCATGTATATATTTAGACAAAGAACTGGAGGGAGAAGGAAACATTAAGCAGACAGAGGCCATAAACCTAATTCGACATCTTATCTGGGAATGATTCCTTTCTGCTTGTCTCAAATGGGACTGTGTGCTCCTCCAATAATTAACTGAAAAATATCTTGAAAGTTACCTGCAGGTGGTCACATTCTCTTACTATATCTAATTTTCCCAGGAGGTAGTGCCTCCCAAGCAGCCACCCAAAGGAGTGAAAACTGGAGGTTAAGAAAGGAAAAGGAATGAAGGGCAATTAGAAGCAGCACAGGTTTCAGAACTATGTGAGGGGCTGGCCAGTTATTCTTCACCAAGGGGCGACCCTGCACCCCTCGGCGTTAATTGGCTGGACCCTGTCAAACAGCCGATCAAATGATGTAGCCACGGCTCCCGGCAGTGCATCCTTCGTAGACTTTCCTGTTGGGCTCCTTCCCCATCACTCTGTCTGTGGTGTTCACCATGTCATGTCAGCGGTTGGTCCTCCGTTCATTTCCACAGAGCCCCCCAGTGCACAGCACAGGTTACCTATCCATCTGCTGTGGGTGGATAGTTGGGGTGTTTCTGATTTGGGGGTACCATTAACAAGACGGCTAAGAGTATCCTTGCACATGTGTCCTGGTGAACATTTCTGCTTTATCTTGGGTCTGTACCTACGAGTGCATCCTCTGGCCTCAGCCTCCCACCAGTGCCAAGTGGGTCAGATTACAGCCCCGTCCTTCCTGCAGTCCTGACCCACAGAGTCAGGTGCAAAATAAAACAGCTGTTTTCAGCCACTAAGTTTTCATACAATTTGTTACCCAGCCATAAATAGCCAAAATACCATTGTAGGGAGGGGCAGGGTCCACCCACAGGCTTTTCCACGCACAGAACACAACAGCAAGCAAAACTCACCGGTCGCTGACTTCATGGAGCTTGCGTTCTAGAAGGTCGTTAAGATTCCTACGTTTCTGTTGTTTGTACTCTCCCCGTCTTATCTTCATTGCTGTGAGCGTCAGGGGTGGACGCACCATGGTAGCCGAGCAGAGCCTCGGGGTCAGGCAGCTGTGTGGCTTCGCGCGGTGAGGACAGAGCGTGAGCCTCCTCAGTTAGACCATCACACGCTCAGAGTCGAGCTCACGCAGCACTTAATAAATGATACCACGTAACCAACGGCTCCAAACTCGGGGCGTCTCTTCTTCTAACAGCTTCCAGCTTGAAGTGTGAAGATGACCTCTTGGTGGCTGCATCTGGGAACAGGCTGACTTGAAACCTTCAAGGAGGCATCAGACTCTGTGCTGAGAGCTCGTCTGGAGGCTCCGTGTTTGTGGCAATGCCCCGGCCTCCCCTGTGCCAGCAGGACCCTCCTGGTGTGGCAGTCAGTGAGGAGAGGGCATCATCAGTCACATTCTCTCTGCAGCTGCAAGACATTCAACATCACCAGGGACCTGTTTCAGCAAATTTTGCTGCATAAGTTACTTCGAAACTTAATGGTTTCAAACAAGCATTTTATTTTGCTTATACACAAAATTCGGGGGCTGGGAATTTGACAAGGACTTGGCTGTGCAGTTCTCACTTGGGATCTCTCATGTAGTTGCGGCCTGATGTCAGCCGAGGCTGCAGTTGTGCGAAGGCCCCAGGGCTGGATGCCTGTGACGGCTCAGCCCATGTCGGGGAGCTCACTTCTGGGAGCTCAGCTGGGCAGTCAGGCAGAGCACCCACATCGGCCTCTCCACGTGGGGCCCTCCCGACAGACTTCTCACACTGTCTTCCCCCACGTGAGCACCCCACGAGAACCAGGCGGAAGCCCACGATGCTCTAGCTTTCAGTAAGTGAAAAATTCAAGTTGGTTTTTAAGGACAAATTAGCAGACTGTTTAAAAGTACAGCTAATAAAATGAATTTAAAAATCAAAATTATTTCATGAGCATTAACTTCAAAAATAAGATACGATTTTATTGGTTTTTTAAAACTCGCTGTAAATGATTTCTTCTTGCACAAGTTGTCCAGAGCTCACCCAGACCTGGGCTAGATGGTCCCTGTGCGTGGGTTACAACTTCCCACGTGCTCAGAGGTGGAAGGGACAGAAGTGCTGGGAGTGGGGGGGTTCTGTCTGAAGGGGTGATTGGGCCTCGCTGAGGAGACCAGGGCCTGGACAGGAGCAGCAAGGGCGGAGTTCTCACATGGGGCAGCTCCAGAGATGTCGCTGCAGACAGGAGATGTCTGCACTGGATTTGAGCAGAGTGTTCAGGTCAGAAGGTAGCAGACTGAGTAGTTCAGTGGAGACGCTCGGAGGAGGGGAGAGGCCTGTTCTTGGCACTGAGCTGTGGCTTTAGAGAGCCGGGCCGATGTCTCTCCCAGGAACCTCATCCACTGTGACCACACCAACTTCCTGGGCCCCCAGCCATGGTTTCTGGCAGGCAAGAGAGCACCTTATTTTTCTATTTTCTTAGGAATTAAATTCTAAGAAGATTGCATTTCCAAAAGAGCATTTCATAAACAGAACTGTAAAGAAATGGAAAGGTTGAAAGAAGTGTTTTCTTATTCAGAGCGAAAAGAATGTGAAGCAGCAAAATGGCATTAATAAAGGTCACGCTGACCTACTTTTAATAGACTTCCTCAATTTCCTTAATCTACCCTCAACTTACTCTGATTCCCTATCCTGAAGTTAGGGAGTTTGCCACAAGCTGGTTCATCATTTTGGGTTCCTACACACTTTGGTAATGACATCAACAAATTTCTTTTTAAATAGTCCTTTTCTTCAATTAAAAGAACAATAGGGGCTGGCCCAGTGGCGTAGCAGTTAAGTTTGCACGCTCCTCTTCAGCGGCCTGGGGTTCGCCGGTTTGGATCCCGGACATGGACCTGCGTGCTGCTCGTCAAGCCATGCTGTGGCAGGTGTCACACATATAAAATAGAGGCAGATGGGGACGGGTGTTAGCTCAGGGCCAATCTTCCTCAAAAATAAGAGAAAAAATAAAAAAAGAAAGGGGAAATCATTGTTTAAAAAAATAGGAAAACGGTTCTGCAATATTCGTGGCAGTGGCTGGGCTAGGCCTTGTCTCCAACTGAATAAATGATGTGTTTCTAAGTATAATGATCGTCTCTGGATGAGTGAGGTTTTCCTCTTCGGTGGACAGGCAGGGACGGGAACTTGGAGTCGTGGAACCCTCTCCTCCAGGACAGCTGAGGTGGCGAGGGCCTGGCAGGAGGCAGCTCCCTCCAGGTTCGCCTGCTCCTCATTTGCCAGAACGTGACTGCACTCCCCTGCTGGCAGCAGGGGCAGCTGCTCTCGGCCCCATGCTTCCCTGTGGCCCTGAGAGCCAGAGGCTCAGCTACTGTCATCGGATTCCCGGGTCCTGCCTTTCCCGGTGCCAGGAAAGAGGTGCCTTCAAGGAGGAGGGCACATGTGTAGACAAAGCTATGGGCCCTAACATTAGACAGCTGGGCTTCTGCCTCCAGCTCTACCACCCAGTGTCTCAGGTCCTGTTCTCTTCAGGATCCCTCTCACTGAAACAAGAATTCCAGTAGCATTTACTCCACAGGGTTTGGTGGGTTTAAGAAAATGTTCACGGGAAGTGCCGGACGACATCAGCTGTCAGGCCTCTGGGCTGGCCGGGCTGGGGCCGGGAGGGAGGCGGCCTGAGGACAGTCCTCTCTCTGAAGGGCTGCCGGCGTGCCCTGCACCCGCACGGCCCCAGAACTGAGGAGCTGGACCCAGAGGCTGCCTGATGGCAGGTGGGAGCACGCGCCCTGCACCAGCTCTTCTTGCCAGTGACAGCCTGTGATGGCAGGAGGTGAACCCTGGGGTAGTTGGTAGGCATGGTGCACCACACCTGCTTAGAGAGTCACCACTGTCTACACGGGGATGTTAGGATGAGGGGGGAGTGCGTGCCGGGGAAGCTGCTTAGAAGCCACAAGCCCACCATGCCCATCAGCACACGTTGTATCCCTCTGCTCCAAGGCTGCGTCCACGCAGTGGGGTGAGGGTCCCTCAGGTCCCTGTGGCTGTGGAGACCCTGGCTGCTGCGGAGTTCCTGGGGGGACCTTGGGCCGGTGACGACATACGGAAGTCCGATGATCTCAGATAATCCAATTTCGCCACCCACTCCTTCCCGAGAAACTTCGGCCTCCCGTGGCTAGCGTGGGAAAGCCAACGTGGGGTAGTTTTTAATCGTCCTGTCTGCTCTCTGCTTTTTCAGCCTCCTTTTCCAGTTTCCCACATCCTGTTTTCAATCCTCACTCAAATGTACTTTACAAGCTGGAAGGAGAGTACGCTGCGTAAAGAACGCTAAGGCAGGACGTGACCCGCTTGAGGAAAGAAGCACTTTAAAGCAATCAGCGAAAGTGCTCTCAATTATAAGAAGGAACAATTTTCAGAACTGTGGGCTGATTTGTGGGTTTAGCGGATCTTTGTTTTCTGCAGCTACGAAGTGTCCAGATTGATGTGTTTAGCTGTTACATTGACTCATAAAGGCATCTGAGTTAAAGTTCAGTATTTATTTCCTTTATCATCCACCTATCCATCTAAATTCTGTATAATCGGCAATTGAGTTTGCTAGAATAGACTGATGCCAACATGGTTTCCCGTGACTGCTGGACGTGACTCCCCTGCAGACTGTGAGCTCCGTGAGGCCTGAGCCAAGGGCCTGGTCTTCAGGGATGTTCCTCTGTTGTCTGACTGACACATACCGGCTGCTAACTGAACACTCGTCAACTGGCGGATAATCAGCTGGACACTGAGGTTTTGTCTGAAAACTGCATGATCATCTGAAGATGGGCTGGGGGTGGCAGAATGCCACAAATTATGATGCAGCAAAGACTGCCATGTTGAAGGCCCTACCCTGGCACCACAGGAGATGACAGAAATATGGACACGGCCCATCCTTGACAAGTTCACGACACAGCTGAGGGGGCAAACACAAACAAGCAGACGGCTACATAGGTCAGCACGTGATTAAGTGTCAAAATGAGTGGCTCTGACTCCAGCTACCATCCCTGTGCCAGACGGTGAGACCACATCCCAACAGCGTTCCCTTCATCATGATGTTGGAGCTTTGACCCAGTTATGCCGGGCAGTGAGATGAGATAATGACGGGGAGGGGGACATGGAGCCCCAGGGTTCTGCAAATGTCTAGACCTGGTTCCACAGGTGTTTACGTTCATGAAACACGTTGGCTGAGCCCTTCTCATCGTGTCCTTTGCTGTAACTTATGCCTCATTCTAACAAGTAAAGAGGAACAGGCATTTTAGAAGTGCAGCCATGTGCATCATTTGGTTGAATGTGGAAACCTGGGTGTTTCCAGCACACAAAGCCTCGCCGGGCACCTGGAAGTATCACCAGGAGCTGGAGAGGACAGGTGGACAGGGGGATTCTTGGAAACGCACCCCCAGGTGCCTCTTGCCTGAAAAGCTTGTGTTTGTTCCCTCCTATCCATCTATTCGTGTGGGAAATTTCCCATCTGATATTTGTAAACTCAAAACTTGTCACTAATGGACTAATTAAGTATCTGAAAAGTGAGTTTTGCCCTCCGATGTCTTATTCTTTGATGACCCTCTGCCAGTGAAAGCGTTCAAGCCCCTGTCCTTTCACACAGTTTGAGGCTGAAGAGCATCGTGTCAGCTGGAAATGGGGTGTCCCAAAGCCTTATGGGAATCTCAGCACAAAAATGGGGAATAAAATTGTTCATCTTCTTAATGAGATGTATTGTGTGTACATGTGCATGTATGTGTATGTGCACGTGTGTACATGTGTGTAATGTGTGTGCGTTGTGTGTCCGTGCATATGCGTGTGCGCATGCGCGTGTATGTGTGTGTATATGTGTGTAATGTGTGTGCGTTGTGTGTCCGTGCATATGCGTGTGCGCATGCGCGTGTATGTGTGTGTATATGTGTGTAATGTGTGTGCGTTGTGTGTCCGTGCATATGCGTGTGCGCATGCGCGTGTATGTGTGTGTATATGTGTGTAATGTGTGTGCGTTGTGTGTCCGTGCATATGCGTGTGCGCATGCGCGTGTATGTGTGTGTATATGTGTGTAATGTGTGTGCGTTGTGTGTCCGTGCATATGCGTGTGCGCATGCGCGTGTCTGTGTGTACATGTGTGTACTGTGTGTGCATTGTGTGTGCGTGCATATGCGTGTGCGCATGCGCGTGTCTGTGTGTGCATGTGTGTACTGTGTGTGCATTGTGTGTGCGTGCATATGCATGTGCGCATGCGCGTGTCTGTGTGTGCATGTGTGTACGTGTGTGTGCATTGTGTGTGCATGCATATGCATGTGCGCATGCGCGTGTCTGTGTGCGTGCATGTGTGTACTGTGTGTGCATTGTGTGTGTGTGCGCATGCGCGTGTGTGTGCATGTGTGTACTGTGTGTGCATTGTGTGTGCGTGCATATGCATGTGCGCATGCGCGTGTATGTGTGCGTGCATGTGTGTACTGTGTGTGCATTGTGTGTGCGTGCATATGCATATGCGCATGCGCGTGTATGTGTGCGTGCATGTGTGTACGTGTGTGTGCATTGTGTGTGCATGCATATGCATGTGCGCATGCGCGTGTCTGTGTGCGTGCATGTGTGTACTGTGTGTGCGTTGTGTGTGCGTGCATATGCGTGTGCGCATGCGCGTGTATGTGTGTGTGCATGTGTGTAATGTGTGTGCGTTGTGTGTCCGTGCATATGCGTGTGCGCATGCGCGTGTATGTGTGTGTACATGTGTGTACTGTGTGTGTGCATTGTGTGTGCGTGCATATGCGTGTGCGCATGCGCGTGTATGTGTGTGTACATGTGTGTACTGTGTGTGCATTGTGTGTGCGTGCATATGCATGTGCGCATGCGCGTGTCTGTGTGTGTACATGTGTGTAATGTGTGCGCATTGTGTGTGCATGCATATGCATGTGCGCATGCGCGTGTCTGTGTGCGTGCATGTGTGTACTGTGTGCGCATTGTGTGTGCGTGCATATGCGTGTGCGCATGCGCGTGTCTGTGTGTGTACATGTGTGTACTGTGTGTGCATTGTGTGTGCGTGCATATGCATGTGCGCATGCGCGTGTCTGTGTGTGCATGTGTGTACTGTGTGTGCATTGTGTGTGCGTGCATATGCATGTGCGCATGCACGTGTATGTGTGTGTACATGTGTGTACTGTGTGTGCATGGTGTGTGCGTGCATATGCATGTGCGCATGCGCGTGTATGTGTGTGTTCATGTGTGTACTGTGTGCGCATTGTGTGTGCGTGGATATGCATGTGCGCATGCACGTGTATGTGTGTGTACATGTGTGTACTGTGTGTGCATGGTGTGTGCGTGCATATGCATGTGCGCATGCGCGTGTATGTGTGTGTTCATGTGTGTACTGTGTGTGCATTGTGTGTGCGTGGATATGCATGTGCGCATGCGCGTGTATGTGTGTGTGCATGTGTGTACTGTGTGCGCGTTGTGTGTCCGTGCATATGCGTGTGCGCATGCGCGTGTATGTGTGTGTGCATGTGTGTACTGTGTGTGTGCATTGTGTGTGCGTGCATATGCGTGTGCGCATGCGCATGTATGTGTGTGTGCATGTGTGTACTGTGTGTGCATTGTGTGTGCGTGCATATGCATGTGCGCATGCGCGTGTCTGTGTGCGTGCATGTGTGTACTGTGTGTGCATTGTGTGTGCGTGCATATGCATGTGCGCATGCGCGTGTCTGTGTGTGTACATGTGTGTACTGTGTGTGCATTGTGTGTGCGTGCATATGCGTGTGCGCATGCGCGTGTGTGTGTGCATGAGTGTACTGTGTGCGCATTGTGTGTGCGTGCATATGCGTGTGCGCATGCGTGTGTGTGTGTGCATGTGTGTACTGTGTGTGCATTGTGTGTGCGTGCATATGCATGTGCGCATGCGCGTGTATGTGTGTGTGCGTGTGTGTACGTGTGTGTGCATTGTGTGTGCGTGCATATGCATGTGCGCATGCGCGTGTCTGTGTGTGCATGTGTGTACTGTGTGTGTGCATTGTGTGTGCGTGCACATGCGTGTGCGCATGCGCGTGTCTGTGTGTGTACATGTGTGTAATGTGTGTGCGTTGTGTGTGCGTGCATATGCGTGTGCGCATGCGCGTGTATGTGTGTGTACATGTGTGTAATGTGTGTGCGTTGTGTGTGCGTGCATATGCGTGTGCGCATGCGCGTGTATGTGTGTGTACATGTGTGTAATGTGTGTGCGTTGTGTGTGCGTGCATATGCGTGTGCGCATGCGCGTGTATGTGTGTGTGCATGTGTGTAATGTGTGTGCGTTGTGTGTGCATGCATATGCGTGTGCGCATGCGCATGTATGTGTGTGTACATGTGTGTAATGTGTGTGCGTTGTGTGTGCGTGCATATGCGTGTGCGCATGCGCGTGTATGTGTGTGTACATGTGTGTAATGTGTGTGCGTTGTGTGTGCGTGCATATGCGTGTGCGCATGCGCGTGTATGTGTGTGTACATGTGTGTAATGTGTGTGCATTGTGTGTGCGTGCATATGCATGTGCGCATGCGCGTGTATGTGTGTGTGCATGTGTGTATGTGTGTGTGCATTGTGTGTGCGTGCATATGCGTGTGCGCATGCGCGTGTATGTGTGCGTGCATGTGTGTACTGTGTGTGCATTGTGTGTGCGTGCATATGCATGTGCGCATGCGCGTGTATGTGTGCGTGCATGTGTGTATGTGTGTGTGCATTGTGTGTGCGTGCATATGCATGTGCGCATGCGCGTGTATGTGTGTGTACATGTGTGTATGTGTGTGCGTTGTGTGTGCGTGCATATGCGTGTGCGCATGCGCGTGTCTGTGTGTGTACATGTGTGTACTGTGTGTGTGCATGTGTGTACGTGCATATGCGTGTGCGCATGCGCGTGTCTGTGTGTGCATGTGTGTACTGTGTGTGTGCATTGTGTGTGCGTGCATATGCGTGTGCGCATGCGCGTGTCTGTGTGTACATGTGTGTACTGTGTGTGCATTGTGTGTGCGTGCATATGCGTGTGCGCATGCGCGTGTATGTGTGTGTGCATGTGTGTACTGTGTGTGCATTGTGTGTGCGTGCATATGCATGTGCGCATGCGCGTGTCTGTGTGTGTGCATGTGTGTACTGTGTGTGCATTGTGTGTGCGTGCATATGCATGTGCGCATGCGCGTGTCTGTGTGTGTGCATGTGTGGCTTTTCCTAAGACTCTGCTAAGCCCGGTGGTGCCAGCCCTGACGGGCAGGGAGAGGCCTCTGGTTATTCATCTCTCCTAGTACCTGGCTTGGTGCCTGATACAGCCCTTGTACTAACAAATTTATATTAAATTTATTAAGTGTATATTTAATAAATTTATTAAATATATTTCTTTAATAAATAATATTTATAAACATTTACACTATTTAATACATATATTAAATGTATATTTATTAAACTAAAATAAGTAGAAACCACAGGAAAAAGTTAAACTGAAGAAAATGTATTTCTACAGGTATATTGTTCCATTAAAAACTTCAAGGGTAACTTTTATTTTTGTTTCTAAAGTAATTATTTACAAACTTTAGCAAAAAATAGAGAAATAGAAGAAAAATGTAAAAGACGCAGATTGGAATTCTTGCATTTTAGCACACAAAACTGGCTATCACAAAACCGGGCTCAGTTGAGCGTGAAGACACAGCAAAATTCTGCAGTTGACAGATTTACCCTCAGAACCGCCACCCCTGATCCCCCTCGATGTCCGTGGCTCATCCCCCCAGTTTTCTCTGTTCACGCCCCCTCAGTCTCCAGCGTGAAGCCCCCCATGAGTGTGTGTAAAAACCCTGACCAAGCCTTGGCCAGAAGCCCAAGTGCTGATGGTGGAACCCCCAGGACCGAGGGAGGGATGGTGGTGCATGGAGTCCAGGGTCCTTCCTGCCATGTCATCTGCCAGTTTATGGTTCAGAAACGGCCTGTTTGACCATCTTTCTAGGTAATGATACTAAGTCCAATTAAGTTGTCAAATGTCTCAAATACTGGATCCCTGTTTCGAGGGCCATCAGTGCCCACCTGTCAGATGCACTCAGGACCCAGGAGCCTCACACGGATGTGAGCCACTGGCCGCCTAGGGCAGGGCTCACCAGGGCCTTGAGTTGGCAGGGGACTTGGAGTGGGGCAACGGGTCCCCAACCAAAATGACCAAGTAAGGGACCCTCTGCACTGTGTGAGCTGGCTTTTTCCCCCTAGAAATTAAGATAATCACTCCAGCCTTCTTTAACCAAGGATACAACGGAACGTGGACCTGGCATGCATGCAGTGAGGTGGGTGGGTCCACGGTGCAGTGACAACGCAGGGCGCAGGCTGCCCAGGCCCCGGACACAGCAGTTCAGAAAGTCCTATAGCCAACTTCTAAACTTTTCTGATAGAAATGCACAGACCTGATAAAACATCTCCATACATGCATTTTGATGCCAATGTGAAAGTGAAATACAAATACATTTTTAAAACTCTAATAAAGATTTCAAATGCCCCTTGCACGCCACCAGCCCTGTGACCCCAGGGCCTCAGCTACCAGCAGTCTCAGCTCTCCACCCCTGCGAGTCCCTCGGAGTCCTGGTGCAGGCTTCCTTCCTCACGTTCCTGCCACAGGCCTGCTCTGCCACACTGGCTGGGCCTTGGCTCCGAGCAGGTGGCTCCACAGGTATAATGTCACCCCTGCTGGAGCCACACTTGGGCCACCTTTCGTGGAAAACGCTCTCCCCGCTCAGTGTCCTGAACGTGACCCCCACACACGTTCTCTCCGTCATCCGGCCGTGACTCCATGAACACTGGACACTGTTGTCTGCTTATGTGCAGCCACACCCCAGAGACACTGTTTTTTCAGTTCCTCTATCTTTTTTACTAATTTAATGTCTGCTCCTCTCATTTTTTATGGTTGCCAGTAAACTTGACTCAAAGTTTCTAAACTGCTTTGAACTTGGCTGCCAGAAAATCAGACCATCAAGCTTACGTCCAGTGGTGACAACAGAGCCACAAACGGCGAGGATGGACCCCGCTGTGCACAGATCCACCAGTGCTGCTGATCCTGGCGTCTTCCACTCGACGACTCTCCTGGAAAAGCAAGTGACCCCTGCGCTTCTTTTTTCTTTCAGATGAAGAACTGACACAAGATCGCAGGTTGTTGGTCAAAATTACAGTCAGCACGAGACCCAGCCACGGTCACAGGCAGTTTTCTCTGCTTCCAGGTGTAAAATCAGTCCTGAGCTTCTGTCTTCTAAAGATGTATAATAGAATAAATTGTAATAGAGGAAATTTTTCCAGCTTTGACAGCATAGAAGGTAAAAAGCCTCATTTTGTTCTTCAAAGAATACAAATAGACATGAAAACGCAGCAGAATCTAATTTTTAAACATCAGTTTAGTTTGCTTTCAGAGTGTTAGAGGAGTCAGAATAACCATTATCCTCTCTACTCGCTCATTTTACAAATGAAGGGACTCACCACCCGAGGGGTGACACAACACCAGGGGCATTCGGCCAGGCCACCATGAAACCCATTCCCAAGGCTCTTTCCTCGGATGCCACAGGTTACAAACGAGAGGAGACCACGTTACCTAATAATTGGGCATCTGTGTCAGAGAGGAAGTTCTGATCAGCCACCACGAGCACCACGGCTGGGGACGCGTTCCTGGTAGCTGGTGGCAACGCTGCGGATCCTCTGCTCAGTGGGACCCACGTGACTCGATGGTCCCCTCACCCCGTCTCTGATGCGCATTTGAAACTACAGCAAGGACCTAACGAGAGATTAGAGAGGAGCAAAAAAGATGAAAGAACAGAGAATACACAGCCACTTTCAGTGAAAGGACAAGACCAGCTGGCATTTTTATTCCCCGGGTTTTGTGTGAAGGAGTTAGCGATGGAGGACAGCCGGGCGCAGCAAGCGCTCACGTCCACGCGATGCTTCAGCTGCTCCCGGCAGGTGTTACTAATTATTTAAAGGGCCGTTTGAGTAATTAATTATCCTCCCCTGTTCACTTTAGAAGCAAACCTTTAAACTTAGTGCCATTCACCAGTTTACTCCTCAGATTCTCATGTCTGCCGAATATTCAGTTAAAAACAGGAGTTGTTTATTTTGTTTTCCTTTAAACTTGTTCATTTTCTTCTCTTCTCCCTAAAAAGCAGAAATAAGCCTTTTGAAGGGCAACACAGTCTTGCAGATCCTGACTTCCTCTAAAGATTCATAACTTTCTGTGCACTGATTTCTCCCCATGCCGTGGCCAGGGCTTTGTAAAAGGACGTCAGGTGGGGCCCTTCTCAAATCCTTTGATGACCCCCGCTTTGTCCACAAGGCAGAAAACTCCACGTTCTTAGTGTGGCGGACACAGTTCACCTCCAGATCTGCTCCTGGCCACAGGCCTCTCTGCAGTCCGGGTCCCACGGCCACCCAGACAGCTGCACTGGCCCCTCGAAGCTCCGACCCAGGTGGCCTCTGGCGTCTGCACTCCCAGGCCTCTTCCGGGCCCTTCTCCCTCTGGCCTGTCGCCCCCTTGGCACTCTCATTGAAGGAAGGGCTTTAATGTTGCACAGAGGGGACATGTGACAACAACGACCCAGTGAACTTGAGGCCCAGCTGACCGTGGCTGGAGCCAGAAGCACTTTCCATCCCGAGTCCCCTTCCTCTGCCAGGCGCCTCACCAGGGCTCCCTCTGCCCCGGCTTCTTCTCTCAAGGAGCAAAGGTCTGATTTACCAATTCATGCCAAATATGAGTGATTGGACCCCTTTTGCTTCTCCTGAAAACATCAGCCATTTGACAGGGAATCAGAGGGAACAGAATAGTCCAGGAAAGTGCGAGCGCCCAGGTGGAGGAGAGATTCCTGGAGAAGGCCCCGTGCCCCAAAGACCGGTTCACGTGCCCCACCTGTGACAGGCTCCAGGAGGCGTGAGGGATGAGAGCTCATTGCAAGACACCGTGCAATCCACCCGTCTTTCCCGGGGAAAGAAGTAACACCCCTCCTTTTCCCACTAGCAACAGCGGCCTCATGCCTCTGGTGCGTGGGTTTAGGAAGATGTTTTCCTGCTCACTCAACCTCCCTCCACCTCAGGAAGTCGTCACAGATCTCACTCCCTCTTTCTCGGTGAGAAAAGCAGCCTCAGAGAAGCTCAGGGGTCGCCCAGACCACACAAGGGCGAGGAGAAGGGGAACTCGGATTTCTAACTCCGAGAGCGGCTCCCTGCTGAGCTTCTCCACGGGCATTTCTAGTCTGTCGGGAAACAACAGATCACACCCGACTGCCACCCTCGCCCAGAGGACGCCGTCAGTTCCCTGTCTTTAAGGCCTGTGTTTTATGTTAATCATACAATCTCCAACAGAAAGAAAAGAAGGGAATTGATTTTTCCCACTCTGTATGTTTTAAATTTTAAAAAATTGAGATTTCTTTCTCAGCTCCCCTCTCTGACACCACCCTATAGTGTGGGGACCAATTTTAGGAAACCACGGACACTGAAGTTGTGCCCATGTCTGGAGTGGATGGTCATGAAAGATGCACGCCCTGTTCGGCCACACAGCCACCCCTCCTCAGAAAGCTCTGTGACCGCCCAGGGAGGGAAACGCTGCCCCAGATGCTTGGCCAGAACCCAGCCTGCCCGGTTAGAAGATGAATACTCTCGAGAGGAAGCAGCCGGCTCAGGTGAACACAGTGAAACGGCTTATTTCTCCCCGAGGGACTGCCTGGACTTAATTCACTGTGCCAGTCGGCAGCGAGTCTGCAGCGGAGCCCCAAGGCCGGCGATTTCCAAGTCAGGAGTCCACCCTTCTCAGGAAAAGGTAGCCCACTGGCCAGCAGGCACTCTGCTGGGCGGATGGGGAGATGGGGGGCAGAGCCACTGAGGTCTCAAGGCAGGCCAGCCCCAGTCAGCACCACCAGGGTCATCCCACCCATTTGCTCCCTTGCTCATTCAGCAGACAGTGAAGGCCCACTCTATGCCTCCTACAGTGCTGAACCTCCCAACCTGTAGGTAAGGAAGGCAGACAGCAATCAAATCATCTCTCTAAACTAATATAACATGATATAATATAATATAACTGCAAATTAAGAAGTCTACGTGAGGGGGCCAGCCCCAGGGCCTAGTGGTTAAGTTCGGCCTGCTCTGCTTCGGCAGCCTGGGTTCAGTTCCCAGGCACAGACCTACACCACTCAGCATCCATGCTGTGGCAGCAACTCACACACAAAATAGAGGAAGACAAATATGTTAGCTTAGAGAATCTTCCTCAGCAAAAAACAAGTTTACACGAAGACGATGAACCCTCTCGGTGAAGGAGAACCTGCAGAGCTCTGAGCCCTGTTGCAAGACAGCAGAGTCAAGGCCCAGAAGAGAATAAGGCAGTTGCTTCTTGGAGAACTGGTCTCAATCAGAAGTAAAACCTCCTGGTGGTGACATGGGCTGTGCCTGGTCTGTGACCCAACTATACCATCCAGACCCAACAGAAGAGAGAAGGTGGGTGGCCACGGCTCCTAAAAATCAGATTTGGGTTCGGCTGTCAGCCCACACTGAGCTCCACTGTCAACAACCGGCCCCAAACACAAAGCCAGAGGCTTCTTTAGACTGACCAGCTTCTCCTCAAGAGCCGGAGGCCTCGCCTCTGTAGGCCCACCCCGCCCCGGGCTGCCCACCCCCATGAATCCACACGCCCATGCACCGTCCACGCCCAGCACTCGCACACATCCTCTGAGCTCTTCTCAGGTAGCCGTTCTGGGGCCATCACACGCCCTGCGCTGCGGGGGGAGGGCCCTGGCTGGCCTCACACTAAACTTGCTTAGATAGATCAAGAGTCTTCATTTCTCCTCAACAAGGAAACACAAGATGCTTCCAGAAATGGGGGACAGGGCAGGCTTTCCTCAGGCAGGGACGCCTGAGCTAAGATGGGAGAAGATGAGAGTGCTTACTTGGTGGCCCTGGGAGTCTCTCAGGCAGAAGGAAGGTCAAGGCTCGCATAAGGTCGGGGCGGGAGTAAAGCAGGGGTCAGGTCACCCGGGACCTTAAAGCGTAGGGTGACTGTAGACGACGTCCACACAGGACACTGCTGAGGATGCAAGGGGCCCCTCACAGTCACAAGGCAGAGGGCAAACAGGCAACGATGCAGGCACGGCATGAAGCCAACTCACTGAAAGGCACATTGAGGGTTTGGGCCACTCTCCTAAGAGCAGTGGGCCTAGGAGGATGCTGGGCACAGGGAGTGGTGAGATCAACACGCATTCCGAGGGTGGGCTTAGTGGGTGTTCAGCAAAGCCTGTGGCTGCAAACATCCCCCACCCTCTGCCCTGTCACTGCTAGGAGCCTGGCATCAGGTTCCTTCCAGCCCTGTAGGAACTCCCAGCTGCCCCCTCACCACCTGCTCACAGCCCCTGAGCTCCCTCTGATAGCTCACGATTGTGGCAGTCAGCGGGAAGCAGAACCTGGGGCACAGGGCAGACCTTTGAGGTGGGGGACGAGGAGAGAGTATTGGGGGAGTGAGGCATCTGGGCAGGTCTTACCTGTAAGGATATCCCACATCTGGAAGGCTTGAGCTCAGCATCCTGGGTAGAAATAGTGTTAAATCCTTGCTGGCTGCTTTCTTGCTTAGTACAGAAACACGTGACTTGGGTATCTAAAATGCTAAATGCCCTTTGTGAGTTTTTAAAAGAAAAGCCGGGGGGAGCAATGAAGCACTGGGAGATCCCAGCTTAATGTGGAAGAAACTGCTTTGTCTGAAGTGCCCTGGGAAGGGTAGGAGCAGAAAAGAATGGAGGAGGGGCCGCACTGAGCTCAGACTCTGTCCTGGTGCTCACTGCGGGGTCAAAGTGGCACTGGCATCACCTCGGACCTGAGCCGACAGCTGCTTTGGAGAGCAACTGCACCATTTAGGTATAATTTATATCGAGAGACAAGAAGGACAAGGTATAAGATGGCAGAGTGTGGGTTGCAGAAGCCAAAGGGAGTTGAAGGTGTGTTGAAAGGTTTGCTCTGTTTTTCCCCTTCTCTTTTGCTGGAAATAACACACAATCTGCACTAATCTCAAGGATTCTAGACCAAGTGGAGAGAGTGGAGCAGAAATAAAAAGCATCGTGCAGCTGAGGTCACTGCTCTCCAAGCTGTTAATCTTCAGCCTTTGGTCTGAATCTATCCACTCGGTAAAGTCAGCCTGCCATGTAAAATATTACAGCTATAACTGCCAAGGCTTTCCTGTTTCTAAAAAAGTACAGAAAATCTCATCGATTTATCAGCTAATCTGCTGGTCAGTTAATGAGTTGATCTATTCTCCCTGAACTTAACCAAATATTGAGTAAACGTTGGAGTCCATCTGATTTATACTCTGGAAAATACTTTGAAAAGTAATCCAGTACATTCCACCTCACTTCTGGCCTGTATTTCTAAAAAAACAGCTTTCAATTCCAATTTCTAATTCAGCATGTGAGGACCTTGGAAGCCCTCACTCTTGTCTTCACAACAAGAAAAAGCTGAACAAACTGAAAATCAAAAACTCATGTTAGATCCATCAGAGAATTGAGGTCAGAAGGCAAACCTCTGCCCCCAAAATTCGAGAGACAGACAGGCCCATACAGAGAATCACAGCTCACAGCAGCAAAAACCCAGGAGCAGAACTTCGTGGAACCAGTGCTGGGGTAGGAAAACCTAAGCTGTAATTGACTAATTGATGGAGGTTCATTGTGGACAAACTTGAGAGTTAAAAACTCTGGGGGGACCCAGTCCTAGGAGGGCCTCACACTTCTGTGACTTTTACCTCCAGGAGTGGATAAGGTTCTCACAGTGAATATCAGAGAAAAATTCCTTTGTGCTTCTCACAAGGGAAGGGGGAAAGGAGCCATTTTGAAATACTCCAGATCATTCTGTTCTTAATAAGGCTTGCCTCAGGGGAAACTAGTTAACCAGAGCCAACCTGGGGGCAGGGAAATGCCTGACTCCAGCCACTGTAGCCATCCCATCCCTCCCTACAGGGAAGAAAAGCAGAAGCACTGGCGAAGTTCACGGTCCTGAGGCAAAGGCTCACTAAGGCCTGGGACCTACACCCAGGACTGCAGATGCTCCCCTCCCCACTCCTCACCACTGCCACATCCACGGGGCTCCTGTGGGACAAGGGGAATAACAGAGAACCGCTCCTCTCAGACCTTACTGGAGAAGAATTCTCTAGGGAAACCCAAAGACAGCACAGCAGAAAAATAAACAAGGACCCCAGAGGAAGTTTTAGCCTCTGACACCCACAGCCTCAGCCACAGTAAACACAGCCTAACCCCTGGCCAGATAAACATAGAAACCACTACTAAAGGCCTGTTTACCTCAGTTCTTTTTTCCCAGTATATCATGTCCAACTTTCAACAAAAAAATTACAAAGCATACTAAAAGACATAAATCACAGTCTGAAGAGACTGAGCATGCATCAGACACAGACTCAGACATGGAAGAGATGTTGGAATTATCACACTGGGAAATCAAAACAACTATGATTAATATGCTAAGGAGAAACATGGGCAATGTCAAGAACACATGGGTAATGTAAGCAGAGAGTAGAGATTCTAAGAAAGAACCAAAAGGAAATGCTGGGGGGTTAGACACCATTAACAGAAATAAATGCCTAGGATGGACCCATCGGTAGACTGGACGCGGCTGAAGGAAGAATCAGTGAGCTTGAAGAAACGTCCATAGAAAACCCTCAAACTGAAATGCATTGGGAAAGAAGAATGAAAAAGATGCAACAAAATATCCAAGAACCGTGGTACAATTACAGAAAGTGTAACAGGCACATAACAGAAATACCAGAAGAAGAAAAGGAAAGAGAGAAATGAAGAGGAGAAATATTTAAAGCAATAATGACTAAGAATTTTCCAAAATTAATGACGAGCACCAAAGATCCAGGAAACTCAGAGAACACCAAGCAGAAGAAGTACCGAAAAAATCTACACCTAGACATATCATATTCAAACTTCAGAAAATCAAAGATACAGAGAAAGTCTTGAAAGAAACCAGAGGGATAAAACACCTTATATACATATGAGTAAAGACAGGAATTGCACCCAACCTGTCTTCAGAAGCTGTGCAAGAAGAGAGTGGAGTGGAATATTTAAAGTGTTGAAAGAAAAAGCTCATCAGCCTAGAATTCTGTATCCAGCAAAATTAACCTTCAAAAGTGAAGGATAAACAAAGCAGTGCTTAGAGGGAAATTTATAGCATTGAATGCACACATTAGAAAAGAAGAAAGATCTAAAACCAGTCATTTAAGCTTACACTTTAGGAAGCTAGAAAAAGAAAAGCAAAGGAAATCCAAAGTAAACACAAGAAAATAAATATAAAAACTAGAGCAAAAATTAATGAAATAGAAAACAGGGAATCAATACAGAAAAATCAATTAAGCCAAAAACTGATTCTTTGCAAAGATCAATAAAATTGATAAACTTCTAGGCAAGTTTACTGAGAATAAAAGAAACAAGACATAAATTACTAATGGGGCCATCACCACTGATCCCATGGACATTAAAGGGATAATAAAGGATTATTATGAACAACTGTATACCCACAAATTTGATAACTTAGATGAGATGAACCAATTCCTTGAAAGATACAATCTACCAAAACTCACAGAAAGAGAAACAGATAATCTGAATAGGCCTATATATTAAAGAAATTGAATCAATAATTAACAACCTTACCAAAGAAAAAGCACCGGGCCCAAATGGGTTCACTGGGGATTTCTACTTAACATTTAAGGAAGAAATTATACAAATTCTCTACAATCTTTTCCAGAAAATAGAAGCAGAGGGCATACTCCTAATTCATTCTATGAGGCCAGCATTACCCCAATTCCAAAACTAGACAAAGACATCGTTTAAGTAAAGAAAACTACAGACCAATACCTCTCATGAACATAGATGCAAAAATACTTAACAAAATATTAGAAAATCAAATCCAACAATGTATAAAAAGAATTACTCACCACAAACAAGCGAGATTTATTCCAGGTATGCAAAGAGGGCTCAACATTTGAAGATCAGTTAATATATCTATCACATCAACAGGCTAAAAATCATATGATCATATAAAGTAGATGCAGAAAAAGCATTTGACAAAACCCAATACCCATTCATGATAAAAATTTCTCAACAATGTAGGAATTGAGAGGATCTTTTTAAATTTAATAAAGAACATCTAGGGGAAAAAAGATCAGGAGTAAGGCCAGGATGTCCCCTCTCACCACTGCTTTTCAACATCATGCTGGATACTAGCTAATGCAATAAGACAAGAAAAGGAAATAAAAGGTATGTAGATTGGGAATAAAGAAATAAAACTGTCTTTGTTCACAAATGACATCATTGTCTATGTAGAAAACCCCAAAGAATCAACAATAAGAAAAAACTTACTGAAACCCGTAAGTGATTACAACAAAGTTGCAGGATAAAGGTTAACATACAAAAGTCAATCACTTTCTTATATACCAGTAATGAACAATTGGAATTTGAAATTAAAAATATAAAATACCACTTACATTAGCACCAAAAAATAGAAATACTTAGATATATATCAAACAAAATATGTACAAGATCTATACAAGGAATACTATAAAACTCTGGTGAATGAAATAAAGGGAGAATTAAATAAATGGAGAGATATTCCATGTTCATGGATAGGAGACTCAATATTGTCAAGATGTCAGTTCTTCCCCAGTTAATCCAGAAAGACAATGCAATCCCAATCAAAAGCCCAGCAAGTTATTCTGTGGATATGGGCAAACAGATTCTAACGTTTATATAGAGAGGCAAAAGATCCAGAATAGCCAACACAATATTGAAGGAGAAGAAGCGACTGAGAGAATACACACTACTCAACTTCAAGACTTGCTATAATGTCTACATTAAGAAATCAGGACAGGGTGGTATTTGTGAAAGAATAGACAAATAGATCAATGGAAGAGAAGAGAGAGCCCAGAAATAGACTCACACAAATATAGTCAACTAATCTTTGAAAAAAGTAATTCATGAAGAAAGATAGTCTTTTCAGCAAGTGTTGCTGGAACAAGTATACATCCACATGCAAAAAAAGTGAATCTAGACACAGAGTTTACACCTTTCAGAAAAATTAACTGAAAATGGATCATAGACCTAAATGTAAAATGCAAAACTATAAATCTCCTAGAAGATAACGTAGGAGAAAATCTAGGTGACCTTGGGTTTGGTGAAACTTCTACTCTGTGGAAGATACTATTAAGAAAATGAGAAGACAAGCCACAGACTGGGAGAAAATATTGTCAAACCACCTATCTGATAAAGGACTAGAATCCAAAATGTATTAAAAAATTCTTAAAACTCAATAATAAGAAAACAAACAATATAATTTTTGAAAATTGGCAAAAGATCTGCACACACGCTTCACCAAAGAAAATATATGAATGGCAAATAAGCACATGAAAAGACGCTCCTCATCATATGTCATCAGGGAATTGCGAATTAAAACAATGAGATACCACTACACACCTACTAGAATGGCCAAAATCTGGAACACTGACACCAAATGCTGGCAAGGACGGGCAGCAACAGGAGCTCTCGTTCACTGCTGATGGGAATCCAAAATGGTACAGCCAGCTTGGAAGAGTTTGGCAGTTTCTTACAAAGCTAAACATACTCTTATACAATCCAGCAATTATGCCCCTAGGTATTTACCCAAATGAGTTGAAAACTTATGTCCACACAAAAACCTGCTCATGAATGTTTATAGCAGCTATATTCATAATTGCCAAAACTTGGAAGCAACCAAGATGTCCTTCAGTAGATGAGTAAATAAATAAACTGTAGTACATCCAGAAGATGGAATATTATTCACTGCTAAAAGGAAATGAGCTATCAAGCCTCGAAAAGACGCAGAAGAACTTTAAATGCATATTGCTATGTGAAAGGAGGCAAGACGGAAAGGCTCCCACTGTGAGTCCAACCATATGACATTGTGGAAAAGGCAGAACCGTGGAGACGGTGCACCATGGATGTCAGTCAATAATAACATGGGCTCGTCAGCTTTAACGAGGCGCCACAGTAGTGCAAGATGTTAATAAAGGGAAACCTGTGTGGAAGCGTGAGGGGGACCCACTCAGCTTCACTGTGAACATGTAACTGCTCTACAAACCAAGGTCCACTTACAAAACCACAACTTTCCAGATGCGTCTTAGGTGTCACCACCTGCATCCCCTCCTCTGGGAAACCCTGAGGAGCAGGTCTCTCCACATGCTTCTGCAGCCTCCGGGCCAGGCTCAGCTGAGAGTGACACAGCAGGACATGAGAGGGCTCAACCAGTTACCTCAGCGTTTATGCCCAAAGGCCATCCCCACTATGATCAAGAGCCCCACGTTTCAAAGTGAGGTGCTGGAGCACCGACAGAGGATTTGCCAGGAGAGGGACCCGAAGGGTCTGCGCCCGTCAGCCCAGAACCACCTGGAGGCCGAGGGACAGAAGGCGGCACACAGTAGGGATGCTTCACAGCTCCCTCCTCATAAGGGGACCGGGGGTGCTTCCCCTCCCACAAACCAAGGGAAGCAGCCACAAGACCCATTTGGCAGCTCAGCCTGTGTCCTCCGAGGGAGGCAGGAACCTCTCTGACTTGCGCCTGGAGTGTCTGAAGGTGAGGCCACTGCGACTGGCCGGCTGGCCTGGCGGGCTGCCCGATGCAGAACCTGAAGAGGAAGCGGTGCTGGCAGCGGCCTGCGTGCCCCACTGGCAACGCAAATGGTGGTTTTCATTTTCCTCAGGCAGGTGTCGACTCCCATGGACCATCTTGAAACTCCTTCTCCTAAGAGGACCATCTGGAGAAGGAAGGTGATCCCAATAGAAGGGAAACCTGTGGGGGCTGCAGCAGCCTGAGGAGCAGCCTGCACTGGAGGGCCTGCGGCTGGGGAGTCTCCACGTGCGGGGTTGGGGGAGGCCTGAGGCGCTCACAGAGGCAGCCCCTGCTGTGCCAGCTTTCTGACCCTGGGCTCCTGCAGGCTGCAGTGATGAAGGGACGGAAGGCGAAGCAAAGAGGAGACTCCCACCCCCACCGCTGTGCACAGCTCCCAGCCCAGGTCCAGGGCCTTGTGTGGGACTGGGCCGGCGGGAAGAGACCCTGTCAGTTACAGAAAATTAAGAACTCTGCCACCGCTTGGTCCTGGGCTTTTCAACATCTGGAAGAGAGTCCATGGCTGACTGCACTGTGGGGTCATGCAGGGCTGCAGTCACAGGCAGGCTCGCGCCAGTGACTCCATCTCACTGAGTGGGTCGGCTGCGGTTGATAGTAGGAGGGGCTGGAAACCGCTCAGACACCACTGACCCGTCCTGAGGCCAGGGCCTGGGCTGTGTCTGTGTCCGCTCACAGCACAGCCAGGGGTGGGGCCGAGAGGGGCACATCCCCAAGGCAGCACATGACATCTGTACACTCCAAAAAATGCTCGTGAAGGCTTCCCACCGCCACTGTTGAGTCTAGCTTCATAATCACCTTGAGAAGTGGGCCAAGCACGTATTAGGAATTCCACGCCACAGCGAATGCAGTCTTATGTGACAAGCATGCACTGGGCACCAGCTGTGTGCCACAGCATGCCCTGAGTGTGGGGGTGCCCAGGGGCCAGGATGCTATGTGCCCATCAGAACTGGGAACAGCTGTAGAAGATATGCTCTGAGTCAGCTTCCAGGAGCCCACGGGGCACAAAATCAGGGGCCAGGCTCGGAGGGCGCTCCCCAGACCACCTGCTGATGCCCCATCACAGCTGTGAGCACCAGGCTTAAGAAAGGGGGGAGGAGGAAGTAAATTGTTTATTGAAGTCTAGCATTCAGGCTTTTAAAAGACACCAAAGGAGGGACCCAGGCAAATGGTGAGTTTCTTCGTAGGTAAAGTTAAAAATGGCCTGTGGGGTATGGGGGCGTGTCCTCCACCCAAGCAGGCATGGTCCCCAGAGTCATGCACCTGGACTCTGGGCAGGCAGGGGGCCAGAAGGACCTCGGGGTCCGTGTATTCGAGGCTCGGTCCTCTTGGGAAAGCACAGGGTGCCGGCACAGTATTCCACCCTCTTCTGAGCACCAAGCCCAGAGGCTCCCCTCGCGAATCAATAGGTTTCCGGCTTCTGATTGTGGGGACAGCACAGCAGTAGTTGCTCAGCTTCCACCCCCAGAGGGTTGATTCTCTCCACTCAGAGCTCAGCCTGGAAAACTGGGGAAACCACAGGCATGGGAGGGCCAGGAAGCGCGTGAAGTGCGGGCCCGGCGTCCAGGCAGGAGGTGGTAGCAGCTGAGAAGTGCCTCACAGGGCTGACGTCCCCTCACTGGGGCCTCAGAACACAGACCCCCGCAGGTGCTGAGGGTGGGGTGGTAGGAAGCGGCGAGGAGCAGGAGGCAGAGGCGGGGCCCTTGTGACCAGGGCCAGCTCCCACAGGGGCTGCCACACCTTAGCCCGGCAGTGTCAGGGGTCCAGCCACAAGACCACCAGCCCCCCACATCAGGCACGCGCAGCGGAGCCCCTCCCCCCAGCCCTGAGGACACGTAGGCTCCCCCGCAAGGCCAAGTGGAAAAATTCCTGCAAGAGTGGGCAATCACCCGAAGGAGACAGAGTCCCCTCTGACTGACAAATGGAAGTCCCACCCGACCCAGCATCAGCGGGATCCTGAGCAAGGCAGGGACAGACAGAGTGAAAGAACCTCAGTTGGGCATTCTGTTCTGCAGTGTGTCAGAGTCTGACTCCGGTTCAATTCTGACCTATCTCCACTGGGTCGAGACCCTCTTTCAGGACCTCAGGCCTCTGGACTTGTCCACACCTCCTGATTTCTCCAGTGCCCCTAGCACGTTGTTCTCAGGGACCCCCATCTCTCACTCCTGAGCATCCTTCCAGTCTCACTCAGAGCTTGCTCCTCCTCCCATTTGCCTGCGTCCTGTCATCACGCTTATTTCCCCGGTGTCACCCACCCCTACCTGCTGGCCTGCAGACTCCCGTCTCAGAGGAGACTTTGTGTCCTCCCTGCTCCAGGGCAGTCGTGTCTAGAGGGTAGGCCCTCAGCAAAGCCTTCATGTGCAGTGATGACCTTGATCTGACAGCCGCCTTAGGGGAAGGGCGGGCACCAGCATTCTCATCCACAAATGGACAAACAGCTCAGAGAAGTTCATCAGCTTGTCCAGGGTTGGAGAGCGAGTAAAAGAAATGTTGGATGCAGAGTCCATAAGCTTCCAGACCCCAAGCTGCATACCTGAGCTCGCAGATCTTGGTCTGTAATACTGTCCCCCTGAGATAGGAAGAAAGATGACAGACGATAGACAGACAGACAGGTAGATGGACGACTCCAGACACACAGATGTTAGAAAGATGCTGATGGACGAATCGGTGGTGGGGTGGTCAGAGAGGATACAAACCCTAAAGCCAGTGAGGTGAAACTTCAGGAGCTGAGCCTCGGTAAAGGGCAAAAGGATGTTCTTTGTACTCTTCTTATTCTAACTTTTGTGTAAGTTTAAAATTATTTTCCAAGAAGTTAAAACCACAGAAAAGTCACGTCTTATTTTTCATTTCTATGCTTCTCCATTGGCCGGGTAACAGCCGGATCCAGGCTACACATCCTTCGGATGTTAAGGGGACCGCCTTCCGGAGGCTCAGGGGGTCTCAGGCCCCCGCGACCCCACCCACCGCCCCTTTGGCTGTGAGTCCGCGGGAGACAATGACTTTCCCGGTTTTACACGGGAGGCACGGAAGACCTGCGGCCACGCTGAGCCCCCTAAAATGCACTCCACCAAAATGCACTCCAATTTTCTTCTTGATTTTCAGTTGCCCCAAGCCAACCCTTGGGCTTCAAAGGCAGCCCACCCACCCACTGGGTTTCCGGCCACCTTTGGGGGCGTCTTTAGGTTATTATTTAACAAGGAGGACACAAGCAGGTGCAAACCCACCGGTTCACGCCTGGAGCCCTGTCTGCCCGTTCCCTGTCACCCCGGAGTCGCCCTCTCCCTGACTGCTCAGCCTGGAGGTGGGCGGGCACTGCGCCCCCCCACCCACCTGTGCGCACCCCTCACCGCCTCTCCTGGCTGCGGAAGCGGGGAACGGGCAGCGCGGTGGGAGGGGAGAGGAGGGAGAGGCTGGGCGTGGGAGGAGCGGGAGCAGGGGAGGAAGGGGGTCACCGGGAGGAGGGGGGACCCGGTCGGGAGAAGGAGGGGGCGGGGCCGGGCCGCGGGGGGCGGAGCGGGGGGCGGGGGCCCCGGCGGCGGCAGCTGCGGGCGCGCGGCGCGGGGGCGGGGCGGGGGGCGAGGGGGGAGCGCGGTGCTGCGCTCGGGCGGGCGGCCGGTCGGCGAGCAGAGCCGGGATGAGGACGCCCGCGCTGCTGCCGCGCGCGCTGCTGACCTGCTGCTGGCTGCTCGCCCCGGTGAGTGCGCCCGGGACCCCCGCTCCCTGACCGTGGATCCATGTTTCCCCCAGAGGGGAGCGCCCCGTGCGCCGGGCTGCACTTCCCTTCCGAGTGCCGGCACAGGGCTGGCCAGGGGCGCGGGGCGGGGTGGCGCGGGGCTGGGGATGCCGAGCTGGCCAGGGGCGCGAGGCGGGGGCGCGGGGCTAACCAGGGGGGCCGGCCAGGGGCGCGGGGTCGGGGGCGCGGGGCTGGCGAGAGGCGCGGGCCGGGGGCGCAGTGCTGGCCCTGAGTGCTCCGGAGAAGGAATAGGGTCCCCGGGGGCGTTCCGGACCCTCCCCAGCGGAGCCGAAGCACCGCGCTCCGCGCCAGCCGAAGTCAGCCTTCGGTGGGAGATGCACGCGCCGTCTCCCCGGCACTGACCGCCCCGGATTTGCTGGGCAGGATGCTTTACTTCCCCGGGGCTGTCAGAAAGGAGCTGGCTCCCCCGCCTCCAGGGATCGCGCCGGCGAGGCCCGCGGGTCCCGGGGCGCCCACCTGCGCAGGCTTCCCGCTTCTGGGAAATGGGTTTGCTTCGTCATTAACGGCTTCTCCTTCCGCTCCTGGCGCTTGTCACTAGTTTCCCTGTGTTTTAGTGTGTGTCAGGGGCAGACGCAATGTGGCGAAAGAAAGTTTCCTTTTGGAAGTATTCCGCTTTGATTTTTCTACCATTATTTAAAAGCACCGAAGGAAATTACATTCCGAAGAGAAGCTGGTTAAATGAGGGCATTAATAGATTATTTAGTTCCCAAGAATTCTTCCTTTTATTTGAAGACCTTTTAGAAACAAGTTCGAACCTTATTTCTTGCTTCCTTCCTCGCGGACTGAAGACTGTTGTGTGTGTGCACGTCGTACTGTGTGTGTGCACGTCGTATTGTGTGTGTGCACGTCCAGCCAACATCGCAGGCTCTGTTGATTCATCTCCCCTGAAGGTTGTGCAGCTGAGGACGGAGCTATCTGGGGAAAGCAGTAATTGCTGAGGCTGTCTCCTCCGTGTGGGGGCGAGGGGGGGGCGGGGGGGGGCATAAGCCTGCCGCCCTCCTTGTGTCCTGTAAAGGTTCTCCTCCCTCGGAGGAGGGCTGTGAGAATAAGAACCTTGCTACTAATTGCAATGCTTTGGAAGAGCTAGTTTGTTAAAAGTACCGGGAATTATTGTGGTTAATGCTGCTTTAATTTCTAAGATGTCCCAAAATAAGTCATCGCTCTGCATATTCCAAGAATGTCAGGTATTATAGTGTCTTTTAATACCTTAACAAAAATTTATTTTTCTTTTTAAGTCAATATGATTTCCCTGATTCTGAAATCTAAACCATTGGCTTGTTTTTCCCATAGAAAAATATAGCCTGCTTGAAACCAGGATCTTCTGCAGTTGGAGGTTGTCCAGTAATAAGCTAGGGGAAGAAAAAAAAAGCTTTAGATCTTTTTTAAAATGAGGGTAAATGTGATGAAAGTATACAGCATTACGTTTCTTCTCTTAATTCTGTTAGGAAATTCTATTCCTGGTTAGAATTCTAATTGACCTATTTCAATAGTAGGATAATTAAACATAGATGGTCATAATATAGCCAAGAGTATGATTCTTTTTAGTAAAAGTAAAATTTTCTTCAGACACAGGAGGGGGTGCACCTCCAACCTACCATGTATTTGGGGGGGGCCAATACAAAAAGAGAATGTTGGACCTTTGTAAAAATAGAGATCAGAGACTATTATCTTCTAAGACTGAAACACGTGGTTTTGTCTTTGCACACACAGACAGACAATATTAATCACTGTTTGTGTCACATCTTTAGTTCCTGTGACAGATCCGATGTGAACTCACCCATCCCTTGTTTAGTGGAAGCCACAGTGATGGGCTCTCCCCAAATTCTTCTCCTTGTTTACCCCTCGAATCTTTTTGAAAAGCTCCTTCACACCAGAGTCTAAGGCTGGGTTTGCACGATGACCTGCAGCCTCTCACACTGGGGCTGTCCTGTTGGGGCTCCTGGCAGTGACGAGGGCAGAGGCTGTCCCTGGAGGATGAGCCGGCTCTAGGGTGGCTGGCGTGCCATCCTTAAGAATGGTCTTAGGAACAAACATGTATTTACTCTAATTAAATCGAAGCCTATGAAATGGAGGACTCCAGTATTGAAAGATGATTGGATTAAAGAGCTCTATTGCCGCCAAATTAGTGCTAGCAACATGCAGTGTATTACGTTAGTAAGTTTGTTTTCCGTGCAAAAAAAAATATATCCTATTAGGTTTCATATTTGTTGTATAACTCCTTTACAAAGTAAATAGTGGAGGTTTTTTTTTTTAATAACCATGCCAGAAATATGAAGGTGATTCTTTTAAATGAGTGTTAATTTGGAAGTGGTTTAGAACTGTGAGATTTTGGGGGTTTTGTAGAACTTTTGCTTGACTTCCTTCTTCTGGTGGGATTTTTTAGTTATTTCTGTTTTTTTAAATCTTGACCAGGTGAACAGCATTCACCCAGAATGCCGATTTCATCTGGAAATACAGGAGGAAGAAACAAAGTGTGCAGAGCTTCTAAGGGCCGAATCAGAGAAATACAAAGGTGAGGTGGGGAGCTGATGAGTAGGACTGTGCCCGGGGACTCAGAGACCCCACAGGCCCTCTGGAACGGGTATTTCTGGTCGCCTGCATCTTCGGGAAAAAGGGAAAAGGTCCGTTTCCACTGTTTTTTCATGAACTCTGGTAAAACTCAGAGAGCATGGTGGTGTTGGGCCAAGGGAGAGCTTCGTGTAAACCTTTTAGAAGAAAGCCTTGATCCTTAACAGTAGCAGTTTCCGTGGTTTGAGATAATACACCAGTTACTAATTTCATGGCGTTGTTATGCTTTGCAAAAGCAACTTCATTTCCACGGAGTGAGTATTTATCTAATTTCTTGCATTTTAAAGTGAGTTACATCACAGATGATTTGGGTCCTCTTAAGAACCGTGGGAACTTGTCAGAAATCAAACAGGAAAATGAGACTCATGTTTTCCTGCAGACATATCTTTGTGACTACAGCGAAGTGGCTGATTTTATTTTCTCCAGGTCGAGAAGGAGTGCCAGGACAGCAGGCACTCCACGTGGGCACATTCACATGCCTATAAACTCACAAGGTTCTGGGATGACACCCAGAGGACAACAGGAGCAGAACCCTTTTGCCCTTCAGCTTTCTTTTTCTCTGTTCTGTGTTATTATTTTATCCTCTTCAAGAACAAATTAAAATCAAAATATGACTATGTGTCAAAACAGTGTAGTGTCCCGCAGGGGACCCCAGACCCTCAGTCACAGATGTGGGCTCTGCTTTGGACCAGCACTGCCCAATAGAAATAGACCTTGAGCCACATAAGAATTTGAATTTTCTAGTAGCCACATTAAAATAAGTAAAAAGAAACATGCGAGATATTTTATTTATCCAAATATATCTGAACCATTATCATTTCAACTGTAACTGATATAAGATACTGATGAGAAATTTTACTCTTTTTTTTTGTATACTAAGTGTTAGAAACCCAGAGTGTATTTTGCACTTACAGTGCATCACAATTTGGACCCGCCATGTTTCAAGTGCTCACAGGTGGCCAGTGGCTCCTGCACTGGACTGACGCTAAAACTGGCATCCTGTGCCCCTTCCTGTCCCCTCTGGAGCCTCCACTTCCGCAGCTGAAAAGTGAGGTCTCTGGCTCCAGGATTCTTTCCAGCCTTAAAGATCTGTGATTCTGCGGGGCACACATGGCCCTGGGGCCCACATCTTCCAAATGGTCTGGTTGATCTCTGTCCAGAGGAAGGCAAATGAAGTAGTTCAGCTCCACAGCAGACGTGGACTGGATGTCCGTCCCATGCAAAGCCATGTGCTGACCATTAGCCACTACAGGGATGGATGAGACATGGGTCCTGCCAACCAGGGCCTCGTGACAAAACAGTCGTCATGGCCACTGACGTCCATTCCCTTCAGTGAAAATTAAGAAATTTAGGAAAAGTAAGTGTTGAGTGGAGATGGTCTAAAGCCTTTAGAAGCATCTCGTTAGTGGCCAGTGAGCCCAGGTCCTGTCAGCACATCCCAGCAGCCCACTGGCGAGGCCTCCTGCATGGAGTGGGGGGGGCAGGAGTGCCGTCTGCTGCATCCTCAGTTGCTGACCTCGGCCTCTGTCCGAAGACCCGGGGATGGGAACTCCACCTCCTCACGCCATGTTGGACAGTCATGCTGCTGATGGGTCCTGAGGCTGCCTGAGGATGGTGTCCACTCGCGGGCATTAATTTGCCTCCTGGAGCAGCAGTGAACAGAAGTGCTCCTTCCCAGGAGTGCGTCTTCCAGCATTTAAAGGGTGTTCGTAAGCGCTGCCTTCTATTCCAATTCCTGCATCCATCTTCAGGACGCACGCACGTCCCAGGCCCTCTGCCACAAGCTCTGGACGCACAGGCACTCCCGAAATGGTGCAGGGAGGAGAGCTGTACCATTGGTGTTGCTGACGCAGGGTCGTAATGGAAAGCAGACCAAGTCGCAGTCGGTTTTATCATTGTTGGTAAATTCTCTACAGACCGTGCACCTCTCCCCTGTGGACACCTCGGCTGGCAACTGCTCCCCTCCCCTTGCCTCTCCCAGAAATGATGTTTTAGGGAAAAGCTCCTAAAATACTGTTTTAGTGTTTCTTTCTTGTCACTCTTGACTTCCTGCTTTCATCAGGAACATTTTGTTAACAAACAGAAGACTGGCCCCGTTCCAGTGGGCAGCAGGGAGCTCTTAAGTTTTTAAATGTGGAATGTGGCCAGGACTTTCCCTCGGAGGAAGTCCCCTCACACTTGGTCAGGGGGTGGCTGACAGTGATGGAGCATCTGTAAGTTTGTGCCAGTGACTCACCTTGACAGATGCGGGACGAAGGGAAGCAGGACTAGTTCAGGGAGGCTAAGTTCTCTGCCGTTGTGAAACAGAATGTTGTGATCCACAGTCAGGCCTTTTTTGTATAAAAGATTCTTTTTTACTGGTTGGCTCACATAGATGGGGCGTGGCCTTAATTAGTTAAAAACAATGTCATTTTAGTTTTACTCTATTCCACAGGCACAGGTTTGACCCCTAATCCCTGGCCAGCTGTTCAGGAGGACAAGCCATTGGCCACAGGGGGAGCTGATGGCCAGTCAGGGATGACACGCTGGCGGAGGGGGTAGGGGTGGGGGGGAATGGGGCAGGGGCAGCTGCTCCTCACAAGCCTGGGTTGTCGCTGTGAGGAAATGCAGGCACTGAATTCTCAGCTTCCTATTTTCAGAGAACATCAGAAATGCAAAGTTGATGTAAAATATTCCAGTTTCTTAAAAGTTTGCAACTAGTGCTTAAAAAAACTTCTGTGGGAGCCAGGCAGACCTCCTGGGTGGCAGATACTGCCTGGGAATGGCCAGGCGGCTCTCAACTCTCAACGTGGTGGCTGGATGCAAGCCTGACCCCACTGTTGGAGACACCTCATGGAGCAGAGATACGTCAGGACATTTTAAATATTCACTGGGAGCTCTTGTTCCTCCTGCCTTGATTCAGAGTCTCTCAGAGGTGGTCTGTGTGTCGCCCACGTCAGATGTGCTAGGTGGCAGTATCTAAGGGCAGAGTCTGTGAAAATCACCGAGTTCATCTCGGCCTCAGCTCAATCAGAATGAGGTAGCTTTAGACAAAGGCCACCAGACGTGGCCCTTGTTTGGAGCGGTGGAAAAAGAGATGACTCAGTGTTCTTGCAAGGACAGGTATCAGTCCTTGGACATTTTCTCATATCAAGGGCTCTCCCTATTAACGTTAGCTCTATAGCAAAAATATCTGCATCTGGCTCGCCCCACCTTTGTGACTTGCAGGAAGAGCTGGGTAACAGGCCCTTCAGCGAAAATGTGACGGTAGCTTAGGCCTGGCCACCCGTCAGCATTCTGTAAAGAGGGACAACTTGTGTTCTAAATTCCTTGTTTCCTTTTTACTCTTCGAAATATGCATGGCTTGAATGCCAAGGATATAAATAGTAATAAGTTACCAGAATAAAGATGCGTAGATGAGATGACACAGCCAGTGTGCAGAGGGAAGGCCTTCTAACTGGACGGGGAGAGCACGTCGGCAGTGGACGTCTGCTTCTTGAAGTGAGAAGTGAGAAGAGACATCAAGGGTCTGCAGTAGCCACTTTTAGATTCTGTAGGATTAAGAAACTGATGTGAAAGAGCACCAGAAACAGGACAAAACTGGTTTTCAGTTCTAGTGAGGTAATTTGTCTAAGTCTCACGAGGAATTCTTGTTATTCCTTGTTGAGTCTAAAACAAACACAAACCAACCAGCCAACACGTAAGTCCATACAGAAAGCGATTTCAAGTGTAAACCCCTTTAAAGGATTCACTTTGTAAGAGGGAAAAGCTCGGGAGGTACTTAGAGCTTTGTGACTTGATATTGATTTGTTGCTGAGACTAACTTAATCCTGCCAATATGCATATGAGGCACTCTGCGGCCACAGATGCCTAAAAATATAACTAAGACGCAGCCCTGTTCCCAGCGTATGGCCCGCGCTGACCCGTAGGTGGGAGGGAATGAGTCGGCCATCCCAGGCTTTGCCCAGTCTTCCTGCCTATGCACAGGTTTGGTAGGAACTTTCATGTGACTTTGTATCATTTATGCCCAGATCTGGAGAGGATGTGGCCTGTACTTGGGAGGTGTAGACGTGGGACCTGTGTCTTCTTGGTGGTTCCACGCTCCAAGTCCTGCTGTTATGCTGTGTGGCTGAAATGGCTGTGACGGCGAATGTCAGTTTTGGACTGGGGCCATGGGAGGTGCCAGACTGAAAACCTGATATTTTTTGACTTTTTTTTAACAAAGGCTTCTGGACTGATTTTGATCAACTTATGAAGAGCTGTGACGGGTTTGGATTGTCCCCCCACTTGTGCTTGCAAGTTAGCATGCCACAGCTTCAGGTGCCTGCAGGAGACACGAGACCCTGGTCAGAGACAGACGTCATTGCACCTGGCACAGCAGGTCTCGTGGCTCCCTTTTCTTGAGTCCCACAGGAGCCGTGGGAGCAGCCACATAGATGCACTGCCCACGGTCGGTTTGTATCATAGCTGAGGAGCCCCCAGTGTCACAAGGAAGCTGCTGATGCTCCTGCCCAACCTTTGCTACAGAGAAAGATGCTACCTCAGTTATCGAGGTCAGCCAAGAGGGAGGCACGGAGCGCACTGTTGCTCACATCCCCCAGCTTGGTGTTGTCTCTCCCGGTCAGCACATGAGCTGCTGAGGAGCGGCCACTGTGGTCATTCGTTCCCATCCTTCACAGACGCATGAGGAAGGTGCACGAACAGACCACACTGTGTCATGTTCACACGGCTCTGAATGTCGGGAAGCCCAGGCACAGCCCAGGGATAGGCCGCTGCCCTTTGACATCAGCGTGATGCTGGAGACCTCCTAAAGGTGGCCCGTTTCTGCCCTTTTAATTTTCTCTCTGATGTAGTAGTCTTTGTTCTGGTCCGCACTTCTCTTCGGGCTGACGAGGTAAACAGCCTGGTCTGTTTTTCCCTTAGGATTGGATCTTTTCTTTTTTGACTGAGTTTCTTCTAATTTCTAAAGTCTTTAAGATCAGCTACTCACCTTGGATATTTAAATAATAATCATGTATTGGTTTGAATTTTAAAGTAACGGCTGTAAATTTATTTTTTACAGGAAATAAATCTCACTGAAAAAACTTCTACCCTGAGTGAAGTCTTTGTCTAGACTCGTAAAGGAATGGCACACCAGAAATGAGCTGCTGGCCGCAGGGCCTCTGCCTGGAGTTGCTGCGGTCGGGGGATGAGGGGCGTTCGCTCCTTCCTCGGGTTCTGTCCTTCGCTGATGTTTCAGCACGTTTTTACTGAGCGTATGCTGGGTGGGAGGGGTGATGAGAGACTGGGAGGCACGGTCTCTCCTCTGTGACCCGAATCAAGTCCCCGTGCATTGGGATGAGCAGGGCTAACGGGGCTTGGAGCCTCTGGATTTCTGAGGGGAAACCAGAGAACGGGAACTTGCAGGAACGTCAGTCTACTTGGAAGCAGACACTGACAGTGATGGGAAAATGACCAAGGACTGACTTCATCTTTACTCAGAGAAGAGGCAGAAGAAAGGTGGGAGGGAAAACTACCAAGAAAACGGCAGCTTTCTGATCGTAAGCTAATCGGTGACCCATCGGCACTTGGGAAATTTCCTGTAAACCTTCCACAGGCGTCCCTGCTGTTCCGTGACCTTTGTGTTTGTTTCCCTCTGCCACGTGCGTCCTGTGCTCGGCCTGGAATGGACTGACTCCACCCAGCCCACCCGGTTCCCACCACAGCTGACGGCGCCCCTCCCCACAGGCTGAGCCCCGCGCCCCATCCCATTCCCCTCCCGCTGCTTCTGTCGCGACAGTGGACACGAGCCCTCTTGTCCGTCAGGCATGGGATCCCTTCCCGGCGTTCCTCAGCCTCCTGCACCAAGGCGTCTGCTGGAGGGACCCTTCCTGGATGGCCCTGGTAAATCCAAGGAGCAGACGGCACCCCGGTGCCCGGGCAGAGGGAAGGCCCTGCGCATGCCCTGCCCCAAGAGGCTGTACACATCCAGTCTCAGGACAGGGCAGGAGACGTCCACCTGGCAGCCGTCAGGGGAGGCCTGGCCTTGATGCTGGAGGTGGTCATCAGGTAACCCATCTCACTAGGCAGCCAAGCGCAGAAAAGTGAGGCACCTCCCAGGAGCCTCGTCCAGAGGGCAGAGCCAGCCTGGGCTCCCAAGTCGGACGTCTTTTCACGAGACCATGTCTGGTGTCTCGGGAGATGGAGACTGTGTGTTGGAAGGGGGTTCTCTCTTTAATGTTCGCTTCAAAGAGCAGGAGGCTCCTTGGAGTATCCCGGTGTCACCAGCTGAGGTTGCGTCTTGCCCTCCTGCACACTCATGTTGGTTGTTTGTGCTGTCATCCCGAGCGACCCGGTGGAGAAGGACTCCGTCAGCTGCTGAGCCTGGTGAGGCCAGCGTTCTCCTCTGTCCTGCAGTGGTGGCTGTGACGGTTCGAGCAGCTCTGTGGTCTGGCGGTTCCACTCCTGGTGGGGCTCGCTCGGTCCTCTGTCTTTGTGTGTGTGAACGGAGGCCCAGCAGAAGTAGCCGAGGTTTATCTGCAGGTGGCGATCACACAGGCAGGCTCAGAGCTCCCTGACATCTGCGCCACTTTCACCGTGGTGCTTTCTGTGACCTGCAGTTGGCAGGGCTCCCCCCGCCTGAGAATTAGCACTTGCAAAGGCTCCTTTTCTCCATCCTAGGGAAGTGTTAGTACGGCTTTCCACCTAATCTGTGACTTCTTCGCAGCTCCTTCCTTCCCTGCGGGGGCAGGAAAGAGGTCTGTCTGAGTTGACACCAAGGGTGAGGCCAGGCCACCTGGCTGGGCCCTGCCCGCTGGCCCCCGGTGACAAGGACAGCACGGTCATCCTAGGTTCCTCCAGCGGGCACCTACACTGTGCGCCCGCGAGGCCCTGGGCTAGGTGCTCTGGACACTGAAAGGCAGACTCGAGATGATCTCGTGCCAGAACACACCGTGGGGGTTCGTTCGGGGGAGACAGAGGGAGGATTTCCACCTGGGCCGGGGGGCTGGCTTTGTTCCAGAGCCTGGAGATGGTAGGATTTGACGTGTGGTGAGGTGGGAGCAGCACATGTCAGCCACGCAAAGCAGCCTGAGTGCGGCCACGGGAGGAGGGGAGCTGGGCAGGCTGGGTAGTGGACACAGGACGAGCAGTTTGAGGACAGCAGAGTTCCCCCACGGCGTGGAGAGCTGGGACCTGAGGGGGCAACTGAGGAATTCTGAAAAGGGGGGTGTTTCTGTGTGAGCTGCGTGTCAGGAAGGCTCATGGAGCAGACGCTTCTGAGAGGAATCAGGGTGACCCTGGATGCTACCCTAAGGAGATGATGAAGATGTTGGTTGTGGACAGCGACTGGAAAGCGTCATTTCAACGATGGTGGAGCCAGAAGCCTAGCTGCAGGGAGATGAAGACTGGCAAGTCCCTGTGGCTGGAGAGGGTGGGCAGGCTACTCCAGAAACGAAGAGAAAGAAGACAGCACAGGAGCAGCTAAGAGGCGGGAAAAGTACGTTAGGGTGGGGACTGTTGCGCGTGTGCTGGGGCAGAAGGGCAGGGTGTTACAAGACTGGAGAGCCGGCAAGTGGGACCGTTTTGGGCAGAAGGTACTGAGGCAGGAGGAAGACTGACTGAGGGGCGGCCTGTAGGTTGGCCCTGGAAGGAAGAGGAGGGGAGGGAGGGAGGCAGGGGAGGGATGTGGAAGGCTGAGCACCAAAGGGCCGGGCACAAGGACCCTTGGGAGGTTCTGCTGCTGGGGTGCATGGGGGCTGGTGAGGTCGCTAGGACTGTGACCCCGGACACTGACTTGTGGACATTCTAGGGGTGCCAGGCAGCTATGCCACACCAGTCCCCTCATCCTGCAGACCTTGGACATAGCCACATCTCCCACCAAGTCTGGGAGGGTGGCCCCTGTGGTCTCACAGGCAGGAGCTGTAGATGCCTGTGGCCTGGAGAGCAGGGCGGGCGTTTCTGCACTTGCGTGGTTCTCACACTCAAGCGACACTCAGCCGTGCATCTGCTGATGATTTATCAGCCTCGTCATGACACTGGTAGATGTATGTGCTGGGACCGTCCCGGGAAGTCACCCAAGTCTCCGTCGTAAATCAGTGGGAGATTATCCTGGGAATGACGTGGCAGGACTCCCCACGCGCTGCGTCCCTGCCTCAGCCTGAGCCTGGCTTTCTGCAAAGCGTCGCTCGGCTCTGCTGCCTGGAGTTGGTGCGGCACCAACAGCGTCCCACGTCGTCCCAGATGTTGGAGGGAAGGTTTTCAAGAACTTTTAACGTGTAAGGAAACAGAGGCTGTTCATAAAAGATAATAACAGCAAACATCTCAAAGGGTGAGAGGACAAGCGTTTTGCACACAATTTCGCACACTCCCCAGTTTTCCTAAAGTGACGCTTTTTTGGGACCTCACTCGGGTTCCCGTGTCAGTGCGGTGTTGGAGGAGGAGGCGTGAGAACACTGCTCCTGTCTGTGAGGGGTTTCGTGAGTTCCTGGGCAGCAAGGGTAGCTGGGGGCCCAGACCACAGGCCTGATGTCAGAGGACATTTGGACTTTCGGTGTTTATTGGATTCAGGGTGTTTTTTGAATGTATAGGTTCACACTGGATCTCTGTGTTTCCTTGAAAAACCCTTTTGTTCGGTTAACAGCTTTGGTTAATTCTGGGTTTGAAGTCTTGGTTTAATGTCAGTTCAAGTCCCAGGATATGACTCCCACGCATGGAATCTGCCAGAACCACTGCGCCCAAAATAACACTTTGCTACTTCCGGATTCAAAATTCTGAAGTGAGCCCATTTCAAAGCACTGTCCAGGGCGAAGTCCCGCAAGTGGTGTCTCCCAGGCCTGAGTGTGTAGTTCACCTCCAGGCTGCTGAGGGCGGATTATTCAAGACCCTGATCAGGCAGAATACGGAGGCATCCTGGAGTTGTCCCGGTGAAATGTTCTCTGCAGCACGCTCACTGAGTTTGCAGTCCCAGCTCTGCCGCAGGGCCCAGGCTCCCCCTGTGCAATATCTGGGTGTCTTGTGCAGTGACCCGAGGAGGCAGCGTGGTCCTGGGACCTCGGCCTTGGCCTGCTTAGCTGTTTCTCTCGGGGCCTGAAGGCTTGACCTGCTGTGTGGACTCATTTATGAGCCAGGGGGCGCTGAGGAGCCGGTCCCCAAGCTAGGCCTTTGTTGGCATGGTTGACGTTTTCCGCAGCAGGAAGCGCTCGTGGTCAGGGCCCCCCTGGTCCAGGTCGCTCCATGGGTAGAGCAGCCTTGGGGCATAGTCGATGCTCAGTAAACGTCTGTTGAAGAATGAATACTGATCAGTGCAGGTTCCAGGCTGGCACAGCTGCAGTTCTGCAAGATGTGTGAAGTCACGAGGAAGCGCACTTGTCGCTGCGACAGGGTATTGTTTTGTTCTGTCTCGGGGGCAGTCAGGTTATCACACGGGAGCATGTCCTGTTTCATTGTCTTTCAAGTGGTTCCTCCAGCTCCTGACGACGGCCACCCTTCCCCATGTGGTCATCTTCGCCTGCACTGGCCGTCTCTGAGGTTCCAGAGCACAGGCTTTTTGTTAGTTCTGACAGGACATTGTTGGGATATTTCCCCTCAAGCGGCTCCTTCCCACTCTGTTCCTGCCAAAAGTGGTTCTCTTCATCATCCCTGATTGCACCATTTCTAAAGCGGCATGTGGCACTGTGCCCAGCTTAGCGAATGCCTGGATGTGGCTTTCCTTGTCTCACTGGCAAATGTTTCAAGGACAAACGATGTGGACATGCACCTTAGAACAGCAGGAGGAGGACCCTTCATTTAGCAGAATTTGATCACCACCGTTAGTGTCCAGATTACCAGGGATCCTACAGGACTTAGCATGACTGGATATTTGTAACCAGCCGCCTGAAGCAGCAGCATCAGAGATGTCCAAAGGGGAAACCAAGACCGAGGGGCTGCCAGGAAAATCTGGGAGCAGGAAGTGTGGGCCAGTGTTTCGGGGTCTCCAGAATCAGTGAGAGGTTTATGGGTGATGGTGTCCGCGGTCCACAGGGCTGGGCACTGGGACCCTCCCGACGTCACAACCATGTCCTGCAAGGCTTTGTCGGCCTCACCCGGAGCCTTGTTTACAGTAGACACTAAGACAAAGAGTCCTGGAATGCAGCTTCTGCAAAGCCGTGTTTTTGTACCACTGCTCCTAGCAGCTGCTCAGGGTATAACTTCCATCCCTCAGCCCCGTGCATCCTGAACTCAGGGAGCAGAGACCCTGGGGTCCCTCCTGTGTGGTGTGGTCAGCAAAGGCCACTGGGAAAGGATGCCTGAGCATCCGGGAGTGGCAGTATTTTCAGGGGTGGTCTCCGAGCAGAAAGCCAAAGCAAGGTAGTATGAGAATGTTGCTAAATTGCTCCCAGTGAAGGCCTATTCTCCTTATAACAGGGCACAATTGGAAATATTGGCCACATTACCAAGGCTCTGACTAGAATGTTACATTTAAAGAAGATGTACATAGACTCAGAAATGACCAGACAGCTTGAAGGAACTGCCTGGAAAAATCAGCCTAGTACCTTGCTTACAAGTTTTCAGCAAAGCAATCTTAAAAAAGAGCTTGTATGATCAATCACTATTTTTGCTGAATTTATATAAATAATCAGGCCAAGTTTAATACAAACAAATTAGTTTTACTATGATTATCTTTAATAAACATGGGATTAACTGGAGAGAAAAATTATGCTTGCCCCTTTGTAGATATTAAATTCTAATCCTATTAACTGTCTTTAAGGTTTTGTTATACCTATAAGCCAGACTGGATTCTGAATTCTTCTAGTGCCCTTAAATATCTGGCTACAATACTCCAAACTGACACTTACAATTTTACTGCCCCTGAAATCTCCTTGGAAGGGACTCTCTACCCAGATGGCAGCCTAGCTTCAGGGACTTGAGCCTTGGGTGCACACCTCACAGCTAAGGAAGGCTCCACCTGACATCTAGTCCTATGCAAACACTGGAGACCTCCAAGTCAAATGGACTAGGAAGAGATGCAGCCGACATCTCAGGCACACGGCTTTCCCAGGATGACCAGACCAGACCTGTACACCCTCATCCCACTGTTGTTTCTTACTTTATTTTCTCCCTACCTTTCCTGGAAGGACAGTGTCCTTGTTCACATTTCCCAGTCTCTTGTGAAAGGGAGAAACCTCTCTGATTGCTGGATTTGCCATCAGAAATCTTGGTCTGTCCAAGGCAGTAATGACCCCTTACTGCATCCAGTAAGTAATTTGACTGGGATTCTGGATGCTGTTGTTTGTCTAAATTGATCTGGTCCACTTTACTGAATGAGGGTCCTGGGCCCACCTAAACTCATTCCTTGCTTTGATTAACCCAGCCTTGGAAGGGGAAAACAAAATATTTTGAATATTTTGTGAAAAATGTTGTGGGGCCATTGATGTAAGTTTAATCATTTGTATATTTCTTAACATGTCCACGTATTTAAGCAACCTCTCAGTATGTAACAACATAGAATCTGAGCCTTGATTATATAATGCGAACGCCTCTGTGCTGGTGAATGAGTGAACAGTACTTATGAGGGAGCCTTATGTACAGTCCCTGGTTATACTTTCGTATGTGGAGGTTTTGGTAATGGCCTTTGTGCTTGGGCAACTCATTGCCTTGACAGCAGGAGAACACAAGGGCAGTGTGCCTCTGCTGTATTCACGCCCTATCTCTCTACGTAACCAAACAGAGGCCTCTCACTGGTCTGCTCCATTGAGCCACTATAATCATTTTAAACGAGAGCTTCCAGAAGGTGTGCGTGACTCTGGGTTTACGTCCATGGGAAGAGCTTTCTTCCCATGGATTGGAGTGAGTGTCAATGAACAAGTGATCAGGAATCTCTCCATGACTCTAGAAGAGTTGGCCGACTCCACAGCCAAAGCAATTTCAGCTCAGCAACAGTCACTTAACTCATTGACCAAGGCAGTCTTGGATAATCATGTAACCCTTGATTACCTCCTCTCTGAGCAAGGAGGTGTCTGTGCAATGGTGAACGCCTCCTGTTGCCCATGGACAAATGCCTCTGGGGAAGTAGAAACCAGTTACATAAGATTAGAGAGCAAGCACTGTGGCCTCAACCAATTTCACCTGACAACCCACTGTCTTTTGATTTGTTCAGCTGGTACCTTCAGGTCTGGGCTCCTGGGTTAGAACCATCTGCAAACTGGGATTGTTGTATTGCTCTTAATCTTACTCTGTATACTTGTTCTGAAGTTCTATACCTACTGCCTGTCAAACCTCTGTAAAAATGACATGCCCAGTGAGGTGATGCTGGCTCAGCACTTGATCTCCAGTGCCTACGACCTTGGAGAAACATAGACTTTAGATGGGAAATGCCTAAGAGTTCTCCCTCCTAACTTCCTTCTTACTCAAATGTGGCCTAAATGGTTTCCAACCACTGTGCACCTTCCCTCCAATGTGGGACACAACAACCAGGAAAGGTCCTTCCTGGTACTGAGGGACAAGACCACCATGTGCAGAGAACCCGACTGTTGATCAGAGATGCTTTCAGACAAGACCATTATGTATAGAGACCCTTGTCTGTTGATTAGAGATGCTTTTGGAGAAAGATCTTGACCAAAGGGGAAAATGTGGAAATTAATAAGAGAAACCTTAACTAAATTGCAGTCAGGGAGGCCTGAGGGGAGCTCTCACCCCCATGGCACATTGTCAGCTACACCACATAGGAAGCGGTGGACACTTGCATCCCCAACAGGAAGTAAAAGGTGTCAGCTCAGCCAATGAGAAACCCCACAGCCCAGCCAATGAGAAACGCCACAGCTCAGCCAATGAGAAACGCCACAGCTCAGCCAATGAGAAACGCCACAGCTCAGCCAATGAGAAACGCCACAGCTCAGCCAATGAGAAATGCCACAGCTCAGCCAATGAGAAGCTGTTGCCCCCTGAACTGCTCCTCTCCCCCAGTGGACTTTCCTTTAGGACAGCCCCTCCCTCTCCCCCTTTTCTCTATAAAAGCAGCTCCCTCCTTTGTCCTCTGGACTTGCCTGTGGGTCGCCATAGCATGGATGTCCTGAGTTACAGTTCTTTTGGCTCTTTCCTGTTAAACTTGTTTTGAGGGTAAAATAACTGGAAAATTTGCTTTTTAAGTTGACACACCTTAGTGCCAGAAAGTTTTGTTTCTCGCTTTCTTGTCCCACTCACCTGTTCCTGCACCCCTTCCCCACATGCCATCTGGAACAGTATCATTCTGACGATGAAGTCTTCTGATGCTGGTCCGTCTGGTGCTCTCCTCGTAGGCAGCGCAGTGGTGGCTGAGTCCCCTCCTTCTGTGGTGGCCGCTGACTCTCAGTGCTCACTGCTCCCTGTACATGCCTGGGAAGTGCACTTCTGTCACACTGTGCAGGTGAGGACGGTGAAGTCCATCTTCAAGCGTCAGGCCCACCAGAGTTTCCCAAGCTGTTCCACTGCTGAGCTGTCTCTCTCTGTGAGCTGATATTTGTAGGAGGCTGGATTTCTCTCGTGGTGGAACGTGGACAGATGAGAATACAGCCAGTGCCTGCAGTGCCCCAGGGACCCCAGATGGAGAGGGCAGAAGGAATGCATCGGTGTCTGTGGTCCTGGTCACAGCCTTGTCTGAAGCATAGGCCCTGGTGTTTTCTGTGGGAGTGCCCATAGACTCTTCCCTTCGTCCACACATGTAAGTGTGGAGGGATTTATTTCCATCACATGAGATTTAAGGAGGAACCTGGACTCAGATACATGCGTTTGGCTTCCTGTCCAGGGCTTTTATCACAAAATATCGTAAACATGGAAGACTGAAGTGAGCATGTCACCACAGGTCCCCGAGCGCAGGACCGATAGCAGGTCCTGGGAGATCAGAGAACGCCAGTGGGGAACAGCGGCCTTCTAGGGAGAGAGCAGTGACAATGACATCCAGTTCTGGTCCTGCTCTGCTCTTCATCCTGGGGCAAGTGTATTCACTCTGTGAGCCATGTTTCCCCACCACAGAGTGTGGGGGTTGTGGCTGTGAGGATGAAATACAGTATTTGTAAAAGCTTTTTCCTGAAGTGTAGCAGCTAACTGGTAAGATTCACATGTGATTTTCTTGAAAATTAATTGATGTTTATATCATTGAAATAATGAGAAAATAAATCCAAAACTGGAAACAACACATGCACTGTCACCTGTGAGACGTGTGACTTGCCTGGGGACATTCTGGAGAGAGAATTGTTCTTCAGGGACAGGGGGATTAGGTTCCTTTTAACTGTGGCAGATTCCTCCCTGTTTGGTGAGATTTTCCCATCCACGAGGGGATCTCAGGCAGGTTGCATCACAGCCGTCTTCCTCAGAGTCCCGTCCTCCGTGCCACGTGTTTCCAGTATATTGATGGGAGCGTGTTCTAATAGCAGCCCTCCTAACCCTGTTCACCAGCATCTACGTGTGCTCCAGTGAAGGTCGAGAAAGGTCCTCAGGCCGCACCGTCCATGAGACCAGCTGATCAGAACCACTGTGTCTAGAATACTGTTTTCAGGAGATGATGCTGCCTTTCAAAGGAAAACTGAGGAAGCCACCACCGTCAGTTCACCTTGGGCTCCTGCAACAACTTTCCAACTTTCTTGGAACTCAGCGCCTTGGCCAGGCTCCTGGTGAGGGATCTCTCTGCCTTCCCGGCACCTCCTGGCAGCCTCTGGGAGACTTTGCCGAGTCACAACACAGCGATGCCTCCTAATCTGCTACCTCCCCCACGACTTAATTAAAGAGTGTGTAAGTTGATGAAATACAAAAAAAAAAAGCATCGTCTCTAGGAAAACTAATTTGTATGCTTTGGAAAGATAGAAAAAGTGAGTTGCTGATTAGCTATAGCGTTAGAGATGAGAATGACAACTGGGGTTCATTGCTGGAAATCTAGCTTTGCAAGAGTCTGAGTCCACCTTCAATACTCTGAAATTTGAAATCATAGAGGGCAGGTTGGGGAAATGATTTATGCAAGAAAAACGGTGAGAAGCCCAGTCGAGAAGCCCATACTCAAAGGAGAGGTTTTGGCTGTATGTTCAAAGTTAAAGTAATACACACACATTTCTGTGTTTTAAATTAATATGTGATGATCAGGCATTTTTTTTCTGGTCCTCTACCATACTTTCAATTCACCAAGCTACTAACCATCACTTTGGATGAAAGAGCTTCCTCACCTCCTTGTTGGTAGGTTTTGAAAGACAAGATTTGTGCGTTAACTGAAATATACATTTTCACAAAAAAATTACCACTTATATTTATTCATAAAATATTTTAGATGGTTTATATTGGGCATTTTTAGCTGAAAAAGCGTGACACAGGGAAACTCATCTGTCAGCTCTAGTTTATCCTGAGCATTAGTATATATACGATAATGATGGGTTTTATTATTTTCTCTTTGCTTTAAGCTTCTTGATAATTTGTGAGTGGCCTGTTAATTTTATATTTTGTTTGTTTGTTTTAACTACAGCTCTAGGATGGCGCTGTCCAATAGAGCTTTCTGTGACAGTGGAAATGTTCTATGTCTGAGCTGTGCTACGATAACCACAAGCCATACGTGGCTACTGAGCATGTGAAATGTGGCCACTACAACTGAGGGACTGAATTTTTAATTGTATTTAATTTTAATTCATTTAGATTTAAATTTAAATGGCCACATGTGGCTAACGGTTGCCATATTGGAAAGTACATTTCTAAGATTTTTTCTCTTCTTTGTGCCGGTGTACACCGCTTGATTCATTTTCTTTCATCTATTGGTTTAACTAAAACTTCTAACATTGTTGTGACAATGTGACAGCATTGTATCCAGCCAGGCTCCCGATTTTGGTTGTATACTGTGTTTAACCATTTCTAATACTTGCTATTTTTAATAAAGGGCCTTTGTTATCTTAAGGCCGTCTCGTTATTACTTTGAGTTTTTTAGAATTAGGAATGGTTGCTGCATTTCGTCAAGTAGCTTTTCAGAGTCTATTGATATGAACAAAGTTTTCCTCTTAGACTAACCCTTGATTTTATTGTCACCGTCTCAAATATCTAGGCTGCTATGAATGTGAAACAAAAATAAACTTTCACCCAGGCCCTGACTGCCACAGCCATGTGTCTTAGACGATCTGGGCTCTTTACGACTTTCCAAACAAGCCTCTCCTCTGAGTTTAACGTCTTTGCTCACGCTGTCCTCCATGGAGAGTGGCCCCTCCTTGTCAGCTTCTGTCCGTCCTCCAGTTGTGCCTCCAGCAGAGTCACCTCACAGTTGTTGGTTTACGTTATTATGAGCACAGCTGACCATATAACAATCAACTTTTCCTTTCTTGTACAACTTTGTGCTTTTCCTGGAACAGGAAGTGCCTCATTTTTCTGTTGCTTAGTTTTCTATACATCTACCCCTAATTAAGCATCAAGCTTTGTACCAGAACAACGACAACAGCATACTCAAGACAATCAGACACATGAGGAAATCACAAGTGTTATTTTTTCCTTAGCGTCGCTGCTCCTGGACCCTCCATCCTCCGGTCCCACTGGGCCTGGTTTGGGGCCTCCTGTGGGTCCTGTTCCACTTAGGTGACGTAAGCCTCACTTCCAGTAAAACCCAGCAGGGCAAGAAAGGCTGGAGGTCTCAATGGTCAGAATTCAAACTTGACGTGATTCTCTCAAATCTCGTGACCCGTGTCTGGTATCCCGGCGCCCAGCGCCCGTCCAGTGGGCAAGCATCGCCTGTGTCTTGCTCCCTGCCCTCCCGCAGGCTGTGCTGCAGCCCCCTCTGCTCTGCCTCGTTGTTTAACACACACATATGTGCCCTGTCATCAAAGTTTTATTGACATCTCTTGGTGCTGCTCTTTCAAGTTTCTTGACTCATTTTTGTGAGATTTGGGAAGAGGAGAGAAGCTCATATATCGCTGATCGGCGGGCATTGCTCTCAGACTCATGGCATATGTAAAGGCCTCAGTACCAGCCTGCTCCCACCCCCCATCCACACACAACCCTGGGCCCTCCCCACTGCTCTTCACCCTGGACTGCGGGTGGAAGGTCAGTTAATCTCTGCCATTGGGTCGTCAAACGCCTCGAGTTTGTGCTCGTCCTCTGAAGTTTCTGCACGTGGAGTTCAGTAAATGAGGAAAGAAAGGGAAGGCTAACCAGCGATTGGAGGAAGCTCAGTCAGACTCGAGGAACTTGAGTCAAATCCTACTGCCATGTGAAGGTTGCCCGAAGCGAACCCACGGATGTAATCTCTCTATTAAGGTGTCGTTATTAAGCAGAAATTTGTTGTTTTTCTGGTGGACAGTTGAACCTTCAAAATAATCAGCAACCAAACTGTCAGGATTTATCTTCAGTAACTGCACCACTTCACAGGGCTGGAGGTGCTTTGCCCTCTCTTGGTTTTTCTCTGGTGACCTGGACACCCTCACTTTCCTCCCGTTGCTGACTCTCCGTCGGGAACCTGGCCCTGGCGTGTTCATCTGAGCCTCGGTGGCGTCCCTCTCTCTCTGGAGCCGGAGTCAGAAGGCACTCAGCCTGCGAGCTTAGCACTTTAAACAGCATCACCATCATGTCCCCACAGCCTCACACAGAGCTACTTGCTCCCTGGTCCCTCAGCCTGGCACGTAACCGGACTTCCCAGGGGTGCCTTTGTTCTTGATGACATGTTCTGAATATTTTTTTTAAAAGCAACATTTTCTTTAAATATAGTATGAATTTATGTACTTATTTAATCATTAGTACATAATTCAATTTTTAGAATGAATATATTTTCACTTTAAAAACGTTTAGAAAGTATTTTCATCTGCAAAACTTAGTTTTTCAGAGGCATCTGTATTCTTGAAAGTAAAACACTCCCATGTTCAGACAAAAAGTGTATATTCTGCGTTGACACATTCCTGCGGTTACTATGGGGGTCTGGACGGCCAGAGAGCAGACCTGCTGTTTGTTTTCACCTGGGCACATTGCTCCTCCAATGCTGAAGTTTAAATACATTATAGCATTTTAGAGGTCACAAAACGTAGTAGAAATACCGTGGGCTTGTAGTAAAAAGCCCTGATTTCGAGTGTGGATTCCACCGTGGTGTGCGTGACCTTGAGAGATTGCTGCGCTGTCTGAACCTGAGTCCTTCCAGTCTGCGGGGTGATGGGTGGAGTATCGCGTGGTTTGCCGAGTGGTGGTTACTGAGACCGAGTAAGAGATCTGGAAAGTGTTTTAAGCTGTAACATTATGCACATTGAGTGGTTTGATAGCCCCATGAGGGTAACCTAAGACCTCATCACAAATATGTCATCTTGACTGCTGTAATCAACTAAGTCTTATCAAGTGTTTAAACTTGCAAATTATCCTGGAGGTTGACTTCCCTAAAAGCACAAATGGCATTCGTCCAGGGGACTCTAAGCCTCCAAGACTCGCAAAAATACCCAGTAGTGCCCATTTTATCACACTGGGGGACACACATCAGAGGAAGAAAGTAATGATTCTATTAAACTTGAGGGTGTGCAGTGCACATTGGATTATTCAAATGCTCTCTGCCGCAGACCTGATCATTTCTCTAAAGCTGATTAAAATGCACACAGAGCTAAGTACATTCTCAGTAACATTGTTGGTACAGGTTTGTTTCACAGAAAAATAATTTGCAAGATAACTGTCTGCTGAATGGGCTTTCTATTTGCAAAGCTTTCAACACACGTCCTGTCCACTGAGGCTTCCGTCCCTTCATCCTCTCTCTCCCTTCCAGCCTGCAGTGGAGTCTGGGACAACCTGACGTGCTGGCGCCCTGCAGATGTTGGCGAGACGGTCACAGTGCCCTGTCCAAAGGTGTTCAGCAATTTTTACAGCAAACCAGGTACTGTCTGTCTGTGTGGTTTCTGTTAGTTTTCATTCTGCTCCGTGATAATAGTAACACTTAGTATGACAGCAGTTCCATCTTGACTACCGTCCTCACTGAGCCTGTGCCCCAGGACCCAGGTGCTCTCCCTCGGGCGCTGGGCCCACAAACGCGAGGGAGTCGCTGCCTGGGTTCCCTGGACCAGGCACCTGAGTAAGGTGGACACACACCCTGTGAACCGGCAGAGCTGGGGCAGACTCGGGGCTCCCCGCTGACCCCCAGGGAGCATTTCAGGACACACAGGTGTGAGCCCTGACTGGGTCGTCACAGTAAGCCCAGTTTCACGGCCTTAGATCAAACGCCTGAACTTTGTCTTCCAGGAAACATAAGCAAAAACTGCACACGTGACGGATGGTCGGAGATGTTTCCAGATTTCATAGACGCGTGCGGCTACAACGACCCTGAGGACGAGGGCAAGGTGAGGGCTCCCCACATGGTTCTCATGCCTCCCATCCGTTTTCTAACAGTGCTCGCTGAGCGGCATCCGTTCGCGGCCGCACAGCTGAGATCTCGTTTCCTCCGAGCGGCTGCTTCTCGTCGCCCAAGTCCAGCCACATCCCGTGTGAGCCCTGCTTCAGGCCTTCGGATTAGTTATGGTTCCTTCGTTCTGGAGGCGAGAAGGGCTGGTTCCCTTCTCCTGCTGTTGGTGTGGTGGAAGGTGACGCCGAGAGCAGGCTCCCTGTGCATGAGACAAGCCTGGCGAGCGTCCTTTCTGCCGCTGGGGTTAAGATTTGCCATGACGTGGGCTGTTAAGTCCGTCCCCGGCCGGCTGCTGGTGGTTTATCTGGGGCCGGGCCGGGGACACGGCCTGCGGCAGGCAGCCCCTCGGGCAGCCGCACTGGCCACTGTGGTTCTGGGGTGTTGGAGGTGAAGCCTTTCTCCAGGAGGCGATCATCTAAATGATGCCAGCTCTGCCTGGGGCCTGTGCAGGAACCTCCGCAGCCCAGCTCTGGGTCCCGCACGCTCACCGGCAACGCCTACGACTGTGGTTTTGTCTTGTTACGTCAGAAAACGAGATCCCTGCTGTCCCCTTGGGCCGCGTTTCTTTACCCCATAGGGTGTGTGAGCGCCTCATAAACCTGCAGTAGGCTGAGTCCCCTGCAAACGGTGTGTGGCTGCATACACTGAGGCCTCCAGAGAGCCTCAGGGAACCCCACAAAGTGCCGGGTGAAAACTCTGTGCCGCTGACACCCCGCTCCCCTCTCGCCCGCCCCTCAGTCACCGCCCCACATGCACATTGGTCTGGCTCCCGCGACCCGGCGAGACCATGGGCGACGTTGCTGTCAGACGGCTTTTCCCAGGGGATTGACACGTCTCCGCAGGTTCCTTTCATAGAGGGGCTTCCTTTGTTCTCCTCACCAAGATATAATTTAAAGCCCGTTCTTTTCCCACCAAATTATTAAAACCTAGAAAAGGAAGTACCTTATATTTTAGCCAAAATCCTGCTAATTGGAAGAAAATGACCTCACTGACCCCTGGCCAGTAAGGACAATGTGGGGTGGCTAATGTTGTTGGGTGCGCCGTGAACCGGATCAATGACCAGTATTATCTCTTGTGGTTTTTTATTGAGCTGTGATTGACAAGTAGACGTTGTATATATTTAAGATGCACATATGGGATGTTTCCACACAGACACATGGTGAAATGAGTCCCCTGATTAAGCTAACTAACCGTCGCCTCACATATTTACCTTTTTGTTGGTGAGACAGAGAACTTATCACTGGAAGTTTGTGCTCTTTGACCAGCGTCCCCTGGTTCCCCCACCCACCGCTCATCTCATTCATCTTGATGACAACTCACTTTACTGATGGAGAAACTGAGGTAGGGAGAAATGACATGAGTGATCAGAGGCCCAGTTGTAAACAGAGCCATGGCCTGGCCCCTGCGTCCTTCTGGCAGGCGGGCAGCTCACTCCTGCTCTCCCTGTGTGGGTTGAAGCAGCAGCAATGGGCGTGGGACACACCTGGGCTGCCAACCAGGCCCTGGGGCCGTGCTGACCCTGCAAGTACGGCGATGCCAGCGTGACGGCCCTTCTAGGGTGGTCGGGAGAGAACCGGGCTGTGTCCGGCCCGGCTCCAGCCACATGGCGCACACCAGGCGTCTGGAGCCCATCAACACAATTCTGATCTTTCTCTGGGGGCCTCTGCTCAGACCCTCGGCTGCGGGGAAATGAGAGTGTCATCAGACACCGGGCTCTGCTGTGCGACGTTGCAGTGACAAGGGTGGCGTCTACGCTGGACCTTTAGAGATGAAGCCTCTTTTTGAGCCTTGGTGATGTGAGTGAGAGAAAAGGCTCATTCTGTGCAGTTGGATCTGAGCCTCCCTTTGCTCGGCCCTCTGCTCCCTTCTGCTGTGCATAATCGCTGACATGGGCTTTTCTGTGTCAAACATATTTAGCGTTCCCTCAGCGCTCGTCACCTTTGTGACAAGTAAAGGCCTTGGGTGGTGCCTACATTCGCTCGGGCCAGTGCAAGAGCCGCCTCGGGGCCTGTGTGCATCTGGGACTCAGCAAGTATAGGAATGGCACGGGAAGAGGCCGACCCCATGGCCAAGTGGTTAAGTTCATGTGCTCTGCTTCCGTGGCCCAGGGTTTCACAGGTTCGGATCCTGGGCGCAGACATAGCACCGATCGTCAGGCCATGCTGGGGCAGCGTCCCACACAGCACAACTAGAAGGATCTACAACTAGAATATACAACTATACTGGGGGGCTTTGGAAAGAAGAGGGGAAAAAAGAAGATTGGCAACAGATGCTAGCTCAGGGCCAATCTTTAAAAAAAAATAACCAGGAACGGCACAGGAATTTGTGCTGCTGAACTCTACCCCGCAGGTCCCAAAAGACACGAAGGTGTGGTTACCACCCCCAGCCCTGATGTGGCTGTGAAAGACGTGGACGTAGGACGGGCTGAGAACTGACTGCCATTCGCAGTAATATCGGCCACTTCAGAAGTCGAAGACCCCTGCGCCCCGCCCCTCAGTTTCCCCGGGGTCACACCCTGTGTAGGCGGCATTCCCAGGAAGGCCCTTCCAGGTTGACTGGTCCTTGGAAAGACCTGTAGCCAAATCTGCCTGCGTGAAGCATACACACCTATAATTTCCTGATGCTGTTCCATCCGTGTGAAGAGCTGTTTTTCTTCTTAAACATTTCAGACATTCTGCAAATATCATGAGTGCATGTTCCCTGCTGATGGATTGAAAGTCAAAGTATTTTAACGTGAGAAAGTGAAGAAAATGATGGCCCAAACCAAGTGAACGATTTCTTCCCAATTCCCGTTTCCACTGTCCAGATCCTTCCTTTGTTGTTTAGGGAATCGTTTCAAAGATGAAAACCGCCAGCCTTGCACATGCCAAGGGTCGGGATGGGCTCCCCGGGCCTCTGGGCAGGAGCGCACCCATCACAGCCTGAGCGACGTCTCCTCCGGGTTGAGGGATGGGGCAGCCCAGGGATGGAGCGTTCCTCCTGCCCCTCAGTGAACTCCATGCTTCACTGTCACTCCTCATCTCATCAGCGGCCCCTTTCTTCCCAGTGCCATGTTTTTAATTGGATTTCCTGCTCCCATACAGCCAAACTCTGCCCTGGGTGTTGTGTGTGCAATCTTTGTTGGTTTCAAAATTACATAAATTCAAGGAAAAAAAATTAGCCTCCACAAAAGCTGCAGGCTTGACTACATGGTGAGAGAATCAAAAGATAAAATAAAGTCAGGAATGGAGAGTCTCTTGAAGGAAAAGATTTGAAGACACCAGGGGACCTCTCGCACAATGGCGGGAGCCACTGTTGTGAGGCTGCTTCTCGTTCCCACCACGGGAGGTCCACAGAGTCGTGAGGGGGTTGACAGCAGTCTGGGCCTTTATTTTCTGGGTCTCACGGCCGCAGCAAGATCTGAAGCCGGCCCGGCTTGGCTCAGGCTCCCTCTGTGGCCGTGTCCCCATTTCCATTTGCCAAGGTCTTCCAGGCTGTGTCCCTCTCCGAAACCAAGCTTCAGGAGTCTGCCTTGGCGTGAGGAGCATTTTCATCTCAAGCCGTTTATCTTTTAATCCTTGGACAAAGGGTTTAATCCCATTAAGAGGATTTAAGGAGCCCCTCCCCCGGGCCCAAGGGCATCACACCAGCAGCTCCTCTGTCCCCATGTTCTGGCCCACTGGGTGCTGCATGAAAAGCAGGTCCGATGGAGACCACGAGACCCTCTCAACCGCCCCATCCTTGTTACGGGAACTGAGGGTCCCTGCTCTCTGGAGGCTGGCCCAGCACCACGTTCTCAGCCTCGGGTGGGACTGGCCCGTACCAGTTGTTGCCCCTGCTGCCATCTGTCTGGTCATCTGCCCCCAGACCCAGGGGCTCTCCTGACTCAGTGGCTCCTGCCACTGCACCTCCGTGGACCCTGGTCTCCTGACCCTCTTCCTGCACCACAGGCCTCGAGGCTCCACGTGAGGGAGCCCGCGGCCAGGCTCTCTGCCCTATTTCCCACCTGCTGCCCAATGACCCCACCTCTGATCTTCCAGGGGTGCCGAGAGCCAAAGAAACCTAGAACGCCTGGAATTTATCGACCGCAGTAAATCTCTGTGGGCCTGGCAGTGGCCTTCTTTCTCCTGAATATCACAGTCTTCCAGAAGAATCCAGAGGCCTCCAGGGCTACACTTCCCTCTTGGCTACATCTCAGTCACCACGAGTGACTCTGCCCTCGCAGCTGCCTCGGCCGACTGCCCGGCCACCTCAAGGAAGGACAGCAGCCCCGGTGACACCCTGGCGTCCTACGTGGTAGACACGCAAGGCAGTGCACTCCATATGTCTCCTCTGTTACGTATTTGCTAACATATTTCTTAAATAAAGAGACTTCTGCTAAATTTAGCCGAGAGCGCTGTCTGGCATGTCTGCAGTCCCATGCATCAAGTGGACACATTTCTTCCATATTATGCCATATTCCTAAAAATATGTTTGCACTGCCCTCTCGCTTTCAGACCACGTGGTGACTCCTTCCCACTGACCGCTCAGGTCCCCTCTCAGGTTTCCCCCGGACAGCACAGACACGGCCACCCTGTGTCCGTGGTGCTTCTGCGTCAGGCCCTCTTTGGGGTCCCGCTCTGTCCTCATGGGCCTGTTGGAACGGCTGCCACCCCCATGCCTGAGGCGGGTCCCGCAGGGATGTGCTGAGCAGCCTGCCTGTGGAGGCGGAGCCTGGGTTGGAGCCCCAGAGATGGCAAAGCATCGCCTCAAGGTAGCAGACTCGAGTGTGCCGGCCGACCTGAGAGGTCTGGGGCTCCTGCAGCCACAGTCTGCTTCTACGGTGGCTGCTGTGGGATTCAGCTCCGAACAAGGTCCGGGGGCGGCGTCTTTGCTTGATTCACGTCGAGCGGCAGGAGGAAGCTTCCTGCCCTGGCTTTCAGGGGCATGCAAGTGCCTTGCTCACTGCAGCCCTCGGAGGCGGGCGGCTCTTCAAGGGAGGGGGCACTGGGAGTGGGGACGGGGAGCCAGGCATGTACAGGACCCACTCCACGGTTCAGACAGGACATGGAGGAGCAGCGCGTCAGCAGGGGAATGGGCGTCCGTGCCCAGAGCGTGGCACACGGCGCCGCCCATGGAACAGGCCTGAGCTCTGTGGAACAGGCAAAGATCTGACCACGAGCAGAAACACGGCTCAGAAGATTCGGGGGACAGACACAGTTATTAGGTCTTTTTATGCTAGTATTAACTGAGCCTGTAACAATGATGCTTAGTACTTGTCCAAGAAAGGAGTGAGTCTAAGTCCAAAGGAGAAACAGGTTGAGGGAGAGGAGGTTACGAGGAGATCCTACAGAAGTGCTCGAGTCCCGGGGAGGGGTGATTGGGTCCAGGAGATTCTCCCACAAGAAGGGAGATGAGGCACAGACGTTAGTGGTTGGTAATCGAGAAACAACAGCACAGGAGGGCAGACTAGGGTGATGTCCAGGCAAGAGACGACACAGGTGGGTCAAAGGAAATACGAAGAAAAGGCTGTCGTCCAGGAAGGAGACCTGGGGTGCTGGGGAGGCCGGAGACAGCAGCCTGGCAGGTGGGGAGGTGCACTCGGGAGCCCGTCCACTGCGGCTGCCCAGGGCCCTGCACGGATGGACGCGGCCTCCATTTCTCCTAAGACGATGATGGGGACGAAGTGTGTCCACAGGGTTGGGTCACCAGGCAGGACTCAGGGCTGCAGCCTGGGGCCCTGGTCTCAGCCTGGAGCCATGCTCTGGGGGAGCGTCTGACGCCCGATACCCCCTTTGCACTGGGCTTATACCTGATCAGCCAGGCTGGAGGAAGCAGATAGACGTGTGAGGCTCGGGCGCAGGCAGGCTGTGATGCTGGAATGCAGGGCCGGCCCTCGAGGTGGATCAGGAAGGAAGGCACTGGTTCTGGGGCAGGTTGGGGGCACCCAGGCCACTTGCTGGGGAATCCTGCTAGTTTCTCCACCTGAAGTGCAAATTTCAGGACCAAAAGTTTATGGTCCTAAGAAATACTGAAGAAAAGTGTGGCAACTAGCAGTATGTGTGTGACTGGGGACTAAGGAGCTGTGTCTAAAACCCAGAAAAAAGACCAAGTTCTGAAACGGTCACCTACTGGCTGTCGCATGGCACCACCGGTCACATCATGTGATGACTGATGGTGGGGCAGTCGGGACCACGTGGGCTTGGGGAGGCGGGGCCAGGAGCCTGCTAATGAAGGTCCGGAGGAGAAGGGGCCTTGCAGCCAGGAGCCCCTACAGGAGCAGAGTTCTCCCTTTTAGAGGCCCTTTGTTATACTTCCTACTTTCTCAAAAATAAACATGTCTTACCTTTGTATTCAAATCAAATTTTAAGTCCAAAAGAACCCGCTTAAATGTACGCCAAGGTTGTCAAAATCCTTTCTCAGTTATGTTGCCCTTTAACCCTGGACCGTCAGGACAAGAGGACACAGTCGTCACACTCCCTCTGTCCTGTCTTCATAAAGCCTGTTTGGAAGTAATTTACCTGCGCAATAGGTGCTGGAAACCCACGCGGTCCTGAGCCGATTAGCCAGGTGTCAACGTTTCGCCACGTTTGGTTTCCCCTTCCCTCCTGCGAGCTGGGGGCGCATGAGCAAGGGCACGATCACTGAGCACGGGGTGCACGTGCCTCTTACATCCTGAAACCGAGAGCACGTTTGCCAAAAGCAGGAATACCCTGCGATGTGGCCTCAGCGCTGTCGTCGTGTGTTTGTGACGCTGTTTGTGGTCTGACTGCCGTCTGTGCTTGGTTCCGGCGGTGGCCCCATGCGCTTCTCAGGCATTGTTAGAGCACGCGGTCGTGTGTCGCACATGGTGTCGCAACTCTTTGGTCTCCTTCTGTCTGGAACGTTCCTCAGCCCGAGTGTCTCCTGACATCGTGTCTGCAGGGCGCGTCTGTGATTGGCCGCGGGGCTCTCTGTCGGGGTCTGTCTGACGTTCTCTCTGCCTGGTGCACTTCTGAAGACAATGTGGAAGCACAGCAAAGGCTCCCAATCCCTCTGTCACTCGCCTTTTCTTTGTCATAAACTCTGTGCTCAAAATAGGTCTCAGTGGGGTAAAATGCCCCAAAGTATCGATGGCTGTTTCTTTACCTCAGAAATGTCATATTTGGATTTTAACAGAAAGCCAGTTTTCTTCTAAGCCCTTCACCAACAAAGGGACGCTCCACGCAGTTACTTAAAGTAAGGCGCAGCCTTGCAGGCAGCCAGGCTGTCGTGGGGACTGTGCGGGGGGCGGGGGTGCAAGAGCCCGAGGATACACACCCTCCAGAGCCGCCTCCTCTGTGGAATGTCACCCCCGGGGCCATGCTGGAGAAGCTGCAAAATCCCACGGGCTCCGAGACAGACGACCATGCAGAGTTTCCGCGGGAAGCCAGCCCTTACTCGAAGTGGTGGGGGGTGGTTGGGGACATTGGACAGCATTGTCTGCTTCGAGAGGCGTCTGCCTTGGGACAGCCGGTGACCTCGCAGGGGTGGCGCACAGTGCTGCCCGGGCCTACCCCGGACTCGCTGTGACAGGTGCCTGCCCGTCACGTCCCACCCAGGCAGCTCCCGGCTCCTTAGTACTGAGCTCCGGCAAGAGGCACCTCTCTGCATGCCCCCGTGCACCCTCTGACCCCTGTCCTGTTAGCTTCCTGGGGAGCCCAGCCCAGCTGGGTTCAGCACCAGTCCCAGATCCTCAGATGTCACTGACGGCTGCAGGCGGGAGCCTCACTGGCCCCCTTGACTCTGAGGGTGAAGCGTCGAGGACTGGAGAGGTGCTGAGTCACAGCTCAGGGTGTGCCCTGTCCCATCGTGCTCGGACCACCCACAGACAACCCCAATCACTCCACGGAACTGAGGGCGGAGGTGCTCGGGATGTGGCCCTGTCCTGCGATCGCTTACCCCTCGGCTGCGATGCTGGTGGGTCAGGGGCAGAACCGGGATGCAGGAAACCAGCTTCAGCGTGTGGAGGGTGGGGGTTTGTCCTGAGCTCCACCGTCACAGAATGTGTACAAAGCAGGCTTGAGAAGTATTTCTTAACCTGAACGAGGAGGAGTTGGGTCGTTGGATTGATAACCTTTAAAATCTCTTTCATTATGAAAATGTTTTTCATTATGAGAGCAAGACAAGTAACATAAATCACCTATGAGCACTTGCTGAGAGCAGTTACTAAGCTCTTTACGTGGATTATCTCATTTAATCCCCCAACAAGCCCAGAGATAAAGCGCTGTCATTATCATCACTTTGCGGTCAGGAAACAGACGTCAAAAGTGAAACTAACCCACAGCCCCATCCGTCAGTGATTTAGACCCACAGCCTGAGGTGGTCCCCGCTGTCTTTACACTACAGCCCTTGATCTTAGTGGTTAGTCCAGCTCCATGAACCACCATCTGTGCTCTGATGGGAGCATCTGTTCCTGTGCTTATCTGCCATCTGTGTTTCTTCTTTGGTGAGGTGTCTGTTACGGTCTTTGGCCCATTTGTTTATTATTGTTGAGTTTTAACAGTTCATTGTATATTTTGGATGACTGTGTTTCTTTTTTAAAGATTGGCCCTGAGCTAACATCTGTTGCCAATCTTCCTTTTTTTTCCTCCTTCTCCCCAAAGCCCCCCAGTACATAGTTGTATATTCTATTGTAGATCCTTCTGGTTGTGCCATGTGGGACACTGCCTCCAGGGTCCAAACAGGTGAACCCCATAGGCCACCTAGGCAGAGCACATGAACTTAACCACTTGGCCACAGGGCCGGCCCCAATAAGTCTTTTATCAGATGTGTTTTTTGCAGATATTTTCTCCTGTCTGTGTCGTCTTCTCATTCTCTGACATTGTCTTTCGTAGAGCAGAAGTTGTTCGTTTTACTGAAGTCCAGCTTGTCAGTTATTTCTTTCATGGATAGTGCCTTTGTTGTTGTGTCTGAAAAGTCATTACCAAATCCAGCGTCATCTAGATTTTCTCCTGTGTTATCTTCTAGGAGCTTTATAGTTTTGCATTTTACAGTTAGGTCTGTGACCCACTTTGAGTTAATTTTTGTGGAGAGTGTAGAGACTGTGTTTGGATTGGTTTTTTGCATGTGAGTGTCCCCTTGCTCCAGCACGATCTGTTGAAATGACTGTCTTTGCTCCACTGTGTTGCCTCTGCTCCTGCGTCAAAGATCGGTGACTGTGTTCGTGTGGGTCTATTTCTGGATGCTCTGTTCTGCTCCACTGACAGATTTGTCTGCCCTTTCACCAGCACCACCCTGTCTTCATTTCTGTAGCTTCATCGTCATTCTCACAGCTCTGTCTCTGCCACGCGGTCGCAGGGCCACAACTTGTCTTGTGTCCTCGCTTCTCTTGCAGACCTGAGAAGAGCTGCTGGTTGTTCAGTCTGTTCAGATTTTTACTAATTGTTAGGGTGGAGTGATGACTTCCAAGCTCCTTAGATGCGAATCCAACCAATTCTTGTTAAAGAAAAGAAAATGAAACAAAACTGTTTTTTCTCCCTGAGGGGAGCCCCCTAGAGTGAGATGACATCATGGGGCTCAGGCTTGAGTCGGCCCTGCAGCCCTGTGTCCTTAACCTCGCCTCTCACCTCCCTGGGGCTGGTTCCTCATCTCTGTAACCAGAACATGGCAATAACACTTGATCCGCTTCCTTCACCAGGCTGTTGGGAGTAAGTGAATATGTTGATTATTATATTATGTTTTATAAATTGCAAAAAGCTTCACCCCTGTTATGATCATTGTTAGTCTCCCAAGCAGAGTCAGTGGGTCTAAAAAGATATTTTGCCAATACTTTGCAAGAAGAAAAATTCAACTTGCTAAGATTTTTACAACAACATGTCACGATGAGCTTCATCCTGAATCTTGAGACAGTTGCATAAGCCAGGAAGGGGCTGTGATGGCCTGCTGTGCACTCAGGAAATAAATGCAACCTGGACCACATTTCCCACGAAAACAGGTTGCAGTTTCTGACTGTCTCAGAAACATTTGTTTTAAAACAAACAAAGCCTCGACCTTCCACCTTTTAAGGTGAGAACAGGCACCTCCTTGTGTCTGAGACAGAGGCCATGTGGTGGCCTCTGGCAAGGGCTACTAGTCCGAGGGCTCCCGAAATCCAGCCACAGCCCTGCTGGAAGCTGCCAGACCAAGGCCCTGGACTGGCCAGCACACGCCAGGGTGTTGTGCAGCACAAAGCAGACAGCGCCCCGCTAGGCCCTCCGCCCGCTGCCGCATAAGGAAATGGGGCATGTGAGTGCCTGACCCAGCACCTTCTCCGAGGAAGACCTGGTAGGGAAACAGGACTGTGACCGTGCGCCGGGAGGACTCAGAGCAGGGAGAGGCGAGGGGAGGGTCGCTCAGTGTTGACACAGTCGGTAGCGCCCAGACGTCCCTGCCCAGCCTGACCAGGGTTCCCCCAGGCTTCCCCACGTCCCGGCCCATCGCCTCCCAGCCCCCTGGCCCGTCTCTTTTCTCCCTCACCCACTAAGTACTCCCATGGTTCTGCCACCTGCCTCCACCTGCGCTCCTGCCCCTGCAGCTGAATTCTGAGTCAGACACACAGGTGAGCACTGACTCGTGCATTCTTGGTGTGTGCTGTCCTGTCCACCTAACAGGCCTTCGCGGGCTCCCAGGACTGGGGCAGTGCCTTCTCATTCAGGTGGGACCCATCCTGCAACCACGCTCTCCTGGGATCGACAGTGTTTTCCTTTTGGTCCCCACAGCACGGTGCAAAGTGCTGTCCATCCATTGATGGGTTAATCACATGAAGCGGCCGCTGGGGAAATCTTTGTTTCCCAGACGATGAGGCCCGTGATGAAGCCCACACAGGTTCAGAAGAGGGTCCGTCTCCCGAGTCGGCACATCTGCTCCAGGCAAGGTGAAGGCGGATGGGGCTTTTATCAAAGCTTCTGAGACGGCACTGGGCTGAGTCAGGGATCTCTGGTCCAGCCAAGGGGCTTCAACTTTTTGATTAAAATCCACAGTTAGAAATACGTTTCACCGTGACTCAACACAGACGTTCACAAATCCACGTTTTTCTATGCTACCCTTCTTTAAACGTTGGTAGTTACACTGAACTGATTGCATAACCCACTAGCGGGTTATAAATAGGAGACTGTATACCCTACCAGCCCAACCTGGCCTCTCAAGAGAGAAACGGGGAGCTGTTAACAATTTCTGCAGGACCACAGACATAAACCAGGCCTGGCCTGGGCGAGTGGGAGGGTTTGTCGCCCTAGTTATGACTCACTGTTTGCAAAACACTGGCCAGGCCGCCTGTCCCGCGAGGAGGGCGCTCTGCCGCGTCACTCCAGGGCAGACGTGTAATGGGAAAGGTTCACTGGGAGGGGCTCAGACACCTCCGTCGAACACACTGTCCAGATGAGCCGCAGCCCGAGCGACAGGCCTCTTCCTGGGGTGCTGGCCGCCAAACGGCAGGACTCCAGCTGAAGCCTAGCGTGGAGCCTGCCTGCCCGACTCAGGAGCGACTCAGACTACCCAGCACACGCGGCTCAGGCCACGCGGCACTCAGAAGCATTCCTCAGCTGTTGGCCTGACTCCTGGTTCTGTGACGATGAGCATGTTCTCTGAAGTGCTTTTTCTTTTTTTTCAAAGATTTTATTTTTTCCTTTTTCTCCCCAAAGCCCCCCGGTACATAGTTGTATCTTCTTCGTTGTGGGTCCTTCTAGTTGTGGCATGTGGGATGCTGCCTCAGCGTGGTTTATATGAGCAGTGCCATGTCTGCGCCCAGGATTCAAACCAACAAAACCCTGGGCTGCCTGCAGTGAAGCGCGCAAACTTAACCACTCGACCACGGGGCCAGCCCCCCTGAAGTGCTTTTACAAGTAGATCAGAGTCCCAAAATTGTGATTGTGACATGTGGCCTTGAGAGCATCTCGCCTGGTCAACGTGCGGTGACAAGGCTCCTGTGATGCCTGGTCTTCAGGGACCCGGGTCACCGGGGGGCTCCTGCCAGGCGTGTGGAATTGCAGCCACTGGGTCACCCTGCCTGCAGGGCCAGCCCCGTCCCTGCTCCATGGGGCATCCCCCCGAAGGACACTCGGTACCAATTAGGATGTACAGCCTTTCTGTAAGAAGTCAGCCCTGACTCAGTTACCTTCCTGACTGTGGGCTGCTCGGGAGCAAAGGCCTCCGCTGCCAGCCCTCCCTCCCGGCTTTCACTCCTATCCTAAGCAAAGCTGTGCCACCCAGGTATCCTCCTGTGGGGCCCAAAGCTGAAGCAGTTTGAGGACTTGCTAAGAAAAAGAATGCAATATCAAAAATACAAAATTGAATATAAAAGTGAAGGCTTATTTTGGATAAAGAATGAATCACAGGTTACTGGAGCCTCGGATGTCCAGGTCCTCTTCCCCTGAGATCTCTCGGCATAGAGATGCATCCCAGCTCTCACAGGGGCGAGAGCAAGGGACCGAGTCCTGACCTTCATCAGCACCGTGGTACGTCCAGCCTGGACTCAGTCACGTCACTTGTGGGGAGACCGAGGCCAGGCCAAGCGGGTCCCCAGCTCCTGTCGGTGCTCTGCATCAGGGCAGGAGGGCTGCTCTGTCGCGGGATTGCACCTGCAGCCAGGATGCGCCCATGGTGGAGACTCACAGTAGGAGCAGGGAACCCACCACATCCACTCACTGTTGAGGAACAAGGTCCGTGACGCCTCTGGCTGGCACATGCGGCCGTCAGCTGCTGGCTGGGGCCTGGGTCTCCCCTTGTTTCTGGACGACAGGGCTGTGATCATTCAGAGGTTGTTTACTCGGAACAACAGCGTTTCGTCCACAGGCTAAAGTGCACACGCCCCTTCTCACCTCCTGCTGGAGAACAGCAGGTGGCCATCTCCAGACAGCAGCCCCCAGACAGCGGTCAGCGGTCAGCGGTCAGTGGTCAGCCATCCTCTGGAAGAGCCCAGCCTGAGGCCGGAGGCGGGCAGACAGCAGCCGCCTTGAGAACCAGCAGGCTCCTGGCTCCTGCGGCGGGAGCTCAGTGGGTTTTGGTCGCTTCACACTGTCTGCTGCTCCTAACGGGTGTCCTCTGCTCCCCGACATAGTCCCCAGACGCTCCTCTTACATCTCAAGGGAAGCTCAAGATCAGGGCCTTGTGCGGTCACGCGTCCCTGTTGGGGATGAAGGAAAAGGCGCCCTGCTGTCATCACTCCCGCGGTACAGAGAAAGGACTGAGACGGCTCGGCCGCCGGCCCCAACCTAGATATTCCCAACACCGTGGCTGTGCTGTCTATTTGTTGACTGCCCTTAAACCTTGGCTCCTGTTTTGCTGGTGGACACATGCACCCCAGCCCCCGTTTCATCTCGGTTTGAAGATCATGCCACACAGCCCTGAGAGATCTGGAAGCTGTGAAGCTCTGCCACCTCAGCTCCCAGGGCTGGGCTGGGGCCTGGCCAGGAACGGGGCGTGTGCCGGCTCTCACAGAGCTTCAGTCCCCTCGACGTAGGCTAGCGAGTGCAGGGCAGACCTGGGAGGGCAGCTTCCTCAGGGAGGCACCCCTGATAGTAACTGCTGAGGGGAGGGGAGAAGATTAAGATAGACATTCGAAGTCCCCAAGTGTCACCAGAGATGAGAGAGCGAGGAGGTCGTCATGGGGACGGAGTGTGAGGAGCTGGCAGGAGGGAGGCGGGAGCCAGTGGTGCCTCGTTACAGAGTCAGTGAGGGGCCGCTGTGGAAGGCCTCAAGCGGGACAGGAGTCACAGCTGCACTGCATCCCCATCTGCAGTGTAGACCAGCGGCTCTGGAACTTGAGCGGCACCAGACTCCCCCTTGGGGCTGCCAGCCCCACCCTGAGGCAGGGCTGTGAGGGCCTAGGAGTCTGCATTTCTAGCAAGTTCCCAGGTGATGTGTTCCTGCTGGTCCAGGGGCCACACTGGGAGAAGCACTTATGGCAACATCATTCCCTATCTCGGGTGCACGTGGAAGTCCCTTGGGAGCTGGCCCGAGCCTGGGCCCACCGAGGCAGAAAGCCAGTCTCTGCAGGTGGCGTCCAGCACCAGGCAGCTCTGACCGCAGCCAGGCTTGAAAACTGCGGCCCTGAGGCCACTCTGCAGAAAGCAGGACCAACCGGCCCCAGTGGCTCAGAGAGCGCAGATGGCGTGCTTCACGGGTGGGGGGGAGACTGTCCCTCCTCAGTGTGGTGGGGTCTGCCGGCTGCTCAAACGCTTGTGAGAGGGCACCCGGAGTGACCCCGAGATTTCCATGTGGTGACATCTGGTATGTGAGGGCATCAGGAGGGGTGTGGTGCCGGAGGCTCAGATTTCAGGGCCAAGTGCTCAGAGAAAGGGGCGGCTTTATGCGCCAGGTTTCATGCATGCTGAGTCGAGGTGCCTAGAAACATGTAGGTAGAGAGTTCTGGAAGGCCAAGGGACCGAATGCCTGGAGGTGCCAGAGAAGTCAGGACTGGAGCTTCTGGTCTCTGATAAGCAGTGTTCACAAAGGCTAAAACCCAGGGGCTGGCTGAGATCTGCAGGGAGGACGCGGGAGGGAGAAGAGCAGCGCCGAGCTGGAAACCGGACCTTCTGGGGAGAAGAAAAGACACCAAGAGAGGACGACGATGCTGGGGAGCCAGAGAGGGCCAGCGGATGGAGGTCTACCCAGACACAGGCGGACCTCACTGAGCAGGGGGCAGCGCCCACAGAAGGCAGGGCAGTAAAAGGAAGGGGAGGAAGCTGAGATGTGGAGGGTGTGTCTGTTCTGGGCTGAGAGATGGGGAGACAGGTGGGGCAGGAGGGGCGGCATCCCCAGGGCAATTCGTCCAAGATGGGATCCTGAGCTGATCTCAGATGGAGCGGGGAGGTGGGCCCAGAGCCAGGCAGAGGGAACAGGGAGGGAAAGAGGTCTGGGGCTTTCTACGTGGTGGTCCCAATTGTGGGGGTGAAGTAGGAGTCGAGGTTCTTTGCTCAGAGTGAAGAGGAGGGGAAGGGGGCTCTAGAGAACAGTGGAGAAGGTGTGAATCCATGCTGAGTGAGCAGCAAAGCTGAGCCAGGACTCAATCATTCGCAATTGAGGTTGTTTCCAGTATCCTGTTATTTTAATTAATAAACAAACATGCACAGATCTCAAATTCCTGGTCAAAGGTATGAATATTTTTAATGTTCTTGATTATACTGTCAAATGACTTTCCTAAAAAGGCACGCTCATGCATAGTTCACCATTTGTGGGGTGATTTTGAGTGAGCCCTGATCACACCTTCGTCGCGGTTTCATTGAAGATTCCCGTTGCCTTCTCTTCTGGGTTTGCGCACCCAGTGCACAAGTAACAGTTCTGCTTCTTCTTGCCCATGTGGAAAAAATTTCTCTTTTCCGTGTTCTATTTTGTTGGTTAAATTTGAAAGTCGTTTAGTGGTGGAAGCAGCAGTGGGCATTGCTGATGAGGGAGAAGCTTTGAGCAAAGCTCTCCCCGTGGGATTCCAGGTCCTTCGGCCCCTGAAATTATATGCAGAATTGTCTCTTGTGCACACAGGCATTTTTTTCTGAGGAAAGTTTCCACGGCTTTCCTCAGATAGTCCAACAACGGCTCCACAACCCAAAAAATGCTTAGAGTGTGACCTGGCATTTCATCATTACGCGTGGTGCTCCCTGAGCCCAGGGTTAATCGTCCTGACTAGTGAGTCCTAAGAAACTGTCATTCTGTTTAATTAAAAATAACAAGGATTAATGAATGTCTATTGAGATAAGTACTTTTTAATTGACATATGGATGTAATATATTGTATTAATCATAATGCTGTATTTTCTTTGAATACCTGGGAAAATCTACTTGGTCGAGGTGTGTGGAGGTTTTTAACATGCTTCTAAATTAACTTTATTTTATCCTAAATATTTTATTTGAGATTTTTCCTTCTGTATTTATAAGTGAAATTAGTCTATAATTTTTTGTTTATTGTTTGTTTTAGTATATTGTCTGGTTTTGATATCAGACATGCCAGTTTCATAAGTAAAATGCTATACTTTTCTTTTATTTGTTATTACATTCTGGAACAACTTTTATATCCCAGGAATAATTTGTTCCTTAGAAGATGAGGGGGCTGGCCTTGTGGTGTGGTGGTTAACTTCATGCACTCTGCTTTGGCAGCCCTGGTTTCGCGGGTTCAGATCCCAGGTGAGGACCTACACCGCTCATCAAACCGTGCTGTGGCAGCATCCCACATATAAAGTAGAGGAAGACTGGCACAGATGTTAGCCCACGGACAGTCTTCCTCAGGGAAAAAAAAAGATGAAAGAACTCACATGTTAAAACAGCTTGATCTCAGAGCTGTTTTTACAGATTATACTTCATCAATTTTCTAATAAATGTTTTCCCAGGTTATTGCTATTTTCAGCTTTCCTTACATCTGTTGTGGTAGTTTTTACTCTCAGAATATTACCCATTTACTTACGGTTTGACTGTGAGCATGGAGTTACGCAGAGCACTTTTTCTAATTAGAACGCGAATGTGAATGAAACACAGTCTAGACGTTCGTTTCTTGTTATTTTCCTTCTTTTGGTATTTCGTATGTGTGTCCATTATACTGGCCTGTACAGTGCGGTCGCTGAGCCGCTCTCACTCGCTCACCTCGGCAGCTCCCTGTGGAGCAGGCACTGCACACCAGCACCATTCTGGGCATTTTGTATCTGCATCAATAAATAAAAATCGAGAGCCCGCGTCTTGTGGAGTGTCTGCCAGAAAGGCCTGACCTTCTGGCTCCTTCTTTTTTGTGCTTTTATCATTATTATTTCCTTCTTGCTTTACTTGGCTTGTTTTATTATTTTTCCAGCTTCTTTAGTTGAATGCTTTATTTTCTTATTTATTAACAAAGGCATTGAAGGCTGTAATTACAACTCTGTTTATAACTTGGTTTGAAATGTTCCCATTTTTTAAATTTTTCAAACAAATTTACTGGTTTTCTAGTTTTATTTTTATACTTTAAGAGTTTACTTAGGAAATAAGTTGGGCATTCGTTACTTGCACTGCTCTCTTCAGTTTTACAATCACGCGTCTCGTATTCCGTGAGCTTTAAAGATGTAGGACTTTGTGTCTCTGGTTATTTGTGTCTGTTCTGTCTACGTGTGTTTTATTGCTGCCTGTGCAATCATTCATTCATCCCACAAGTGTCTAATGATCCTGCTGCACACATAGTGAATTCCCACCTGGCAAAGATGTGGGGGCCCGTAGCACTCTCTTCATTTGCCTTATCCGGATCTGAAGTTAAAGGGAAAACACTTCCATCTATTCTCTTGTGAACAGTCTTCCTAATATTTAAGGTTGCTTCTCATTGGCTGAACTGCCCTTGTGGACAAGGAGGAGGCCTGGGCCTCGGGTCCAAGCTGTGTGTGAATGTGGTTCTGACCTCTAGGAGCAGCTGGAATCATGAAGAATAAAATGCAGTGCTCACGGCAAAGATCGGGCAGGGACCACGGAGACCTCAGAACCAAAGCCTCACTCTGCCAGCCCCAGATGGGGACAGGCACGCTCTGAGGGGCCTGAGGCCACGGGTCTAACGGGGGACCCCAGGGAAGGAGGCCGGGTGGAGGCAGAGCCGGGGACAACTCTGGAGTCTGCAGACGGGGCACTACGTGGACCCTCCGTGCAGTTCTTGAAGCTGCTTAGCTGGTTCAGCCATTTCTGATATAACCGTGCTCAGCTCCCCAGGGACCAGGTTCTAAACATTAATTCTTATTCTGCAGTTCTGTCCATGTAGATGGTAGTACAGAGATTGGATGCCACCCAGAAAAACCCTAAAAGTCATTCATCTTCCGCCTTCTGCAGAAAGCCCTCATTGTTTCTTGTGATTTGCCTCATTCTCTCAAAAAGTGGCTTTGAGAAAAGTTTCCTGTCGGCGAAGCACCACGCATGGGTCTGTGGCCGTTAGCTGGTCTCCCTTGCCTTCGTTCCGGGCGTTGCTCATGGCTGTTTTGTGGTCTGTTCTGATTACACCTTCCCAACGCTGCCTTTGACTCCAGGTTTCTAACTCGCTCTGGGTCTGCTCTGCTTCCCCGAGGCCTTAGCAAGGCAATTTGCCCGTAACAAAATTAAGGCTTCCTAAATGATTGAAAACCAGGGATGTGTAAAGCTCAGACCAGCTGTAAGTGAACTGACACAAGCTGAAATTCGGGTGTTCTTTCTTCTTAGTGAACACAGAAACAAGGAATTTAAACTCACACCTGTCCCCATTTCTAGCTCACGTGTCATTTCCTGGGACAGTCAGTCCCCAAAACACGTTCCCATGGTGAACGCATGTCTGAGTCCCTCGTGGGTGGGACTCTGCTCTCCGTCTCCCTGTTTCCCAAGGCACCACAAAGTGTCTGGGTCCAAGTAAGTGTTCAGTGAATGTGTTGAACAGGATGAATTTAATTAGCCAGTGATAGCAAACATGCTCAGCAAGAAATAAGAATCTTACGTAAGAAACTGGGGGTAAAAAACTCCTTCTACAAATCACCCGAAAACGATAAATGAGGTATAACAATGATGCTTTGAAATGCATAGCTGAGATTTGAAGAAAAAGAGAAAATCTCAGAACAGAGCTGAGAAACAGGTGCCAGGCAGCGGGGGTGTCTGGTTCCCGGGGCATCTGCTGGCTCATTAATGAGGAGCGAGGATGAGCAGCCTCACGGAGCAGATGAGGTGGAGGCAAGAGCTAGACCAAGTATCTGACCATGGAGGTGACAGGGAAAGTTTTCTTTATCCACCTGCGCATTCCTTGGGGATGATTTTAAATCTCTCCTGAGAGTCTGTCACCGTGAGGCCCACCTGTGAGTCGGGTTTTTCTGTCTACGTCACCTGCATGGTACAGGAACTCTGAGCTCAGACCTTCACGCAAAGCGCTCCTGGAGTGGTGGCCTCGAGGGCCCCTGGCAGAAGCAAACACAGCTTCCCCTGGAAGGAGGCGTCTCCCCGGGCCTCACAGACCCCCACTGACCAACTCCAGAGAGGAGCTCACGTTCCAAGTGGACAGACTACGTGGAGAAAGAAGCCACTGTAAACCAAGGTCAGCCAGTGACAGACAGTGAAATCACGTCCTCGAAAACTCAGGTAATGGAGTCATCAGGCACAGAATGCAAATACGTTCATTTAAAATGTTTTTTTAAAAAAGAGGATGTTGAAAATATGAACCAGAAACAAGATACTCTTAAAAAGGACTGTATCTGGGAACAAAAAGAAAATCAAGCAGATGTATCCAACAGCCAATCAGACACAGACGAAAAGAGAGTTCTGGAATGGGAGGGTAGATAGAACCTGCAGATGCAGCGCAGAGCAGGAGAGGGGCAGACGGCAGAAAGGGCTCGGAGGACCAGGGTGTCAGGTCCAGCACAAATCCGGTCCCGGTCTCAGCGGAACACGGAAGGGTGATGGCCGAGAGTCTTCACAATTTTCTTCACAATCTGCATCCTCAGATGCAGAGAGCCTGGCCATCCCAAATACAGTGAATAAAAAGAGATCCACAGCCAGGCAACTGGTGAAACGAAAATGCCAGAGCTGAAGGCCTTCGACATTCAGCGCGAAGGACGGGTGCCCATGCAGGAACAGGAGCAGCAGGGCAGCTGGCGCCCCACAAGTTCCCGTCCACTCGGAATGGGGCGCCAGCTGGACCTCCACTCAGAAATGAAAGAGGAGACGTTTCCAGACAAACAAAAGCAGACAGGATCCACAAACAGCAGACCCTCGTTAAAAATGCCTGAAGAAGGTGCTTCAGAAAAAAATTAATCAGAAGGAAGAACTAAGAATCAAGAAAGAATGTGAGCAAGAAAAAGGGGGAACCTAGCAGATGTTTAAAGCAATAATGAAATGGGGGGCACTAAGAACCAGGGGCAGCAAACTCTGGGCAGCAAGCAGCCCACGGATAGGGTGACGGGAGTGATACGAGGTCCACGTGCAGAGTGAACTGCCTGATCAGAGTGGGCAACAGCAGCACGTCCTGTGTGGGAGCACACCGACCACAGCGATCCGGCCGCTCGGACTGCTGCCCTGGCACCTTCCCCACGACTTACTCAACGTGGCTTTGGTTTTGGTGTCTGTTAGCAGGTATGTGTTGTCCTTGTGTTGTTTTCTAGGCTTTGGGGAGGTTTGAAATACTGCATTTTCCAGCTGTTTAACCTGGACTCTCATCACCAGATGCAATGATGGAAAGCTGCTCAGAATCCCCCGGTCCTGTTTGTAATCCCTCAACCAGGAGAGAAAATAGAAAAAGGACAAAACCTAAAATTACGGTTTTCGAGGACATTTTTGGAACCCTAGCATGTCATCTACTTTCTTCCTGAAACTAAGCTGTAGGGCACTGCAGTCTGAAAGCTAGAAACTTGAGGAAATTCCACAGGGACCAACGTGTAAGGCCTTGGCAGGAAGTCGCCTCCTAGAAGGAAGTGGCAGCCTTGGCTGCTGCCTTCACACAGCTCGGCTGTGACCCCTTCAGAGCATCTGCCATCTTCACTAATTAAGACCCAACTCGCCCCAAGAATTCATCAAGAGAAGGAGAGACCACACACACCGTGGAACGCAGAGGTCTCCGTGTGGAAACACTTCCCTCCTAGACTGAAACATCCTTGCTTCTGATTGGAAGTTGGTCATGTCTGTTGACAGGACGGTCTTAGGAAGATCACAGGGCCTGGGTCCCACCCCTACCTCAGCGAGTCACTCGCTCGTGTTGTTGAGAGAAGCTCAGTGATTTCACATAGCTGACCTCCAGGAAGGGAAGGGAGAGCCATCCTGGTATCTGGTGTCAGGTGCCAGGAGGGCTCAGGTTTTCAGTAAACAATTGATCATTCCGTGTTTTTGGCTTTGCAGCTCAGTCCTGGGGACGAAGGGGCCAGGCCTTGGGAGTTAGCCCGAGGCACCCTCCCCTGGGCTCTTGAAAGGGAGGGTCTGCAGTGAGGGTGGGCAGCTCCCGAAGGGTCTGCTCACACCAGGTGCTGGACACTGCTCTGCTGGGCCACAAACAGCACTCGACGACGTGGGTGAAGCGCTTCCCTGTGTTCAGCAAGCGGAACGTGAGCGTCGAGTCTGTGAGACTCTCTTTGCCTCCTCCCAGGCCTCGACAGAATGCCCAGGGCTCGCCAGCGCTTCTTTCCAAGCCAGCGCTGGAGCTGACCTGCCTGCCTGAGGCTTCCGGGGTCGCTGCATCTCCTCGCGCCCTCTCCCTCCGAGCCCGCGTTTCCTGCTTGATTGCGCTCCTTTTCTCTGCTGGGAATCGAGGCATTTTCAGAATCTCATGAGCAACTGAGCTCTGTACACTCTTGAGACTTAAAACATCCATATTGAGCTGAGAGTTTTCTATTGAAAGAAAGGTCGAAACTGCGGGTGCTGAGATGAGCAAGGCTCTATCCACGAGGGTGTCGTCCTCCCACAGGCCGAGCTCTGCTGTCGGGGGAACATCAGTGTCGTTGTGAACCTGTGTGCTCGATGCGTGAAGAGGAAGACTCCACCTGACCTCTCCAGGCTGTGAGGTCCCGGCTGTGACTCCCCATCGCATTTCCTGCTCTTCCACACACCACCACTCCACACACCAGAGGCTCACGTGAGCGCAAGCCCTGGAGCTGTGCAAGAAGGCAGCGGCTTCCACAGGGACCAGAGCATCTGCTCCGTCTTCCGAGATGTGGGATTCAAGTGCACGAGTGTCAGTTACATGATGACGGTTGAGTCTGGTCTCCAGTACTAGTGGAACTTTCCACGAGGATGGACACGTTCTCTATCTGCTTTGTCCAGTGTGGCAGCCACTGGCCACACGTGAGTGCGTGAATTGTGACCAGTCCAGCTGAATAACTGCTGGATTTCCTGCTGGATTTAAATGAGTTTAAATTTTAATTTTAATTAATTTTAATTAAATTAAACTTAAAGAACCACATTGGGCGAGAGGCGTATTGGGCAGCCCAGGTTCAGACTCCTTGAAATTTATAATGGGGCCTTGGTCGACCTATTGAGGTTTAACACAGAAAAAAGTCTCGTCTAAAATTTATTAATACATTAGTTTGCCAGATCAAACTTCAGGCTAACCTTGATTGTTTGAACTATCAGAACTAACAGAGGCTGTACTAATTAATTCAGTTTTCTCATTAAATATTAACTAGAGACTCATTTTTTCCCAGACTTTATTTCTAAAATGTATTACTAGTCCACTACCAAGCCTTCAAGACAAAGTGGTATTAAGTAGAGAGAAAACTTTCCTGGAAATGTGGCACTTTGATTGGAAAGAACAAGGTAGGGTGGGTAATGGGTGCCATGCAGATGAGCCTGCAGGGGCCCACGGACCTGCCCTGCCGGGAGCAGAGGCTACCCACTTCACCACGCACCTCTGACAGCCCCGTGGAGCTGCAGGAGCGGGGCCCAAGAGGACAGCCTGCCAGCAGACCTGTTGTCGGTGGGGCTGCCTCTCCAACCCCAACCTGGACCCTGAGTTGGCCCACTCTGCTCACCAGGCCTCGGCTCCTGGTGACTGTCGGACGCTCACAGTAAACACAACCCTTCTCTAGAGGAGTTTGGACCAAGCTGCCTTTAGAAATCAGCAGCCGTGAGGACCGTCTCCTACATCCACACTCCTCCCGGTGCCCAGTGCAATGTAAAACCCAGCGAGATCAGGACTTATTTACAAAATCAACCCATCCCTGAGGCTTCCAGGGCCCTCTCACGGGAAGCGCCCCTCTGGGTGCAGCATCGGGACAGTGGTCCTGAGGCGTTTGGGGCTGTCTCTGGGGAATTGCCCCTCTGGGTGTAGCCTCAGGACTGTGGTCCTGGGTCGTCTGCAGCCCTCTCTGGGGAATCGCCCCTCTGTGGCAGCATCAGGACAGTGATGAGACAGAGAAGCTGGCGACGTCTTCGAGTCACCCCCTCCCTGCTCCAGTTTCATAAGAAAGATGCAAACCATGCAGTACCCCAGAGTTATCATGAGTGATTACACTTCCTTAGAGGTGTTGCTGGCCTGCCGTGACTAACACTGAAGTCGTCCCTGGAGGCCCCATTCCTTCTGTGTAGGTTCCTTGTTGTAATAGGGCTCCCAGCGCTAATGTCACAATGATTATCATTAATCCCCCCTCTCCTGATGATTTCATGGAGTTTAAAAGTATCAAGCCGTGTAGCCTGCTACACCCAGAAGTGTCAAGGAAACTACAATTACAAGATACTGCAGTGCAGCCACCGGGTCTGGGTTAGCAGAGTCCCTTTGTTTGAGTGTCTTCCGTGTGCCTGTAAAGGCATGTGGTTTTTGGTTTACTCAGACCCTGTGTCCACACAGCTTGTTCCCCACCCTGGAGGGCTGAGCCCGTTCCAACCCCTTTGGGATGGAGATCAGAGCCTCCTTTGTACATGGTCCAACCTTTCCTTCGCTCCCTGTCTCTCTCGCCCCTTCCTTCCTCCCTCTGTCCTTCCCTCCCTCCTTCCCTCCCTCCTTCCCTCCCTCCTTCCTTCCCTCCTTTCTTCCTTCACTTTCCCTGAGGGTGGCAGGTCCTGTTTCCTCCAGACAGATTGGCTTTACAGACACCATCCAAAGTCATTCACCATGAATTATAAGGGAAAAGGTGGGTTAAAGAGGGGAACATAACTTTTGGTTCAGAATGGAGGAGGGACTGTAAGCGATGCTGTCTCGTGCGTCTAGGCGATCCGTGGCTGAGAGCCTCTGTGAAGGGAAAGGCACCGTCGGATCTGGGACCCGTCCCTTTGTCTGATGCTAGCCACCAATGGCTCACAGACACGTTTTTCCTTCTTTGCAGATCACGTTCTATATTCTGGTGAAGGCTGTTTATACCCTGGGCTACAGTGTCTCTCTGATTTCCCTCACGACCGGAAGCATAATTCTCTGCCTCTTCAGGTGAGTATGGGAACGAGCAGTTCCACAGAGTGAGGCGGGGAGATGGTCCGCGTAAGCCGTCAGGCCCCGCAGAGGAGCGGGGAGACTCACTGCCCCGAGCCTGGTCATGCTCTCCCGAGAGTGCGAGAGTACGAGAGTACAGTGTGGTGCTGACGTTTACGTCCTTGTTGAAACACCCTGCGTTTCGTATATAAAGAGGTAGGTCCCTGGAAGACCCGGCTTGGAGTTCAGTGTGACTGTCGTTTAGTAAGTGCTCAGCCATCACGCAAATGCCTCAAAAGCACAGAAGCAGCATGATCTTGACCTTGCCCCTCAGAAGCACCTACATTTGCCCATTGGTTTCTGTTGAGAGACACAGTAATGTGTTCCAGAATGTGAAGGAAGCAGCCTGGCTGCCTGTGTTCAAGTCCTGGGTCAGTCTCTTAGGAGCTGTGTGACCTTGGACAAAGTACTCAGTCTCTCTGTGCATCTGTAAAATGTGGATGCTAATGGAACCTACATGGCATGTGATAAGCGCTCTTTAAATTTTGCCTGTTTTTCCCCTGGCAGTGAGGGTAGAGCACCCCCACCTGAAGCTCTGGTAGGTCTCTCCGGTGACCAACTCCATACATCCTGCAGGTGGCTGGTCAGTTAGAGGATAGAGGCTTTGGTCCCAGAGCAGAAGCTTCTGTCTAGGAAAAGCTAGTAAGTATTTTTAGGGTTAAATCCGTGTCTTAAGCATCACTAGCACTAAATAAAATGGACCGTATCTGACTTATTTTAACAGGGCTTTGCTTACCACCTATCTTATTTCTCTTGGCTAAAATATAGTTCAAATGTCGACCAGTACTCAAATAAAATCAGTGATATCACAAGTGCAGTACTTTTAGAACTGTCGACACAAATAATCCATAACCAACCTATAAATCAAAATTGGGGTGAGTTTATTATGAGCCAGAGCGGGGATTATAACCTGGGAAGGCCTTAGAAGGCGTTCCACAGAAGCATGGGTTTCAGTAAAGTCTTATATCTTTTTAGAAGAAAGAAGATACATTAAACATACCCAAGATACATTTTCAAAGAGGTATTCAGTTGCAAATTAGCAGGTCAACATGACCACGATGCCAGGAAAGCGAACAATCTGGGCGTTACCGATAGGGTGTTAGCAACAGTACCAACAGGGTGTAGGAGGGGAAGTCTGCATTCCTTAACTCAAGAGAAATTCCTTACTTTAATGGATAAACAGATGTACAATGTGTGTTTGATCGGCCATAAGTCAGGCTTTCTAGTTCAAGCTGAATCGTTTTTGAACTTGAATAGTTACCCCATCTACCTCAATATGTGAAAATCTCGTCAGAACTTAACAACTCATTAAGAGAGCCGTACTTGGAAGTAACATAAATGAGTGAAAACTGATGAAGAGTCTAGCTGGGAGATCGAGCAAAGGTGATTAAGTCGTTCTTTCCATCCTTCAGGGACCTCAGCTGTATCGAGTGCTTTGTGGTTCTCAGAAAGACTAAGTCAGTGCCTTTAATCCAGAGCCGTACTTCGAAAAACGTCATATTCTAGTTCATTAAAGAAACACTGATACAATATTAATATTTATTCTGCTATACTCTTTTTACTGTATATTTTAAATCTTCAAATTGTTAAAAATAATAAACATCTAGGGAGGTAAGCTGGCACAGGGTAGCTTGGGCACGTCAGCTTCTTTTTAAAGAGCTCCTACGTGGAACCGTCCGTATTCTTGACATCGGAAGCTTCTCTCAGATTTGTGCTGGTGACATTTGTAATTAGGCAGCCTAATGGCATTTGAGAGTTATCGCAAATACGGACATGATCCTTTAAGAGAATCTCAAATGGTTTCATGACTATCAAACACAATCTTCTATACGTGGACATCATCAGTCACCTACTGGTGACACAGTGTAAAAAGGACGTGTCTGGATGTCATTCTGCCACCAGTTCAGTGTGTAACAATTGCTGAGAAGAGCCCAGAGCCCAGAGCCAGTGTACACTTCTGGGCTCTGCCTTCTTCCTGGGCCACCGAAATGCTGTCCCCTTCCCGCCTGCATCTGTCAGATGTGCTTGTTTCTCTGATGCCACTTCCTTGGAGAGCCGTGACAGTGAGTCGATTCTAACATCCATATTATAAAAATAACACACTCCGTTGTCCTGGTGATTACGCCCAGGAAGCAGAATTCTTTGCAGTCGCTGAAGATTTATTCCCCATAATACCCCATAAGCCAAGAGAGCAGTAAATGACCATGTTCTTATTTTACACACAGAGAAATGGAGCGACTTATTTCTTAGGCCGAGTCCCAAAGTGCAGGGCAGACCTGGCTACCACACACACAGCCTAGTTCTGTGGGGAGTCTCTGGGCGGTCGCCGCAGCCCATCCTCCAGTGCGTATGTGACCCAGGGACCTGACACAGTGTCTCTGCACCCACAAGCGCAGCAACAACAGCAGTAATTGCTAACACGTGCCGTGCCTGCACTTTACAGGTGCTTCTAGATTAGTCCTGCAACTTCTCCACCAGGTGAGAGCTGCTGCCCCGGTTTTACCAGTGAGAGAAAGGAGGCCCAGGGAGGTGCCGCACGTTCCAGCCCGTGCGCTGGTGACTGCAGAGCCTGACTCACGACCGCGTGCAACACCCCCTCACCTTGGGAGTTGGCATGTTCTGAAAAGTCCGTTTCCAGCCGTCGTTAATGAGCAGATTTCTGCCCGGCTTGTCTGGAAGCCACACTCTCAGTTACATCCATCATCCGTTACTAGAGCCATACTTGGAAGTGAAGCTTTAAATTGAGTGCTGGGTGATGAAGGACGCAGCTAAGACACTCCACAAACATGGAGCGTGTGGGATGAACGTGTGCTCTTCTCCGAGTGGTGACGGTGAATCCCAAACCCGCTCTCGGGGTGAGAAGGAGGGAAGGGGGACAAAGACGAGGAAGGGAAGGTGGTTTGCAGGATGAACACAGCCGGCGAGAGGAGCGGCAGTAACCCAGCAGCCTGGGCGTGGGGAACTGTGTCCAGAGAGCAGCAGGGATGGGAGTGCAGGGCAGGCAGGGGTCCTGAGCAGGTCCCACCACGCACCGGCCCTCTGCGGCTCCAGCTTGCTCCTGAGACCCAAGGAAATTTACTTTATATTTAATATCTTCATTCACTGAGGCTCTGCAGCAGCATTAAATACAGAAAAATAAACCTTTATTAGTGAAGTACATGTTCAAGCGGGTGAGTGTTGTATGTGTTCAAGTGGACACCACGTCCAGATCAAGACACAGGGCACTGTTAGCACCAGAAGCCGTCCCCGAAGCCACTGTCCACAATCCCCGCTGCCCAGAAAATAGCATCGTTCAGGTTTCCGTCACCATAGGAGGCTTCTGCCTCGTCTCTGGGTTCTTTCATTCAGCATTTTGTGGGGAGATTCATCGATGTTCTTGTGTGTAGTTATCCTGTTCTCTTTCACTGCCGTATGAATGTAGCAGCGTTTATTTATCCAGTCGACTGTTCATGGATGTACAGGTGACTCTCAGGTTGGAACTGTAGCAAATAATGCTGCTATGAATATTGCATTATGCATTGTCTCTTGCACATGTGGACACACTTCTTTAGATATACATGTGTGTGTTTTTACATGTCTACACATTTATATTGGTTTATTTCATATTTATATTACATTCACTAGTCATAGGCTATGCATAGGTTTAGTCTCTCTAGATACTGCCAACTAATTTTCCAAAATGTTTGTACCATTGCACACACCTACCAGCAGTGAATGACATTGCTATTTGCTCTGCATCCTTGCCACCATTCGTTATTGCCAATTTGTAGATTTGGCCATCCCATTGGGTCTACAGTAACATGGAATCATGGCTTTAATTTGCATGTCCCTGCTGGATAATGAGGTCATATGTGTGGAAGTCATTTGTTTGAAGTACAAGTTCAAGTGTTTGCTCATTTTTCTATTCTGTTGCCTCTCTTTTCTTTAACTCATTTTTAGGAGTCATATAGTGGAGTCTTTTGTCAGATATGGGTGTTACAAATTTTATCTCCACATCTGTGGTTTGACTTCATAGCCTTAATGAGTCTTTTGATCAACAAAACTCTTAATTTTAATGACGTCGCTTATCATTTCTTTGTTATGGTTAGTTCTTCCCGAGTCCTGTTTAAGAAGTCTTTGGTATCCTCATCTTTATTATCACCTAGAAATTTTATTACTTTAACTTTTCATATGTAAGTTTATGATCCACCTGCAGTTTAATTTTGTGTGTGGCGTGAGGCAGGGCTTCTGGTCATTCGTTTTCTTCAGGACGTGTATCCAGTTTATCCAGCACCGCTCACTGAGAAGACTGTCCTTCACACGGCTTTGCAGAGGTGGCCGTGCGATGGTGTCTCCTGGGACTGGACACTCTGTTCTGTTCCATTTGGCTCTCTGCTATCACTGGTCCATTTTCACGCTGTTGTCATTGCTGTACCTTTATAATACGTCTTGATTTCCAGCAGCGTATGCCTGTTGACTCTTCTTCTTTGTTAGGAAGAGTTTCCAGTTGTGCTTACATGTGAATTTTTCAAAATCAGCTTGTCAGTTGCCATTAAATAAAATGCTACTGGGATTTCATTTTTGATGACAGTGAGTCTATAGATCCACTTGGATGGACTGGAGATCTTTATGATTTTGAATCATCTAACCTGTGATCAAAGTGTATACTTCCATTTGTTTAGGTTTTTTTCAGTTTCTTTCAATAATGATTTGTGGTTTTCTGAGTAAAAGACTCGCACATCTTTTGATAATCATTCCTAGGTATTTGTTTGTGCTATTGTATATATTTTGTAAAACTCCCTTCTAATTGTTTCTAGAAAAAGAATTTATCTCTGTATATTAATCTTGCTTCAGCAACCTTGCTGAATTTATTTATGAATTCTACAATTATTCTGTAAATTCACTTGGATTCTTCTATGTGCAGCTTATGTTTTTGTGAAGCACAGTGTTGAACAGAAGGGACTGGAAACACCTTTTCTTACTTCTGGGCTCGGGGTGCGAGCTCTCAATACTTCACTATAAGCATGACCTTGGCTGCAGATATTTTGAAGATGCACTTTACCAGATTAAGAACGTTCCTTTCAGTTCCCAGTTTTATGAGTTTTTAATCATGAATAAGTATTGAATTTTATCACTATTTTTCTGCATATATTGAGGTGAGCAGATGGTTTTTATCATTTTTTTCATTTAGTGTGAAAAATTGCATAGATAGGTTTTCTAATATTAAATCTACCTTTCATTCCTCAAATTAACCCCACCTAGTTGTGACATATTATTCTTTTACTATATAGCTGGGTTTAATTTTCTAATATTTTGTTGAGGATTTTTGCATCTACATCCATGAATTTAATCTACAATTTTCCTTTCTTATAAAATTAGGCTTTGATATGACAGTTATACTGGCCCCTAAGTGAATAAGAAAGCGTTCCCTCTTTCCTATTCTTTGGACTAGTTTGGGTTAGATAAGGTGCTGTTTCCTCCTTAATGTTCATAGAATTCACCAGTGAAGTCGTCTCGGCTGAGAATTGTCCTGGAAGACTTATTTTTAGGTTCAAGTTTTTAAAAACAGACATGATGATTCAGATTCTCTATTCTTATGTTAGTTATAAGTTGTATTTTTCAAGGAATCTATCCATTTCATCTACATTTTCTAGGTTCCCTTATTATATTTTTAATGTATATAAGAGCTGTACTGATATCTCCTGTTTCATTCCTGGTATTGGCAATTAGTTTTTCCTTCTTTTTATCTTGATGAAGCTTACTGAATAAAGTTTTATCAATTTTATCAGTGTTTTCCTAGAACCAACTTTCGACTTTGTTGGTTTTCTCTCTTGTATGTTTATTTATTAATTTACTGACACCCTCTAATCTTTATTTCTTTCCTGCTGCTTTCTCTGGTTTTAATTTGGAGTTCTTTTACTAGCTTCTGAAGATAAATACTTAGAACATTCATGTTCAGTCTTTCTTTGTTTAAACTGCGTTTATTTATATCTACAGATTTACCTCTCAGCCCTGCTTCAGTTCTGTCTTTCAAGTTTTAAGATGTCTGTGTGTTTCCCATTATCATTTAGTTCTAATTTTTCTAAGCTCTTCTTATGACTCTTTGTAACTCGTAGGCTATAGAAGTATGCAGCTTAATTTCCAGTTCAGCTCTTTGTTGATCGTTTCTGGCTTGACGTGTGATGATCAGAGAGGAGCTGCATGAATTCAACCCTCTGAAACTTGTTGAGACTTGCTTTGTGATCCAGAATGTGGTCTGTTTCAGTAAAAGTTTCCTTTTCATGTGAAAACAACGTAAACTCTGCAGTTATTGTTTGTTATGCCTCATTTGTCATTTACATTGTTTGTTGATCATGTTATTTAAATATTCCAAATCTTTAGTGATTGTTGTAACTACTTGTTCTGTCAGTTACTGAGAGACACATGTTAAAATCTTCAACTATAGCTGTGGACTTGTCTATCTCTCATTTTATTCTTTTTCTCTGTTTACTTTATATATTTTAAGGTTATGTTATTAGGGACATACAGTTTAATGTTTTATCTTCCTATTAAACTCTCTGTGCTCAGTAATGCCCCTTGCCTTAAAAATCTACTTTATCTGATGTTCATGTAGTTGTCTTAGCTTTCTTTATTTGCTGTTTGCAAAATATATTGTTTTCTATGCTGTTACTTTGAACTTCTGTGTTTTATATTTAATTTGGGTGTCTTATAAGTTCCACTTAATTGGTATTTGCTTTTTATTTCCAGTCCAACTATTTTTATTTTTAGATGAAGTATTTGTACACTCACATTTAGACTCCTTACTCACAACTTGGAGCTCTAATCCACCTTCTGTCTGTTTGCTTTCTCTTGTCTCAGCTCTTTGTTGCTTCTACACTCATTTTGTGTTTATTTTTTAATTGATCAAGTATTTTTATTATTCTACTTTTCCCCTTTTACATGGTTAGTTACATATTGTTCTTATGGCTGTCACCCCAGATTTACAGCATGCATGCTTGTCTCATGGAAGTTAACCTCCAGTTACTGTTTTTACTACTTCCAGTCAATAGAAAGACTTTACATTTTAATTCCATTTACCCCCTCATGCCTTTTGTGTTATTGTTACGTATTTTAATTCTACATATAAATACCACAAGATTTCATTATTATTGTTGTTGCTTTAAAAGGCAGCATTTATGTAGTTACCCGTACATTTATCTTTCTTGGTGCTCTTCGTCCTTCCTGTATTTTCGTGTTTCCATCTGGGATCATCTTCCTGCTGCCTGAAGATCAACCTTTGGTGTTTCTTCCAGCACGGCCTACTGAATGAGTTGTCCTGGTTTTTGATTGCCTGAAATCATCTTAGTTTTGCCCCCGTTGTTGAGGACATTTTGGGGAGTGTTGGGTTCTCCGTAGAAAACATCGCACTGAAGACGGGCATCCTCACTTTCGAGAAGTCAGCTGCTGGTCTCAATTGGCGTTCTGTTGAAGGAACGCGTCTTTTTCTCTGTGGGCTTTGAATTTTTTTTTGCTTTATTTTTGGTTTTCTGCAGTTACACTGCCATGGAAATTAATGTGGTTTTCTTTGTATTTCTCCTTCTTGGGGTTAATGGAGTTTCTTTAATCTGTTATTGTGTTTTATCAGTTTCAAAAACTCGTTGGCTAGTATCTCCTCAAACATCTCTTCTATCTTAATGCTCTCTCCTCTGAAACCCCCTGTTCACATGTGGTCAAGGTCCTCACCATTTCCCTATATTTCCTGCTAGTTTTCTATCTTTTCCACTATTTTGTTCCTCGCTACTTTAATCTAGACATTTTCTACTAATCAGTTTTCCAATCCATAATACTCTCATTCACTGTGTCTAATCTAATGTTAGACCCAACTATTTAATTCTTATTTTCAGGGATCCTTCTAAGTTTTCAAATTTTCATTTAATTTTTGTAATCAATTACATTCTCTAATAAAATTCTCCATCTCGTCATCCATTTTCTTGAATGTATTACTCAGAGTAATTTTACAGTCCATGTCTTAAAATAGCAGTATCTGGAATATCTACTATCTGCTTTTTTTTTCTTTTTAGCTGTGTTGGGTCATTTGGTCCTATTTCTGTCATACCAGTAATTTTTTATTGAAATTACAAATAATTAAATTGCAGAGGTTTTGGGTGATGTCTCACTCCAGAGAGGATGTAGTTTTCCTGGCACGATGGGCAGACCACCCTGAGCCGGCCAGGGATCGAGTTGATTTGAGGCTGCGTTTCAGGCTTTGTGGAGGCTGCTTGGTTTCTGGTTTGTCTTTGTTCCTGGGTCTTAGCTCTTCAGGGGTTTCAAATGAAAGCCTGGAAGTCCCTCTACTCTTGACACCCAGAATTTCCACTTTTGTCACTCAGTACATGAGGTTGCTAAAATTTCTTCCAGCTGCTTTGCTTTCTCAGCTGCTGCTTCTTGCTTCATTCCAGCCTCTCAACCACCACTTGAACACCTTGGGGATAAAAAAAAGGAAAACCTTAGTAGGTAACTCCTACTGGAATTTGGACTCTTTTCCCTGTGTTTTCCTTTCCTCCAGAATCATTGCTCCTCACGTCTGCTCCCTTGAAAGCCCTTATCTTCCCGTGTTGTCCACTCTGCCCGGTGACTGTTATAGGCTCCAGGCTTCTGCCTTGTAAATGGCCGCTATGCCCTGAGGCAAGAGTCAGCCAACAGCAGGAGGAGGGGTGGGCGATGGACACATCTCTGTGCTTTTTCCCTTCCCCCAGGGTCCCTGTCCTTCAAGTCCCAGCTGCTTTGGCTCCTCTCGAAGCCCTTAGACAACTTTTTGAACTATGTTGGCCCTTTGGTGGGAGGGTAGTCAGATAAGCTTCTCCTCCGAAGCCACAAGGGGAAGTCCACTTCAGAATATATTTTTTAATGTTCTTAAGAGTTTTTAACCTAAATGTAAACCTAAAACGTTAATGTGTGATGGTCTCCGAAGCGCATTTGTGTGGAACAGCTTGTTTCCTAATGACTCTAAACATTTACAAGTCAGGTCACATGTCCAGCTAAGTCTTCTTCACAAACACAGAATTTGTGTTAAAAGAGAAGTATAAACAAAATGTTTCGAACATTTTTTAGAGAGGCAAGATATCACATAAAGTAGTTCAAAGACAGGTCATTTGATGTTGCTCTTGAGGAAATTCTCTGCGTACAGCTTGGTCTTCACATCGGGGATGTGGGTGCACACCGCTGCAGGCTCAGGACCCCGTGCTGCTGCGCTTCATGCATTTACCCTGAAATCCTGTTTCTAGGACTCTAACCTAAGGAGATAGTCACAAGCAAGGGAAGAGATTTATATACAAAAATGTTTATCATAACACAAAACTGAAAACATCCTAAACATACAATCAGGAATAGTTAAATGACCAACTTCCATAAAAAAGAAGAAAGCTTTAAGATTAAAGCCACATAGGCAATTATTAAAGTGTTGACAAAATCAGTGTTTATCTATCCCTCCCCACCACTCCTGCTTCCATCCCTCCCCCACCACCCCCTTCCCCTCCCTCCCTCTCCCCCCGCCCCCACAGGAAGCTGCATTGCACCCGGAACTACATCCACCTGAACCTGTTCCTCTCCTTCATCCTTCGAGCCATCTCAGTGCTGGTCAAGGACGATGTCCTGTATTCCAGCTCGGGCACACTGCACTGCCCCGACCAGCCGTCCTCCTGGGTAAGGCTGACCCTGCACACAGTCCTCTCACAGAGGGAGGGTGGCCTATGTGACCTCTAGCCCCCCAACCTCCCTTCTCACTGCCAACCCCTTTTCTCTGCCTCAACTTCTCGTGGTGATGAAGTCCCACAGCCGTCGGAGGTCCTGGGGCGGGTGGTGGGAGAGGGAGGGCGGTGTCAGGCCTGAGGAACAGAGGGCCTGGCCAAGAGGCCGGGACCCAGAGCAGCCCAGGTCAGCAGGTGAGATGGCGGTGACACAGGCAGGCAAGTGAGCCAAGTCCCAGACACGGCCCAGGTCTCCAGGCTGGAAAATCCTGACATAGATGGACACACACATTTCCACTCTTTTCTCCCAGCATCTCCCAGATCCTGAGCAATGGGCGCTTCCATCCGCTTGCTGGGAGGCAGTCACCTGTGCGGTGCCTGAATTCCACGCAGCGCCAGCCGGGAGCCCCTTGCATGTTGTGAATACGCTTGGGTCCAGTTCTTTGATACGAGGATAAACCATCTTGGTTATTAGTGTCTACGAATGTAGTCTAGGCTGTTCCACACTGCCCGTGCTGTCCTCACCCCCGGCTGGGTTTGTGGTGGATATTAGTGGGTCTTAGCACTGAGTTCATTTTGGTACAACACTGATTGAGCTCTTCCGATATGCAAGTCATCCTACGAAGGTTTTCTCTGCCACCATACAATGCCACGGTGTCCTCAGAATCTTTGGCAGGCGTTTGGTTTCTGGTTGATGGCCCTTAATTTGATGGTAGCTTCTGAGGTTGGCTCCTCTCATCCGTAAGGAGCCAGGATGCTGGCTCTCGTCTCACATTCTGAATGGATGGAATCATCTGCTGGCACTGTGCTCTGGACTCAATGGATTTGAATTAATTTAGTTTTAAGATGATAAAGCCCTTTGTAACGCCACAGAACATCAACTGTGTCGTAGGCCTGCAGGTCGATATATTCCTGGGGACAGTCGGCTCTTGATGCACGTGGATTGAATTAATAAAAGGAGCCTGTTGTGATTACAAAATTAATAACAAGATCCTTCACTTGGCAAGTCTCCACCCACAAGTGGACATTTGGGCCCCTGGCACAGGAGTCTCCAGTGTGCACGACGAGGGTGAGACCCCAGCTCACGAGCAGGGAGCACGTGAGTCTCCAAGCTCTGCTCGGAGAAGCCCTCCTTTCTTAGCCCTTTGCTAAAGGACCTGGTGACCCTGGTGGCCCACAGACACCATGCATTTGACGGGAGCAGCGCTCTCGACTCTCCTGGCTCGTAGACAAGGACCTGACAGGCTCCTCATGAAGGGTCAGGGAGTGGCAGGAACCCGGGGCAGCAAGAGGTGACCCTGCCGTGCGGCCCCCCATGCTAGGAGCACTGCACTCCCTGCTGTGTGTGGGTCTCCTCCCAGAGCCACGCTGTTTGTGGGACGCTGTTGCTGAGCGCCCAGGAACTGAGAGCGCGATTCACCCGTTCTGCAAGAGGACTCTGGGCTGCAGGACCCCAGCCACCCGCCCAGCCTCACAGCACCATGCCCTTGATGGGCTGCCGTCGGGACTCAAACCCGGGACACCGGCAGAACAGGCCTGGCACTGCGTTTCCAGCAAGTTCTCAGGACTGAAGTCTGGGATGGGGGAGCAGGTGCAGGAGTCCTTTGTCCCAGAGCTGTGAGAGCGGAGTGGAGGGTCCCAGCTGCACCCCTGGCACCAGAAATCACCCAGACTCCCGTGCCAGCAGAAGAAAGAAGGGAGGGGGGCAGGAAACAGGAGGGAGGAAAGGACGCGCGAGGCAGGAGAGTGTGGGGACAGGAGAGGAGAACTGGGTCTTCCCTGTACTGTCCCCTGGAGAAGGCTGAGGTTTCCTGTAAATTAGCCAGAAACAGCCAGACCTCAGCAAGAGGGACAGGAGTGAACGTCCTTCCCCTCAGCTGTGTTTCTTGGACGTTTTTGTTCCCAGTGGGTTTAGCCAAACCCACATTATTCTCCCAAGCAGAACACCTGGGGCAGCTCCCCAGGGAGGTGCAGGGGTCTTTTCCTCAAGACTGCAGTCGAGCCAAGAATGAGAGGAAGTCTGTCCGCCTTCAAGACAAGGCTCCCCCCTGCCACGCCCCTTCCCACGTGGCCTGGACAGTGGCTGCCCCTGGGCTGGCCAGGCTGCCCGAGGGCAGAGAGGGGCACACAGGCAGTTTCTTCTCATGGAGACCAGAGCAGATGGCATGTAGGATCTACGGGGATTCTCAAAACCCCAGCCTCAGGCTTTCCAAGACGCTCCCTGAGAGCTCGAGTCCCCCTGCCTGGGGGGTCAGGGGTGTACACTGCAGCCATGAGGCCGAAACATCTAAACAAGGACACCCCAGCCCAAAGCTGACCTCTGACCTGGCCACTGCCTGCGGCCTCAGGGGGCTGGGGAGAGCATGGGAGCCAGAGACGTGGGCTGGAGGTCCAGCTGAGGGTGCCACATCCCAGAGGGTCCTGGGCCCACCGAGCTGCCGTGTTAGCCCACAGCCTAGGTCAAAACGGCAGAGGGATCAGGAGGAAGGGAAGCGAGCAGCACAAAGTGAGTGAGAGTCCGTCAAGACGCACATGTGCACATGCACGCACACACATGTGAAACACATGCACACGTGCACAGAGAGGTTCACATGTGCAAACACAGGCATATGTGTGCAGACACAGAGGCACCTGTGTACACGCAGAGACATACAAGCACACACATGTGCACACACCCCTTCAGACTCTGTTCTGTCCCGTGTTTGGATCTGTCCCTGGAAGGACTGCTGGTTTGGGGGTTTGCGAGGTGCTGTGGGAGCCCCATGTCCTCAAGTGCACTGCAGCTGTGGACACAGGACACACATGAGGCCGCACAAGTGGGCATTGCCATGGGCGTACAACGCTGCCCTTCACTGTATGCAGGCCCACACGTGTCCCCAGCCCTGTAGCTGTCTGCTTCATGGCATTTTCACACATTCAAATAAATTTTTTTGCCTGTTTTTCTTGCTCTTAACCAGCAAGTGCAGATGCCGTGAGTGCCCCAGGGACCAGGGAAACACCTTGCACCCCTGCAGGGCTGGGGTGGACGAGCGTTTCCAGGGTGTTCCTGATTGTGCCTCTGACAGCCCTGGGGTGGGTGTGGCTTCTCCTGAGGAGTTGGGCCTCGAAGAAGCCAGGTGCCTTGTGTGAGGTCATAAAGCTAAACAGGAGACAGAGCCTCCGCCCCCCGTGCCACCATTGCCTGGCTCCTGTGCACACTTGGGCTCCCTCCTTCTCTGTGCTGGTTTGTTTGGTTTTCATCTAACTTCCATGGAAAACCATACTCTAGTGTAGAGAAAATTAACAACGGGATGAGCACCTGGGACTCGACCTCCTGCAGGAGCCCAGGTGAAGACGAGGCTCATTCCCCTCGGTGCCCAGCAGCGTGCGGTGGTAGGAGGCTTCTAGCCCAGAGGACGTGTCGGGGTGGAACCTGCTGCTAATGGCCAACTGGCCTTGGCCAGTCTCCTGCCCTGGTGTCCGTGGGGCATGCCGTCTGGTCAGCAGCCGGCCCTGGAGCACCCACGTGGCCCACCCAGCCCGTCCAACCTGACGGAGGAGGATTGAAACCATCGCTGAAAATAAAAGGTCAGCACAGGCTTGTCACTCCCCAAGCCCCGTCCTCAGGGAGCGTGTCGATGGTGAATGAGCAACAGAAAGAAGTACAGGGATGGCGTTTCACAATTTTACCAAGAAAAAGGAATCATCTTCAACACACTCTTTCTGCGTTTTTTCCTTCATTCAACAGGACATCATGGCAATCCTCCAAGTCGACGAGTGTGTCAGGTAGCACAGGAGTGTGTGGCTGTGACGTGATTTATTCAACCGTTCCACCAGTAACGCACACCTTGGTTTTCTGGGATTTACCACCACAGACACACTGCACGTGTCTTCACATTCTGTGTTGTTTCTGTCAGGTGGAACTCAGGAGTGAAACGCATCAAAGGGCTCGTGTGTTTTAAATTGTAATAAATGTCGCTGGATTGCTTTCAAAAGCCAGAGACAACTGACACCTGAACCAGCAACGTGCAGACTCTCCCTCCTGCACCTATGGAGGACGTGGATTGTCACGCTTTGCCCGCTGGTGGGCACAGAGTGCGCCGTCCTGGACGCCTGACACGATTTCTGTGGCTGTTCAAACGAGTGGTGCTAAGTCACGAGTTTCCCAAGTTGGTTCTTCTGGTTCCCAGTTGTGTTGTTATGTGTGTCTTTCCACTGATGGTGGCCCAGGTCACAACATTCACTGGGTGGCTTCCACCAGCCGGATCCCGCTCCTGGCACTGGAGATCCGCGCTCACGTCAATAAACAGAACCAGTATGTGTGAGCACCTCAGGAAGGCAAACTGAACCTCGCACCTCTTAGGAGAGAGAATGGGGGAGCGGGGCCGGAGGTGGGGGTGTGGCGAGGCGGAGGGACGGGATCCAGGGTGAGGGGCCTCACGCTGAAGCTCCTCTCAGCCCGGGGCCGGCCTGGAGGGCTGCTGCGAGTTTGCCATGAGCACATCCACCCCAAAAATATGTGCGAGTATATCCATCCCATATTCACAAGTATATCTACATATGTATGTCTGTATGCCCACCCCAAAGATAGATTTAAGTATATCTACAGACATATATATATAAAAATATTCCATATCCCACATATAAGTCTATCCACACACATATATGTAAAAGTATGTCCACATGTGTATGTCCACCCCCGTACAGAAGTATATCTACCCATATATATAAATATGCCCACATCCATATGTCTGCCTGTATATAAATATGTATGTCCACCTATATATATAAATATACCCACATCCGTATGTCTGTCTGTATATAAATATGTATGTCCACCTATATATATAAATATACCCACATCCATATGTCTGCCTGTATATAAATATGTATGTCCACCTATATATATAAATATACCCACATCCATATGTCTGTATATAAATATGTATGTCCACCTATATATATAAATATACCCACATCCATATGTCTGTCTGTATATAAATATGTATGTCCACCTATATATATAAATATACCCACATCCATATGTCTGCCTGTATATAAATATGTATGTCCACCTATATATATAAATATACCCACATCCATATGTCTGTCTGTATATAAATATGTATGTCCACCTATATATATAAATATACCCACATCCATATGTCTGTCTGTATATAAATATGTATGTCCACCTATATATATAAATATACCCACATCCATATGTCTGTCTGTATATAAATATGTATGTCCACCTATATATATAAATATACCCACATCCATATGTCTGTCTGTATATAAATATGTATGTCCACCTATATATATAAATATACCCACATCCATATGTCTGTATATAAATATGTATGTCCACCTATATATATAAATATGCCCACATCCATATGTCTGTCTGTATATAAATATGTATGTCCACCTATATATATAAATATACCCACATCCATATGTCTGTCTGTATATAAATATGTATGTCCACCTATATATATAAATATACCCACATCCATATGTCTGTCTGTATATAAATATGTATGTCCACCTATATATATAAATATACCCACATCCATATGTCTGTATATAAATATGTATGTCCACCTATATATATAAATATACCCACATCCATATGTCTGTCTGTATATAAATATGTATGTCCACCTATATATATAAATATACCCACATCCATATGTCTGTCTGTATATAAATATGTATGTCCACCTATATATATAAATATACCCACATCCATATGTCTGTATATAAATATGTATGTCCACCTATATATATAAATATACCCACATCCATATGTCTGTATATAAATATGTATGTCCACCTATATATATAAATATACCCACATCCATATGTCTGTCTGTATATAAATATGTATGTCCACCTATATATATAAATATACCCACATCCGTATGTCTGTATATAAATATGTATGTCCACCTATATATATAAATATACCCACATCCATATGTCTGTATATAAATATGTATATCCACCTATATATATAAATATACCCACATCCATATGTCTGTCTGTATATAAATATGTATATCCACCTATATATATAAATATACCCACATCCATATGTCTGTCTGTATATAAATATGTATGTCCACCTATATATATTTTGAGAAGAGCCTGCAAAGACACAGAAAGAATAGAAATGAAGTGCATTCTTTTTCAGTACACTGTGTAAACTGAGTGATTAAAAGCAATTTCACGCGGCTCATGAAGTTGAAATACCTGGTACGTTTAGTTATATGAAGGTCTGAGAGATTAAAATACTATTATTTGTTTTGTATAACATGTGATTCTTTTCCCTGTGAAAACCCTTTCAAAACTTCAGGGGAAATCATTGATTTGCTAGGTTTCTCTTGTTTTCCCCTTTATTTTTTCACCTCTTGTTAAGAGAAGACGGCAAGGAGGAGCAGCGAGAAGGACAAGTGGGACTGAGAGAGTGGGGCTGAGAACGCAAGACGGTGGTGAGGACGGGAGGAGAGGTCAGGCGAGCCGGCTGAAAACCACACGTTCCAGCGGCTCGCTCTCAAAGTCACGAGTCCCTCACACTCAGGGATGGCTGGGTACTTCTGCCTCATCCCCCATTACCTTCCAGCGAGTTCAGAGTCCAGGGTGTCACGGGTGACAGGGCCTCGCTCTAACGTAGCGCACACGTCCAGCCAGCGCCTCGGCACTGGGGTGTCCTTGGTTCCTTACACCCGTGCCCTGGGGCAGCTCCGCCCGCCATGAGCCGTTTCTGCTCCAGTGGGGCCACGCTCTCGCTCTGTCTGTGACGTTCCAGGTCGGCTGCAAGCTCAGCCTGGTGCTGTTCCAGTACTGCATCATGGCCAACTTCTACTGGCTGCTGGTGGAGGGGCTGTACCTCCACACCCTGCTGGTGGCCATATTCTCCCCCAGCCGCCGCTTCGTGGCCTATCTCCTCATTGGATGGGGTAAGGACTCCCCTCCCTGGCTCCCCGCGTGTGTGCCCGATGCCCCATCTGCCACCCCAGTGCCTCCAGTTCCTGATCCTCGTCCCCTCTGACCTAAATGCACTTTTTCAGCTCAGAAGAACATTTTGCCGCTCCTGTAGGAGGCGCTTCAGGTCAAATTAGGAAAGGATTTTCCAGGATGACTGGAGGTTCCCACAGGCAACACTTTAATATTTCTGGGAACCAGGAAGCGAGTGTAAAACTACTCTAGACTCCCATTCGTGGAGCATTCCCTGGTGGGGGGAGTCAGAAAGAAAGGAGCAGCAGGAAGTTCTTCCATCACGAGGGCCTGACAACACACCAGTTAGCAGGGGCCTCGCAGGAGCCAGAACTGGAAAGGGGTGTAAAGCTGGGGGACACCCACCTTCACAGCAGGGGCACCTTTCCGGTTGTCGCCACGTCAGTGCACACACCCTCTCCTGTGCTTCAGTGACAACGCTCGCCACGCACAAGGATTCGTTCCAGGCCCGTGGAGGTTCAGCTTTCAAACGTGTATTTACTTATCTCCATGCTTAGTAAGCCTGAGCATAACCTTGTATACATTTATGAAGAGTTTCCACTTAATCTTCTCATCAGAAAGCCCTCATCCATAACGACCCTGGCTAATGGAGGCGCCCACCATGTCCCTGCAGGGCTGTTCCAGGGTAACTAGCGCAGGGCTGTGGGTAACCAGGTGTCTCTCTGCAGGCATCCCCACTGTGTGCATCGGGGCGTGGACTGCAGCCCGGCTCTCCCTAGAAGACACGGGGTGAGTGCTCTGCCCACACTTCTGCCTCCAGACAAGAGGGAGTGGTACCCACTGCCTCTAGATGAAAGAGAGCAGTACTCTCTGCCTCCAGACAAGAGGGAGCAGTAGCCATTGCCTATAGATGAGAGGGAGATGTGCTCACTGCCCCCAGATGACAGGGGGCAGCACACAGTGTTTCTAGATGAAAGGGAGCATTACCCACTGCCTCCAGATGGGAGGAGCAGTACCCTCTGCCTCCAGATGGGAGGAGCAGTATTCTCTGCCTCCAGATGACAGGGAGCAGTACCCTCTGCCTCTAAATGGGAGGGAGCAGTACCCTGTGCCTCCAGATGACAGGGAGCAGTACCCTCTGCCTCCAGATGGGAGGGAGCAGTACCCTCTGCCTCCAGGTGACAGGGAGCAGTACCCTCTGCCTCCAGATGGGAGGGAGCAGTACCCTCTGCCTCCAGATGACAGGGAGCAGTACCCTCTGCCTCCAGATGGGAGGGAGCAGTACCCTCAGCCTCCAGATGGGAGGGAGCAGTACCCTCTGCCTCCAGATGGGAGGGAGCAGTGCCTCTGCCTCCAGATGACAGGGAGCAGTACCCTCTGCCTCCAGATGACAGGGAGCAGTACCCTCTGCCTCCAGATGACAGGGAGCAGTGCCTCTGCCTCCAGATGGGAGGGAGCAGTGCCCTCTGCCTCCAGATGGGAAGGAGCAGTGCCCTCTGCCTCCAGATGACAGGGAGCAGTACCCTCTGCCTCCAGATGGGAGGGAGCAGTACCCTCTGCCTCCAGATGACAGGGAGCAGTACCCTCTGCCTCCAGATGGGAGGGAGCAGTACCCTCTGCCTCTAGATGGGAGGGAGCAGTACTCTCTGCCTCTAGATGACAGGGAGCAGTACCCTCTGCCTCCAGATGGGAGGGAGCAGTGCCCTCTGCCTCCAGATGAGAGGGAGCAGTGCCCTCTGCCTCTAGATGACAGGGAGCAGTGCCCTCTGCCTCTAGATGACAGGGAGCAGTGCCCTCTGCCTCCAGATGGGAGGGAGCAGTACCCTCTGCCTCCAGATGGGAGGGAGCAGTACCCTCTGCCTCTAGATGAGAGGGAGCAGTGCCCTCTGCCTCTAGATAAGAGGGAGCACTCATCCTCGCGCACCTGGTTTGTAGGGGGATCAGGGGTGACGTGATCTTCCTTCTCTCTTCCACAGTTGCTGGGACACCAATGACCACAGTGTTCCCTGGTGGGTCATACGAACACCAATTCTAATTTCTATCATAGTAAGTAATCTCTGTGCCGAAACGAGTTCCCCATGGGCTGCACACTTTGGTGGAGAGCGAGCCCCTTGTCCTCTATTAAAGATAAACAGCCGTGTCCTGCTCAGCCTTCCTGCATGCTCCCCTCCAGGGGAATCACCATCAGGCTGATGAGCGATGTCTGGGCTGAACTGCATTTCCATTGGTCCATTTCACATCTAACAATTAATTTACTCATGCTGCACAGCCTGGGGTGATAAGATCGGGTACACAGCCGCCTGGGCTGCCCTGCTCCGACATGGAGGCAGACCCGGCTGGGCAGGGCTCCGTGCTTCTGTAACCACAGCCCCACCTCCCCCCAGCCCTATTCTGGTGAGGAGCCCACCCAGGCTGCAGACCCCCCCATACACCACCTCCTTTGCAGGGGAAGACACACACAAATGTGTTGTCTCTTTCTGTGCAGGTCAATTTTGTCCTTTTCATTAGTATTATACGAATTTTACTGCAGAAGTTGACATCCCCAGATGTCGGCGGCAATGACCAGTCACAATATAAGTGAGTATGAGTTTAGATCCAGTGCTGAGCAGCCCTCAGACCTCACACGGCCTGGGACGGAGGGCAAAGGGGACGAAGGCATGGGCGGAGAGCAGAGACTGGATCTGGTCTGGGCACCCAGCACATGGCCCGAGTGTGCCTCTTGGAGTCGCTGGAGTGTGCTCCTGGCTGGTGTGCAGGGACCTCGTGTGTCGGGTGAGAGCTCGAGTCTTGTCTGAGGCAGGGCGATGCACGGGGACGGTCTCGTGAGCCCTGCTTCCTTGTCGCGTGGACTTCCTGCAGTGAGCTTGTCGCCAGAGGGTTTTGCCCACTTTCCCGTCTTGTGATCGACTTTTTCTCCTTGGCCACACATTATTTGTATTTTATGTTTGATTCTTTCTCCCCATCAGACCACATGGTCCATGCCGGCACCTAATGCTGAGCCTCGTGCTTAATAATGTTTCATGTTTATTGACCAAATGATTACATGACGATGGTTGTCGTCCTCCCCATTCAGTGGGAAAGAGAACGGTGTTTCAGTAAGTCACCCACAGTCATCCAGCTAGTTAGTGAGGACCTGAGGACTCTGTAAAGGAATTTAAAGTCTATAAATTTCTATTAAGAATTTATAAAGAAAAATAAAGTCCGCAACTTGAGTATAAAATAAACGCTAGTTTAGTGTGGAGTGGTTGTTCCAGCTGGTGGGCGCCTCGGGCTCAGACAGACCAGGGTTGGAATCGCAGCCGCTGAGAGCTGTGTGGCCCTGGGCAGGTCACCCTACTGCCCACTGGGGGGGCCCACTCAGGGTCTCCTTCCCTCCTTGGACAACCGGGGGACCTGGGGAGATGGAAGGGCAGCGTCCCTCGTGGTCAGGAGCCCGATGCTGGGTGTATACACCAGCCGGAGGCCTGGGGGAAGTGACCGCACGCTCTGTGCCCCAGTGTCCTCACCTGTAAAGTGCAAATAATACTACTTTTCACGGAGGTTATGAGGATTCCTTGAGTTAACATTTGAAAGACATTCGGTGCCTGGCACCAGTGAGCACTGTGAGAGTTTGGTGAGCAGGGTGCCTCTAACTGAGCCTGGGATGTAGAAAGTCCAGGGAATTGGTTTCTCTGCCCAGCGCACGTCAGAGGAGGCTGCACGGACCTACAGGTGGGATTCCACTCAGACCACAAAGGACAGAGCGGTTTTGGCCATGCCATCTGAGCAGCGTTTAGGGCTCATGTGGGGAGGGGGCCGATTCCCGGGACCCACACGCCCCTGCGGCTCGGGGACCAGACCGTTCTCAGTCGCCCGTCACATCGAACTGCCTATTTTCTGCAGGCCTGTTTAGCTTCCATGCTGGCCTTTTCCCCGGGTCCTTTGGAGTGTTCGCTAGGCAGATCTTAGAGACAGACACTTTTATTTTGGAAACAAAATCATCTGGGGATAATAGATTCTGCCCTTTTTCCAGGACAAGAAAGGCAGAGTGTCTGTGACACTCCCTCTGCTTATATCTTGACATCTCTTCTGTGAACTGTCTCATGACAGTGGCAGCAAATCTCCCTGGACAGGGTCCCAGGGTTCCAGCCTCACGGAAACCCTTCTCTAGAGATGCGCCCATAGCAGACTCTGGACATCTGAATGGTGGGGGCCTGGCAGGCTCCCGCTCCAGCATCTCATTAAAGGGCACAGCCCGCTACAGGACCCCAGCTTTCACTCACCAGCCGACTCGGAACCAAGATGTTAAATGCAGCGGGTGCACCAGGAGCTTATAAAGGTCAATGTGCGCGCCTGCAAGCGGGCAACGCGCAGTGGTCAGTGATGGCCTTCCTCACTGACTGGGCTCGGGCCGTGCTCACTCCTGCTGCAGAATCATTGGGGCTTCTGGGGTTTGTGCAGATCCCCTGAAACAGGGGAAACCCTGCTTGCTGTAAACTCCACAGGATGTGGTGTTCTGTTGTGAGGAAAATTTGGAGAAATGAACACATTTATCGAACTTCTGCATTTCTGCATTCGAGGCCCTGACTGCTAGGTTTGAGGCAAGTGCTTCAAAAATACGTAAAGAAATTTGAGACTTCTTTCTAAGTGTTGGGCAGGGCCAGCTGACAGAAGCTGGGAGAGGAGCAAAGCGGAGCCTCCTCCCTCAGTTCCCCCCACGCAGTTTCCAGGATAAGACTGGTGGTTGGAGAGACCCCTGGATGTTTGTTTAGGGGACCTTGTGCACACACATCACCTGGGGCCTGACTGTGCCTGGGGACTGAGGTCTTGCACCCCAACGAGCCGCAGTGATCCAGTACTCCTGATCCACAGACCTTGTTGGAGAGCAGGGGTCAAGTTTGGCCACACGCTGGAATCACCTGGAGGATGTTACAACTCCTGATGCTGGGTCCCACCTGCAGAGACCTGATTTAATTGGAATGAGGAGAAAGTCTGCACTTGAGCAGTTTAAAAACCTCCCCAGGTGATCCTGACATGCAGCATTGAGAGTCGCTGGCTTAGAGCAGCAGTTCTCGAAGTGGGGTTCCCAGGCAGCAGCCTGGGACCCAGATGGAAATGCTGACTCAGCTCACAGAGCCAGGAATGAGGGTGGGGCTGGCAGTCTGCATTTTAACGTGACCTCTAGATAATTCTGGTGCAGATGAGCTGGAGAAGTGCTGACTTAGAGAACCACGCCTGCGTTTGCTGAGGCGGGAGGGGGCAGAGGATAACACTGCAGCCTTGGGGAGGGAGGAAGTGAGTTCAGCTCTTTGTTTCCCATACACAATGCAACATTGCAGCAGAAGGCCTGCTTTTTAGTGATGGAGGGTGATAACTCTTTGATGGACAGAGAAAGTACATCATTTCCCTGATTCCACAGAATCTGTAGGATCTAGCACATGGGTACCCGCCGGGAGGGTAACACCAGCTGCAGGGACTCTGTCCGGCTCCTGTCAGAGCCTCACCCCTGCTGAGTCGCTCGTTTGATCTCAGAGTGAGGCCTGCCTCTGTCCTTCCACTACTGGTAAGGGTCCCAGCTGTCAGCCAGGGACACGGGGCAGTAGGACCCACAGACCAGCGCTGTCGCTGGCCGGCTCCTCGAGGTTCCTCCTCAGAGCTCTGCTGCCTTCTGAGGATAGTGGCTTCATCCCGCATTTGCACATTCTGCCATAAAGTGGGGGGCGTTACTTAGGAGAAAAGGCGCGTCCTGGTGAGGCCCCGGCCCCCCCAGGCCCCGGCGCAGCGCTTAGGCCCTCTCTCCGGCGCAGGAGGCTCGCCAAGTCCACGCTGCTGCTCATCCCGCTGTTCGGAGTCCACTACATGGTGTTCGCCGTCTTTCCCATGGGCATCTCCTCCAAGTACCAGATACTGTTTGAGCTGTGCCTCGGATCCTTCCAGGTGCGTGCGGGGGCCTGGGCCCGCCTCCCGGGCACGGGCGGCCGCTGACGACCCTTTCCTCCCGCAGGGCCTGGTGGTGGCGGTTCTCTACTGTTTTCTGAACAGCGAAGTAAGTCCTGCGTCCCGCCTCAGGACAGCAGCAGACGTTCCATCCGCGAGGGGTTTCCTAAAATGCGCCGCCCCGCCCCTGCCCCAGAAGGAGGCCTGTCTCCGTGGGGTCAGCCCTGCCCGGCTCTGCAGCTCTCTCGGCCTAGTAGCTGCGGCAGCGCCTTCTCCAGCCTCCCGCCCGCCCTTCCAGCACGTTCCCAAGCCGCCTCCTCTCCGCACCCCGGACATGATCGCAGTCCTGTGCAGTCCCACTTAGAGAGCTCCCGAGCGGGCAGTGAGGGACCCCGGCGGGGTCTGCATGGTCCCAGTCTTGCTTCTTGACCCAGGACCTGTGGGGCCCAGACATGAGGGCCCTGCAGACCCAGGGCGGGGGTGGGGAGACGCGCCTGCTCCTGCAGCTGCCGCCAGGGGCTCCTGAGGAAGCACGGGAGCCCCTCGTCCGCCCCACCACCGTGGGCTCTGCTCTCTGTTGTGCCCCCTGACTGCCCTCTGCCTGCCCTCCTACTGCCCTTGGTAGCCCTCTGCTCTACCCTCTGACTGCCCCTGGTTGCCGTCTGACTTCCCTCTGCTCTGCCCTCTGACTGCCCTCTGCTCTGCCCCGACTGCCCTCTGCTCTGCCCTCTTACTGCCCCTGGTTGCCCTCTGCTCTGCCCTCTGGCTGCCCTTTGACTACCCTCTGACTGCCCTCTGACTGCCCTCTGCTCTGCCCTCTGGCTACCCTCTGTCCCTGACTGCCCTCTTACTGTCCCCTGCTATGCCCCCTGACCACGATCTGCTCTGCCCTCTGGCTGCCCTCTGCTCTGCCCTCTTACTGCCCCTGGTTGCCCTCTGCTCTGCCCCTCGCTCTCCCCTCTGACTGCCCTCTGCTCTGCCCCCTGACTGCCCTCCGCTCTACCCTCTGACTTCTGGTTGCCCTCTGACTTCCCTCTGCTCTGCCCCCTGACTGCCCTCTTACTGCCCCTGGTTGCCCTCTGCTCTTAGTTCTGACCGCCCTCTGCGTTGCCCCCTGCCCTCCCCTCTGACTGCGCTCTGCTCTGCTCCCTGACTGGGTGCCATCCCTTCTTCTCACGTGCCCACGCCCCGCTGTTCCTCAGGCCCTCTACATGCTCATGGGGTCCCCGCCCCCCGCCGTCAGCGCCGTACTTCCACAGGCCGGCTTCCCTCCCCATCTTCCAGCGGAGCCCCCAGCAGGAGGAGCAGGACAACCCCCTGCTCCGCTAGTTAATCCTCTTCCCCCTGAGCTTGCTGCTGCCCCGGCGGCACCTCCTGCCGTCCGGGTTCCCCAGACAGGAGACCCCTCAGAGCCTGACCGGGAGGCCGGGACCCTTCTGGGCACCGGGTGGTGGTTGTGCCTGGCGGGGTGCACGCCCGGCACCCTCCCACCCGCCCCCGATGCCCAAATGCAGGCGCTGCAGTGCACGCCGTGGCCGCTCTTCCCTCTGCCGCAGTCGTCCTTTCCACTACTCCCCCCACCCCCACCCCCGTTCTTGGCTTCCTCCCTGCTCGGTGGGGACACCCCCCACGTCTACCATAGTCGAGCATTTCTTACCTGCTCTGTTCTCTGCCTTCACACTGGTCCAAGCGACCCCCCACCTGCCTCTCCCCACTCTTTCCAGCCTCCCCCCAACACCCTCACGGGGGCCAGAGCGGCACCAGGACCCCACGAGACGCCCTGCCGCACCCCTGGCTCCTCGGAAGCTCCTCCCCGAAAGTACCAGTAACCGTCCGGGGTCGGCGTGTCGCCGTCTCACGCACATCTCTCTCACCTGCGCTCAGGGCTTCAGGCTCCGGGCTGAGCGCCTTCCCCTCGGCCTGCCGGCCGTTTTCCCGGGGGGACACCTGAGCGCCCGCCTGGGCTGGACGCTGGCTGAGCGCACCCCCGGCCTTGCCCCCACCAGGTGCAGAGCGAGCTGAGAAGGAAATGGAGGAGCCTGGGCCGGAGCCAGCCCTCCGGCCGCGACTACCGGCTCCACAGCTCGTCCATCTCGAGGACCGGCTCGGAGGGCGCCCTGCAGGGCCCCCGGGGCTCGCGCGCCGCGTCCCTGCTGCAGACGGAGACCTCGGTCCTCTAGGGCCCGCGGGGCCGGGGCGGGGCGGACCCCCGGCTCGTCCGCCCCCCCGTGCTTGTCCGTCTGCGGAGCAGGGTCAGGCCGTGACCGACGGGGACTTAATCCAGTTGTTCAACTCCGTCATTTAGGTAATTTTGTTCATAATGCTGTTTGGCCTTGTAGACAGACCCATTTTCAAAGAGAATAGGGGAGACCGAGGTGGCCCCCGAAACGAGGCCGACGCCCCAGAACGTGAGTCCAGCCGCCGCGGAAGGAGAACAGGGGTCCCAGCCTCGTGCGTTCTCGGCGGGGAGCGGGCCCTCCCCGCGTGCCGCCAGCGCTGGCCCCCGCCCGGCCCTCGGCAGCCCCCCGCCTGCAGCACGTGCAGAAGCCGGGGCACGACCTCCTGGCGCCGCTCCCCAGGCGAGTCCTCCCGGCCCTCCCTCCGGCGCCCGCTCGCCCCACTGTCCAGGGCTCTCCTCTCCCGGCTTCACCAACGCCGTGGCCGCCCGGCCCGAGGAAAGTGCGGAGAAGAGCTCAGGGTGTGACAGCAGGTCGTAGCGGTCACCCCGGGGCATCGGCGCTGCATGAGGGTCCCTCGACCCTGGACAGACGCCTCCCGGGTGACTTCAGTCCCCTTCGCCCAGCGGGGCGACCTGCGGCCACGGGGTGACCTGCAGCCAGGCTTCCGTTCAGGCTCCGGGTCATCAGGGCAATACCAGGCGTTTTATCTGGTGGGCGTGGAGACCTATTCTCTTTTTCATGAAAATAATCTTGAAGTCATTTCTATTTAAATAGAGAGTTATTTTAACAAAGTGTAAAAATGAGTCAAGTGCTCCTGTGTTGCTTTAACTTGTAAATGTGGACGGAGTATCCACACGTGTAAACACTCAATAAAACCTGATTTCATGTCTGTCCACTGAGTAAGAAGCCGCTCTGACCAGCGAATCCGGAGGCCCTAGGCTCTCAAACTGAGGATGGACTCACATTTTCAGCTGAGCGCTGTCACCCCAGGAGGACGTCTCCTCATCTAACCTGGAGCTTGGATGGAGGAGGGAGAGGAGGGCAGGGCCAGTGTCCCCAAGGCACGATGCCGCCTGTCAGGGCTTCCTCCACAGAGCAGCTGGGTAGGGGTGGCAGTGACTGCCCAGGGGTCCCAGCAGCCCTGGGGGTGGGGGCCTGTGTCTCTCAGCACCCCCTCCAGCTCCTCAGAACCTGAGACCGGGCTGAGTGTGTGTGCACGCATGTGTGTGCATGTGTGTGTTTGCGTGTGTGCCTGTGAGTGCACGTCTGTGTGCATGTCTATGAGCTGACCATTAACCTCGTTTATGTCACAGGCAGATAAAATCTGTTTCTAACGAACTCCGTGCCCAACCAAACTGCTTCCTTTCAAATGGAATATAGCACACCACCAAAACCAAATCCTTGAGGATTTTCCACCAAATCCACCAAAAGCAAAGCCTCCAGGCCAAACTTGGAAATGAGCCAGACAACCAGCCTCTGGTGAATTTCCCCAGCACAAAGCAGGGGAAGGATGGGGAGGAGGGTGGGCACGAAGCCTGGTCCAGGCCTCCGTCACCAGCATGCTCTTAGCCGTCTGCTGGTGGAGGGGCTCAGTGAGGACTCGCTCACGCAGGAGCTGCTCCAGATGAGCTGAAGGGGGTGAAGACTTGATGGAGACCGAGACACGAGCGCTCAGGAGCCGCCCTGAGGAAGGCGCCTCCTCTTGTGATGGAAAGAGCCTGTCTTCCTTCTCAAGAATGGCAGTTTTTTTAATGGCTTTTTTTTTTTTTTTTTTTTTGCTGAGGAAGACTGGCCCTGAGCTAACATCTGTGCCCATCTTCCTCTACTTTTTTAATATGTGGGACTCCTACCACAGCATGGCTTGCCACGCAGTGCTGTGTCCACACCTGGAATCTGAACCGGTGAACCCTGGGCTACCAAAGCGGAACATGCACACTTAACCGCTGAGCCACCGGGCTGGCCCCAAAATGGCTTTTTTCCAGGTTTTCAAGTTGCAGAAATTATACAGAAGATTTATAAAACCTCAAATATTATAGATAAGTGTTACCTAGAAAGTGAAAAAGCTCTGAATTGCATCCTTCTTCTGCCCCCTCCCCTCCAGACGTAAATCTTATGGGTGACTGATCCTGTTCCCAACATTTTCCTCTATGTCTAAGTGACCCTCTCACCCCTCCCCACCCCCACCACCCCGTCTCTCTTTCTTCTTTTTCTCCATGGAAATTAGGGCATTTTGTATAGAAGTTTCTGCCACTTGCTTTGCTGGTTAAGGCAGATTGGGGGGATCTTGGCTGTCCACATACAACCTGCTTCATTTTTAACAGCTGCATAATATTCCATGGCACGGACATACTTGGTTCCTTCCATCTGTCCCCTGCTGATGAATGTTTGAGTTGTTCCTATGCATGGTCATGTGTCTGCCGGGTTCCCACAGAATGAACTCCCAGAAGTGGAGACGCTGGGTCCTGGGTGTGCAGGTTTAACTGCAGAGGGTGTGGCAGCTTCTCCCCCACAAACACCAGCACCTTGAGCTCTCCTCTCTTCCTCCCCCAGTCGCCTGTCTTTAGCCATGAGGGACGGGAACATCTCTTTACAGAAAGTTTTTTCTTCGGTTCTGACTTAAAGCTGAGCCTCAGCCTGACCCACTGACATCGCAGTGGAGAGCCAGCCCCGGCTCCTCCCGGAGGCCGCTCCGCCTGAGCGCAGGCCTGCTGCAAGTTTACAAACTGACCTCTTTATCCTGGGAAACGAGGACGCTCGCAGCAGAGGCTGCCGGTGATCTGCGTTGTCGTCCACCGGCACTTTCAGAGGCACCGCTTCTCGTGTGGCCGTGACAAAGGATTCAGGGCATCTTTTATACAGAAAGTGTTGTTTGGAAGATGGGAAGAAAGGGGACTCGCTTTATCTTCTCTAAAGGTTTAACAAGGAGAGTGGGGGATGTAGAGGCAGCCGTGGCTCATGAAAACAGTCCCACTGCACCCGCCCAGGGGCGCCCCAACGGAGCCCTGACCAGCAGGCCTCAGCACGCACACTGCCCCCAGAGCCGTCACAGGATCCTTGTTAAAGCTACTTCTGTCCAACACTGGGAACTGAAGAAACAACAGAAAGAATAAACTATTAGAATTTAATCACAAAATAATGAGACCAAGCAGGACCAGTCTATCTTTGAGATTTAGAATTTTACTCGTCCTCGTGTGCTGAAGTTTTTAAGTGATAAAGTCTAGGAGAGCAGTACGTAAACTCGACACCTTAAAAACACAGGCTTTCATGTTTGAATAATTACAGTTATGAATCTAGAAGATGCAAAACTTGTGATTTTCAAATCTTAACATGAATGCTTAAAATCCTTTGAGATTTGAAAACACACAATACACTAAACCCCGGTATACAGTGACTCATAGTTCTGCAGATTTTGAAACAGTAAATTATGCCCTCCCGACTCGCCTGCGATGGAAACCCGAGTATTTGTCTGTCCTTAGCTCCATAGGAGCTGGAGACGTGTGAGGCGCCATCTCTGTGAGTTTCATTCCAGTTCCTGCAGACGCACATACAACACACATGAATGCTTGGACAGGAGCATTTGCTGGAAGCACCCGGCTGCCTCCCCATCGCCCTCCGAAGAGGATGTGGGTTGGCCTCCCCAAGCCTCTCTCCTCTCTCCCTCCTTTCAGACACCTGGGGCTCTGTGAGGAGAACCTCCAGGAAGAGAGAAGGGCTGGAGAGGGTTTCCTCATGGGGGGTGGAGAGGCAGGGGGGTGTGATGGACCATTTTAATAGAACAGCACAGGAGGCAGCAGAGGAGCAGCCATGCCAGACAGTGGGGACCAACGGCACCACGAGTTTCCAAACCCAGAGCTTCCTCTGTGATCTACAGAAAAGGCAAGTGCAGGACTTGGCTTATTTATAGTCACTGCCCATGCACAGCTTTGCTCTTTGGATCTCACCACCTGGAGAGGAAACCATGGACCGTGGATTGATAAGCACATACTGTTGTCAACCACATCTGGTTCACATCATGTCTCCCTATCCACCCATCCATCTGTCCGTCTGTCCAACTGTCTAATCACGTGGCTGCACATGGCTTTGCAGAGAACACCAAGGGTTCTGCAAGAAAAAGAAGGGCTTTGAGGAAAAGACAGGCCTTGACTTAGATTTGAGGGGATGAGTGGAATTCATAAAAGAGTATGAATTAAAAGTGAGTTTAAATGTAGGACAGATGTGGTTGGTGCACACAGCCCTGCAGAGAAATAGCAGAGGTGAGGTCAGACAGGCAGACGCCAATGCTGCATAGCAGGTGGAAAACTGGGTATTTTTCAAGGCATTTGAGCTGGGACATGGCACGTGGAGGCAGTGTCTCAGGAGGGGAATCGAGGCTGGTGGAAAGAGAAGGAGATGCCAGCAGCAGCGTGAGCCGTGGTCTGTGCAGGACGGAGAGGAGGGAAACCGCAGGCTTGGTGAGAAGTTTCTCAAAGAGGTGATGTCAGAATAACAGTCCCTGAGACGCCCGTGAGACACTGATGCGCACAGTGGACACGACGGCTGCATCCACGTCCGTGGTCTAAATGCCCGAGCAACAACATGTGAGCTTCCAAGTGCCATTTGCTCTGACGCTTTTAGGGTAAAATGAATACATCACTTTGTAAAATGTCTGTTAGTCCAGCTCAGGGGATTTTCTCAAGAGCCAATAGCCTTTGGTTTTTCCTGTCCTGTGAAGTTCTCTCAAGTGAAGGGGGTGTCCAAGGGCCCCTCTGGACCTCTGTTCTGCCATCTTGATGTAATTGCATCTCAGCCTGCACTGATCACATAAGAGACAGGTTGGAACCGACACCGTAGCAGAGCAGGTGAATCTGCGGAACCCCAACCAAACTGATTCCAGAAGCTCTTTTCACTGACCTTAAACCAAAAGAGAAAGGAATCTACGCATGAAATCTGCTCGAGCGGATCCAGGCCAGGGCAAGGAAAGAGCATCTGAATGAAACCACCACACAGTCTGGTCCCTGCTATAATGAAGCCGTCACTGCGGGCCCCACACCACGACAGACCATCCTCAGAGCTGGGACCACCAGGACTGCCTGCCCCACCCCACACTCTGGGTTAAACCTGGACAAACAACAGGTCCCGTGAGCCAGGTCAAGGTGTGTTTTTACAGAACCTTATTTGGGGCATTACAGGGATGTGCAGGCTGTGGGGGGAGGGGTCTGTCAGTGAAAATTACCTCCCAGGGTAGGTAACTAAGGTTAAGGTCAGGCTTCCAGGCCAAGGTCAGCATCCCAAACCGAGGCAGTAAGGGGGGCTCGAGGCTCAAAGGAAGGAGAGCAGGGGGTGGGGACAGTCAGGCCCCAAACCCAAGTCCAGCCAGGCCCAGGGCCGTCACAGAGCAGCGCTGGGAGGACGGGGTGGGGGTCCAGCCGTTTGATCCCCTACACGGAACCAGCTGCTGTCAAGAAAAACCACCAGGCGGGTCCAGGCCCGGCGCTCGAGGACCCTGTGCTTGAGGACCCCGCTGTAGTGCACAGGGGTGATGCAGGAGCAAGGACGTGGAGTGTGTCCAGCTGCATCTGCTCAGCACCTTTGCCCAGCCGCCCACGTATCTGCAGCGGGTAGTCCAGGGGCCAAAGCGGAGAACCCAAGGCCCCTGGACTTGGCTCACCAGGCTCGTCGGTTGGATCTCCCTCTGAAGACGGCCTTACAGCAGAGGGATGGCCTCTGCCCTCAGTTGGCATGGCCCAAGGAGTGCCTTCCACTCAGGCCACCAGGTGAACATGCCTGGGAGTGGGCCCTGCTCTCAGCGTCCCACAGAACCCTGCGTGCTTGTTCCTGCAAGCCGTCTTGAATTGGGTTTTTGTGGATTACCAATAAAGTAATAAATAAAAACGCAGCCCTCCTGTGGCCACCCCACCAGTCTCGGCCTGGCCAGTCACCAGGAGGTCTCCTGGTCTCCACACTGTTCCCTCCTGTTTCCAGGCCCCAGCTGGGATGGTTTCTGGGCGTGAGCACTGAGCAGGGGAATCAGGAAGACGACGGGGCACTGTGTGCTCGGGGCCTCTGAGCGGAGCTGACATCCAGACGGTGCACTTGGCCTCCGCCCTCCTGCTGCTCTGGAAAAACACCAGCGACAGGAGCAGGATGGCATCCTCCTCTGTGTGGTTTCGGGCTGATTTCTCAGATAACCCAGGCCTCCACCAACTTCCTTACAAAACGTTGGGGGGGTGGGGGTGCTGGAGCAAGCCCTGAATCCTGGCTTATGCCCTACCCTCAGTCGTGGAGAGCCAGCCCCTCACGGCCCTCTCCCCGCTTCAAGGACCCTTGCATCCCACTGAGGTGGCCCACCACCCCTCCGCCATCCCCTTGTCCCCCATCGATGAGCCTCCCTGTGAAGAAAGCGAGTGGCTGCCAGAGAAATGTTGAGAAACTACTGTGGCACATTGTTCCTGAGCTCTTGGCCAGTCCTGCAGGCAGCCCAGGCAAGGCCACCAGCTAATCTGCGGCTGGGGCAAACAAGTGAGAGGACCCGCTGGAGGTGCCCGGGAGATGGGAGCAAGGCGGCCCCTCAGCACACTCAGCTCAAGGGTCGGGAGACACATGTACCCCGTGGAAAGTCCGGGAGAAAAGATGCCCTGGCCTGCTGCATGGCGCAGAGGTGACCCTGAGCAGGACACCCCACGGCCGAGGCTTCAGGCAGTGAGAGGAGCTGAGAGGACATCACCTCCAGATGCCTCGGTCTGCCCCCTGGGCCCCGGGACACAGGGAAGCTTCTCTGAGAAATTCTTTAAATAATATCCAAGAGCAAGTGGAAAGAATGCTTGTTTGCAAAATAAACGGGACAAGTAAATGGTGCCCGGTGGCATTTGACCATCAGTTCATCTGGTCCCAGTTCCTGACAGGCCGAGATTTCACCCAGGCCTCACCCCTCTTACTTCCCCCTTGGATGGGACAAGGGTCCAGGCCGTGATGGGGTCTGGTCGGCATTTGCCCCATGCCCATTCTGGCGTGTAGCCCCTGCTAGGCTGGCTGGAGGAGGCCTCCTTCATGGAGCTGGCCAAACCCGCCCTGCAGCTCCCTCTATCCTCCACGTCCTTCCAGAAAGCCCTCCGGCTGGTGTTGGCCGAGGCTGTTTCAAGGCATGGACCCTGGGATGCAGGCTCCAGAGAATGAGAGTCATCCAGAGGCCAAAAGGAGACAGTTGACCACGGGTTCTGAAATTGTGTCACATGAGCTCCTGGCATTACTTGGCCCTCAAGTGAGCTGGGATCCAAGGGGTGCCCAGAGCTGACCACTGTGAGGTTTAGGAACACTCATTCATTTAAGGAGCACTTTCCGGCAGACATGACATGCTAGGTGTGTCCTAGCAGTTTCCATGACTGACAGGGTGGTGTGCACTGCACGCAGTAGGCCCTGTGAGTGCACTGACGAGGGGCACCTGTGAGCAGCGTAGCCCAGGTATTAACAAGCAGACTCTGGGTCTGGAGCGTCCAGGTGTGAACCCTGAACCCAGTTCCAACTGCGGGACCTGTGACGGGCCCCTGACTTTTGTGAGGGTGGAATGTGCCCACTGGAAAGCTCTAGAAGCAGCCCGAGACCCAGTAACAGCACAAGGTGTTAGCTATTGCTTCTCTCTTCTGGACAGAAGATGTGGTAATCTCCCCAGAGGGAGCTCGCAGGTGAGTAAGAAAATAACACTCAGAAAATTGACGAGCAGAAAAAAGCGGATAATCATGAGCCAAAAACTATAAAAGACGAAAGGAATAAGGAAAAAGTTACACCCCCCCAAAAGTAAACTGGACACCGGTCTCGCCTGCAAAATGGCGCTGTTGGGTGAGAGTGAGGTGGGGTTACCTGATGCTATGACATTGTAAACTTTATATCTGGTGGGCTCAGTACATCATACTGTTATCATAATCAATGTAACTATTGCATCACACAGCATGTTATTATCCCGTATTTATTTACTCTATTAACTTTAAACATGTTATAATTTTACAATGTTCATTCCATTTAGCCCCGTAATTTCATTTCTAGGAATTTTCCGTAATTAAATATTCAGAGTTGTGTACAATGATTAATGTGCAGAAGTGGTCATCATGATGTTATTTATAATATCAAGGTCAAAGAACTGGAAACAATAAAAATGTTTACTCCTTAAAGAATGATTCTATAACTCTCCACTCAGACTGTAGGATGGAGACCCCGACACAGAGGGCCCACTCGGGGAGAGGTTACACAGAGCGTATGCCACACACCAATCCATCTTCCACAAAGCACACTAGGTTGTCCAGATACAGCATTCTTGAATGAGGTCGAAATTATGGAAGAGAGATACCAGTAGCAGGGAAACAATTAACCGCCCTGTATAAGCTGCGACATTCACTGCCTTGAGCTAGTTCTCTTGGATAGTGCAGCCTGAAATTCCCACCATTATGCATCCCTGTAGTGATTAACTCTGCCAGGCAAACCATTCGTAATGCAGCACAAATTACAGTCATGCGCCACATAACAACGTTTCAGTCACTGTGGTCCTGCATGATTAGTACCCTATAGCCCAGGCGTGTAGGAGGCTGTACCAGCCAGGTTTGTGTGAGCACACTCTCATGTTCGCACAACGATGAAATCACCTGAAGACACGTTTCTCAGAACATATCCCCATCATAAAGTGACTGGTGTCTGTGTGTGATCCAGTTACTCACCCAGCAAGGATATTAAGTAATGAAATTTAGGATAGCCACTTTTTGACCAAATGACCTGGGAAAAGGAAAAGGCCAGGCCATCTGACACAGGTGGTCTCAAGTACAATGCAGACAACGTGCGCATCTTCACTTACAGCTCACTGTCTCTTCCTGAGGCCTAAACTCAAATTTCCTCTTGTATATCAGACATCTTTCCCTGATATCCCATCCCATATTCAGCATCTTCTTCCCCTTTCATAATGATAAATGGTCGATTCATCAGGAAGACAAAATGATCCTAAACGTGCAGACACCTAATGACAGAGCTTCGAGATGCATGGAGCAAAATGGACAGAATTAAAAGAAGAAATAGGCAAATCCATAGTCATGGTTGGAGATTTTAGCACATTTCGCTCTGTATAATTGATAGAACGAGCTACAAAAAATCAATACGGATATAGATTGCCGAGCAGCTGGACTGAGGAGAATCCAGTGTAATAGGATCACTGACACAGGAGCATGTTGGTGCTCCTGCCACCAACCCCAGCCCAACCCTGGGGAATCCTGTCCCCATCCCGGGCAGGTCCAGCCTTCAGTGAGCAGAAGGGAGGAAGTCAGAGGATAGAGTAAGAGATGAAGCGGATCCACACAGCAGGAATCAGAGACGGGAGGAGGCTGGGAGAGGGGTTACACGCGGGTGGAGAGGCTCCAGGAGTGCAGGACGTGAGAATTTGGGGGTGCAGACAGCACAAGGATTGTTGCTAGGGGCCTTATGACTTGCAAGGAACTACTCTTTGAGAAACAAGAGTTTTACCACTGTTTCTGTTTGCCCGCCTTGATGACGCTTCTCAGAGGTGGACCCATCCAGCTCTGGATGCCAGGGCTTCTCCCAGGCGTCCTGACCCACACTGAAATCCATCAGCGGCATTCAGGCCCATACAGGGCTGGTTTCTCCCTAAAGGCCAGTGAGTAACAGCTTCAGCCCTGGAAGCACCAGACAGAGCGTGGACGAGCGTCCAGGCGTATTGACAGGAATGGGCAGCACAGGTTCACCTCCAGCCGTGGGCTTGGGACCGTGCGGTAGACAACTCCATTTCTCATCCAAAGGCATGGACAGCATTCACCCCCGGGAGTCTGCTAGACTGAATCTCTCTCTGGGGCGTAGATGGACACTTCACATGCGCAAGCCGTGGGGAAGAGGGCTCAGGTGTGCGGCCCTTCCTGGTGACCCACCACCACCCCACCCACCCCCAGTATCATCCTTGTCATGCACACAAATACTCAAGCTGCACCACAGGGCCCGTGGTCTGAGCTGAGGCCCACCAGAGGCACAGGGCCCTGGAGACGGGCTGTCTTGGGCGCCAGGGAGAGGTGAACAACACACACTGGCCAGAGGAGTGCTGGGCCCTGAGCCCCTGAGAGATTTTTCCCACGGTGGGCGACCTCAGGTCTCGTTTCCTGCAGGTGTAAACAGGGTTTTGGACAGACTGTCGCCTGCATCCTCCTCAAGTCCAGCAGCCGAGAGGCTTCACAGAAGCGCGTCTGAGCGTGGGCCCCTCCTGTCCGGCGGGCACACAGGCCTCGTCAACTTTCCCTGTGCGGCCCCCTCCCATCTCCGTCTAAGGCTCACCCCAGCCTGGAACACTAATGACAGCCATATCGTCAGACCCCAGGGCCTCACCCAGCGACAGGGGAACAGACACCAGCAGAACCAGAGCTCGGGGGGGTTTCTACAGGCCCTGACCTACTTACTCCTCTGACAGGATGAGAGTCAGCCAGCTTCTCGCTGATGGGAAATTCTGGGGAAACATTTCTGAGTGGAGACTTAGTTAATTGGGGCTTTATTTCTCCATTTAAGCACCTAATAATTATTCATCTTTATTGAAAATATAAACCCCAGCTTCTCAGACATCTGCTCTGGGAGCAGGAGGAGGGACGATGTCGGTTCTGTGGCCTCGTCACCAGGAGCAGAGAATAGAATCAGAGGAGAGTGAGCCTGAAGGCGCGGCGGCTGTGGGCGAGAGTTTCCGAGGTGGTACCAAGGAAAGCGGCAATGCTTCTCTTCCACGTCTGAAGACAGTGAGGGACGGAGAGGAAAGTTCAGTCCCGATTCGGGAACTGGGGCGGAATCACGGTGAACAGCCTCGCGAGGTGGGAAAGCTGCCACGGAGAGAAGGAGTCCGGGGTAGGGGTCAACTCTGCCTCTGAGAAAAGGCAAGGAGGCCTCCACGGGTCTGTAAATTGAAAAGTAAGCTGCTCCTGGGAGGCACAGCTACACTGCGGCGTCTCTACCGCAGGGCTGGTCTTCCTTGGCTTGTGTTTCCCTCAAAGACCCTCACAACCAAACACGGAGCAGACCTTTAGGATGTGGTTCCCTCTGGATCATTCCGGAAGGGAGTGTCACCCTCGAGTGGCTGGGTGAGCCACGCGTGTGGCTCTGGAAGACGTTTCGAGGATTCACAAATCCCGCCGATTTGGTGGAAAAATAGAGCTAGGCAATGCTGTTTCAGGCTCCTTTATAGACTTAAAGGAAGATTCTCTCCCAGAGTTCAGTTTATAAGTTTAAAGCCAATTTATCGGAAAAGAAAAGAGAAAAGAGGGAATGAAGAAAGAAAGAAAAGAAAGAAGGAAGGAAGAGAGGGAGGAGAGTGAAGGAACAGTCTGTCGCCTTCGTTAAGAAAACCTCTCATTCCTTACTGGGTTCACGCACAAAATGACTGCTTTGTCGTGAACCCACCAAAACGTCAGTCCCGTGAGAGCTGGGACTTTGCTCTTTGCCGGAATTCATGAGAGTGCCTGACACGCCATGGAGGCTCCATCAATGTTTGTTGAATTAATTGTACATTTAAAGATTTGAAGCACAGAAGAAAAAAGAAGCATTTGAAGATTCAAGTGGAAAAAAAATTTTCCCTGAGTTTGGAGAAAAAAGAGAATGTCTAAGTCCCGAGGAGAAGTGAGAGAATTCTTCTGCAGTTTCTTGTGTTTGACTAACACGTCTGTGCCTCCAGTTCTCCGTCTGCCCACTCACCTTCGCCCCGACCCGGAAAGGACCAGCGTCAGCCGTCGGGACTCTGTGCAGAGTTTCCTCCACCTGCCCTTTCTGGGGTCAAGGGCAAGGGCATTTCCAACAGGATCTGACGTTGTCAGAACCCATAACCCTGACAAAAGCAAGCTAGCCCTACCCACGTACGGCACCCCAGGAAAACGTGCGTGTGGGGGTTTGAGGGCACAGCTCAAGAGACCCTGGGTTCCCTGAAGCCCGTCTGTGGAACTAGAGCAGGAACCCATGCTCCCCATGGACTCTGAAGACGAGCGGTTACTGCCGGGCTGGCCTTTGGGCCCTCAGACCCCGGAGGCGGGTGACGCCCTGACAAGGCCGCGTGCCCCACGCTCCCAGGCTCCCTCCTCACGAGGCCCACAGAGCTATCAGAATGGGACAGGCCGGCAGAGGGACAGCCTCAGCATCAGAGTGGGAAGGATTTCTGTGGCAGACAAGGGAGAAGGCACCAAACGGTCGTCAGAGCCAGAGACCCGGACGGCCCACCTGGGAGAGAGGGTACTGCCGAGACCCCAGGCTGGTCAGGCCCACCGGCTGTGCTGAGCTCACCCGCTACAAACGTGGCTTTCTACACAGAACTTTGATGACGTGTTTCAGAGGATAAGTTAAGGAATACACTTCAGATTTTATCACCTGTAAGCAAGTGTCTTTCTCTAATTCAGTTTCTCATTTTTAATTATTATGTTCACAGTCCAAGAACAACTTGTCGACTTATCACTCGGGCTTTGGCACATCCACACGACATCATCAGGGGTGTAATAGCAAAAACCCATCTCCCAGGAGTAGAAAGGAGTTTGTGTTGATTCTACGATAGAGGGTCCTGAGGGAGCGTGGAACTCAACCCCTCACTCACCACAGAGGAAATCTAGACCAGAGAGGCTTGTCCACCAGCCTGAGGACTCACAACAGAGCACAGCTCCCCTCTCATGCCCTTAATCATGTTACTATTCCACTGACACAGGGGAGCCCCTGAATCAGAGGTAACCCACAGAGCAGGTACATTTTCAGGGATGTCTGTGTCCTCACTACAATAAGAAGAAGGCGCTCCCTCCTTTCCACCAGAGAAGACCGCTCAGACCTAACCCTCACCAAACGCTCCTCCCAGGCAGAAGCATGTGTCCCCTCAGTCACGTCTAAGTGTGACACCAGGCAGACAGACAACCGCCGCCTCTTGATGCCCAAAGTACAGCCGTGGGGCGAGGCAGTGACCCTGGGGAAGTTCCCGTTAGGTGAAGGGCGAGTGGGGACAAGAGGCAGGTCTGTGACGTTAGCACCCTCTGCTAGTCAGGACGGTAGGGCTCTGGGGCAGGGAGGGGGTCCCCTGGTCCTGTGGGGACGCCTCCAGTTCTGGACTCTGAGACAGCTCCCCTCCACACTGCCTCCTACGACACGGGCACAGGGAAGGACTGCCGGGGATTCCCGGTTAGGGCTAGAGCGCTTGATCGGCCTGCTTCCTACAGAGCCCCCTTAGCTAGACTTGGGGTTTCCCTCGCAGTGTGCATGGGGTGCAGAGGCTTAGCCGAGACCTTCTGCATAGGGGAAGATGAGTGTGTGTAAAGAGGTGCCGGGGCCACCATGGTGTGGAGCATGTGGCCGTCTGCACAGTATCCCTTCTCGGGCGGTGGTCCCGGCCCCCAGGACACGGTGGTGGGCACCTGGTTAGCCATGCCTCTGCACAGTGGCAAGTGCTCCAGAACAGGGTTCTCACCCCGAGGGGCTCCACAGTGTGAGGCCAGGCTCCTCCCCACTTCTTCTCACTTGGTTGGGCTGGGGTTCAGCCTGGCCATCAGACTCCTTAAAAGCTCTCCAGGGAATTCCAACATGCGTCCTGGATGGGGCTCCACAGTGGGAGGTGGCTCTGCACCTGACCTGTTAGAACCACCTTGGAGCTCCTTCCATCCCCGTTCACCTCCACAGACCGTCACCCGGAGGGCGTCCCAGTGCCGACGCAGCAGACGTTCTGGGAACCGAAGTCCAGGGAACAGGGACTGCTCTGCTCCTGACCCGGGAGGGGGGTCTGCCCAGCCCCCTCATCTCCTCTCACTTCATTCAAACCCATTTTCTTCTTTTCTTAGGAAAGCTTGGCCCTAGATGTAAATAATATCTGTTCTGTTCAAACATTATTTGAGTACTTTCCTAGAGTTTTTTGATGTTGATTTTCAGATTAGTGTGCCCTATTCTGAAGATTGTAAATCATTTTTTGATGATACAGAATTAATGAATTATAAAATAATTTGCTAAAGTGGGGTTTGGCCTGCACTGATGGCTGTGAGATCACTCAACACAGATAGCACGGAACTTTTTCTGGAACAATCCATTTCAGAAGATAGACCTCAGAAGCTTGGCTCAGGAAACACGGCTCCTTTTCCCACAGATCCAGCCTCCCTGGTCGGCAGAGGGCATGTCTGACATAAACGATGGCAGTGTCTGGCTTCTGCAGAGCAGCGGCTGTTTCTGAGGCACTTACGTGTGTATAATTTCACTCAAGGACCAGAGCAGGTGGCACTTTAACAAGTGAGGATGGAGCTGAAAGGTAGGAAGGCTGGCTCCAGCTCACATGAGGGAAGCGCTGCCCCAGCCCACAGCTCAGCCTTCAGGTTTCCAGTAAGTGGCCACTCCTCTTGCAGACAGATCACAGCACAAGTCTGGCTGCCACAAGGCTGCTTGAGTCAAAGCAAAACAGTCCAAAAAATGCATGAACCCTTTGGTTATAGACACAAAATGCAAATAAAAAAATATAATCCTTAGCCAGCCCCAACGGCCTAGTGGTTAAAGCTCAGTGCTCTCACCATTTTGGCAGCCCAGGTTCGTTTCCCCGGTTGCAGAACCACACCACCCATCTGCCAGTTGCCATGCTGTGGCAGAGGCTCCTGTGGAAGGCCTTCCACCACCTGCAGGGGGCCGGCAGGCGGGACACTACGTTACAGTCTGGAGACAGAATCTCTTCTTCTTCAGGGAAACTTCAGGGTAGACTTTTAAGGTCTTTCTACTGATTAGAGGCAGCCCACCCACACCATCGGGGAAAGCCTTGATTTAACATCGGCTGGTGGGAGATGTTGACCAGGTCTACAAAACACCCTTTCATCCTTTTCTCTTCCTGGCCAGGATATGGATGTGAAGACTGGAGCAGTCATCTTGTGATTATGAAGGGAAAATGAGTGAAAGACAGGAGAATTTAGCCCTGGTATCATCGAATCCCTGAGCCAATGTCCGCATCACCTCCTGGACTTCTTTTCCTGTGAGATAAACAAACCTCTCCTTGTCCGAACTGTGAAAAGTCGAGTGTTCTGCTACTTGCAGCCCAAAGCATTCCCAGCTGATGCCCTGTCCTTCTGGGGACGGTCCAGGGCGTTCCTGAGTTAGGTGCTACCTGATTGGCAAGGAAGAGAGGACCACTCAGCTCTGATTAAGGGGTTCATTGACAGGATGAGATAAGGGCAGAAGCGGCCTGAGCAGCCACCAGCCAGGTCTGACTGGAGCTCAGAGGTGGCTCATGGGTCATCCAGCACATGACGAGAGCTCAGGGTCCCCCGCCGTTGTGGGACAAACAACTCCAGACCTGAGCCACGCTGTGACTCGGCGCCATCATCTCTGCTTCTCTTTCCACCAGTTTGTTTTTCCTGCTCTGCCACCTGATGGGAGCTCCCGCCTCATCGCTTCTGTCTGCCACCATCCGCCTCCGTGTCTCTCAGCCCCTGTGACTGCGCTGTCTGCAGTGGCCTCTGTGTCTGCCTGTGCAACTCCTTAGAGAGAAGCTCTCTTTGGGTTGGCCAATCAGCACCAAACACATCAGTATTTCTAAAAGATCAGGATTTGGAAAACAAGTGGATTCCTGGGACTTACCCTGGACTGACTACATCGTAAGGGAGGGACACGGAGAGGAATCTGCGTCTAACAAGCCACCCAAGTGTGCCCCACACATTCAGTTTGAGAACCCTCATCTTCCCAAATGCTCCTGCCCCTGCAGGCTGGGTCATAGGCCACTGACCAGCAGAGGAGCCTTTGACCTTCACCCAGTAAAAAGGCTCACCTGCAGGGGCCACACCTGGGAGATTCTCCCGGAACGGGAGAGGATCAGAACACAAACGCGGCTCTCATATTCCTGGATGAGGAAGTAAAGGTTCTTTACAAGGGCACAAATCTTCACCATGCGGGGAGATGGCAAAACGACCAAGAGAACTTATTTTTCCTTGAAAATGTCTCGTTTTCCCACAGCAACCAAATGAGTCATGGAATATGCTCCCCTGGGGTTGGAGGAGGGGAGCTTTCATGATGCTGAGAACAGAAGCCAACTGGGTTTCTAAATTGGTTCTTTAAATCTCCACTCGGGCTGACAGTCTCGAAATCCGAGGCTTCTGTCACTAGTCAGGCTTCCTCGGAGAGAATGGCTTTCTTGAGCTGCACAGGATGAAGAGCCGGGAGGACCCAAAACTTGGAGTGAGGGCCACAAATGATGGTGTGAGGATGGACACAGAATGGCATAAAATGGCACGGTTCTCCGTCAGAGTAAGATCAGAGTCTGATCCTCTGGGGGGAAGGGTGCCCTAGAAGATGCCGGAAGTAAAGAGAAACCTGGGGAGACCAGAGCAGAAGACAAGGGGCAGCCCCAGGAGGTTAGGAGCTCTGGTGTGACAGGCTCATCATAAAGGGTCTGACACCCCCACCTCTCGTGACTGCCATGTAATTCGGGGGGTGTCTCCAAGTTTCCCTGCACCTGAGGGGGCTCTGAGGCAGCTGGAAACTCCACGCTGGACACACAAGGAGGAGAGCAGAGGGCTCCAGCAGGTGGCCGAGGGCCCGCGGGGCCCAGGAGAGAAGGATGAGAAGCGGGCGCCCCCTCACACACAAACCCCGCTCTGTAGACCCGACCCTGTGGGGGCGGGGGGTGCTTCCACGTGGAGTTAGTTTACCCTCAGGGCACAGGGACTCAGGGGGAGTGACCGAATCCACTCTGAATTGACTGCGAGTACTGGTCTGCCTCCAGAGGGACCTGCGGAGAGCTGAGCCGACTCCGCTGTGAAAGGACTGCGGCCAGATGCAGTTTTCCTGGGCGCTGAGCACAGGCCCGGCGGGATCCAGGCGCTGGCCTCGCAGACCTGTGTGACCTCCCTCAGCTTCCCCGACGTGCGCCTCGTCCTGGGGCGTCCCGCGACCCAGTCTGCGCCCCTCGGGCTCTTCCCATCGCCTCAGCTGCTTCCCCGTGTCTCCCCGCTGGCCTTCTTCTCCGTCTGATCCTGAGCTGCGGCCGGATGTTTACGGCCTAGGTCAGAGCCTTACCAGCAATAGCAGCAGATTCGTCCAGAGACCGAGTTCCATGTGACGGTCCTGAGAGCCACCCCACTCTCTGCCTCTGCCCCTGCCCCTGGACGACCTCTCGAGGTGTCCCCACAGCACATCCCTGGGGGCCTCCAGGACCGAGGCTGAGTCCGCCAGGTCTAGTGGGCTCTGCACACCCCAAATGATTTACTTCAACATAAAGCCAGAGGACTCCACACGGTGGCTGGAGCTTGTTTACTGTGTGGAACCCCGACTACACAGTCAGGAGTAGAGAAACGACACTCTGCAGGACTCGTCTTGTCCCAGGATTCTCCCCAAGAAAGCACAGAGCCAAGTGACCATCTGAAGAAACCCTGGGATCTTCTCTGGTGAGAAGTCACCCGCTGCCTGGAGGAACCCTGCACCAGCCCCAGGAATCTGGATTCTGGAGTTGAGATGAGCTGCACTGGAGCCCTGCTCTGGTCTAACGGGCAATATTCGCATCTGTAGATACAGTCGGTGGCATGCCTGCACTGCCCTCTCACCCTAGGCTTTCCCGAGGCGACACCCGTGCAAATCCCCAGGGGCCCACGCCCCACTCTGGCCCTCAGCTCCCTGACAGCCTCGCCAGCAGAAGGCCCTCCAGTCAAATTTGCTGGATGGAGAAGTGGAAGAATAGCAGACCATTAGCATGTATGGCTGTTCCCTCACTGGTCCTGCACAGTCTGATGCCCTGTGGACCACGGGCTCCACGGGGATAGGAACCACGTACTCACTCGGCACACCATCTATGGTTCACAGTGTTCTACTATAACAACAGCATCTATAATAATATATAACATTCATTGAGGGTGTCTACATACCGGAAATGCACTAATGCCTTCCCCCACAGCCTGTGCAGAAAGCGATCTTATCAGCCCATTTTACACACAAAGAAACCAAGGCTCAGAGAGGGTAGGCAACGCACCCAAGGGCACCCAGCCGTACAGGGCACAGCAGGGAACTGAATCCAGAGGTGGCTCTTTCACTTCTCCCTGTGAGCAAAAGAAAGAATCCAGCAGAGAGCAAGCACGCTGCTGCCTGTGTCAGCAGGTGGGTCAAAGCTTAGCTCCACCTGGGGGGAGTGGCAGCAGCCTTGTTCCGATCCTTCTTATCGAGAGAGAGAAGTACACGGAGGGCATTTTTTTTTTTTGCAGGATTTGTGGTTTTAGCAGCACCCGCTCATCCCGGGCCGTGACGAGGCTTTGGACCAGACAGGACGGCGGCTCTCCCAACCCCGGTCTGGCTGTCGGTCCACAGCCGCCATCACCGGGGAGCTGGCGTCCACTGTGCTCTGCCTGGTTCCTGGGTCAACCCTCTGCAGGCGCCCAGCTGGCCTTCTTGTCAGTTCCTGCAGAGCTGGGATTTGAGATGAATGGTCTCCTCAATTTTCCAAGAAAGAAGACATCTATAATTAAATCAAAACGCAATTCTTCACTCAGCGGAAGTGAACATAGGAAGTTCTAGGCCCGTAATTTGTAACCCAAAATCACTCCAAATAAAACCAAAGAACCATCCCCGAGATATTTCAGCAGCTACCAGGGGCAGAAGGAAGAAAATGGGGAGAGTTTAGAATGAGAGAGTCCGCTTTGTGCAGACAGCTTTGCAAATTTGCTGTCGTGGCTAATCTCTCTGTTAACCTTAGAAGAGGTTAGAGCATTTTCCGCGTGAACAGTAGCCTCTCAGGAGGTGAAGGCAGACAGGCCCAGCTGAGAACAGAACGACTCCTCCCACCTCCATCCTGCAGCTGCCCACGCACGCCTTCCGGGGAGATGCCCCCAGGCAGGAGCAGGATTAGGGGTACAGCGTGTATGGAAGGAGCCACATGGAGGGTGAGGAGGCAAATCACGGAGGACTCACCAGTCAAGAACACCCAGAAAAACATGCAGAAGTGAAAGTCGCCCCCCTGTCATTTAGTTGATGAAATAACCTCACATTCGTGTGATTGGGACTCCACGTCCCAAAGAGAGGTGGCCGGGGAGTCGCGAGAGACGCTGTGAGCCCCTCCCAGAGAAGGGAGCAGTTGGTACAAACTCCTCTCTGCGGTTCAAGGTTCAAGCTCAGTACTGCATCTTCTCAGGAAGAAAGATCTGCTAAGATGCCCAACACCCCCCCCCCCACCCCCGCCCCGTCACCTTGACATTCTACTGCCCCACCCAGATGACTGGGGACTCACTGATCAAACTCACACTTTGCAAACTCCTGAGCCGGGCAGAAAAATTGCTGAACTGAAAGTCGGACGCCTTGGGCTGTTTTCATTAAGGGAATTTGTGAAATGCGTAACCAAGTAAGGTTTCATGTGTACACACAGTGAACTTTTTCAGTAAGTAAAGAACAGGAAAGTACGTTCCTTTCAGACAGCGGCATCCCGCCATGTGGTTGGGAAGTCTGGTCACTACAGCTAACGCTCTGGCCCTGACCGTGACCTCAGTCTGAGCCGAGCAAATCGTGGAAACCTGACCCAGTTTACCAGTCCCTTAAATGGGAACCGTCAACTTCCTTGCCCTCGTAGTGGAAGTGGAACATACGAGAGAACACTGAAACACAGAAGTCATCCTTTAAGTTCAAGTTTTATCCACACTGCACCAGACGTGGAAACGAGGTGCATAACAAAGGGAGTCGCCTAATTGTATAACAGATGCCCTTGCATGTCGAGAGCTACTGTCACCTGGGCTGGACTGGAAAGATGAATCCCAGAGTCAGCTCTGGACTGGGAGCCAGACACACAGGAGTGAGGTGTAATGGTCAGACCAAACACGGGGAAGACAGGAGGCCGACTCTCTGGGGCCTTGGTCTGTTGAGAAACCTCAGACCGGCCTTACACTGAAACAGATCTCTCTCTCATTCATCCACAGATGGTATCGACGAAAATAATCCATAACCAATCTATAAATGAAAATTTGGGTGAGTTTATTCTGAGCTAAAGTGTGAGGATTATAACCCAGGAGAGTCTTTCCACAAAGGAACAGAGCACTCCAAAGAAGTGGGGGTATACAGGGTGGTTCTATACCCTCAAAGAGGATGTTTCACATACAATTGAAATGTCCCTTTTACAATAGTCACAAGGCTGCTCTGTTGGCACAGCGATTGATGGAAACAGCAGATACGTCTGCTGTCTCAGTGAACACAGCAGGGTGGCAGGTCTGTTGCCTCGAGCTGGGTGGTCACAGGTGAGCGCTGCAATCAGTTCCTAGCCTAAGGAAAGATGCTTAATCTTTAAGGAGATGCCAACGTTGGGAGGGGGAGGGAAGTTGCACCTTTATCTCAAAATGTCTAAGCAGATATACAATGCATGCTCAGTGGCCACAATCAGGCCCTTTTGGAAAAAAAAGTCAGGCCGAATTAGGTTTATACCAAATGGCTTCTTCATATACTCCAATATATCCTATTGCTTGCCATTTCAATTTGTCAATGGACTCGTAAGGAACTTCTGAGCCCTGGGGGCACTCTGGACTTGAACATCTGGATCCAACGCCTGGCTCCACAGGCCCATGGGGCAGCCCCTCCCCCCCTCCTCTCAGCCCCATCCCTCTGATCTTCCTCTGGGCCAGTCCCCAGACAGAGGGAGGGTGTGATGTCACCACCTCTTAACACCTTCTTTGGGTGAAGAAATTTAAAATGGAGACTTCTCAAGAAATAGCCTTTGTAAAATCAGCCTTAAGGTCCCGATCCAGCTTTGCCTGTCCCTCAGATGCAGTCTGTCAGAGCACAATGGCCACGCAGGCATCTGGCCTGAGAGGCCTGAGTATCAACGAGACATCACGGGGCCGCCTCCCCACTCCAGCAGTTCAGGTTTTTGCTGCCACAGGGACCCTGTCTGAGGCCTGCAGACTCTTTGAAGGACGTTGCATCACTGTTTCATTACGGCACAGATTCGTCTGCTCTACCTCCTGCAAGAAGAGTGTAGGAAGGGCTGCTGCCAACCAATCCCACTGAACTTTCAGGCAGAAGGTTTGTTGGGCAAAGTCTCCTGCAGACGGATGCATTGTTCATACACATCTCAGTCAACTCCCAGTGGCTGCTCCTAAATAAAAAAAGTCCACCACGCATCACTGCTTTTAAAATAAGCAATGTGACATTTCAGATAGTGTATATTACACATTCTGCACATGCATGCACAAGTTGGGCTGTTTGCCGAAGCACAAAATGTTCCAGGAGGCCCTCACTCATGCAAACACGTGGCACCCAGCACAGACATCACCAGCCGCGTCTCACTTTGAGGGACTCAGCTTGGGGACCCTCCCGTGCATGGAGGTCTGCCCTGGGCAGGGCCAGCCAACTGGTTCCAGACGTTTGGACCACACAGAGAGGTAAAATCCCAAATGAGAACCTTGGGGGACATCAAAGTCTTGCCCATTTCTAATTTTGGCCAGTAAGGACTCAAAATACAAAGGACCCTCTTTTATCATTAACATTTCAAGGGATTTAAAATTTAGAAATTCAAGGACACTCTGTTGAAAGCATTTCTGCTGATCAGAATTAGAGCGTCTCTGATAAAACTCTCTCTCCCACAGAGAAGCAGAAGCTCCTGGACAGAGATGCCCAACAAACACCCAAGTCAGAGGGTCTGCTCTGTGCCCCCAGACGCTACAGGATGAGTTAGCCGCAGTCAGGGACACGAGATCAGACAGTACCTAAGGTGAGCCTGATGCCAACGCACGTTGTTCTGAGGTGCTTGAAACCATTTGGGCAAAAAGCATCAAATCTGGGCAAACCAACCAGCTCACCCCTCCCAGAGCCCGTGCATAGGGACACGGCCCTAGGTTTGGAGTCCAGAAATCAAAGACAAATTTAGAAAGGGGCAGCTCGGACCCAAGCTGGTAGTACTCTAAAATTAATGAGAAGTTGAAAGTGGCCCTGTGGTGGTCCTACATCACATGGATAGGTTCCTGTGGTGCCAGATAGGGCAGAATGTTCTAGAGTGGCGCAGTCCATTCTTAAGAATTGTCTCCACAGCTTACAGGCAAACATCCATTGGCCTCCTGGATCATCCCCACCTGTTAGACAAGAACATCTCAGGACAGGAATCTGACTACCTGTGTCCTAATCCAAGTGTCCTTTTCCCTGTCTCTATGCACGTTGGTCCCAATGAATTCTCTTGTTCTAGAACACAGAGGCTTTTAGTAGATTTAGAGATGGGTAGAAAGGATCAGTTCTGACCCCCAAACCTCCATGAAACACAAGCCTTGAGGTGCTCAGAGCTGCAGACCCAGAGCATGATGCACTGTCTGGATGTGGGTGGCCCGTGGACAGCAAGGGTTCCTAAGGGCAGACCAGCAGCCTCATCGACCTCTCATGAGGGAGAATGTGACTTTCCTTTGTGCAGCATCGAACAGTGGGTGGCCCGAAGAGCAAAGTATCCTCAGAATCTTCCCCTTAAGTGCTGGCCTGGCTATAAAAGAGAGGCTTTATCAGCTTGTGCTTCCATCCTTCCTCCCTTGCAAGAGGTTATAATAATTCACAAACATGTAAACTCTTGGAAATCCAGAAGATTAGCAGTTCCTGAATCAAGCATTAGGAGGATTTGGAGCATTGACAACAGAGCATGGCTGTCACATTGCACACGTGGGTGATGTACCCATGGGGAAGCTGACTTCCTTCTAAACGAGGGCCACTTCCCATGCAGTTTGGCAGCTCATTTGATTAAACCCTTGTCCATTACCGTAGCTTTGTAATCTATTTTGAGGTCAGGAAGCGTAATGCCTGTAGCTTTGTTCTTTCTCAAGATCACTTTGGCTATTCTGGGTCTTTTGTGGTTCCATATGAATTTTAGGATTGTTTTTTCTATTTCTGTAAAAAATGCCCTTAGGGTTTTGACGGGGGTAGCACTGAGTCAGTGGATGTCTTTGGGTAGAGTGGACATTTTAACAGTATTAAGTCTTTCAATCCATGAACACAGATGTCTTTTCCTTTATTTGTTTCTCCTTTATTTTCTTTCATTAACTTTTTGTAGTTTGCATCATATAAGTCTTTTACCTCCTTGGTTAAAATAATTCCTAAGTACTTTATTCTTTTCAATGCTGTTGTAAATGGGATTGTTTTCTTAATTTCTTTTTCAGATGGTTCCTTGTTATTGTATAGAAATAAAACTGATTCTTGTATGTTGATTTTGTATCCTCAAACCTTACTCAATTCGTTTGCTAGTTCTAACAGTCCTTTTGTGGAATCTTTAGGGTTTTCTACATATAGGATCATGTTGTCTGCAAATAAAGAAAATTTTACTTCTTCATCTCCGATTTGGACTCCTTTTATTTTTTTCTTGCCTAATTGCTCCGGCTAGGACTTCCAGTACTGTGCTAATAGAATTGGTGGTGGACACTTTTGTCTTGCTCCTAAAAGCTTTTGATTTTTCACCATTGAGTATGATGTTAGCTATGGGCTTGTCATACATGCTCTTATTATGTTGAGGTACATTCCTTCTACACCTAGTTTGTTGATCATTTTTATCATGAAAGGATGTTACGTTTGGTCAAATGTTTTTTCTGCATCTTTTGAGATAATCATATGATTTTTATCCTTCATTTTGTTAGTGTGGTGTATCACATTGATTGATTTGCATTTGTTGAACCATCCTTGCATCCCTGGGATAAATCCCACTTGACCATGGTGTGTGATTCTTTTAATGTGCTGTCGAATTTGGTTTGCTAGTATTTTGTTGAAGATTTTTGCACCTATGTTTATCAGGGATGTTGGCCTGTGGTTTTCTTTTCTTGTAGTGTCTTTTTCTAACTTTGGTATGAGGATAATGCTGGCCTCATAAAATGAGTATGGTAGTGGCATAAAGACAGACATATAGACCCATGGAACAGAATAGAGAGCCCAGAAATAAACCCTCGCATATACAATTAATTGATATATGAGGAAAAGGATAGTCTCTTCAACAAATGGTGCTGGAAAAACTGAATATCGACATGCAAGGGAATGAAATTGGACCCTTACCTTACACTATACACAAAAATCAACTCAAAATGCATTACATACTTAAACGTAAGACCTAAAACTGTAAAACTGCTTGACCAAAACATAGGGAGAAAGTTTCTTGACATTGGTCTTAGTAATGATTTCTTGGTATGATACCAAAAACACAGGCAACATAAGCAAAAGTAAACATGTGAGACTACATCAAACTAAAAAGCTTCTGCACACCAAAGGAAACAATCGAAAGAATGAAAAGGTGACCTACGGAATGGGAGAAAATATTTGCAAACCGTATATCTGATAAGGGATTAATTCCCAAATATATAAGGAACTTCTACAACCCAATAGCAATAAAACAACCTGATTTTTAAAATAGGCAAAGGACTTAGACATTTCTCCAAATAAGACATACAAATGGTCAACAGGTACATGAAAAGATGCTCAACATCCCTAATCATCAGGGAAATGCAAATCGAAACTACAACGAGGTATCACTTCACACGTGTTAGGACGGCTATTATTAAAAACACAAAACGTAAGTGTTGGTGAGAATGTGGAGAAATTGGAACCCTTGCACACTGTTGGTGGAAATGTAAAATGGTCCCGCCACTGTGGAAAAACAGATGGAGGTCCCTCAATAAATTAAAAATAGAACTACCATGTGATCCAGGACCCCAGTTCTGGGTGTTTATCCAAAAGAACTGAAATCAGGACCTCAAAGAGATATCTACACCATCATGTTCGTTGCAGCATTATCCACAATAGCCAAGATATGAAACAACCCAAGTGTCCATCAACAGATGAATGAAGAAAATATTGTACGAACATACAATGGACTTTATTCAGCCTTAAAAAGAAGGAAATCCCGCCATTTGCAACAACATGGATGAACCTGGAAGACGTATGCTAATTGAAATAAGGACAAATACTCGTGATTCCACTCATACAAGGAATCTAAAATAGTCACACGCACAGAGGCAGAGAGCAGAATGCAGGTTTCCAGGGCCTGGGGGAAGGGGGCAGAAATGAAGAGCTGTTGTTCAACGGGCATAAAGTTTCAGTTATACAAGATGAATACGTTCTAGAGATCTGCTATACAACATAGTGCCTGTAGTTAACAATACTATACTGTGCATTTAAAATTTTATTAGGAGGGTACATCGCGTGTTAAATGTTCTTATCACACACACAAAAAGGACACAAGGAAACTTTGGGAAGTGATGGAAATGTCTGTTCCCTTGATTGTGGTGATGGTATCATGAGTGTTTCCATGTGTCCAAACTCATCAATTTTACACAGTAAATATGTACAGTTCTGTGTATACCTCAATAAAGCCGTTAAAAGTCTCTTGTTGGTTATAAAGGTCTATTTCCCCATGAAACTCTGATTGTTTTACATTTACAAAAAGAAATAGTTTAAGTTTTGGAAGTTTATACAAAGACGTTAGTTCTTTAATATCCTTTTAAATTAATATTACTGAGAGCTTACCACGTGCCCACCACGGCACTAAGTGCCTCACAGGTGTCATCCCTTTCGGTCCTCGTCGGTAACGTGGGAGACCACCATTTACAGACAGGAAACTGAGGCCCTACAAGATTAACTGGTTTGCAAAAGTGTCCAGAGCCGTACGTCAGAGCTGACGTGTGACCCAAACAGTCTGACTTCAGATTTCTCTCTTATCTGCTACTCTTGAGCTGTAGGTCACTTACAAAGTGTGTCTGATGATCGTCAGAAATGGCCTCATGTTACTCCTCAGAGCGCAGCCATTTCATTCTCCAGTTTCCAAAAGCCATGATGACTGCAGGCTGCTCCTGGAGCTGAGGAAACTGGACCAAGGACCAGAAATTCCTCCATGCCATCCCTAAAAGCCATTTAGAAAGGAAGGGGCTGGAGTCCAGCTCAGCCATTTCTTGATGGACAATTTAACCAGCTTAGCTTATGGGGAGTCACTAACCTCTCTGATCCCCCATCCTAGTTTCCTTACCGAGAGGATGGGGTGCATTTGGTGGGGGATGAGGCCCCCAGGAAGCACTGTCAATGTCACTACACAGACCCTAGCCGGCGTCAGCTGATGCCCACGCAGCCCACTGGTCACTCTCAGAGTAGATAGTATTGTCCAGGGGCTCCACATGCTACTTCTAGAACATCATCACCCAAGATGTGGACTCCAGAACCCTGCCTGACTCCCAGGGGCTTGTGATGTGTTTGTAACTAAGACAATATGGTGGAAGTGACGCCGTGTGCCTCCTGAGGTTAGATTGTAAAAGTGATGTCACTTCCTCTTGTTCTTCCAAAATGTCCCCTATTGAAGCCTTCATGTGCCTCTGAAACTACCACACTGAGAGGCAGCCAAACTAGCCCACACAAAGAGGCCACAGCGAGAGGCCATAGCAAGAGGCCACAAGGAGAGGCCACAGGCAGAGACCACAGGGAAAGACCACAGGGAGTGACCACAGGGAGAGACCACAGGGAGTGACCACAGGCAGAGACCACAGAGAGAGACCACAGGGAAAGGCCACAGGGAGAGGCCACAGGGAGAGGCCACAAGGAGAAACCCTAAGACTACACACGGGGAGAAAGAGAGGAGGCACCTGGCCAGCCCACTGCTGCTTCTACGCCCCTTCCTGGCCCCAGCTGCCATCTGCCTACAACTGCATGAGACCCCCCCCCTCACCCACAGGAACTGAGAGACATAACAAAATGGTTGTTGATGACTTAGAACACCTACTTTGGGGGAGATATGTAACACAGCAATAGATAACGAGAGCACCGAACCATGAACCCACTCTTCATTCTAACCAGGCGGCTCACTGGAGCCCCTCCCAAGTCTCAAGCAGACGTCCAACCAGAGTGACCAACATTGTACTGTGCTGGGGTGCTGCTCCTGGCCCAGACCTACAGCCTTGGAAACAAATTTGTGGGCCTCTGGGTTCCTTCCTTCCCAGGAGAGAAACAGCAGAGGTCTGCCCTACCCTTGCCCTGGACTCTTCCAGACACAGCTGTTCTTGCCCTGCCCCCCAGTCCCTAATACAGGGCTCAGCACACAGCGTGTCAGTCCCGACCACAAGAGAGGTGGCACCAAGCTCTGCTGGCCCCCTGAGGGAGTCTGGGGCCCCTTCCACACACCATCCCAGGAAACATAGTTCAGAAGGTCTTACATGGACCCACCATGCCTGTTCTGCTTCTTACTGGTCTCTCAAGAGGGCAAATTTTATCATGAAAATGGCCACCACACCGCCCTCCTTTGTGTAGAGACAAGGAAAAAGGGATGAGGGAGAAAATTACAATGGCCCAGAGGGTCTGAAGATTTCGTCTTTAGAAAGTTTATGCTAATGTCACAAACTGAGTGTCAAAATATGCTAATCTTGGTGGTAAACACAGATAATGCTTCTAAGTCCTTCCACGAGGAAGGACGGGAGCCGCCGCTCACTGTGACGCTGAGTCTATCTGATGTCCCTCAAGGGCGGCAGGCCTTAGAGTCCAGGGACTGAGAGGGCTCTGAGGGCTGCCGCCGGGTGCTGGGGACGTGAGGGACGCGTTAAGAAGCGATCCTGAGGAATTTGCTAAAACAGGCTTATTTCTACGTGGAACCAAAAGTAACTGCAGTGCATTGCTTAATAAATTGTAACTCAGGTTCTTTAGTTCATCCCAGACTCTTCCAAGCACAGTCGTGTGCTGCATAACGACGTTTCAGTCAATTACGGACCACATGTACAACGGCAGTTCCACAAGATTATAATGGAGCTGAAAATTTCCTATCACCTAGTGACGCCATAGCTGTTGTGATGTCATAGCCATTGTGACGTCATAGCGCAACACATCCCTCGCGTGTCTGTGGTGATGCTGAGGAACTCCTGCTTGGCCAGTGGTATGAAGGTAGAGCTCAGATGATTATGGATAACACATAACACTTGATGATGGTAATAAACGACTGTGCAACTGGTTTATGTATTTACTATACTATAATTTTTATCATTATTTCAGAGGCTACTCTTTCTACTTATGAAGAAAAGTTTACTGTAAAATGGTACGCTGTGTTACACCAGCAGCAGCCTCACACATACCGTGTCTCTTGATTATATCGTTTTCTCTTGTGCTTGATTTAATTTTGTGTTGTTTTGTTCATCGTGGCCCCTAAGCATTACAAAATCCACCACTAACGTTGCCAGTAGGAGGCCATGTCAAGTGATTGAACTGGAAATGAAACCGAAAGTGGTTAATGGGGCCGGCTCTATGGCCGAGTGGTTAAGTTTGCGTGCTCCGCTGCCGCGGCCCAGGGTTCGGATCCTGGGCACGGACATGGCACTGCTCCTCAGGCCACGTTGAGGCGGCGTCCCACATCCCACAACTAGAAGGACATGCAACTAAGATATACAACTGTGTACAGGGGGGTTTGGGGAGATAAAGCAGAAAAAAAAAAAAGATTGGCAACAGTTGTTAGCCCAGGTGGCAATCCTTAAAAAAAAAAAAGGAAGCTTGGCAACAGTTGTTAGCCCAGGTGCCAATCTTTAAAAAAACAAAAGTGGTTAAGGACTACGAAGATGGAAAATCAGTGATGGCTGTTGCTCGCCAGTCAGGCATGTCCCATTCCCCCACAGCTGCGATCTTGAAGAACAAGAACAAAGTGATGGAAGCTGTTAAAGTATCTGCTTCATTGAAGGCAATGAAACTAACAAAAATTCACGAAGGGCCTGTATTAGACATGGAGGAACTTCTAATGACCTGGATTGAAGACCGGAAACAGAAGCGTATCCCTCTCAGCAGCTTGATGATCACGGCCAAAGCAAAAAGTTTGTTTGCAATGTTGAAAGAAAAGGCTGGATCCAACTACAATGTTGAATTTACTGCAAGCTCTGGGTGGTTTGACCTGTTCAAGGGTCGTTATTCATTACATAATGTGAAGGTGAGGGGTGGGTCTGTGAGCGCTGATGTGAAGGCAGCTGAAGAATTTTTGGAAACTCTAGATAAGCTGATTGTGGAGGAAAATTACTTGCCAGAGCAAATATTCAATATGGATGAAACTTCCCTATTCTGGAAACAGAGGCCTGAAAGGACTTTCATCCATAAGGAGGCCAAGTCAATGCCAAGTTTCAAGCCTTTTAAGGACATGTTAACAGTCTTGTTGGGGACGAGGTTAAGGGCTACAAATGGAAACCCTTTGTGATCTGGCACAGCAACAACCTCAATGCCTTCAAGCACATCAACAAGCACACACTGCCAGTGCAGAACAGGAGCAATAAGAAGTCATGGATTACCCAACTCCTCTTCCAAGATCCCCTCCTGAATTGCTGTGCCAGTGAAATGGAGAAGTGCTGTTTGGAGAATAACATACCTTTCAAGATTTTGCTTATTGTCGAAAACACTCTTGGACATCCTCCTTTTATTGGTGGTCTTCATCCCAATAACAATGTTATGTCTTCCTCCAAACACCACCTGTTTGATCCCACCACTGGATCAAGGAGTTACAGCAGCTATAAGGCCTACCTGAGGAGGACCTTTGCCCAGGCTATTGCTGCAACTGAGGAAGACACTCATGCAATTCTGGAAGGAGTACAACATCTGTGACTGCATCAAGAACTTCGCTTGGCTTGGGTTGATGTCACCAAGGAGTGTATGAATGGCATCTGGAAGAAAACACTCAAGAGGCTCATCCATGACTTCAGAGGATTTGCCGAGGACGAGGAGTTTGTGAAAATCAACAAGGCTGTGGTTGAGGTGGCAGACAACTTTAATCTGGGTGAATGAGGATGACACTGAGGAGCTGCTAGAGACGTTCCCGAGGATTGACTAACGAGGAGTTGTTGGAACTGGAACGGGAATGCAGAGCTGAAGAAGAGGAGAGAGAAAGGAAACTACAGGAGAAGAAAAAGCACCCCCAAGAAAATTCACAGTGAAGGGTTTAGCAGAAGATTTGCAGACCTCAACAAGCTCCTTAAAAAGTTTGAAAACACGGACCCCAACCCAAAAGGTTTTCATCAATAGAGAGGAATGTTCATGGTGCATTATCTGCTTACAAGCAAATCTATGAGGAAAAACAGAAACAAACCAAGCAAACCACCGTGGACATATTTCTGAAAAGAGTGACACCTCCTCAGTAAGCGCCTCAGGCAGGTCCTTCAGGGGGTGTTCCAGAAGAAGCATCGTATCATAGGAGATGACGGCTCCCTGCGTGTTATTGCCCCTGAAGACCTTCCAGTGGGACAAGATGTGGAGGTGGAAGTCAGGGATACTGATGATCCTGACGCTGTGCAGGCCTAGGCTAATGTGTGTGTTTGTGTCTTAGTTTTTAACAAAAAAGTTTAAAAGGGAAAAAAATAAGTAATTTTAAAAATAGAGAAAAACTTATAGAATAAGGATATAAGGAAAGAAAATATTTTTTGTACAGTTGTACAATGTGTTTGTGTTTTAAGCTGTGTTATTACAAAAGAGTCAAAAAGTTAAAAAAATATTTAAAGTTTACAAAGTAAAAAAGTTACAGTATAATAAGCTTAATTTATTAGTGAAGAAAGAAAAACATTTTTTGTTAATTTAGTGTAGCCTAAGCGTGCGGCGTTTATAAAGTCTACAGCAGGGTACAGTGTTGTCCTAGGGCCTCACATTCACTCACTCCTCACTCACTCGCTCACCAGAGCAACTTCCAGTCCTGCAGGCTCCATACGTGGTAAGCGCTTTATAAGGTGTAGCATTTTTTATCTTTTATATAGTATTTTTACTGTACCTTTTCTAGGTTTAGATACACAGGTACTTACCATTGTGTTACAACTGCCTACAGCATTCAGGACAATAACATGCTGCACAGGTCTGTGGCCTGGGGGCGATAGGCTCTGTCACAGAGGCCAGGTGTGTAGTGGGCTACAGCATCTAGGTTGGTGTAAGTGCACTCTGTGATGTTCACACCACAACGACATGGCCTGATGACGCATTGCTCAGGACGTGTCCCCATCAAGGATGCGCGACTGCAGCGGTGATGGTGACCCTTTGCCATATGAGCCAACACGCAGTGTCTTGCTGATGGGAACAAGCAATGAGCACAGCTCCCACGAGGGTTACATTCCCAGACGGTGGCCTTCATTTTCAACATAATCATCTGACGTTAAAGAAAGTGACTTGAGGCTGGCCCGGTGGCGCAGTGGTTAAGTTCGCACATTCCACTTCTGCAGCCCGGGATTCATCGGTTCATATCCCAGGTGCAAACATGGTACCACTTGTCAAGGCATGCTGTGGCAGGCGTCCCACATATAAAGTAGAGGAAGATGGGCACAGATGTTAGCTCAGGGCCAGTCTTCCTCAGCAAAAAGAGGAGGATTGGCAGTAGATGTTAGCTGAGGGCTAATCTTCCTCAAAAAAAGAAAAAAGAAAAGAAAGTGACTTAAAACCCTCTTCTCTGTTAAATATCATGACTATGGGTGATTTCTGGAGATGTGCTTAAAGATGGCTATTATTTCATTAACCAAGCTCCAGTTTTGTGGGGCAGGGCAAGAGCCTGACATCCTGATGCTTACGATTCTTGAGTGTGCTGACAAGCCACCATTATCACACACACAGCATATTCTGTCCTCTTTTCTCTTAAAAACAGTTTCAAAAATCAGCTTCCTGCATTACAGATGGTCCGCCTCTTGTCTTTGACAAGCACTGGACCTCATCTTGGATAGAAGACCATTTAGGACACAAGAAATTGTATCATAATCCACTTCCAAATCAGCCTCCTTCTTTGAAGGTGTCTCGTTGCACTGCCTGCATTGTACTTGCCTGATTCCCTGGTTCACTTTTATTCTGTGTCTCCTCCCCTGTCTGCGTCTCCTCCACTAAGGGTGCCTCTCCTCGCCTGGGAGTTGTGTAGGCAAGCGGAGTGTCCCTCTGGGGGCTGCGCTTTCCTCCAGGCCTATGCAGACTTAATCCTCACCTCCTTCCCTCATTTATGAACCATTTCTTTCCACAGCCATGCCCAGCCCGCAGTGTCCACCTGCAGCCTCTCTCAGATCTGCCCTTGCATTTTCATCAGGCATCCTGACCTATACCCTTTTCACCTCTAAAATATGCTCCAATTTCTTAACCACTCACTTTTTCTTCCACAGAGCTGCCAAAACAATGTTCACAACAAAACTTCAGTCTGCTTCCTAATAAGGGTTTATGACAATTCAAACTTTCGGGTCTGATCTCTCTTTTAAGTAACCTCTTGCATCTCTACTACCAATTTGTTATTTCTGCTCTCTCCAAACTCAGCTAATATGCACATCTCTCTTTCACACTCACATGTACACCCACAATCACATGCCCACACACTCCCTTCTCCACACCTTTCCTGTATGGTCCTGTGAACCCACAACACTCCTGACATCTCCCCACCTTTTCCTAGTCAAGCTCCACTCCTCACAGGAGTTGTTCCTAATCAGTCACTGACTCTAGACGTCCCACTCAGTTGGCTCATCAAAGGTCAGCGTTACAAGTTCACTTTTCTGGTGCACGTCTCACTGTGGTCTGCCTGACCACCTTGACTTGCCTCTGACAGTCTAATCCCTCAAAAGAGATTTCCTTTATCAAGTTCTTAGACATGCATTTAGAACCTGGGCTGGGAGGAGTGAGCATCCAGGGAGAAAGCTTCTCACCCCTGCAAGATCCTCTTCTTGGGGAGGCAGGACAGATATGGAAATTCAAATAATTCAACAAGTAAGCATCCATGCAGGTCAATGACACCAAGATTATTTTATTCACTTAGTATTTATGGAGCTTCTATGTGTTAGGCGCAGTTTTTAAGAACTCACCTTGACTTCATTCTATGAAAACTTAGATCTGAATCAGAGAGGGTAATTCCTCTCCTGAAAATCCAATGAACTTTTAAAGAAAGCCTCTTTAAGGAAAACTGTGACTGTCTGCCCAAATCAATGATCTGTTAATGCACATAACAGGAATGCATATAATAATCAGAAGACTGATGATCAGACTAAGAACTTCTGACAGCCGTCCTGTAATAACGAGGACGTTGGCTTTCTCTGGAATTAGGTGGGACGACGTCGGCACTAGACTAGGTCATAAGGTCGGTGGAATAGGCGATGCCCTTCATCTCTCACCTTGAAGGCCCCAGGGTCCACCCTCTGGGCCAGGAAATAATCAGGCCTGGCTCTGTCACAGTTATTTCTGAAATAGCGGCTCGATATTTTTCAGTAGTAACTGGCATCTTTTGAAAATATTCCTGGCCTTTTGGGACTTATTCGTCATGTCCATGTGACACCTGACCTTTCGAATGGAGTGAACAAGTGTCCTGGGGCATCTAACCACCAGACCTGTGACCCTCCTCACCCTCAGCTTGGAGAGATTTGAAATTTTCTGAGTTTGCCTGATTTCCAAAGACCAAGCAAATAACAGGCTCAGCCCACCAAACATTCTAGTCACATGTGAGCAAAACAGAAAACACTGCAATGTTGTTACAACTCTTAGCAGAGGATGTGAAATTACAGCTCTCTGCACCTGCAGGTAAACAGTGTGGTAAGTGCTGATATCCTGACGGACACACTGGAGCAAGAGATGGGACACAGTCCGGCGAGAGGAAGGTGGACAGAGAACCCAACACATCTGGGAGGGGAACGGCCTCTCGCGGACGGGGAGTCTGCACTGAGTGCAGAGGCCACAGGGGAGCTCGCTGGTCTCCGGACTTTGCAGCAAAGGTGCGTGCCATAGATGGTGCAATGCTCACGCGTCTGCCACCCACATGGAGGAATGTGAGACAGAGTCTGAACTGCATTCAGCAAACACTGCCATCCTGGTTCTAGTCAGCCTGAGATCACATCTCAGCTCCATCGGCTGATGTCACTTTCATTCAAGCCAAGAAACTGTTTCGGTTAACTCACACTGACTATCTTAAAGGTCATCTCCATTGGACTTTGGAAATATTGGGGAAAAAACCCTGAGGAACATCCGGCCCTGAGCTGCCTTCAATAAATCTCAGTGGTCACTGATTTCAGCTTCCAGACTTCCCTCCTCCCCCCGGATCCCGCCCCCCTCGCCCTGTGAGCTAGCTGATCCTGCGTTACAGAGCCCAGAGCACAGGCTTGCGTGTGACACCAGGTCAAAGGCAGGGGCTGTGACGGGACTTTGGAGGGAGGGCCCAGCTCTCCTCTCGCCTGGGCCCTGGGGACCTCCTTCCTGACAACATTTCACCGTCTCTAAAAATCTCTCTGGGGGCATCTGTCTGGAAAGTCTGCGCACAGGAAGCTGCCTTGCACACAGATGTTACCGCTGACCGTTTGTTGGTCAGTGACCTGCACACTGAGTGAACAGCACCTCCTAGAACACCCAGTGCAGGCACGTCGCCGGCTGCAGACACACGGGGCCTGCCTCTCAGCGCCCGGCTGCAGGAAGAAGTCAGGTCTCCTCCACGGATGGTGTGTCCACGTGTGTGATGAGTTTTAAAGAAACACAAGATGGTAAATGGAGAATGAAGAGAAGCTAGAATAACGCACCCCCGCGCCCAGGGTGGATGGGCAAGCGGTGAGCCCTTGATCCTTCCATACGCCTGGCCAAGCACTTGTCCATCTTCCCAGGAAGACGGAGCCCTGTCACCTGAGCACCATGGAGGAGTCTCCAGGGAAACTCGCCCAGAACTGAGGCCTATGGTAAATGTGGCCATTTGCATCCATGAAAATTATCATTTATATACGCAAAGTATGTACCATCCACTGACAGTGCAATACGCTATCATTACACACCATTAAAGTTTCAAAAATAGCTGGTTTAACTAATGATCTGTTCTGATTTGGTGGCCTCTGGAGTAACACAATTCTTAAATATCACACCAAACCAACGCTGGCCGACGTAGCCTTCCATTTTTCTGAAACGGAAATTGGAATTGGTTGCTGCAAGGAAGGGGAGGCAGGGTCGGGAGACGCACCTGAGGTTGCGAAAGGGTCAGAATTCAAAAGGTCAGGTGCTGAGGTCAGGGGGCTGCAGAGGCTTCAACCGGGAAAGACTGAGGATGTCCCAGTTCAGCCACTCCCGGCACAGAGGAGGGGCCCCAGGGCCGTGTGGCCTCTTTCACAAGCTCCTCCTCTTGATGGGGTTGGGGGACCAGCAGGGTCTGGACAGAGGAGACGGGCTCCTGGGCACGCTGCACGCTAAGAACCATGCAGGGCACGGCCATCACAAGGCCACTCAGCAAGCAAACCCCAGAGTCTGCTCTGAGGACAGAGCTTTATCTGGAGAAATTACCTCTGATCATATTCCACAAATAAAGTTAGGAAGGTTGTTTGGGATCACCACAGGGAGACACCAACGGAAATGAGGGAGGGAAAGGCGTCTGTCGAGCCTCCAACTGGATGGAAGCTGCCAAACACAGGATTCAGCCCCAGCAGATGCTGGAAACCGCGTCATCAGCCGTTGCTGGCAGGCCGCCTCCCGGAGCAGACCATGACAATTCTCATTTTCCTCGCACCAAAAACCAGTCAGCTCCAAACTGGAAACACACCATTTCCAGAGGTGAAGCAGGTGTGTTTACAAGGAGAACGCATGTCTTATTTGGATACGGTAAGAAGGGCAGTCCTTCAGAAGCAGACGGAAGAGCTAAGCCACCAAGGGAAGTGGAGCCTGTTGAGCGCCAGAATCTGCCAGGGGTGGACAAAGGACACAACGTCACATACTTCTCAGGACAGGGCTGTGCGTAGATGACCCTTTGCAGATGGAACACGCGGGGTTTGCTCAGCCTGCCTCGGGCGGCACTCGTGAGCGCTGGGCCAGGCTCCAGACCCGGCTCCTCCAGGACAGACGAGGAGGAAGTGGGCACTGGGGGCTCTGAGGTCTGGGTTTTGTTTCTTTATATGAAAGGCAGTTGAAAACCTCTAACGGACTTCTTTTTAACCTTTTACCTTTTGCACCAAGTTACCTGGTAATACTTTCAAAGGAAAGAAAAATATTTTAGCAGCTCCCTGCCATAGTCACTCCAAACCCAGTCCTATTAGGACACAAAAGATCAGGAAGGGCACAGGATGCCAGACTCCCCAGGATGATGCTGCTTCACCTATACTGGTTAGCATGTGACGTCCTGCAACACTGCAGCCTCAAGCTGCTGCAAAAGGAAAAGATGGTGAAGAGAGACCACACCTGACGGTCAGAGCCTGGCTGTCTGGGCTCACACCCACGGGGCAGTGGGAGTTTCGTCCTGGTCTCAGAGGGTCCCGCCTGAACCCTCTTCGGCTGAGGACTCTCAGCATCTGCGATACTCAAAGAGCCAGCCCTGTGGAACCCTTCCCCAAAAGACCAAACCGCGGACAGTATACTCTGTCCTTAAAGCTTGCAGATATTGGGGATTCTGTCCTGCTCCCCGTTTTCCTCACATAGTGTTTTATAGTGTCGGTCACACAGGAACACTCACAAATATCTGTAAAATTAACGATGAATAATGTGAAGGGAAATCAGAAAGCACTACCTCCAAACATCGGAAATCAAAACTAACAGGAATCCAAGTGAGACATCTGAGGTCAGCGAACTGCGATCCCCCAGGACTCGCCCTCCGGGGTCTGTTTGAAACTGTGGCTCATGGGACGCGGGGTGGAGGGAGGGTGCCTCTCCAGTACCGTCCAAACACGTGAAGAAACTGGAAACCTGTCCCAGCCAGCTCCCCTTGGGGCTGCGTCCGCAGACGGTGTTGGTGGCAAAGAGCACCACCAGGCAGAGCTGCTAGACTAGAATTTCCCAGTCATTGGCTTCCTGGCCTCCCATATGGAAGCTGGTGCGTGCGATTCCAGGCATCTCGTCAGAAATACGACGACAGCCATCACCTCACCGACTCCTCACGTGACACCATGGGTGGGGCTAATATTTTGCCAGTTTTAAGCAAGGAGAGACGAGGTGGCCTGGCTGCCTGAGTCCAGGCAGCAGGATCCCAGAGCCTGAGCTCCCGGCACTGTGCCACTGTCCCTCGGTTCCTTCCACTTTACCTGGAACGCACGATGCCTGGACTAGATCTCAAACCCTCAGAGGCAGGCTTCGTATGGCTACACCTCACAACGTCCACACAGGGCGCCCTGGATGAACAGCGGAGGCCCACCGATAGTCGCGCATGAATGAGAGCAGGGCAGTGGTCAGAGGCAAAAGACTGCTTCACGCTGGACCAGACGTCCAAAACGTCAGCCGTCGCACTTGCTCTGAGATTCTAGCTCAAGGAAGAATTTCCTTTTCATGTTTACATTTTGACAGAATTTCAGACTGGCAAGCAGCAAGCAATTTTGACTGTGCCTTAAAATACCTGGGGAATTTGTTCTTTCCGTTATTAGCAGAAAGCGAGGTTTTAGGGCTTAAATGTTTCATGAGAACTTAGGAGGAATGTGGGGAAACAAGTACCTTGTGTTGGTCAAGGGCACACGGATGCTCTTCCCCGTAAAGAGGCTCTTGAAGGCTCCATCGGAGAGACTCACACGAGACCCACGACAGGGCCACAGCAGGCTGTCGACGGCGTAGGGAATTCTGCACACGAGACAGACGACTCCAAAGTTGCCAGATGGTATAAAAAAGCGGCAAGGGGAAATCTTTAACATTGGAGTGAGTCTTAGGAAAACCTCAAGTGTGAGTGAAATAACTGCTTTCTGACCCGATCACTTGCTCTGTGGGGCGCTTTCCTGAGCTCAAAGCAAGATGCTGAGCAGAGTGGAGCGTGGGCGCGAGTGGAGAGCACGTGAAGCAGGCAGCTCCCAACCTGGAATTTCCGTTTGGATCTCACAGTCCAGATTCTCAGCTTCCTCGTGAAGTTGCCAATCAGATTCACAAGGACTGATGTACACAAACCACACTGCCAGTGAGTGAACTGACAGAGCAGGACAGAGCACGTGTTGCATTCTCTCCATATAAGCTGACCCATGGGATCTGGGGATCAGTGGACACGCACCTAAGCTGGGAATCAGTGGATGAACGGTACGGTGGTACTGGCAGAGCCCAAACCCTCCTGAGGGACCTTGGGTCCGAGGGCAAGGCACCAAGTTAGTGCCTCGGCCCCTCCTCGGACAGCGATCCCGCTGTGGGCTTCCCCTTCCTTTCTCTTGGTTTTCATGGCTGACAAGCCCTTGTCTCTGCCTTCCCGATAGATGAGCCCTCTTTGGTTATATTCACCTTTGGTCAAGTTACAAACAAATCTTTGCCTGGGACATTAAGGTCACTAGGCACATTTTTGCTCTGATCCACACTAAGGCAGGCTTCCAGCTAATTCTCAGGGGGCTGGTAAATTCCCTCTCAAGAGAAGCCTGTCCCAGTATGATCTAATAAACATGCACTCACAAAGTCAACACTCGTGACGTATGTGCCATGGGACGTGAGTGTGCAGGAGGCTGCAGGGGCCCAGAGGAACTGCAGATGTGAGAGGGAAGTTTCCAGAGAGGGCAAGGTAAGCATGACTGTTACAAGACAAGAGGGGGCTGTCCAGATGAAGGAGGAGGGAAAGGGGTACCAGGAGCACGTTCCAGGCTGACCTCACAGCAGAAAACTTCAAAGAAGGCTGTGGAACCACAAGTAGTTCAACCTTTGGCCCATGACATCTTTGAAGGCAGAGACTGTCTTGTTCACTGCTGTTCACTGTGGAGAGCCTCACTCACAGCAGAGGCTCAAAAATGTTTGTTGAATGTTGAAATGAATGGATCAGAGGAAGCATGTGGCAGATGGTAAAAAATGACGCTATACATATACATACAATCAGTTCATGAAGCGACTTACTTTACATGCCAAGGAGTCTGGATTTTATGCTGAGAACCATTGGATATTTTAAGCAAGGAAAGTAACATAACCTAATGTTGCTATAGGAATCTGTAGGACCAATGAGGAGGGCTCCGACTCAGTGTCAGTGGAAATGAGTGTGAGAAGGTGGAATCAACGTGACAGCCTGGATAAGTAAGAAGTCGTCTAGGATGATTCCTGACCTTTGAGTTTGGACAGCTGGGTAGATAGTGGTGTCATTCATCACAGCCAGGAATTTCAGAACAAGAATCCATTGGTGGAGAAGATAATGGTTTCTACTGGGCATGTTGAGTTTGAGAGATTTTAAAACATTCAATGAAACTGTCCAGCAAGCAATAGAAAATTTAGGTCTTGAGCTTAGAAGAGAAAGAGAAGGGGAAGGGAGAGGAAAGGATGGTAGGATGATGGATAACAGATGGGTGGACGGATGGATGATGGATGATAAATGGATGGATGATGGGTGGATAAATGAAGGATGGATGGATGGATGATGGATGGATGATGGATGATGGATAGATGGAATAATCCTCTGGTTCCTCCCCTCCACGAAAGTCAATCACGTACATTTTTAAGCTGCCTTTTACACCAAAGCTAAGGTCTTTCCCTAATCATAATCCAAGTAATTCCTTAGAATATTATTAGCAGTCAAACAGTTTTGAACTGCCATCTTCTGAGTCTAAGCTTGTTAAACCACGTAACAAAGACCATCACTCAAGTATAATTATATTTCTTCTTGAGAAAACTCAATAAACCTTGGTTGAATAAACAGCAAGATGTCATCTGTGAAGCCACTGGAGCAGTTGGCTGGCAAATAGAAAAATGTTAAACATGGCCCTAAATTCTGAATAACCTGCTTTACACCTCTTGGAGGGAAAGCCAAGTTACCAGAGCACAAAATTTTGAGCAGAGGGTCCCCAAATGCTGCAAGAGCTTTTCCAATTGCATACTCATTAGGAACACTTAATTAAACTTGCAACATTAAATTTTAATTAGAGGAGCACATTAGAGTTTCAGCTGCCTGGGCATCCGTGTGGACATGTCCCTGAGTAGTTACAATTCAGGCTTCATTTAGAGGACACACATGACCTGAGTGCTACCTTAACGAACAGGACGGGGCAGAACGGGCTGAGAGTGGCGCTGGCTCACAGGGAGCCGAGAACTTTCTGTGTCTGGCTGGAACCACTTCTGCTTGGGCCCTGGGAGCAGTTCCTGGTGCGACGAGCCCTTCAGAGTTTTCTGAACAAAACTGTCTTCTCTTTGGGGCTGATCGCTGTGCTCATGCCTTCTACCTCCAACATTAGCATCTTCATGAAATCGAGTTAAAATTGCTACCAAGAGCTACCTTCAGTGGAAAATACGTCACAGAAGATGCCCAGGCAGCCCAGAGCAGGTGTGGATGGGGAAATGCTGCTGGTCATCCTGACCAGTGACCCAGTGTCTTCCCAGGGGGATGCAGAGATGAGGTCGGCAGAAGCTGAAGGCACATTGTCTGTTCCAGAGCCCGAACCCCAGGAAGACCTGGCGATCTGACCCTTGCAGCTGGCTGGGCCCATGTGCTCTGAGGGGGGTGTGGGTCAGTTGTGTGGTCTGGCTGCAGCACCAATGCTTAAGAGACAAGCTCTGAATGAGGAAACCAGCTCTCCCTTGAGGGTCAGCCTCCATCCTCTCTCAGTTCCTTCCATAGGTGTGGTGGTGATAGTTTAGAGAATGAGGCCATGCAACCTCAGGGGCCCGATGTGGGGGGACCCTGGTCCATGCATGTCAGTACCTTTTATTTGAAAAGATTCTCCACACAGACTTCCTCCCAGCATTATCTGAAATAAATACTATTGAGCATCTCTCAAGTGCCAGATCCTGTGTCAGGCATGTAGGATGTCTACAAACAGACAAACTAACAAGAGGATCTTCATCCTTGAAGACTTTGCCTCGACTTCAGGGCCTGCCTCACGCCCCTTGGAAGGATGGCACTGCAATTTTTTTCACTCTCTGCTTACCGCTGGACCCTTAGATTCTACCTTACTTTTTATCAGAATAAACAAGACAGCCATCAGCATCTTGGTGTGGAGGAACTCTGGAACCAGAAATTAGCCTGCAGCCAGGGCAGCTGAGAGCCGATAGACAGCTGGTGCAGTGGGACACAGGGCTCGGGATGGCCTCCGGTGCTGACGGGGGCCGAGCATCAGTTACCCACAGTCCCACTTCAGTGTCCTCATGGGAAAAATCTGCAAGTTAGACCAAATCTCCAAACGCTCTCTCGAGCTGACACTCTGTGTCAGGCTCTGCAACACCTTTCAGGATTCCTCCATGAAGTCTGGAGTGATGGTTTTGGAAAGGGTTTTAGTGATGGGCTATATTCAGCCTCAGATCTGCCAAATTTTCCAGAGACCTTCCTTGATGAAACCTCATGAGCCAGTCAGCCAACCCGGAATAGCCATGTGTGGACTCTGCAGACAGCTCACCCGTGTGACCCTGGGGCTGTCTGTGGGTCACCCTTCAGGTCTAGATGGGTCTCGGGGAGCAAGAGGAGCTCCAGATACTCACCAAGAAGGCCACCTGGGCTGTGCAAGCACTGAACCAGCCTCTTCCCTCACCACCCCGAGCACATGCTCACGACTCCTCCCTGGACCCTGGGCCCCCAGGGCACGGCCAGCGCAGCCAGTGCCATGAGGGCGCTAAATACTGTCAAGTAATCATTGCAAACATCCTAAGGGTGTCGGGCCGGGAGGGGCTGCGAACGGGGAAGAGAGGTGTCACTCAGTCTGCAGGTTTTCCAGAGGAGAGTTACCCTCCCGAACAAGCACGGCCCAGAATCTCCTCCCCCAGCAGTTTCCACCAGGACTGGGGTGTGCCCATCCTGCCTCCACTTACAGAAAGCTCGAGGACCTCCAATCTGATCACAGCATCTCGGTTAAGTGTCCCCTGCGGCTCCTGTCCTCAACGGGGGTACCAGCCCCCTCAGCTTTGTACATCGGCCTCCTCAGTCTGGCCCCCACCCGCCTCTCACTGCCCACACAGCCCCTCAGAGCCCCTTCACATTCCAGGTGTGGTCCCAGCTCCCTTCACCTGACAAACCCTCATCCCCACCTGCCGCCAAGGTCCTACCTCTAGGAGCACCTCCTTGACGCTGAGACGAAACCTACACAGCACCTCTATGCACCCCACACCCTGGCCTGGCTTCCCGACTGGCCCTGCGGTCCTGTCTGCATTTCTCGTAAGTCTGTCACCTTCCTGTGGTTACAAGCTCTTGAGGGGGAAATCCAGAGATGTGGATGCAAATACCCAGTATCACGGCCTGTACTCAGGACAGGCATTACAGGAGAAGCTCAGAAGCAGAAGGTGAGACAGATACGCCCAGGGTCCCCGTGCTCCTGTCACCCCCAGGGAGGGTGCAGAGCCCAAACAGCCTCCAACACGTGGGGAGTAGGGTCGGGCTTGGGCATCACAGCCTGAGGTCTGAGGCAGCAATTCAGGGAGTCACCTGGAAGCCCCGGTCACCCTGAGGGAAATCGGGCTAACGCTTCTGAGGCCTGCGGCGTCAGGGCCGTCTAATAGGACACGCGGCTCACCTCTCCACAGGTTTCATTTTGTGTCTGCGGGCCTGGCACACTGCGGTCATTAAAACTCTGTGCTTAAAGAAAGGACAGTGTGTCCAATGACCAGGTCCAGGGGGCCCCTTGGCCCCATAGGAATGGTCCTGGTTGAGTCTGTCCCAAATGTGAACACCACAGTCGGCTTCCAGGGGCCCAGTCAAGCGCCCTGGTCCTCTTCAGCAGCCCCCAGGCTGCCACCACCAGAGGCTGGGCGCACAGGCTTCAATGCCCTTGCCAGGCCAGAATCTGAGCTCCAAGCACACAGATGCCACAGGGTTTGGGGGACCCTGTCAGCTCACAGGCGCTCCTTTTTGGGCTCATTTATTTCCCTATTTTGGTGTCTTTTCTCATGTTTTCTCTTAGAACTGGGATGAGGATTCTGGAAGGAGGTTCTTGGCAAAATACTCACGTGAGGTTTCCACTTGAATTCACACAACCCTCTGCAGCGTCACCCAGGGTGACATCCAGATAAGAACGTCAGAGACAAATGGGCTAACTAAAAAGTCTTTTCTGTTGTTGGGCTACAGCCCCTTTTAGAGGAATAATGCAAGGTTTGGTCTAAGAGAGCCACGAAGTTGATCCCAGGGTCAGAGGCAGGACGAGGCACGTGCGAGTTGTTTCAGGTAATGAAAGCCCCTCGCAGAGAACACATCGGCAAGACCCTCCTGGTGACCGAGGGGAAAGCGTGTGCTGGCCTCTGTGTTCTTTTCATTGATGAAAGAAGGCAGAGCGAGCAGCAGAGAAATCAAGGGAACCCTAAGATCCAAGTGGCTGGAGAGAAGTCGTCCCAGAACTCCGGTCATAAGTGAACGTCACAGGCTCTTCAAGAACAAAGGAGACTGAGCAGGGGTCTCTGAATCGCCATCTCAAGCTCCCTTCTCCGCCTCTGCCCAGCTGCTGGTGGTTCCCTGCGGTGTGTTTAAGAAGCTGTTGAGAGGGACGTGAAATAGGAACCAGCCTGCATTGTCGCCCCTGCACACGAGCACCCTGATGGTGGGAGTGGGGGCCAGAACTCCCCTGAGAGAGCTGGTGGCAGGAAGCCAGGCGGGCAGCAGGCCTCGGGGGCAGAGGAGAGGGCAGCTTCTCACATGTGAGCATCTCGGGGACGTTTGTCTCTGGGGAATCTCATGGGAAGTTGTCCCCGTCGACCTGCTGGAGCAGGAAGAAGAGGTCTGTGCAGCCGGTGCTGAGGCAGGCCGGAGAATGTGCGCTTTTGCAGACACCCCTGCTTCAGGTCTGGAAACCCCACCCGAGGCGGATTAGGGCCCTCAGCCTGCAAGCTTGATTTTCCCAAGGATTCCAGGGGCCACTTGACCTTCCCAGTTCCCACCTGCTCTCTGGCTTTCTTTGCCAGGCCATCATCCTGAGAGCATGTCCAAATGTCCATGCCTTTGCTCACGCTGCATAGCTCTTGAGTAAACAGCTGCCATTTTGATGGATATCATCTGTCCTTATTGCTGTGGGTTTTTCCTGGCTTCTGGCAAATATTTACCGGATTTATCAACTAGAAGATACAGTTGTCATTTATGACACCATTATTCTGCCATCACGTGGGTCTGGCCTCTGAAAGGTAACCTCTGTATATCCCAGGATTTCTCACTGGGCTTGAACATTTCACTCCAGGATAATACTGGGCCTGGGAACGTGAAAGCCAGCGATTTCACTGAGCTTTATTTAACCTTCTGTTATAAAAAGAAAAATAAATTTTCCATCATTTTAAAAGATGAATTCAAGTTAATGAACCTAGAAACATTGATTAAGCCATCAAATGGGGACATGCTTTACCCTTACCGGTAACTATGACCAGAAATAATAGCAGCATTTGGTTAGTTAGTGCCCAGCTCTAAAAAGAATCGTTGGACCATAAAAATAAACCTTCAGTAATATATGAGGAACTCCTGTAACTCAACATCAAAAACCAACAACCCAGTTCAAAAATGGGCAAAGGACTTGAATACACGTTTCTCCAAAGAAGATACACAAATGGCCAATAAGCACATGATAAAATTCTCAGCATCTGTAATCATTAGGGAAATTCGAATCAAAACCACGATGAGATGTCCCCTCACACCCATCGATGGTTCTTATCCAAAAACCAGAAAACAAGTGTTTATGGGGATGTGGAGAAATTGGATTTCTCGTGCATTGTTGGGGGAAATGTAAAATGGTGCAGCCGCTGTGGAAAACAGCTCGGAGGGTCCTCAAAAAATTAAAAGTAGAATTACCATATGACCCAGCAGTTCCACTTCTGGGTATACACACAAAAGAATTGAAAGAAGGATCTCAGAGAGATATTTGTACACTCATTTTCATGGCAGCATTATGCACAATAGGTAAAATGTGGAAGCAACAAAGTGTCCCTCAACAGAGGAGTGGATAAGCAAAATGTGGTCCATCCGTACACACAATGGAATATCATTCAGCCTTGAAAAGGAAGGAAATTCTGACCCAAACTATGACATGGATGAGCCTTGAGTACATCATGTTCAGTGAAAAAAGCCAGTCACAAAATGACAAATACTGTGTGATTCCACTTATATGACAGACACAGAAAGCAGGATGGTGGGTGCCAGGAGCTGGGTAGGGGGTGGGCAGTTAGTGCTTAATGGGGACAGAGCTTCCGTTTGGGAAGGTGAAAAGTTCTGGAGACGGTGGTGGTGATGGCTGCGCAACAGTGCAAAGGTGCTTAACGCCACAGAACTGTGCACTTAGAAGTGCCTAAGATGGTAAATTTCACGTTCTGTATTTTACCACAGTAGAAAAGAGCCTTTGAGACCAGCTCAGGGGCTGGGGGCGCCCGTTGGAGACAGACAGGAGGGAGGCCGTCCTGAAGACAGGGCCAGCCCCGTTGCCTCCAGATGGAAACCAGCCGGGGGTGAGGCCCCAAAGAGCGCGAAGACAGGCTCGTCCTTCATTAGACCGCTCCTCTCCACCTGACTTTCTCCACTTCCTCCGTGTCTGCGTTTCTAACCTGAGAGTCATGGGGGCTGCAGGCGTCTGGAGCAGACACCCGAGAGCGGGGCAGGACAGGTGTGACCCGACCATCACGTGCCAGCATCTCTTCGGCCCCACCATCACCCACTGCGGGCCCCTCAGCTTCTGCCTTGGTTCTTCCGGCCGTGGACACGTTGTGAAAAATGAAGCAGATTAACTGAGCATCATAAAAAGAAATATAACATTCACAGTTGGGCAGAGTCTGCATTTTAAAATGTCAGATAGAACCTAATAAATCTACTAACTTAACACGAGCCAAACAAAAGTCCAAAGGCGTTCCACTCCTACCCAGGGAATGGACAGAATGAAGCTAGAGGACATCTGGGAGATAAATACATGAAAACAGAGAAACTTTCCAGTCTGAAGTAGACGAAAGAGATGGAGAATGAAACGCCTCACCCCACCCTCTCCTAAGTGACCCCTCCATTCACCCCTTCTCAAATCCCCCAGCTGAGGGTGCCACCTGTGCTGCTGGGACCTGACCTATTAAACAATGTTACACGTTCATATACTGTTCGCATTTTATAAACAAATCACCGGGGGCAGAATTACACACATTAGTAAAGAGTTTGAGGAGAGAAATTAGGAAAAATTCCTACCCTCGACATACCCTCCACATTCGCCGCAGCTGACTCGCCTCCTCGACTCTGACCCGCACTGCCATAAAGACCCAGGACCAGGGATGCAGATGCACCCGGGGCCACAGTAACTGCTGAGAGACTTGCTCGAGCCACTCTCTGCCCTCTGCTCTCTGTGCTGCTTCAGCCTGGACGATTGGGGCACCGGGGTCAGAGGACGTGGGAACCAAATGGGCTGAAACGAGAGGGGTGAAGAGGTGGGGTCGGTGCTTTCCCACGCACCCAAATGCCAGCTGCCCCTTCCCATCCCCATCCTGCCACTGGGCCCAACGCCCAGCATCTTGTCCAATTTCCACAGAATTACCACTCACGTAAAGCCATTGTGAGCAGCACGCAAGTTACTGGCAATTCCGTAGGCGAGCTGGAAGTGGGGGTTATTTTGCACAGAGATGGAAGTGGCTGGAACTATTCAAAAACCTGTGAATCTTTTGACACAGGAAGAGCTTTGGGCCCAGTGACCTGGTGTGGAGCGAAAACAGGGGAGGTTCGTCCCTCCGTCACCCACCACCAGCCTCCCAGCTTTGGGGTCAGGCCTTTGTGGAGCACTGAGTTCTCCTGACATGCGGCGAAAGCGCTCCTGACGCCTACGGAGGGCAGAGAGCTGACAGAGAGGAGCCCCCAGTGGGGTGGGGTGCATGGGGGGGTGGCCAGGCCCCCAGGGGATTGGGAAGAACAGGAAGTCCCCAGCTGTGTAGACCTGAGACATTTGGGTTAGACCAACGTAAGCCGTGGCAATAATGTGTTAGGCAGAAAAACCAAGAGCCAGGAAAAAAAGTTTCGTTCCCAAAATAAACTTCTTTGTTTCCTCTCAAAGACTAAGACATGCAAGGGCCTGTAAATGACCCAAAGGAGCGTCAGCGGACGGCGCAGCCTCAGGCTCAGGACATACGGCCCAGCCCAGGACAGCTCCCGATCACTCAGACTCATGTGAGGGGAATGCACATTCCCATCACAGAGAGCCTTCCAACACTCAGACTCCATTCTGTGTCACTTTCGAGGGTTCTTCAGACTTGCACAGCCAAGTTTTGCATTTCCAACTAAGCTAAGTTTTAAAGGACACAGACGTGAAAAGACATTTATGATAAGGAGATCAGATGCCTTTGCAAAGAGCATAGCTGGTGCCAAGCCACCATGACCGTCGGGAGAACAGCACTAACTGAGGGACGGGCAGCCCTGCAGCGCAGCACAGCCCAGCCACGCTCTGAGACCAGAAGCTCCACTCGCAAAGGGCAGCATTCATCCTGCGGGTGACGGGTGGCTGACAAACGACATTGCATTTTTAGCTGTTTCTAGGACCCATTCTCTGAAAACAGAATTGTAACTGCAAGGTGGTCTGTGCTTTTGCGTGTTGTTGGTCTAATCGTGTGTCCACCATGAGTCTGGCTGTCACTCAGCAGATGCTGGCTGGGAAGCTCTGTGTGCAGATGCCATCCCAGTGCTGGTCATCAGTGACAAAGCCCCAGGCTCGCCGCCCTGTCAGTGCTCGCTGCCCATGACGGGGAGTGGGATGCTAAACAGTGAACTGCACCTGAAATCACGAGTCGCGGTGATGCTGGGGTGCAGAGCGGAGGTCGAGAGCGAACAGGATGGAAGCCAGAGGGAGCCTCTCGGAGGAGGTGTCGAGCTGAGAGGTAAAGGAGGCAAACGAACCAGCCACGCAAGCAAAGGTGTGTGCACACGTGCACATGTAAATGTGTGAGCACGTGTGTTTCTGTGCCCGTGTGTATGTATGTGAGTGTGTGTTTGCACGAATGTGTGCGCATACATGAGAGTGTGTGCACATGGGCATTTGTGTGTATGCATGTAGGTGTGTGTGTGTGGAAGGGGCTCCACGCCGGCTTGTTATATAATGACATGGAAGGTTTCCCATGACGGAGGGTTTGAGGACAGTCAGCTGGCGATTCTGCGGAAGCGCCTGCAGACTGCGAGGTCTGCCCAACGCTAATATTCTGAAATTTAACACACGTTATTTTCCATTATCAGGAGAATCTTCAATGCTTAAAAAAACACTACTGTGTAAATTAGAAACGCCTTTTCTAGACCACAGAAAAATTAACTGGGGCCATCATTTTTTAATGTATGTTGTTAAGCTTTCATTCCCCTGGGATATAAATGCTTTTAATTTGGAATGTCTCTTCCAGGAGCTGATCTTAATTTTCTCCCACTGTGAAAGTTAATGTTTGCCTTAGGAGAGAGTTCACACTTGTCACCAAAGGACAGGAAAGGCTTCATCTCAGGACCACGACGAACTCAAGATAATGTAAATGATTTGGTGACATTTTTAATACAGAAGTTTTGATCATTGTTAGTAGAAGGGAAAACATTTAAAAACATTAACCGGCCAGCCCCGGAGCATAGTGGTTAAGTTCAGCACGCTCTGCTTCAGCTGCCCAGGGTTCACACGTTCAGATCCTGGGTGCAGACCTACTCCACTTGTCAGCCACGCTGTAGTGGCAACCCACATGTAAAGTGGAGGAAGACTGGTACAGATGTTAGCTCAGGGCTAATCTTCCTCAGAAAGAAAACAAAAACCATTAACAACAAAATGGGCAACCTTTTGCATTTTCCCTTTTAGATTTGCACATTGTTGTGTTTGTTCTAAACAAAGTATTGCCTCCCTGTTTCAAATTTCCTCTCACTTCTTGTCCTTTCTCCTGCACTACTGTTTTCAGAAGATGTCCCCTGGCATTCAGGTGGTCTAAGTAAAGAAAGCAGTGTAACTGATCCGTCTGACTCGAGAAAAGGCACATTAGGGCCCAGTTTCCTGAAGTGGATTCCTCCAAACACTGACCCCTCTGAGAGATTAGTAGGTAATATGAATGGGAAAGCGATGGGCCCTGTGGTGTGAGGAATTTCAATTTACTCTATCACCTATTAATTTATTATGTACATATTTGTACATATAATTTGCACATTATTTTTATTACTTTATTACTCTATTTCTTTTTGAAGATTCACACTCCACATTAACCCACTAAAGTCTCTGAGAAGTCCTGCAATACAATAAGCTCTTTAACTAGCTTTAGTCCAGTATTTCCAAAACTCATTGTATTTCATTGAATCTAAGAAGCCATTGATTGAAAACATCATGAATATTTTGTGTACTAAGAGAGAACAAATAATCACTGCTAAGTAAACCATGACGTGTGCAATTATGACACATTACGACTTTAATAACGTGAAGATCTTCAAATGAGCATCTCAGAATCTACTGAAATACATTCATTCATGGCATGTATCAGTTATCTGTTGCTGCAAAGCACATCGTACCAAAAAAGAAGTGGCCTAAAACAGTCTGTTCGCTTTCTCATAACTCTGTGGGTCAGCAGGTGGGTTGGGTTCAGCTGGGGGCTCCCCTGTTCTCTGTGCTGGGCCCCCCTCACAGCTGCAGACATCTGCAGCTCAGCTGGGGACGGCTGGTCAGAGATGCCCGTGCCCACATCTGCTGAATGAGCTTGGGCAGGCTCCACGTGGCCTCTCCAGAAGACTAGCTCATGGCTGTTCACAACACGGCCTCGGGGTTCCAAACACAGCCAGAAGAGGGAAAGCTTCAGTGTGCTGCCTTTTCAAGCCTCTGCTTTGCTTAGGTTATATTTGCTACTATCACATTAGCCTAAGCAAACTGTGTGGCCACACTAGGTTCAGGGGTGAAGAAACAAGTTTACCTCTTGATGGGAAGAGCAGCAAAGCCACACTGAAAGAGACAAGCTTACAGATGGGAGGAATTATTTCTGTCATCTTTCCACACGTGAATCTTTGGGTTTTTTTAATAAGATGCCTCTTAACATTTCATACATTATAGTTTAGAAAAATCTCTGGGAGAACAACTGAGTCTATGAGACAAGACAGGTATGTATTTCGGACTCTGTTAATAGTTGACACCATCTACCAAAGAGATGTCAGTGTCTTTAATTTCACCCGACTGACAAGCCAACAATCTAACCTGTTACTGCTTCATGGAGACTGGTAGAAGACACGAGACTCCTGGGTCAGAGACAAAGGATGTTACTATTCATCACAAAGCAAGCAGCGTGAGCACCATATTGACACTGGCTCCCCATGCCCCCAAGACCCACAGGTATGACATGGAGGGGCACGAGTGGGTGCCACACACACCGTGGGTTTCCACTGCAGCTGAGAACAGCAAGCTTGGGGAATCTACTGCTTTTCCAGTGAGCAGTAAGCAGGCCTGTTCTTTGTCCAGAGGGAGACGTTAACTCATTCCTGGGGGTTGGTCCCTGCAAACACAACCCTGAGAAACGGTCCAAGGAAAGATCAGTCAGAGCCTTGAATCCTTGGCACACCCGCAAAAAACATGCAGACTCTCAGGACGGGGCAGAGTGCCTCCCCGCTCAAGAAGACTGTGCCTTGACGCCCTGCCCACGCCACAGTGCTAGGTGAGGTGGAGGGGCCGGCCAGACCCTCTCTCTATCCTCCGGCAGCCAGGGAGTAATCATGTGACTTGGGCTTAGTTAATTGAATGCTTCTGTGGAGACGGTTGAGAAGCTGCCAAACAGAGAGAGAGAGGTGGTGAGCTTCCCCTTGCACTGTTGGTGTCCAGAATCCAGCGGCACGGGCAGAGTGCAGTGTCCAGAGGTAGAAATAGATGTCCAAAGACATGACATCAGCTGCAACGCCCTAGTGAAACCGTCCCTGTCCCCAGATCCCTGGGCTCCCGTCCCTGCCCCCAGCTCCCTGGGCTCCTGTCCCTGCCCCCAGCTCCCTGGGCTCCCGTCCCTGCCCCAAGCTCCCTGGGCTCCTGTCTGCCCTCATCTTGCTCTCCAGCAGTCTCACCGATGCTGTCGGCTACCCAAATGTTCATTATAAATCTCCTTTCTGTTTAAAACAGCCCTGGTGATATTTAGAACCAAGAGAAAGCTTCCTTTAATGTGTATTTGACATTTTGATGCAATCTTTTTGATGCCAGCAACATATTGAAACAACCTAAAAGACAAGCCATGAAATAGTTTGCTTTAAATATATATATTACTGTGTAAGATGTACAGCAGATATCAAGCCCTGAGCCTCAGGGGTAAAGTGGGAGGTGGGATCAGATTGGAAGGGCGCTCAAGAGGAAGTCAAGCCTTAGAAACATGAGCTTCCTGTTCATTAGCATAAAAGTATTTTTATATAAACAGGGCTAACTCACCCCAGGAAGGACGTCTGGACATCACATCAGAAAGGTGCACTCAAGACAAGGAAGGATATCCAAACGGCCCAGAGCGTGATGACAGGCTGTAGGACCGACATCTGAGGCCAAGGAGGGGCCACAGCAGGGGGAGACGTGATTGCTGGGTCAAGAGGGAGGACAGCAGGAGATTGGGGAGGAAGTGACCATTCTGAGAAGAGTCCATCTCAGGAGCCACCGTGGTTGCACGTGGACAGGAAAGCTTCCAACCCTCCAGAGCTAAAGAGCTTCGTGAGACTAAAGGGCTGGAGAGTGGGAAGTGGTGTAGACTGATCGAGGACCAGAGCACGGGGCAGGGGCCCTTGACCAACATGGAAAACAGAGGGAGCACGTGCAAGTGGCCCTCCCTGCGTTCATCTGAGTCAAGCCACCTGAGTAGTGTGAAGTCATGCCTGGGCTCGAATCAGGGGTCCACAGTTCATCCCCCCGAGTTCCAGGTCTGATAGAGGCTGAGTGTTTCGTCTCTACTGGTCTTCCTATGAATCAAATACAAACACAAATATAAATACAAATGTTGGAGGCTCTGCAGGGCGACCAAACGCAGAAAGGCTTTGGAGATTCGGCCTTTGGGAGAAGAAACCACACCAGGTAGGCCGCCTGCTGGCACGGCTTTCCCCTGAGAGAAACAGAACGGAAGTACCGTCTCTATGAGGGCTTCCAGGGAAGCTGAAAATTGAGGGAGGAAATTCTCGAAAGGATAGAAGCACCGGGAGCCCCCAAATCTGGGTTTAAACTCCCTCAGACCCTTGGCTGCCCCCTGAACTGCACAGGCATGGCTGATTCCAAGGAGCGAGGGGAGAGAGAGCAGCTGAAGCCTGGAAGAGCCGGGCAGAGGCCCATCTGCGGCAGACCACAGGGGAGAAATTCTGGAGCTCAAATATCATGGAGTTCAGGGGCTTGATACACACTTTCCACTGAAACCCCAGAGGAACCGTGCCTTGGGAGTAAAGGCTGCAAGCCAGTGCTAAGGAATTCATGCTACAACTAAGGGAAAAACTAAAATAGACCTGTCCTAACAAACTGTGAAACCAGGCCTCCACAAGTTCAAGATGACCTGCCAGCAATTTAACTGCCCCCAGGACACAGCTCAACACTCTTCAGAGGAAGCTCAAAGAGTCTCCGTGACGCATCAATCACAGCATTGAGGACACAACCGAAAGCTCCTGAGGAAGCGGGAAGGCGTGTCTGATAGTAAGAGAAAAATCAGTCAATAGAAAGAAACCCACCGATGACCCCGAGGCTCTAATTAGTAAAAGCACTTTAAAATAACTGTGATAAATGTATTAAAGATTCTACAGGAAAAAGATAGATATAATGAGTAGGAAATTTCAGAAGAGATTTAGAAACTTAAAATAAGGATATTCTAGACATTAAAAATATAGCTTCTAAGATCAAAAATTCATTGATTGGGATCAACATCAGATTATTGAAACACAGAGAAAAGATTTTTAAAAAATGTACAGAACCCTAAATGACCTGTGGACAGTATCAAATGGTATACAAATATATAGTTAGAGTCCCAGACAGAGAAAGACACAGAGAGAGAGACACAGAGACACAGAGAGACAGAGAGAAACCAGGAGGGAGATGGAGAGAGAGGGAATGGTGAATTTAAAAATACTGAGAGAAACTGTTGAAGAGTATTCAATGATACTGGTTAGAGATAGTCAGGCAGACTTTATTCGGGGCCATCACAAAAGGTCTAGGGACCATGTGGACTTTTGCAGCAGGAGAAAGAGATTGGGCTCAACTGGGAATACAGCATGGGAGGTGGGAATTCACAGCTGATGAGCAGGTGCGGTCAGTGGATTACTAACAGGAAACATCAGAGGTGAGGCAGGACTCTGGCTAAACCAACCTGACAGGATCTTTCTGCAGACAAGTGTGATCAGACCTCAGCAGGGGCTGGTGGGGCATGAGGAGCCTGATCAGATATGGAGGGCAGGGGGTTCTGGTTAAACTGACTTAGCAGGTTCTCCCTAAAACTGAATTTTACAAGGAAATGCACAGAAGGGCCTAGGAGAAGATTCAGGAGCCTGCCTAAAGTCTGGTCAAGCAAAGAATCTTTGTCAAAATAATGTCCAAAATATTTCCAAATTTGATCAAATGCAGCAATCCAGAGATCCAGGAAACCAGGAGGCATAAGCCAATAAAACATCTAATCACATCATAGTCAAACCATGGGGGTAGGGGGTGGGGTATTATATGGAGGAATAGAAACATAAGAACGACAAATGGCTTCTTGTCAGAAACAACGAAGGCCAAAAGAAAATGGAATAACATCTTTAAAGTACTGAGAGAAAAAAACGTCAATCCAGAATTTTATAGAGGAAGAAATATCTTCCAAAAACGAAAGCAACATAAAGATGATTTCAGACATACAGCCTCTCCCCCCAGACTACACGGAGTAGGTGGCTCACACGTGCACCCCAGCAGCGTGCAGCGGGGCCCAGGAGAAGGGGGCGCGTTCCGCGGGAAGGGATGAGATCCGGCCTCCGCCTCCGGGAGCGCCTGGTGAGCCCAAGTCGGCCATGGCGGATGTGGCCACCACCCCTGTCTGGTCCCAGTGTTAGTTCCAGGTAATATTAGCGGGAAATGTCTTTGGGAATGACCTTTTTGTTTTAAAACTCCAAAGCAATGTAATCATACTTCAGTTATGGAAATAACATAGATCAGTCCACAGGGGGTCTTTAGACAGTGTCCACAGCTCAGACTCTTGTCATAGTCACACTGTATGCGGTGTCCCCCCCCCACCCCCAGTCAGTGTCCACAACCGGCGGTGCCCACCTGGAGGACACTATTTCCAATAGCAAATGCTTACAAAACGTCCTGAGGAAATACAAGCAGAAAATAAGATAGAAAAAAAGAGAAAAACGAAGCCCAAGAGCCCTCTAGCGTCAGGCCTGCTCTCGGCGCTTCCCCCAGCGGGTGTGCAAGGCGCCGGGGATGGGGGATCCACCTGCGGCGCCGCCGGGACGGCTGTAGCCAGCGGGCGCTCCCAGCCCAGAACGCGACCACCGCGCCAGCCCCTCGGACACAGCCGCCATCCCACAGGACAGACCCCGCCTCGGAGGTGTGGACGGTACCGGTACCGGGTGGCCGCCGCGCTCAGCTTAACCCAGCATCCTGGCTGACGGCCTCGGCGCTGCCCGCGGGCTGTGCCCCCCGTGGGGACGGGGGAGGGAGCGGCGGCACCTGCCCCAGGGCTCCCCGCAGCGCAGGAGGGGAGGGGACCAGGCGGGCAATGCGGTCCGGTCGTCTCTGGCCTGCGGCTGCGGACGAGGCTCCAGCGCCCCGACCTCGGCTTCCCGCAGGCAGAAGGGCGCCGACAGGACCACCCGTGCCCGCAGGACGCGGACCGCAGCGCAGCGGGCACGGGGGGCGCCCACGGCCGCCCTGGTGGAGACGCCGCCGCGTCCCGCGCTCCGGGAACTATCGGATGTGCCAAATTAAGGGGCAGACCCCAACTTTACAGAGTAACTCCTGCAGGAGCCCCACACAGAAGCCATCTAAAAACTCAAGGTTTCCTCTAGGGAAAAACAGCTACCTTTCTAACCTAAAAGTAGTGTATTTTATCATTTTAACTTAGGGGAAAATCTAGATTCCTACTAACCACTAATGCTTTCACTAAATAACGAGACGCTTCCATGGGCGACAGAAGTTCAATTACAACTGGGCCCCTCACATGTCACGCTGAAAGGAGAGAACTTTCTTTCATTTCTAATTTTTCTCTTACATTTTCTTGTTCGAACCTTTGAAGATGCTGTGTCGACACAACATCTGAGCACATCCGCTGGACATTGGGAGGACCAACATCACAGGCCAACCACCAAACCCACTAAGCTCCTTCATTCTTGGACTTCCTGAGTGCCTACTATGCGCCGGATGCTGTTCTAGGCAAGAAAGGAGGCAGACAGTAAACCAGACCCGTGAGCCGCAGGAGCAGCAGGTGGCAAGTCCCATGGACTATAGAGGCGAGTTCACCAGGAGGACAGAAGCACCAGCCATGAGGAACAGGGCACCACTGAGCTGACTCATGGGCACGCCTCGTTGCCGACAGTGCCCCCACCCCTGCAGGAGGCAACCAGAGAACCTTTAAAGGCAGTTTCATTTTAGGCTTTCCCCCTGTTTCTGGGTCAGTGTTTGTTGTTCTGTTGCTGTAGAAACACCAAAACTCCAGATTCTTTTTGACTAATAAATAGATTTCTTATGCATGACCATAAGCCACAATATGCTAATGGATTTGGTCTTTTCTTTTTTCAAGTTAAATAACCATATTAACCATAATTTAACTACATCCTTAACTGTTCTTCAGAATTAACGTAATAAGGCTTACACAGATCTATTTCTTACCACGTGCGAGAAATTGTGCTAACACTTGACGTGGATTGTTTCATTTAACCTGCCTCACAAGTGCATGGGGGAGACACGTTACTGCCCCAGTTCCTTAAGGAAGCCCGTTGTGGGGGGGCACACGGCACCGAGAGGTTGAACACCTTGCCCACACTGCACAGCAGACTGGGCAGAGCGTGGTCTGAGCCCACCTGTGCCTGACTGCAGTCTCTACACCCTTACCCACTGCGATGTCTGGACGCCGTTTAACCATCACTTTAGAACCACAGGATGCTGGAGCAAGTCAGAAAACAGGCCAAAAAAATCAATGTATTACTAAATCCCTGAGTGCCATTTTCCTTGTCAAATCCAGTAGAAATTAATGTCTCTTACATTTTAGGAAAGGTGATAAGACAAGCAGTTTATCTGTCCATTGTCATGAGAATAAAAAAACATGGTGGGTGGGGTGGGGCTCGTCATAGCCACTGGGCAGGATGCCCCATGAGGAGGAATACTTGTCAGATGCTCCATAAGGGCTCCAACCTTGAATAAGGGATGCCTGCGGACACACACGCACACACGTGTCTACGTATATAAACCCACACAATAGGAGACATAATGAAAGTCGTGGGAACCAAGCAGGCCTCAAACGTGAGAGCAGCAGGTGGCTCACGTCCGGGAAGGTCAGTCACTTCTGCCAATGCTGCCTAGATGGGGAATCGGCTAAATGGCCAGATCGTCTAAGGGAGACTCTTATTCATGGAAACTAATAGGAAGTTGTGGCCACCACACTGGAGCACATAGAGTCCAGCTCCACCCTTGAGCAGGAGATGACGGGATTCAGAAAACCCCAAAAAGGCACACCCATGCACACGCGCACACACACACAGGCACAGAGTTGTCCATGCCTTCTGGGCAGGGAATTGGGGACTGGCTGCAGAACGGCTGTAGATACCGTGGCACAGTCAGCAGCGTGACCGAGCGGGGCTTCTCAGACCCCAGGAGGAGACTGCCACTCCACGCCACCTCCGTGGGAAGTCCACCACTCCCGGTGCAGATACTTCAAGCATTTGCTAATTATAACACACTGCCTAGTGGCCTGCGGAATCATTGCTTCAGTGTCCCTTTGGGCAACCCCTGCTCTGGACACAACGTGAGTGTGGCCTCTTTTATGACCCAGAGTGCCCATGACGACAAGATTTTGCCATGAGAGGACCTGAGAAGTTAATTTGGCCAGACACACAGCAGGGCCTAATCTGAGCATGAGCTTCATCTGTCTTGGCCCAGCGTTCACCTCCACTAATTCTAGTTGATCTCACCCTTTTGTAAATAAACCTTTTCCTGGAGAAATTGCTTAGTTTGTTAGGACAAAGCCAGCCTGCCATTTATTTCAAGGCCCATCAATTATGCACACACCATACTTAAGGCTAAGCATTTGCTTGTTCTTGTTGTTGAGCTGAAATTGCAAGAAAACTTGATGTGAATTTATGAGAACACCCACGTGTCGGTCGTGGCTAAGGCATGGCGCCCATCCTCAAGGAAACACAGTCGTTGATAATGAGTAAGGCGGCCGGGATGATACTGTTAAAGATAAAATTTAGGCCCCTCCTGTGTGGTTTGGAGCAGAAATCCTGACTTAGACTTTACAGAACAGGACCTCTCTTCTCCAGCCCTCAGTGAAGAGCCTGATCAAATAAGGCTGGGTGACTCTTTGAATATAGTGTGAAGAAAAAGAGATCGGATCTTATTTTTCTAAACCATTTCTGGTTGGAGACAGAATGTATGAGTTATGCCCTTTTGTAAAGTAACCACAGAGAAGCATGAACATTTCCTTTAAAAAAGATGGTTAGAACATACACAAAAACAGTCCAGAAATTAGCCATCGAAATACAGATAGATTTACCAAGTTGTTGATGAAATAAAGGGTCCAGTAATATTAGTGAAGGAGTTTATTCCATAATCTAAGTGAGGAACTGGAGCCCCGGGAAACAGTTCAATAGAACACTCTGATGGAACTGCTCCGAGGTGTGTGGGTTTAAGGGCAGCTTGTGTATCTTTTACAAACAGTGTATGTGCAGAAAAAAACTTACAACCAGATTTCATGTATGTCAAAGGGGCAGGAGACATCTGCTCTTTCCCTGGGTTATGCATTAAAGATAACACAGACGAGGCTTTGTGGTTACACATCCAACAGGACTTGGAATGCTGTTGTTACCTCTGTGCGGGGGAGGCAAGGACCAGGGTTGTTCATTAACCCCTCGGTCTTTAAGACATGCAGCTGAGGATGTAGGAGATAGGCACCCATTGTCTGCCTCTGTTGCTGATGTCTGGAGCTGGCATCTTCAGTCACGAGGACAGGGGTTGTGAACTACGCTCTAGGACAGGCTCAGAGGGGCCCGCATGGCTGCCTCACCGCACAACACAGTTGCTTGTACTGACTTAGGCCTGTGCAGCTTGCTTGTTAGATTCACCTGTAAGACCAGGGAGAGGGGTCCCAGATTTTGTTCACAAAGTCAATCGGCAACTACAGGATCATGCTGATGCACAGAGACAGGAGCGCGGGGAAGGTTTGTCTGCTCAGAGGTGTAGACACGTTGATACAGCCCAGGAATGGGATGAAGCCCTGGGAGTGGATGAGGGAGACCCCCAGGCCGCCCGCCTGCACAGGTCAGTGAAGGCCGGCTGCTACCCCACACACACAGAGAGTCCTCGCCCTGCCTGAGATGCTGAAGGATGGCTTGTTCCGGAGCTGGGAGCAGACAGAAGAGCCCAGATCTGAGAGTGCCCGTGGACCCCTGCGTGGGTCTTCCTGTGAGTTCCCTCCCCCACACCCTGCTTCTCCCCAGCTCCGCTTTCCTCCTGAGGGGAGATTCTTGGACCAGAACATGCTGGGCATGTTCCAGCAGCGAGGGCCCTGGGCGGCATGAGGTCAGGCTGCAGACACGGACCGGACCGTGGGGAGATGGGGTCTCGGCCCAGGGGCAATGGGAAGTTGTCAAGGGCATCGAGCAAACGAGTGACGTGTCAGTTAACATTTTTTAAGCTCTTTCTGGCTGCTCAGATGACACCGTGGCCCAAACGCACTTAGTAGCAGTGGGGATGGAAAAAAGAAGTGGATTTGAGATAAATTTAGGCATGGATAAGGTATCAGAGAGATGAGGAGGAAGCGATAATAATTGGGTTCTAAGATTTCTGGCAGAGAAGACGGCGAAGCAAAGGTTTTCAGGAGAAACTGGAGCTCAGACTGGGATCCGCTGGGATTGCATCGTCTGAGCATCCGAGGGGACGGCAGGGTGGCAGTGGATGTGGGGGCAGATTTACAGACCCTCAACAGCAGGCGGGATCTCAGCCGTGGTCCTGGAGCTCCCACAGGGAGAGAATCGCCCAGAACAAGTGCCGAGGGCCGGCGTCCGGCCGCCAGGCGGAGACCCGCTGGGAAAGACGGGCAGGCCAGGGCCAGTCGACCAGGAGAGTGTGTTCCAGAATCTGAGAAGGAGAGGGGGTATAGAGGAGGGGTGTCGGCCCCGGATTAGCAGGTGGTCTGAAGGAGGTGGCACCGCGTAGATTGCTGCTAACCTGACGAAACCAAGGCCCCAGGGTGGCAGCAACGCCACATCGGCTCTCACTGAGGGAGGACGGAGGAGAAGAAGGTAGAGACGATGCCCAGGAAGCACCGACAGGTGCGCTCTGAGGGGAGTTGGGCAGCCAAGGGCCAAGGGCTGAGCAGCCGGGTGGCTGTCCTTAAGTGGCCTTTCCCTTTGTCCAGAGTGGGTCCTGAGGCTGTAGGGAAGGAGGAGGGGAGAGGAACAAAGGGCAGACCCGCACCTCTGCAGATCAGCCAGCAGGCAGGTCAGGACTGGAGGAAATGAAGCGTCTGAATCCTCCGAGACGAGTCTGTGCTTTAGATCACGCTGCCGATGAGATGACACCGTCTGACCCCTGAAGTCACTGGGAGCCTGTGCGATCCGCCTCAGGCATCTTCCAGGCTGGGACCGGTGGCCAGATGGAGGGCATAGAAGGTGAATCCCTTGGAAGTTAGCACTGGAACCCCTTCAGGCCACTTTGAACTGCCTTCAGAGCCCGACTGTGTCATCCAAGAACACAAGCCTCGAGGCTCAAAGTCTCAGCACCTGAAGAAAGCTCCCACACCGAGCCTGCGGCCTCGTGACGCTCACGGACCAGGCCCCACATGCACGCTCACACCCTTCAAAAGCCAACCCCCTTCAAAGATACGGACTTCCCAGTGACATCCAAAGGATGTGCCGGGCCTGGAGGCGTCACTGGAACAGAGATGGGCTCTCCCCGCCTCCCCCAGACGAGGACCTGCTTCCCTGGGCCCTCCTTACCACCTGCCCAGCGGGGAGGAGCAGCGAGACTGCCTGGGAAATGCTCCCAAGGAGGCAAATCCACTTCTTCGGGGCGACCAGTTACAACTTCTGTGTGAACTGGCTGAACTAAGGAGCTGAGGACCCGACTGGTCGGAGCAATAAGGTCAGCGAGCCACCCGAAGCCGCCAGAGGAGTGGATCAGTGCAGCCATCAAAGGGCCTGTGAGGTCTGGGCTGCAGCCTGGCAGCCGTGGACGGGGAGGGGGTGGAGAGTCCCTTGACTAGGGGGCAGGCGAGGAGAGAGCACTGAACGGGGTTAGAGCATCCTCAGTCCCAAGGGGCAGGAGGAACCCCTGGTGAGACTCCTTGGAGCTTATTCCCCCGCCTTTGTGTCAGTTTTTAGTTCCTGTGTGTTTCAGGCTGTTTCTAAACATGAACAAATAAACAAAAGTTCTATGGTTTCAAAGGCTGAGGAAACGCCCTGAGCCCCAGCCCCATCTGCGGTGAGGAGACCTGGAGATACGTCCCTCAGGGTACACAGCCGGTGGGTGGTGGAAAGAGGCAAAAGATCAGTGGCTGAAATCAAGAGGAGAGATGGCTCAGGAGTCACAGGCCTGAGGGAGAACAGACAGGGAGCCAGTCTGGGCAAGTCCTCACAGCTCGGTGTTCCGGCCGCCTTTCCCCCCACAGCCCACCTCCACGCGCAGCCTGGCTCCCCCACCACCCATCAACGCTGCTTCTCGTCTCAAACCCTCATTTCTGCAAACAACTTCTCCACTTCCACCTCCCCAGCCACCTCCCAGCTGCGGGAATTTTCCCTCTGAAGTCACAAATAAATGCTGGTGAGCTTCTCCACCCTCTTACGTAATGTAATGGAGCCGGGCTGAGTTGAAAATGAATAATTACAGTGTGGTCACCAATTACGGTGCTGAGGAAATGGATCTGAAATCCCAAACAATAAACTTAAAGAAGGTTTGGTATAACATCCACTCATAAATCCAGGATCATTTGCATATTGTCGACAAAAATAATCCATAACCAATCTATAAATGAAAAGTTTGGGTGAGTTTATTCTGAGCTAAAATGTGAGGATTATAACCCAGGAGAGTCTTTCCACAAAGGAACAGAGCACTCCAAAGAATTGGGGGTATACAGGATGGTTATATACCCTCAAAGAGGATGTTTCACATATGATTGAAATGTTCCCCTTACAATAGTCGCGAGACTGCACAGCGATTTATGGAAACAGCAGATAGGTCTGCTGTCTCGGTGAACACAGCAGGGTGGCAGGTCTGTTGTCTCGGGCTGGGTGGTCACAGGTGAGCGCTGCAATCAGTTCCTAGCCTAAGGAAAGATGCTTAATCTTTAAGGAGATACCAACGTTGGGAGGGGGAGGGAAGTTGCACTTTTATCTCAAGGGCCTTTGTTCTTGTCATAGGAAATGTCTAAGCAGATATACAATGCATGCTCAATGGCCACAGTCAGGCCCTTTTGGAAAAAACAAAGTCAGGCCGAATTAGGTTTATACCAAATGGCTTCCTCATATTCTCCAATATATCCCATTGCTTGCCATTTCAATTGGTCAATATAAATGAATGCACAATTCAGAAGAAAAAGAGGCTCCATTCCTGATAGGTTAAGAAAAAAGCACATAAAATGTTAAAACTTCAGTCAGCCAATTATTTGGCATTGGGAAGACAAAAGAACCTTTCAAAAGACACAAAAAATGAGTCATGCTCCCTGTTTAGATTCAGCAGTTTATTGCTACAAGACAGAAGAATGATAATGAGAAAAATAGCTCTTTAATAAACAATTATTAATAGAGTCAAGTAATCTTAGAGGTTCATTCTCAGTGAGCATCTTTCAGGCAAAAATCGTTACTCAGAGCTTTGGGAACTCCCATTAAGCCATTTAAGAACCCGCAGATAATAGATCAGGGCCTCTGTAAACTCTGCAGGTAAAAAGAATCCGTTTCCACAGTTTGTTGCAAAAGAGCTCCACAGGGATGCTGGTTAACCAGGAAAAACTATGACATTCAACACAGATACCAACAAATCATTCAATTCCATCATCACTGTGCAAATAGGGGAAATCGATGTGATCTTTCGCATCCTTCATCACCCACTTTCCACACTTACATAGTCTTAAGCTTTAACAGCCACCAATATTAACAGGTCTTTGTAGATTCTACTAATAAAACTGCAATCAGTTCATTGCTGGCTCCGTTGCATGTAAATTGGAAGCAAAAGAAATACAAATGGTTCAGCCTGCTGTGATGGTGAATGGGAGAGGTTTACACGAGAACCTGCTTGTCAGGTTTCTGCCCGTGTTTTTCTTCTCTGCGTTTTACTTTTTCTCCAGGGCCCTCTGCAGAGTGTTTATAAAACTGCCCCAAATTTAAGGTCCAGGGAGGGCACCTCACCATTCACATGGGCTTTCCTCTAGTCTCCAGGGCTACTGAGGGCAACACCCCCACCTGGGAGTGATCGGAGGGGCCGCCCTTGCTGCAGGGAGAGCCGGTCCACATCTGGCGCAGGCGGTGGGGCCGGGCGCACAGGTGGGCCCTGGATAAACGCCCAGTCGCCCCCGGCGCTGAAGAGACTATTCTGAGAAGAGCCTTCGAGTCACACTCGCATAAATGGAGGGGCAGTTTTTTGCTGGTTTACATCAGAGGCAGAGCACTGTGTTTGAAAGAGCCGATCCTGGGCAGTCTTGCCGGCAAGGCCGTGCGGCACCTGGGCAACCCTTTCCCGTCTTATAAACTGGGCAAGATGAGAGCTGCCTCTGGGCCCCGACGTGAAGGGCCACAGAGGCCGCCTGAAATCCTCAGGGTGCCATTTGAGAACAGGCAGCGTGTCCACCTCTGGACAGGCCTCCGTCGTGGCAGACCTCAGCGTGAGGCTCTCTGCCTCTCCCCTTGGAAGGGTTAGGGTCTGTGAACACACAGCTCTGTTGTGTGTGGAGGAGCCTGGAGGGGTCGTCCACAGAGGAAAGGGTTAGTTCACCCCGTCAATGTGAATGCTACATAACCAATCTATAAATCAAAATTGGGGTGAGTTTATTTTGAGCCAGACATGAGGACCATATAGCCTGGGAGAGTCCTTCCACAAAGGAAGGGAGCACTCCAAAGAAGTGGGATGCACAGAGTGGTTATATACCATCAGAGAGCATGTATCGTGTATGATTCAAACGTCCCTTTGACAATAGTCACAAGATTGCCCTGTTGGCACAGGCGATTGGTGGACACAGCAGGTGGTAGGTCTGCCGTCTGGAGCTGGGTGATCACAGGCGAGCCGGGTGGTCACAGGGTGGACGCAGCAATCAGTTCCTAGCCTAGGGAGAGATGCTTATCCTTAAGGAAATGCCAATGTGGGGGAAGCTGCACCTTTATCTTAAGGCCATCTGGTCCTGTCTTTGGGACATAGCAAATGCTTAAAGCAGATAGAAATGTATGCTCCAGGGCCATGTTAAGCCCTTTTGGAAAAAACAAGGCCACGCCAAATTAGGTTTACACCAAACGGGCTTCCTCATATACTCTAATATCCTCTTGCTTGCCGTTTGTCTATCAGATATACGGAGGGTCAAACACTGTCAAAGTGAAGTTACTGAAGCAGCTCCTCGCACAGACTCATTCAGACACTCGGTCAAGAAACGCTCACCGAGAACCACTGGGTTCAAGGGCTCTGACAGCAATAAGACGAGCAAGCTCCCCATGTCCTGGAGCTCATTTTCAAGTGAGCAGAGAGAGAAGATAAATAAATAAATAAATAAATAAATAAATAAATAAATAAATAAAAGTTCATCAAGTTGAGATGATGCCATGACATAAATAACGAGGACGATGCTTAACAAGCAGCCAGAAAGCAATTTGAAACAAAGCGACCAGGGAGGCCTCTGTGAGGAGGTGGTCTTGGGTCAGTCAGTTCTCAGTTGCAGACAGCAGAGCCCACACTGGCTGGTCTAAGCTGGAAGCACCTCTGTGAAAGGACGTTAGAGACCCCCTGGTTTATCGGAAAGGCTGGAGCAAGTCTGTGAATGGCGCCCAAGGGCTGGCACTGAGGAGGGCACCCCACGCCCTGGAGCCTGACTGTTCTGTGTTCATTTACAGAGAAACTGGTCACACTGCCAACCCCACCCTGCCTGTCCCCCGTTATCCGACCTCTGAATCAAAGGTCCGAGTGGAATGTCGAGCCTGAGCTGGGGCAAACAGGTGGATTTTCCTTTGGATCCACTTAGCAGGACAAGATTCACAATGTGGGACCCATGGAGGAGGAGGGGGTGATCCAAAGACTTGGGCTCCATGGCCCATGGACCCTAGGATGAGGAGAGCCCTGGGAGGGGCCACCCAGGCAGGGACCCACTGGGCAGTGATGGCCTGAGAGTGGAGTGGAGTGGAGTGGACCCCACAGGCTTTGCTCGAAGTGAGAAATCATCAAGGGCTAAAGCAGGGAAGTGAGGTGACCTGACACCCCCACCGAGTCGCAAAGTTCCCGGGGAAGGGGACACTAGGGTCTCCTCGGTCACCACAGGGTCCAGGCAGGAGCAGACTCCTCTGAGTCATCAGAGGAGCTGTCATCAAGACTCTCGTCTTTTTTTTTTAAAAGATTGGCACCTGCGCTAACAACTGTTGCCAATCTTTTCTTTTTTAATTCTTCTCCCCAAACCCTCCCCCACCTGTACATAAGTTGTATATCCTAGTTGTGAATGCCTCTGGTTGTGGCATGTGGGACGCCGCCTCAGTGTGGCCTGATGAGCGGTGCCATGTCCATGCCCGGAATCCAAACCGGCGAAACCCTGGGCCGCAGAAGCGGAGCAAATGAACTTAACCATTTGGCCACAGGGCCAGCCCCTAGACTCTCTTCTTCATAAAGACGGAACAATACCTTTGACCACAGCCAGGACAAACTTCCCACAGCCGAGCCGCATCCTGTCTAATCCGTCCTCCTTTCTGATGTCAGAAAGCAGGTTAAGGAGATGAGGGACCACACAAATACTGTGTGCCGGGCCATCCCATCACTGCAGCAGACAACCCCCTCAGGGACCCGTGAAGGGCAGCTCCGATGCTGGCTGCAGGAGTGAGCTGGTGAGCAGAGGTCCACACCACAGAAAACCCGTTTACATGGCGCCAGGGGTCCAAGAGCAGGTGCCGATATCAAAACAGAGATGTTTCAGATAGATAGATGATGACTGATAGATACATAGATAGATACAGATGATAGATAGATAGATAGATAGATAGATACAGATGATAGATGATAGGTAGGTAGATAGACAGATAGATAGATAGATAGATACAGATATATAGATAGATAGATATAGATGATAGATGATAGGTAGATAGATAGATAGACAGACAGATAGATGATAGATAGATGAGAGACAGAGACAGTGGTTCTCAGCCTTGGCTGCTAATCAGAGTGCCGGCAGCTCTTAGAAACAAGAAGGACCATTGCGTCCCACTCCCAGAGGCTCTGATTCAAGCAGTCGGGGCAGCCTGGGTGGAGGTGTTTTGTAAATGCTCCCGGGCACTTCAATGTGCATCCTGAGATGGAGATTCAAGCTCCAAGCATATACGGGACATCTAAATACCTATGTAGGACAAACCGCTCATCCCTGAGGACATCTGTGAGTCTCTGCAGCTCTCTGAATGGGTCACATTCTTTAATTTCCACCCCCCAGCCCCTGCTGGCCCCGGTCCGGGGCTCATCATGGTCATTGTGGTCCTGAGTTAGGAGGAGTGGGGCTGGCAGGCCACTCCGCCCTCGCCTCTTCAGGTGCACCTGCGAGCAGAGAGCGGCATTCCAGCTCTCCCAGCTGTGCACAGGGCCTGCTCCTGGAGGCTGGGATCATCCATGGCAGCTGCTACCACCAGAACGTCCATCTTCGTCATTCTGGGCTCAAGCGCCAGCAAGCCTATGGGTCAGAGTCAAAAGCTACACTGTCCCATCAGCTTTACTGGCCGAAATGAACATTTGACTCCATCTGGTCTGTTTTCGCTCAACTGAGTCCAAGCATTGGCAGGGAAGACAAGAGGGTTATTTTTGAGTCCCCTAAAACTCAGCAGCTATTAGGTACACATTATGATTTATTCCCATTTGACAGAAGAGTAGACCGAGGAAAAAAGCTCTCACCTAGATCACAGAGTGTTTAGACTCAAACCTTGGGGATCAGCTCCCATCTGACATGCCCTCACTGAACAACGTTCACCCAATGCCTGGTGTGAGCCAGGTGCAGAGGAAACCATCTGCAGACGACATTTCAGAGTCAGCTGTGTCAACAGGAAGAATGGAGCAGCCCCAGCCTCCTGGGGAGGGGGAGCTCGTCCTGTCCCTCCTGAGCCCCAGCACGGCATCCTTGCAGCATGGTGGGACTCCATGTACAGGCTCTAAGCAACGCACAAAACCCAGACAGGCAGCTGTCCCGTGCCCGACTCTCAGAAAGGCGAGTGTGTTCCCAAGTTCACACTAACTTTTCAGAGGCGAACTGCTCAGCTTAAACGGAGAACGAGAAGGGCCCTCGGGACTGTGAGGACGGGGCAGGGCACGCTGGGGGCAGGATTTCACTGTTTCCTGGCAGATACCTGCTGGAGACACAACCTGTCCCTTCTCCTCACCCCTCATCCCTCTGCTCACAGGACCCCTGGAGCCCGTGCAGGGGCCAGAGCGTCTTTCCCTCTGCAGGAGAGGGGGGAAGTGTCAGAAGTCCCCTTCCTGGCCTCTCCACAGGGCCATGCACTCCTGCTCATAACCTGCCAATGAGACACTCCCTGATGGACACAGAAGAACTGCTGTTTAGGCGGCGCCGTCGCCGGAGAGAGGGCGCCCCCGGTTCTGAGCCACTGCTGCCCCAGCGATGCAGGCGGACCCTGCAGGGCGGGCTCCCTCCCAGGGAGCAGGGCCCCGACCGGCACCTCTCCGGCGGGTCCTCGCCGCACCTGCGCGGCGCGCGTCACGTCCTGCAGTCTCGCGGTTCACCCTCGCCCCCGGGCGTCTGCGGAATGATGAGAGCGTGGATGCCTAAGGTGCTGTCAGAAAACCTGAGACCTGCGAGGACACGGCTGCCCTGGAGAAAAGGTTTACCGAAGAGTGGGTTTTTTAAGTATTGCATTCAATGCCTGTCAAAAATAGATCTTTTGAAAAATAAAAGTGCTTATCCCGCTGGGTGGAACGTGGAGACTCCCTCCCCGGCCGTGGAAAGGCCTGATGACGCGGACGCTTCCTCAGGCGGCATTTCCGGGAAGCGCTTTTCCGCGCTGCTTCCCGCAGGCGCACGGGTTCGGGACCGGAGCGCGAGCCGCGCGCGGAGCCCCAGGGCGGGGAGGGCAGGCTCGCCGCCCCGGTGTGGTCCTTCCTCACAGCTCACGCGCCTTTTGCGCCGTCGCTGCCGAGCCCGCGGGCCGCTGAGGATGGGCGGGCGGAGCGGGCGGAGCGGGCGGAGCGGGCAGGGGCAGTGGGCTGGGGAGACTCCGGCCAGGAGGGCGGCCAGGCGCGGGCCAGGAGCGGTCAGTGGTGGCCCGCCTCTCCAGGCTCGCCTCCTGGACCCTCACCCAGGCACCCGCAAAAGCAGGGACCTGAGAGGCCTTCCTCCTGGTGTGCAGCCCCCTGGCACTTTCACCCCATCTCCAAAAAGAACAAGCCTTAACCTGTCGGGGAGGCACGCTCCCCTCACCCTCAGGACACTGGTGACAACGGTGTAGCTGGGAGGGAAAATATAAAAGGGATCCCTGGTGGGGGCCAGGGGAGGAACAGACTGGGCTTGGGACTTGGTGGGGAAACGGGCAGGACCACCCCCAAGATACCAGGCCAGAGCCTGCCAAGATGCAGGCTTCATCAGAACAGAAGCCCCCAGAGTCCACCTCCCCAAAGGCCCATAAGCATCCGGGAGCACTTCGCCTGTCAGAGAGCAACCTCTCTGAGACACAGGTCAGAGGGAGGCCCAAAGCTGAGGATGGAGCAGACACTGAGATGAGCCCCATCCTGAGCCCAAGGATGAAATCTGAAGCAACAGCACATCCCAAACCCAGCCCAAGCCCTGATTAGACGGACTCAAGCCCCCACAGGAAAGGACTGACAGAAAAGGTACAGTCATTTCCAAGCCTCTCCCCCCCAAAAACTATTTACCTCAGTCTCTACTGTCCTATGCCAGATGTCCAGCCTTCAATAAAAAACAAGCAAGAAAAAAACAACACACTCCCAAGAGACAAAACCACCATCAGGACCAGACACAGACGTGACACTGATGTTGGAACTAGTTGCTGGAACTGAAAATAACTATGATGAATACATTAAAGGCTATCATGGAACTGGTGCACAACACACAGGATCAGACGGTTAATTCCAGCAGAGAGATGAAAACAATAAAAAAAAAAAAAGAATTAAATGTGAAGGCCTAAAAAGAAAAACACATGGGGCCGGCCCCATGGCCGAGTCGTTAAGTTCGCACGCTCCGCTTTGGCAGCCCAGGGTTTCGCTGGTTCGGATCCTGGGCAGGGACACGGCACCGCTCATCAAGCCATGCTTAGGCGGCGCCCCACATTCCACAACTAGAAGGACCCACAACTAAAAATATGCAACTAAGTACTGGGGGGCTTTGGGAAGAAAAAGGAAAAAAAAGAAAAACACCGTAAGAGAGAAAAAGAATGCCTCCAGTGGTCTCATCCACAGACTCAATACAGCCAAGGAAAGAAGCAGCAAACTTGAAGACAGGTGAAGAGAAATTACCAAAAGTGAAACAGAAAGAGAAAATTTTAAAAGGGAGATTATCCAAGAGCTGTTAGACAATACCAAATGGGCTAACACATGCATTACTGGAATTTCAGAGAGAGAACAGAGGAAAAGAAATATCTGAGGACATAATGGCTGAGAATTTTCCCAAATTAATAATAGACAAGTAACCACAGATCTGAGAAGCTCAGAGAACACCAAGCATGATAATCTTCAAAAAAGGAAAACGATAAACCCACGTATCATATTCAAATTGCTGGTAAGAACAGTCAGAGAAAATCCTAAAAGCAGCCAGAGGAAAAGAGACATTGCATACACAGGGACAAAGATGAAAATACAGGAGGCTTCTCTCCTGAAACCTAGCTGACCAGGGAGGACAGCCTTAAAGTCCTGAAGGAAAACTCTCAACCCAGATTTCTACAGCCTGTAAAATGTATTCCAAAAATGAAGGTGAAATAGAGACTTTCTTAGACAAAAACTGGGAATCTATTGCCAGCATATCTACTCTACAAGAAACATCAAAGGAAGCTCCTCAGGCAGAAGGAATGGAATGCCAGGCTGCAATGTGTGTCTTCCCCAAGAAAAGGAAAGCACAGGAAATGGAATAAAGGAAGGTAAAATAAAATTCATTTTTCCTACTTTTAATTGCTTGAAAAGATAACTGTATAAAACAAAGATAGCAACACATGAGTGTTTATACCATATATAAAGTAAAATATATGCAAACGCACACAGGATGGGAGAAGGCAGTGGAAGATACTGCGGTAAGTTCCTTACACCACGCACTGAGACGTGTGTCGTGCAGCAGTAGACTGGGTAAAGATAGACGTTGGCTGTGAGCCCAGGGCATCGCTGATTCCTCAAAAGAGGTGTAAGTGACGAGTCGATGGACAACACAAAAGGGAATCATAAAAAATGCTCCATTTACTCCAAAGGAGGAAAAATAAAATGTTTCCTTAACTTGAAAGCACAGTGATGTCTTGTGCAATGCTGATCTTATTCACATCTAACTGTCGATCACCTCAGACCAAGTTTGTCTATGACATACGAGCCTTCCAACATGCATATTTAGGTCTTTTATCAACTCAGGAAGTTCTTTCTACCACTCTTTTATTGCTTCTTTTCCAATTATTCCTCCTTAGAAATATCTATGGTTTGGTCCTCTGGTCTTCCCCTATTTCATTGACTTTTCCCTCTGCATTCTGAGAAAGCTCCTTGAGTCAGTCTGTACATCGCTGACCCATTATTCCCTATGGAAACACCATTCATCCTCTCCAATGTGGATTTTAACTCTCCCATTTTATCCATTCCCCCTACCATTTCATGCTAAATGTTCACTCCTGTGGCTTTCTGCTCTTTTTCACGGAAGCCATATTTCCTTATGTCCTACCGGTTTGTTGTTGTTTGCCTATTTCTCTTTCTCCAGTCAATTTTTCCAGAGGTCTCCTCCCTCTCTGGGTCCTCAGGATAATATTCTTTGTCATTTGCTGTGCAGCATATTCTCAGGCCCTACACTCACCATCTTGGTTTGCTCATCCTTCCAAAAGCAGTCGTCTCCAGACCCTGTGGTTGCCAACAAGCAGTGTCCCATGGACCGTCCTCTCCTTCTGGCCACCAGGGGAAGGGCTGTGCCCACCTCCAGCCCACAGCAGACATTTTTCTAGCACAGATCCAGTAAACTCAAATGGGATCTTCTCTTCTGCGCTTAGTGCCTCTTAGATAATCTAAACAAACTCTTCAAAAAACAAGAAACTAGCTTCTCCAGTGAGGACTGCCAGCAGGATGCTTCTAGTCCCCACATGTGTCTTCAAGGATTATTTTTGACAAACTTACACTTCAGCATTTATCTCCCTCTGAGTGTTTCGTGGTGTTGCGGTCTCTAAGTGGATGGGAGGAAGGAGGTGCTGATGGAGGCGGGTGCAGGGTGGGCTCTGCTTGTAAAGCAAAGGGCAGCATCCACTGAAGGGAGACGCAGCTCTTCAGGAGGCAGACGCAGCCTTGTGTCCAGGATGCAGGCCTCCACAGGGGAAGCCCGCAGCTCCCAGGTGTCACGTACTCTCCAGTCAGGTGCAACTATCTCCTACTAGGATGAACTGCTCCTACATCAGTGGAACAGTCTTCGGTGGCCGTGTTTTGTCCCTTTGGTGTCTTCGTGAGCCTCTAGTGGGAAGACTAATGAGGCATTAACCTCATGCCGTCTTATTCTGGAGGTCCCCAAACATTCCATTTTCAAGCCGCACTTTAGTATGTAGGGAACAGTGAACATGTACACATGAGCCATGACTAGACTCCTCTCCTGACTCCAGTTTAGGTGAAATGGAATTTCACAAATAAGGACTTGGGGGGACAGAGAGAGGAGGGGAGTGGGGACCAGTCTCTGGTTTCTAGAATTGAAATCTCCACGTCCAACTATGTAATATGGAATCCTGATATGACTGCTCTGTATTAGCAAAGTTATGCTGCCTCCTGACTTGACCACCACACGTGCATTCCTTCCTTCACCACTGGCTGAGTGCCTGCTGTGTGCGAGGCAAGTAGAAGGCCTGGGAGACGACAGTGGTAAAAGACCCATTGCTTTCCTCCAGAGCTTTTGACCCAGTGAAGGAGGCAGAGCACGTCAACCACGCATCAACCACACGGATGTTTGCACAGATGCAACACCTGCTCTGGAAGGAAAAGGGATTTCTAAATAACAAGGACATGACAGACAGAGAGAAAGTTAAGTTACCACTGCCCACCCTTGGAAGAAATGCCCAGCTGCTCTTCGTGGGAGCACAAGCTTCGTGCTTTCTGCATGCAGAGTGTAACATGTAGCAAACACACCATGTCCAGCCCTGGGAGACTCCTGCATGGGACGCTTTGTGGAAATTGCACCGACCTAAATCCACCCTTTGGGGTGAGGCTGAAGGGAAACTCACGGAGGGAAAGCCAGAAAGTAGAAACACAGCCAGCCTTCATGCTGAGCAGCCTTCCTTCCAGGTCTGCTGTCCTAATCTGCTGAGAAAAGGCTGGATGCTCCTCCTGCTTCACTTATGTTTCGAAGAGACTGCAGTGTCACCAATACGAGAAGAAAGCATCTGCAGTGGGTGACGAGTGAGGGCTCACTGCTCAGGTGGACACACCATGGGTGGAGCCTTCCCAGGGGAGGAACAGAGGGGTCACATGGCCTTCCCATACTCTGCTTTGCGACCTCACATTTCTTTATGGCTCACATGACATCTGAGCGATAGCACTCTAAGACCGAGGAAAGAAACACTCTGACGACACTGCAAAGTGGAGGTGGCCCAGGCAAGTGACAGGGGAGAGGCCCATCAGACAGTGACATCTGAGGGACAGCCACAGAGGAACCACACTCAGCGTCCAGTCTACAGCCCAGCCCATGCTGCATGCCACAACACTCACTTGACGTTTTAGCACAAAGGAGCTGTCGTCTCACGGGCAGGCTTCAGGGTGCCAGGTCAGTGCTGGGCCCCTTGCCCCCACTGCCTCTTGATCCCCAGCAAGACTCCCTCACACATCACACCTTCCTGTGCTGCATCCCCACCTGGGACCTCACCAGACCGTGATTCAAAACACGAGCTTTGGTGTTGAGAAAAGCAAGGAGTTTTCTAACCCAACTGAAAGGTGGTTTCCAATCTTTAATCAAAACTGGAGGAGGGAGAGATTGACGTCAGCATCATGGCGGAGTGAACTCTTCCCTTAGACTCACCTCACAAGACACAATAAAAAGGAAATTCATAAACAAACAGAGGACATTCACACAACACAACAGACATCTGAGAGACCCAGGCAGCCATATGCCTGAAGGTGGAGCTGCCGGACCCCCCAGAGGAAGTGGAAGGAGGTAAGGGGATCTCCCCTCCTTCCCTGAATGGCAGCGACCCAGGTGCAGGACCACACCCAGCTCTCCACAGGAACACCCTCCCTCTCCAGATGTCCTCACAGCCAGTGGGAAAGCCCCACACAGAGGTGGCTAAGCTATTGTGGGGGTGTCTTCAAGCCAGCACCCCAGGATGGCAGATGGCAAGGGCAGAGAGAGAATGCTCCTGGGATTATGCATGCAAGGAAAGCGCCCCTCCCCCCACCATGTTGGCCAGAGCGCCCATGCATATGCTAGAAGCAGCAGCTGTGAGCAAGGAAGCCAGAAATGGCAGACTGGCTCTGTCAGCATAGATTCCAAAGGGCAGGAACAGATGCCAGGGATCGTGGGCTCAGAATACACAGCTCCTGACCACCCACCAGCAGCGTCAGGGGGATCTGTGACCAAATACTATCACTATGCAAAGGCACAAATCCACCCCATCAAACAGTATGAAGAAATATATTAACACTCCAGACCATAGGAAAATGACAAGCCCCCAGAAATCAATCCTGAAGGCACAGAAACTTACAGTCTAAATGACAGAGAATTCAAACTAGCTATCGTAAAAAACCTCAACATGTGACAAGAAAATTCAGGTAGTTCAATGAAATCAGGAACAAAATTAATGAACAGAGGGAATTCTTCACAAAAGAGATTGAAACTATAAAGAAAAAACAATCAGAAATGTTGGAGATGAAAAACGCAATGGATGAGATAAAGAAAAATCTGGTCTGGCCCGGTGGTGCAGCTGTTAACTTTGCACATTCTGCTTCAGTGGTCCAGGGTTCACTGGTTCAGATCCCGGGTGTGGACCTATGTCAAGCCATGCTGTGGTAGGCACCCCACATATCAAATAGAGGAAGATGGGCACGGATGTTAGCTCAGGGCTAGTCTTCCTCACCAAAAAGAGGAGGATTGGCAGCACATGTTAGCTTAGGGCTAAACTTCTTCAAAAAAGAAAGAAAGAAAGAAAGAAAAATCTGGACTTCCTGAATAATAGCTGATACTATGGAGGACAGAATTAGCAATATGGAGGACAGAAATATAGAAATGCTTCAGATGGAGGAGGAGAGAGAACTAAGAGTAAAATAGAAATGAAGAAATTCTCCAAGAAATATCCAACTCAAGTAAGAAATGCAACATAAGGATTATAGTTATTCTGGACAGAGAAGAGAGGGAGAAAGGAGCAGAAAGCTTATTCAAAGAAATAATAGCTAAGAACTTCCCAAACCTGAGGAAGAAGCTGGAAATCCATGTGGAAGAAGCCAATAGATCTCCTAACTATATCAAGGAAAAAAGACCTTCTCCAAGGCGTATAGTAGTAAAACTGGCAAAACTCAATGACAAACAAAAAATATTAAGGGCAGCAAGGTAGAAGAAAATAACTTACAAAGGAACTCTTATCAGGCTTTCAGCAGATTTCTCAGCAGAAACCTTACAGGTTAAGAGAGAGTGGAATGATATATTCAAAATTCTAAAAGACAAAAACTTTCAACCAAGAATACTCTATCCAATGAAAATATCCTTCAAATAGGATAGAGAAATAAAAACTTTCCCAGAAAAACAAAAGCTAAGGGAGTTCATCACCACAGGACACTCCCTACAAGAAATGACAAGGAAGGCCCTCATACCTGAAAAAAAAGAAAGGGTTTACAAAGCCTTGAGCAAAGAGATAAATAGGCATAAAAAAATCAGAAAACTGCAGCTCTCTATCAGAACAGGTTAGCAAACAATTATAACATTAAAGATAAAGGGAAGGAAAACATCAAAAATAATTATAATCTTGACATTTTAACCACAAACTCGCAAGAAAAGATGGACAAGTTGTCACAAGTTGTTACAAGAATAACTTAGAAGGGGAAGAGGTCAGGGATGGAACCTGCTTAGATTAAGGAAATGAGAGGCTATCAGAAAATGGACTATCTCATCTACGAGATTTTTCATACCAACCTGATGGTAACCACTAAACAAACAATCAGAACTGAGATACATATGATAAATAAAGAGAAAACTAAGAAAACCATCATAGAAAACTACCAAAATGAATGGGTATCCTGAAACAGATGGGACAAGACAGGGAAATGCAGATGAACCAGAAAACGAGGGATAAAATAGCAGGGTTAAGCCCTCATATATCAATAATCACCCTAAATGTAAATAGACTGAACTCTCCAGTCAAAAGACACAGAGCGGCAGGATGGATTAAAGAACAAGACCCAACAATATGCTGCCTCTGGGAAACACATCTCAGCCCCAAAGAAAAACACAGGCTCAGAGTGAAGGGATGGAAGATGATACTCCAGGCTAAAGGCAAACAAAAGAAAGCAGGTGTTGCCATACTTATATCAGACAAAGTAGACTTCAAGATAAGACAGGTAGACAAAGAGGGGCAGTATATAATGATAAAAGGGACACTCCACCAAGAGGACATAACACTTATAAATATCTATGCACCCAACACAGGAGCACCAAAGTACATAAAGCAACTATTAACAAACCTAAAAGGAGATATTAACAACAACACAATAACAGTAGGGGACCTTAACACCCACTTACATCAATGGATATATCATCCAGACAGAAAGTCAACAAAGAAATAGTGTAGATACATGAAAAACGAGACCAGATGGACTTAATAGATATATATAGAACACTCCATCCAAAAACAGCAGAATATACATTCTTCTCAAGTGCACACAGAACATTCTCAAAGATAGAACATATGTTAGGTAATAAGGCAAGCCTCAATAAATTTAAGAAGTTTGAAATAATATCAACCATCTTTTCCAACAAGAATGCTGTGAAACTAGGAATCAACTACAACAAAAAAGCTGAGAAAGTGACAAATATGAGTGATTTAAAAAAGAGACTAAACAACATGCTACTAAACAACCAATGGTTCACTGAAAAAGTTAAAGGAGAAATCAAAAAATATTTGGAGACAAATGAAAATTCACCATACCAACTCATATGGGATACAGCAAAAGCAGTTATAAGAGGGAAATTCATAGCAATACAAGCTCATCTTAACAAGAAAAATCTCAAATAAGCAATCTGAAACTACACCTAACAGAATTAGAAAAGGAAAAACAAACAAAGCCCAAAGTCAGCAGAATGAGGGAAATAATAAAAATTAGAGCAGAAATAAATGAAACTGAAACTAAAAAAAAAAAAAAAACAGTAGAAAGGATTAATGAAACGAAGTGCTACTTCTTTGAGAAGATAAAGAAAATTGACAAGATCTTAGCCAGACTAAGAAAAAATGAGAGAAAACTCAAATAAATAAAATTAGAAGTGAGAGAGGATAAATTACAACAGATACCACAGAAATACAAAGAATTCTAAGAGACTATTATCAAAAACTATATGCCAACAAATTGGACAACCTAGAAGAAATTGATAAACTCTTAGACTTATACAACCTCCCAAAACTGAATCAAGAAGAAATAGAGAATCTGAAAAGACCCATCACAAGAGACTGAAATAGTAATCAAAAACCTCCCCAAAACTAAAAGTCCAGGACCAGATGGCTTCTCTGCAGAATTCTACCAAACATTCAAAGAAGATTTAATACCTATCCTTCTCAAATTATTCCAAAAAGTTGAAGATGGAACACTTCCTAACACAATTTTATGAGGTGAACATCACCCTGATCCCAAAGCCAGACAAGGACAACACAAAGAAGGAAAACTACAGGCCAATAACGCTGATGAACATATATTCAAAAATCCTCAGCAAAATGTTGACAAACTGAATACAGCAATACTTTAAAAAGATCAAGTGGGATTTATACCAGGGACACAGGGATGGTTCAACATCCGCAAATCAGTCAATGTGATATATCACATTAACAAAACGAGGAACAAAAACCACATGACCACCTCAATAGATGTAGAGAAAGCATCTGACAAGATCCAACATCCATTTATGATAAAAAAAAAACTCTCAATAAAATGGGTACAGAAGGAAAATACCTCAACATAATAAAGGCCATATATGACAAAATCACAGCTAAAACCATACTTGACAGAGAAAAACAAAAGCCATCCCTCTGAGAACAGGTACAAGAAAACAGTACCCACTCTCGCCACTCTTATTCAACATAGTACTGAAGGTGATGGTCAGAGCAATTAGGCAAGAAAAGGAAATACAGGGTATCCAAATTGGAAAGGAAAAAGTGAAACTCTCGCTGTTTGTAGATGAGATGATTTTATATATATTAAACCCTAAAGAATCCACTGGAAAACTATTAGAAATAATCAACAACTACAGCAAAGTTGCAGGGTTCAAAATCAACTTAAAAAATCAGGTGCATTTCTATACTCTAATAACAGACTAACAGAAAGAGAACTCAAGAATACAGTCTGGGGCCAGCCCGGTGGTATAGTGGTTAAGTTCACACACACTGCTTCAGTGGCCCAGGATTTGCTGGTTCGTATCCTTGGCACAGACGTACATACTGCTTGTCAAGCCATACTGTGGCGGTGTCCCGCATACAAAATGGAGGAAGATTGGCACAGATGTTAGCTCAGGGCTAATCTTCCTCAAAAAAAAAAAAAAAAGAATACAATCCTGGGGCCGGCCCCAAGGGCAAGTAGTTAAGTTCGCATGCTCTACTTTGGTGGCCTGGGGTTTGCCAGTTTGGATCCTGGGTGCAGGCCTAGCACCACCCATCAAGCCACGCTGAGGCAGCATCCCACTAGAGGAACTAGAAGAACTTAGAACTAGGGTATAGGGCCGGCCCCATGGCCGAGTGGTTAAATTCACGTGCTCGGCTTCAGTGGCTCAGGGTTTCACTGGTTCAGATCCTGGGCACAGAGATGGCACCACTCATCAGGTCACAATGAGGTGGTGTCCCACATGCCACAACTAGAAGGACCCACAACTAAAATATACAACTACATACTGGGGGGATTTGGGGCGAAATAAGCAGGAAAACAAAAAAAGAAGATTGGCAACAGTTGTTAGCTCAGGTGCCAATCTTTAAACAAAAAAAAGAACTAGGATATACAACTACATACTGGGGGCTTTGGGGAGGGAAAAAAAAGAGGGAGATTGGCAACAGATGTTAGCTCAGGGCCAATCTTCCTCAAAAAGAAATAAAAAGAGTAAGACCTTCTCTGAAAAAAAAAAAAGACTGTTTAAAGAATACAATCCCACTTACAATCACGACAAAAAGAATTAAATGTCTAGGAATAAATTTAACCAAGGAGGTGAAAGACCTATACAATGAAAACTATAAGACATTGAAAGAAATCGATGAAGACAGAAAGAAAAGCAAAGATATTTCAAGCCCATGGATTGGAACAATAAACATAGTTAAAATGTCCATACTACCCAAAACAATCTACAGATTCAATACAATCCCAATCAGAACCCCAAAGACATTCTTCTCAGAAACAAAACAAAGAATCCTAAAATTTATATGGGGCAACAAAAGACCCTGAATAGCTAAAGCAATCCTCAGAAAAAAGAACAAAGCTGGAGGCATCACAATCCCTGACTTCAAAATATACTACAAAGCCATAGTAATCAAAACAACATGGTACTGGTACAAAAACAGACACCCAGATCAATGGAGCAGAATCAGAGCCCAGAAATAAAACCACACATCTATGGACAGCTAATCTTTGACACAGGAGCTAAGAACATACAATGGAGAGGAAAGTCTCTTCAATAAATGGTATTGGGAAACTGGATAGCCACACGCAAAAGAATAAAAGTAGACTATTATCTTCCACCATACACAAAAAGTAGCTCAAAATAGATCGAAGACTTGAAGGTAAGTCCTGAAACCATAAAACTCCTAGAAGAAAATATAGGCAGTACACTCTTTGACATCAGTCTTAGAAGGATCTTTTCAAATACCATGTCTCGGGCAAAGGAAACAAAAGAAAAAATAAACAAGTGGGACTTCATCAGACTAAAGAGCTTCTGCAAGGCAAAGGAAACCAGGATAAAAACAAAAAGACAATCCACCAACTGGAAGAAAATATTTGCAAATCATATATCTGACAAGGGGTTAATCTCCAAAATATATAAAGAACTCACACAACTCAACAACAACAAAAAAACAACTCGATCAAAAAATGGGCAGAGGATATGAACAGACATTTTTCCAAAGAAGATACACAGATGGCCAACAGGCATGTGAAAAGATGCTCAACACCACTGATCATCAGGGAAATCCAAATCAAAACTACACTAAGATAGCACCTTACACCTGTTTAAATGGCTATAATCACTAAGACAAAAATAACAAATGTTGGAGAGGTTGTGGAGGGAACCCTCATACGCTGCTGGTGGGAGTGCAAACTGGTGTAGTCATTATGAAAAACAGTATGGAGGTTTCTCAAAAACCTCAGAATAGAAATATCATGTAATCCAGCCATCCTACTACTGGGTATCTACCCAAACAACTTGAAATCAACAATTTAAAGAGACTTATGTACCCCTATGTTCACGGCAGCATTATTCACAATAGCCAAGGCATGGAAGCAACCCAAGTGCCCATCAACTGATACTGGATAAAGAAGATGTGGTATATTTACACAATGGAATACTACTCAGCCATAAAAAAAGACAAAATCATCCCATTCACAACAACATGGATGGACCTTGAGGGTATTATGTTAAGTGAAATGAACCAGACAGAGAAAGACAAACACCATATGATTTCATTCATATGTGGAAGATAAACTAACATGGACAAAGAGAACAGAGTAGTGGTTACCAGAGGGGAAAGGGGTTGGGGGTAGGCATAAGGGGTAAAGGGGCACATTTATATGGTAACTGACAATAATGTACAAGTGAAATTTAACAATGTTATAAACTATTATGACCTCAATAAAATTTTTTTAAAAAGCGGAGGCAGACATAGCAGAGTTGTGAGGTGATGGACCCCTGAAAGCAATTCATGATGATCTATCTGTGTGGTTCGGGCATAACTCAGGAGCTCAAGGAAGTCAGCGGCTAGCTACAAGAGAATACCTCTGATTCTCTTGTACTTATTGAGCATTTCAGAGACCTAAGCCCAAGCAGATCACCTCCCAGGTAACAAATGAGTCCACAAAAGAAAGAATAAATATGGTTGTGGGGCCACTGTGGGTAATACTTGAGAATTCACGGATATAAAACATGGAGGAGGGATGCACATTAATTCTAATTTGAAATAAGGTGGAATCTGAAAGTTAAAAACCTATAAGTAATGTCAACTTTTAAATATTCTAGACCAATTATCAAGCAGGTTGCAAGTGAGAAACACCAGCAAAGACTGATTTCCACAGATTCACAAAGAACAAGCATACCCACTCACTCCCGCTTCAATGCGACTGCGAATCGTGAGTTCAATGAAGATGCAGAAGGAACACGAACCAAATTCTGGCCACTTGTTTAACAAAGATTAAGTACCTACTTATAAACCAAGCACTGCAGTAGGTGCTAGGGATTCAGGGACAAACAAGGCCTCTGGTCTGAACAAGTCCCTGTTCTCATGGAACCTAGAGAGCGACGGATGGCACAGTGACAGGGTAAACATTCAGAATTATCAGAAACCAACCAACCACTGGAGTATTCACTGTCTTCCACACGGATCTTGACAAACCAGTGAGCATGTATGTGCATGCTAGTGAGCCCTGTGTGTGCACGTGTGTGTGTGCCCGTGTGCACGCTGCATGTGTTCATGTCTCTCTGTGTGCGTGCATGTGTGTTTGTGCGCATTGGTACATGCCCAGAAAGGTTCCGGGCAAAAGCAGAGCGCCAAGCCTCTGGAGAGGAGGGGAACGTCATTTCACCTTCCACACTATTGTTCCAGTGTCTTTACGACAAGCAGGAAGGGTTTGGACAGTTTTAAACCATCATGAATAAGAAAACAGCTGGCTGCTGCCAAGGTACCTGCATGGAGATGGATGGGAGAAGTCAGGGCGTGCAGTCTGGAGCGGCCTCGTGAGTGGTCAGTGCTTGGAGCCATGAGACCTGCTGTACCAAGTAGCCCTTGGCAGAACTGGGAAGTTCCAGGAAGGGCAATCTGACCCATGAAAGAGAAACATCTCTGCCGATAGCATTAACAAGGGCCTGGCTGCCCAGGGCGGTGTGCTTCCTGGGACCACGGGGTCACGCTGGGGCAGGGGGATGCGGGGACGCAGGAAGAAAGGGAGAGATGTGGGGATACGTAAGGTATACACGCTGCATCCCAGGGCATCAGGTGACATGATGGTGACATCAGGGCGGCTGGCCTCCAGACCTCTTCCAGGTAAAAGACGATCCTGTTCTGGGGTGAAACCTTCAGTTGCTGGCTACATGGAAGTTATATATGGCCCAGAGAGAAGACTGAACCTCGCTCCAGACCCTTACTGACCACTCGCCCCACACTGAGCCAGTAACACTGGGTGTTGGCAAGGCCTCCTGGGCTTTCTCGGATCTCACCCCAGAATGCTCCTACCCTTATATTCCTATTATAACTGAGCACAAAATTCAAGAGAATTTATTTACTTGTATTATTTTTCTACAAAGACAATTTGTAATACTAAAGCACAATGCAACACGTGTCTGAATAGACATTCACACAATGTCAGAAGAAGCCCAAGAAAGCTTTAAGAAACCACGGCATGGTTGGCAGAGGTCATTTCAGTGGGGAACTCCTTTCAATTTAAGACCTGTGTGTCTGTCACTTTATGCATGACTAAGAAAACTGTTTATTTTATGTATTTTATGTTTATTTTATGTATTTTAAAAATACATTTTCATGGTGGATTGTTTAAAATATAGTAATAAATGTAACAATATTTTAGAGCCACATAAAAACAAGTAGAAATATTCTCAAAAAAGAGCATACTGAACACGACTCTCTTTCCTTCAAAGTCCAGCTGAATACACACTAAAATGTTTGCTTCCATTCAGAAGTAGAGACTGACTTCCTGGGAATAGTGAAGTGGCGTCCTTGTACGATGAATCCTGTGCAGAGTATCTGTATTCCACCTGCATCAGCACACGCGCACGGACGTCAAAGCACTCCTGAGCAGCCGTGCCTTCCATCTGGTCGCTACTCAGCCTGGTCCTCTCGGCAACACCAGCCATCTTGCACTCTCCCATTTCTACATGGCTTCCTGCAAAAGTAGATGCAGCTTCCTCTGCTCGTTGCCCACTGGGGTCACCCACTCCTGCTTCAGGAACTGGATGTCCACGCCGCCCGAGGCTCTGGCCAGTACCAGGGCCAGGAAGCTGCCGCTGGTCTTCTCCGGTTCACCCATGACAGTCATTGCCACTAGCCTGAAAGGGAGAAGCACACACTGTGTGATTCTGAGTCTCCCAAGTTCAAGGGAAGAGTAAAAAGGAATAAAAACTCTAAAAATTTCAGTAACAGTCAAAATGAAACGTTAGACCAGAAATAAATGTATAAAAATCTAAAGCAACTGTTCTGAAAATGTACTTCCGCATTTAGGAGGTCGCTGGACTGACTGCTTGTGAAGGTCGCTGAGAATGATGTGCTGGAAACCCCTCCCTCGATGTCAGCAGGATAACTCGCGCCTCCTCCCTCCTCAGTTCTGGAAGAAACACCCTCCCTCCTGGGTTCTCAGGCTGAGAGCTCAGCAGTCCACAAACCCTTCCCACATCCCCTGAAACTAGAGCTCGGGAGTCCCCGTGTGAGGGCCCCCAGAATGGAGTACTTGGTGTAGGGGTCTGCAGTATGGGGGGTCCCTGGTGTAGAGGCCCCTGTGTGGGAGTCCTCATGTGTGGGTCTCCAGTGTAAGGTCCTCAGTGTGGGGGTCCTCAGTGTGGAAGTCCCTACATCGGGTCCTCGGTGCCTCATCCTCGGCCCTCCCCACTCCTTCCGAGGTGATCTCATCCACATCTGGGTCCTTGATTAAATGTCAAAACTTACAAACCTATGTCTCCAGCCTACACTACTGCCCTGAGCTCTCCATCCAGCTGGTGAACGGCAATGCTGTCCGCCCCTTAAGTGAACACTGAGAATCCTGGGGCCACCCTGACAGCCCGATCTTGCTCCCTGTGTCCCTTCACCACCCCATTTCTCTGACCAGGTCCCATCTCTGATCTCATCCTCCCCCACCCCCATAGCTGAGAGAGACTCAACACCACACATCCCAGTCCATCAAGCCCTCCTGGCTGCCCAAGGCCACCCCGACCCCAGTGCCCACAACAGCACCTGCAGTTCTGGCCTCTCAGGACAGTCTCCACCCGTCTTTGTCTGGTTCATTTCCTTCTCCTGTAAGACTCAACTTGGCCCCATCACCCCAGAGGCTTTCCCAACCCCCTGACTGTGCCTAATTCGGTCAGAGACCCCTCAGCATCTTGGGAACACATCTATCACACATTTATCACAGCTTTAATCACCAAGAAGGCAGAAACCATGCTTAGCCCACACGAACCTCAGTGCGGCCCTCTCGTCCTCTACAGTGACCAGGGCTCAGCACCAGTGCTGCACAGCAGACAAGACTTGCTGGGACCCACGAATGAAGCAGAACAGAGCAGTGAGCCCCTCGCGAGTGCCAGAGTCTCCACCGTGGCCCCATGAGGGCTAACTGCCCATTGATATTCCGTAAACCCGTCCCCACAACCCAAATGCCCCATCAACTCCCAGACCCCTGTGACGGGAGCAAGCACACCCTCACGGGGACCTGCCAGCACTGCGCTTCCACACCTGCACACACCCAGGCAGAGCCCTGACCCAGCCCTCTGAGGCAGGATAGTCTACACTCGGCTGCAGGCCCTTGCTCTGGAGAACCCACAGCATCATTCAGGCAAGGGGGCAGGTGAGAATTAAGCCCTCATGAGACCACACAAGGAGCCAACCATGAAAACTTACAAGTCATCAGAATTTTCACTAACTACTCGATACTTTAATACTGCTGTTCAATTACTAATGTAAAACAAGGTAAAGCTGAATTGCCACAAACTTGGAAACATGAGTGACAGATGATAAACAAGAAATGTTTCCCCACATTGGGACTGTGACACTGAGCTTGGTGTGCAAGGGATGAAGAGAACATAGTTCACAACTAAACTGTGTCTAAATTTCTAAAAATACCATTAAAGTAGATGTAGAAACACCAGTCAGTACTATGGCCAATTTTTTAATGTCCTTTGGATTTGTGAGCTGGACAGAATCCAAGCATAGAGAGCAGAAAAAAAAACCTGAAGTCGGGTCCAACATCCAGCTGCCACTCCCTCTCTGTCCACCCAAACTGCGCCTGCTCCCTAAGCACGCGCAGCAGGGCCTGCTGCTGACCCGGAGCACGTGGCAGGACCCACTGCTGACCCGGGGCGCGTGCGGCCGCACCTGCCGCAGACGCGGAGTGCGCGGCTGGACCTGCTGCTGACCCGGAGCGCGCAGGGCAGTTGTCATCATGGATTTTAACTTAACTCTGAAACTGGAAAATTCTTCCTTCTATCCACAACTGTTGCCGTTCAAACTCTGTTAGTTTCTTGTTGTTCTGTTTTTCTTTATAGCTGAAGAAAAACAATGGAGCACTTTCTGTGAATATTACTTCTTTAACTTAAACACTGCTGCTAACCACTGAGACAGGAGGTGTCTAGGGAGAAGATGTTCTAGATCATTTCAGAAGCCTTTCCTCTGCTCCCTCTCCCTGAGCAGCTGCCATGCTCTGTGCAGCTTCAGCCCAGCTGCCCTCTCCTGAGATCCGGACACACTGACCCACCACCACCGCCAGGGGCTGCTGCAGCTCTCCACTCCTCTCAGCCACCCCACCTGGCCCCCACTGGCACAGTCCACCCCAAGACCCCAAACTCCTAAGTCTGTGCCCAAACCTCCCCTTCTCAGTAAGACCTTCCTTCTCCTCCCTGTTTAAAATCCCAGCACGTCCTGCCCACATCTGTGACCCCGCACACACCCCACCCCCCGGTTTCACTCCTCCCATCACACATTGTGGGACTTGACTTATTTTGTTTATGACTCATCTCCCACCGAGAGGATGTGAGCCCACTTACTAGTTCACTATTGCACCCCTGCTGCCTGTAGTGGTGCCAAGCGTTTGGTGGGTGCTCAGTACATACCTGTGTTCATACCTGGTCAATTAGTTTACGACAAAGGAGCCAAGAACATACGACGGGGATAGGACAGTCTCTCAATAAAAGCTGCTGGGACAACTGGACAGCCACATGCAAAAGAAGGAAACTGGATCCCTGTCTTACACCATTCACAAAAATTAACTCAAAATGGCTTAAAGACTTGAACATAAGACCTGAAACCATAAAACTGCTAGACAAAAATATAGGTGGTAAGCTCTTTGACATTGGTCTTGGAGATGGTTTTTTGGATCTGACACCAAAAGCAAAGGCAAGAAAAGCAAAAATAAACAAGTGGGACTACACCAAACTAAGAAGCTGCACAGCAAAGGGAACCATCAACAAAACAAAAAGGCAACCTACGGAATGGGAGAAAATATTTGCAAATCATATATCTGATAAGGGGTTAATATCCAGAATATAGTCAGGTGACACATAACAACGGACCACATACACAATGGCGGTCTCATAAGATTAGCACCATACAGCCTGTGTGTGTGGTGGGCTATACCATCGAGGTTTGTGTAAATGCACTCTACGATGTTTGCACAACAACAAAACTGCCTAACGACGCATGTCTCAGAACCTCTCTCCATCACTAAGCAACACATGACTGTACAAAGAATGCACACAACTCAATAGCAAAAAAATCTGATGAAAAAATGTGCAGAGGCCTGAACAGACTTTTTTCCAAAGATGACACACATATGGCCAACAGGTACATGAAAAGGTGCTCAACATCACTAATCATCAGGGAAATACAATCCAAAACCACAAATGAGATACCACCTCACACCTGTTAGGATGGCTATTATCAAAAAGACAAGAGACGACAAGCGTTGGCGAGGATGTGGAGAAAAGGCAACCCTTGTGCCCTGGTGGTGGGAATGCAAACTGGTGCAGCCACTATGGAAAACAGTATGGAGGTTCCTCAATAAACTAAAAACAGAACTACCATATGACGCAGCAATTCTACTTCTGGGTATTTATCTGAAGAAAATGAAAACACTAATTTGAAAAGATACCCGCAGCCCCATGTTCACAGCAGCATTATTTACGACAGTCAAGATATGGAAACAACCTAAGTGTCCATCAATGGAGGAATGGATAAAGAAAATGTCATGTGTGTGTATATATATATATGTATACGTGTGTGTGTGTGTGTGTGTGTATCTATATACACAATAGAATATTACTCAGCCTTAAAAAATAAGGATCCTGCCATTTACAGCAACATGGATGGATCTTGAGAGCATTATGATGGTGAAGTAAGTCAGACAGAAAAAGACAAATACTGTATAATCTCACTCACATGTGGAATCTAGGGGGAAAAAAGACTCATAGAGAAAGTAGATTGGTGGCTGCCAGAGGCAGGGGCTGGGGATGGGCAAAACGGGTGAAGGGGGTCAAAAAGTACAAACTTCTAGTGATAAAATAAGCAAGTCCTGAGGGTGTGATGCACAGTGTGGTGGCTATAGTTAATAACATTGCACTGCGTACTTGAAAGTTGCTGAGACAGCAGATCTTGAAAGTTCTTACCACAAGAAAAAACAATTCTGTAGCTTCACATGGTGATGATGTTAGCTAGACTTACTGTGGTGACCATTTCCCAATACAAATATCGAATCATGATGTTGCACACCTGGAACTAATGTAATATATGTCAATTATACCTCAATAAAAGTAAATACAGAAATATGTTTTATTAAATAGCTGACGAATCTGTGGGAATGAATTGTATGTGCACTGTGTTTATAAGTGAATCAGTCTATATATTGATGTGTCTTTTTCATCATTAGAATAACGTAAGCATACCTAGTACTTGAACTACATAATGCAATTTTCAATTTTTTTCAGATCCTAACAGTATCTCCTCAACAATCTGTCAAACTACTTTCTGTTTTTGATCATTTTTATCCTCCTCTTTCCTTTACAAAAGGGATGTGGGATACAGCTGGGCGGTCCCCCACCCTCCCCAGATTATTACAAATCTTCACAGTAGAAGAATTTACTGACAAGAAATAAAATCTCAAGAAAAGAGATAGATGAATAGACCAAGTGGGGTCAAGAGAGACCTTTCACAATGAAAGCTTTTATAAATATCTCAACTTTCAATTAAATAAGGAATTATTTAAAGTGTACCAATGACAATCCTCACGTCTTACATTCACATGAACGGGTTTCACATTAAACAATATAGAGGCCACAGAGGACTCGTCTGACTGTGATATCACCTTGGGGCAGAGGAATGACCTCAAGGTGGAATTACATGGATTATTAATTCACATGTAGTATCCTTTCTTAGAAACTAGAAAGAATACTTTATTTATCCCTCAGACATACTCTGAATTTTTAAGACTGGTAAACGAACATAACTATGGAGCTTACAAAAGTTCTTTTATTTGTAGAATGATAATGATGAGGAAACAGTTCAGTATGAACCCTTTAATCCACAGACTATTCTGGACTAAATATGAAATAAACACATTTTAAAGTGGTTTTTAAAATATTACTAAAACATATAAATATACAAATATATAAGTAATATTTAAATTTAAATGTAAATAACTACATTTTAAAGTGTAGCAACCTTCTGCATAAATTAAGTAAGAAAGACCATCAAGGATGCTTCTGCAAAAAATTGCCTGTGACAGCTCATCATGGATTCATCAGACTTACCTGTCTGGAGAGACGGGTTGTTTGGCTACGGGACCCAAATCACTTTTAAGGAGGTCCCAAACATAAATACAGGACGCGTCATCCTGGACCAGAAACACAGCAGGCCTTGTCAAGGACCACTGCAGGCTGGTGACCGCCCGGCCACCGGTGCTGTTGTTCCACTGCATGAGCGGGTACTCGGACGTCAGCTGGTATAACCTGATGCTCCCGTCAGAACAGCCGGCCTGGAGGGAAGGGAAACTGTTGATCACGATTCTTTTTATTTTTTACTCAATCTCAGCAGCCAGGAAAATTTTTCAGAGCATTAGCTTTCTTCAATTTGTACAGCAAAAACATTTGGTTTATTTTTTGTTTTCTGGACATAAAATTATAACATTACATCTGTCCTCACAGGTGAGCTCTCACCTCGGAGATTCTGACACACGTTGTACCCTCTTCCCCTCCCTAAAATGACTAATAATCAATGAATTCAGTGAATATATAAATAGGTATTTATTTTTAACAAAGTTGAATATCACTGGTTCAAGCAGAGGCCATTAAGATTGGCTCCAGGGACTGGACCGGTGGCGCATCGGTTAAGTTCACACGTTCCGCTTCTCAGTGGCCTGGGGTTCGCCGGTTTGGATCCCGGGTGCAGACACGGCACCGCTTGGCAAGCCATGCTGTGGCAGGTGTCCCACATATAAAGTAGAGGAAGATGGGCATGGATGTTAGCTCAGGGCCAGTCTTCCTCAGCAAAAAGAGGATTGGCAGTAGTTAGCTCAGGGCTAATCTTCCTCACAAAAAAAAAAAAAGACTGGCTCCATGGAAATAAATAAGCCACATTTTTAAAAAAATCAGATACATTTGCATCAATAATGTGGCTATATATTCCCCTGACATTCAAATTTCCATAAAACAAAACTTCGCTGGTTTAGTAAAATTTTTAGCTTAGAAAGAGAAGCTTAATTCCTTTTTACTTAATGTTTTACTGTCCCACACTCAAAAAAAGCAGAAGCATGAGTAAGCAATCATGAGACATTCCGGTGTTCTAGGAGTGAGGAAATACACACATTGTGGAAAACGGGAGCCAGGTTCCCCACTGTTGGGGTGAGCACAGGAAACCCTGAGTGAGCCTGGAACTAGAGATGTGGGTGTGAGTGCCTCGTTTACGATACGCAGACAGAGATCAAAGTGGGTATCGACGTTGTGTCCTGCATAGTGAGCACTTCTTACTGTCCAGATCTTGGTTTCTAGATATTTTTCTCCTAACAGGAGCCAAGACTCCTTGGAGAAATGGCTGATTCCGAACTTACTGTACCGGAAAGCAAAGAAGGGCTCAAAGAATGATGTCAGAAGTACACCGGAACCCCTCGAGGGACGCCCCTGGGATAAGCTAAGCAGCAGTATACAAAGGCAGTGAGAGGATGGAGTAAAAAGCCATGTGTGCCCATTTATGGAAGAACCATGTACATACATGCCACACAGCAGAGAAAGCAGTTTTCCCTCCAGTGGACAGCCAACCAGTAAACGGAGAGTTAGCAACGGGATTGGAAAACCGCCATCTGACAGATGCAGGCCAGAATCACAACGGACATCAGGCCCAGCAGGAGAGAATCGGGGGGCAGCAGGATACTGCCAGCATCCACTTATCTCCCCACAAGATCCTCGTTAACCAGAAAGGGAGACATGGTGACAGTGGAGGAAGCAGCTGACACAGGTCAGAGTGTAAAGCCTGAGGCTAACAGTGGGGAAATCTCACACAAACTCAAACTGAGCAGCATGCCATGCCCCTCAAAGGTGCCAAGGTCATAAGAGATGGGGAAACTGTCCCAGATCAAAAGAGCCTGAAGAGACACAATAACTGAATCAGACACCTGACCTGGGATGCTATTTTGCTAATAAAGGACATGACTGGGATAATCATGACATTTCAATCAGATCCACAGATGAGGTAACAGGACAGTATCAGCATTAACTTCCTGACCATTACTACTGACTGTGGTTACAGAAGAATGATCCTATTGTAGGAAACTGACATTCAACTGTTTAGGGATGGAGTATCAGGTCGGCAACTTGCTCCCAGACGGTTAAAGAAGGTAAATCTCCACGCAGCGGGGAGAGCATGGAGCCACAGGTAAACATGTGACGTGTGGGGACCCGCGAGAGAGCAAGCAGGAACCTTTTGTGCTCTTCTTGTAACTTGTCAGTGAGCCTGAAATTATGTCGAAAGAAACAGCTTCAAGAAGATCCTTTCAATAGCCAGTGGGATGATCTGCACTGACTGCACAAAAGGACCTTCAGAAACCGTGCAGCAACAAGTGGTGCCAAAGTGCACCAGCAAGTGACACCTCTGAAAGACCCCAGAGACCCTGCAAGGTGCTGCCTGAATAGAACAGACGTTCTTACCAGGAACATTGGCTCTCCAAACGGTGAAAAGTCAATCACGTTCACCTTTACTGGTCTCATACCATGTTGCTGGGGTTTGAACAACTTGGGAGATACTCTCAAGTCTTGTCTGGTACCATGGCTGATGAGACCCTGGTAAGAAGATGACAATGGTGACCAAGAAAAGCATTAGGTACAAGTTGGATAAAGCTATTATTCCTGAAACAATCTAAACAACATTATAGTAAAAGCAAACAGTAAGTTAATCTTTAATGAAGATATTTATCAAGCAACTCCAAGAAAGAAGAGTTACAGAATGAAATTTAAAATATTACTCACTATGTCTGTGCCAACAATAAAGTGATTAGGATCTGAAGGCAGAAATTTAATATTCAGTGTTTGTGTGGTCCCCCAAAATTCATAACCTTTATGGGAAAGGCTGCAAAGAAAAAAATCAAAAAGATGAAGAGATAGATAGCTTTGAAACTGTAAGGATAATGATAATCCTTAACACACTTACCACTTATCATGTGTCATTAGATATGTGATAGGCCACTCTGTGTCCCATCTCTTGTTCTTTGTTACTGGGCTCTTGATAATTTCTTCAGTTCTATCCTCCCATTCACTAATTTTTTCTATAGTTATATCTAATCTGCTACTTAACCATTTGCTAACTTTTAAATTTCAGAAATAAGAGTTTCATTTCTAAAAATGTCTTTTTATTTGTTTTATTTTATTTTTTCTCCCTAAGGCCCCAATACATAGTTGTATATCCTAGTTGTAGGTCATTCTAGCTTTTCTATGTGGGATGCTGCCACATCATGGCTTGATGAGCAGTGCTAGGTCCGCGTCCAGGATCCAAACCAGCGAACCCCAGGCCACCAAAGTGGAGGTCACAAACTTAACCACTCAGCCACGGGGCTGGCCCATAGAAATGTCTTTTAGATTGTACAATTATCTCGACTTGTTGGTGTGCTAATCCTATTCATTGCACATGGGGGATGTCTCCTCATGCTTGTAGTTTTGTAATTTTCCCGTAAAGCACTTCTTCCTGGGTGAACACTGTGAGTCCAGCACGTGGAAGTATTCTACCCACAGGTAGTTGTCCTTGTGCCTTCACGGCAGCTGCTGTGGGGCCACTGGTCTGGGACCCTGATGCTAACTTCTCAGCTTGCAGATCCCAGACCATACACAGAGCTGGGGATTTCTAGTCTTCCACACTCCCCTGTCTTCCATGGGCTGGGGTGGAGCTTTCTGAGTTTCTCTCTCACTGAAGGGGCAGTGAGTTCCAGAGTCCTTTGCAGGGTCTCAGTTCCAGGTCCCCACCTCAGATAAGCCCATTGTATCACTGGTCCTGCACAGAATGAGCCCGGCACAGCCGTGGAGGTCCATGACAGCCGGGCCCAATAGCCCAACCTCCACACCATGCAGAAGCTTGCACACTGACTTCAAGTTCCATCCCTGTTGTGGTATTTTCCTCTCCTTCATTTTAAAAACTCTATTTAGTTTATTGCTGGTTTTTTACCTTACACAGTGTATCTATTTGTAGCAGGAAAGGGCCCACGGCTGCTCCTTCTGCCACGTTGCCCTAGTCAGAAGTCAGGAACCTGGCCACTCTCTTCTCACACTCACATTCAGGACTGCAGATGTCACTTATCAGCTGAGGGCTCCCAAATCTGTTCCTCCAGCTGAGATCCCTGCTGTGGAGCCAACAGCTTCCTGGTCATCTCTACGAGCACCACAAGCTTGGCCCACCCTAGGCTGACCAGATCTGGCCCCTCCCACTCCCCATAACCCTCTCCTTCCCTCCTATTTCTCATTTTGTGCACAGTACCCAGTAATAGGGGCAGGCTCCTCCCTCCCATTGTTCCTAGAGCCAGTCAGTCACCAGCTTCTTCCAATTCCATCCTCTAACTGAAACCTACCCTCCATATCCACACTAGTCAACTTGGCTCAGACCCTCATCTTCCAGATTGATCCCTGCAACAGCCTCCCAACCGGTCTCCCTGACTCCAGCCTCCCCTCGTCTGTTCCAACCTTACAGTGCAGCCAAGTTGATCTTTCTAAATCATAAATAAGACAAGCCACTCCCTGCCTTAAAATCCTGTAATGGCTCCCTATCACCCTCAAGAGAATCGTCTAAACCATCCAGCACAGCAAACAGTCTTGGGGTCTGGCCGCCGACTCGCTGTGATCTCTCGCCACAGCAAACCTACTGGCAGTTTCCTAAATGCATCTTCATTCTTCTAGGCCCCCATGTGCTGCTCCATCTGACTAGAGCACGCTCCTTGTCTAGCTCCCATCTTAGCTGTCACCTCTCCAAGCAGTCGCCATTTCACTCCATCCTTCAGTCTGTCCCCTGCTCTGACCTCCCAAGTGCCATGTGCATGCCCCAACAGAGCACTTCACATGCGTGTCATAACCACTGTGAATAAGGACATGCCGCCAGGTCCCCCCACAGAGGAGGGCTTGTTCCCCAGCTGCCAGGGATGCTCCACCCAAGTCACATGCTCTCCAGGGATGCCCATGCTCAATAACTGATGGGAGAAGAGAGCATGAGGGCCTGGCAATGTCACCTATGGAAATCTGTTCCAGCTCAGAGCTCCCAAGGCTGGGCAGCTGTCCTGGGGCCACATCACAGCTCACAGTTCAAGTCCTCCTTGCAGCCCAGGTCTGCTGCCTCTCCCCCTTTCCCAGGCACTGATCCCAAGGGATCAAAACTTCCTCCCACTTGGGGCCAGCCCTGTGGCTGAGTGGTTAAGTTCATACGCTCCGCTTTCGCAGCCCAGGGTTTCACCAGTTCAGATCCTGGGCGCGGACATGGCACCGCTCATCAAGCCACGCTGAGGCGGCATCCCACATGCCACAACTAGAAGGACCCACAACTAAAATTATATAGAACTATGTACCAGGGGGGCTTTGGGGAGAAGAAGGAAAAATAAAATCTTTTAAAAAAACTTCCTCCCTCTAAACTCCACTCCTCTGACATGCAGGGATCCTGAGAGGTGAGAGGCCATGCCACAGAGCCTGGTACACAGGACACACTCAGCAGAGCTGAATGAAGTCCAAACGGCTGTTTATTGCATACAAGTCTAGAGGGGACAGTGCTGGGAACCTGGGGGAAACTCGCCATCAGCTGCACGGGTCTCCACTAGCCCAGGAATCGCCCATGTGCATGAAGGACCAGGGGGTCTGTGGCCAGCCTAGGAATCACCTGTGGTTGGCTCTGCAATGTATTAGATGATGTTTTTAAACATAACTGATTCCTCATCATAATTATATTTAAATAAACTGAAGGTGATTTGCAATCTTGAAGCATGTATGAATTCATTAATACAACCCAGAAGTATTCTGTCTGATGATGAGGAATCAAGCTAACATGAAAATTTTGTCAAGAGTAAATCTCATGCTGACATTTAGCCCAACTGTAGTAAATGACAAGAAAAGACATCTTTGGGAAATAAATTAACATGGAACATATAAGTACCACAAACAATATTTGTACATTTAATAAGAATTTTTATGTCATATTAAGTTATATGAGTAAAAGCAGAAATCAAAATTTCTGAATAAAACTTTCATATTAGTATTTCTGATTCCTCACCCCTATGTTCATCACAGCATTATTCACAATAGCTGAGACTTGAAAGCAGCCTAGGTGCCATCAAGGGACTAATGGACTAAAAAAATGTGGTATTATAGACACAATGGAATACTACTCAGCCATAAGAAATGATGAAATCCAGCCATCTGTGACAATATGGATGGACCTTGAGGGTATTCTGCTGAGTGAAATAAGTCAGAGGGAGAAAGTCAAATACTGTATGATCTCACTCATAAGTAGAAGATAAAAATGACAAACAAGCACAGCAACAGAGATTGGATTGGTGGCTACCAGAGGGGGAGGAGGGAGGGAGGAGGGCGACAGGGGCGATCAGGCGCGTGTGTGGTGATGGATTGTAGACAGTCTCTGGGTGTGAACATGGTGGAATCTAGACACAAATCAAAATATATAACGACGTACACCTGAAATTTACATAATGTTATAAACCGGTTACGGCAATAAAAAAAACTCTGGTTCCTGAAATTTATCTATAGAAGTTTAACTTCAGGGTTGTACTAAAATTGGATGAAAAATAGCCAAATAGTACCAATTTATATGATAGGAAATACCTTAATTGAAGAAAAAATGTTAGCTCTCTACCTGGCGATTGTATTTATCACACAGACTCATCAATAACAAACTAGTCAGCAAATACACTATTTAGCAAACACACAACGTGAGAAGCTGGATTTCTTCAACATAAGCCTGACGATGCACTGACTGTAGACGCAGTGACCTAATGTGACTTCCTTCTGTGGGAAACAGGTCTTTATCAGAAAAGGGGAACTGTTGTAGCTCAAAGTGGCGCACTCTTACCTGTCACTCAGCTGAATCACAGCACTATGCACTAATTTTATCCTCCCTCCAGGTATTAAACCTAAAAACAGAGAAACCAGAAATAAATGCACCTCTTAATACAAGTTAAACCAAAATCCAATTACAGTTGCCTGGAAATTATTTTTCATTGCTTACATCTCTGTGTTAGGAAATAATATCTAAACATAGCTAGACAAAGCATGTTGCCAATGCAGCGAGGTTCCTGTAACTGCCTTAGGATAGGACTCAAAACCCTGCAGTTCAGAGCCTTACGGGAAAAGCACTGGTGGAATCAAGATCCAGAAGCTTTCAGATTTTCAAATTGGATAAAATAAGGGCAGAACGCTAAGCAAAACAATCAGTATTTAACACCTCTTAGGCTCCAACAGAAACACTGTGTGTAAACATCCACTGGTGTCTCGGCTCCCTGGAACACTCGGGGCCTCCTCCTCAGACTGTGGAGATGCGGAGTCCTCCCTCCTCGCTGCGGAATGCACAGCAGACTGCACGCGCTCCTCAGCAGATGGTCACTTCTTACCGCTCCTCAACATCTCTCCCAACTTCTCTCAACCAACGAGCTACGATTCCTCCCCGGACTTCCCAAATTTATGGCCATATTTCTGACATCTCGGCCTTTCACTGGCTTTGTCAACATCACCTTCTTTTTTGTAATTACTACAAAGGAGGGAGATAGAGATTTGCATACATTGAAATCCAAATTCTGGGCAAGGTACCGCCCAGAACCTTGGGAGTAGTTGAATTAAAAGTACATAAATAAATTCAACTTGCAATTGGAAAGGACGACCATAATTACACAGCACGGGACTCGTCACGGTTATAAATCTGATGCGAGAAGGTCCAATGCTGCTATTCACAGATCTGAAACTGCCCTCCATCTCCCCAGCATGCCGCTTGCCCGGAAGAACTCCAGTGCTGACAGTCTTGGCCCAGCTGTCACCTCCCTGGGACATCTCACCTGACTGGGCCCTCAGCCCTTGAGAAGCCTTCTTCTGGTCTAGCAGTGACATTATCAATGCTCGTGGCCTGACACGTGGCTGTGTCTGGCTCCCCAGGAGCCCACACTCCCTGGGCATACCCATATGCTCTTGGGCTTGTTTCCCTGGAACCCAGGACGGCACCTAGCTTGTTCAGAGAACACTTCACCAATGAATGAAGGAAAGACCCTGCTGATCAGTTCTAACCACAGTCTGAATTCTCCAACCAGCCACTAATCTAAGGCACACACAGCAGAGCTTGCAACCAACCCAGACTCTCCTGAGGGCATTTAATGCCCAGAGCTCTTCCAGCACTGCTTGCTGGTGTGAATGTCATCCCTTCTTTTCCTTAAGGCAAAGTTGGAGCACGGTCAGAGTTTGGGTAAGTGGTTCTATAAATAAAGGGTGTTTTTATACAGCAACTTTAACAATGAAATACACAATGTCCTATAACATCCGTTGTGTGACTATCCCATACACACTACAAACTATTTTTATGCAAAATGACTTTGTCTCCACAAGCAGATTATGAATGAACTATGGGCAGAGACTCTTTAATTCCTACCACCATCCATAATTCCTAAAGAACACCTTGGTCATGGCACAAGTGGGGAGCACAGCCAGCCTCAGGATCAGTCTCAAATGGTGACATTCTTGGGTGTGGAGCATAAGCCTGAATGAGGGCAGAGTCAGCTCGAAGACTGACTGTGCATCCTGCCCTGTCATTGATCCACATCGAGGAGGGGACCGTGCACCCTCCCAGGCCACGTCCTGTTCTAACCTTCTGAGATTCTAGGGGCAATGCAGAAGTCTCCAACACAGACACACAGAGTACAAATGCTTCATAATAAGCACACGCTATATGAAGAAAATACTGAAAAAATGGTTACTCCACCTCAAAAATGGTTACCAGTGGAATCAGTGAAACGACTCACTCTTGCTTTATTAAAGTCGGAGTCCACAGTAACTTTCAAGTAATATCACTGACATTTCACTGCAACACACAGTATTTGCTCCGCTGATACAAAATGCCCCTTCTCTAATTTCTAGAAGACGGCAATAAGTCAGTGTCACTCCAGTCCCACTTTTTACTGATCTACACAGAACATACCAGACACAAAAGGGTGAAGGGGGCTGTCCTAGAACATGAGTAGTGGGAGCAAAAATGGGAACCCAGACCTCATGAAGCAGCAGATGGATTGCTCCACGATCACTGAGTCCTCTCTGAAACTGAAACCACGCTGTACAGCATCAACACAGCCAACGGCTACAGGTAATTCAGTCACTTCCGCTCCCCAGACACCAGACCCCGGTGCCCTTTGCCAACATTATTCCAAGAACTTTGGGAGTCAAAGCAGTGAACGATGTGCCAAAACACAAGGGACAAAAGCCCACCTGAGCAGAGTCCAGGACCTAGACACTGAGCGCAGGAAAAGGGACATCCTGAGCTCACGTCCCTCACAGGATGGAGACACAGTGGAAAAGGCATGACCCAAGCTCACGTCCCTCACAGGACAGAGACACACCGGAAGAGGCACGACCCGACCTCACGTCCCTCACAGAACAGAGACACACTGGAAGAGGCCTGTGCTGAGCTGTCGTTCCTCACAGGACAGAGACACAGAGTTATAAACCCAGCATATGAGAGCTTAGTGAAATGAAAACGTTCAGTCAACTAGAGTAGCACATACTCACTCTGACCAAGGTGCTTGTTCCATGGTCAATAAGGTTATATAATAACCAACTGTAATATTTTTCTCAGGTAGTTAATTACTTATTTTTTCCATGCAGTTATTGGTTTCTTTAAACTCTATTCATTTTACCAAACCTCGACTAAAATTAAGTTTTTATTTAATAGTTACCTAAATCACTTATTGAACCTGCAATGTCTGCCTTTGGTAATTCAACAACCACCTAGAAACAGAATATTGAAAATGAATATTAATCAGTATAATTATGAAACAATCTAAGCATCTGTAGCTCTTATTGAGACAGCATACTATATTAGGCGCTAAGAATGTCACTGCTCCAGAAAAAAGACCACACCTTAACTTCAGAATCCATATTTTATTTTGTTTTGCTGAGGAAAATTCGGCATGAGCTAACATCTGTTGCCAATCTCCTTCTATTTTTTTTGGATGTGAGCCGCCACGGCATGGCCACTGATGAGTGGTGTAGGTCCACACCTGGGAACCGAACCCAGGCCGCTGAAGTGGAGCATGCTGAATTTAACCACTAGGCCCCGGGGCTGGCCCCAGAACCCATATTTTAAATAGTAACGATCCCTTTCTTACTGTGTCTCATTTCTCTCCACTCAGGGACTTACCAACAGCCTCAGCACAACCTCTAAAGCACATGCTCCTGATCCCATCCTCTGGCCCTGACTCTGCTGCAGTTCTCATTCCTCATTCCCACAGGAATTCCTGCAGGGGATTCCCAGTAGACCCAGCCTTGCCCTTGGTTTTCCAGTCTTAGCTCAGCCTGTTGTTGTCCCCCCAGTCTTCGTGCCCCAGACCAGGCACAAACAGTAGGGCAGAGAGCCTATGCATTCAGTCAGCGCAGCCCCATGAGCCCAGGCACGTCTTACTCACCCACATGTTGAGAACCCCACTCTGGTCCAAGGAAGCAATGTGGAATGACAAACCTGACATTTCTAAGGAAAACAGAAACAGAAGAAACGGCCTGTAAACAAGGAAACTACAGTTCATAACTAGATTTAAGGACTTTAAGGAAGTGAAGGATCATGTACCTTCCTGAGTAGAAAAGGGTGAAAGAACAAAACTCTGTTTTTTGTAGACAGACGCTGAGATGGGCTCTATTGCTTGAAGAGGACTGCGGTGGTTCACTGACGTAAGGACACCATCTAGGATTTACAGCACACAGTACCACATGTAAGCACAAGTCACAGAAATACAGTTAACGCTATGCAGGCACAAACATGGGTGCTTCTGGGACACATCCTCCGAACATGGGCCACAGACAAAATGATACGTGACCACTGCTTTCACATTACCATGAAACGGAGACCACAGACCTCCAAGCACCAATTCTGACGAGCTGCCACATCTCTGTGAGTCTACAGGCAGGAGGGTGGGAAGGAGGGTCAGGCTCTCCACGGTAAGAGAGAGTCCCAAAGACAGAACGGAGGCCAGACCAAAGCGCCCTTGGAGAGAAAATCTAACTCCCAGGGCAGGACCCTGGTGGCCCATTCACCAGCTCCAGGCATAGACAGGGCTGGGAGGTGAAGCAGGATGGAGGGGAACACTGACAACAGCACTGCTTCTGGAGGAGGAGGGGCACACAGACAGAGCAGCACAGGGAGCAGGGAGTGAGGGGAGACTCGGGAGAGGACAGATCCACCAGCCCCAACCACCCACCACCCAGAGCAACAGGACCATCAGAGAAATGACACTTCACAAACTAGTAGAGCAATATCCACCTACAAAACGGCCAGGAGTAGAAAAAAATCAGACAAATTCCATACAAAGCTACTGTAAGAAAAAACAGAAAATGCAAATCAAAGCATTTAAGCTGATGAAAATTCTCCCCCCAAAAAACAAGCTCGAAACAGAAGACCAAAGTTCACCACTCCAGACTGCATCCCATGTCCTCGAAAGCATTAGGAAAGGTATTTAAAGCAAGCAAACAAACAAAACACCCAGAATCAGAAACCCACAACAGAAATGGATAGAAAAACGGCAAGAAATAAAACAAGAGTTGGAGTTGAACTCAGGAAAGAAAATGAAGAAAAAGACAAAACTGTCTCAGAAACGAATAAACAACAGGGTTCAGACCCAGAGAGGCTGAAGGGGCCTCGCCCTGGCAGAGGTTGCTCTCCTGACTTGGGGGTTTCCAGCACAAGCTCCACGGTTCTCTCACCACTGGGAGCTCACTGGAAACTGTAGGTTTTAGTGACAATACTTAGATGGCAAAAGAAAATGAAGGAACTATTTTAATGGAGTAATTTATTTGATAAAGAGTTTAAAAACTTGAGCGTTTTAGTGTTTTGAACATGGTAGTGAATTCAAAGGCTAATTAGTAACATCAGAAGCATTAGAAAATGTGCATCTTTATTTTTTTTTTTTAAAGCTTGGCACCTGAGCTAACAACTTGCCAATCTTTCTTTTTTTTTTTTCTGCTTTATCTCCCCAAACTCCCCCGTACATAGTTGTATATCTTAGTTGTAGGTCCTTCTAGTTGTGGTATGTGGGATGCTGCCTCAACATGACCTGACGAGTGGTGCCATATCTGCGCCCAGGATCTGAACCCTGGGCCGCCACAGCGGAGCATGCAAACTTAACCACTCAGCCACGGGGCCGGCCCCAGAAAATGCACATCTTTAAAAGACATCTTTTCTAACAACATCAAACCCATAAGGTACCTATAAACTCAAACATTCTCGATAGCGGCAATATCATCCGCAAAGGGGCAAAAATTAGTTGTTGAGGGACAAAAAAAATTGCTGTTTTAATGTATAAAACACAGGTATAGTACTAAAGAGATGGACAATATATATGTGGTATTAACATTTCACGAAGGGGTGATTAGGAAACAAAAGTTTAAAAGTACTATTTGGTTAAGAGAATGAAGAGACAAGCCATAAATGGGGAGAAAATATGCAAAACACTCATCTGATAAAGGACTGTTATCCAAAATACACAAAGAACTCTTAAAACTCAAGAATAAGCAAGAACAAATCAACTTAAAAATGTGCAAAAGACCTGAACCTCACCAAAGAAGACAAACGGCAAATAAGCCTATAAAAAGATGCTCCATATTCTCATGTAGTCAGAGAGATGCAAATTGAAACCAGAATGACAGAGCACTACACATCTATCAGAATGGCTAAAAAGCTGACGTGTGATACACATGCTGGTGAGGATGGAGAGCACCAGGAACTCACAATTGCTGAGAATGCAAAGTGGTGCCACCACTTTGATACAGGCCCTTGAGGCAGGCTCTATTCATAATCGCCAACAACTGGAATTAACCAGTGTCCACCGACTGGTGGGTGAAGACACAAACCTAGTCCACACAGCGGAATACTGCTCCGCAGAGGGAGAGTGAGCCGCTGACACACACAACAACACAGATGAACTGCAAATGCATAAGGCAAGTGAAAGAAGCCAGACTCAAAGGTTCCACATTCTGCATGACTCCACTTATCTGACATCTGGAAAAGGTAAAACTACAGAGACAGAAGACCCATCCATGGCCAGTGGGAAAGGGGAGACACAAAACCAAGCATGGGCAGGACAGGAAGACAGAGTGACAGTCGGTTCTGAGTGCAGACCCTGGACAAGTCTCCTCTCCCTGAGCAGCGGGGATGCATATCCATGAAGCACTGAGAGGAAGCCCCAGAACACCAAGTGCCCACCAGGGGGCAGAGCAGGAGGCTGAGGCTGCAGGTGCAGTTGTGGTGGTGATTGTGATTGTGGATGTTGTGGTTGCACTTGTGATTGTGGCTGGGGTGGTTGTGACTGCTGTTGTTGTAGATGTGGTGGTGGTTGTGGTTGCAGTTGTGACTGTTGTAGTTGTGATTGTGGTGGTGATTGTGATTGTGGATGCTGTGGTTGCATCTGTGATTGTGGCTGTGGTGGCTGTGGTGGTGGCTGTGGTTGCAGTTGTGATGGTTGTAGCTGTGGTTGTGGCGGTTGTGGTTGCGACTGGAGCCGCATGGCACGAAGTATTCACGTGAGTCTAACTAAGGATACTGGCAGGTCCAGTTGTTCTGGTTCCTTTTGTCCCCCAAGAGGAGACTAACTTTCCTTCTATTTCACACATTAGTGGAATTAACTAAGCCACAGGAGTGGACACATACCAATTTGCCATAAGCAAATTTAAAACTAAAAGTTATCTCATTGAGGATTTGGAATCCACAAATTTACCAAGACAGAACATTCCAGTCAATGTGGGCCACTGACTGTGCATCACCTGGATGGAATTTTGCTTTTTCTATTATCAATCGCCCCTTTGCTCATAGGTCAGACTCCATCCTCTAAGGTAATCTGAATGACGTTCCTGAAATCTGTCATGGCTTTTCTAGAGACATCTGATCGGCAGGCAGGTGTCACTGACCAGTAGAAAATGTTGATGTCCTGAACGTCCAGAAGCAGTCACTCAGCTTCACATACTGATGTATCCGAGAGTCTTCTCGTAGATCCCACAAGACGACTGAGCCGTGCATTGTTCCAGCAAATAGCAAGAAGGCTTTAAAAGGGCTAAAGCAGCAACACGTGACCTAAAAGGGCACACACAGAAAGCTGGAGACTGAAAACACGAGCCATGTTCACAGAGGCATGGCCCTCTCCGTTCCCCACAGGCTCAAGAACCTTCCACCTGGAAGCTGTGGGACACAGTCCGCAGGATGTGGCTGAGCATCAGCCTTCTCAAGTGGAAAGCAGGGATGACGAGCCGACCCTGCAGCACTGGTCACAGACACAGGAGCCTTGCACACAGCCGGGGACACAAGGTGTGCACCACGAGCCCTCCATTCAACCCAATTAGCTGGGCCTGGAATGGCAAAACCACCCTTTCTCATTTTATTTACATCCTATATCACAAAAAGCTAGTTTTCAAACCCCCAAAACTGACACCCGTGAAAGTTATTCTTCTCCACAGATTTGGTGGAAATCAATGGTTTTGAGGTCAAAGTGCTTACGAATAGGAAAATACAAATGTGATGCAAACCCAGTAAGACAGCTAGCTCCCCCACTGTACTTCCACGGTCATCAAACCATGGCCCCATTAACCAGGAGCCGGGAAACACATGAGACTAAGGACTCTGAAAACCTCAGGCACTCTAAGAAACTTCTAAAATACCCATGACCCAAAGAGTGAAGGCCAAGAAGTATATTCTAGGACCCCAGACCATGCCCAGGGCGACCAATGTTTTCATTAAGCCTCGAGCTACACTGACAGCTAATTCCCAATGAACCAAAGAGGCTATGACAACGCTGGGCTCCTCGGTCTGAGCTGATCCTCAAACTAAGAATTTCTAGAGTCAAAACAGACATATGCATGTTCTTTGTCACACCTGTACAGAAAGAGCTGAGGGTGGCTGAGGGGAGGAGGAAATGACCATGTAACTTCCCATCCTCCCACGTCGCTGGCCCCCACACTGAACCTCCGCGCACCGCCCACCCTTCCTCTCATTACACCTGTGACTGTCTCCAAGTTGTACCTTCGACTCACATATCAGGACCTTCTGAGGCCCTGAAGGCTGCCAGATATCCCACACACAGAGCACATATTTGTCATCCAGCACAGGGGCAAATGCCTTTTCAGCCACCCCGTGAACAGACACCACCGTCTGCCTCTGAACCTGGGAGGCATGCAGACAGGACACTTTTCGATCTAGGGATAAAAGAAGAAAAACAGTTCTGCATTTTAGTGATCTGCCAGAATCCATGTTAAATTAACACACTTAAGAATATTCAAATACATTTCAGCTTAATGAAGAAACAAACATGGTCCCTTCAAAGCTGCAGATGACTGACATCTGGGTTTTGATAAATGGCCTCAGTTCTACCTGAAAACTGCCCACGCTGGCCTCATGGTTTTGCTAAAAAGCAATCCTGCAAATTTAGTAGAATGCAGCCCGGGACAACAGGCTTTCTCTCTCGTCTACTAGCCACTCCCACAAACACCAAGCTGCCCAAATGGGATCTGGTGTAATGGGACCAAGACTTTGGTTCACCAGGTGAGACGAAACACTCAGTCTGTCAGACACCTGTCATCTCAATCTCATTTTCCTTCTATGACCTCAAGTTCATTTTACTAAAACACAACAAGTAAGAAAAACCTCCATCTGCTCACATTTGGAACCCACATGCATCATTTGTCACTTATGAAGGATTCTAGAGATGTGTATCATCCAACTTCCTGCAGTTCTGCCAAGCAGCATCACTTACCAGCTCCTTTAACACCCATTTCTCAAGGTGGGCTGGGCGTGGGAGTGTGGACGTCCTTGTTTTGATTGCTACAGATAAAACCATTTACTATTTTTCTAATAGGATAACTCTTAGCTTTTAAAAACAAAAATACTATCAAAGAACACGAGATTTTTTTTAATTAACAATGTCATTTTTCTTAATGTTAAATGAAGAAGAATGTATATGAATCTAAAACCCTCTACAGCAAGCAAGACAGAAGAAACACCTAGAACGAGTGGCACCAATGCCTTGGCTTCACACAGGCCTGGGAGCACCAGGTGAAGCCGACCACTGGGCACACCTGGGTTCCTGGCTTCTTCACACAGACCAGGCCCACAGCTGCACCTACTACCTCACTAGACACTTTTCTTTAAAGTTGTTTTTTTGTGTGTTTTTTCTTCTGGGAAAGATTCTCCCTGAGCTAACATCTGTTGCCAATCTTCCTCTCTTTTTTTTTTTGTTTCCTCCCCAAAGCCCCAGTTCATAGTTGTATATTCCAGCTGTAACTCCTTCCAGTTCTTCTATATGAGCTGCTGCCACAGCATGGCTACTGACAGACAAGTGGTATGGTTGTGCAACTGGGAACCAAACCCAGGCCGCCAAAGCAGAGTGGACTGAACTTAACCACTAGGCCATCAGGGCTGGCTCAGCTGCTTTTCTTTAAAGCAAAGAGGGGACCAGCTTAAGAAATTTAAATTTGGTCATGCAAATGCAGTTTCTTTAAACTAATTTAAATGATTACATGCAATCACACCTTATGTCTGATAACACACGGGCTTCACTTGTTTAGCATTTCGTGTTTCATAAACATGGATTAACTTAAAATCTAAGTAAGAAGACCTAAGTGAAATGTTGAGCTTGCTACTCACCCATAACTAAGTCAATCACACAACTTTCACCTAAACACTCTCTCAGGCTGCTCCTACTGTCTCTCTATTCCAAGAAATCAAAAGAAACTGAATAACTTTACCGAAAAACAAACAGAAATTAAAACAAACACACAAAACCTCAGTTTCCATTCATTTAAATAATCTCATTCATTTAAATTGCTGCATGCCACTCTTCTAATCATCTTAGGAGAGTGTTCTTCATAATTTTAACACAACATTTAAGAAAACATAACATTTAAGCTTATACTTTGGAGTTCTTCAGAAGCTGAACCTCTCTCTGTTCTATATTCAATAAACCCCGTCACTTTAACGTAAGACATAACGTTAAAGATCATTATTTCAACATAAAGGTTTAGTACTGGATTTAGAAACACATTCAGGGACGCCTCTTACTCTGCAGGAACGGCAAGCTAGTGTTCAACTGAGAGGACCTGTCACTGAAAGGCAGGGTGTTGTCCTGCATCCGGGGGCTCCAGCTGGGCTCAGCGGCCACTCGATCCTCTTCGAGCAAAACCGCAATCACCTTTCAAAGACAAGTGAGCAGTCAAGAAACACTGTCACATGTACTCAGTTCTACAAAACAAAAAAATGTATTCCTCTTGTTCATTTCTTAAAATAACTTCTTAACTCCAATACATGATAAAAACTAAAAGAATGAAATAAAATTGTTCGTTCTGCACAACAGTGGAAATCAACAAGTAGAGTTCCATTAATATCAACTCTATAGGAGAGCCATTACTTAACGTTAGATGTTGTTTAGAGTGAATAAATTGCTAAAAAAACAAGAGAAGGAAAATGGCTGACATGCACCTTTTCTTGAATAGAAAGAGTATAAACATCATGGACACATCACTACACTTGTCCTCACTGGGTTAGGTGAGGACCTGGAAAAAGCAGAAAATGACTGTAATGGCTCTAACAGGGTGTGTTTAGGAAGTTGATGAGTGAGGGGGAGACATGGCAGACTCAGAAGAAATGTACCCTGGAGAATCAAGGGGACTGGAGGAGGGAGAGGAGCGTCTCGCGGACAAGCGAGGGGACCAAGAGAGGGAGGAAACATCTACCTGAGAACTCAGGGCACGGAGGGAGGGAGGGAACGTCCCCCGAAGAACCGAGGGGACCAGGGGAGGGAGGGAATGTCCCCCAGAGAACCGAGGGGACCAGGGGAGGGAGGGAATGTCCCCCAGAGAACCGAGGGGACCAGGGGAGGGAGGGAACGTCCACCGGAGAACCGAGGGGACCAGGGGAGGGAGGGAACGTCCACCGGAGAAGCGAGGGGACCAGGGGAGGGAGGGAATGTCCCCCAGAGAACCGAGGGGACCAGGGGAGGGAGGGAACGTCCCCCGAAGAACCGAGGGGACCAGGGGAGGAAGGGAATGTCCCCCAGAGAACCGAGGGGACCAGGGGAGGGAGGGAATGTCCCCCGAAGAACCGAGGGGACCAGGGGAGGGAGGGAATGTCCCCCAGAGAACCGAGGGGACCAGGGGAGGGAGGGAACGTCCCCCGAAGAACCGAGGGGACCAGGGGAGGGAGGGAACGTCCCCCAGAGAACCGAGGGGACCAGGGGAGGGAGGGGACGTCCACCGGAGAAGCGAGGGGACCAGGGGAGGGAAAGAACGTTTACTGGAGAACCGAGGGGACTGCACATCTGAGGTTGGGGTATAGAAATAAAGCAGAGGTTGAGGTCAAGGTCTGCCCCTACTCCCCTGCATCGCGTCCTCAGTTCATTCCTACTCTAGCTCATCTCTCCTTCCCTTCACACCGCCCCTAAGTGCTCCCTCCTCTTAGCGCCCCATGAACTTACACTAAAAGAGAAGCCAATTAAATTAAAATATGTGAAAGCATGGTCTTATCTCCTAAACCAGGCTCTGACCCTAACAGTGGCCCGGGGAACAAATAACCACCAGATGTCAGTAACAGAGATGGAGAAACAGGCTTGTTCCAAATCCTCAGGCTGGGTTCAACAATGCTTACTGTAATAATTGCTACCTTATATTTAAATTGGAGCTTACCCACAAAATATATGAGACAACTGAGGAAATAAGAACCTCAACTTTAGGCTTGATGACGTTAAGGAATATCACTAATGTTGATCCTTTTATTTGAGAGATTCATACTGAAATATTCTTGGAGGGAATCATATGGTGGTGTGATTTGTTACAAAATAATTGAGAGGTGAGTGGTGGGGTGAGTGGGTGGCTCAGATCAGACAAATCAGCCATAAACTGGTAACTATTGAAATACTCGGGGTTCACCATACTGTTCCCTTTATCTTTGTATGTATCTTGAAAATTTTCACAATGTTTTTAAAATCAAGAGTTTATTACTTTCAACTACCCTAGACGTATGCATGCCTTGCCAACTTAATATGCATTTTTTAGTCTACATTTATTTTAAAATGTAAGCGATTAATATTAAGGGATAGAATCCAAATACATAGACAGTACTTGTAGCCAAATACATTTACTGGGGTCATCTGCACACAAGGGCTAATGAGCATGGACAGACACATCACAGAGCGTACCTGGCAGGCTGCCCGGAGAAAGCTGGACAGTCTCGGCGTATCGACCTTTGGCACAGCTGCAGCATCAGAGCTATCTGTACTCCCACTGCCTAAAACAAACAGGTTAGATAAAACAACCAGGTCCACACAGAAACCTAACATAAAGATGTACACCTGAAATTTATGTTATAAACCAGTGTTACCTCAACAACAAAAAAAACCAACAAGGTTGACTCTGAAACAGTCATGCATTGCACACCTTAAGTTCAGAGGTGTTACAACAGGACACTAGGAGCCCTGGAAGGACAGTCAGAAAGTTTCCATTTTATTGTCTAGATGTACTTGTGATTTCTTGAAAAACGATAACATCTTGTTTCATAGAAAGCCTGTAAATGGGATTCTACTTAAATGCATGAAGGAAAACAGTTAAGGCATCGATGTAATTACTACATAAGCGATGCCTTTAGGTGTGTTACTTTCTCAGGGTGAGGCTTCCTGAGGAAAGGGAGCAGCAGGATTTGCCGCCACACAGTCGATTCCTCAGAACAAACAGTCCCGGGAAACTAATATTTACCTAGAAATAACTGAAACGAATGCAGTGTAAGCAGAACACTGTGAGTTCTGGGGGCCTTCGGTGTACACTGATGCAACATGTCTGGAAACTGTACTTGAAATATGAAAATTCTCTATTAATGAAAACAAACTGTCCCCAAGTGAAGAGCAGAGAGTGTTCCAGAAGCATATTTGTAAAGTGCTTGACTAGAATGTGGACTCTTCCTTACGTTTGGGAATAAAAGTGTTATAAACCCAATCAGGCTGCAACCAGGCCTCCAGCTCAGCGCTGAGTTAGTGGCTCACAAAAGCCAGTTTGATCCTGTGAAGAGCACTGGGTATTTCCACAGTCACATACTAAGAACCACACCAAAGAAAAAGACACAAGAGCAAAGGACAAGAACGGTAATAAACATGACACCAAAAATAAAGTAGACACTCAACTACCAACGGTCAAGAACAAAAAGCCATTTACCCCCAGACACAGCCGTGCCTTCCCCTGGATGCTGGGTCCACGCTTCCCTGGTCTCTATCTCTTCAGTCTGAACATCTCTTTCAACGTGATCTTCATTATACTGAACATAGGCCTTAAAACAAAGGTATGCTGGAATTAGCACTGGGCCTCGACTTCAGAGAAATTTCTCATTATTGAAAAGAAAAATGGTTAAAAGGTTTAAAGTTAATAAGGAGAGTCTTCTTGCTTTTGCCAAAAGTAAGTATCATGGCATAAATGACAATCATTGCTTGCATCTTAAACGTTTAAGATATATATATATGTAGGCCTAATTTTCAAAAGTGTTTTCAAAAAGTCACATTAGGGGCTGGCCCAGCTGTGTAGTTGGTAAGTATGTGCGCTCTGCTTCAGCAGCCCAGAGTTCACAGGTTCAGATCCCAGGTGTGGACCTACACACCACTCATTGAGCCACGCTGTGGTGGCAGCCCACATGCAAATAGAGGAAGATGGCCACAGATGTTAGCTCAGGGACACTCTTCCTCAGCAAAAAAAAAAAGTCACATCAAACGATTGAGCTTTGGTTTGAAAATACTACCACACAGCCCACCAACATCCTATTCTCCTAGAACATACTGAGTTTGCAAAACCAAACATAATTTTTTTATTTCAAAAAGGTACATGCTTCAGTAAAGCCAGTTTTCTTACTAAGAGCTTTGATACAAGAAAAACAAGCAAAGAAGTTAGATAATCTACTCAAAGTCAGTGAGTCACCCCAGAGCCAGGATGAATCTGTGAGCTTCCTGAGTTTCATTCTGTGACCTTCTTCCTACTGAAAGAGTATTATGGATTAAATGTACCCAAACATCATGAGTGATGGCAGTATAAGGAAAATAAGAGGTAAGAGATGATCCCTGACTTCAAAAACTTTACCATATTGTGTCGGGAAGTTGGACTAGCACAGAATTAATGACTGAAAATACTATAGGGAAATACAAAATTGGGTGGGATGGACTGCAGCAACTGTGGCATAAGAGAAAATTCAGTGTGAGTCACAGGGGAAGTCACCTAGAGAAGAGACCACGGACAGAGAAACAGACATCTAGAGGAGAGAAGGGGAAGAAGTACATAAACAAGGTAAGAGAAACACAGGTGGACAAGGGAGGACCTGGAAGGTAAGAGAAACACAGGTGGACAAGGGAGGACCTGGAAGGTAACAGAGAAACACAGGTGGACAAGGGAGGACCAGGAAGGTAACAGAGAAACACAGGTGGACGAGGGAGGACCTGGAAGGTAAGAGAGAAACACAGGTGGATGAGGGAGGACCTGGAAGGTAACAGACAAACACAGGTGGACGAGGGAGGACCTGGAAGGTAACAGAGAAACACAGGTGGACGAGGGAGGGCTTGGAAGGTAAGAGAGAAACACAGGTGGACGAGGGAGGACCTGGAAGGTAACAGACAAACACAGGTGGACGAGGGAGGGCCTGGAAGGTAACAGAGAAACACAGGTGGACGAGGGAGGACCTGGAAGGTAACAGACAAACACAGGTGGATGAGGGAGGACCAGGAAGGTAACAGAGAAACACAGGTGGACGAGGGAGGACCAGGAAGGTAACAGAGAAACACAGGTGGACGAGGGAGGACCAGGAAGGTAACAGAGAAACACAGGTGGACGAGGGAGGACCTGGAAGGTAAGAGAGAAACACAGGTGGATGAGGGAGGACCTGGAAGGTAACAGACAAACACAGGTGGACGAGGGAGGACCTGGAAGGTAACAGAGAAACACAGGTGGACGAGGGAGGGCTTGGAAGGTAAGAGAGAAACACAGGTGGACGAGGGAGGACCAGGAAGGTAACAGAGAAACACAGGTGGACGAGGGAGGACCAGGAAGGTAACAGAGAAACACAGGTGGACGAGGGAGGACCTGGAAGGTAAGAGAGAAACACAGGTGGACGAGGGAGGACCAGGAAGGTAACAGAGAAACACAGGTGGACGAGGGAGGACCAGGAAGGTAACAGAGAAACACAGGTGGACGAGGGAGGACCTGGAAGGTAAGAGAGAAACACAGGTGGACGAGGGAGGACCTGGAAGGTAACAGAGAAACACAGGTGGACGAGGGAGGACCAGGAAGGTAAGAGAGAAACACAGGTGGACGAGGGAGGACCTGGAAGGTAAGAGAGAAACACAGGTGGACGAGGGAGGACCTGGAAGGTAACAGAGAAACACAGGTGGACGAGGGAGGACCAGGAAGGTAACAGAGAAACACAGGTGGACGAGGGAGGACCTGGAAGGTAAGAGAGAAACACAGGTGGACGAGGGAGGACCTGGAAGGTAACAGAGAAACACAGGTGGACGAGGGAGGACCTGGAAGGTAAGAGAGAAACACAGGTGAGGGGCCTGGCAACCTAAGGGACCTGTTCCGGAGGCAGGGGTGTAGAACAGAGCACATACTACAGATGCAAACGGCATCTAGACTACAGGGAGCCTGTGTCACTGCATGGCAGTGCTCAGAGACCTTTGCATTACAGGATTTCATACAGATGTTAGGGCTGCTGCACCCTCACCAAAGACTCAAGTAAGGGATCCAAATGTGACATTCTACTCCACTTTTAATCAATCCTCTGCTCTACAAGAAGCTATCCCTGGAGCCTCGGCACGTGCCCCATTCCCTCCACATGGACCATCCATCAATGCTCAGGAGCCTTGGGAGCATCCGTGGACATGTGCCTAATTTCTCCAGGCCAATGAGCATCACATGATGAAGGGGTTCCCTTTCCCTCAAGCCTCTATCCTCTACACACCAGTCCCACGGGCTCATTTGCCAGAACAAGATATGGTACAATACAAATTTACATCTGTACTTTACTTGTATTTTGTCACTTCGTTAAGACATCTTGTACTAACCTGCTTGGTATTTTTTTTCCCAAAGTTTCTGATATACATGTCATATTCATTTACTGGTGGTAGATCCAGGAGAGAGAGAGTGTATGAAAAATCTAAGTCAATAAGCCGAAGCAGTTTTGTACTGCGAGTCCTTTAAAATAAATTGAAAACAAGACAGAAGTTAAAATGAATCATGTACAAAGGAAATATAGGGAAAGTGTAGAAACCTGATGATCAGATGTAGGTTTTGTCAAGGACCCAACTTCTGTTTGGGTGTGAGCCTGAGGTATTCAACAGTTAAAGACAAGACAGTCACGCATGGACCAACGATCAGAGGATAACATGAACCACATTTTTGATGATTCTAATTCAGTGCCCCTGAGGCTAACACAAAATAAAGTTATAATACGTGTATGCCTAGCACTTTCACATGAAGTGATCCACTTTATCTCACGGCTGATGTCTTGACTAGAAGGATGACATTTTTGTGATGTCACCTGGGCTGGGGCAGGGAGCACAGCTTGTCTGGGTGTCTCCCTTTTCAGCCCACTCTTCTTGAGGCTCCAGGAGACCTGTTTCCCACAGGACTTGACCATGGCAGCCTCCCACGCAGCCAGCTGCCCCTCCTCCCCACAAGCCTTCAAGAAACTGTGCGCCCTTGCTTCTCCTCTGGCCTCACAGACCTTTCCAACTGCCCGAGCTGGTCCCTCCTTTCCTTCCAGACACCAGGGGCCAATCCTCATATTCACTGTTTGTCACTCCCACCGGAATATAAGCTCTGCATGGGCAGAGAGTTTTAGGTCTTTCATGTACTATGACTTCCAGATGGCTGGTGCTGAATCAGTGCATGTTGAATGAGTGAATGAATGCTCCTTCCAACATTCAGGCATCTCGATAAATTGATTTGCCCTCTCCTTCTTTCCACTCACTCTCAGGGTCTTTACAAATAGCTGCCACCTTCCCATAACATTCTCTGAACACCATCACCTAACCTCCCAACTTTTTACCTTGTCCTCCAAGAAGCACCTCCAAAAATGCTTCAACCACATGGCACCTCCAACAGATGAACCCTACCACTTTCCTTGGTTGCTCACTGATTGTGTGCTGTGAGGCAGGGGTTCAGGGTCCTTGTTTCCATACAAACCTGACTGTTCCAGCATCATTCACTCAAAAGACCAAGCTTTCTCCACTACGCCCCAGTGGCAATGCATCCATCAGGCAGCCCACATTTAAATCCACCTCTGGACTCCCCTCTGTACACTGGTGTGTCTGACTATCCATGTGCAAAGAACAGTTCTAATTACTGTGCTTTATAATAAATCTTGATATCTTATAATCTTTTCTTCAAGACTGTCTTCACTATTCTTGACCTTTTGCATTTCCATATAAATTTTAAAATCAGTATGTTAATTTACACACACATACACACTGCTGAGATTTTTATCGGAATACCATTGAGTCTCTTTGAGAGAAACTGACATCTTTGCAATATTAAGACTTTCAGTGGCCGGCCCCCTGGCCGAGTGGTTAAGTTCATGCACTCCACTTCAGCGGACCAGGGTTTCACTGATTCGGATCCTGGGTGCGGACACGGTACCACTCATCAAGGCATGCTGAGGCGGCATCCCACACAGCACAACTAGAAAGACCACAACTAGAGTATACAGAATATAAAACTATGTACTGGGGAGCTTTGGGAAGAAGAAAAGAAAAGAGGAAGATTGGCAACAGATGTTAGCTCAGGGCCAATCTGTAAAAAAGAAAAGAAAAGAAAAAAAGATTTTCAATTCACAAACATGATATGCCACCCATTTATTTAGGTCTTCTTGAATTTCAATAATGTTTGTAAGTTTTCTATGGTCTTGTACATCTTCCATTACATTCATCCTAATCCTATTGTAAATGGCGACATTTTAATATTTTTTCATTGCTAGCATACAGAAATAACTGATTGTTGTATATTGACTTTTTATCTAGCATTCCTGATAAATTCATGCATTATTCACATTTATTCATAAAGTCTAACAGCTTAGCAGGTTTTTAAAATTTCTATGTACATAATCATGTTGCATTGAATAATAAATGTTTTCTTCTTTCTAATCCTTACAATTTTTATTTTTCTTGCCTTATTGCACTGGCTAGGATCTTCTACGATGTACAGAACTGATGAGAGTAGAGATCCATAGCTCATTCCAGATCTGAGAGGAAAAGCTTTTCAACAGCAGCTATAATGTCAGTTGTAGAATTTTTGTAGATATGCCTTATCAGACAAAGGAAGTTCCCTTTAGTCACAGTTTGCTAAGAAGTTTTATCATGAATGAGTACTAAACTTTTTCAATTGTTTTTTTCTGCATCTATTAAGAGGACTATATAGTTTTTCTCCTTTATTCTATTAAAGTAATGAATAACATGGATTAACTTTTGAATGTTAAACCAACGTTGCATTCCTGATTATTAGGTGTTACTCTTTTTAGGTATTCTCAGATTCAAGTTACTAATGTTTTATTAAAGAAATTTGTGTATATATTTACAAGAAATATTGGTCTGTAATTCTGTCTTCTAAAGTCTATTAAATTTTGGTATCAAAGTTTGGCCTCATACAACAGGCTGGAAAGTGAATTCATGAAGCTAGCAGTTATTTCTTCTTAAATGTTTAGAAGGCTTTAATGGACAAACCATCTACACCTGTAGTTTAATTTGTGGGAAGGTTATCTATGTATTAAATACATTTAATTAATATAGAACAATTCAATTTTTCTATTGCTTCTTGAATCTACTGTGATAAGTTGTGTCTCCTAAGAGTTTACTCATTTCATTTAAATTTTTATTGACATAAAGTTGTTCATAATACCATCTTATTAGCTTTTTAATATCTGTAAGATCTGTAGCAGTATCCCCTTTTTCATTCTTGCTATTGATTATTTGTGTCTCGCTTTCTCTCTTTTTTTCCCTTGGTCAGACTGCCTAGGGGTATATAAATTTTATGAATGTTTTCAAAGAATCAATTGTGACTTTGTTGAATTTATTGTGACTGCTTTCAATTTTATAGATTTCTGCTCTTATCTTTTATTATTTCACTCTAATTTCTAACTTACTGTTCTTTTCTTGGCCTCTTGAGATAGATGTTTAGACCACTAATTTTCTATAGCTTTAGCTGCATCCCACAGGTTTTAAAGTGCTGATTTTCATTATCACTGTTAAAAAGCAGTTTCTAATTACATTTGATTTCTTCTTTGACCCAGTCTATTAAAAAATATACTACTTAAATTTCAAACTTTGGTGAATTTTCTAATTACCTTTGTATTATTGATTTCTAGAGCTTAATTCCACTGTGTTCAGAAGACAGACTCTATTATTTCAATCCCACGCCCACAGCATACAATCTTTTTGAGAAATGTTCCATGTGTACTTGAAAACAATATGGATAATGAAGTTGCCAGGTATAATTTGCAATGTATGTTAGGTGTAGTTTGTTAACCACGTTGCTCAAATCTTATAAATCTCCACTAAATTTCTGTCCCCACTAAATTTCTATCAGCTACAAAGAGAAGTATGTTAAAAATCTCCATCTGTGCTTGTAAATATGTCTTTCTCCTTTTAGTTGCATCAGGTTTTGCTTTATATATTTTGTAACTCTAGCATTGGGTTCATACAGAGGAGGATTGTTAGAGTGATCTGTTAGATTGTTAGATTTTATCACTATGAAGTGACTTCATTTCCAGTAATCTCCTTGCTTTCAAGCTTAGTTTATCTAATATTAGTGGCATCAGTATTATTTTGGTTACTGTTTGCTTGGTATATTTTTTCCCATCCTTTTATTTTCAACCTTTCTGTGTCCTAATATATAAAGTTTGTTTCTTGGAAGTAATATATACTTGAATTATTTTTTCTCCAGTGGTACAATACTTGTCTTTTAATTGAATTGTTTAGTTAACACAGAATATAATTACTGATAGATTCTGGTTTAATCTACCATCTTCCTCTTGTTTTCTATTCGTCCGTAAGTCCTTTGTTCCTCTGTTTTCTCCTTTCTTGCCTACTTTTTGATTAACCATGTATTTTTTTTATTATTCCATTTACTCCTCTATTATCTTGTTAGTCATATTTTTTTTGCATTATCTCTTAATGGTTACCCTAGATATTTCAGAATGCATTTCTGACCTTAATGTAAAATTTACCTTACATCATGTACTTTCACCTCTTCCTTCCAGGACCTTACACAATTTATTATCCCCTTCCTTACCCCAATTCTTGTACAGTCACGCATCACTTAACACAAGGACACATTCTAAAAAAAGCATTCTTAGGCAACTTGACCACTGTGCAAACATCACACAGTGTACTTACACAAACCTAGATGGTATAGCCTACCACACACGTATGCAATACGTTACTAATCTTATGGGACCACCGTCATATATACAGTCCACCATTGACCAAAACATTGTCATGGGGTGCGTGACTATAGTATATTGTGAAGTAATTTAATTCCACATACATTTAAATCCCATAAGATGTTACTGTTATTGCTTTTTGCAGTCAGCATTAATTCCTATTCACCACACACTGATCCTTCCCATTGCCACTGTTTCCTTTAGGTTTCTGTGTTTTCATCTGGGATCAATTTCCTTCTGCCTAAAAAACTCCTTTAACTGTTTCTTTTACTGCAGGTCTGCTGGCAACGAGTCCTCAGGGCTTTTGTCAGTCTGAAAACGGCTACCTTTTGCTTTCATTTTAAAGAATATTATTTACCTGGTACCAATTTTTAGCAGTAATTTTGTTTCAGCATTTTAAACATATTTGTCATTGTCTCTGGTTTACATCGTTTCTTTTGAAAATTTAGCTTTAAGGCTTACCGTGACTCCTTTTAATGTAATGGGTCTTCCCCTACCCCTGGCTGTTTTTAAGGTTTTTCTTCCTTTTTCTGGTTTCCAGCAGTTTGAATATATTGTGTATAGATGGACTTTGTTTATATTTTTGTTATTTGTATTTATCATTCTTGAGCCTCTTTAAGTTGTAGTTTGACAGCTTTCATCACTTTTGAAAAACTCCCCCTTGGGGCCGGCCCCATGGCCGAGTAGTTAGATTCACGGTGCTCTGCTTTGGTGGCCCAGGGTTTCACCATTTCAGATCCTGGGCGCAGACATGTCAACGCTCACAAGGCCGTGTTGAGGCGGCGTCCCACATGCCACAACTAGAAGGACCCACAAGTAAAATATATAACTATGTACTGGGGGGATTTGGGGAGAAAAAGTAGGGGAAAAAAAAAAAGAAAAACTCCCAGGCAGCATATATTCAAATATTGCTTCTGCCCCAATCCTTCTCTTGTCTTTCTGCGATGTTACTTATACACTTGTTAGATGACTTTTGCTCTCTCTCTCATATCTCTTCCAATATTTTCAGTATACTTCCATCCTCCTTTATCTCTGTGCTTCAGTTTGAACATCTTCTACTGTTCTCTCTTCTAGTTCATTAATCTTATCATCTCTCCAGTAAAACTTGCTATTAAACTTATCTACTGAATTCTTCATTTCAGTTTATTTTGTGGGAAGGTTCCAGAACTTCCTTGATTCTCTCAGAGATTTCAGTGTTCTGTTGAAATTAATCTTTTTTAATCTGTTTTCTTCAACATATTACTCATCACTATTACAAAATCCACAACTGATAATTGCACTATTAGGATCACGTATGGGTTCATTACTACTCTTTGTTTTTTCTCTTAGTTTTTGGTTGCTTGAGTCTAACTCCTAGTATGCCAAGTAATTTATTGAATGTCAAGCATTGGATAGGAAAAATTGTAGAAATTCTGAATATTGTTATTTTCCTCCAAAAAATACTTAATCTTCTCCTGGGAGGCAGAGAACAGGAAGATCACACTGATCTAAGTAGGGCTTGGTTTTGGGGTTTGTGAGACCTGGTCCATTTCTGATTTGCCCTTTTCCTATAGCACAGGCCCTTCAGGGGTCTCAACTACAGCCTGGGGTGGTTATCAGGGAAACTTCAACTTTTGTCTCCTCACTCTTGTGAGAAGCCACCACTTTCTGTTTAAGTACTGCCTTGGGAAACACAGCAGCAGGCTACTGCAGTGGAGCATGGCCATCATCTGGATGCATCCTGGTTCTCCAGTACCTTGGCCTCGAGTCCCAGCTGTCTTGGTTTCTCCCTGTGACTTCAATCAGCTCTTTTCCTTTTTTTTAATCCAGCTTTTATAGTTGCTTTCAATAGGATGTACTTTCACATATTCACTGACAGCCTAATTTTTTCTCCTGTGAATTAGCTCTGTGTGTCCTGACCATCCAGGGTCCCTCTGATGCAAAGCCAGGGAAGTAAGTGAGAGAGAGGAAGCACACTGCTCCTCTCCCTCCCTCTCCGGTTGGGCTTGAGTGGCTGGTCCCAGCTCCCTGTCTGGCTGAGGAACATGCTGCCTCCTGCCCCTGAGTAGCTTCTCAGCTTTCCCAACACCTGTGTGATAACCCCTGCATCACACCCTTCTGTTTTAAAGGCTCATAGAGTTTTCTGTTTTATAGCCCAGAGCTCCAGGTTTACATGACCTCTGCCCATTATTTATTTATTTATTTATTTGATGAGGGAAGATTGTCCCTGAGCTAACATCTGCGCCAATCCTTCTCTATTTTGTATGTGGGACAATGCCACAGCGTGACCTGATGAGTGGTGTGTAGGTCCGTGCCCGGGATCTGAACCTGCAAACGCCAAGCACCAAAGCAGAGCGCACGAACTTAACCACTATGCCACTGGATCAGCTGACCTCTGCCCATTTTTAACTAGGGATATTTTAGCTTTGCTTACTAAATTATAAAAACATTTTATGCATTAGGGATAGTAAACCTCTATCATTTTGCAGATACGTTTTCTCAATTGGTCAATTATGTTTAAATTTTGTTAAATTCATGGACTACTACACCTTATAGAAATTTAATTTTTTATTTTCTTATTTGCTTTTATTCTTAGAAAGTCCTTTCCTATCACTGAAATAACCACTTATATTACCATCTGGAATTTACCTTGGGTATATTGTGAAGCAGGTATCTATTTTCCCCCAAATTCTAAATTAATTTACTAAATTTATATCTAGCACTACTGCTCAACAGTTTACATTTTTCTTCTCTGTACCTTTATTTCCATACAACACACAAAGATATAAACGCCAAGACCTACCCACATTCCTATAAAGTACCCCTGAATTTTCCTCAAAAATCTTTTTATTCTCATTTATCATTAATCCATTCGTTTCAGCCTTTAATTTTTTAATTTTTCTTTTAAAATCTTTAATATAATTTTTTACTGAAAATAATTCATGTAACATACTTACACATTACATATAATAATACAGTTAACCTCCTACAACCCCAGGCCTAAGCCCAGAACCAGAAAACTACCGATGACCCACCCAAAGGAGCCCTCCTACAACAATCACTAGATGGAATTTCGTAATTATCATTTTCTTGCTTTTTAAAATGTAATTTGATCTCATATTATATATGCCTAAACAACACACTGTGTGGTTTTGATTGTTTCTGAGTTTATAAAAATTACCTTATGTAACTTCTGAGACTTAAACTGGGTTAAAAAAAAAAAACCCTAGCCATAGTGGCAGAAACTGGTTTTACCACCACAACAGGAAGCCCAAAATATAAGGACAACAAAAATGCTGTGAAAACTGTTAGTTTTATTATTAATGATTTATTTGTTCCTTTAGCAAAATTTACTGAGTTCTTACTAGGCCATGGACTGAGCTAGATGATATGATGGATTTTAAACCCACTTTTTAAAAACAAACAATTTTTACACTTACTCCTAAATCTTATTTGGGTTTCATAGTATAGACCCCTGAGTTGAGACTATCTCTTTGACTCTCATAAATTCCCAAATTTTCAGTAATTGGAAGCTTAGACTTTGATGTCTGGTAGCCCTGAGTTCAAATCTCTGCTCCACTGTTCCCCAGATGACGCCCTCGAGCCTCCCTCCCCTCATCTACACAACGGAGCTGTGAGGACTCAAGAGGGAATTACACTTGGGAGGCACAGTGCCTGGGGCACACAGAAAAATGAGCACTTCACAGTGTTACCAACTGGTGGTACTCTTGACCAAGACGAGTTCCCCAGCTTCCACATCTGAAAACAGATGCAGCAACACCAGCAGGCAGGGCTGTCCCAGCGCCGAGTGATGCTAACCTTGCCTCCACCAGGAGTGACTCGCTGAGATGCAGGCGGGCCACGCCCACTCCCTGCGGACATGGGACTCTGGCCACTGACTTGGTGACTGCATGCTCATGATTCTGCCTCAGCCAAAACAGGTCCTGACTCCCAGGGCCACTCCAGAATCTAGAGTACAGCAGTGCACACAACTGCACTATTAACATAAAAGCTGAACGCTAAGAAATGTAGCACAAAGTAAAGAATGCACCTAAATAGTCAGAAGAGAAAATAAAACGAAAAGCTATTTTTTTAAAGTATACTGAAGAAAAGTACATTAAAATTCCATAATGCGTTTCACAAATTTCCAAGACACCTACTTTTGCTTAAAGGCCTGAGTCCGACTCCTTTGACGGTGTGAGGCTGTTGCAAAATCCATGAAAATTCCACAAACAGGGGCTCTGGAAGAGGAATTGTTTGCATCTGTACCAAAAAAAAGAAACCACTTTTCTGAAACTGAAATATTTCTTTCAAGCAAAACAATCAAGAGTAAAACTATTAGAAGCACATATAACAACTAGATTCAAAGGTCTTTACACACAACTAATGATAACAACGATAATCTTCCACACCCTGCTTCTGCTAATTTCATCTAAAACTTTCAGGCAACACAGCAGAATTTACTGCGTATGTGCCGATCACACTATTAAAACTTCCCAAAATATTTAAGAATTCATATAAGATACACGCCTACTTCACTCTCCCCATCTCCCCTCCAAAAAAATTTATGTAAGCGAATTGGGACATGAATATACAAAATGGATAAAACACAGAAAGAGATGCAAGCTGATGCTGGATCACACTCACTAAGCGCAAGACAGACAACAATGGCGCGGCAGCGTGCGTCTCGTCAGAGACTCCACAGTGCGCAGAGAGGTGGGTAGACTGGTGACCAGTTATCAGACTGGACTAAAGGCTCCTATCACCATGACCAGCTCCACCCTCCACCCTTGTGCAGAAAGGACGGTCCCCACTTCATCTCCCCCGAGGATTTCTGTGGTTTTCTATGTGGACTTGCCCACATATTTGTTTAAGTATTTATTTCAATTGTATCTTACTCTGTCTTCTCATTCCTTTGGATGTGTGTTTGAACCCATCAAAAGAGCATGAGCAATCTTGCCTTCTTACAGTTTTATCAAATCCACGAGGTCAGCAGGACAGAGGCAATACCCCAGACCTGGGCTGGAAGGCCCGAGTTCAAGCCCCACTTTAGGACTGTGAGCAGGCTGTGAATCTGCACACCTCCACTTCCTCACCTGTCAGAACATCTACCGCACAGGATTGTTGTGAGGATTAAGGCAGGTCGTGTTCATGAGAGGCTGCTGCCAGGTGTAAAGCCCCATGTAAATACCAAGAGATAACTACTGAATACTGGTCCAGCCTGAACAATGAGGAAACTGGCAAATGTTTAAAGTCACAGGATGCAGACTTGAATGAAGATAGCCCTGGAGCAGGGCTCCACGTGCCACGTGTCAGCACCCAGGAAACGCTTATTTACTGACCAAGTGAGCGATTTACCTTTTGGAGGCGTATGAACTCTCTCAAATACCACGGCGTAACTTAGTGCACTGGGAAAAGTTATTATCAAATGGTTTCCTCTTGCCCTGAAAAAGGATAGGTGTGCAGTTTATAACCACATAGGCCAGTCACCAGAGGGTGCAGCAGGGTGCTGCATAAAAATAATACCATGACAGCTGGGGCAGGCCATATAGGATACAGGAAACAATACTCTATCAGCTACTGGATGATGGTGATTAAATGGTACTAATAACTAACATTCATTATCCTTGGTATGTGCCTGACACTCTTTCCAGCACTTTGCATGTATTAGCTTATTTAATTAATCCTCACAACAACCCATAGAACACCTTATCCTTATTTTACAGATAAGAAAACAGAGAGGCTAAGCAACTGCCCAAGGTCACACAGCCAGTAAGTGAAACAGGCACAGAGTGACAATGTCAATGCTCTGCCTGTCGGTGCTAGTTCCACATTAAATGGAGCCAGAATACAGCAATTGCGAGCCCCTGAGCCTAGGAATCAGCCATGCTGGGGGCCTACTCACTTAACTGCAAGAGGAGTGTGCTACTAGACCTTGCAGCCAACTGTGCTGGGGCTGCCCAAACCCAATAAAGTGACTGAAGGGTCCACAGCAGCCACACACAGATGAGCATTACAGCCAGCAGCCAGGGGGACAGTCTAGCCTCCCTGGGCAGCTGCAGCAAGAGCAACCCCATCACAACAGAAGGACACAGGTAGCCCGCACAGGGATCACTACTAGATCATTTGGAACTGGTGACGAGAGAGCAGCACACTGCTGGGCTTCATAAAGCATCTCTTTCAGAGAAGGGAAACAAAACAAAAAATAAACAAGTGGGACTTCATCAGACTAAAGAGCTTCTGCAAGGCAAAAGAAACTAGAATCAAAACAAAGAGACAACCCACCAAGTGGGGAAAACATCTGCAAATCAGATATCCGATAAGGGGTTAATCCCCATAATATATAAGGAACTTACACAACTGAACAACAAAAAAATAAACAGCCCAATCAAAAATTGGGCAGAGGATATAAACAGACATTCTTCCAAAGAAGATATACAGATGGCCAATAAACACATGAAGAGATGTTCAACATCACTAATCATGAGGGAAATGAAAATAAAACTATACTAAGATACCACCTTACGCCTACTAAAATGGCTATAATCACTAAGACTAAAAATAACAAATGTTGGAAAGGTTGTGGAGAAAAGGGAACCCTCATACACTGATGGTGGGAATGTAAACTGTTGCAGCCATTATGGAAAACAGTATGGAGATTCCTCAAAGAAGTAAAAATAGAAATACCATGCGATCCAGCTATCCCACTACTGGGTATCTACCCAAACAACTTGACAGCAACAATCCAAAGTAACATATGCACCCCTATGTTCACTGCAGCACTATTCACAATAGCCAAGACATGGAAAGAACCCAAGTGCCCATCAACTGATGAGTGGATAAAGAAGATGTGGTATATATATATACAATGAAATACTACTCAGCCAGAAAAAAAGACAAAATCATCCCATTTGCAACAACATGGAAGGACCTGGAGGGTATTATGCTAAGCAAAATAAGCCAGACTGAGAAAGACAAACACCATATGATTTCACTCATTTGTGGAATATAAACAAACACATAGACAAAGAAAACAGTTCAGTGGTTCCCAGGGGAGGGGGGAGGGGGTGGGCACAGAGGGTGAAGGGGAGCGCTTCTGTGGTGACAGACAAGAAATAATGTACACGTGAAATCTCACAATGCTGTAAACTATTATGAACTCAAAAAAAAAAAAAAAGCGTCTCTTACATAAGGCCTCTTCTCCAAGATCAGGAGACGTAGCTGACCCACCTAATGTGTAGATATAAGCACAGAGAAAGAGGCAAAATGAGGAGGCAAAGGCATATGTTCCAAGTAAGGGAACAGGACAAAACCCAGAAAAAGAACTAAATGAAACAAAAATAAACAATCTACCTGTCAAAGAGTTCAAACAAAAAGTCATAAGGATGCTCATTGATCTTGGGAGAAGAATGGATGAACTCAGTGAGAACGTCAACAGAACACTGAAAAATATAAAAAAGAACCAATTAGAAATGAGGAATACAATACTGGAAATGAAAAATTCTGTAGAGGGACTCGATAGCAGAGTAGATGATACAGAAGAACGGATCAGTGAGCTGGAAGAAAGACTAGAAGAAATGACCCAAGCTGATCAGATAAAAGAAAAAAGAATTAAAAGGAATGAGGACAGTCTAAGGGACCTCTGGGACAACATCAAATGCGCTAACATTCATATTATAGGTGTCCCAGAAGGAGAAGAGACAGACAAAGGGGCAGAGAATCTATTTGAAGAAATAATAGCTGAAAACTTTCCTAACCTAAGGAAGGAAACAGACATCCAGGACAGGAAGCAGAGAGAGCACCAAACAAGATAAACCCAAAGAGGCCCACACCAAGACACATTAAACTTAAAATGTCCAAAATTAAAGATAAAGAGAGAATCCTAAAAGCCGCAAGAGAAAGGCAACAAGTGACATACAAAGGAAACCCCATAAGGCTATCAGCTGACTTCTCAGTAGAAACTCTACAGGCTACAAGGGAGTGGCATGATACATTTAAAGTGCTGAAAGGAAAAAACCTACACCCAAGAATACTCTATGCAGCAAGACTATCATTCAGAATGGAGGAAAGATAAAGAGTTTTCCAGACAAGCAAAAACTAAAGTAGTTGATCACTAAGAAACAAGCCTTACAAGAAATGTTAAAGGGATTTATTTAAGTGGAAAAGAGAAGACCACAAATAGGAATATGAAAATTATAAAAAAAAAAAAAGACAATATAATCACTGGCAAAGGCAAATAAACAGTAAAGGTAGCAGATCAACCACTTACAATGCTAATATGAAGGTCAAGAGACAAAAGTACTAAAATCATCTATTTCTGCAATAAGAGGGTAACAGACACACATGCACAAAAAAAGAGGTTAGAAATGATATCAGAAACATAAAATGTAGGAGGAGGGGAGTGAAACAGTAGAGCTTTTAGCAAGAGGTCAAATAATTATATACATATATCCATACAAACAAATAATTATACATATAATATCCTATGTATATAGTATATATATACATAGGATATTATATATGAACCTCATGGTAATCACAAACTGGAAACCTATAATAAATATACAAAAAGGTTAAGAGAACGGCACCCAAAGATAATACTAAAGAAAGCCATCAAACCATAAGCAAAGAGAGCAAGAAAACAAGAAAGGAACAGAGAAGAACTACTAAAATACCTAGAAAAAAGTAACAAAATGGCAATAAGTACATTTTTATCAACAGCTACTTTAAATGTCAACGGACTAAATGCTCAATCAAAAGGCATAGAGTGGCCGACTGGATAAAAAAACAAGACCTATATATATATATGTTGCATACAAGAGATACCCTTCAGACCTAAAGACACTCACAAACTACTAAAAGTGAAGGGATGGAAAAAGATACTCCACACAAAGGGCAATGAAAAGAGAGCTGGGGTAGCAATACTTATATCAGACAAAACAGACTTTAAAACTGTAACAAGGGACAAAGAAGGGCACTACAGAGTGATAAAGAGAACAATCCAACAGTAGAATATAACACTTGTAAATATGCACCCAATTTAGGAGCACCTATATAAAGCAATTATTAACAGACATAAAAGGAGAAATAGTAACACAATAATAGTAGGGGACTTGAACACTTTACTTACACCAGTGGATAGATCATCCAAACAGAAGATCAATAAGGAAAAGTGGTCTTAACACGTTAGACCAGATGGACTTAGTAGATATATACAGAACATTCCATCCAAAAACTGCAGAATACACATTCTTTTCTAATACACATGCAGCATTCTCCAGGATTGATCACATATTAGGCCACAAAACAAGTCGCAATCAATTTAAGAAAATTTAAATAATATCAAGCATCTTTGACCACAACAGTATGAAACTAGAAATCAACTACAGGAAAAAAAATCGGAAAAGCCAGAAATACGTGGAGATTAAAGAAAATGCTCCCGAACAACTGGGTCAATGAAAAAATTAGAGGATAAATCAAAAAATACCTGGATACAAATGAAAATGAAAATACTACATGCCAAAATTTATGAGCTACAGCAAAGGCAGTTGTAAGAGGGAAATTTTAGCAATACAGGCCTACCTCAACAAACAAGAAAAATCTCAAGTAAGAAATCCATCAGTATACTTAAAGGAACAAGAAAAAGAAGAACAAAGCCCAAAATCAGTAGAAAGAAAGAAATAATGAAAATCAGAGCAGAAATAAATGAAATAGAGACTAAAAAAAAAAATAAAAAATCAATGAAACCAAGAGACGGTTCTTTGAAAAGATAAACAGAATTGACAAACCTTTAACTAGACTCACCAAGAAAAAAAGAGAGAAGGCTCAAATAAATAAAATCAGAAATGAAAGTGGCGAAATTTCAATGGACACCTCAGAAATACAAAAGATTATAAGAGAATACTATGAAAAGATATATGCCAACAAATTGGATAATCTAGAAAAAGTGGATAAATTCTTAGAATAATATAACCTTCTAAAACTGAATCAGGAAGAAATAGAGAATTTGAAATTCAGACCAATCGCCAGTAAGGAGATTGAAATAGTTATCAAAAACCTCCCCAAAAATAAAAGTCCAGGACCAGACGGCTTCCCTGGTGAACTCTACCCACCATTCAAAGAACACTTAATATCTATCCTTCTCAAACTCTTCCAAAAACTTGAAGAGGAGGAGAGGCTTCCTAACTCATTCTATGAAGCCAACATTACCCTGATACCAGAACCAGACAAGGACAACACAAAAAAAATTATAGGCCAATATCACTGATGAACATCGATGCAAAAACCCTCAACAAAATATTAGCAAATTGAATACAACAATACATTAAAAAGATGATACGCCATGATCAAGTGGGATTTATTCCAGGGATGCAGGGATGGTTGAACATTCACAAATAAATCACGATACACCACATTAACAAAATGAAGAATAAAAACCACAAGATCATCTCAATAGATGCAGAGAAAGCATTTGACAAGATACAGTATCCATTTATGATAACAACTATGAATAAAATGGGTATAGAAGGAAAGTATCTCAATATAATAAAGGCCATATATGACAAACCCACAGCTAACATACGCAATTGAGAAAAACTGAAAGCTATCCCTCTAAGAATAGGAACCAGACAAGGATGCCCACTTTCACCACTCTTAACACAGCACTGGAAGTCCTAGCCAGAACAATCAGGCAAGAAAAAGAAATAAAAGGGATCCAAATCAGAAAGGAAAAAGTGAAACTGTCATTATTTGCAGAAGACATGATTTTATATAGAGAAAACCCTAAAGAATCTACCAAAAAACTTTTAGAAATAATAAATGAATATGGTCAAGTTGCAGGATACAAAATCAACATACAAAATCAGTTGCATTTCTATACACTAACAACGAAGTAGCAGAAAGAGAAATTAAGAATACAATCCCATTTACAAGTGCAAAAAACATAGAATACATTGGAATAAACTTAACAAAAGAGGTGAAAGTTCTGTACACTGAAAACTATAAAACATTGTTGAAAGAAACTGAAGAAGACACAAATGGAAAGATATTCCGTGCTCTTGGTTTGGAAGAATTAACATAATTAAAATGTCCATGCTTCCTAAAGCAATCTACAGATTCAATGCAGTCCTTATCAAAGTTCCAACAAGAGTTTTCACAGAAATAAGAACAAAGAATCCTAAAATTTATATGGAACAACAAAAGACCCCAAACAGCCAAAGGAATCCTGAGAAAAAAAGAGCAAAGCTGGAAGTATCACACTCCCTGATTTCAAAATACACTGCAAAGCTACAGCAACCAAAATAGCATGGTACTGGCACAAAAACAGACACACAGATCAATGGAGTAGAATCAAGAGCCCAGAAATAAACCCGTACATCTATGGACAGCTAATTTTCAACATGGGAGCTAAGAACATACAATGGAGACAAGGAGAGTCTCTTCAATGAATGGTGTTGGGAAAACTGGACAGCCACGTGCAAAAGAATGAAAGTGGACCGTTATTTTACACCATACACAAAAATTAACTCAAAATGGATAAAAAACTTGAATGTAAGACCTGGAACCATTAAACTTCCAGAATAAAACCTAGGCAGTACACCCTCCGACATCAGTCCCTAGCAGCATATTTTCAAGTACCATGTCTGACTGGGCAAGGGAAACAACAGAAAAAATAAACAAATGGGACTACATCAAAGCAAAAGGTTTCTGCACAGCAAAGGAAACCATCAACAAGACGAAAAGACAACCTAACAATTGGTAGAAGCTACTTGCAAACCATATATCTGATAAGGGGTTAATATCCAAAATATATAAAAACTCATATATCTCAACTACAAAAAAACTAACAACCCAATTAAAAAATGGGCAAAAGATCTGAACAGACATTTCTCCAAAGAAGATATACACATGACCAAGAGGCACATGAAAAGATGTTCAAAATCATTAACTATCAGGGAAATGCAAATCAAAACTAAAATGAGATATCACCTCATTCTGGTTAGAATGGCTATAATTAACAAGACAGGAAACAACAAGTGTTGGAGAGGATCTGGAGAGAAGGGAACCCTCGTACATTGCTGGTGGGTGCGCAAACTGGTACAGTCACTATGGGAAACAGTAGGGAGAGTTCTCAAAAAAAGTAAGTATAAAAGTACCATATGATCCAGCTATTCCACTGCTGGGTGTTTATCCAAAGAACATGAAAACACGACTGCATAAAGATACATGCACCTCCCCCATGTTCATCGCAGTATTATTCACAATAGCTGAGACTTGGAAGCAACCTAGGTACCCATTAAGAGACGAATGGATAAAGAAGATGTGGTATATATAAACAATGGAATACAACTCAGCCATAAAAATGGATGAAATCCAGCCATTTGTGACAACATGGATGGACCTTGAGGGTATCGTGCTAAGCAAAATAAGTCAGAGGGAGAAAGTCAAATACTGTACGACCTCACTCACAAGTAGAAGATAAAAACAATGACAAACACACACACAGCAACAGAGACTGGATTGGTGGTTACCAGACAGGAAGGAAGGAGGGGAGGAGAGCAAAAGGGGCAATCAGGCACATGTGCTGGGTGATGGATTATAATTAGTCTTTGAACGGTGAACATGATGGAATCTAGACATAAATTGAAATATAATGATGTACACTCGAAATTTATACAATGTTATAAACCAATGTTACCACAATAAAAAATTTTAAAAATGGAGCCAGAGGGCGGCTCTAACTCTAGCAATGTGTATCAGAGTGAATAATTCCTTCAAATAAAAAATATAACAAAAAGTAATGCCTTATATCTCGGGTTGTAAATCCTAATCTTATTAATCAGGCTACTAAAGGATATAGTGCTCAGCACAGTGTAGGACACGAATGATTGAAAAAAAAAGTTACTCAAAAATCTGCTAAGAAAACCGGGCTTCAGAATAAAATCTTGCACACTTGCCAGCAACTCCACAACAGGCGAGCTGGGAATGCTCTCAGGAAAACCTCTCCGTGCACACTGCTGCTCCACGGTGAGAGATCACGGCACGGACACTCGCCAGGCACAGCCCCCACCAAGATGGCTCCCCAGGCTTCAGAGACATTTTTTAGCCACAAATTTAGGAAAGATCCTATATATCCGCCCTCCCCAGCTCAGTTTTGCTACCTCTGAGCAGGCCCAAAATATGAGAGTAATAATGTTTCTGCCTAACTTTCATTTGGATTATTACATCATATTAATTGCTAATCATAATTAATTGTGTTAATTATTCATTATTTTACTAATTTAAAGTATATTAGCCAGTAACATTTTTAATATTGTCCTATTTGACCTTTCGTGCTATTTTTTAGTGCTAATTCGTTATCAGAATGTCTGTTTTCCCTTTAAGTGCTTTTATAATATTTAGTGTACTCTTACAAGTAACTTTATCATATCTAGATGCCAAGAGTTTTTAAGCGAAACATATTTCTAATTTCGGGAAAAAAGGCTTCCTCAGGCATGCCCTTGAGAACACACTCCAGGGCCAGATCTTGAACCCTATCCCCACCGGGCGGGTCGAGTCACCTCACAGAGGCTCTCAGCTGACCTCCTGCTGACCCTGTCACCTTCCTTTCTGGAAACTCAAGGACGGCAGTGTCAGAAACACAAGAGCACGTGCCGCAGAGGGACAACACAGGACAAATGAACATGGCCATGCCCAGGCCCGGTGACCCCTGCAAGGGCCTCCAGAGTGACCGTTCTATGGCCACCCTGGCCGGTGGGGCTGCACAGAGAAGCTACTGAAACTTCTTTCTAGGAGAGAGCCCTTCACGCACATCACCAACATCTTCCAAGGGCCTAGCACGACGTCCTCACGGGGCAGGAAATGCATCCTCGCCTGCCACCTGATCAGAGCCACTCCGCCCATGACAACTGTCTGTGGGGTTTCAGTGCACGTCCTGAGAGCATGGAACGTCAGCACTTACTCACGTACCCGGCCCGGACGCCCTTTCGCGGTCCATTAGACCTTGCTTCTGAGACAGTTTCAAAGACAACTCGCCAATCCTTTCGTTTTCTGCATTGATGGCCTTTTGAATTTCTTGTATCTCCTTCTTTCTGGCTAGAGGAAGTTCTTCGATTTTTTCTCTCAATTCTGGCTCATTCGTGCTATCATCATCATCTCCATCACAGACCTCAAAGTCATCTTCATAGTCCTACAAACAAAACAACGTTTTTAGAACCTTTACGACAAACTGACTTTAAGAACACTCATACGGAACAAAACATATAATGTAAAATAGACAAAGTCCTCATTGCGTCTAAGAAAGACTTTTTATAGTTCACTGATTTCAACGTCACTGAATTATAAATTTGTATAAACTGCTGCATTTGTTTCTCTTACAGAACTACATACAGGAGGAGCTCTTAACAACAATAATGTGCAAACATTCCTGTGCTGAGAATGCGACAGTGTGCGTGTATATAAATATGCGAGCTACATGTATACTCTACACACACATGCATATACACATACCATACGCACACATACACAATACATGTATACACATGTATGTTTGAACGCAGTGACTTAAAAATGGGTTAAAGTGTAAAATCATTTAATTATATCATATCAGTAAGCACTGGTAGAACTATAGCAAACCTTTCATAGGTAACAGATCTAAATCAAACAGATATGGAATATTAAAAGTAATAAAAAAAGAGAAGAAAGCTATTAGGTTACTATGTTTAAGCTGACGTTCAAAGCTGTTTTAAGCCCAGCAAAGTTTCAACTTTTATACATACTTCACAATCATCTTCCAAACGGGCTATATACTCATCGGCTCCATTTTCTAAATCAATGTCTTCCTTTTCAATTTCCTAGACACAAAAATCAAACACATAAAAAAATTAAATCATAAATCTGAATCTTGCAAAGAAAGTGGGAAAATACATGTTTTCTGAGTTTCATTTAATGTTGTCATTAACAAATGTAAGTACTTATAAAACCAACATAACCTAATTTCCAGTTCTTCAAGAAATACCCTGCTATCTTATAAGCATGACCAAAAAGAGAAAACAGTTAAGAGACATACCCTTTTTGAGAAACCTCTATAATTCTGATGGCTAATGAAAAAAAGTGTTATACAAATAAATTCCAAACTCCCAGCAACGCCTCTCCCTATTTCATTTCTTACCCATGAGCGCATCCCCCGTGAGCACGGCTAAGAGCGTGCGCTCAAGGACACGCCAGCCAGGTCCTGTCTGAGCTTCACATGCCCCAATGACTGAAGTATAGACGACAACGAGATCTCAGGGCATGGAGTTCTCACTCAGCACAGCCCTGTCCTTTTCCTTTAGGGGAGCCATGCTGCTCGAATCCTGGCCTGCTCCTTAGTATTGAGTGCGCTTGGTCACCACTAACCACTCCAAGCCTGAATCTTATCACCCATACTCTGGGGATAAACCGAGGGATTCGTAAATCCTGCAGTGGGAGGCATGCTCGGTTGTGCTCTGGAGGTTTGGGGAGGCTGCACAGACCACCCTAAGGCCATCCTGGTCTGGGTCTTAAGGATGAGTAAGAGGTTACAGGAAGACAGAGTAGAAACATATCCCAGGTTTCCAGGCTAAGAGGGTAGCAAAAATGAAATATATGTTTGGACATCTCATATTTTCCTCCAAAAGCTGTTCTTCCTCTTGTCCACATCTGCTCTCCCATGTCCTACTTACTGGCAACACAGCACCTCCAAATCACAGGAGCACGCGTATCAGGAGCCCTCCAGGCCCCCACTCACCCAACCTGGGAGCTGAACTCCAGCATCTCTCCAGGCTTGACCTCTCTACCCACCATCCCGCCCAGTCCTCTCTCGTCCTCTCAGCGTTCTGATCATACCACGCCCGCATTTAAAGCTAAGTAGCTCCTCGCATGCACTACACATTCGCCAAAGGGGCTTGAATTTCTGTCCCAGGGGAGGAGAAACAAAACACACCTGTGAACAAGACCCTCTGGTGCCCACAGGCAGGGAGAGCCTGGGGTGCAGAGGAGCCAAGACTAGACTCGCGATGAGGGTGGAACGGCTGCTGCGAGAACCCAGATGAGTGAGGGCGACCTGGGCTTAGGGACAAGAGAGAAGCAACTCCCACGTTTTCAGGTTCAAAACTGGTTAGGTGTCAGTGCCATAAAGACTACAGGGACGGAGGCGGGGGAGGGGACACTCGGACAGCAGCACAGCTGGGTACGGCAAGTATGAAGAGGAAGGGTGGAACACGCCAGAGAGGGCAGACCAACAGACTCAAGCTCAGGAAAGAGGTCAGGAAGCACTCAGCGACACATCTACCAATTGGAGGCGTCCTCTTCTATCTCCAGAAACCAGAGGACTGCTGTGCAGTCAACAATGCTAGAAAAGACGACAAGAAGGTGCCATCAGAAGCAGCTCAACTGTCCCTCCCTTGGTGGCATTAAGCAGAAGGCCTTCTGATCTACCATCCAGTTTTGGAAAGAAGTCCTCAGAGTATCAATGATCCTCTCTTACAAAAGGACAGCGCCAGCTCCTTGATCTCTCTCCGAATGATAGATATTTCTGAAAATTATCTGATACCTTGTATATTTCTCACGGACAACAGCCTGAATCACGTCTTTTGTGATGTCTCTGTTTCTCCCCAAACTTCCTGAATGTAAATGCAGAGCAACAAAGAGAAGGCTGGCTATTCATTCAGCCTGAGCCTCTTCTCCGCAACACTCTTTGCAAACCTCCGTCTTCCACACGGAGGGCGGTGGCCTCCGCACTTGACAGCCCGCGTGGCCAACCTGTCACCTCTTTCCAGCCCCTCACCAAGACTGCCTCCAGCACGACCCAGGGCTCTCAAACAAGTGCGAATACAAATGTCACATGAAAACTAAAAGCTCATGGGGCCAGGCCAGTGGCTGAGTGGTTAAGTTCACACATTCTGCTTTGGCGGCCCGGGATTTCGTGGGTTCAGATCCCGGGTGTGGACATGGCACGACTCATCAGGCCATGCGGAGGCGGTGTCCCACACATAAAGTAGAGGAAGATGGGCACAGATGTTAGCTCAGGGCCAGTCTTCCTCAGCAAAAAGAGGAGGATTGGTGGCAGATGTTAGCTCAGGGCTAAACTTCCACAAAAAAGGAAAAACTAAAATCTCTTCCCTCCTTTGATGCCAGTGTTCACTGTCCACAAGGAAGAGTAATCACCCACACAAGCGGTCCTGCTCGACAAGGAAATGCAAGTAGAAGCCTGCATTTGCACAGGGCTGACGAGACATGAGAGGTAGGCTCTCCTGACCCCAGCATCCTCACTTCCATGCCTGGGAGCCAGCGTCCACACCAAGGAAGCCTCTGCACTGGCCGTGATAGGGACAGAGCACAGCCAGGGTCAGCAGCAGAGGGACAGGTGCCACCCACTCCTCTCGTGGAGGCGCTGCCCTCGGTGGTTAGAGACGCGGTCCCGGCTCTGAGGGGGATGGAACAGCATGATGGAGGGCAAGTATCACAGCCCCCTGTGCTCGGTTTTCTCCTCTGAGAGACACTGAGAAGAGGGGACCCATTTCCCAGTGCCAGCGGGAGAAGCAAACAAAACCAGCACCCTGCCACAGTGGGAGAACTGAGGGCCAGTCCTGTTGCAGCCACTGGTGCCATAAAGGCACAGCTCTTAGACGTCACTGCCCAAAACTATTCTGCGCACAAAACGAGATAGTACGGCGCATTACCATGAGGAAAATGGAGTCTTCTCTGTGTCCAGAGGATTATTCTGGCACATCGTAGGCTGTCCACAAATGCTGAAGAATACACCGAGATAAATTCAGTGTTGATGCTATAAAACAAATGACCTAATCACAACCAACACAAGCTGCCAAATATCTTCAAATTCACTTCTGGAATCTTTCAGGGGAAAAATATAGCACATATTTTGCTCCTTTGGCAAAAAAAAGAATAGAAAATACCTCGATAATTTTTCATGTAGATTACACATGGAAAAGATACTTTTCAGAAATACTAGATTATATAACATGTTATTAAAATTAATGTTATGTGTATTTGTTACTTTTTTAATGTGACTACTAGAAAATTTAAAATTACAAACATGGCTCACATCATAATTCTAGTGAACAATGCTAATCTAGAGCTTACAGAAAAATTGGGAAACATAAGGAAAACACAAAAAAAGATATGTTTTTATCCAATAACTCCACTTCAAGAAATTTACTCACAAAAAGCATAAAGGCAATCTCTACCATTAGAACTGGAGGCATTTCCACAATGAATTGGGAAAAACAGTAAGCTGCACAGGGCGGGTGTGTGTAAAACAGAAAAAAACGCATCTACAACACTCATCTATATCAATAAAGGATTGTAAAAGATGATATAAGAAAATAAGATTATATGGGAAGAAATACATGTAAGGCTAACTTCTTCCTTTGGTATGGCTAGACCTAGATACTAAGGATCCGACCACCCCCCAAAACTAAATGAATAAAACGCACCCCCATCAAAACAACACATACCAGATGGCCTAATTTGCATAAAATTATGTTTGTGCATACATATATGGAATAAAGAGACAGATACATAAAAACACGGCACAAAATGCTCAAGATGTAATGATTACCTCCGAGTCATGAGTTTGAGATAACTACCAACGGAAGAAAAAAATTATTCTTCAGAAATAATAGAAGCCAAAATCTGCTTGCCACATTATCAATAACAAAACAAAAAACTAGGAAAAAGCGTTAGTAATAAGGCCACAGTGTACCATTTTATAGTTATAAATTAATCCCTATGAAGACTGTTCTGATGACGATAATGAAGATGGAAAAAAACGAAGACTGGAAAAATGCTGCCATACTAAGTGAAAAATCAGCAGACATTATGACTCTCACTATCACAAACACACACAGATAATTTGGAACATGGAACAATCACGTAAGGAGTGGGACTGCGAGTGTGTGCCAGCATCAACAACGCACGTGAGGAGTGAGACTGCGAGTGTGTGCTGGCGTCAACAACACACGTCTGACAGAACCTACCAGTGAGGAATCCGAGCCTGGGCTTCTTCCTGGGGAGATTTTCAATACCAACGCAATTTCTATACTCACTATAGGTCTACCCCAACTTTCTTTTTTTTTTTTTTTTTTTTGAGCTAACTATGGGAACTTGCTGGAATTTATTTATTTATTTTTAAGATTTTATTTTTTCCTTTTCCTCCCCAAAGTCCCCCAGTATACAGTTGTATATTCTTCGTTGTGGGTCCTTCTAGTTGTAGCATGTGGGATGCTGCCTCAGCGTGGTTTGATGAACAGTGCCATGTTCGCGCCCAGGATTCGAACCAACAAAACACTGGGCCGCCTACAGCGGAGCACGCGAACTTAACCACTCGGCCATGGGGCCAGCCCCTACTCCGACTTTCTACTTCTTCTTAAGGCAGTTTCAGGAACTGACGTCTTCCAGGAATGTTTCCCTTTCATCCAAGTGTCTAATCTGTCAGCGTGAAATGCTGTCATTCTACTCATTAGTGGCAGTGGGATGCTGAAATCTCAATTACTGCTGAATTGTCTCCTTCTCCCTTAAGTTCTACCAGGCTTTGCTTCTTGCATTTTGGGGCTCTTTCGTTAGGCGTGTGTTCATTTTAACTGTTACATCTTCCTGCCAAGCTAATTATTTCACTATTATGAACTGTCCCTCCAACTCCAGTGACACCTTCCATCTCAGCGTCAACTTTATCTGACACTAGTATAGCTACTCGAGCTCTGTTACAGCTGCTGTTTGATGGTTTATCTTGTCCATCTTTTTACTTTCAACTATTTGAGCCTTTTAATAGCAGGTGTATCCCTTATATGCCTACTGGAATCACCGCTCAAATAACCATCTGCAAACCAGGCTTGCCTCAGGCTCTGCTTTCAAGGGGAAACGCAGGCAGACATACGGCTGACCTTACTGCGTAATAACATCAGTGTAAGTGTCTTACCTTCCTTCTTGCGTCTTTATCTCTTCCATTATTCCTTACTAAATTCTCTGCATGCCTGGAAACCAAATATGACCAAAATGAAAATTAATTTTAAATGAAGACTTAAAAAATAAAACATTTTACATCTCAGTGAAGGCTCTTATCAATATTTAATATGATTAAGAACTGCTGTAGGTTGGCAGATTTCCAAAGCATGCTTTACTAGAACTATGAATACTAAAGTCTTCCTAATATTTTTACTATTTCAGCAGTAATCCAAGATAGAAAATATCTTAAGTAGAGAGAAAAACCTATGTGTTTTAACAAACTTGTGTGTGTGTATAAATCTATATCCTTATAAGAGTTCTAGAAAATTCCTGTAAACTTAATAGTCAAACTCAAATATTATTTTATGTTTAATACATATCCATATTTTACAAAGAAAGATTTATCTTTAAACATGTTCTAATTTTTAATCATATTTTATATGTTAGTTGGGACCTAAAATTAAGGCTTTCAAAATTTCAGATTGAGTCTCAACTTTTAGAACTTATATTCACACCGATTCAATATAGCCTGTGGTTTAAAAGACACACAGATGAGCAGAAGCTGCCCCGTGCGCCTGGCAGACCGCGGCACAGCCCAGGAGTCTGCGCCCCAGGCCTAAGTGCTGCTTTATGAGTCTCAGCAAGGCACTTAGCATGGGTTCTCCTAATCTGTGAAAAAGAATCACCAAGTATGGTTGTCAGAAAGAAGAAGTTAAAATGTAGAGCTTATACACAAAATGAGAGTTCATAGACAAACTCTAAACTGTCACCTCCACAAACCCACACAAAAGTTATTCTCAGTTTTACCAGTGAAGAAAAGACTCTGCAGGGCCACCCAGCACCCCAAGAAAAAGGCAGCCAAGCCTTCCTGCAGGCTGGCACCAACGTCCTCGCTCTCACTCAGGGGCCGGGGCTGCACTGCCCGAGGAAGCCTCTTTCATTTGTAGTCCGACTCACAAACATCGGGCAGCGGGGATTTGCCGGTGGCCGTGTGTTCAGGAGCCAGTAGAGGTGAATGGCCCACCTGCAAATGTTCTGCCCTCTTAAGCCCGTGAGTGTGCAGCTGAGGGACCGCCGCTCGCGCATTCAGAGACTCCCACATAAAATTACTGATGTAGTGATTCTATAATCTTGTATGAGCAAATATAAAAACGGCAAAATCAGGCTAATAATTTATAACAAGTTTCCAAGCTCCTGTAGTAAATCTAAAATATAATTTGGAGGGCTTATGTCTGACCCATAATCTAAACATCCATAATTTATTCTCATTTACAGGCTAGAATTAGGCCCAATGAGAAAAATTCAGCTTAAGGCATTCTGTGAGAACTGGGTTATACATAATAATCAACAGAAGAACAGACATTCCTTACTGGTTGCTAGTCCCATCTCTCTTTGAACTTGTACCTCGACTTCTGTGTTCACCATTCTATCAAAGAAAAAAAATTCCACAACCATTAATTAACCACTGTGAATTAGTAAACTCTGTAAAACAACCACGGACTCAGAATTTAACAACAGTATCTACGCTACAGGTATCTTTCAAGATAACAGTTTTTACTAGTTGTCTTTAGTAAATTAGGTAATTAACATAAGGGAGATGAATAGAGGCATACTAAAAGGTGATTATATATTACCTCAGTAGGTAAAGAAATTTATACTTATCAATTTCACATTATTTTCAGATAAATAGGACTAGTTCCTTACACTGTTTAAAATTATAAGCTTTCAAACATACGTACCTACAGGAAAAAAATTTAAACAATCTTCTCTTGAATTAATGAATTTTTAAAAATAAAATTAAAATGATTAGATTGTAAATCAACATATGTAGGTAGGTTGTTTAAAAGGAGAGACAGTTGTTGAGCAAGCACTGGTAGAAGAGGGGCGTGAGGCCGATCCTGGATGATGAAGACCCAGGGCAGGTGGAGGAGCACGCCTCCCCCAAGCAGAGCAAGACAACAGACCTGGGCTGGTCCACAGAAAGCACAAAGCAGAAGAACAGCAGGACTGAACTGCCCACTAGGAAAGGTCAGTCTGGAGGGCAACATGCAACATGGGTCAAAGCCTTAACAAGAGTTAAAAATATTCGAACACTTTCTGTGACCTATGAATTCTACTCCCAGGAAATTCCTAGAAAACAAGCAAAGACATGTATTAACACTTTCAATCTGTTCATCACAGAATAAGTTGTAATATCAAAAAATACTAGTAATCTGAATGTTCAATATTAGGTTACTTATTAAATATATGGGTTATGACCACATGATAGAACACCAGATGGCTATTTACATATCCCAGTATTAAAAAGTATTTCCCAGAATAAAAAGAAAAAATTAGCATGTTTCCAATGTCGTGTTTTTAGAAAGTTCATTTACATATAGGAAAAAGGACTGCGAGGATATACGCACATACTACAGAATGGATTCTCTCTGACTTTGGGATTGTGGGTAATTTTTGTTTTATTTTTTTATTCTTCTGTGTTTAAAAATATTTCCAGGGGCTGGCCCCGTGGCCGAGTAGTTAAGTTCGTGTGTTCCGCTTCGATGGCCCAGGGTTTCGCCAGTTTGGATCCTGGGTGCGGACATGGCACCACTCGTCAGGCCACGTTGAGGTGGCGTCCCACATGCCACAACTGGGAGGACCCACAACTGAAAATACACAACTATGTGCTGGGGGGATTTGGGGAGAAAAAAGCAGTAAAAAAAAAAAAGGAAGACTGGCAACAGTTGTTAGCTCAGGAGTCAATCTTTAAAAAAAAAATTTCCAAAATTAATTAGGAAAAAGTATAATTACATGTTTAACAGGAAGAACAGTCTGGCATTGGTCTATAAAATAGACTGGAACAGAAAAAGAATGAAATCAGTAGTGCTAGGTAGGAAAAAAATATGATTTAAAGGCTATGTAGATATAACAAAGAAGAAAAAGTAATCCAGTTAGTTCTAAGAATTAACTCTGAGGGACAAGAGGAGACCACGCACTGAGGGTCTTGACCCGTGGTAGAGCCCGCTGGACAGACTGCACATGAGGCAGCCATCACAGGCTGCTTTATCACATTTTCAGGCCATTAGTGCAATTCCTAGGACCCGGGGAAGAGGAAACCCTGCATCTGGCACAGCTAGAGCGTGAGCTCGGTGCCTTGCCTCCAAGCCACGTGGGCTGGGTAGGAGGGTTCTGGGCTAGAAACAGATGTTCACAGAGACATGTGAAGTCACCACGCCCAGGAGCAGACAGGGGCAGGATCCAGCTTCTGGAGGATGAAAGGGCCGCAGGTGACAGAGGCACCAGGTCACTGGATTCCTGCACTGAAGAAGTCATTACTGGTTAGTAACCTTTAGAAGACACTGTATTGTATTTATTATGCTTAATTAGACTCTCTATCTCTAATCCAAAACTGGAGGAGGCGCACAACAGAAGATATATATGATTAAAATAATGGATCAAAAATCCCGTCGAGACAGAGAGCACTGAGGAGAACACAGACTCCTGGGAACAGCCCTGGTCTGTACCTGCTGTCCTGGCCTAATCACTGACAGCCCAGCTCTCTATGGTCTCCTCAGGGATAACCACACCATCACCAAGCTCACAGAGGAACTAAGTTGAAAAGTGTATTTTGAGTACCTGAGAGTCAGTGCAAAGAAAAAGTTGATTATCTGAAGCTCACTAATCACTCCCGAAACTCTATTACATACCCATCTGTTTATTTCTTTATCACATGGCTTCTTCAACAGAACAGAAGCACCATGAACAGAAACCTTCTGCTTTCTTCACAGCTGTGTCCTCAGCACCCAGAACAGAGGCTGGCTCACAGCAGCCTCTCTAAAAATCGTCTAAAAAGGAAGCCTGTCAGCGTCAGAAGCAGCTCCTTCCTCGGACTAACTATTACGTGAATCCTCATGGAAGGAGCACTGCTGAAGGCAGTGGTCTTATGAAGAGGCAGAAGAATCTTCTTCGTGGGACCATTTCTTACATCCACCCTTAATAAAAGCCAAACGGACATATTCTGATGTGTCTCAGAAAGGCATTTCTGTGGGCAACTAACCCACAGAACCATGTCATTTCTAGTAACTAAATCTCATCTAGGGAATATAAAATAGGCAAATTCAATAAAATGTTACTGGTAGGATGCAGGTAGTAGAAATTCTGTCAACTTTGCTGTAGATTTAAAAATGTTCATAATAAAATGTTGGGAAAAAAAACTGAAAAGCTTTTGATCTAGGGAAAGAAATTTAAAAGTCAAGAAGAATGAACACCTATCCTGTCTGTGAGGATCTCATTCTCAGTTCCTGTTCTCCTAGCTTTTGATAAGAAATACGTAGTTAGGAATGTAAACACGTGGCTAACCTCAGGGAAACCCAGGCCTTAAGACACCACAAGTGTATGTATGTGTGACAGGACCGCCCCGATTTTGAGGCGGTCCTGTCACTGCTAAGAACACAACCCGCACTCTGGCCCAAAAGGAAGGCAGTGGGCTACACGTCACAGGGTGGGGTTTCAGCCCTGCTGTGAGGACAGGTGTGGGGAAAGGCACAGGAGGCTGCTGATCTATCACATGTGGCAGTGCAGAGGCCAGCAAAGACCCCCATGAGGCCAGGCAGCAACCACAAAGATTTTTCGAGATATCCTTAATAAAAACTTGGCTCAGGAAACACATGCACACTTTCGTGGACAAGCACCAGCCCATCAGAGATCCCGGGCTTTGGCTGACCACCCTGGTCTCTGCCACTGAAGCCCTGCCCCTCCTCAGCCTCACAGTACCTGACCCCACAAGGAGATTTTGCTTCCACCTGAAAGGGAGCACCACCAAGAAACAGGAAAATGAAATCACATTCACTTCAGATTCTGGAAAAACAGCACAGCAAAAGGTGTATTTCAGTGTATACTGAAATGAGCGTAGGAAAATATTAAGCCAGTACAGTAATTACATAGAGATAAGGGAGGGAAATTGTTTTGTTTTGCAAACTTATATTACCAATTCTGGGTGAAACATTTTGCTAAATTATTTACCTAATTTTCACTTTAAAAAATATCAGCTTCTTTTTCTGTTAAATTTCAAAAAGTTATGACAGACTTCTGAATACACACTAAAGTACATTCATGATATAATGAGAAGATTCTGCTTCGTATTTCCTAGAAGGTCAGTCCTCTCTCTCTGATCATATGACAGAGCTGACTCACGTTTCTATCCCGGTCACCACCCTCAGGCAATGAGTCTGAGATCTGGTGCATTTGACGGGGCTTCCCTTAGACGGCAGGTCTCAGGCGACTACACAGACAACAGGGCATCGGAAATGGTACCTTGTACTCCCTCTTCCTAGGCTCTTCCTTTGATGGCCTCTCTTTCTTATCCACACTACCACGGTGCCTCTCGTCATCCAAACGGAAGCCTTCACTGTGTCGTTTCTCCTTATGCCTCTCCTCCCCTTCCTTGTCAGAGGACGGAGTCCTTGGTTCTTTGGAATACTTCTCTTTTTTCTCCCTTGTGCTGCTTTTTTCTCGATGTTTCTTTTCTCGATCTGGTTCTTTCTGCTTCCTGTGTCTTCTTTCACCTTCTTCTTTATAAAGCCAATACTTAAGAGGATTGTCTTTGCTGTCACCATACTGCAACTGTGAACATGACATAGGAAAAACACATGAGCCCACAGAACACAGGCACACGTCTCGTACATGTTACGATAAAGAGGAAAGCCACAGAACTACCATTGCCCCTTACTCTTCTATCGCACTGCAGGGACGTTCCTAAAACCCTACTCTGAGGACGAACTTCTGGAGAGAGAAAACCCACTACTCCACTTTACCTGGGCCACCCACCCCTACAGGATGACAGCAACACTGCAGCGAGTGCCCTCACCCTGACGTGGGAAACCACGTCCAGATTCCTTGGCGTGGCAAATACGGCCCTGCACAGCCCAGCCCCTCCTCTCCTCTCCAGCCTCGTCTTTGTCATTCTTGTCACCCTCTCCCCAGCTCCTACACATGCTGAGCTCCACGGACACAGAAGCCCCTCCTGTGACAGGTGTGTGACTGCTCCAGGAAGACACTAGCTTCCGTGAGCAGCATGCTGCTGTGCCGCTTTCCACAGCGTGTCCCATCAGTCTATCCCTCCTCAGCAGTTCACACGTTCACTCCCCACCCACAGGCAGATTCTTAAAACTGGGCACCATTGTTTAGTCAGTCACCTCTGCATCCCCAAAACCACTGTGGACACTCAGTAGTAACTGGGGACATCCATTACAAAGTGGCGCGCTGCTAATTTGCAGAACGGGTGTTAGTATGTAGCATTTCTGGCTCAGACGTCCAGTCCTGGGAGCATGCCTCAATGGAGCCCCAAACTGAACTGTCCATTCCTGTCATTCAAGGTCTCCTCCACTCACACCCGCTCGGTCACCACTGCATGCCTGCCCCACAGTCGGAGGGCTCTTTCTCACAGCCCTCGTCTCGGGTACCTGTGGTCCCACTCGCTCCGCCCCTCCTGTAGACCACGCAACAGTCCCCTGATGCGTCTCCCTTCCTCCAGTCTCCCTGACTCCCACCCACTCCGCTCATCACTGCCAGGATGAGCTTCCTACAGAAACCCATGTTGACAAGCCGTTGAGCAAACTCCGCAGCAGTGACGTTAGATTACTACCACACCCTTCAGAATAAATTCTATGGAGATTAAAGATTTACGTGTCAAAAGAAATGGTAAGAACTCAGAACAAAATACAGGGGACTATCTACTAACACTGGTGTGGGAGACGGCTCTCTGAGCATTACATCAACAAGAGAAATAACGAACAGACAGACTTGACCACTTCACAATTTTAAACTTACTTATAAAAATAAAGATTCTGCAAGTAAAATTCAAAACAAGCAGAAAGCAGCCACACAAATGAGTAGCAGAGAGTTCATCTTTAAAGCACTCTTAAAATTACTCTGACACTCTGCCAGCAAAGGAGGCACAGGCTCACAGCAGAGCACTCAGGGCACCCTCCCTCCTGAAGCATAAGACCACCAATTACGACAACGCCCACTGCTGCTCAGGACACGGGAACGGTTCTGATGATACACACAATTACAGCTTTTATGTAAAGCAAATGGGGAACATTTACATTTACTGTGATCCAGCAAGTTCATTTCCAGAAATTAATCAGAAGGAAATAATTATGAATAGATGCAAAAAGTTTATCCCACGGGTGTCTTTATAATAAAAAAAATTCAGAAGCAACCTGGGTGTCCAAAAAAAGCAGACACGTCAAGAAAACTATGAAACATCCATATCATTGAATATTATATTATGCAGCCATTAAAATAATATTATAGAAAAATATGATAACTTAGAAAAATACCCAAAATGTATTCAGTTTCAACAGTTTATAAAACAGTAAAAATTCAATTTAAGAAAAAAGTTTATATATACATATACATACAGACATATATATAAACCTGGTAGGATATATATCTAAACGTTAATAATTATCTCTGACTGGGGAGTCATTTTTATTTTTCTTCTTACTTATTTGTACTTTCTGAATTTTCCAAAATAACCAAGTATTACTCTTGGAATCAGAGAAACACACTTGCCTGTGTGAGGAGCAGTAACCACCTGCACTTAGTGCTCCAGAACTTCCTCAGGCCTTGAATTCTGTTTTACAAAATTTTCCACAAATGCTCCTAAAATAATGCTTAAAGTGCCCTCTCTTTGCTCTCTTTGGAAAACCCTTCCTCAGCCTGCTCTGAATACCTTTCTTTCTCGGTATCTTCTTTCTCTCTCTTCATCTCCTCGTTCAGAGTCTTCATCTCTCCTTTCCTTCTCTTCAATTCTTACTTTACTCACTATAAAAATAAAACGTATGTTTAACATTCCCAAACTTCAGCACATCAAAAAGGCCTCCTAGCACCTTGCTGCAGTCTTTACTGTACATATCGCATTTTTACAAATCATACATCAACACATATGAAAACACATGCTTCAAGTAAAACACATTCTCCAATCTCAAGAATGGAAAGTTCTAGAATCTAAACATAAAATACAATAAATAAGGAGATCACAATGGCAATTGCTACTGAGGCAACCTGGAAAATGTCAGACTAACCCAGGCAACTAGAGAGGGGCACCAGCCCACACACACACCTTCGGAGCACCTGTGTCACTAACAGACACCCTTAGGGATGCAGGGCCCAGTCGACTGGGAAAAACTGGCCCGGTCGGGCAGACATTTCTGCCAAGTGCTCAGCTGCAAGGAAGGGCCTGCCTCACTGCCTCCTGGAGCCCTGCTGCTGAGGACGCAGCAGATGCAGGAGGCCCTGGGATAAGGAGACTGCCTGCAGCCCACTCGGCTGGCACGAGACGAAGCTGGCACCCACCCCCACCCCAAGCTGCGATCTCTCCCTGCCAGGGGGACCAATAGAGCCACACGCCATCACTGATGAGGCCTCCAGCACCATCCAAGAGTGAAAAGTCAGACTTCCACTTTTGAACCTGTACAGACAAAAACATCAGTAGGCTTAAAATTAAGAGAATCAATATTTTAAAAGATGAGGACAAAATTAAACATTCAAACATCACTGAAGCAAAGTTCATTCATTCAAAAAGTATTCACTGAGCCCTGACCACTCTTCTCAGAGCCTGAGATAAAAGAGACCAAAACAACGGAGTAGGGAGTCCCCCCGGAGCTCACTCTCAGAAAGGGAGACAGGAGTGGAGGGGTGAGGAGGGCTAGGTTCCGGCAGACTGGACGAGAAAGAGCAGGTCAGGGTGATCCCAGGTTTCCCGACCCGAGGGACAGGAGAGTGCAGCTGCCATCGGCTGGAATTGGGAAGGCTGGAGGGAGGGGCTCTGCGAGACAGTCAGAAGTTCGGTTGGGTGCATTATGTTTGCACCGTCTACCAGACATCAAAGTACAGGAGGATATACAAGACCAGAATTCAGGGATGAGGCCCAGCTGGGGATAAAACCTTGGAAATCAGGAAGAGATAAATGATATTTAAAACCATGAGACTGGATGTGGTCGCAGGGAAAGAGGGCAGCTGGAGAAGGGGTCCAAAGAGCAAGGCCGCATTTTACAGGAGGGGAGACAGAGGAGATGAGGTAGCGGCAAGACAATGACCAAGGAAGAAAGAAGGAACGTCAAGGAGTCTGATGGTGCAGTCAGTCATTCCATTACAATCCATCTCAATGCTGCATTGAAAAAGCAAGATCAGGCGGCCCAGTGTTTCGTTGGTTCGAATCCTGGGCGCGGACATGGCACTGCTCATCGGACCACGCTGAGGCAGCGTCCCATGTGCCACAACGAGAAGAACCCACAGCGAAGAATATGCAACTATGTACCGGGGGGCTTTGGGGAGAAAAAGGAAAAAATAAAATCTTTAAAAAAAAAAAAAAAAAAAAAGCAAGATCAGGCAGCAACCAAAAAAGAATGATCTGAGAACAAGAACAATCTTACCCGAAATAAATACCATGAACATCATAATACAATCCCAAAAAGGGGCACTGGATAGTAAGATAGACACTGCTAAACTTAATTAGTGGCAACCTCGTTAACACACAATCCTGCCCCTAAGTACACCACATCCAACAGAAACGCACCCGTGTTCTGAGCCTCATCTCCAGCGGGCTAAGTCTGCAGGTGTAGCCAGGCCTCAGCAGCAGGCAGCAGCGGTGGATGACAGGGCACAGGGTAAAGGCCATGGCTCCCATCCTTCACAGCCAGGCCTCCGCCTCCTCATGGTTCTAAAGATTATTATGTCTCCTTCTAATATATTCCTTTTTTGTTTATGTTGGCTAGTCTGAACTTTTTATAAGAAGCATATACTACTTGTACAATAAAAAATAGATACCTCCATTTGAAGGGGAAAAACATGCACTTTTACCTTAGAATTCCCAGGAATTTAGATAAATAACAATTAAATATTGCTTAAAACTGATACTTTTGAGGAATTCTTTTATCAAAGAGCACTATTTCTGTTTATTTACAACGTATATTGAGGTTTACTGAAATAACAAATCTAAAATGTTTCAATAGTAAAATTCCAGCAACGAGAAAATCGTTACTCCTTTCATTCACTGAGTTTTTCAAATATCAAAAGGAAACAACAGTGAAAAGTACACACACAGGTACAAGAAGGGCCTCTTACTTCAAATCCAAAGCTAAAAGATTTATGAAAACCATGAGAGAAAATAAAATGATGAGTGAACATTTCAAAAGAAAACGCCCCCCAATAGTAAGCCCTTTAAGAAACAGAGACAACAAGATGTACAAAGAGCAGAGCAACATCTCAGGAGGGAGCCCGGGACCACACCAGCTCAAGGGATTCAAGGCCAGAGACAGCCCCGCGGGCCCACGCACACCTGCTGGCACCTTGCGCTCGGCTCTCTCCAAGACCTGCCAGCCTCGCACATCCCGGCCCAGCAGGTTATGGTAGGCGGCCGCCTGCCTGAGCTCCTCCCTCCGAGCTCTTCGGTCTTGGTCTTTTTCTCTGTCTTTTCCCCTCCTGTGAGCCTTCTCTGCGTCCTGTTCTCGGTGTTTCTCTTTGAGCTTTCCTCTGTCCTGGTCCCTGGCATCCTTTCTCCTTTCCCGTGGCTTTTCTCTGTCTCTCTCCCCTCGGGCAGGCTCCCTGGAGGGGTGGCCGTCTCTCTCAGCCGTCCTCTCTCTGTACTTGGTGTCTCCATCTGGCTCCCTGTGTCTGTGCTCCTTGTATTCTGGGACATCCATTTCTGACTCCTTAGGTGGCAGCTTTTCTCTGTGCTTCTTATCTTCCTTTGGACTACCTGAGTGTGCAACCTAAACAAGAAAAAGAAAGGGGACTTCTGAACCTAGAACACCGGCTTCACCTGCTTTCCATCCCAGAAGGATGGCCTGGACCAAGAGTCTCTGAACCTGCAGGAAGTGGAGTCAGACTCAGCATTTCTGCAACTGGCAACAGGTGCCCATTTATCAGAGACACATTTGTTGGCAAATCAAAGCTCAAATACTCCACGGATTAGAAAGAGAAAGAAAGGGACACTGAAGCTATGTCATAAAGTATCAGACACTAACTGCTTGGGTCCCACCCAAAGAACAAGAACCCCCATTATAAGACTCTCAGGAGGTCTCCACATCAACCCCCAAGTCCCCTCCACACAGACACACACAGACCACACACACACACAATGCACACAGCACATACATGTACACACAGCCAAAGAGACACATGCGTACTTAAATATACCACACACGCACACATACACACACGGCACACACCACAAAGACACATACACATGCACACAAATATACCACACACACACAAGTACACACAGACACACACCCACAGCCTGCCTGAGCCCTGAACCACCACAGAACCCCGAGTGAGCTGGTGGGCGCTGTGCGGGGCTAGGAAACCCTACCTCACAACAGTTGGGAGCTATTAGCCACATGGCTTTGCCTCTGCATCAAACGCCTCTGCACTGGGCCCCACGTAACCAAAGCTGTGCAGCACTGTGAACCAGGCCAGACTGCCCAAGGAGACTCCCAGGGTCCAAATGGAGCCCAATGTAAATCTTAAAATACATTACCCAAAGGTGTCTTCTGAGGTCATCTGCTTTCCAAGTATCATCTTTGGATCTCCTCTAAAAATAAAAGTATAAAGTTAGAATTTTTAAAGTTTAAAATGTCCAAGTCTGTACACTCTACTGAGCCACTTTTTCAATAGGCCACTTAAGTCAATGGCAATAAGTGCTCAATATGCAGAAAATCAGTCTATCTACCGTAACAAAAGCTAAGAGAAATGCAGATTTTAAAAAATCATTCACTTGTCTAAAATTTCCTATAAGTGATTATAGAATGTGTGCCTTTGGTTACTTCACAATGTAAACGTTCACATCGCTTCAGGGCTCGGCTAGGCCCCGGTAACACGTAACCCTCACCTTCCCACGTCACCCATGGCCTGTCTGTGCCCAGGCCCCCTCGCAACACCGTCCCTGGCTGCCTGAGGAGCAGCCGCCTCTGGAGCAGACTCACACAGACCCTGCTGCACCATTCCTGCCTGGCAGCTGCCCGCTCCAGGTGCCAAGCTGCAGCAACACAACCCTCCACACACAGTGGATAACAAGGAAATGGTCCAACTCAACCAAGAGAGCCTGTGTTGCTGGAAGAGATGACGACAGAGTGGAAAACTGCAGGGGTGGAAAGGCACCAGCCAGGAATGCGGAGAGTAAATCCATCAGAAAACCCATCGGACTGGGCTTCTTAATGGTTGTAATTATATTACTTATGCTGCTAAAATAAAAAACCCTGAAGGCAACAGAACTCCGACAGAGACCAAAGGATCCTTCCTCTGCCTCTTCAGTCTTCGCCAACAGAAACCCAGCTTCAAGCACTTAAAATTCAGGCCCTGGCCTTGCTTAGTCCTGATGCTGTCCTTCCCTTTTTCCTCTTTTACATTTCTTAGTCTTTAAAGTGACACAGAGCTCCCTCCTGCCCATCACAGCCCCGTGTGTCGCACACATTCCCAGGAACTATGCACACCCAGCACGTGCATGGGCACAGCGCTTTAGACAAGGGGCCTAATTTGTTTACCCTCTGCTTGGCCAAGGTCTTTTGAAGACCAACATTTCAGCCCCTGCCTTGGGGAGCAGGTAGACAAGTTAAATAAAAAATGGCTCTCCAGGGGCCGGCCCAGTGGTGCAGCAGTTAAGTTCGCACGTTCCACTTTGGCAGTCTGCGGTTCGCTGGTTTAGATCCCAGGTGCGGACATGGCACTGCTTGGCAAGCCGTGCTGTGGTAGGCATCCCACATATAAAGTGGAGGAGAATGGGCAAGGATATTAGCTCAGGGCCAGTCTTCCTCAGCAAAAAGAGGAGGATTGGCAGTAGTTAGCTCAGAGCTAATCTTCCTCAAAAAAAAAAAGAAAAAGAAAAAGCCTCTCTAAGCACGGAGTAGAAAGGTAGCATTTTCCCCAGCAAGGAGTAAACCCCATCCTGAAAACAAACAAGAACTTGGGAGAGCTCCCCAAACAGCACAACTTCAAGCTACAGGACCGCTCCATCCATGCCAAGCAAATCCGAGAACATACTTCATGGAGCCAAACACCCACACCAAGAGACCCTGGACCACGTGACCACCGTGCACAAGATGGACAGAAGAAGGGAGACAGCAACTCCCAGAGAGCGCGCCCCAGCCACCAACCAATACCTCACACGTCTGATCCCGTAAGTCAGCTGAACTGTTTAATACCTTTTCATGACAAAACTCTTGGGAGAACTGTACAGAAAGAACCCTAATCTTCAAATTCCTTTCATCTGCCTCCAGAATAAAGTGGGTTAAACTGACTTAACTCCCATCCCGTCAACGCAGGGCCTCAAAGGAATGCTCTGCACAACCCTTTCATCTCATCCTGAAATCTGAAGAAGGAAAGGAGAGCGCCCCAGGAAGTGTTAGACCACAGGCACGGCCCAGCCTCCAGTGGCCACTCAGGCCACACGTGCCTCCCTCCTGCTCTTCCTAGGCCACAACTCTTCAACCTTGGGGCCTACATCACTAAGGAGAAGACTCTGGGTAACCTCACCAGTTCCTCTTTACACTATTTACCATGTTTATTTCTGAACCAGGTTCAGGGGCAGTAAAGCCACACCTCACTCTCAGGGTCATGCTTGGGGCTCGGTGTCTCCAGGCAGCCCCTCTGGTCCTGTTTCCCTATTTCGAGAAAAGCAGTTTCCCCACAGCATGCAGATCCCTGGAATATCACGTCCCAATCAAACAGCTCCATCACCCAGACCTGCTTCCAAACCCCTCGGTGGACGTAACTCCCACCAGCTGCACTGACTCAACCAGGCACTTACGGGGGTCTTGGCCTGGCAGCACTGTGCTTCCCCTCTGCCTTCAACAGCTGAGCAACCGCTCGCTCGCTGGCTCACTTGCCAAAACCTAAAGCTAAACCTCAGAGTACCCAGTTAGCTTCATGTTGACAAGCGCTCACAGGAGCTAAGTTGCTTGGTTTCTGTAAACAGTTGGAGAACAGCTATCACTGGGCGGCAAACCTCTCCCTTGGGATTAAGTCTCCCTCAGCATGCTGGACTCGGAGGCCAGGCTGCTGCCAAGACTGGCCTGGTAGAAGAGGCATCTACACTCCGCTCTCAGGTCAGACACGACCCATCACCAAGTTCCACTGTGTCTTCTTCTAACACATTTGTCTAAACTCATCATTCCTGCCCAGTCCCTGCCACAAACCCAGCCCAGCCTTTCGCGCAGCGGCAGGCACAGCTCCTAACTGTGTCTGCAGCACCACTGGCCCACGGGGATCTAGTCTGGAGAACCCAGGGGTGGTGTCCCCACATGACACGAGCAACAACTCCCAGGACTACAGGCTGGAAGGAGCAGGACCACCGGAGGCCGCAGACGGCTGTGATCCACCCAGCCTAGAGGGTGACAGACTAGCACACTTGCCAAAAGACCCAGAGGGGGAGGTGGTCACACACAGCTTTAGGACTGAGACATAGTTTACCTTTGGCTGTCTTAATTTTTTCTTATTATCAAATTCAATTACTTAGTAACAAATTAATAAATTTGGCCTATTCTGGTTCTTGGCTGTTCTTCATTCTCATTATTATTCAACTGTAACTGATGACTCCCTGGCAGTGAGGTCGCCAGGGGAGAAAAGGGAAACCAGGTGGGATTACTGATCTCTCCACTGCTTATTCCTGTCCCCCCCCCCCCCACTGGTCATTAACACACCACAGTTTGCTCACCACCTGGCTGAGAGCAGGTAGCTCGTCTCCAACATTGCGGTGACAAATACTTGGTTTTGGGGTGCTGCTTCTGCAGATGCTGGCCCTAATGTAGGGTGCCACGTCAAGGCACAGAGCACCTCAGCTCTGGCAGCATCAAGTCTCATCTGCAGAAGAGGCTGACCCCAGACTAAGTCCCTTCTAGGCCTGGCTGCAGATTAGCAGTGTGGGGAGAGGTCAGAGACAAACAGCCCGACACTGGCTAACTGCCAGCAGCAGGGGAGAGCTGAGCTCCATCCTCATCTGTGCAGGGGCTACTGCATGGGTGAAAGGGAGCAGCCAGGGGAGGGAAAATCACAAAGGAGTGGTCAGTGTAAATGCCGCCAGGCCAGCTGTGTCTGCGGGCTGCAGCTGTCCAAGTCAGGGTCCTGCCTTCCCACAGAGACTGGGAGGCAGAGGCCCCATCCTTCCCGAGCACTCCATTTCTAGGACAGCTCTCAGGTCCTTGAGAAAGACACTCCTGGGCTGTAGAGACACACAGACATCTCAAAAGGACAGAGGAAGGATGTGCAATTGCAAATATGCCAAGAAAGCGGGGCAGGCCTATCCAGGCATCAGCTGAACAAACTATCACTCTTCTGACAGCCCTGAGCTTTCCCAGATAGGAACTCACAGGTGGCTGGGTCGTCCCTGACAAGGCCTTAGGCTGGCAGAAGCCACTAAAACATTGGTAAAGTTTCGTGCAGGAGAACCCCACAACTGGATTAGTGAAGACCAACCCTTGGATTTACCCGAGAACATTCAGCCTTTCTAAAAACAGAATGAGGGGCCGGCCCGGTGGCACAGCAGTTGAGTTCACGCTCTCTGCTTCCACAGCCTGGGGTTCACAGGTTCAGATCCTCAATGCGGACCTACACACTGCTCATCAAGCCATGCTGTGGCAGCATCCTGCATACAAAGTAGAGGAAGACTGGCACAGATGTTAGCTCAGGAACAATCTTCCTCACAAAATAATAAAATAAAATAAAAACAGAATGAACAGCACTGCACCAACCTAAACAGTCGACACCAGTTCAGAGTGAACTGCTACAGCACAGCTTGTATTTCACAGCAACGTTTAAAAAGAAGGGTAGGAGGGGCTGGCCCCGTGGCCGAGTGGTTAAGTTCGCGCGCTCCGCTGCAGGCGGCCCAGTGTTTCATTGGTTCGAATCCTGGGCGCAGACATGGCACTGCTCATCGAACCATGCTGAGGCAGCGTCCCACATGCCACAACTAGAAGGACCCACAACAAAGAAGATACAACTATGTACCGGGGGGCTTTGGGGAGAAAAAGGAAAAAATAAAATCTTTAAAAAAAAAAAAAAAAAAAGAAGGGTAGGAATGTATTTCCTTCTAAGGGTAACCTAAATACAAACATTTATATGTTTACATCTTTCAAGCTATGATTAATAAATTTCATGATGCTAACAAACTCACACATTGCCAATTGTTTGGTATATAACAGAAAAATTTAGAAATTTGTAAAATTTCTGTGGAGCGTAAAAATTAATAAAAGTCAAAAGCAAGGTACCTAAAATGTTTTGAAAGAACTACCACTGGCACACTGCCACCGCTCTTCCCCAGCAGGCGTAATGCCTGCAAACTCACCGTTAAGTTTTACTTGTCTAAGAACAGCTACAAAATACTGAACGTTGGTATGATCTTAGTACCAATAAAGAATACAAAACTGCTTACGTTAGTGACGGCAGTTATGTGAGCAAAGAAGTACACTGACATGCACCTAATGCAAAGCTCGATGCACCACAAACGTCACACCAAACACCACCAGAAAGCCCAGCACAGCTTCATTCCATCACCTCACTGAGCCTTTAGCACTCCCTTTACTCCATGAAACAAACTACAATTATTAGTCCCTAACGCTATGATCATTACATAATTAGGTTCTAATGATCAGTAGGTTAACTTGCTAAAAAGCTAATGACCAACTTGCAACTGAGCACCTAATATAGGTATTCATTAGCTGCCGGGAAACATCCAGCCCTGTATTCCCTTGCTTTTGCTACTTTGAAATATTTACGTAATAAACAAGTACCAGAAAAAAAACCCAAGATAATCAAAGTAATGCTAAATGTAATCACCTAGGTGAACTACTCCAGCCAGATAACAGAAGACACAAGAGAGGAAAGATCTCCTTGGGATCCAAGAGGCAAACACATGTCTGTGGGGATATGTGGTTATTGATAAGACGTGGGTGGCTGAAGAGCCCTCAGGAATTTCAGGGCCTGCTCTGGGATCCTGCCTTAGCAGCTAAGAACAAGGGCTTTGCTGGCAATTCATGAAGAGGCCTAGGAGGGAACCAGAGCTAAGCAATAGCAGAGCAAACCCTTGCTATTCAAAAACTTACTTTAACTAAACTTGTACTTCATTCATAAATATTAAAGGTCAAAAAGGCATTTGAGAAAAAGCCAACAAAAGAAAGAAAAAAAGATAAACAAATAGAGAAAATGACCCTAAAAGAAAAATAATCCAAGAAAATAAAGAGAAATCTTTATTTTTTAAAAGGCACATCAATAATATCCTCAAAAAGAATTTTAGGGGCCAGCCCTGTGGTGTAGTGCTTGAGTTTGGCACACTCCACTTCAGCAGCCTGGGCTCTCAAGTTCAGATATACACCACTCATCAGCCATGCTGTGGCAGTGACCCACATATAAAAAAATAGAGGGAGAGTGGCACAGATACTAGCTCAGGTCTAATCTTCCTCAGCAAAAAAAAAAAAAAAGTTTAAAATACAATAAGCACAAGTTAAAACATGCTATAAAAAGGAGCAATATGAGAACAAGGAAGAATTCTTAATATTAAAATTAAAACTGACAAAGTAAAACATTAAGCAGATGAAGCTAACAATAAAGGTGGAGAAATCTCTCAAAATATAGGAAAAAAAGAGATGGAAAATGACAAATAAAAATGGCAAGCAATAGGATATGTTGGAGAATATGAGGAAGCCATTTGATATAAACCTAATTCAGCCTGACCTTGTCTTTCCAAAAGGGCCTGACCGTGGCTGTTGAACATGCATTGTATATCTGCTTTAGAGATTCCCTATGGCAAGAGCAAAAGGCCCTTGAGATAAAGGTGCAACTTCCCTCCCTCTCCCAACTGTTGGCATCTCCTTAAGGATTAAGCATCTTCCCTTAGGCTAGGAACTGATTGCTGCGCTCACCTGTGACCACTCAGCTCGAGACAATAGACTTGCCTCCTGCTACGCCCTCCAAGATAGCAGACCCACTACCTGCTGTGTCCATCAAGCACTGTGCTGACAGGGCAATCTTGTGACTATTGTGGGAGGGACATTTCAATCATGTGAAACATCCTCTTTGAGGGTATATAACCGCCCTATGTACCCCTACTTCTTTGGAGTGCTCTGTTCCTTTGTGGAAAGACTCTCCCGGGTTATAATCCTCAGATTTCAGCTCAGAATAAACTCAACCAAATTTTCATTTACAGATTGGTTATGGATTATTTCCATCGACAAAAATATGAGCCATGAGTTCAACACCTAACAGGAGACTGAACAAGAGTTTCAGGAAGAAGGAAGGGAGAAGGTAATAGAGGGAAACACAGAACATTCCAGAAGTGAAGGTAGACTTGAGTCTTCATTTTGAAAGGGATGATCGAATGTCAAAAATAATGAAAAAAGACCCACGACAGACACACTGCCAGACACGTCCAGAAAACCAAGGACAGACTGCCTGAATCTTCTGGAAAGAAAGAAAATGTTACCAAACTGACTGCTGGAAGACAAAAGCAGAATGTCTTCAGAATCCTGGAGAAATCATTCCGACCCTAGAACTCCACGCTGAGCGAACTCCCAGACAAGCATGTCAGTGTAACAGAGGCTTTCTCAGAGTGTATAATTTGCCTCCTACTCACACTTCTTGAAAAACATATTTGAGAATCTACTCCGGGGGAAAAAAGAGGGGATTTCAAGAAAGATGATGACCCTGGATCCAAGAAACAGCAGACCAAACCCAGAAGTACAAAAAAAGAAATTCCCAGATGACACCCTGCGAAGGTCTACAAAACAATTAGCCCTAATTAGAACAGAAAGTCAGTGAGCTCTGGGAAGAACTTTTTTAAAGCAAATTTCATTAAACAGACATTATGACTGATTAATAAGCTCAAAGATGTGATAACGTTAAAAAAATCATATGTTGTTTTTTGCCAAAAAGAATTGACAAATGGAAATACACAAAGATCAAAGGGCCACTTAAGAAAGACATGGTCCAGGGGCTGGCCCCGTGGCCGAGTGGTTAAGTTCGCGCACTCCGCAGCATGCGGCCCAGTGTTTCGTTGGTTCGAATCCTGGGCGCGGACATGGCACTGCTCATCAGACCATGCTGAGGCAGCGTCCCACATGCCACAACTAGAAGAACCCACAGCGAAGAATACACAACTATGTACTGGGGGGCTTTGGGGAGAAAAAGGAAAAAAATAAAATCTAAAAAAAAAAAAAAAAAAAAAAAAAGAAAGACATGGTCCAAATCCGAAGCAACCTCCATTGTAAGACAACTACCTGACTACAGGAAAGATGACCTTGACCCTGACCCCAGGAACACTGCCCTCCAAGGAGCGCTGGTGCAGGTACACAGGACTGCTTTTTCTCTTTGGTCTAATCACGCCACTTAGTTATGCAGTGAACGCTGCTTATATCGTGATATTACAGTGTTTATTGCTTTTCAGTTTTAAAAATCAACCTGTAAACAAATCACAGAAAGCTTAAGTTACAGAATAACCTACAAAACTGTAAGGGAATGTTATAGAAGATAACAGAGGCCAGGGCATTGACGGGCTTAAAGATAAACGGAGGGTAGCATAGGACACTAACTTCCTAATTACAACCAGCGAGAGGTTAAAAGATACTATCAAAGTCGATATAACATAAAACACAAATAAAGAATATTACTCAACATTATAAAAGCAAATGATAGAAAAAAACCAAAAATAACAGAGAGAAGGGAAGGCAGAAGGAAACGTATGCAAACTAAATTTCTCATCTTTTAGTGAGGAATCAACAGACCCCAAGAATAACAGTAGTTACCATTTACTGAGCGTTAATAACACTGTTCTAAGCACTTTTCTAAGCGCTTCTATGTATAAAACATCACTTAAGGCTCACAAACACCCCACTATTACCGTCCAGATTTTGTGACCCAGGAGACAAGACACGTGAAGTGATTTTCCCAGGGCCGCACAGCAAATACACAAGCCAGAATTCAACCTCAAGCGACCTGGGCGCACCTGCAGCCCTGAAGCCGGGACGCGACGGTTCCAGTTTCAGGCAGTGCGAGCCAGACGTTCACAGCCGCGCCACGGCGGACACGACCAGCGCTCGGCCGCCGCCCCGGCGCCGCCCGGCCAGAAGCAAAGGCCTGAGCGGATGCTGAGAACCAACAAAAGACACAACCGTGGGCCTCGACGGTGGAAAGGGGACTCTGCCGCGGCGTGCCGCCCGACACTGGGCTTTTTACACCACGCGGCCACGTCCTCCGTCCTAACGCGGCTCCGGCGACACCGTCTGCTGGGCGCCCGGGCAGAGTCCGGTGAGGCGGCGCGAACCAGCGGGGGCACGGCCGCCAGAGGCGGGACGGGGCGCGGTGGACCCGTCACCCCGGTTCGGCAGCTTCCCCGCGGCGTCCGCCCCGCCAGGAGCGACTGAGCCCCGCGCGCGCCGCCGCCGGTCCCCGAGCGGGCACTGCAGCCTCAGGACGCCGCCGGCCCCCGGCCCGCGCCTGCCCCCGCACCCACCTTCCCGGGCTCCATCGCCGCTCGCAGTCCCGGGCGGCCGCGCTGCCCTCAGCCCGGCCGGGCGAGGCCAGCGGACACGAACCGGGGCGCCAGCACCCTCGGCCGGGCGGCGTCCTCGACTCCTAGCAACCGGCAGGCGGGCGCAGCGGAAGGCCGAGCAATCGCTGACCCGGCATGCCCCGCGGCCCACTCCAAGCAACCGGCAGTGGGGCGCAGGGGAAGGCCGAGCAATCGCTGGCCCGGCATGCCCCGCGGCCCACTCCAAGCAACCGGCAGTGGGGAGCAGTGGAGGGCCGAGCAATCGCTGGCCCGGCGTGCCCCGCGAAACGGGAAGGAGAGAGTAGCGGAGGGTCGAGCAATGGGTGACCTGGCATGCCCCGCGGCAATACCCAGTGCGCCTGCGTGTCCTAGCAACCGGCAGGCACGTGCAGCGAAGGGCCGAGTTATCGCTGGCCCGGAGCTCCCTCGGGCCCAAAGGCAGAGGGCCGCAGGAGGCTGCCTAGCCTGGGTGCGCGCTACGTGGGACTTTTCGTTTTCGTGGGGCATCGTTGCGGGTATGGGCCTCCTGCCAGGTCCGCTGTTAGGTTTGGGTTAGAGCCATGTGGGGGATGTTGATCTTAAACAAGTAGTCAGTTATCTCTCCAGCAAAATAGGGTTTATTTGGGATCAACAAAGAATTGCAATTTGGGGTCTGCAGCCATGGCAGCCACCGCAAGTGTGAGCCGCAAGGGGAGGAGGAAGCTGGGGCTACTGTGAACGGTGTCCATGGAGGAATGGAGAGCTAGGCGTGTGGTGGCTTTCCGTCGTCCGCGTGGCGACTCTCTCGGCTGAGCCCTCGGCCTCGGGCAGAGGAAGGCTGGCTGCTTCTTGCTGGGCTCCCCCCTTCTGGCCTCCCACTCCATTTTAATTAGGTTTCTGATTATTAATTCCCACAGGGGCTCCGGGTCCCCTGCCCGGTTGGAGTTAGGTTTGGGCTGGGGGCTGGGCAACACTGATGGCGCGGAGAAATCTGGGCTGACCCCGCGGGCAGGCGGCACCACCGAGCGGATATCACCACCAGATACCCAGAGCTACAATGAGGAAACTGAGGCTACTGCTTCTTACCCGGCTACACCATAACCTCAGAGACCCAGGTACAGGAGAGGCGGAGCGTTCAGGTGCTGAGACAGCGTTGAAAGCAACCTCACGTCCCACCTTTTAAAAGCAAAAAGATTAAGGCCCCCAAAATTCGACTTGGCAAGTTCATGTCAATAATGAAAAGAGCTTTTCATCTGTATAAGGCTTTACACTTTAAAAATTATTTTCCCATATGTTGTCATTTGATAAAACACACTGTAACCACGGGCCCTCTAGGACCAGTTCAAACTGACCCTATCTTATCAGCAGAAGGTTTCTCAGGGGCAAGCCAAAAATTTGCAAGTCAAGTAGCCAGAGCATGCATAGAGGAGAAAATCTTGACCGGAAATGACCCCAGAACCAAAGATTCTCCCTGGCACAGAACCAGAGGATCAGATCAGGACTGGAACTTGAAAGTCGGCCTGTCATCAGAGGCAAGGGGTCTGTTGTCTAGGAAGACCCAGCGTTAAAGCCCTTCCCACACCTTACCATAAATGTTCAAAGCCCTCCAATTGAAACCTGCCAGCCCCCCGTTTCTAAGCGCCAGCCTGTTCTCCCTCACCTCTTAAATTGTGCCCCAAATCCTGGATCAGGGAGATAGATTTGAGAGCTTTTGCCTCCTGTCTCCTTGCAGGTCAACCTCGCAATAAAGCTTTTTTCTTTTCTCAAAAGCTAATGCCCTAATAAGTGGCCCATTACCCGCACCAGGTAGGAGAACCCCATCTTTGTGTGGTAGCACCGCCCTGTAAGAGTAGTAGGAATCACTAAGCATTTGAAAAAGTCGTTGTTGATAGAATGAGTTTTTATACCAAACAAAAGATGAGAAAACAGAAACTTTAGGACACATATTGTGCATCTGAGATTTTATTTTATCAGAATTATTTTATTTGAAGATTAGAATAAAAGCCAGTCTTAAACATGCAAGACTGGAGAGGTGTAGGTGCTATTCCAGTGATGGACATTATAACTCACATTTAGCTATTTTTCCACAAACTGTTTTGCATTAGTTTCAGTGTGCAAATGTTACTTAGAAAAGATTGCACTTAATGTTTTCACACTAAAAAGAGTAGGCTCTCAAATCATGTGTTAAGGAGTACATCAGTGAGCATGTTATTGCTAGTCTATGCTTTTGATATCATGGTTTTTCTGTAGATACAAAATTTATTTTGCAGACGTTGTATTTTTGAGTCACATACTGAACCAGTTTACAATTTCCAGGATCTACTTTGCTCCAGATACAAAGGCCATTTAGTCAGCTCTGTGCCTTAGAGAAATTATTAACAGATCCAATCTAAGCCTTTTATATTTTATCATACTTTAGTTTTGGACATATCACTGATGCAGGGTCGGTGAGCCAAGGAGTCGAAAGAAAGATTTCTTAGACTCTCAAGATCTGGCAGTAGTGCTCTTTTATTTAGAGAATAGTGTGGAATAGCATGGGGACAGGACCCATGGGCAGTCAGAGCTTCTGCTGCCGCCGCTTCTGCTGCCCCCGCTGGCATGGGGACAGGGCCCATGGGCAGGCAGAGCAGCTGCTGCTGCCCCCGCTGGCATGGGGACAGGACCCATGGGCAGGCAGAGCTGGTGCATGGGGACAGGACCCACGGGCGGTCAGAGCTCCTGCTGCTGCCGCATGGGGACAGGTCCCATGGGCAGTCAGAGCTCCTGCTGCTGCTGCATGGGGACAGGTCCCATGGGCAGTCAGAGCTCCTGCTGCTGCCCTGAGTTGAGGGTTAGGGCTAATTTTATAAGGCATGGGTACGTGACTTATTTTTACTGGAGAAAAGAAAAGATGATGTAAAAAGTCATTAAATGATTTCAGTGCAGATGGCGTCTGGTTCTTGTGCGGTCATATAACTTTAGATACGAATCTGGCCATATAGATCGGCATGTAGGTGAGGATGCCCTGGGCTTCTCTCCCTGGGGCAGTCCTAATTCATACCATAACAAAAGTCCACTGGGTTGTATAGTTTGGCATGTAGGCCAGGTCACCTTGGGCTTCTCTAGCTGGGGCAGCCTTAATCCACATCAATCACTACTACCTGTTCATTTCCACTCATCAGCACTCAGGAGGAACGTAAGAGAAAAGGAAGGGGGCCGGCCCAGTGGCATAGCAGTTAGGTTCACATGCTCTGTTTGGCTCCCCAGGGTTCACAGGTTCAGATCTGAGGCACGGACCTACACACCACTCATCAAGTGATGCTCTGGCAGCGTCCCACGTACAAAATAGAGGAAGGCTGGTATAGATGTTAGCTCAGGAAGAATCTTCCTCACCAAAAAAAAAAGAGAGAGAAAAAATGAAAATAGGAAAGGTAATCTCAGTGATAGCTACGATTTATTCAGGGACTGCTCCAAAGGAGGCACCAAACTAACTTTCCATTTGGTAATTCATTTAATTCTCATAGCATCTCATGTGAGATACACAGTTACTCTTTTTCAGATGAGGAGACAGAATCAGAAAGGTTCATTCGCTTGCCTACAGTCACACAGCGAGGCTGGTGGATAGTCTGATGCCAAAGTCCATCCTCTTAACCACTATGTCACTCTTCATCAACTGAGAAAACAGCTGATACTGGAAAAGCTTCACACTGTTGAATGTGAGGATAAAGTTAGGCACAAGCACACCATGTGAAAGACCCGGGCATGGCCCTTAAAGCCCACACCCCCACCTCCAGAGGGCAGTCCAAACTCCTGTCAAGATAGTCAGGTCTCGGGGCCAGCCTGGTGGCACAGCGGTTAAATTTGCACGTTCCGCTTTGGCAGCCCACGGTTTGCCGGTTTGGATCCCGGGTGCAGACATGGCCACCGCTTAGCAAGCCATGCTGTGGCAGGCGTCCCACATATAAAAAGTAGAGGAAGATGGGCATGATGTTAGCTCAGGGCCAGTCTTCCTCAGCAAAAAGAGGAGGATTGGCAGCAGATGTTAGCTCAGGGCTAATCCTCCTCCTCAATAAAAAAGGAGATAGTCAGGTCTGGACTCTCTACCCCAGTCTACTCCCCACTGCAGCCAGTCATCCAACACAGGACTCTTACATCCCTCCCAGCTCTCTCTCCACCCCAGCTCTCACCAGCTCCTTTCCTTCATCAGCAAACAGTAACCTAGAGCTCCCCAGATGCGCCAGATTCACAGGCTTCACAGTGCCATTTCCTCTTTCTCTCTGTCCCCACCGTCTTTGCCGAGTAAATGGACTTACACTTATGAAGAAAACTAAGACAATCTTTCTCTCCTCAGACTTCTTAAAACAATCTTCTAAATAACTCATTTGCCAATCAATTACATTTCATCAGATAATATTTATTCTATGTTTATTCCACAGATTAGCTTACTGAGTTCATTTGATGACCCAGGAACTTATAGAATGCTGGAGACAGAAACCTAGATAAAACGCTATCTGGGCCTCTAGTGCTCATAATTGCTAGAGAGAGAAATATGCAAACAACCATTAAATAACGTGAAAGCGTAGGAGCCACTCATAAAATGCGGTGAATGAGGAAGTGACCGAAGTCTGCCTGGAAGAAAGGAATGAGGTCAGGAAGAGCCTCATGGCAGATGGAACTTGAAGTACAGATAACCTACTAGGCAGAGAGGCTGGGAAAGAACATTTTGAGGGCAAAACAAATATGGGTACAAGCTCAGAGGGAGGCAGGGGTGAGGAGGGCTGGGGGAGATGTAATAGCTGACTGTGTCTACAACAGCACCGTCCAGTTGAAGTACCACTCAAGCCACATCAGTAATTATAAATTATCTAGTACTCACACTTTAAAAAGTAAGAAGAAACAGATGAAATCAAATTTAATAATATATTGTATCCAGCTAAATATATGCAAAATGTTACTTCATCATATATATTATGATATTTTACACTTTTTTTTATACTGTCTTCAAAATCAGGTGTATTTTACACTTACAGCACATCTCAGTTCAGAGTAACCACATTTCAAGTGCTGAAAGCCCCATGTGGTGAGTGGCTTCTAGACTGGGCAGAGAAGGTCTGTAGCACAGGGCATGTGACCGGGGCCGGCTGGGATGGTTGGAGATGAGGCCAAAAAGGGGGACATGGCCAGTCTGTAAAGGGCCTTGAATGCAGGATGTAAAGATTTAGAGTGTTAGGTTAGGCAATGGGAAGTCATTAAAAGGGGAAGAGAATGCTGTGGTTGCAGGCTGAAGGATGGGCAGGTGGAGAACACGTGGAAGCTGAGGGAGAGCTTCGTGGGACTCCACCATCTGTCCAGCCTTGTGGCCTGTGTGCAAGCTGCTTCTCTGCCCGGAACACTTGTCCCTTTCTTCAAGTTGGCTTCACTCCTACTCACACTTTGACAAAGAGCCTCCCCTGCTCACATTTGTTATAAAGTTCTGTCATACTCTCTTGCCTATAATTTAAAAATTTATGTCCATCTTCCTCACTAGACTATAAACTAGCTTATAATTTCAGGTTATGATCAAAGCAAAACCTTTTTTCTCAGTAATAAGCTACTTTATTACAAAGTCAATGAGCCTTCCTCTCCCAGCCTCTCTAGTTTTCATAGTCACAGAAATACAGTGCCACTGTCATGTCCATGTATGCGGGTATGACACAAAACCTACCTCCAGTGTCGGCTAACGTGCTGGGGAGAAGGCTGACTCCTGAGCTCCCGTCCCTGATGAGCCTCACTAGCTGCGTGAACATGGGCAGTTTGTTTTACTACCTTGTGCTTCAGTCAGCTCTTCAGTAAAAAGGGGAGATATAAGGGACTTACTCTGCAGAGTGATTGTGGGGATTAAATGAGGAATTATGTAAAGGTCCTTGCATGGCACCAGCTCAAAGTTAGCACTTAGTAAATGTTAGTTATTAACAATTTGTTGTGGTTGTTATTATAGGTTATTACCTAAGTTATAAGCATTTGGGGAAGATAAAAATGGGTGGGATACCCAATCTTCCAAGGGCTGGATTGGTCACTTGCAAACTTAATCACCGTGCTCCACTCCCCAGTCCTACCTTCCTCCTTCTATCTTTCCATTCTCTCTGCCTCCCTTCCATCTTCTTTTCAGATAATGGTCTTTTATTAGAACATAAAATACTTAAATCACTTACACCCTGCTTCATGGAATGTCTCACTCCAGGCACTGGAAAGAAACAAAAAGCTCGGAAGCAGGCGAAGGAACAAGCAAGCATGGGGACAGAGATGCCACCGCATCACTTGGTGCCACCTGGCACAACCTCACGACTGGCACAGATTCCTCCTTGCTCACCATTCTCTTTACTTGATATGCCTGGTCCTGAATTCACATTCAAAACTACTGTTTTAATGCCTGGCTGGTGGGGATAGGGTGGAGTGGAGAGTGGGGTGGTAAATGAAACATGCCTGGTCATGAGCTCGTTGTATTGTTGAAGCCGAGTGATGAGTACTTGAGTATTAACAACACTAGCCTTCTATTTCTGATTATGTTTGAAATTTTCTATTATAAAAAGGAGAAAAACAAAAACAAAAAAAATAGTTGGGATACCAAAATTACAGCCTTCCTTGATAAATTTATAAGTCATCCGTTACTATATAAAACCATAACTGGAGCACTTTTTGGAATAGCAGAGGGCCCATTAACTCCCCTCCCTTCTCCCAACCAGTGAAGAGACTGTGGTGAGCGCAACTCTACAGGCCCTTAGATAGCTGCCCCGCCGTCCGTGCCCTTGAGTAGCCCTGTCTCCCTGAGTGTGAGCAGAGCCTGTGGATGTGACAGATATCACTCCCATGATTAGGTTGCTAATCATCTGACTGAGTTAATCAAAAGGAGATTATCCTGAGTGGGCCTGACCTTAAAAGGAGGTGACATGTCAGAGAAACATGCCTGCTGTCCTGGAAGAAGAGGAAGCAGACTGTCCTTCCCGGAGGAGGCCCTGTGGGAGGAGCTGAGGGTGACCAGTGCCATCAGCCAGAGAAGTCGGGGACTGGGCCCACAGCTGCGATGAACCGACTCTGCCAATGATCTGAGTGGACTCGGGAGAGGTCTCAGACGAGCATCTTCAGAGGGCCCACAGCTCAGCCAACACTTGGTTTCATCTTGTGAGACCCGAGCAGAGGAGCCAGCAAGGCCACGCAAATATCATCTTCATTATTGATAAAAACTGAAATGGGGCTTGTGACTTGATATATGGCTTCAGGCTGGGGACTCTAATATGTACCAGCAATTCAGACGCCCCCAAGAATATTAGGGCTCCCCATTATATGCACAGAGAGCTGCCTCTGGGGCTCCTGAGAGCCGAGTTGTATTCAGTAGATAAGGGCAATCATAGAGGTAAACATAAGTTACAGATAAGATTAGCTCAGGGGGAAGGGAATATCACAAGGCTTCCCAGAGGTGGACAAAACAAATTGGGTTTTGAAAGATGAATAGGAGTTTTGCAAAAGGACAAAAGAAGAAGCGTAGTCCAGACACAGGGAACAGCAGGTGCCAAGGCACAGAGACAGGTGACAGCACAGTTTGGGAGGAAGGAGACGCAGTGTGACACCGCACAGGCCCTGGAGAGAGAAGGATAGAGATGCAGGGTCAAGTTGAGAAGAGCTCTGCTTGTCGTGCAAAGGAAGGGGCTTTAACTTCATACTGGAAGCAAAGGAGACATTTCATAAGCATGGAAGAGATTCAATCAAATCTGCATTTTAAATTGGCCATTTGATAGAAATAGAGACTTAAAAATAACTTTTGAAATAATTTCCCACTTAGAGAAAATATGCGAGTCCAAAGAACTCCCTTGTGTGCATCACCCAGGTCTCCGCTGTACCTCCCACCACACGCGCTGCGCTCGGTGCCTCCCAGCATCCAGCATCTGTCCACACACACTGACCCAAGATCACTGGTCTTTTACTGAGTCAGTTGACAAAGAGCTTCAGATACCATCACCCCAAAATACTCCACTGTCTATTTTCCCCAAACAAGGATGGCCCCCGTTCCATCACCCTCCCCATCAGGACGTCCATGTCAATATGACTCTGTTGTCCAGTCCACGGACTCCCCTTGTTTCACCAACCATCCCCAAAACACTTCTTTTCCTTTGTGGCCTAGACCCCACGCAGAAGCATACTTTGCATGTGGTTGTTGAGTCTCTCCGGTCCACTGCAATCTGGAGTAATTACAATTTCTCAGTAAAAAAACAGGGTGACCCTACACTTCATCTGTCTGGTGAGTCCCCAGGCCACACTCAGGTCAAGGTTTCTGGAGAGATGCCCCAGAAGTGCTGCGATACTACTCAGCATGTCATGTCAGGACTCACAATTTCCACCTGTCTCCCCTCCCCCTGCTCTGCTGTTGACATGTAGCTGGGTCATGTTGGTGTCTGCTGGTTTTCCCCACCAGAAAGTCCCCATTTTTTCCTTTTCTGATTGATGAGTATCTTGCAGAAGGTATTCCAGTAATATTCCTCATCGAACCTCCACCTAACATCCTTAGCCCCCACTGATAGCTCACCCCTGCCCTATGATGATGGCTAAATGGTGATTTTCTACTTCCATCACTCCAGTTATTTATTTTCCATATTGATCACTTGTTCCTTCATCTATATCAGTATGGACTCATGGGTTCCTTTTTTACTCCCTGGGTTCTAATCTGCCAGTATCATCCTTGATTTTGCTGCACAAATCGTCCCACACTTAATCGGTGGGAGCCCCTCAAGTTGCCTCCCTTGTCCTTCGACATCGTGTGATTCTTTGAGCATTTTCTTACTTTCTAGCATAACAAAATATTCCAGGCTCATCTTGTACTTCCACACTCCAGCCCTGAAGTCAGCTATTTCTCCAAAGATCCCTGGTTCCTTTTATTAGAGAATGGTATTTAGAAGCCAAGATCTGGAGCTCCTTGTGCTTATTGGTACTGGGGCGCTGAAAGCTCCAAGATCCTCTCAGCAGACAGAAATAGAAAATATATAAAGTAACACAAATGCACACAAATATAGATATACATATATAACTCTATGTCCATCTGTATATATATATATCAAAACATATGACTTCATACTGCCTCCAAGTCCAGTCCAACACCTCTGGGTTCTTTCTAGACTCTCCCTTTCCATGCTTGTAAGATCTCCAACAGTGAGAAACCTGGCTTTCATTATCCTCAATATGTGTATCTATGTGCTGGTATAACCAAGCTGACTAATCTGCCTGCCACCTCAGGTAGGCCTGCGACAGCCTCCTCCGTGCCAGGGAGGGAAAGTCTCTGGGGAACTTTTAAAGAAGGTAGGATCAAAGGGATACCAGTCAATTAAGAGATTTTTGTAATAAACTGGGCAAACAAGAAAGGACCACACTTTTTCTGATTCTTCTGGTTGCTTAGGTAAAGAATGGTTGTGTCACAAACGAGCACATCAGAAACACAGGAATAGGAGTCTTGGTGCGTTTGAGCAAAATGAGTCCTGGGTGCAGCACAAAAGGAAGAAGCAGTGTGCTCTCACCCTCTACAATGAAGGCTTTGTAGGACAGGGAGAGAGGGAGACGTGGAAGAGGTGGGCAGGAGAGTTGATAAGGCCCAGACCTAGGCGGGAGGGCATCCAAAACAAAGCAGAAGACAGAACCTAAACAGAAGAAAGCACTTTTCTCTGAAACTGGAAAGGATGAGTGCAGAGGCTGAAACTTTACAGTTTTGTACTAGAATACTCCCAATGATGCTCTTCTTTCCTCTGAGAAAGTAGGGCCTTTCATTGGAGAACTGTCTGCACAGAAGGTAAGGAAAGGGGTAACATGAGCAGGTCACAGAAGATTGAGGAGTATAAAGAGTCGAATGCTAGCAAAAGCCTCGGAACCTAGCTGGGCCTGTTACCAGACTCGGTGCAGAATGAGATGCATTCAGCCTTGCTGGTATGATTAAAGACAGGGGTGTGGCCAGGAGTTCAGTGGGGTCAGGAAGGCAGCTGAGGCCAGGAGCTGATTGGTGTACAACATGGACACTTGTCTTCAGTGTATTTCACGCCGCTGGGCCCCCAGATCAAACACGTTATTGCAGTCATGAAGGACTTTCTATGTGGCTTGTGTTCACTCAAGTCTTTATCTATGGGATGTGATTCTACAACTCTAGAGGGAAGACCACAAGACAGAAAAGCTCATGCTCCTTCCTATGTTAAAAAGGCAATCACTTCTTTTGAGGTTGTAACTTAGTCTTGAGTGAAATGTGGCATTAAAACATTACACTGTTACATAGGAAAAGGGTTCTCACCATTTTACATATCACAACTAATATAATGAAATTTGGTGAAGAGCAAGAAAGGAAAAACCACTTCCTTCCCTTGCTTGAGGTTTAGAGCCCTTGCCTGAAGCTGTGTTCAAGCCCCTAGAGCAATGTTTTCATAGCAGATATCTATTCACATTTCTCCATAGCCATACACACATATAGGTATACATAACTGCAGACAGACTCACAGACGGAGGAGGAGAGAGGTGTGGTTTATTCATTCACATTGCAGCAGGCACTATGCTAGCCTGAGGATATGACGATAGACACAATAAATGTGGTTCTTGCCCTCACCGAACTTAAGCCTACTTGAATTACTAATGAGAACTTGGCAAAGTCACCAATGCATGTAAATGCTCCGCCCACTGGAAAAGTTCACGCTAGCAGCAAGTCTTTTATTCAGTGCCTCGAACAGGGCTGTGATTGCAGTTTAGTCTTTGGTTGGCAGTCCTCTTCTTCTTACAGGCTTTTGTCCTCCTATCTGCACAGCAAAGTGGCCTATGGGATATGGCTGTTTTGTCCTGAAGACACGAGGCTCTGTCACTGCAGCTCCTGCATAGTGATCAAGCCATTATTCCAGAATCCCTGCAGCATGGCAGGGAAGAACCCATGTGATATGAAGTACACACATCAATCAAGAACGTAAAAACGTGCAAGCATGCTATATTTCTCTCCAATCGTCCCTGTCCTTTCTAACGGCGATCATTCAAGGCTGCCAGCAGCATAAAGATATGAAGGATAGAAGAGAGAGAGGAAATAACTAACCTTATTGTTACAATTAAAACTTCCTTGGAACTCACTGAATACGCCCAAGAGCACTTAGGAATTATCCTGATTTGAGTCCGCCAAATCATAGTGATCAAGAGCTGTCTTGCTTCCCAGAAATCACAAGCATGGTCTAGCCTAGCACCGTTAACGGCGAGTCAGCGGGATGCGGGCACCTTTCAGAGAAGTGGTTGGCATCCTGCTGAGGACACCTGCTGGGCGCCCCCTGGGGAACGTTATTTGAGCCGAAACGCTTTCATTTCATATACGCATAGGAAGGCCTATCCTGCTGGGGTTTTCCCATCCCTAAGGCAGCTCAGAGTCCGGAGCAGCAGAGCGGTACCTCCCACGCAGCGCCCTCTGCGCACCACTCGCGACGGAGTGCGCGCGCGCGCTAACACCTTGAAGGCAGCCTGCGCCGCCTAACGACGTCTCGGTTAACGACGGGCGGCACGTCCACGGTGCTCCCGCGAGACTAGGGCCGCGGCCCGGCTGTGTGCCCGCGTGCACTGCGACAGTCGCACAACCGTGAAGCCGCTCAGCAGCGCTTCCTTGGACATGTCCCCGTCGTCGTTAAACGACCGCGACAGTGCACTGAACAGCGCCTTCCTAGCACTCGGCAAGTGCAAGGCCCGCGGAGCGTCACCTCCCCTTCCGCGGGAGCCCGCAGGCCCCGGTGACCCCGGCCGGGGCCAGCACCGCCCGACGCCCCGGCCGACACACCCGTCGGCCCAGGCCCAGAGGCGGGTGACGGAGCAGGCCCGCACACCGGCAGCGCTCGGAAGCCAGGACCACCTCCGCCAGCCGCTCCCGAGCGTCCCCCTTGCCCGCCTCACGTCCCAACGGCCAGCCGGCGGGCAGAGCCCGCCCACCCCTGAAAAGACGTGCCCCAGGGCTGTACTGCCCACCGCGGGATGACGTCATAGACGGCCCCGCCCGCCCTCGAGGGGGCGTACCCAGGCCCAGGGCGGTGCCAGCCTTGCGGCTTCATGGGCGCCCCGCCCACTCGCGAGATGACGCCACACGCCAGACCCGCCCACCCCTGAGAGGGCGTGCCCGGGCCCAGGGCGGTGCCCGCCTGCCCACTTCAGGGGCGCCCCGCCCACCCGCGCGATGACGTCACATGACAGCCCCCGCCCACCCCTGAGAGGGCGTGCCCGGGCCCAGCGCGGCCCCAACCCGCGAGATGACGTTACCGCCAGCCCCGTGAGAGGACGTGCCTCAGGCCTAGGGCCGTGACCGCTCTCCTCGTGCGATGACGCTACACAGCCACCCCGCCCGCTCCGCGCGAAGACCTCACACGGCAGACCCGCCCATCCCCCCGTTGTGACGCTTCCTTCCACCCCGAGCGGTGACCCTCTCACTAGCCCCGCCCACCTCGTTCCCCAGCGCTGTGACGTGGACCAGGCCCAGGGCCGCGCCCGGTCGCGGCACCGGCGCGCGCCCTCCCGTCCGCCCGCGGCACCCTGCCCACGCTGCGTGCTGACGTCGCACGCCGCCCGCGGGCGGAAGGGCGGGCGGGCCGTAGCGGCGGCGCGCACCCCTCAGAGGGGCGCTGGCGCGCGGGCGGAGGCGCTCGGCCGGGCGGACGCGAGCGTTTAGGGGGCTGCGCGATGAGTGGCGCCCCGGACCGGGGCCCAGAGGCCGGCGCTGCCCGGGCCGAACCCCCCGGCCCGGCGCTGAGCGTGGACGTGGCGGGGCTGTTGGCACAGCTGGCGCGCAGCTTCGCGCTGCTGCTGCCGGTGTACGCGCTGGGCTACCTGGGCCTGAGCTTCAGCTGGGTGCTGCTGGCTCTCGGGCTGCTCGTGTGGTGCCGGCGCAGCCGCGGCCTCAAGGCCAGCCGCCTGTGCCGCGCGCTGGCGCTGCTGGAGGACGAGGAGCGCGCCGTGCGCCTGGGGGTGCGCGCCTGCGACCTGCCCGCCTGGGTGAGTGGGCGCCGCGCGGCCCCGCCGCGCCCGGGTCGGGGGTCCCCGCCGCGCGGTCTCTTGTCGCCACCCGCCACCTTGCCCGCGTCGGGTCCTCCCCTTGCCACGGCCCCTATCAGGGGTCCCTGCCCCGCCCAAGTCAGGGGTCACCGCCCTCCTGCCCGGGTCGGGGGCCCCACCCGCCACGGCCCCGGTCGGGGGTGCCCGACTGCCTCGCCGCCACCCCGCCTCCCTGCCCCGACCAGGGGTCCCCGCCCCACCCGGGTCAGGGGTCGGCACCGCCGTCAGTGTGCCCTCCCCAGCCTGCCTGTGTTCCCGGGCCGGGCCGCTGTCAGCCGGCGCCCCCGCCCAGGTCGGGTCTCCTGACCACCAGCAGCGTCCCGCGGGCCTCCGCCCGGGCGACGCCGGAGCCGAGTCCTGCCCCTGTCAGCCCCCTGTCTCAGTCAGGCGTCCCCGCCGCCCATCGCAAGCGGGGCCGCCAGGTGAGCGGGGCCGCCAGGTGGGCGCGCCCGTGCGCTGGCGCTGCGGCCGGGCGCCGGTGCCTCCGGAGTGTGCCTAGGGGATGGCGCAGGGGCAGCCGGGCGGGGCTCACGCCGCTCCCGCCCCAGACGGCTCCGGCGTTCCCGGCTGTGCGGCGCGGGCGGAGGGCAGCGAGGGCCCCCGAGGCTTTGCGGAGCGGGATGATTGAGGTCTGTCTCCCGTCTGGCAGTCACGTGTGGGGCCGCGCCCGTCCCCGGAGGGTGCGCTCCAGCCGGGGGCCGGCCGCGCTGCTGCGGTCTTCCTTGCCGCGGGCGGGCCTTGCTCTGACGGAGGCGGACGCGCGCGGAGTGGTTCCCGCGTCTCTTGCTGCCTCCCTGACCCCGAGCTGGTGTCGGTGCCTGGCCGCGGGAAGTCGTGCTCATTTTAGGATGCCGGACGCTCACGTTGGGCTGGGTGTGAACTTGGGTGAAGACGGCCGGCCTGGGTTTCGCGAGGGTCGCCGTCCCGGAGGAGGAAGGGCGTGGAGGAGCCGTCTTGGGAGCATTCGGTCCCCGGTGGGATGCGGGCGGCCTCGGGAGCGGAGCCGGGCGCCCGGACGGAGCCGCGCTCGGAAACGCGGGGGGACCTTCGAGTGCGCCGGTGTCTGCGGCACCGACTTACACGGCGCCGGAAGGCAGCGAGAGCAGGAGGTTCGCTGCCCGAGGAGCGGGCGCAGTCGGGCCGAAATTCGCAGGAATCGGTGATGCTGACTTGCGTGCGACGTTGGCTGTCCAGCAGTTGGTTGATACCAGATTTGCTCGTAAAAATCCTTGTGAGCTGCACGCTCTAATAACAAAGTACGTTAAATACAATTGCTACCAGATTGAGGGACAGGACAAATTCTTTGTTTTTTGGGGATTTTTTAGTAGAATAAAAGGGTGATTAGCCAAAGATTTTTTTTCTTGGGTTTTTCCTCCGTGTGCCTTAAACTGATGAACCATCAGTTCATCACATAGAGTAAGGAATTTATATTTTCTCCAGAATTTTTCACTTGTCTATTCCGGATTTGTATTTGCTCTCACATCTCACTTTTATGCTTAAACAAGCCTGCCTTAGAAAACTTCTGGAAGGATTCATGCGAAACTTGATGGTGAACTTATCCAAGAAGAGCACTAGGAGTCTGGAGTTTGAGAGCGATTTTTTTAATGTACTTTTGTTATTGTAATAGCCTTGTATTATTTTCGTAATAAAACCAGTGAATTACACTGTCTAGAAGTGTGCTTTTATTCTGCTGTAGCCAGGGAGCAAATCAATAATAGAAGCCATGCATGAGAAAAGTTAAGCTTTCTGTATTAGTAGTACTTTGATTTTTACTGTACATACTTAGGTTCTTGGGGTTTTGACCTTTCAGCTGGTGTTTTTCTTTAAACGAGATATATTTGTACACGTTTTCATAATGTGGTTGACAACTGTGATTCATAGCAGGGTAGAAGCATAGGGAAACATGAAGTAATGTGGTACTCACCTCCTAACCCCACTTTTGGATATGTTCACTCACAATTTTTCATCTTTTTATTTAGTGCAGTAAAAATTTATACTGGATTGGAAAATAAAATAATTAAAGAATATTAATACTTTGAGAAAAAAATTTACTGTTTTGAATGAAGACTATTAGGATATGAAAAATGGTCCTCACTTAACATGTAATACTTCTTTAGGACTTTGGTCCTACAGTTTTAATGTAAATACATTGTTTTTTATTCTTCGTTATTTTTTTCCCCATAAATAGAGAAAAGGCCTAGCAGGTTTGGGTTGATGGAATGAGGGCTGGCTTTTTTGTTGTACCAGTGTTGACCCATATTAATTGTCTACCCCTGTAAAATTAGACTATGGGTGAGGAATATTCTTGAAGAGTTGTTACAGAGATGAATAAGGACAGTTTTCCGCTGCTATTTTTGTTTACTTGAAAACTTAGAACTTGGTAGTTGAAATCTGCCTTTTTCCTGCTTTTACTGCTGCCAGTCAGTGCTGATTCTGTGGCTGCAAATAAGTAGGGACTCAAACCTGTCATATATAGTATCACTCAACTTTTTTGACAGTTGGTCTCTTATTACTCTAATACTTTGTTCTGTACTATACATGTACAACCTTTTCTTTGAGGAGAGCTTTCTTCCCATAGTTCTTCTGGGAAGTTCAAGAGAATTTAACTCTAGCCAAATTTAATATGTGTAGGCTAAGAACCAAATGAACAAAAGAGAAGAAAACACTTTGGTCTCATGTAAAAGAGAGGCAAATATTTCTTTTATTCTTGGTGTTAGTCATTGAGTTATACTTTAATGAAATTTTGTGAAGACTTGTAACAAAATAACTGGTGTAGCTAAATCAGGAACCACCGTTTAGCTATTTTAGACTGTGATTACAGCTTTAGCAGTTGGATCCTAGAGCAATTATGTACTTTGAGAAAATGTTGGAGTCATCCTCGTAGCTGTGAAGGGATATGGATGCTGCTGGGGGTTCTTGATTATGCCCACTCTGCTGCCGTACTGTAGTCAGAGAGGAAAAGGACTGAGAGCACTGCCTGGCTCTGTGGTCTAGGATCTAAATGCTTCCTTCAGTTGGACCAGAACGCCCCAAGGTTGCTAGATGTAAAGCGGTAAATATCTGTTTTTTAGTTTAAACTTAAAAAATGAATTTAAATTTGGAATACATGCATCCATCAGCTTATGTGGTCCGGTTTTACTAATACTTCTGTCTCAGTTGAATCTTAGCCTCACGTTACATTCCACCATGGGAGAACATAGAGCTAGGACTGAACTATAAATCATTTAAATAAATACGTGAATTGAAAATGTATGTAATAAACTTATATTATGTTAAGTATATTATGTATATTTATAAAATATAGATTTTAATCCTGTGAAGAACCAAAAACTGGTAATTTAGTGTTCTCATTAGGCCTACTGAACCTTTTATCTTTTCTGTGGGTTTTAAGGATTTCTACATTGGTTCTAACATTTAATCTTGAATAGTATCACAGACATTGTGAATATACCAGAAAACATTGAATTGTACCCTGCAAGCGATATGGCATATGCGAATTGTATCTCAGCACGTAAAAAAATGTAGACATTGAATTTCTTTTAAAAATAAGTGAAAAAGGCAGTCTGTTATAGTACTAGGTAAGCTGTATGTACTTATTTGCTTATGGAATTCCAGCTAAAACTGTACAACTTTTAAAAATTATTGTTCCAACTTAGATTTGGAGGCATTTATGTTTTAAAGAATATTTAATGAAAGGAGTGGGCTTATGAATGAAAAAAGTAACTAGGTAAATATTTTTACCTTAAACCTAATGTACCTTTACACATTGATACCATATTGGCTAATTCTGATGGAATAACAATAGAAATCATGCTTCAAAGATGTAAACAGCAGAAATGTGTTTTTCTCTAAGTTATTCTAAGCTCTTACCTTTGATTCAAGGTATCGACACATAATTATCATGTATGTTTGAGAAATTTAGCCTGTAGATTGATTTGTTTTATATTAGATACATTTTATCATGGCATGATTTTAGAATGTACTATTTGTGGTCTTTTGCATTTTATTGTGTTGTCGCTATCTTTAGTTTCCATGACAGTGCTGCCTCAGATGAATTTTCCTCCTCCATTTAATGATCTGAGGACCCACAATAATGCAGAAGTGTAAGAGGTCATCCTGCCTTCACGTGTGTACTCTTCTGGGTAGAAACAAGGCAGTATGTGATGGCCCCCGAGTGCTGTGGTGGGTCAGAAGAGAGGATGGAAGGTGGTTAGTGGTGAGGGGGTACCTACAGACACACTTGTGGACTTTTAAGAATAGGTGGGAAATCAGGGGCATATCCTGGGATGGGGTGCAGGGTGGAAGCATCAGAGCCGGGTGGGGCAGCAGTGTGGATTCCTGAGTGGTCCCATCTGGAGGGAGCTATACAGATGGTGATGGAAGGTTGAACTGAGGCTCAACGGTTATTCTGGGCCCAGGGGTGAGGAGTGGATGTGTTTGGACTGGGGCCCAGGCCCGGCTCTCAGGGCAGCTCTCCCATTTCACAGGGAGCCCTTAGTGGGCATAAATATGAACACTACTCTTAAGACAAGGAGTGTTTGGACATGGGAGGAGGGGAAGATAGTGATGTATTCAGAACTAAGCTTGTAAAATCAGAAAATGGAAACTCCTATGCAATACATTAGAGTTCTGTTCTTGCCTCAGCTGCCAAAAAGCTTAGAGCCAAGATTATTGCTGGATTGTTGTGCTCTATACCATTGAGGCAGCTGGAAGTACCCATCCACCTTCCTTCAAATAGACTGTTCTGTTTTACTCTTAATGATCTTATTGTGCCTTAAACACTGAGTCATCTTGAGTTCTTTTGGAATTGGGTGGGGCATAGTTCTTACACAGTGTCAGTAGTTGTCTTGCCTGGAATCATTTTTCCATTTAACATGTTTATTTACAAGTATTCTCATCTTTTCCTTTCATTTATTTTTTTAAAACTGTTACAAAAGTTCTATAATTTTATTAAAGGAAACCATTTATTTTGGTGAATTTTTCCTAGAGTAGATCACATTTTAAGGAACTAACCCAATTTGTGTGTGGGTATTAAAATGAACCTTAATTGATGCATCTATTCACTCAGCCAACATTTACTAGACATTTGCTCTGTTCCAGGTATTGTGCTAGGTACTAGAGACACAAACATGAGTAAGACAAGACCTTAAACTCAAGAATTCACTAGCTGGTAAAAAGGCAATCTCTGTGTAAACCTAGTTTTAGTCATAGTATGCATTGGCAATTTTTCTTTATTAGTAAAAGTATACAGACTCATTTTTTTAATCCAGGAAAAAAGTGTATTAAAAGCATCATCCATAATTCCAAACAACCTGTAATAGTAGTTGGTGGAAAATTGTAACAACCTTGAATGGAGTTGTTATCGTGAATGTTTCTCTTTGTGCTGGTAAACCATACTAAAAATCATTTGTTCAGGAAAATATGGTTTAGGATTTAAAAGTTTTCCAGACTTAACTATCTATGGAAAAAGAAAGGCAGACTTTCATTAGGTCTTTCAGTTGGTGAAGTGGGATGTTCATTTTTTAATAAAGTTATGCCATTTGGAGCATTTTGTACATTTATTAAGGTAACAGCTCAGCTCTTTAAGTCAATCTGTTTTAAAACAAAGATTTTATTGATGAAGATTAAAGCTTTTTTCTAGGGTTTGTTGATATGGCTATGCACGTAAGTCCAGTTTTGTGCTATGCTATCTTTGCCTATTTTGTGAGAGGCAGTTTTATGATTACTCATAGTGGGCGCCTGTGAGACCTCTAGTCCAATATCTTGTGTCTGTTTAATGGGTTACAACAGGATGTCCAGATGAAAGCATTGAGGATGAAAGAATCAATGCAAAGTGACAGCACATCTTAAGTGCAACCTGTGTGTCAGCAGCAGTAATTTCCTGTATAAAATAACTCTGTTTTGTACCTGGTGACTACACTTGAAAGTTAGTGATAACCACACAAACGGCAGAGGTGGAAATAGGAGTATGACCGTTTTCATTTTGCTTTCTTTTTTTATTTATAAAATTGTCATTGAACTTTAAGTTCTGTTGTTTGTTCTGTCACTTATTGCAGTTCTCCTTATCTATTTTTAGTGAATATGTAGTTGTGTTTTTCTTTATTTCTTATGTTATGGCTAGACAGGTTTTAAAAACAATTTTTCTGGTATGAGAAGAATGCATGCAGAACATTTCAGTTTTGCAGAAGAACAAATAGGAAAAAGTCACCTGCAATTCTACTAACTAGTGATAACAATTATGAACATTTTGGTGATTTTCTCAGCCTGTAGTGATATGTTTGGATGTATGTGGATGTATGTGTGTGTTGTATCCTCCTTTATTAGGTGTGCAATATTGTCAGTCTTATGGGAGTGCCATGCTTTGTTTAAATGATGTCTGATGGACAGATTCCCAAAATGAGATTGCTAGATATTATTTGGTGAGAAAAGATAAAACTAGAGATCGAGACATTTAATTTTCTGCTCTTTTCAAGTTATGAAGGATGATTTGCTTGAGGTATTTATCAGATCTGTCTAGGACATGAACTATTTTTGAATTCATGAGAGTAGCATGATGATTTTATAAGCAAAAGTCTAGCTTTGGAGGGCAGTATTTGTTTTTGAATGGTATGATGTTAAAATGCACCTAGATTTTTCCAGATCTCCTCTTATGTAAATAACCTTTAGAAGAAAAGCATTCCCCCATGTGGAATCACAACTTTAATTAGCTTTTCTTCCTCTGTACTGTGTTGGGATATTAAAGTTTGTTAACCGAGGAATATTTTATTGTATTTATTTATTTTTTTAATTGAGGTAACATTGGTTTGTAACATTATATAAATTTCAGATGTACATCATTATATTTCAATTTCTGTGTAGATTACATCATGTTCACCACCCAAAGGCTAATTACCATCCATCACACATGTGCCTAACCACCCCTTTCGCCCTCCTCCCTCCCCCCCACCCCTCTGGTAACCACCAGTCCAATCTCTGTCTCTATATGTTTGTTGTTGTTTTTATCTTCTACTTATGAGTGAGATCACACAGTATTTGACTTTCTGCCTCTGACTTATTTCACTTAGCATAATACTTTCAAGTTCCATCCATGTTGTCACAAATGGCAAGACTTCATCTTTTTTTATGGCTGAATAGTATTCTATTGTGTATATATACTACATCTTCTTTATCCATTTGTCCCTTGATGGGCACCTAGGTTGCTTCCAAGTCTTGGCTATTGTGAATAATGCTCCATTGAATGTAGGGGTGCATGTATCTTTACACAATCCTGTTTTCATTTTCTTTGGATAGATACCCAGCAGTGTAATAGCTGGGTTGTGTGGTAGTTTTATTCTTAATTTTTTAAGGAATCTCCATACTCTTTTCCATAGTGGCTGTACCAGTTTACATTCCCCCCAGCAGTGTATGAGGGTTCCCTTCTCTCCACATCCTCTCCAACACTTGTTATTTCTTGTCTTGTTAATTATAGCCATTCTCATGGGCGTGAGGTGATATCTCATTGTAGTTTTGATTTGCATTTCCCTGATAATTAGTATGTTGAACATCTTTTCATGTGCCTGTTGGCCATCTGTGTATCTTCTCTGGAGAAATGTCTGTTCAGATCTCTTGCCCATTTTTTAATTAAGTTGTTAGTTTTTTTGTTGTTGAGTTGTATGAGTTCTTTGGATATTAACCCTTTATCAGATAGATGGTTTGCAAATATCTTCTCCCAATTGTTAGGTTGTCTTTTCATTTTGTTGATGATTTTCTTTGCTGTGCAAAAGCTTTTTAGTTTGATGTCATCCCATTTATTTTTTCTATTGTTTCCCTTGCCTAGTCAGACATGTTATTTCAAAATATGCTGCTAAGACCAGTGTCGAAGAGTGTACTGCCTGTGTTTCCTTCTAGTGGTTTTATGGTTTCAGGTGTTACACTCAAGTCTTTAATCCATTTTGAGTTAATTTTTTGTGTATGGTGTAAGATAATGGTCCAGTTTCATTCTTTTGCATAGGGCTGTCCAGTTTTCCCAACACCATTTATTGAGGAAACTTTCCTTTCTAACAGGAGGAATATTTTAAACTGAAGCAGTGGCCTCATGTAGCACAGTGTTGTGATGGCTACTTGGAGATTGCTGAGAAGACTCACTGGGTTGTCATTGACCTTGTCTAAGAGTAACCGGCCGTGTGACTAATGTCACTGTCATCAGGCAGCCCTTGGTCACTGAGTGGTGTGTGCCACTGGCAGATGAGTGGGCTGCCTTCATGGTACCAGTCTCACACATGGCCATATCGCTGCTTAGGCACACACTCATGAGGCAGGCTCTGGATCTGGTAGATGTAGGTCCCGTCTGAGATCCACCCCTTCTTTATTCTGTGCAGTTGGGTAAGTCAGTCACACCTTTTAGAACCTCAGTTTCTTCATCATTAGATGGGCATTGAAATGAGCCTGACCTTGTGATGTGGTTATGAAGCCGGAATGGGGAAAGGCCAAGGGACGTGCTGGGCCTGTGAGGACAGCAGTGGCCAGTGGTGCTCTTGGGTTAGTGATCTAAGTGACTAATGCCGCCTTTCACCTTTTCCTCCGCCACTTCATCTGGAGGGGGGCTGATGAGACCTGAAGCTGCTCTTTGTTTCTGTTTCACTGCCATTTGTTTATTTTGTGGTGTTGCTCATACTCTATCTACCATAATGCTTTGTTATTATTCACACTTGAAAGTAGTCCTTGTAATTTCTCTCTCTCTCTTTTTTTCTCTGTGCATCTCTGAAATAATATCCAGGGAGCCTGCAGTATTACCCCTCATCCTTGATGCTTCTTCCTTAAAACAAATGCTGTTCCGAGGAGGACATGGTTAATCTTTCCTCGCCCTGCTTTCAGCAGCCGCCCTAATGTAGTAGATAACCGTAGTTACATTTTGACAGTCTCATGTTGTAAAGTTTTTCATTCTAATTCTCATTTCCTTTTGTGAATAAGTGTTGATTAGTGACTAAGATGGGGATTCGAAAATGCGCATCCTGTTTCTGGGTCAGTTGTAATCATTTAGTTTAACCTGTATTAGATGTGGAATTGTTTCCTGCTGAGAGATTGATATGTTTTAAGTCTCCCAGAGAAGGTAGATCTGTAGAAGGTAAATCCAGTAATGTGGGAAGAGAACGTTGTTTACTTGCTTCATGCATGTTACACTGGAGTACAGACTCCACACTGGTGTTCAGTTATCCTACTGATTCTGAGATACCAGCATCAGCTTGCTAAAATTATTGATCTGAATGATTCTCTTACTTTCTGTTTTCTTACAAAACTTTGCTTACATATTTGTTAAAACACTAGTTAGATCAGCTTTGTCCTGTAATTGTGTATAGAATTAGGAGTTTAAAGATAAGGACTTTTTATATCCACCATAGCGTCTAGCAGAGTGTATTTGCAGATAGTTTGCTCTGTACATGTAGTAAATTGTTGGAACAGTGAACTACTAATTGCTTGTTTTGTTAGGACTTTCTACACCCAGTTTGTAAATTGTTACATGATGCCCATGTTGCCATTATTATATATATTTGAGGTGAACTGCCTACTGAGATCATTAATTTATTTCATTTGTACTAAATATTTAAATGCCTAGCAAGTGAATGCATAAGTTCTGTTAACACTTTCTAAATTAGTGTCTGAGTACTGGGTTTTTAAAACCAAAAATCCAAATATAGTCCAAAACAAAAATGATAATACAACTTATACTTATTTTTTCACGTATGTAAAGATCTTGAAATCTATCCAGTAGCTAATAGAAAGTGTTGGTTATACGTAATAGCTTAAGTCAGATGGTGGTTTTGTCTTGTACAAAATAAAAGAGTGACCATTGCTGTGTGTGCGAAGGATACTTTAAAAGGAACTGTCTGTGGAGTGTAATGCCGTAGTGAATGGAACAGGAGGGGAAGGTGACAGCCTGTCTTTGTTTGCAGCCTGCACCAGGACTGCTATAACAAAACATCACAGACTTGCCAGCTTAGAACCATGCAGATTTATCTTTTACCATTCTGGGAGCCAGAGGTCTGAAGTAAGTTTCTGTGGGCTGAAACCAAAGAGTCCTGCTCCCTCTGGGGAGCCCCTGCTCCCTCTGAGGCCTTTCCCAGCTACTGGAGCTGTATTCCTGGTCTCCTGGCCCTTCCTCCACCTTCACAGCCAGTAGCTGCTTCCATCATCACATGGAGTCTTCTCTCTCTGTCAAATCCCCTTCTGCCCCCTTTTATAAGAACACTTTTGATTGCATTAGGGCCCACCCGGATAATCCAGGATAATCTCCTGAACTCAGAATCTTATCACATCTGCAAAGTCCTCCCCCCCACCCCCTCCCTCCCCCACCCTTGCCCCTAATAAGGCAATACTCACATGTTCTAGGGATTAGGATGTGGATAGTGTCTTCTGGGGGCCTTATTCAGCTGACACTACTGCCCTATGTCTTGGAATATTCAGGAGCCAGGATAGCTAAACAACAATAATTATGACTCAGCCGTATTTTGTCAGTTCTGGAAAACACTTTCCCCTACACTTGATGCCTCTGGACAGATTCATCTCACAACTGTGTGTCATTGTTTAGTTAGCACACTCTTTCCTTCTTAGTGGCACAAAAGGAGATGATGCATCTTATAATTGATCACATCTTGGATTCAACACTGGCTATTCCCTTTTTCCATTCTATCCCTAGTGCCTGAAAGTTATGTGTGATCTTGCAGAGATGGAATAAGCAGAAACAAACGGGAGAAGGAGGAGCTGAGCCGTTGGAAGAAGGGTGGCTGACAGAAAGTGTTTGCATTGGGAGATGGGGAGAGGAACACACGAAGCAGGGCCTTACATTGTGTAAGTGAAGGAATTTGGGCTTGATCTGATAGATACTAGGGAAACATCAAAACATTTAAAAGAATCACGTCTTCCATTTTAAAAAGGGGCATGTGTAGCAAGATAAATTTGATAGTGAGATCCAGATGGACCAATAGGACAAAGACTGGTGGCCAGATCTGAGCATAAGGAAGGAAGGCATGCCTGATCTCATGGAGTCTCATGGGGAAGGAAGGAAAAAAGGAGATAAGATGGAAAAGTGAAAGATCCCAGGTTACTTGCTTGGGCTACTACTGGATATGATGCCATTTGCCAACAGGATGCCAATAGGAATAGTAGTTTGGAGGCCTAGGGATAAGGCCTAGGGATAAGGATGGGAGATTATTAATTTTGTTTTTAAAACATTGCGTTTCAAGAGCTTAGAGGAGTTCCAAGAGGAGTAATCCAAACAGCAGCCAGCACTTGGTAGATGAGATCCGGAAAATGCACATCTGAACACTGTCAGTTCACAGGTGGTTGAAATCACGCTTGAAGTGGGGACATGGAGGAAGAGTGTGTAGGTAGCCTGCCAAGAGCTGACGACCCAGGACAGAACCTTTACGCTTCTGTGCAATCAGGGGATGGGAACAAAAGGAAAGTGGTTAATGCGTTTAGTGCTCACTGAGTACAAGTTCTCTTCTAAGCACTCTACGTAGAAGTCATTTACACCCCACAGCAGACCTGTTACCCTCTTTTTACAGATGAGGAAACAGACCACGCTAACTCTTGAGAGGTTCCATGGTTCCAGGCGAACTCTTGCCTTTGGTCCCAGAATCGGAAGCGGCAGGGGTAGATTTTGAACTGGAAAGCCTGTTGGCTGCTGTGCAGTTCTTTCTATGCCTTCTACCCTCTCTCTTTTTTTTTAAAAGATTTTATTTTTTTTCCTTTTTCTCCCCAAAGTCCCCAGGTACACAGTTGCACATTCTTAGCTGTGGGTCCCCCTAGTTGTGGCATACGTGATGCTGCCCCAGCGTGCCCTGATGAGTGGTGCCATGTCCTCACCCAGGATCCCAACTTGTGAAACCCTTGGCCACTGCAGCGGAGTGTGAGAACCTAACCATTCGGTCACGGGGCCGGCCCCTCCACCCTCTCTTGATGGTAGTGAAGAAGAAACTTGGGGTTAGACTTTGACGAATCTAGTCAGTTTCCACTTTTCAGAGGAGGCGGCTAAGGCCCAAGAGGTTCCGTAGTTACCTTCAGTCACACAAGTAGCAGAGGTGATGCTGGGCTGAGGTCAGGTGCCCCTGCCCACCATACCCTTTGCACTGCTCCTTGGTGCCCAGAGAACTGGGCCTGCCACAGCACCTGCAAAGGTGGAGGCAGTATTGCTGCCAGTAGAGCAGACTAACTTGAACTGATGGTCCGCCTCAACAGCATGTTAGACCTTCCATTTACAGAGCATTGGTGTTCTTAAGTGTTATATTAGGGGTGACAACTGGACAGTGGCATATATTTTAAATATTTTTCGTCTATGTGAGTAATTGGGACAAGTAATAAAACTGCTCTTTCTTGATCTTTGTTTCCTTCTTACATTTCCAGGTTTTTTGTCTGGGATCATTTTCTTCCTGCTTAAAGAACTCACTTTAATATTTATTTTAGAACACGTTGGCCAGCAACAAATTTCCTCAATTTGTGTTTTTTTACAAAAAACTGAGCCGATAATACAGAGTTCCCATATCCCACCCCATATACAATTTCTTGTATGTGTCGTTAACATCTTGCCATTAGCGTGGTACATTTGTTACTGTTATTGAAACAATGTTGATACAGTATTAACCCAAGTCCACAAATTTACATTAGGAGTCTCTCCCTGTTTTGTAGAATAGTTTCACCGTCCTAAAAATTCCGTGTGCCCTAAAAATCCCCCTTTCTTCCCCCCTCTCCCCCCAAACCCTTGAGTGGTTACTGATCTTTTGCCTTCTCCAGAATGTCAGATAGTTGGAATCATACAGCATGTGGCCTTTGCAGACTGGCTTCTTTCACTTAGCAGTATACATTTAAGGTTCCTCCATGTCTTTTGATAGCTCATTTCTTTCCTTTATTTTTATTACTATAAAATTAACTTTTTTTTTTCAAAGATTGGCACCTGAGCTAACAACTGTTGCCAATTTTTTTTTTTCTGCTTTATCTCTCCAAATCCCCCCGGTACATAGTTGTATATTAGTTGCAGGTCCTTCTAGTTGTGCTATGTGGGACACCACCTCAACGTGGTCTGACGAGCGGTGCCATGTCCACACCCAGCATCCGAACCGGCGAAACCCTGGGCCGCCGCAGTGGAGCGCATGAACTTAACCACTCGGCCACAGGCCCAGCCCCTAAAATTAACTATTTTAAAATGTACAATGAAGTGTCATTTAGTACCTTCACACTGTTATGCAACCATCACTTCTATCTAGTCCCGAAACATTTTCATCACCCCAAAATAAACCCTTGTGCCCATTAGCAATCACTCTCCACTCCCCCGGCCCATGCAACCACTAATCTGCTTTCTGTCTCTGATTTTACGTATTCTGAACATTTCTTATAAATGGAATGATACAATATGTGACCTTTTGTGTCTGGCTTATTTCACTTAGCATAATATTTTGAAAAGATCGTACCCAGTAGCATAATTCATTTATTTTGATAGCTAAATAATATTCCATTGTATGGATACACCACAATTTGTTTATCCATTCATCCGTGATGAAAATTTGGGTTCTATCTTTTGGCTGTTGTGAATAATGCTGTGAACATTTGTGTACATTTTTTTTTCACTTTTTATTAAGACTGTGATAGTTTACAGCCTTGTGAAATTTCAGTTATACATTATTGTCAGTCATGTTGTAGATGCACCACTTCACCCTTTGTGCCCACCCCTCCACTCCCCCTTTCCCCTGGTAACCACCAATCACTTCTCTTTGTCTACATGTTTGACTTCCACCTATGAGTGGAGTCATATAGAGTTCGTCTTTCTCTATCTGGCTTATTTCACTTAACGTAATACCTTCAACGTCCATCCATGTTGTTGTGAATGGGACGATTTTATCCTTTTTTATGGCTGAGTAGTATTCCATTCTATATGTATACCATATCTTCTTTATCCATTCATCAGTTGATGGGCATTTAGGTTGCTTCCACGTCTTGGTTATTGTAAATAATGCTGCAATGAACATAGGGGTGCATGGGACTTTGGGAATTACTGATTTCAAGTTCTTTGGATAGCTACCCAGTAGTGGGATGGCTGGGTCATATGGTATTTCTATTTTTAAGTTTTTGAGAAATCTCTGTACTATTTTCCATAGTGGCTGCACCAGTTTGCATTCCCACCAACAGTGTATGAGGGTTCCTTTTTCTCCACAACCTCTCCAACATTTGTCACTTTTTCTTTTGGTTATTTTTGCCATTCTCACAGGTGTAAGGTGATGTTTTATTGTAGTTTTGATTTACATTTCCCTGGTGAGTAGTGATGGTGAGCATCTTTTCATGTGTCTATTGGCTATCCATGTATCTTCTTTGGAAAATGTCTGTTCGTGTCCCCTGCCCATTTTTTGATGGGGTTGTTTGATTTTTTGTTGTTGAGCTGTGTGAGTTCTTTATATATTATGGAAATTAACCCTTTGTCGGATAAATAACTTGTAAATATTTTTTCCCAACTAGTGGGTTGTTTTTTTGTTTCAATCCTGTTTTCCCTTGCCTTGAAGAAGCTCTTTGGTCTGATGAAGTCCCGTTTGTTTATTCTTTCTATTGTTTCCCTCGTCTGAGGAGTTATGGGTCCGAAAAGATCCTTTTGATACTGATGTCAAAGAGTGTACTGCCTATGTTCTCTTCTAGAAGACTTATTGCTTCAGGTCTACTCTTTAGGTCTTTGATCCATTTTGAGTTTATTTTTGTGAATGGTGAAAAAGAATGGTCAATTTTCATTCTGGGGCCGGCCCGGTGGCACAGCGGTTAAGTGTGCACGTTCCACTTCTTGGCGGCCTGGGGTTCACCAGTTCGGATCCTGGGTGCAGGCATGGCACCGCTTGGCACGCCATGCTGTGGTAGGCGTTCCATATATAAAGTAGAGGAAGATGGGCATGGATGTTAGCTCAGGGCCAGTCTTCCTCAGCAAAAAGAAGAGGACTGGCAGTAGTTAGCTCAGGGCTAATATTCCTCAAAAAAAAAAACAAACAAACAATTTTCATTCTTTTACATGTGGCTTTCCAGTTTTCCAAGCACCATTTGTTGAAGAGACTTTCTTTTCTCCGTTGTAGGCCCTCAGCTCCTTTGTCAAAGATTAGTTGTCCATAGATCTGTGGTTCTATTTCTGGGCTTTCAATTCTTTTCCATTGATCTGTGTACCTGTTTTTGCACCAGTACCATGTTGTTTTGATTACTGTAGCTTTGTGGTATGTTTTGAAGTCAGGGATTGTGATGCCTCCAGCTTTGTTCTTTTTTCTCAGGATTGCTTTAGCAATTTGGGGTCTTTTGTTGCCCCATATGAATTTTAGGATTCTTTGTTCAATTTCTGTAAAGAATGTCATTGGGATTCTGATGGGATGGCATTGAATCTGTGGATTGCTTTAGGTAGTATGGCCGTTTTAACTATGTTTATTCTTCCAATGCATGTGCACGGAATGTCTTTTCATCTCTTTATGTTGTCATCAGTTTCTTTCAGGAAAGACTTGTAGTTTTCGTTGTAAAGGTTTTTCACTTCCTTGGTTAAGTTTACCCCAAGGTATTTTATTCTTTTTGTTGCGATTGTGCATGTGATTGAGTTCTTGAGTTCTTTTTCTGTTAGTTCATTGTTAGAGTATAGAAATGCTACTGATTTATGTATGTTGATTTTATATCCTGCACCTTTCCTGTAGCTATTGATTATTTCTAATAGTTCTCCTATGAATTCTTTGGGGTTTTCTATATATAAGATCATGTCGTCTGCAAACAGCGAGAATTTCACTTCTTCATTGCCTATTTGGATTCCTTTTATTTCTTTTTCCTGCCAAATTGCTCTGGCCAACACCTCCAGTTCTATGTTGAATAAGAGTGGTGATAGTGGACACTCTTGTCTTGCTCCTGTTCTCAGAGGGATGGCTTTCAGTTTTTGCCCATTGAGTATGATGTTGGCAGTGGGTTTGTCATATATGGCCTTTATTATGTTGAGGTACTTTCCTTCTATACCCATTTTATTGAGGGTTTTTATCGTAAATGGATGTTGGATCTTGTCGAATGCTTTCTCTGCAACTATTGAGATGATCATGTGGTTTTTGTTTCTCATTTTGTTAATGTAGTGTATCACGTTGATTGACTTGCGGATGTTGAACCATCCCTGTGTCCCTGGTATAAATCCCACGTGATCATGGTGTATAATCTTTTCGATGTATTGCTGTATTTGGTTTGCCAAAATTTTGTTGAGGTTTTTTGCATCTATGTTCATCAGTGATATTGGCCTGTAGTTTTCCTTCCTTGTGTTGTCCTCATCAGGTTTTGGGATCAGGGTGATGTTGACTTCATAGAATGTGTTAGGGAGTGCTCCATCTTCCTCAAGTTTCTGGAATAGTTTGAGAAGAATAGGTATTAAATCTTCTTTGAATGTTTGGTAGAATTCTCCAGAGAAGCCTTCTGTTCCTGGACTTTTATTTTGGGGGAGGTTTTCGATTACTGTTTCAATTTCTTTACTTATGATTGGTTTATTCAGATTCTCTATTTCTTCCTGCTTCAGTTTTGGGAGGTTGTAAGAGTCTAAGAATTTGTCCATTTCTTCTAGGTTGTCAAATTTGTTGGCATATAGTTTTTCATAGTATTCTTTTATGATCCTTTATATTTCTGTGGTATCCGTTGTGATTTCTCCTCTCATTTCTAATTTTAGTTATTTGAGTCTTCCCTCTTTTTTTTTGGTGAGGCTGGCTAAGGGTTTGTCAATTTTGTTTATGTTTTCGAAGAACCAACTCTTCGTTTCAGTGATCCTTTCTACTGTCTTTTTTGTTGCAATATCGTTTATTTCTGCTCAAATTTTTATTATTTCTCTCCTTCTACTGACTTTGGGCATGATTTGTTCTTTTTCTAATTCTGTTAGGTGTCACTTAAGATTGCTTATCTGAGATTTTTCTTGTTAATTGAGGTGAGCCTGGGTTGTGATGAATTTCCCTCTTAGGAGCGCTTTTGCTGCGTCCCAAATGAGTTGGTATGGCGTGTTTTCATTTTCATTTGTCTCCAGTTAATATTTGATTTCTTCTTTAATTTTTTTAATACTCCATTGTTTGTTCAGTAGCATGTTGTTTAGTCTGCACATTTTTTCCCCTTTCCCTGCTTTATTCTTGTAGTTGATTTCTAGTTCCATAGCATTGTGATCAGAAAAGATGCTTGATATTATTTCAACCCTCTTGAATTTGTTGAGGCTTGCTTTGTTTCCCAAGATATGGTCTATCCTTGAGAATGTTCCATGCGCACTTGACAAGAATGTGTAGCCTGCTGTTTTTGGATGGAGTGTTCTATATATATCTATTAGGTCCATCTGGTCTAGTTTTTCATTTAATTCTATAATTTCCTTGTTGACTTTCTGTCTGGATGACCTATCCAGTGGTGTTAATGGGCTGTTGAGGTCCCCTACTATTGTTGTATTGTTGTTGATATCTCCTTTTAGTTTTGTTAATAGTTGCTTTACAAATTTTGGTGCTTCTGTGTTGGGTGCATATATATTTATAAGTGTTAGGTCATCTTGGTTAAGAGTCCCTTTTAACATTATAAACTGCCCCTCTTTGTCTTTCTTTATCTGTTTTGCTTTGAAGTCTACTTTGTCTGATATAAGTATGGCGACACCTGCTTTCTTACGTTCATTGTTAGCTTGGAGTATCGTCTTCCATCCCTTCACTCTGAGTCTGTGTTTGTCTTTGGGGCTGAGGTGTGTTTCTTGGAGGCAGCATATTGTTGGGTCTTGTTCTTTAATCCATCCTGCCACCCTGTGTCTTTTGATTGGAGAGTTCAATCCGTTTATATTTAGTGTGATTATTGAAATGTGGGGGCCTAATGGTGCCATTTTATCGCTTGTTTTCTGGTTCGTTTGCATTTCCTTTGTTTCCCGTCCCATGATTTTTGGACTACTAATTCAGGTAGGTAGATTTCTTTATTGGTTTTCTTCTTATTTGTAGTTTGTGTCTTTATTGTTGTTATTTGTTTAGTGGTTACCAAGTCGTTTGTATAGAACATGTCATAGATGAGATAGTCCATTTTCTGATAGCCTCTTATTTCCTTACATTAAGACATTCCATCATTTTCCTCTTCCCCTTCTAAGTTGTTATTGTCAGATTTTTTTTCTTCCTTCTTGTGTTGTGAGTTTGTGGTTAAAATGACAAGATTATATTTATTCTTTGTGTTTCCATTCCTTTTATCTTTAATGTTATACTTAACTTTTGCCAACCTGTTCTGGTGGAGACCTGCAACTTTCTGATTTTGTCTTTCTACTTATCTCCTATGCTCTGGGTTTTGTAGCCCGTTTCCTATTTTGATTTTTCAGGTATGAGGGTCTTCCTGAGCATTTCTTGTAGGGGAGGTCTTGTGGCAATGAACTCTCTTAACTTTTGTTTATCTGGGAAGGTTTTTATTTCTCCATCATATTTGAAGGATATTTTCGCTGGATAGAATATTCTTGGCTGCAAGATTTTGTCCTTCAGAGTTTTGGATATATCATTCCACTCTTGTAGCCTGTAAAGTATCTGCTGAGAAATCTGCTGACAGCCTTATGGGGGTTCCTTTGTTGGTTATTTTCTTCTGCCTTCCTGTCCTTAGTATTTTCTCTTTGTCATTGACTTTTGCAAGCTTCACTACTATATGCCTTGGGGTTGGTCTTTTAACATTGATAAAGTTTGGAGATCTATTCGCTTCTGTCACATGGAGTTCCATCTCTCTCCCCAGGTTTGGAAAAGCCTCAACCATTATTTCTTTGAACAGGCCTTCTGCCCGCTTCTCCTTCTCTTCTCCCTCTGGTATACCTATAATCCTTATGTTGCATCTCATAATTGAGTCGGATAATTCTCGGAGAGTTTCTTCATTTCTTTTTAGTCTTAATTCTCTCTCCTCCTCTATCTGCAGCATTTCTATATTCCTATCCTCCAAATTGCTAATTGTGTCCTCCATATTATCGACCCTACTGTTCAGAGATTTTTTTTAATCTCCTCCATTGCGTTCTTCGTCTCCAATATTTCTGATTGGTTCTTCTTTATGGTATCAAGCTCTTTTGTGACATAGCTCCTGAACTCGTTGAGTTGTCTATCTGTATTCTCTGTTAACTCATTGAGTTTTTTGATGATGGCTGTTTTGAATTCATTCTCATTTAGGTTGTAGATTTCATTGTCTTTGGGATTGTTTTCTGGGCACTTGTCATTTTCCTACTCTTCTGGAGACTTAATATGTTTTTTTCATACTGCCTGATTGCATGGATTTGTGCCTCCTCATAGAGATAGAGTTTAGTTACTGCTTCCACTTGCTTCTACTGGAGTGGGGGGGGAGCTGTTTATTAATCTGCACTGACCAGGATCCCTGTCAGCTGTTGCTGCCCAGACCTGGGCCCCTCCTCATAGTCACAGTGGTCCTTTGGGGTCCCTCATCAGCTGTGGGGACAATCACAAGGGGGCCTCAGGTTGCTGGTGCCTACTGTCACAGACCACCTAGATGTGCTCCCTCCTTAGGCTCTGCAGTGGTGTTATGGGCTTTCACAGTGGCTGGGAGCAGGTTCACTTAGATTCGCAGCTCTATCACCGTCAGGGCCCGCAAGATCTCACTTGTCCACTATGGGCCACAGCAGAGCTATGGGTATCCACTGCAGTCTGTGGTTAGCTCACCCAGCTTTGCTACTTCTGCCTCAGGGTCTTCCAGCCTTGTGATTGCCAGGCGGGGCCTCTCCACTGATGCTGCCCAGAGGCTTTTGCTGTGGCTGCTGTGGGACTGTGGATTTTCCCCCTGGAACACCGAGAAGGGTGGCTAGGGCTCCAGCCAGCCCCCGCCCACTCACTTGGTCTCACTGGGTGTCCCTTGCCCCCTCTGGGACACAGCCGGAGTCCGTGAGTCAGAGGCGGCAGCTGGCAGGCTGCTGCCCCACCCGGGCTCCTCCTTTCCTGGAGCCTCCCAGTGTTCTGAATGCTGGGCGTGGCCCCTCTGCTAATGCCGAGTAGAGTCTTTCCCAGCTGCTAGTGTGGGGCCATAGATTTTCCCCCTGGGCTTAGGGGCAGTTGCGGGTTTTGGGTAGAGCTGTAGTCACCTGTTTCCACCATTGCTCTACTGATACCTGCACACGCCAGCCCTTTGTGCGTGGTGATGCTGTGAGTGTGTCTGCTGGAAGAAAGTCACTTGCAGTTACTAAGCTCTCCAGGGGTTGGGGGTCAGAGAGTACTACCTATCCCCACCTCCTCCCAGGGGGATGTCCATCTGCCTTCCGATGTATAGCAGCACAGGTCTCTCAGGCATCCTGAGATGCTGTGTGGCTATCCTTTGTTGACCGATGAATGTCCAATTAAGTTGTAGATTCCAAGGGGGAGAGACAAAGAAAACTGCTCACTCCACCATTTTGCTGACGTCACCCCCTGTGTACATATTTTTGGTTGAAAACTTGTTTTCAATTTTGAGAGGAATATGCCTAGAAGTGGAATTGCTGGGTTTAATTTTTGAGGAACTGCCAAACCATTTTTCACAATAGTAGGAATATTTTACATTCTCACCAGCAATGTAAGAAGGTTCTGTTTGCTCCACATGCTTGCCAACATTTATTTTTATTTTTTTGATTATAAGCCATCCTATGGATGTGAAGTGGTATCTCATTGTGGGTTTGATTGTATTTCCCTGATAACGAATATCACCTTCACATGATTTTGTGAAGATTACCTTAATCCATTAAGGTTCTGAATTGGCCTGTGGGTGGGTTGCAAGGAAAGCTCTGTCCAGACTGGTCTCACCCATTCTTAGGGTGTAGCCCTCCCAAGGTTGTGACTGAAGACCTACACTGTTGACTAAGTCCCTGCTTGATCGGTCCGAAAGGCCAGGTTGTGCTTTCACAGTATGAGGAGCCTGCCAAAAGCTCTATCCTGATTTGTAGGCTAGCTTGTCCTAAGTAGCTTAGGAATTTGGCAAATGCCTCAAGGCTAAAATTGTAACTGTTAGCTCACTTCCTTTCGCCTCCCTCTCTCAGGGCTCTTGACCCCTCAAGTCCTGGCTGCTCAGCTGTCCCAAACTCCAGTTCTTGTCTTTCTGGTCTTGTGAAATTTCTGTAAACTTGGCTGTCTCCTCTGCTCCTCAGCCACATTTCTCTGGATTTCGCCACGTGTTGTACCACACACCTGGGGGAAAAGAGCCATGGTGTTGACCCCCTAGTTGGTAGTGCCTTCTCCCCTGCATCACAGCCCCTCTAGTCCTCCATGCCTTGGCAGCTTTCCAGTGTTTCAGGGGGTGTGCATGAGCATGCAGGTGTGTGAGAGTGTAAGTGTGTTTCATCTGGCTTTTCTGGTTATTCTCAGCAGAATTGGTCTGCTGCGAGGTACTTGGGTCATCATAACTGGAAGCCAGTGTGATTTTTAGGGAAAAATGGATTTGTGAACTCCTAATATATGGCCTGTGAAAGTTTGAAGAAAAATTCTTTCCTGTTGTTGAATGTGTGCTTTGAAAGGGGGATGAGGAGAGAGATTTAGGAGAAAGGGGTCAAGTGTCAAGTTTTACTTGTATAATTTTATTTCAAAATGTTTCCCTGGGTAAATATTTTAAGTTTATGTGGGTTTCATAGTATTTTTTTTTAAAGGAAAGTACTGTTAGCACAAGGTGTGCGATGACTTGTACATTTTAAACAATAGAGCTTGAAGTAAACAGTTATAGAAAAATTCCGGTTTGGGCTTCACTTATTTTACCTGTGAAATGGCACCTGACGAGTCAGGTAAACTCTGCGATACCTGATCAACACAACCATTTAGTGAACTTATCTTTTTATCACTGGCAAGTACTATTTGTTTCATTTATTTTCCACTTGATAACTTCAGAAGGACAGGCTGAAAACACTGGGAGTGTTAGTTATAATTAGAGGAGAAAAAAAGTTTTGAAAATTAAATTTAAAACTTTCACAAGAACCCCCTTCCTGTGTAAGGAGGGGCGGGGGAATCTGGCTGCTCCACAGGACAGTTCATCCAGCACTGCATCAGGGCCCCCTCGCCCCCCGGGAAGCTTGCCTGTTGCAGCCCTGGATCTGGAGTCAGGGTCCAAGCCAGTCCTCAGTGTGGCCACCCCTGTTCCATGGCTGCTGGCCGGCACTGACCTCGTGGGGCTCAGATTCTTCATCTGCAGAATGGTGAGGAAATGCAAAAACTGATCTGTCAGGTACCTGCAAGTGCTTAAAAATAAAACAAAAGTGAGCCAGGAGTTGGCCCTTACATGGGGGAAGGGAGAGGGCAGAGTAGCACAGGTCAGACACAGTAGGCAAGAAACCACTTTAAAGCGGGAGGTGAATGTTTTGTAGTTTAGAAGAGAGGAGAGAAGGCGTGAAGGGGAATATCTGATTAAAATAAGTGAAGTGTGGTAATGCAGCATGTGTTTTAAGAGATAAATGTATTTATTCCCCTTTTATTTATTAACAGCTCTATTGAAATATAATTCACATACCATATGATTCACCCATTGAAAATATACAATTCAGTGTATTTCAGTATAGTCACAGGATTGTGTAACTATCACCAAAATATAATTTTAGGACATTTTTGTCCCCCCTTAAAGACTCTATACCCACTAGTACTCATTCACCCATTCCCTCCACATTTCTCCTGCCAGCCCTAGGGAACCGCTGATCCACTTTCTGTCTCTGTAGACTTCCCTGTTCTGGACATCCCATGTAAATGGAATCAGACTGTATGTGGTCTTTGTAACTTTGAGTACTTGTATGATAGATGATAGAGAGAGATGGCAGGTTGAGAGATGGTAGATGATGATAGATGATTGATAGATAAATAGATGATAGATTGGTAGATAGCATGCCCATCTCCTGGTTGTGATGTTGTCCTATAGTTGTGTAAGACGTAACCATTGTGGGGAACCGTGAAGTGCATACAGGGCCTGTCTGTGCTTTTTGCAACATCCATAATTATTTTAAAAGAAAAAGAAGAAGAAAAGAAATCCTTGAGGGCAATCTTATGATCTAAGTATTGGTTTCTGTATACAGTTACGCACATATGGTGAATAAACTAGTGGGTTTTCTAAGAAGAATTGAAGAGAGCCTGGCATTTGACCAAGAGATGTGCAAAAATTGTTATAATTTTTTTCCCTGAGGTTCCCTGTTATTGTTCAGTCTCTTGTATGCAAAACAAAGAATGATAGAGTCAGCCATGATATTTCTCCCTGGACCATCACTGTAACACCAAGACTGACGATTTTTTAAAAGATATTTTCATATCGCATTGATCACAGTTAATGACAAACCAGCATAATAGGGAATGTACCACAATCTTGTTCTCAAACATCCAGTAAAGGTAAATGATTATATTTAGGAAAAAAGTCCTAATGTTTTCAAGTGCCTGATTATGTACTGTTCTTCATTGTGTACAAATAAAGGAGTAAAAGGAAAATACAAGTAGATTTTAGGTTGGTAAATTTCTCTGACGTCATTCTCATAACTCTTAAGATATTTATTGTCTATGAGAGAATAAAATTAAGCTTTTAGACATAGCTTAATCCTCTTTCTTGAAAATGAAAAATTCACAGTAAGATTTCAAACATAATGTGACTTGTGAATCCATGTAAATGTTTGGTATTCCTGTCAGCTCTGTAATTCTAGGGGATTTTAACCCTGACTATATAGTTTATTTTTTTTATAGTAGAACAAAGCTGGATTGATTCCACCATAGTGTACAGAACATGTGCAATTAATTCAGTGTGACAATTACATATCTATCTTCTAGTCCATTCAAGTCAAAACATAGCATATAAATTTGAATAGTAGCATTTGATTTAAATTTAAAATAAAAAAAAACAGATTGTTTTACGTGTTTTGGTAAAGGAGATGAGAGGACATGTTTCCTATTCTTGGACTCATTTTAATTTGTAAGATTGATGTAACCCATGCCAGAACCTCAACTTGAAATCAAGATTGTCAAATAATTTACTTACGTGACTTTTCTTTTAGCAGTTACAGGAAGAATATCTAAATGATGTTAGAATTTTCTTAAAATATACTGCAAGTCTTTGAAAAATATCTGTAGATATGCATCTGTATATAGTAAGGAATTAACTAAGTCTCTTGAAATTAGTATTTTGATGAAGGGGTCTCTAATTGTCCTCATGGGTAGAAGTTATGAAGTGTCCCTGTTTTGACTCTGCCATTGAATGTTAGTCCTGGCTTAAATTCTCCTGTCATTCTATACATGCACTGAAACTTAAGCCCCCCTTCAAAAATAAATGGATGGATGAATAGTATATCTAACATAGCAGATATATTATATGAAATTACAGAAGGTCTCATAGTAAAATTCGTTTAAAGTGTACTTTTTTGGGGTTTTTTTTTTTGGTGAGGAAGATTGTCCCAGAGCTAACATCCACTGCCAGTCTTCCTCCTTTTGCTTGAGGAAGATTGTCTCTGAGCTAACATCTGTGGCAATCTTCCTCTGTTTTATATGTAGGACACTGCCACAGTGTGACTTGGTAAGAGGTGTGTAGGTCCACGCCCAGGATCGAAACTGCGAACCCCAGGCCGCAGAAGCAGAGTGCATGAACTTAACCACTACGCCACTGGGCCAGCCCCTAAAGTGTACAGTCTTTTAGTGAATTAGAAATAAGAATTGCTTTTCAAATAACTTAGCTTTATTAGTTACAGAAGGTATGCCGGGATGAACCTGACTTTTTAATGTTTATTTTACTGTGTGCTGATCTACAAAATTAGGTAGTGGTCATTCATATAACAAAGCCATAGTATATTATTGAAGATGAACTTGCTTTAAACAAGCATTTGTCTGCAGTGGCATGTAAACACTTCCCCTCTCTGCCACCTCTCCTGCTCCTTGAGAGAAGAACCTCAAGTCCGTGGAGCTGATGTTTGGCCCAAGCTGTGGCTCTCCACTGTGGCTTCAGCTGTCTTTCCTTTTGTCAGCAGCCAGTTCTTATTTCAAACTGTTTAGGGGCCGGCCCCATGGCCGAGTGGTTAACTTCGTGTGCTCTGCTGTGGTGTTTAAATAAAGCATTCCATCAGGTAAAATCCACATTGAATAGGTGAAGCACATGGTTGCAAAATCCAAAAGTATAGGATGTCAGTAAAAATTCTTGGTATGCTAAATTTCAACAAAGAGCCAAAAGCCCTTCAACAGATCTAATTTAAAAAAAATCCTTGGGGCTGGCCCCATGGCCAAGTGGTTAAGTTCGTGTGCTCCTCTTCAGTGGCTCAGGGTTTCGCTGGTTCGGATTCTGGGCGTGGACATGGCACCACTCATCAGGCCACGTTGAGGCGATTGGAATGGGGATTGTGAGGAAAGACAGAGATAGATTACAGTAGCCCTTGTGGGAAATGGGTAAAGAAGTTTAAATATACAAAGATCTAGGGCACAAATTTCTGTTGGTACCAGTTTACATTTGAGTCATTTTCTCCTGATATTCTCAGCAGCCAATCTGTAGAGTGTGCAGAGCTCCGCATTGGTCTGCCACAAAGAGGTAATATGTACGTTGCAAGATACTAATGGCTTAAAGTTCAGAATTTTTAAAGTCTTTTTGTTTGGAAGTGTTAGCCAATGTCAGTATTTAATACTGTCTCTAAAGCTTTTTTTCTCATCATAACTACATAATATGAAGAAATTGTAATGCGTTTTTCTCCAGGCCCCACACAGATGCTCCCAGGTACCCTCCAGCTTATTTCAGCAGGCCATTCACACATTGTTCTCTGTGTCTGTCATGATTGGAAGGCACTGGTGTAGAGAATTGTCAATGTCCGAATGATCCAAGATCAAGAGAATGAGAGAGATTTCTGAATGCTCTCTTGCACTGGTGTCCCAAGATTAGTTCTCCAGGAAGTCCTTCTAGATGTTGGAACCTTGGACTCCCTTTGTTTGATTTGTGTGTGAACCAGAATTTTTCTGGGCAGTTTTAATTTTCTGGAGGTGTTTTTCCCATTTGCATTGATTTTAAGGCTAATCCATGTGCAGGCAAAACAATATTAAGCATTTAAAGATTTTTAGTTAGTATCTCTCCAGCCTGTGAACTCTGAATGCAGGTCAGCTCTGTTTATGTAAACTGCAGTGTACGACATACCTCCAGGCACAGGTATGTATTGACTGCTTAAAACTTTCCTGAAAACAGAGTGTCTCTTGTGATATAACTAATAAAGTACAGGCGTCTCATGTTTTCTTAGAACTTAGGGTTCTCCTATCCTGGCCTTCCCTCATCTGTGCTTAGTTTTTGCGATGTGTGCTAATTTTAGTAAGGAAACAAAACTCCTGCTTAAATATTTTCAATTTGTAGACTTATATAGAACTCATGGCATGGTGGAGGAAGGTTGGTGTTTTGGATTGATGATGAGTGGGTGACAGTCACTCAGGTTTACTAGGTGTGTGGTGAGGTAGAGCCCGAGAGCCTGAAGGGCCTTGGGCTCTGCTGACAGGCAGGGTTGTGCTGGTTAGAAGCTGCCCCCAGGCTCCCAGGGCATACTCAAGAACTGCTTTACCAGATGAAGCAGATTCCTCCTTCCTTCCCCCAAAGACAGTGACAGAATTCTTCCACTAGAACCAGTCATTGCTCCAAGTAAAAATTTGGTGTGGTTTCTGGTGTTGGGTTTTTTTTGTTTTTGTTTTTGAGATAGTACATAAAGGGCTATGCAGAAATGAGCAAAGCTCAAATCCTTCTTGGAATGAGGAAGGATATGAATAAATGAACTTGATTAGCCGGTTTACTATTTGACGTTTAATGACATTTGGTTTCTGAAATGATCAATTTATCCATTTATCTTTGACTTTTTCTTAAAGATATTAAATCACTAATGCTTCAGGTATAATAGATATCTTTCTTCCTATTTTCCCAGACATATATTATCTTATTCTAGATTTCTTTAATAAAGGGGTGAGCCGAGAGCGTTAATTAAACTGCATGTTTCAAGTGCTGTGACGCTGATGGAGTTTGGAAGGTCTCCCCCACACCCCTGTGAGGGCCACTGCACTTTGTGTAGTTCAGGTGCTCAGTCCCGTGTGGGCATGGGATCAAGCGGTGAAGTCCTGCTCAAGTGTTAGCTGTTAACCTTGTCCTCAAGAGGAGTACTGTTTGAAGAAAGTCCTTTTAACTTCAGTTTTAAAGATTATCCCATGTTATTTTTTTAATGTTCAAAAATGGGGAAAAATATGATTTACTTAGAAAATTTTAGCTATGTATGAATTTGTTGCATCCTTTATACTTCAGCAAGATGTAACAGGGAGGACTTTAGAGCCCTCTGGCTCTGGGTCTCTTCCTTCTAGTCCGATTATTTCCCCTGCGACCCTGACCAAATTAGTTACCCTCCATGGATCTGTTTTGTTATCTGTTAGATGGAGACAATAATTGTTCAAACGGTTGTTGTGAGGATTAAACAAGATATTGTATATAGAGTTCCTGGCACACAGTTAATGTTCTGTCTTTGTATACTTGGTTTAATTTTTTTCTAAACAAAACAACTTTGATAATATCAGCATCATGTTAGGATCCAAAATATGTCTTTGTTCTTTTTAAAGATAAGATTAAAAAGAGGTTTCTTGAGTAGTGTCACCTCTTAAATATAATCAAACTTGAGTAATCATACAATGATTATTTCTAGTTTGTAGAGATAATATAAATAATAAATATGAAAACTTCTTTTATAATTGGAGATTTGCGTGGTTTTTTTTTTTAGTTGAAAGGGAAGATTTGAAACCAAATGATATGTGTTCATGCATTCCTATATGATTTAGGAACATGTTTTCTGTTTTCCCTGTGTATCCCAGTCTTGCTCTGCTATGTTTTTGCTCCTTTAAATTGTGTTTTGTGGAACATAAGCAAATGTTTGTGAATATGTGTTAGTGAGAAGGAGACTTTCGACTTAGTGAACAGAATTGAAATTTGGTAACAGGTTTACTTCAATTTTGATATATTCTTTTCTTTTGGCCTTTAAAATAATCACTTATAAATTAAAAACTTCAAAACTATGGAATGCCTTGAGATTCTCTGTCTGGCCCTCCCCTGTGTCAGTGTCAGCAGTGTAAGCCAGCGCACTCTGTTGAAAGCTTATTGGGGCAGGTGGTTTCTCTGCCTTCTTCTCTCTGGTAGTTCCAGAATAAATAGGGGTGCTTCAAAGTTTTTCTTCAAACACTAACCTTACATCATTTCTCTACTGAAAACTCCAGCATCGACTTGTTGCCTGTAGAATAAAATAACACTCCTTTGCATGGCACAGAAAGCATTTCAGGTTGGTTCTGACCTGATTTTTCAGCTTCCTCACTTACCATTCCTCTCATCTCCTAATCCAGCCAGAGTAAATTGAATATACCATTATTTTGCTTAGAATATTCTCTTTGCTGTGCATGGCAAACCTTAGCTAATCCTTTCAAACCCATCTCACATGCTGTGTTCTTCGTGAATCTCTTATAGACTCTTACAGGCAATGTCAGACCCCTGCTCCCACCCTTGCCCCAACTGTCCTTCCCTCCCAGGCTGGCGGTCACACCTCTCCGTGTCAATCCACTCCACCAGTCATGAGCTTCCTAAGAACAGGAACATGTCTAAATCTCCCTTATACTCCTAACTCTGGACAGAAAGCCAGACCCAAGTAACTGCTTGAAAAGTGACTTCTTCAGCCTGCTCTTTAAAAAAAAAACAATCTACACGTATGCATTAGATTAAGGAATAGTGCAATGACAAAAATGCAATAACAAAAATTCACACCAGTCAAACTGTGTTTCTGTTCTAGTGTGTGATCGTGAGTAGAGAAGCTTTATTATTACATGTTTAAATCCTCTAGGTGATGTGGGACCAGTGTGTGTTTTCCAAGAGAGAAACAACAGCTTTATGGTGTTACTCTGGCTTTAAGTATGATAAGATGGATAGGAATTTGCTAGCACACTGGCAGCCTAATTTGAGAAATATCAGTGAACTTAGAGAAATAAAATAATTTAGAGGAGGCAGATGTTTTCATTTTGGAACATTTTTTGCAGGAGTCATTTTGTCATTTCATCAGTAAAGCATTTGGCTCAGCATAGTTATACTTTGCCTTTAAAACTTGATGTCACAGGAAAGTTTTTCTTCAAATCAAATTTGGAGTAGATTACTTATGTTATAAGAGTCTTGTTTCTAAGTATCATTCTCTCGAATGTAATGAAAATATGATTTAATTTATGAAAATTCCGTTTTCACATAATTTTAGAGTTTTAAAACAACTCTATATGTATAAAAATAATACTTATGTGTTAGAAAATTCTTAATTTTAATCTTAAATTACAGTGGTAATTAGAAAAGTAGTTTATGCTTCGAATAAGAAATTTGAATATTTAGAAATATATAGAGGAAAATCTTATAAGCCTCATTCCCCTCCTAATACAATACATGTTACACTAATTCAATATTCCTGCAAACTTTTCTGTGCATTTATAAACACGTATAAGATATATAAAAATATATGCTTGTATAACATATGTATGCAATATTTTTAAGAATATATGGCCTCTATTAATAAATTTTTATTGATTGGAAGATCTGGCAACATCTTATGTTACCAAACATAGTCATTTCTTGTAATTTATGAAGACTTTAATAGAAAGTAGAAGTTCATTTGATGGTATTTGCAAATATGAATTTGGTACTAGGTACTGACTGGAAAATATAGGGACTAAAACTTACTGGACCGATTAGTGAATTATGTCATTTGTTCTGTATCGATAGCAATTCTCTGATGCTGGGAAGATAGAAAAGGGACCACTTAAATAGCCTAATGATTTTAAGATTTGGACTTGGAGGCGGGAAGTGAGGGTTTGACCTTAACTCTGGTTGTGTAACTTGAGGCAGACCACTTTAATTTATTTAAGTTTTGAGTCCTTGTAAGCAAAGTGGAATATGCTTGCTCTGCCTGTTCATGTGGTCATAGTGATGACTGAGTGAGGTAATAGATGTGCATGTTCCTTGAGAGGAAACAGAGCATTCTACTAATGTATGGTGGTGTCATTAAGTGGAAGTTAATGTGAATGGATGATTGACTTGATTCCATTGCCTGACTTATATACTTGTCTCTTCTACCCTGTCCTCTCCCCCACCAAGGTAAAATTTTTAAAGTTTTTGTTAATTTTTTATTTTAGAAAATTCTAAGCTTTTTTATACACACTCAGGTATACATACATAAGCATCTCCCCTCCCCTCCTTCTGAGATGAATAGTAGCTGATTGTACATGCTTTTCTCCATCTTGTATTTTCACTTAAAAATAGATCCTGAAAATTATTCCATAGCAATTATTCAAATAATTATGAAAATTATTATTATAGAAATCTTCCTCATTCCTTTTTTAGCTTTGTAGTACGTCATCGTGTGGGTGCACAATAGTTTATTCAACCAGTCTGCTGTTGATGGCCGTTTGGGTTGTTTCTGGTCTTTGCTATTACAGATAGTGCTGTGCACACATCATTTCATATTTTTGATAGTCTGTTTTTAAGATAGACTCTTAGAAAACAGGATTGCTGGGTCACAGTGTGAATGCATATGGAATTTTGTCATTACTTCTTAATTATCACAGCCCTTTCATGTGAAGAAATGTGAATATTAGGTAAAACCAGTCTTTAAATCACTCTCTTCTTTGTCTTGGGTGAGATACTGGGTCTGTTAACAGTAGCTTATTGTGACTTGCTATGGCGTTTGCTGAACTTTGCTCTCAGCTGTTTTAGGACTTTTACTATATTTAACCTCTAGAGTCTAGATAAAGAGATCATTATTGAACACAACATTTTCTACTCCTGGCTGTTATTCAGTACCTCATACAATTTAAGGCGTGCACCCTGAGTTTCAAGCTTTACTCTTTGATTGGAGTGTGCCCACTGAGAGCTCGGTGAGCTCTGTGGATGTCTCTGCAGCGCTTTCCACATCCCTCAGTAACAAAGTGGTCACGAGCATGGTCACGCAAATCTACTCACACACATCATCCCCATTCTGTCACTTAGTAACGATCCTGTAAATTTAGGATATTAATAGTTCCTATTGGTAGATTTGTTTTAAGAATTAACTCAAGTAATATATGTGAATCGCTTAGCACAGAACCTGCCACGTATATAGCAGTACATCTTCAGTGGATAGCAGTTACTGTTATTATTTCAAACATGGGTAGTTGGGTCTGAAGATTCATATTGCCCTCACTAATCTTTCAGAAACCCAGTTTGGGGGAGATTTATCATCTCTCCCTTAGCCATCTGAGGACTGGGTCTTCAGTGTCTGCAATCCCTCACCTTCTCCTCCTATGAACCTTTTACATGAAAGGCTTTGATGAGAGCTCAGCCTTATCAACCACCTTATGCCATGATCTTAACCTTTTTGGTTTCTTGGATCTTGTGAAAATCTGATGATTTGGTGTACGAGCAGATTTGCATACACACAGTTTTATGCATGTGGCCTCTCAGACAAGACCCCAGCCTTTGAGCCTGCCTTAGATTTGAAGTGGATAGAAAATCTGGACTAGCCAAAATTTTCTCTATGTGAAGTACAGTACTTAGGATACCTGGCTAGAGGCTTTCAGAATTTAGCAAGAATTCAGTTTGTCAGAGAAACCAAGGAATCTTAAAAAAAACCCAAACACACCATAAACACATTTCCCCCTTGGTAGTAGAAGGAAATCCTTCTGCACATAAACTGCAAAGAAACAGAATTTCTCTTAGGTATGTAGGGTTAATAGATGACTCCCCACCAGTCAGCAAAAGGGAACTGACCACGTACCCCTGCTCCCTGGAAAAAGATGCCTCCAGTCTGGCCAAGGACCTGAGGCTGTCCTGTCCTTGGGTTACTGCGGGATATGGAGTGTCCATCTTCAGAGGTGCCATGCCAGCCCCAAGCCCACCATATTATCAGTAGTGCACACTGATATCTGCACAGGCTGACACCTGCTGTATCACAGACTCAGTAGCAACAGGTAAAGTCATTGTTTTCATGGATAGTGTTCAGTTTACTGGGTATGAGGTATAAATGAATATATCTTGTCACTTCCTAATATTTAGGGCACATGGAAGGATCTGAAAACAGGTAAAAGAGAGGGTTACATGGCAGATTAAACTCATCTTGCTGTAACTTTGTCAAAATACACTTGATGTTTGGGGTGTTTCTTTATGAAGCAGAGTAACAATCTGTTTTCTAGAATTGATGTCATGGACTACCTTTGTGAGCCCCTCTCATTGACATCCTAGTGTCACACATTCTCACTGTAATCTGTAATCTCAGGTGGTCCTAAGGATTATCTTGATGCAGATAATTGTTATTTCTATTCAGTGTGGAATGGTACAGCATTTTAAACTAATTCCAATGTCAGGATATTATACTTCAGATAACATTTTACATTAAAGTAGAGCCCAGGAGCTGGCCCTGTGGCCGAGTGGTTAAGTTCATGCACTCAGTGTCAGTGGCCTGGGGTTCGCCAGTTAGGATCCTGGGCACAGACCTAGCACTGCTCATCAGGCCATACCATGGCAGCATCCCACATAGATGAACTAGAATGACTTACAGCTAGGATATGCAACTATGTACTGGGGCTTTGGGGAGAGAAAAAAAAAAAGGAAGATTGGTAACATATGTTACCTCAGGGCCAATCTTCCTAAAAAAGGAAAAAGAAAAACAAAAGAACCCTGTAATTGGGCTTGGGTCTAAAAAAATAAGTAGAGCCCAAAGAAATTTACAGTAATTTCAGTAATATTATAAATGAACAATTGAAAAATAGTCACAAATATAGACTTCTATAAAAAAGCAAAGTACGTAGAGAGGTTCAGGAGTAATATCCTTAGAGTGAGTGGTGAGCATTCTGTCAGTTCTGAGTAACATCTCTTAGAACGTCTCTCAAAAGAGAAATAATTCTTTTCTACAAGTGTGTAGTTCACTGGACAAGGGGCAATTATTGGGCACACAGAGCAGTTGGACATTTACAGAGGGATGGTGTGACAAATGCAGATTTACAGAGAAAACCTGAGGGTGAAGGCGCTGTGGTGTTGAGGAGTGATTGTGGATGGTGTCATACTTAGGGAGTTGTCTAGAACTGAGCTGAGCTGATGGTAAAGAAGTGGCAGAGAGCGGATGTAGTAACCAGGTAATTGGTGAGTGAAGAAGAATACATTTCTGTGTAAAGCAGCCATGATTGTTTTGACTGAATTCAACAGGAGCGTGATAAAGATAAGATTTGTGAGTTGTGAACCAAAGGAAATACTTGAGGTAGGTCTTTGAAGATCAGGCTGAGGAAGTAGAGCCATTTGATAAACATGTGGGAGTTTATGGTCTTGAGTGAGGTAACGGAAGTGCGGCTCCTGTGTTCTAGAGTGATGGTGCTGGTAGCCAGATTTAGTGTAGTTGGGAAGCAGGTGCAGACAGTCACAACATCACTGGAGAGGGCGAGTGTGTGCATATGTTGAGGCAGAAGCGGGCAGAGACTTATTGGCTCTGTTGTTTACTCTGAAATTATAAAAGGAGGAACGCATCTACAATGAAGAAGTTCTAGCTGTCCCCAGGTGGAATGTGCTCCGCATCTGCCTTTGGTCCTTTCTGTTACTGCCAGTGGTTGGTTGGATCAGAGGGTTAGGGGCAGAAGGACGGAAAACCTCACAGCAAATTGCTACGTGGGAGCACAGCTCCACACCAGCTTTAAGGCTCATATACCCTGGAGTGGCAGCCACCTGTCGTGTTCCTGATCTAAGTAGTGTATTGTAACTTACTAGTATAATGTAAAGAAATAGCAGAATACAACCTGCAGATGAATTGCACATAATTTTGTAACCTAGTCTGCTAGTCTCGTAAACCTCTAGCTCTCCTCACCCCAACCCCCAGATGTCTCATGTTCTTGGGGAAACACAGTCCTTTCAGTACTCTGGTTCCACTCTGGTCAAAATAGGCCTCTTTCCAGTGACATATCCTCCCTATTTAAGCAAGCATTGTCAGCAATTCTCTTCCTGACTCTTCACCTTCTTGAGCGTTTCTGTCCAAACTCTTAAGCCTTTTTCTTAATTCTGGGAGGTTGCCATCCCTTTGCCATCCCTTTGTCCCAGAGTGGACTCAAGCTAACTTAACTTAGAAGAACCTATTTCAGTTCACTCTCATGCACCCTCATGAACCAAGCAAATTCAAGGCTTCACCTCCTGTGGTGTAAGGGCATAGGCCTGCTCAGGCAGGTGGACACAGGGAACAGATGGAACTTGCTGTGGCCTCTCGCATGGAGCAGTGTGGCCTCGACAGCCATGAGGACAGTGGCCTCTCTCTGACTAGGAATTAGCTGCTGCTGGGCCCCATTCTGTGGTTTGTTCTTAGGGGCCCAGGAGGAGGGGTGGGCTTGGTTCTCCAAGAACCATCTTCTTAAGGGACCCTCCCCCCATTCCCCCGGCAGTAGTACTATTCCCTGGCCAGCTCCTCTCAGCCAGAGCATGGGCAGAAGCTTGTCTTTTATTGGTGGCAGTACGTGGGTTACTTAGGAAAGTAAGTGTGGCAGTTCCAGAAACCAGAACATTTCTCTGACCACATCACCAGTACGAAACTGTCCTGTGACCAAGCAAAAATGTGGTCTACACAATGTTAGTGTGACGTGTATGCTCTTCTTTCTTTGAGGGGCAAGGGAGTACATAACTTTTCTCAGAGGAGAACTCTCTACCCAAAAGAGCTTTAGTCTTCCTCTGCAAGGGGGTTTTATTTTTAACAGCAAAGAAAATACTTTCACCTTTTTTCCAGGTAGGTTTCTTTGTAGCTCTGCAAACACTTATTTTCTCCAGTATTACAGGCCCTACTCGTGTATAACTGAAGTTGTAATACTCCTTTGGGAGAAGGTGGGAGACTGTCTAGAGAGGAGCCAAATGTGGGCAAGTATCTGCTGGCTGGTTTGGGCCAAAAGAGAAAAGCAGAAGGGAAGGTGGACTTTTGAGGCTTTGAGTCTAGGTCTCTAGGATATATGATGACAGTGCTAATGATGGAATGGAAAAGAAATTCTATTAAAAAGGAGGAGGTCTATTTGGAGCACTCTTTATGCTGTTCTGGACACCACTGAACATTGCTCTGGACAGTGGGGCGGTAGAGAAGGGCCTGTGGCCTTTGGTGACGTTAGACTTTTCTGGCCCAAAGTGTTCTTAGAATGTAAAGAGCCATTGCCACCTGTTCCAGCCTCCCTCCTCAGAGGCCTCAGATCAGGGTGTTTTAAAGAAGCATTATGTGAACAGTAGACACACAGGAAGAATACTAAATGGCCCTTTTTTTCGTTAGTGCCATCAGGTTGATTCTAACTCCTGGCACCCCTGTGCACAGCAGAGTGGAACCCTGCCCTGTCCCTCTGTGCCATCCTCTCACCTTCCAGCGTTGTATCAATGTTCTGCTGCTAAATCACAGGGTTTTTATGGACCATTTTTTCAGAAGTGGGTGGCCAGGTCCTTCTTCCTAGTCTCTCTAGTCTGGAAGCTCTGCTGAAACCTGTCTACCATGGGTGACCCTGCTGGTGCTTGAAATACTGGAAGCAGAGCTTTCAGCATCACAGCAACATGCAGCCCCTATAGTATGACAGCCTACAGATGGGTGGTGTGGTTCCTTGACCAGGACACAAATCCGGACTGCAGTGGGGAGAGCACCAAATCTTAACCACTAGACCATGAGGGCTGGCTCCTAAATGGCCTACATGACATTTTATATAGTTGTCAGGAGTCACTAAGTCATCTGTGTGTGTGTTTTTCTCTTAGGTTCATTTTCCAGACACTGAAAGAGCAGAATGGCTAAATAAGGTAAGAATAGAATATACTAAACACCAGATATCAGTGGGCTAGAGGATGAGATGCCATCTTTCCATATTTGGAAATTGAAATGTTGACAACATGGGAACTCATTTGGACTTAGTGGATTTGGCTTCTGCTCCCGAAAGAACTCAATCATAACTGATAGGTTAACTTTCCTTTTCTAAACAGTGAAAACTGTCTGTGACATGAGAAAGTTAATGATATATTCACAGTTGTATCTTTGGCCTTGTGTCTTCTCTCCTGATCAGCTAGTGCTCAAATCTATTTTATAATAATAATAAGTGAAAACTTTGGTAACATTATGGAGAGGGAATTAACTCCCAAGAAACCTACTAATAGATAATAATCATTTATTTTTTTAGAAAAAGGTTATGTTTTTAGATCAGTGTACTTTGAAGTAGATCTCTTTCATCTCTATATTTTATATATCCTTAGAGCTATATAGTAAAAACTAATGTAGATAATGATTACCTTACAGCACTGGAAGTTAGTTCATCATTAAAGAAAACTCATTAATGTTTATTAAGATCTATACAGTTTTAGAAAGTTTTTCCTAATAAGTTGAAACCACAAGATTTTCGTATCTTGTAGCAATCATGAAATGTGTTTATAAGCTTAAAGAGAATATTTTACCAAAATAACTAATTCCTGCAACTATTGGTTAATCAATAATCTATTGTAATACATTTTTGAAGTTTCGATCGTGTTGATTTTGTATAACAAAAAGCACCCTCTCTTTAGTGATCGAAAATTCTGGTAAACTATAATACAGGCATAATTTCTCATGATGACTTAAGTACATCATGTACTACAACATTTTGTTTAACATGAGTTCTTTCTCCTTTCCAGACTGTAAAACATATGTGGCCTTTTATTTGCCAATTTATAGAGAAGTTGTTTCGAGAAACCATAGAACCAGCTGTGCGGGGAGCAAACACCCACCTTAGCACCTTTAGTTTCACGAAAGTTGACATGGGTCAGCAGGTCAGTTCTTCTTAAGTATCTTTACTTGTGCACACAATAGGATTGCTGTGAAAACTCTTAAACTACTTCAAATTATTTTCTAGAGAAAATTGTTCCCTAGGAAGTTCGGGTGGGTTGTCTGCAGCTCCCCTGAGGTTCTGCCTCCCACATGGGATGCCCTCTGCTGGTCTGTCAGTCAGGGAGTCCTCATCCTGCCCTCATCCGTCCACTGTGCTCTTCTGGCCAGTTTAGGTCTATTGGGTGGTTTCCCTTCGTTCCAACGTGTCTTTCTATCTCACATTCTTATGTCAGAATTACCTGTTTTCCACAATCCATGCTATTAGAAATGGAGTCTATGTGAATTCACACTAAAGCTTCAGTAGTTGAAAACAAGCTTAAGGTGTTTACCCCTCCAGATGTTTAAAAACTATTGAGAACTCCAGTGCCAGCCTTTTAGGCATCGTATTAATGACATACGTGAAGGAAAAGATGGATTTTGTTATTGGAATCCTCCTATATACAAAGGAAAACTCCTAGTTCCTAATATTACTTCTAGTGAAAGCCTCAAGACTATATCCAAATTAGTTGATCAGGGGCTGGCCCCATGGCCAAGTGGTTAAGTTTGCGCCCTCTGCTTTGGCGGCCCAGGGTTTTGCTGGTTCGGATCCTGGGTGTGGACATGGTACCGTTCATCAGGACACCCTGAGGCGGCATCCCACATGCCACAACTAGAAGGACCCACAACTAAAATATACAACTATGTACTGGGGAGATTTGGGGAGAAAAAGCAGGTAATAAATAAATAAATAAATAGATCATGGCAAGTTTCCCTGTTTATTTTTTTAAGTCAGTGTTTGTAATAATTAGCAACAAAGGTAGCATTTTCTTTTATTGACGTATAATTAACATATAGCATTATATTAGTTTCCAAGGTGACACTATTTTCTATGCCTAATAAAAATTCAGAGTGCAGTAGTACTTTTAAACATACACACCCACACAGTTTACACCCGTTTGGTACATGTACGGCAGAGCCAGAAAACACCTCACCATACACTGTGTTCAGATGTCTTTGCTTCAGCCCATCAGGGTTTTAATAAATGTGGCTGAGGAGTGTCTGACCTGGTTGCTGTGTTGTGTTTGTCACCCCAGGTGAGTGTCAGTGCCCCCAGGCTCATTCCCATCCCACACCCTCCAGTCCCTGGGTCACCTTCCCCCATCAAAGGCGACATTCTGCATGCAGAGAATGCTCTGTCTCATCTCCGATTACTCAGAACCTGGGTCTCCAGTGCAGGCACATGCATTGCACTTAGCTGTGTTGTACAGGTGATTTTTCCTCTTGGCTGTGAGGTCTCCACATATGTTACAAGCCAGGACTGTGGCCATCCTGTTGTTGGAGTGCACAAGTGCCTGCCCAGGAGGCCCCTGTGACACTTACCTTCAATATTTACTTTACCTTCTGTAACCTAAAATGATAACAACAGATGGGGAAACACAATTACAGGTTAGGATACTGTGTGAATATGGAACAGGGGCTGCACACTTTCTGGAAAGGGCCAGATGGTAAATATTTCAGCTTTTGATGGCCACATGCCTTTGAGGCATGTTTTTCTTCTGCCCCTCCCACCTCTTCTTTTACAACCCTTTAAAAATGTAAAAACCATTCTTAGCCAAAGGCCAGATTTAGCCCGCAGGCCCCTAATGTAAGGTATGTTCATGTTTGTGGAGATTGAGAATTCTAACCCCAGCTGGATTTGTTTTAGGAAGAATTACATTCATGTTCTATTACATGCACTTGGATTTTCATGCTAACTAAATAAGATCATCATTGGAGAGCAGGAGAATATTAAGAGCAGTGCTGATTCAGTAAAGGTAGCTTGGCATTATTATTAACTGGAGTGACGTCTTACAAGAGCAGGTAAACTCGAGCTATATGATGAAGGAACAGCTGAGCAGGGTGTGCACAGCCCCGAGCAGGGCATCTTGTCCGCTTCATGTGCTGGCTGCGTCCCTTGGGTAGCTGGGTTCCATTGCCCTCAGGTCTTTGTCTTTCAGTCGTCGGGAGTGAGGTGGGCCTCCCGCTTCTCCTAATGTAACATGTCGTCTAAGTGGAAGAAGGGAGGATTATCTAATGCAAACATTTAAACTAGTCACTACATCACCTGTGCCCCATTTCCACTTAGTGATGTAGTGAGTTGACTGTGTTCTCTAAGTCTGTACATGTCTGAGCTAGTATCATCAGGGAAGAGCCCGGGAACCTGGCATAGTAGGAAATGAAGACTCTCAAATAAAGACTTAGAGTTTAATCCTACAGCTAGTTGAGGGGTAAGATTGCAGGACACCCAAACTGTCAGAGTAAACACTAGTTCTCTAAAGATTGGGTATTTTTCAGCTTGAGTTTTTAATGCTTAGGTGTGGTGTTGAGAACTTTCTTAGAAGGGATCTCAAATTGATAAATGGGAGAAGGTTTTGAACAATGTTGTAACTGGACCCTTGAAATATAACATTTGTTACAATCTGTGTTTTCTTTTTACAGAGTAATTTGATTCTGACCCTGTATCATGTATTAGGTGTTGAAATTATACTTACAGCTAGTATTTTTGATTCACTCAAAAGGCTCATTTTTGTGAAAATCTTAAGTGCAAAATTACAAGACATTAAAGAAAAAATGAAAGGAAGTTATATTTCGAACAATGTAGTAAGGATGGAATAGAAGGAAAGGATCAGAAAATTGGAAGAGAAAGAAGGGCTAAGGGCTTGGACAGGAGCAAAACTGCATCACACGTGAGCTGACAAAGCAGGTCTTCTGTCTCTAAGAACTCACTGTGCGCCAGGCAGTGCCTGACTTCCTTACGTTCCTCATGTCCTTTAATTTCGCTGTAATCTCATGCAAGAGATACCATTATTACCCATATTTTACATATGAGACTGAGGAACAAAGGTTAATAACTTGCTGAAAGTCAACAGCTAGTGTGCTGTGAAAGCAGTATTCTAACTCTCATAGCCTGATGCTAACACTCACTCTCTTCATCTCTACGTGCTATTATAGGGTTTGATTTTTCTTACCCTCCCTTCATTTTAAATTAAGCCACTTCTTGTTTCAGCCTCTCAGGATCAATGGTGTTAAGGTGTATACCGAAAATGTGGACAAAAGGCAAATTATTATGGACCTTCAGATTAGGTAAGTTTTTATTTGTATCATAGTTAATGACATAGAATGTCACTTAGCTATACCCATAAGGTGGAGGATATAATGAGCACACTTCTTACCTACTGTTTTTGTGGAATTTGACTAAATTGTTGAAGACCCAAATTTATTTACTTTCTGGATCTCAGTTCCTAATAGCCTAGAAAACTGCTAGTCATAAAACATGTTATGAATAAAAGAATAAATAAAAGAAATTAAATAAATAAAAGAAATTAAAGGCCGTACAAGAAAACTACAGACTCATATCCCTTGTGAACATGGATGTCAATCCTCAACAAAATACTAGAAAACTGATTTCAGCAACATATTAAAAGGATTATACGCCATTACGAAGTAGGATTTATTCCGGGATTTATTCCCAGGATTCAAGGATTGTACAACATATGAAAATCAGTGTGATACACCACGTTAATAGAGTGAAGGGAAAAAACACACGATCATCTCAGTTGATACATTTGACCAAAAAAAGCATTTGACAAAATTCAGCACTCTTCCCTGATAAAAACACTCAGCAAACTATGAACAGAAGGAAGCTACTTCAGCATAATAAAAGACATATATGAGAAACTCACATATAGTCAGTGTTAAAAGACTGAAAGCTTTTCCTCTAAGATCAGGAACAAGACAGGGATACCCGATTTCACCACTTCTATTCAACATGGTACCAGAAGTTCTTGCCAGATCAATTAGGTAGGAAGAAAAAGAAAGAAAAGGTATCCAAGTTGGAAAGGAAATTATCTCTGTTTACAGATGATCTGATCTTATATGTAAGAAACCCTAAAAGATTCCACCAAAAAAACCTCATAGAACTAATGAACAAATTCAGTAAAGTAGCAGGAAACAAAATCAACACAAAAGAAATTAATTACATTCTATACACTGACAATGAACAATTCAAAAAGGAAATTAAGAAAACAATTTCATTTACAATAGAATCAAAAAGAATAAAATGCTTAGTAATTAACTTAACCAAGTAGATGAAAGACTTGTACAATGAAAACTATAAAACAGTGCTGTGAGAAATTAAACAAGACATAGATAAATGGAAAGACATCCCATGTTCATGGATTAGAAGGCTTAATATTGTTAAATGTCAACACTAAAAGCAATCTGTAGATTCAGTGTGATCCATATAAACATATATTTGATAAGGGATCGATATGCAGGATATATAGAGAACTCCTCCAACTCAACAGCAAAAAACCCAATTAAAAATGGGTAAAGGACTTGAATAGACATTTCTCCAAAGCAGACATACAAATGGACAATAGTCACCTGAAAAGATGCTCAACCTCACTAATAATCATGGAACTGCAAATCAGAACTACAATGAGATACCACCTTGCACCCGTTGAATGGTTCCTATCAAGAAAACAGAAATCAACAACTGTTGCTAGGCATGTGGAGAAGTTGGAGCCCTTGTGTACTGTTGGTGGGAATGTAAAATGGTGCAGCTGCTGTGGAAAGCAGTATAGAGGTCCCTCAGAAAATTAAACATAGGACTACCGTGTGACCCAGCAATTCCACTTTTGGATATACACCCAAAAGAATTGAAAACAAGGTCTCAAGAGAAACATTCGTCCCTGCTTATCTGCAGTTACACTTTCCATAGTTTCAGTTACCCATGGTCAACTATGGTCCAAAAATATTAAGTGGAAAATTCCAGAAGTAAACAATTCATAAGTTTTAAGTTGCATGTCATTCTGAGTATCATGATGAAATCTTGTGCTGTCCCTCCCAGGACAGGAGTCATCCCTTTGTCCAGTGGATCCATGCTACATATACCACCCACCCATTAGTTACTTAGTAGCCCACTCAGTTAACAGATCGACTGTCACAGTATCACAGTGCTTGTGTTCAAGTAACCCTTATTTTACTGAATAATGGCCCCAAAGCACAAGAGTAATGTTGTTGGCAATTTGGATATGCTTCCTGCATCCCCTGTGAGCCTAATAACATAGCTTTGTACGCAGTGACTGCTGAAATGTGTTGACTTAGGACACAGCTCAGAGTGTTTCTTTTTTTTTTATCCTTGAGTAAGAATCATTTTATTTTATAATGTCTTTGAGCTTGTAAAGTATGTTAATATAGTCAATGTACAGAGTTGATACCAATTACCTTTATTTTAGAAAGGCGCATAGAACGTCTATAATGATCTATTATGGAAAAATCTGCATCTTTAAAATAGTTGGTACTACTGCAAAAACTGTTGGCATCAATAGAATAAAAGAGAAAGCCCCACTTATGTCTTCACTTCAGCTGTGCCCTAGAAGGACTGTCCACCAGGCTGGTCATGAGCATCATGAAGATGGAAACCTTGTTTTCTTGTTCCAGCACTGAGGGAAGATTTCATACGCATTAAGTGAGCATTTGGATGAGTCAGCTCCTGGATGCCATTTTGGAGATGCTGCCTGGCCTTTGTGGATTTAGCAGTCATATCAACATTTGCAAATTATGCTGCTCACATATTTATGTCTCTAGAAAAAATCTGCATTCTACTTTTTTTGTATGTTCCAGACAAGGACCTTAACTAATGGGCAGTAGAGATGGGGAAGGAGTAATTGAAAGATATTAGGAAATAAAAAAGATCAAGTCTTAGAGTGAAGAAAGGGAAAATTTTGAGGTAGTTTTGTAACAGGGTATTGGTGATTTTACCAACTAGATAGAGAATCATGCTCGATGAGAAGAATCTGTAGGTATTTGCTTTAACACCAAGACAATAAATACCAGAAGAATTTCATCCTAGGTGCTTTTTGTTAGTGTTCTGTTCATGTGCTAAGACACTCTCTTTCCAGCATTTATCAAACTGCCCCCAGACATTCTCAGGCAGGAGCACAATGTCCTGCTTCCAGAATCGAGGGTGGGAGTCAAATCATACAGACCCCACTCAAAATATAGTTGACCTTCCATATTCATATTAAAAATAGATGCAAGCCTTACATTCAGCATCACACTATGTTCATGTTTGTTTTTTATTAGTAATTTAAATGTCTTGGGAGTGCAAACTGGCACAGCCAGTATGGAAAGCAGTATGGAGTATCCTCAAAAAATTAAGAATAGATCTACCATACGATCCAGCTATCCCACTGCTGGGTGTTTATTCAAAGAACTTGAAAACACAAAGGCGTAAAGATACCTGCACCCCTGTGTCCGTTGCAGCATTATTCACTATAGCCAAGACTTGGAAGCAACCTAGGTGCCCATCAAGGGACGAATGGATAAAGAAGATGTGGTATATATACACAGTGGAATACTACTCAGCCATAAGAAATGATGAAATCCGGCCATTTGTGACAACATGGATGGTCTTTGAGGGTATTATGCTGAGTGAAATAAGTTAGAGGGAGAAAGTCAAATACCGTATGATCTCACTCATAGGTAGAAGATAAAAACAACGATAAATACACACATAGCAATGGAGATTGGATTGGTGGTTACCATAAGGGGAGGGGGCGGGGGGCAAAAGGGATGATTAAGCTCACATGTGAGGGGATGGACTATAATTAGTTTTTGGGTGGTGAACATGATGTAATCTACACAGAATTAGAAATATATTACAGTGTACATCTGAAAGCTATATATTGTTGTAATCCAATGTTACTGCAATTAAACAAAAGTTAAAAAAATAATAATTTAAATGACTTAATCGTTGAGTAAAATTGATGCCCCAAACAGGTGCATCATTTCTAACCTTTGACATCACAGAGCCCTGTAGCGCACTGATAGTTTTTTCATGACTGAGGAGCATGGGCACAGAATTTACTTGTGATGAAATATAATCTAAACTTTATATATTAAACAAACATAGTGTTTATAAAACAAATGGAAACTACATTCCATCAAGAGCCTGTTCCAGAAGTTGCACCTTGGAAGTGACATTTATAATGGGCCCTAAGCCCACTCAGCAGGCCTCCCATCAGTGTGGCTGTGTCGCATCTGGTGGCAGTGACGCTGTAACCTGGCAGTAAAAGACTTTGCCTCCACTCTGGTCTTGGTTGCTTTATATCATTTTATTCAGATTTTATACTTGCAGGTCTGTGGTGATGAAGAGAATGTAATCCAGAACTCTTTCTTTGCTAGTTTTGTAGGAAATTGTGAGATTGATTTGGAGATCAAGCGATATTTTTGTAGAGCGGGTGTGCAAAGTATACAGGTAAGGTTTTTTTACACTTCTGTCTTCTAAAATTTTCTGTGCTCTATTCAAAAAAAATCGTGAAGTTTTTATTAACTCAGAATTTCTTTGAAGTTAAGTTTTTGTTTGTAGGTTATACATGAGGAAAACCTGTAGTCAAATGCTCAGAAGTCGCTAAGACAATCCTACATCCTCTTTGCATCGGTCAGTGGTTTCTGGAATTGTTTTCTGTTACATGTTTCGGTTTCCGTTTGAATTTAGATCCATGGCACAATGCGGGTGATCCTGGAACCATTGATTGGAGACATGCCCTTGGTGGGAGCGTTGTCTGTCTTCTTTCTTAGGAAGCCAGTAAGTCAATGTTTATTTTGTTCTTGTCTTCCCACTCACTGACAAGAATATGTACATAACAAAGAGTATATAAAGTGCAGAAAGAGTTCTCTCCTTAACTCACTTTTTTCCCTTTCTGATGCATGAATCCTATGAGTGTTTTCATACCTTTTTGTGCCTTAATGGAGGGTTCATCTCTTTTGGTAGACAACTTTTCTTCTTGATTATAAAAATAGTATATTTGTTACAGAACATTTGAAAATCTAGACTTTTTTAAAAGTGTAGGCTGTAACTTGCCATTCAGCACCTATCACTGAGTATGATTTATAGATATTTGCTCATTTGATCCTCATAACTCTGTAGATACATACTGTCTTAGTGTTGTTTTACTCACCAGGAACTGAGAGTCTAATCTGTTTTAGTCGTTCCTATATAGACACCCCTTCACCTAGGCTCCTCCCCTTGCCTGACTCCTCCTCCTCCTCCTCCTCCCAGGCTCCTCCCCTCACCGAGCCTCCTCCCCCTCACCTGGTGGCTCCTTTCCTGCAAGGCTCCTCACCTAGGCTTCTGCAATCTCTGATAGGCTTCCTGCCTTGGCCCTGTCCTCAGTAGACTTCACCACCAGCGTATCTTCCCAAGGTGAAATCTGACCCACCAGAGGTTGTCTCTCACTTGCAGACAATCATCGTGGTCTAGGTGGGGTCTCTCCAGCCTCATTTCCTGGCACTGCCCCATGAGCATCTTGAGTTCCAGCCACAGGGAAGAATTACAGTCAGGCCTTTGTGTTATCCTTTCCTGGGACACAGGTGGTCAGGTTTCCTCCTTGCTCCCATGGCACCCGTATAGTCCTGTGGGGTGTAGCACACTTCTCATTAACTCTTTGAAAGCCACAACTATATCTGTCCCAACACCTTTGAGTAAATGTCTGATGGATCAATTCATCTTTTTCTCAAATGTCTCTTCACAATATGCCATTTTTGTACCATTAATATCAGGTATAGTTTAAAATGGGAATATTAGTTTGTATAATTTGATTCAAATAACTTAATACAATTTATTGTTCTTGGGTTTTTAAAGTATGTGTTTGTCTAAACCAAACTACAGGTGGCCTTTTTTTTGTATAAAAACACAAGAAAAATTAACTGTCATCACTTTCTATTGCCACTAAAATTATTATTCTCATTTGCTTTTTTTGCTTATAATGGGCTTATTTTGAGTGTATTTTAACTACACAAAACATGGTAAAATTCAAAAGCTATTAAGGAACCTCTGTGTTAAATTTTAATATATTAAAATTTTGAGAAAGAAGAGATCCATAAAAGATTTTAAATTCATGGATTCTTTTTTACATACAAGTTATTTAAAAGCCAGTATGTGTAAGAAACTTCCTTCATTAATGAGTATAAAAAATTAATCTTTAGCAAATTGCTAAGTACTTCTAACTTATAGGGAATTTTTAACAATTTAAAAAAAAGCCTGGGGCCAGCCCAGGGGTGCAGCAGTTCAGTTTGCACATTCTGCTTCAGCGGCCTGGGGTTCGCTGGTTCGGATCCCGGGTGCGGACCTATGCACGGCTTGCCGTGCTGTGGCAGGCGTCCCACATGTAAAGTAGAGGAAGATGGGCACAGATGTTAGCTCGGGGCCAGGCTTCCTCAGCAAAAAGAGGAGGATTGACAGCAGATGTTAGCTCAGGGCTAATCTTCCTCAAAGAAAAAATAAAAGCCTGGGGTTTTTTTCAGTTCAGAATGTAACAAAATCCAAATCTTTAAATCTTCCTCCAAAGTTAGTAATACTCTTCCTTAGTATGGATCTCCCATAGGTGTATTTACTTTAAAAGTAACCTTATAATAATAACTTCCAAGTGAAATGTTAATGCTGAGAAAAGAAGGATGAGTCTGAAAAGTTCAGAATCATTCATTTCCTTATATGGTGAGTAAAGTCACTAAACATATGCTTCAGAGAAGGGAATTTTTTTCAGTTACTTTCAACTGGAAAATATGAGAATAGAATTCACTGCTGACTGCCAAGTAATTCTTCCTCACTGCAGTGAAAAATACAGCTATAAAGATTTTGATGGTTTTTGACTATTCGGATGATTTAGAAGCATAGTGCCACAGACACTTATGGAAACATTTACACATTATTTTTCTGCTTGTTGGTTTGTTTAGATTAGTTTTGATAATGTGCTCCTTGTTAAAAAAACTAAACTAAAAATTTCTGAAGTGATGAACTTTTGGAGCACAGTATAATATGATGGTTAAATGACAGTCTTGGGTGTCATAAACCTGGTTTTGCACTCCTGGTTCTCTCTTCTTACTGTGTGGTTTGAATAACTTATTTAATTTCTCTAAGCCTCTGTTTCCCCATCTGCAACATGGGAATTACACTAACACCTCCCTCATAGGATTAAATGTGAATATTAAATAACAGTGGATGTAAAACAGTACCAAGCTGGCACATAGTAAGTCCTCAGATTTTTAAGAAATTAAATATTTTCCTAACGTAGGTTTAGCATTCTGGTGGAGTCCTGACACCAGAGATCAAGTATTGGTAAGCACAAAAGCTTGGATGAAACTTCTGGTAAGAACCAGGACAAAAGCTTGGATGAAGATTCTGATAAGAACCAGAACAAGTCAGTGTCTGCCCTTGGGTGTGTCCCAGGGAATGGGTGGCCCCACACTCAGGCTAAATTGCCTCTGGCATGCACACTCGTATGGTGTTTCTGAATCCTTAGGTCTTTTTTAGATCTGTTCCAGGAGTATGGATTAGACTAGAGTGAAGCCAGGAGGTCTTTTCCAGAACTTCTCCAGGAGATGGTCTGAGTTGCTCTGAGTGTGTTTATGCTAAGGAGGTCCTCCCAGCCAGCAGAGGACATGCCTCCTGAGTCTTTGAACTGCGGATTATCTTTCTTCATCTGTAAAATGGAAATAACATCTTCCTTTTAGAGTAACTGTGAGAAAAAATTGAATCCTGTTAGCCAGGACTCCAGCAATTGAAGTACCTTAGGCAAAGGAGGGAAAAAATGAAAGGTTTTACTTAAAAATAAACATAGCGTATATTGATATCTCATTAAATCTGTGCAGGAGTTGCAGTTCAGTGTCAGGAACAGACTGGAATGAGGAATTCGAGAGCCACTGTGACTGTCTCCCACCCATGCCTGTGATGCCTTTGCTCCATTCTCTCTCTCTCAGACCAGCTTCCTCTGGTCCCTTAATCCACATGCCAGAAATATAGCTTACAGCACTCCCAAGAGGCAGGGAGTCTTCCTCTCTTCCCTTCATCCTTCTTCTCCCTACCCAGCTGGGTCAGACCAGCCAGGAGTAGGAAAGTTGCAGCGTTTGTTAAGGCTCCCAGAAACCAACTCCTACAACCCTGCGTAAAAGGCAGCAGTGAGGTGGAGAGGCAGGACTGTGCAGACAGACTGAAGAGGATCCCAAACTTAGACCACACGTGAAGCCACCAGGAAGCTTTGGGGATATTTATCCTGTCAGGTGTTTTCTGAGTTTCTGGGATCTATGGTTTGATATCTTTCATTATTTTGGACTGTCTTGCTCCACCCCCAGTGGTGGGGACAGGGGAGCTGTCTGTCATCCTTTCCGTCCTGGGTCTCGGGGCTGGTGCTCTTTCAGTAACCCTACACCCTCTCTTTGCCTGTGTCTTTCGTGGGTCTTGTGCAGGAGAGAGTTTGCACACTCACCCCCAGCACTATGGGATCTCTAATGGTCTGGGCCTGTGACTGTGTCCTACCCTCCCCAAGGCATAGAGGGTATTTTCTCTTCTTTTCCTCTCCACCAGATGCAATGGGCCTTCCCCTGTGCTTGCTTCCCCAGTGGCTTCTGTTCCTTATGGTGGAAGGTGGGGCTGTGTCTTTCTCGCAGCAGCTGCCCCTCACCAGCCTCACCCCTATAGGAAGTGTTCTCCCTGGTCCCCCATGTTTGCAGCGACCACATACTGCTCGGTTCACCAATTGGATTACACGTGCCCTGTGTCTGTGGATTTCAAAGGGTTTATTTTGGCTCACGCACACTTGGTCTTTAGCAGTTAGGATCTAGCTAGAGTCATCTCACCTGCCCTGTAGTGGCCTCGTCCTCCCCTTGGAGCTGCCTTTAAGGAAGGGTTTCAGGCAGGCTGGTGGCCCTGTCACTTCCGCCCTCCCATGTGTTCAAGAGTGATGCTCTTTCCAGTTTTCTACATCCCAGTTGGTAGCTGGAAGTCCCAGGAGCTTTAAAACATAAAAACACTCTTGACCTTTACCACCAGCCCAAATTGACTAATTCAAAAACTCTGGAAAAGGGTGGGAGCCACAAGTCTGTATTTTTACCAGACCTCCCAGGTGATTATATTCTGTACCCATGGAACTTAATGCACTTAGGATACCCAGCATGTAGCAAGTGCTGGTATAAACAGTTGCTGTTGTTGAACTATAAATTTTACTACATCCATCACACAGTGCATTATGGAAACGCAGAGAGAAGGGCATGTCTGTGGTTTTCATGAAATGCATGGATATGTTCACAGCCCACTTGAAAGGTGACCACATTACTCCTTCCGTTTCTTATAGAAGAGCTGTAGCAGCCCACAGAGGTGATTTCCTGTCCTCTGGACACCTTTCACTAGCAGAGACTTTAGTCATCCAGATGGGGTGGTTGAGGGGGGCGTGAGCGGTACTAACTTTAGTGGCTTTTCCAAAGCTGTGGCTTATCCTTTCCCTTCTCAGGTGTTCCTCCCTGTGTCCCTGTGCAGACTTTGCAGACTGAGTTTTCACACCTCTCTCTCACACACACACACGCTCATTCTCTCACTCATACGCATTCTCACACTCACACACTTTACACACTTGTGGTCATACATTCACTTACTCTCACACATACACACTTGTTCTCATACACATTCTCACATTCACTCACACTCATTCTCACACACACTTGTTCTCTCACGCTCATTCCCTCACACCTTCATACTCATCCTCACATTCACACATTCTCACTCACTCATACTCGTTTTCACAGTCACACTTTTTTTTCTCTCTTGCTGCCTCCTGCTCTATCCACTCTCGTTGCTTCCTGGTCCCCAGCCTCCCCTGTGCTCAGAGACATGCCAGCTCCTGTGTCAGGGCCTTAGACGTGGGCCCCCTTCTCCTGGAGCCTTCTTTCTTACATTCAGATCTCCTCTTTTCAAGCCCAGCTGAGTCCTGTCCTTCCAAAAATTCTGCCTTTGCCTCCCTGGTGTTTTCTTTCTTTGACCTTGGGTAGCATTTAAATGTATTGCATCATTTTGACAAGAATCATCTGAGCCAGCCCTCTATCCTTGAAGAGTTCCATAATCTTTGAGTCCCTTCCAGGTGACCTGCCCTTTGACAGGGCCTCTCATTAATCTTTGAGTGTTTCCTTAAGCTTTCTGATTCAACAAGATCCCCCAGGCTCATCTTAATAGTTTTTGCCCCAGGCCTGGAATCAGCTGTTTCTTCAAAATCCCTGGTTACTTTGAGTGAAAAATGTGTTTAGAGATCATAGTCAGGGTGCTAGGGAGTGCTGATTGCCCCTGGGTTGTCATTGCTTCTAGGCCTGTTCTTTTAAAGGGCCTATTGATATTTGCAATGCAAATTTATGTCTCATTTCTCTTAGACCAAAAAGTCTTGCTCTTTTGGGACTTTTTTAAATTGTTGCTTTTTAGTTGTGGTCTACCTAAAAGGATCTTGACTCTTCTAATTCATATTTATTTATAAACCATCTACCTCTCAAAGAGATTTGAGCGGTTGCTATATAGGTTATTGAGATCATGCAATTTCTCCTAGCATTTATTCTACAAATATAATGCACAGGTAATTTTGTTATGTGTAATATGCATTTTGATAGGAAAACAGGGTTTCTAATCAATGGTTTTTACCCGTCCACATCCACTTAATGGAATCTTAGCCAACTATTTAAGAATTATTCTAAGATAAATACCCACTGAAAAAATGAACAAAAAAAATTATAAATGTTGAATGAGTGGGTGGAACATGTTCACTAATGTCAGGAAAATACAAATTGAAACTGATAAAATACCATTTTTTAACTGCCAGATGAACTGATTTTTAATATCTATATTTGGTGAAGGTATAAAGAACGAACATTTTCATGCACTTTTGGTGGGATATAAATTGGTACAGTATTTTTTTAGAGCAATTAGGTGGTATCTATCAACATAAAAAGTGAACGTTTATCTTCGACCATAACTTCTACTTTTTGAATACTGGTCTGCATGTGCATACCAAGACATGGCATGTAAAAAGATATTTACTGAATCATTACTTATAATAAAAGAGAAATTATAAATATTCCAAGTGGCCATCAATAGGAGGATGGGTATGTAAATTATTATATGATTTTACTGGTGAAAACTATGACATTACAAAAAACAAAGCAAAAACAGAGGTGGGTGTCTAAATGCCAGCACAGGACGATGACCTTGATTTTTACAAAGTGAAATACAAGGTGTGGGGCAGTGTTATGTACTGACCCATTTTGTTTATAAAGAAACAAACCTGTATGATCTGATTTGATAATTGGAAGTAATTTTGATACTTTGTGTTTTTGCCCTTTTTTTAACACAGCTTGTAGAAATTAACTGGACAGGACTGACTAATCTTCTTGATATCCCTGGACTGAAGTAAGTATTATGTCATGTCCTATGGTCAGCTTGTTGATGGTGTTGTAATGTGCATTTACACTGTTATGAAAACTACACAGAACTGTTAAGGCCTGTCTCTACCAGGCGGAATCTGTGCCTTCCCAGCAGGCTCTCATATGAGACTCGAATGGAGAGACTGTCGTGGGCTCTGTTCTCATAACCTGCCTGAGACTGCTGGGATCCAAATGAGCTAGAGTAGAGTGGTTTTAGGACTTTAGACTGAGTCACTCACCTTTCATTTTACTTTCATTCAACATGAGGCGTGTTTTGAGTTTTGTTATTTTAGAAAAGTAACAGCCTTTTAGTATCTAAATTAATTTTTAAATTTGGTATTTATTATTTTTCCAGAAAAATAAGCTTGAAAAGCGAATATATGTTTTGAAACTAGCCCTCTCTGGGTTCTTTTCAAGTTTTGCTACCCCCTCCCCCTTCTGCCTTTTGTGCCTGTAGCCACTCCTCCTTGGAGGGTGGATGCCAGTTCTGGGCCTAAGAATGTGTGGGATGGCTCCAGGAGTCTGGGTGGGCAAGGTGAGAAGCCCGAAGTCCCTGCAGCACATGAGGGGAGTCCTTCATTCCCCTGGACCAATCTAGTATCTAAAACGTGAGCACGGTTTCCCACAATAAGCATATGAAAACATTAGAGCGCATTCCTACTGTGAGAGAAGTGAGATCTTCCTACTTGTGTCACAATCCCCCTCACATGGTGGATGGTGACTGTGGAAAACCTGAGTCACTTCCAAGCGTCAGTCTGAGACTACAGCCTCAAAACCTGCTTTTGCTGGTTTTACTATTGTATTCAAAGGTTAAAATATAACTGCTTACTGGTTAAAGTTACATATGTTTCTAGTGGGTACTTTGCTAATTTGTGAATTTTTTTTTCCCCTAAAATAGCTTAGAAATTAAATTATGAAAGCCTTCGTTTCGGTCTGTTTTTCCTATTCCTATGTATTTGTTTATGCCCCTGAAATGGCCATTAGAAAGAACTTTGTTTCATTATCAGGGAAAAATTAGGACTTTAATAAATTAAGGCATGTTCATAATAATAAAAGTCTTTCTTAGGTACTGTGGTTTACTGGATATAGAAAAATACTGTTATCTTTAAAAGATCTTTGGAAAGAAAGGACAATTTAAAAAAAGATTTGTTAAAGTGTTCATTAGAGTTCTTGGTTGCAAACAACAAACGCAACTCAAGTGGTCTTAAATAAGTGAGTAAATAAATACTGTTTTTTAAAGACAGTTTATTCATTCATCCAACAGATAGGTATTGATTGCCTGCTATGAGCCGGGACAGTTCTTAGTGCTGGGGTGCGACTGTGAACACAACAGCCACACACCCACTCTCATGGAGCTCACAGTCCAGTGGCTCACTCCTGCCTCCTGTCACTGGGTGACTTCAGACACAGACAGGTGTTGGTGTTAAATGACTGTCCAGCTCTTGGCTCTGCTTTTCTCTGTGTGGCTTTGTTTTCAGGCAGGGTTTTGCTATGAACTAGCAGTTTCTAGCTTCTCTTCTGTAAGCTTAGCAACCTTAGTCAAAAAAGAACCGTTTCCACTAGTTCCAGCAGAAGTTCGAGGGTTGAATTCTGGTTGTCCACCCATCCTGGACAAATTCCTGTGATTCTGATGATCAGGTTTGGGTCTTATGCTCACCACTTGAGAAGGCAGAGAAATGCTTGAACAAACCCCAGTGAATGGGGGTCCCCCAAAGGAAGAACTTTCACAGAAGTAGGGGGAATGGATACTGGACAAATCTCTGTTGTCATTTAGGGTAAGAAAAAGTATTTGTTCTACATTCCTCCCTTTAATATCATGGGAGGACTGAAATAGACATAGGGTTGTGGAAGTCTCCTCTGTAAATAGCGTTGTGTTAGCACCCTTAAAGGGTGAGCCAGAGGGCATGTTCTGCCCTCAGCAAGCCTGCAGCTCAGGAAGTCAGCCCAAGTCATTTATAAAACGGAGATACACACATACACATATGCATAAACACATGGAGATAACATACATACATGCATACACATACGTATGTAGCTCCATTCTATTTAATGATGTTTGTATGTAGGCAGATTCTTTTTATATAGTAATAGCTTCTAGCTATTGTTTTATATATAGATTTTATATACATAATATATAAAATATATATTCGACATATATAGAATTATATATATCATTAAAAACATATACTCATATAAACAACAGCAAACAAACATAGATACAGAGGGCAAGGGAGGTGAGGGGGGCAAAAGGAGTAAAAAGGGACGTTTATACAGTGACAGATGGAAACTAGACTTTTGGTGGTGAACATGATGTAGTGTATACAGAAGTCTAAATATAATGATGTACACCTGAAATTTATATAATGTTATAAACCAGTGTTACCTCAAAAAAAATATATATATACACTTGTGTATATTTTAGAAATATAGAGGGAAAAATACACACACCACTCAAAAACAAGGCTATGGCATAAAAGGGATATGTAAAAATATCCGTTTTAAATGAAATTATGTATTTTATATGACATAATTTATATTTAATTATGTAAATTTTATAAAATTGACATTTTATATTTATATAAATTTTATGTAATATATACATACATACTTAACATAAAATTTAGGGTACTATTTTTCACTCAGAGACTTTCTTCGAGTGAAAGCTATGGCAAGCCTTATGTTATAAAAGTAAATATTCAATAATTTTGAACCTAACATGAAATCTTGCCCCTAGCTTTATAAAATGAACATCTACATGCTGTATTTGGTGGTTAGAAAACAGAACTCAAGGTATTATAAAGTGGCAATAATGCCTGAATTACTTCAGTTTACCATAAATTTCAGCTATCCCTACTATTTTCCACTGAAGAGCCCTAAACTGAGTGTTGAAGGTGTAAGAAGAGATGAGAATTATGACAGAACCAGAGCTAACATGATGAATAGGGATGGTGTTCCGAAGCACAGAGAGGATCAGCCGCAGTAGGAAGCCGCTCCTGTGTGATGAGACCGCGGCAGCAGTCAGGACAAGCAGGGTGGCCAGCTAAGTGGGGAGGCTCCAGTGAGTGCTCGGGAGCAGCTGCAGCCATGACAAGTCAGGAGGAGGCTGAATGTGTGACAGGATGAAAGGCGAGTGTGGGGGGCACCCGGGTGGGCCTTCTGCTGGTTTGTAGGTGTCGAGCCAGAGCCTGCATGGTGTGAAGGTGAGTGGCAAGGCCATTGACCTACCACCATTGCAGCTAAGGGATTCTTGAAAACATTTATGTCCTCGGTGAGGGGATTCCTGTTTCAACAGATTTTTCTATACAAATAAAACTGGTATTTTGGGTGGAAAATGCTGAAAGTAAGAATGTGCTTGATATTGAAGCTTTGAAGGACCACCTCATACCTCTACTTTATGAACATATATCCACTGTCTGCCAGCTTAAACCCTCTGAGTCTCTTTGGAGCATTAACATCTAATTAACTGACCTATTCACAAGTAAAGTAGTGTTGTCTGTGGAGTTGGGTTTTTCTTTTTTTTCCCCCAGGTTCTGAGGTCAGGTCCCATATCTTGTCGTTGCATTTGGACACCCAACTTACAGTGAATGCTCAGTTACTACTCATTGAACGATAGTGCTGTCCCAGTGGATATTTTTATATGTACAGTTACTTCATGTATGTTAATAATTTTAACGTCTGAGAAGTACTGGCAAGAAGTAGAATTCTTTTAAAACTTTGCACTTCTGCTTAAAGGTGTCTTCTATAGCAATGAAACTTCATTTATGTATGCTTTCAGAAGTGTTGTCACATACCTGTTACTTAATTCTCACATTTACCCCAAAGAATAGGCAAAAAATATATATTAAAAGTACATTTGTGTTTCTTTATCCTCCACAATTTTATTCTTATTACTGAGTTCTGTGTAGTGGTATATAGTATTTCAAAATTATTACAGTATTCAGTACCCAAATAAAGTGAAGAGAGAATAAGCTGAAAGTAAACTTCTTTTACCTCATTGGGGGGAATATAATGCATATGTACCCATGCATATATAACAAGAGAGAAATTTAATGTAATAAACATGGAATGAGTAAATGGCTGTTTGTTAGAGTATTCTCTGGACTTTTATGGATATTTGAAATATTGCATATTAAAAAAGAAAGTTAATAAAATGTAAGTTAGTCATTATTAAATCAATGATAATGTTACATAGGAATGTATGAAATGTTATTTAGGACATTATGAAATGTCGCCAGAATGTTGCCTTGTGTTCTCAGAATAAATGCTACATAATAGTCACCATAGCAGTATTGTAGCTAAAGCGTTGAACTGCTGGTTTTAAATATTGTGTTGGAGAAATTAGACAACTCCAACCCTGTAAATGGGATGTTGTGTTGTGTTTGTGGTGAGTTTACTGTTAAAGCGACAACTAGCATTGATGTGTCTGATAGTTGGTTTGTTCTTTTTACCTCTTACCTCACAGTGGTTTATCAGATACTATCATTTTGGATATAATATCAAATTATCTGGTGCTTCCCAATCGAATCACCGTTCCTCTTGTCAGTGAAATTCAAATAGCTCAGCTGCGGTTTCCTATACCAAAGGTAAGCATGTCTTAGCCGCCCTCAGCCCTTACAAGTAGATATGGAGGACCTTCGCACACACTGGGTGTTGTAACTTCTTGTATTTCTCCTAACGGTGACCTTGCCACATGGATCTTGATGCAGTAAAGGTAGTTTCTCCTGCCACACTCCTTAAGAGGTTGGCTAATGAGTGTCTGACCTGAAAGCTTTCACAAAGACTTCAGATCAGTTCTTAAACCTCAGCTGTGAACCTCAAAGGTGCTAATAGAGATTTAATTCTGCACATGCTATTGCAAGTCATAAAGGACACTGTGATAATTTAGTTATCACAAAGCACATGTTACTTGTGCTATCAAAATGTGACTGCTTAGTCTAAGCAATGGGGACTTTGTCTAAGGACTGGTGCAGGTTTTCTCTCAGATGTGAGAATATGCTTATCTCTGGAGTCGTTTAATGAGCAGCGTGGCAGAAGCCATGCTGGTACTACAGTTACCCTGGGTGGGAGGAAGGGACGGGGCTGTATCTGAGCCACAGCCTGGGGTTGAGCCACAGCTCCACTTCTGGACATATTAATTGGCACGTCTGGGCCTCAGTTTCTTCATCTGTAAATTGGAGGTGATACCTGTCACACAGAGTTGGGTCACAGATACTGGAATCACCTTCATTCGAGTAAATAAGTAAACTCGACTAAAGACTATGAGAACTGGCCAGTCAAGGACAGGGTAGCGAAGGAGGTACTTGGGGTAGACAGCCCCTCACAGGTATATGAGAGCTTTTCCCACTCTGTACTTGACCCACATCCCTCTAGTCTTGTCTGACTTTGGACTCTGTCTGTAGTGAGCATGACACTGATGCACACAGGATAGGTTACAGTTCAGTAACCAAAACAAAAGTGTTGAGTTGGTCCTATTCAGTGGGAGTGGTGGTATTTTTAGTTTGTTTCCTGAAGTCGAAGTAGACAACTTTTCCCTGAGGCCTGATACTTTCTCTAGTTAAATTAGATCCCAGGGGCTGGCCCTGGGGCCGAGTGGTTTAAGTTCACGTCCTCCACTTCGGCTGCCCAGGGTTTCGCTGTTTCAGATCCTGAGTGCGGACATGGCACTGCTCATCAGGCCATGCTGAGGCAGCGTCCCACACAGCACCACCAGAAGGACCTACAACTAGAATATACAACTCTGTACTGGAGGGCCTTGGGGACAACAGATGTTAGCTCAGGTGCCAATCATTAACAACAACAACAAAAATTTAGATCCCAGTATGAGTGCACAAATCAGTAAATGTGTTTGAGCATTCTTAGACAGTCAGGGACTGCATGTAAATGGTGATCTCATAGGATTGGTACCATGTGACCTAGCTGTGTGGTAGACTGTACTGTGATGTTAGCACAACCCTGACATCTTCTGACGACACTTTTCTCAGAGTGTATCCCCTTCGTCAGGAGACGCATAACTGTATTTTTTAAAAGTAACAGCACTCCATTTAATTGACGCCCAGTTATATTGTTGGCATTTAGCAGGTTTAGTGAAGCACTACATATGAGAAAAGGATGTCTTTTTCCTTGTCTGCTGATCTTCATCTCTGAAAATGCAGGAATTCCTTTCCATGCAGAAATCCTCGTGCTCCTTTGCCACTTAGGCTTTTTATTCTTGAGTGCGGGTGAGCGTCTCAGCCTTCCCAGATCCAGTCTTACTTAACCATGTGGTGGTTAATAATGGATGATGCTTAAATATGTTGCCAGATTATCTAAACTTTAGACATGAAATTGTAAACAGGAAATTTTGTTTGAGTTTTTAAAAGTGTATTTTTCTGTAAAAATGCCTATCTTCGTATGCTGATTGGGTTAGGAATGTCGCACAGTAATTTTTTAAAAAGGTTATGGGGGAGAATGCCACCCTACCGAAAGGTAACTTAGCCACCTTTGTTTGCTTTGAAAGAAATAGGAGTGAATATTTTTATTTTATCAATTAAACAACATTCTGGGAAAAGAGAACTGTATTTAAAGTCTATCAGTAGTAGGTATTTCAAGGTTTTTTCCTATCTATAAAATAATTTTAATGACAGTATTTCCTAGGATTGTTCTAACAATTAAATGAAGTAATCATTGCATATCAAGGGCTTATTAACGGGTCTGATACCTCCTGTAATGTTAGTTATCACTCACTGTAGTAGCAAAACAAGATTGTTTGGTGACCCACGAGGCCCTGTGTAATCTGACCTCCACTCGCCAGAGCCTGGCTCCTTGGGCTCCTGGAGCCCCAGGTTGCTCTGCAATCTCTGCCAGGAGAAGTCTCTGGAGGGGTCAGTGGCTCATGCCTTGCTCTCTTCCCACCTCTGGTCTCCGGTCTAAGCAGTGCCCCTTGGATGCTGTCCTCTTGCCCTGCTTCCGTGTTTCCTTAGCATGGCCTCAGATGTGCTCCATGGTCACTTTCTTCTTTGCTGCATGAGAAGAGGGTCTTTGTTTTGTTCCCTCTGCACCTTATTTTTAGGAGGGGCAGCACACAGCCATCCCTCCGTGTCTGTCACAGGAACCCATGAACAGTCTTCATGTATGTTCTCCTTTTCAGGGTGTTCTAAGGATCCATTTTATTGAAGCTCAGGATCTTCAGGGGAAAGATACTTATCTGAAGGGACTTGTCAAAGGAAAGTCAGACCCCTATGGAGTAATTCGAGTTGGCAACCAAATCTTCCAAAGCAAGGTCATCAAAGAGAACCTCAGTCCAAAGTGGAACGAGGTATACGAGGTAAGGTGTGCCCAGTCATGTCAACTGGGCGCCCACACTCTTTAATTCCACTCCTGTCACGTGGCAGTGTGAGGTAAGGTGTGTCCAGTCGTATCGACTGAGCCCCACTCTCTAATTCCACTCCTGTCACGTGGGAGTGCGAGGTAAGGTGTATCCAGTCTTGTTGACTGGGCCCCCACCCTCTGATTCCACTCCTGTCACATGGGAGTGCAAGGTAAGGTGTGTCCAGTCGTGTTGACTGGGCCCCACTCTGTAATTCCACTCCTGTCATGCGGGAGTGTGAGGTAAGGTGTATCCAGTCGTGTTGACTGGGCCCCCACCCTCTGATTCCTCTCCTGTAACATGGGAGTGCAAGGTAAGGGGTGTCCAGTTGAGTCGACTGGGCCCCACACTCTCATTCCACTCCTGTCACGCGGGAATGCAGTCGGACTAGGCCTCAGTTGAAGTCCTTTTTGCTTTAATTTCCCATCTTTAAAAAGTGTCATACCTTCTATCCCTGCCTCACAACATTCTTGTCATACCAGCACATAAAATTTTAAACCTGAATTACAGAAAGCAATCATAGTAAATAATTGGCCAAATATTTTTCATAGTGTGAAAAATGTTGTGTGTAGTTAACACACGTAAACTATACAAAAATGAGATTAATTATAGTTTGGTAAATTTTAATTTAGTACATATGGACATCTCTACATGTCAATAAATGGACATTTATTTATAATAGCCATTCATTGAATAGATACTATCATTCCTTTACCCAACAAGATCAGCATTATAACCGTTGCTGTTCCAGTGTGAATGTATTTTCCTTCATGTGGCCAAGTTTTCCCCAGTAAAGCTCCTCAAAGTAGAATTGCTGCATCAAAAGTTACGTGTTTTTGAAAGGACTGATACGTTTTTGCAAAATTGTTCTTCAGAACAGTAGTACAGTTTATATTCCACCAGCTTCCCATCCTTCCCTTCCGATTATTGCCATATCTCTTAATCTCTGAGTGCTGGTAAGTGGATCACTTGTGGTTCTCCCAAGGATGGCATCTGAACAGAGCCACTTCAGGACAAGAAAGATGTCCCAAGCCTGTACCAGGTTTATGAGTTCTGTCCTGTGACCTCGTTCTGGAGCAATTGAACTTCACCCATTGAGATGTAATCCCAGATAACTGAAAAGAAACACAGTGGACTGTTACCATGTAGGCAAATATTTCAGAATGATATCCCAGTCATTGAGAAGCGTGTGTGGTTTGACAGGAAATATAAGTGCTTTACAACTGTTTACCACTGGAGAAAGTACAGCATATGGTGATATTTACTATTGATTATTGAGTATGATCATTATACTCAATAGGTGACAATATTAGTAAAAATGTAAAATAACTACTAATCATTAATTTTTCAGGCTTTAGTCTATGAACACCCTGGACAGGAATTAGAGATTGAGCTTTTTGATGAAGACCCAGACAAGGATGACTTTCTGGGAAGGTAAATCCTTCATGACTGTAAGGAGACCATAGGATTGCTTTTTTTAATAATTACTCTTAAAACTATAATTTAAAAAATAGATTTATGTACATGTTATATGTATTTTTAAATGGCTCTTAGGTATAATATTTGTTTCACCTTAGACATCTTAAAACAGGTTTTATTCCTAAAAAGTTTCACATTTAAGTAAGAGAAGGAAAGCTTCTAGATCTGTGTCTGTCACAGCAGCCACTAGCCACATTTAAATTATTTAAATGCTGTTTAAATTAAATTGATTAAAGTTAAACAAAATTTAAAATTCACTTTCCTAGTGTGCTTGCCGCATGTTAAGTGCTCAGTGGCCACATGGGGTGTGCGGCCCTAGATGCCAGCATAGCTTTCCAGCCTTCATACCATGCGGACAGCTTTCCTCTGCATTGTAGAAATGGGTTTTTTAACTTTTTCAATTTGTTGGGTTATTTTTCAGGGGGGAAGTAGTAATTTACATTGTGCCTGCACATTGGGAAAATAAATATTGATTTGTTTACTTCAATTGAACAGTCAGTGCAGCTGAAAAAAATGAGCTTTTAAAAAATACACTTTGGGGGGCCGGCCCGGTGGCGCTGCGGTTAAGTGCGCACATTCTGCTTTGGCGGCCCGGGGTTCACCAGTTCGGATCCCTGGTACGGACATGGCACCGCTTGGCAAGCCATGCTGTGGCAGGCATCCCACATATAAAGTAGAGGAAGATGGGCACGGATGTTAGTTTGGGGCCAGTCTTCCTCAGCAAAAAGAGGAGGCTTGGCAGCAGGTGTTAGCTCAGGGCTAATCTTCCTAAAAAAAAATACACTTTAGCCTAATCTTTATTTAACTGAATTTCTTGTGGCAAAAAAGATATAGGGATTAGATGACATTGGGCAGATTTGGCCTCATCAAGAATGGCCTATATGTTGTGCTGTGACTTATTCATGAGACAGTTTAACGAGGAGCAATGGAAAGATTTTAAGTGGGGTCGTGAGGGGATCAAATTTGCCTTCTAGTAAATCCACTGTGTGGATTAGATTATCAGGGATTGAGCCTGGAGTCTGGCAGACCATTAGGAGACTATTGTAATATACCAGAAAAGAGATGTGAGGGTCTAACCTGAGACAAAGATTGTAGGGGTAGAGGTGAGGGAGTGGCTGCAAGAAAAAATAGGTTTGTAACATCCTATCTTAGTCACCTCTGGCTTCAAGGCTGGGGGGTCCATTCTTTGCAATAGAGCGGGACTATTTAGGGGAAATGGAACGGGCTGTCTCAGACATGCTGAGCAAGAGGTGTCTGGGGAGCTCCAGGTCCGCCTGGCCCAGAGCTGAGGAGCAGAGTTGGGATGGTGGCAAAGGCCTAATTCAGCATGTGATCCGTAGTGGTGGGTGGCAACGCTGAGGGAGAGCGTGCCAAACAAGACGGCTGAGTATTCCTGAACATTCTTGGCACATTGTAAATGGCCACATGGTGGGGAAGACCAGCTGCTTTACAGCTCTCACCTCAACTTTGCCAAACTGAGTGCTTCAGCCTCCCAGGAACTCAGCCCTGCTCTTCTCCTCACCCTCTCTTCACACTCTTGGGTGTGAGTTTGAGGGAGCTTTTGGAAGAAGTCTGTTTATTGATAAACTGTGTAGCATTTTGTTACATTTCTGGAGTACTTTTTCCTAGACAAATGTTTAAGGTTATTTCAATTATAAGGAGTGTGTTTTTATGTTCTAAAGTTGTTGTATTATTATTTCTATAGTCTTATGATTGATCTTATTGAAGTTGAAAAGGAGCGCCTTTTAGATGAAGTAAGTTTTCTTTGCATATTGTTCCACTTAATAAGCATCAACTAAGTCACCTGCTGCCACCCACTGCATGATGCTCACAAATATCGAGAACATGGCCTTTTAGTAATAGCAAAGAAAAAGAAGTAAGTTTGAGAGCCAAATCAGATAGTATGTGTTTCGTACCTACCATGTGCTAGAAGTTCATAAGAATACAAACACAATCTGACTGTCTTTCAGGCTACTGTGTGCTCTCTTTCGGAGTCAGGGCAGGGGCCTGGGAGAAGCTCCCTGATAATGGGCATTTTAAAGATAGCTGGGGTTAATGAGCAGAGCTAGCACAGAGCAGGTGATGAGAAGATGTCACATGAAAGATATCTGTCAGGCAGTGGGAATTGACAGCAAGCAGATGCTACCACAAACAGGATATTGCTATCAGAGTAAAAAGTATGAAAAAAGGAAAAGTTTGTGGTGGCTTCTAAAAGATAAGTAAAGCATAACCAAATCAATGTTGAGATATGCTGCTTACAAAGTAAGGTGTTTTCCTTCCCAAGCAGACAGCATTGCTTCAATACATATTTGCGTACCTGTTGTGTGCCAGGTGCTGAGAATAAAACCCTGCATTTGTGGCACTCTCTTCTTAACATTGAGTATTTGGGGGCCATCTTTGATTAGTTACTTTGTGGTTTTTAAGATGAAACAACTGTATACTATTTTGTTAATTAGTATATCGTGATGAATAAAAACAAACATATTAACTTGTTGGATATTGAAATTCAGTATTTAGGATCCATGTTATATTATCTCTTGGCCCATAAGTTCTGTTAAAATTCATACTTAGAAGCCTGATAGTACTGGATGGTACTGGAAGACATGAATCTTTGCATGTAAATTAAAGATGAAAATTGTATTTACTGCACAGGGCTTTTGTCAGGATTCAATGAGTAAGTGTATGTAAAGCATTTAGAATGGTCTCCAGCCAGTAGGCAGTGCTGTGCAAGTTCCATAGAGCTGAACATGGCAGGATTCAGTCCTTCAACGTTAACTGAGAACTGTTTATCCCTCAGAGAGCACCTTGTGACATTTGTAGAGACTGTTTAATTTGAATTTTGATTCAGGAGAACTTTTGCTGAACTTGTGCGTTTTCTCTTCAGTGGTTCACCCTAGACGAGGTCCCCAAAGGAAAGCTGCACTTGAAACTGGAGTGGCTCACGTTAATGCCAAACGCCTCAAACCTTGATAAGGTGCTGCAAAGGTTTTCCTGTGATGACCAACAGGCTGAGATTCATATCTTTAAGTTGTGTTGCTACTCAGTTTAAAAAGAAATTACAGCAATAATTTTGACTGTTGTGCTGTAAGTCACTACAGTAGTATCAGGGATAAATTAAAGATAATGGGATATTTTTAAGAGAGATTTACAGTTCATTCACACCTGTTTTACAAGATATTAAAATTGTGTGCTTCATATAGTACAGGGATCTGGAGAGCCACAGATCACCTGAGTGCTTCATTTAATTGATTTGTTTAGATTCTTGTCATTTAAAAGATATTTATTGTTTTCTCTCTGTATTGCATATATTAGATGGTTTATTTCTCTACTTATTTTTTTGAGCATTATAGACATACTCAGGTAGAAATAGTCTAACATCTTGTGGAAACAGGCCTGTTGAGGCTTCTTTTCCTTTCCTTGTAGGTGCTAACAGACATCAGAGCTGACAAAGACCAGGCCAATGATGGTCTTTCCTCTTCATTGCTGATCTTGTATTTGGATTCAGCGAGGAACCTTCCGGTAGGTAACGCCATGGGAACTCATTCAAGTGCTCATTCCCTGGGAGTGGATCTTGCTGTGTTCAGCCATGCTGAGTCACCTGTTCTTGTTGCTGTTATTTTCACTTCCCTCCAGCCTGAGAGAGCAGCAGTGGAGATGGATAAGTGTGTATTTGCTTCAGAGTGTAATTTTCTCTTTACACATCTTCCTGATTTATCCAGGGTGTTCAGAATGATCTTTACGCTGACTTGTTTTATGAAGAAATCTCCAACACATAGGAAAAGAATATGCCTAGTTTTTAGGGAAGAAGTTATTCTGTAGGAAATCACTAATTATTAAAATTTAGTTACCTAAAGATGGAAATTATCTCTGTTTGGCACGGGAATAAAATGAAGCAGCTCTGATGACAACCCAGAGTTCATCCTGACTGTGGCATGGCAGGATGACAGGCCAGGCAGCGGTGAGAGGAGGAGGGTGCTCAGGACATGCGGGCACAGCACAAAAGATACACACACTGCCCCTGGTGATCTGTCACGCACACTGCTTCTACAGCCCGGGCATGTGCTGCTACTCATTTGCCTCACAATTGTTTTGCTCTTAGAAAAAACTATACAGTACAGTTTTTATAGATAACGACTGTCACCTTGGAGAAGGAAAATCATGCCGCTTCAGTCACGTAAGGCCTGGTGGGATCCTCCACCACCATACCTAACCCCACTATTTAGGATAATGTGGTCATTATAAACGTTATGTTGTTTTGATAATTTTTTTTGAGTGCCCATTCAGTTGTTCAGTAGATGGTGATTCTTGCTTTATTTATTGTATCAAAGGCCAATTTTGTTGAAGGAAAGACTACTGCCCCCAACTACAGGGTGTTTTCCTCCTTAGATTGTAGTGAATGCACCTTCATCCAAGTGCCTTTGTAGATACCCTCCCTGTGGGGATTCACTTGGTGGAGACAGACAGGTGGGCACAGAGCACTCACTCAGCCCTTTACGGTGATGCATCTGAGAGTCTGCTGGGATTCTGGACTGTTTCCTTCACCTCATGAAATACGCATTCTCATGTCAACTGTACATTTTATTTAAAGTTTTTAACAATTGAAGTCTGATTGATCATCTATTTTTTTCACACTGGGAAGATGCAATTGAACTGTTTGTGTAAATTATATATAATTGTACTCTTTCTTTCAGTAAAAGTTTCTTGACTGATTTTAACTTCTTAACTTCTTAGTTTCTCGTAAAGTATTACCTTAACCTTTTGGCCGGTCTTCCAATCTGAAGTCTATGACTCTATCTGTTATAATTTCCATTTGGGGGAAGTTGTTTCATTACTTAACGTTTCTAGAGTATTTCTTGTGTGGTAGAACTTTCTGTTTTTAACCGTGATAATGTTTGTTATAAAGTCATGCCTGATGACAGTGAATTTGTTGTATATTTTAGGAGATAGAAAATAGTGTTGGTGAATTGGCAAGAAGGAGTAGGCCTCTCTTTAGAACTGTTTTGTCACATTAAATTGAAATTTGAATAACGTCACGTAAGCAAAAGAAAAGAAAAGTGAATTTATTAACCTTCTATTAAAAGCGCACCTTGTGCATGAAGTATGCTCTGGCCGTCAGAGGCAAAGCATCTTTGCGAAACTGCTGCCCTGCGGGTGTGTTTGAGGGGCGCTCGCGTGTCGGCCCCCTGCGTTTCTGCGGGATTCTTTGACTCTGCCTTTGCACTCCTGTTTATTAGTGCTGCCTGTGCATTCATTGACCACAATCCACCATTCTTTGCTTTCTCCTCCCATTTCTACTTTCCTAAGAGTATCTACGAGGGAAACTTTGGGTGTGGCTACTTAAAAGAGAGGCGAGCGTCGGGACTAGTGTTTTGTGAAAATACTACCTCAGTCTATAGAGCACTATTTGTGAGTTCTCCAGTGTTCTTTCTTCCTTTATTTTAATGGAGACTGCTAGAATGTGGACTGGACCCTCTAATGCCGTCTACTCCGTGGTGGAATGACGTCGCATGCTGCTTTAATTTCCTTGCATGACTTCAGTTACTGTGTGTGTTTCCTCTGTGCTTGTTTTGTAAAATGTAACACTGCTGTAACTAACGTTGGTGACTGCATCTGATGATGAGATGAACAGACCTGATGAGTCACGAAGAAGCTCTAGCTTCCTAAACTGCTACTGGCCCATAAAAAAATAAAAATAAAAATTTTTGTGAGGAAAAAATGAAGCTGTAATGATTACAATTGATTTCCTTGTGGTTCATCTCAGTGTGAGATGTGAAGATTTCTTTGCAAGTTTTCAAAAAGTTTCCTTAAATCTACTTTCTCCTCCTGACCAAACACAGAAGTGCCAGAACTTGGCTTTCCCTAAAGTCCCAGCTGTGCCCATGGGGACAGTCGGTGAAGACATAAATTCACCTGTTACCCTGAAAACGTGCCTTCTCCCTCACTGTTTAACCAGAGCCCCTAAGGGAGAAAATAGAGTGTATGATCCAGCTTCTTTTAAGGAACTTAAAGAATTTCCTGGAGTGGATAATGGAGCATTTCTGATCTCTCTTTGGGAAGCTGATTTTGGTCTCATTCTACCCATCTCCCTGGGGGCTTGCTCTGGCACCTTGACTCCTCATATTGTTTTTGGCAGATAGTTGTTTTTACTTGCTTTGGGGTCAGAGAAAGCCGCCGATAGCTTAGTCATTAGTCTAGAAAGTCACCCTTTCCGGACTAACTATTGGTTTAATTCAGTAGCTAGTGAGATTCGTACAGTTCATTCAGCCCTTGAATCTCGTAGTGGTAGCGCTTTGCATTTTTGAAGAGTTTTCATTTCTCTTTCCACATGCATTCTCAGTCTATTCTTACTAAAAAGAAGAAGGGGGGCAAAACTTGGGGACTAGGTATTTTGTCCCAAGTAGTAGATGAGGAAAGCCCAGACTCGGAAGAACAGTTAGGAGAGCTGTTCGGAGCTGCACTGACAGTAAACGATAACCGTGGCCCCCACGCCCCTTACTTGCAGCTGTTTAAAAGTAAGCATGAGGCCAGCAGTGCATGTTGCAGCTGTTTTCCACCACTTGCTAGTGAAGTGGTTTTCTGTCCCGGGTCTTCCTAGTGGAAGACTGTGTTGTGAGCTGCTGTGAGTGGCAGGCGGCTCTGCTGCGTAAACTCGTAGTCTGTTGCCAGCAGCTTTTCTAAGTTAGTTTTTCCGTTCTGTAACTGCTTCTTTGAAAGAAAGTATTTCTGACCTTGTGTCAGGATTTTTTAAATCGCTTTGTAATATTTAGCTAAGACATTGCTGGGTGATCAAAACTAACTTTCCTCCTGCATTATCAAAATCACATACTCTAGGGCCAGTCCGGTGGCATATGGTTAAGTTCATGCGCTCCGCCTCAGCAGCCAAGGGTTCACAAGTTCGATTCCAGGTGCAGCCCTATGTACCACCCATCAAGCTATGCTGTGGTGGCATCTCACATAAAATAGAGGAAGATGGGCACAGAGGTTAGCTCAGCAGCAATCTTCCTCAAACAAAAAGAAGATTGACAACAGATGTTAACTCAGGGCCAATTGTCCTCAGCAAAAAAAAAAAGAAAAGAAAAGAAAACCACATACTCTGCTTTATATAATTCACATAGAGTCATCAACAAAGTGTTCCGTAAAATAAATTTGAACAAATTAATGGCTTTTTTGTTTTTTACCTATTGTTTTTACTGTGAAGTTAGATCAGTACTTTTCCACATTCCTCTAAAGGCTGAGACTGTTGCTGTTTCTAGTAAAAGTTTTACATGGCTGCCAGCGTGTTGCTCTCTGATCTTCTACCTGCTCAGAATTTCAGAGGAATGCTGAGGGTGTGCTCTGCCTCCAGGCCAGCTTTAGAACTTGAGGCTTACAACGTACCGTGCTATCGCTGAGCACTTTCTAAGGGCTGTACGTGTCTCCCTCATTTAGTCTCAGACCATCCTGATCACTTCTCAGATAAGGAAACAGACACCACAGAGAGCCTGAGGGACTGGATTAGAGACCCAAGGTCACGGCTAGTAAGTAGCAGAGCTGGGATATGAACTCAGCTGTGTCACCTAGAGTCCGCATTTTTGACCCTCCTGTCTACTCCATCCTGGTATAAAGTGAATTTGCTATCATTTTATTAAGTTTATGAGTTCATAATGCTGTATATGGAGTTTATCTGAGATGAGTGGTGTTTTTATTAATGTCTATTTCATACATAAAAATGCCAGCTGTATAATATGAGACCCATGGGTGTTGATGATGCTAGGAGCTTTATAAAAGTTATCTTGGCTCTCATTTTAAAAGCACAGGTGGCTATTACCGCCTCCGTTTATGGTGAATACCCAAGGGTGGAAGGTGCAGTCATGTTCAGAGGCCTTACACTGTGCCTCCACCTAGCGCCCTGGATGATCTGGTCTGTCTCACCCCCAGGCCTGTGCAGCTTTCACAACCTCACTTGGCTCCTCGTGCACCCGTATCCCCACACCATGGCCTCTCTCCTTGTTTGCTTTAATTGATGCATGTTAGAATAATATGTGCGGTTAGTACAGGTCGTATCTATCCAAAGTGAGCTTCAGGAAAGGTTCTTATGACACCTGAATATTGTCAGTCCTCACACCTCAGGGCAAGGGTTCCCAGCCTCCCCTGTCTTGGCTGCCCCAGAGATGGAGCTGGTGGGTCCAGTGTTTTCAGAGTTCCACAGGCTCTTCAGTGGCAGCCTGGGCTGAGGGCTGCTTTAACATTGCCTCAATTTCATTTGACCAGATGTTTGATCTTCTCATCTGGCCCAGCCTGCCGTGATCATGGAAGGCTGGGAGACTGGTTGTCTTCCATCTTTATTCATTATAAAATCTTTTCCATAAAAAAAATAATAAAATTCAATTTGTCGTTTGAAGTTAATTACAATTAAAATGATAAAATCTTTAATCTTAAACATTAGTCCTCAAAGGAGTTTGTACAACTCAGTCTTGCCTTTTTGAGGGAAAGAAAGTAATGAATTTTTAAAAATCAATGGAAGTAGGACTTAAAACCTATAATAATAGCACTTTAAAGCCAGGAGAAACTTTTGAGATGATCTAATCAGCCTCTGCATTTTGTACATGGAAAAGAATGGGGGACAAAGTAGAGAGGGCCCCATCTCTGCTGTGGTCTTGCATGAAGAAGGGAAATTTCAGGAGGAAGGAAAGTAGCATCTGTATTACAGGATATGATTTGGCTTCAGAGCCATTTGGGCATCTTTGGTCCCTTCATTATACTTTAAATAAAACCTTTAGTTTAATTATAATTGATACTTTAGGGGTTTATTCAAGCAAGGGATAGTAAATAGAACCTCTTCCCAAAGTGTCACTCTTGGATTTTTCACATCCCAAAGACAGGGGCTGGGGACTAAAAGACTAGTAACAATGGAGGCAAAGGAGATATGTTTTACTATTTATAGATTAAAGATTCATTCTAAGGTAGAATCTTGGGCATAAAGAAGAATTTTACAAATGATTTTTACTGTTTTTGTGTAATCCTTGTTGGTTTTCGTTTAAAGATTTTTTGTTCTCATAAATTTCATGTCATTAACCTTACATAAACTCCTCATTGCATGTTTTATTAACCCTTGGTATATTCATTTTCTTCTGACTTGAAAGAGTAACCCATTAGAATTTAACCCTGATGTCTTGAAGAAGGCTGCAGTTCAGAAAGCTTTAAAGGTAAACTAATAGTTTTCCCTTCGAAAAGTTAATTAAAACATATTGAAAGAGATGATGCTTTAACCCTTATGGGTTTATCAACAAATTGCTTCCAGACTGATATAGTCATTAGTTATCTAGTTGGAGAGAGCCTGCTTTTGTTACCAAGTATTAGTAGTGAGAAGAATGAAAACCAGCTTTAAAGATAAATTTTGTAAAGTACCAATATGATAAATTGGACTTCTGTCCTGTTGGCCTTAGGTAGCAATATCTAAGGTGGCTTTAAATCATCTGTATTTTAATTGGATTTGAATTTGTGAAAATGGTGAAATAGAGGTTCTATTTAAAATGGTAACCAGTTTTTAGGTTATGATTGACTGATATGCCTTGTGCACTGTGGCCGTCCATTTAAAAATCACCTCTTCCAATATGCTGAATCAGGGCCGTCTCTGAGTGGGTCACCTCATGGCTTTTGGTGCTGCTGGGTTTGGGTGACAGATCTTTGAGAATCTTTAAATTTCATTAAATGAGGTATATTGAAAACTAAGCTCCACTCCCTAAAACGACATGAACATGTATTTTCTGGCTAAATTGTTAAAAGTTTTCTATGACTTACAATGTTTTATTATTTTTTATCTGATTGCTTTGATCATTTTAGGCTTAAATATTTGGGCGTGGGGGTGGTTAATGTAATTGTTTTAAGAAAATTCCATCCAGAGGAATAAAGAATGGTTTGTAATCAGTTAAATTTTAAAAGTGAGGAAGACTCATGGAGTCTGCTTTGATGTGATATGCCTTCAGCCCTTACCGCACCCTGTCCTGTGGCTACCAGTGAATTACTCCTCTGGAGTACTAACTAGCACAGTCATTGAAATAACTGTTCCCATCAGCACACTGGGCAGATTTATATCAACAGTCTTCTCCTCCTGCTTCTTTGATATTTGAAGGTTATTGAGCAACAGAACATGATGGTTACAACAAAGACTCTGAAGTCGGACTGTCTGGGTTTGATCTGTTCACCAGTGTGACCTACAGCAAGATATTTAGTCCTCTCTGTTATTCATAGGACGGAAGTGATATAATCTTCTTTATTGGAGTATTGAGTAAATTAAATAAAATCATGCATGTAAAAGTGCTCAGGATAGCTAGGGATAATATGTGTATTTTAATCATTATTACATTATCTCATTTAAACCTAACAACTAGGTTCTGGAAATGGTATTGTGCCCATTTTATAGACAGGAAAACTGAGGTTCAAATAGATGAAATATGTAGGTCTCATTAATCAAGTGGTGAAGAGCTGAGATTTAAATTCAAGACAGTCTGACTTAAATTTTTATTTTTATTATGCCTTGTGTCTCTTACTTGTGCTAATACATTTTGAATATTGTGTCCTGGTAGAAAACTTAGTCAGCAATTTAACCTTATTTCATAGAATCTAAAACATCATCCATTGTAAAATACACCATTATTTTATGTACCACTAAGAAAGGAAAAAAAGTGCCTCTTAAGATTTGATAGTATTTTATACTTACTGAAAGAATTTTTAGATTTAGGATAAACATAGATTTTTATCATGTTACATGCACATGTGAAAGGAAAATATAAGCAAAATAAATTGGTTAAGGCAGTGACAACTATCTCCATACCACGATTTGCCCAAAAGCAGGTGCATAAAGTATCAATTGTAAGTTTCGTTCTGTTTTCAGAAACATTAGAAAGAAAGAAAAAAAAAGTGTGTCTTGAAATTGATAAGATAAAGTAAATCTCTAGGAATGAATGGCTACTTTTTTAGAGATGAAGTAAGTATATTAAGAAACAAACTCAGCTTCTGTATCAAAGACTCAAAAGTAGCAGTAACTTAAGCAAGACAGAAGTTTATTTCCCTCGAATATAACAGAATTCTGTGACTCTGCTGTGTTCAACCCCTCCACAAAAGTGGGGGGCGTGGCAAAGGAAGGACACCCCTTCTCTGAGGCCAGACTGTTCCCTGGCCACACCAGCTTCAAGGGAGGTTCGGAAACAGAATCTCTATTTACAGAAGACTTGTGCTCAGCCAAAACTCCGGGGTTCTGATGTTAAGGAAGAAGGAGAAAATGGATTTAGGGGAAAAATTAGTATTCTCTGCCACAGTAGTCTATAGCCTTGGATATTTTTTTAACAGTATTTATTTCATTTTGCAGAATTCATTCACATCAAAAAGATGAACCAGAAAATAGATTATTGCAGTAGGTTTGGGCTAGTAATATTTTATTCCAGTAATCATGAATTTGATGCCTTTTTCTGTCATTGCTGCAGTATTGAGTGTTGACTCAAATTATTTAACTAAAAAACATTTTTGTGACCTTCTAATATTATTAATTTCCACTAACACAGATATTTAACTGCATCTTCTTGTGGGGCTAAGTTATAAATAAACCTCATGTCCCATATATGTTGTGTTTTACTATGTTTTCTTCTATCAGTTGTCTGTACTAAAGTATACTTCTTACCATTTTTTCTTATTCTTGAATTTTTCTCATTATATTCATCTCTGCTTAATTTAATGTGATTCTAGATTGATGTTTATTCTTCCAGTCAAAATTACTTAGCAGCTGGTAAGCAGGATTTGATGTCTGGTAGCTACATGTTTGAACAGCAGATACTAAGTTAAAAACGTAAAAACTTGTCTCTGACATTATAGTATTTTTATTATGCCAACCAGAGGACTATTCCCAATTATACAGTCTTTTACATTTGTCCTTTCTCATGTTTTTCTGTATCCATTCGTTGCACTTGATTCATTTTGTTATCCCAGTAAAATAAGTTTTGAGAGCTGTAATTAACATTAAAGATTTCCAGGAGATTCCATTTTTCCAAAGTAGCTTGCTATAAAGATAAAAGACCTTAACATTTAAAACTTGTTTGCAAATAGAAGTTTTCTTAATTTATTTCATGGTAGATACAGTTATGGCTTTGGGATGTGCTTAGCAATTGTTTTCCATTAAATTGTTGCCAGATATTTCCTGTAATTAAAATATCAAAAGTAAATAGAAATGACTGTTAATATAAGCCAATAATTATGTTTTTAGTAAGCCCCATTTCAAGATGTATTTGTTTATTTTGTCTGTTTTTTGTTTTTGGATAGTCAAGGAAGAAGATAAACAGCAACCCAAATCCTCTTGTCCAAATGTCAGTTGGTCACAAGGCCCAGGAGAGCAAGGTGAGGCTGATGTTCCCACCAGTTGCCTGTGATGTCACTATCACAGGGGGTGGGGACTGCCAGGCTGGTGATGATGCAGGTGTCCAGACCATTGATTCCATGTCTTCCTTTTGTTTTCTCAAAGCAGTCATTTGATAACCAGCTACTTAATTTGGTAACAAATATATTTTTGGTATTATACTAGTATATTAATTTTGGTAAAAAATAGCATTTAAAAATAACGTATGAATGTGCTTTTGTTTGATTTCATGGGTAGATGACGAGGGACAAATTTCTAAGTTTCCTTAGAGTACTCTATAAATGTTTCGTTTAAAAGATAACCAACAGTGTGCTTAAAATTCAACAAATACAATTCTGTTCAAGAATTGAGAGAGGGCATTGCTGTTGCTGTAATAAGTTCTACATTCCTAAGATGAGAGAAAACATTTCAGGAATTATATGAAGTTACAGGCCATTGTTCACTTTTAACTGTGAGTTAATTTAAGAAGCTTCCTGACGTGCAGCACTGTGTCATCCCCAGGGCAGTAGGGGGACGAGGCCCAAACCAAGCAGAAGTCCTTGTCACTGGGACTGGCGCACAGGGTAGGGTGTCATATGACTGATTTCCCTCACACACTCTAAAAGCTTTGGCCTGTCTCTCCGTCTTTTGAACACTTTCCACGATTTTTTTTTTTTTTAAGATTGGCACCTGGGCTAACAACTGTTGCCAATCTTTTTTTTTTTTTCTGCTTTATTTCCCAAACGCCACCCCCCGCCCCCCCCCGTACATAGTTGTATATCTTAGTTGCAGGCCCTTCTAGTTGTGGGATGTGGGACGCCGCCTCAACATGGCTTGACGAGCAGTGCCATGTCCACGCCCAGGATCTGAACCCTGGGCTGCCACAGCGGAGCATGCAAACCTAACCACTTGGCCACGGAGCCGGCCCCACTTTCCACGATTAATACATAGTATTGCGTGCTCAGTAAATATATGCCTTGGGATTTAAAGTCATCCCAAGCTTCCAAACACAATAAATGGATAAACACACTGTTGGTAGCCCCTTTCCACAGAAAATATCGCAGCGCTCATATTTGGATATTTCTTTCAGATTCGGTACAAAACCAATGAACCTGTGTGGGAGGAAAACTTCACTTTCTTCATTCACAATCCCAAGCGCCAGGACCTTGAAGTTGAGGTATTTTATTTGCATTTTTAATAGATTTGTTGAAATATAATCAAATGCAAAGAACTGCACATATTTAAAGTGTGCAATTATGGACCCATCACTGTAATCAATACATCTTTGTCAACCTTATCCCTACAGTAATTTTTTTTTTTAATTTTCAACTTTTGATTGATTATTGCTACTATCTAGAAACGTGGTTGATTTTATTTTTGTTTATTTATGTCATATTGTACAACCCTGCTAAACTTGTTTATTCGTTTTGTTGGCTTTTTGTGGATATCTTAGATTGTCTCCTACATGTTGTCTGCAGTAGGAATGCTTCTGTGTTTCCAGTCTGAGAGCCTTTTCCTTCCTTTCCTACCTTGTCTCCCTACCTGGCCTCCAGCCTCTGGCACGAGTGGACACCTTTGCCTGCTTCCCGACCTGAAAGGGGAGGCCTAGTGTTTCACCATTAATTCTGATGTGTGAGGACATTTCCTTCTACTCCTACTACTAGTTTGCTGAGTGCTTTTGTCAGGAGTGGATGTTGAATTTTGTCAAAGGCTCCTCTACTTAAGCTGATTGTACAGTGTTTCTTTTTAAGTTTGTAAATATGGTGAAATACATTGTTGATTTTCAAATGTTAAACCTTGCAAACCTTTATTTGGTTTTCAAGACTTAACATTTGAAAACCTTGCAAGTAAGCCCTTATGTGGGGATAATCTCCACTGGGTGATGATGTGGTGTCTCTTTTAGAAGAGTGTGTGTAGAATTGGTTTTGCTCCTCCAGTGCTGGCTGGAATTCCCTAGTGAAGCCGTCTGGCCTGCATTTGTAAGATGTTTAAGTACAAGTTCAATTCCATTGATAGATGTAGATTTGTGCATCTTATCCGTTTCTTCTTGATGATTTTTGGTATTTATGTCATTCAAGGAATTCATCCATTTCATCTAAATTTTGAATTTCTTGGCACAAAGTTATTCGTAATATTCCTTTAATGTCCTGTAAAGATACCACCTTTCTTGTGCCTGATATTGGTAATTATTGTCTTCTCTCTCTTTTTTCCCTGTGATCAGTCTGACAAGAGGTTTATCAATTTTATTTTCTCAAAGAACCAACTCTGGTTTCATTGATTATCATTATTGTTTTTCTCTCTTTACTGTTTCATTGTAGACATTTTTTTTTTTTTTGAGGAAGATTAGCCCTGAGCTAACATCTGCTGCCAAGCCTCCTCTCTTTGCTGAGGAAGACTGACCCTGAGCTAACATCTGTGCCCCTCTTCCTCTACTTTATGTGTGGGACACCTGCCATAGCATGGCTTGCCAAGCGGTGCCTTGTCCGCACCTGGGATCCAAACTGGCAAACCCTGGGCCGCCGAAGCGGAACGTGTGAACTTAACCGCTCTGCCACCAAGCCGGCCCTCTTTACTGTTTCATTGATTTCTGCTATAATCATCATTTCCTTTCTTCTGCTTATTTTGGGTTTCCTTTGCTTTTCTTTTCCTAGCTTCTTAAAGTGGAAGCTTGATTTGAAAACTTTCTTTTATCATTTGAACATTTAGTCTGATATATTTCTCTTTAAGTACTGTCTTAGCCGCATCTTACAAATTTTGACTTGCTGGGGCTTCATTTTCAATCCTCTCAAAATACTTAATTATTCCCCCTTTGATTTCTTTCTTTGACTCACGGATTGTTTATTTAGAGGTCTGTTAGTTTTCAACTGTTCGGGCATTGTTCTTTGTATTCATTGAAATTTAATTTCATAGTGGTCAGATGATGCGCTTTGTGTGGCTCGAGTCCTTTTAAACTTGAGACGAACTTTCTGGTCTAGAGTGTTGTCTCTGTCAGCACGTGTGCACACTGAGCGCGTGGAAGGAGTGCTGTCGTGTGGCAGGTGCAACGTTCCCTGCACATCTGCGAGGTCACATTGGCTGATGGTGGTGTTCAGGGTTTCTGTGTCCTTGCTGTTTTCTGCCTGCTTGTTATGTAGTTAGTGAGAGTGTGGTGTTGGGACCTCTGACTGTATTTGTGGATTTATCTGTTTTTTTCCCTCAGTCTCAGGTTTTGCTTCATGTATTTTGAACCTGTGTTATTAGGTGCATGAACGTTTAGGATTGTTACGCTTGCCCACCTGATGAATTGATCCCTTTATCATGGTAAAAATCCCCTTTTACAGTTACACTTGAGTGATATTCTTTGCTCCATAATCGCATCTCCATATCCTAGTCTGATACTAATCTAGCTATCTGGCCTTTTTTTATATGGGAATTAGCGTGGTTTATTTTTCCCGTTTTTTTCTATTTAACCTATTTGTGACTTTATGTTTAAAGTTGGTTTCTTACACACAACATACAGTGGAATCTCGCTTTTTTTTAAAAAAAGATTGGCAGCTGCACTAACGTTTATTGCTAATCTTTTTTTTTTCCCTCTCCCCAAAGCCCCCTAGTACGTAGTTGTATATTCTAGTTGTGAGTGCCTCTGGTTGTGCTATGTGGGCCACCGCCTCAACATGACCTGATGAGCGATATGCCCAGGATCCAAAGTGGCAAAACCCTGGGCCACCAAAGTGGAGTGCGCAAACTTAACCACTTGGCCACGGGGCCAGCCCCTGAATCTTGCTTTTTCCAATCTGACAATCTCTTCCTTTTAATTTCGCATTTAGGCCATTTGCACTTAATGCCATTGTTGATGTGGTTGGTTTGAGTCTGCCGCCATGCTTTTTGCCCCATTTATTCTTTGTTCTCTTTCTCTTTTTTTTAATCTGACTTCTTTTGGATTAATTGAGCATTTCTTATAATTGCATTGTGTCTCCTTTTTTGGCTTATTAGCTATACCTCCTTATTTTTTTTTGAGTTTTTTAGTGGTGCACATCTTTAACTTACAGTGGCCTGCCTTTCAGTAGTGGCCCAGCACACAGGTGGGACAGGAGCCTTCCCTGGCATACTTCTGTTTCCTCTCTCCCAGACTTTGTGTTGTTGTTGTCTTACATTTTACTGCTGTGTGTGTGTTTAATCCCACAATATGTTTTTCTATTTTTGTTTTAAACAGTTACTTATATTTTAAAGAGCTTTAAAGAAAGTAAGGAAGTAGTCTTTCCTGTTTAGCCACATATTTACCATCCCAGCATTCTTCGCTCCTTTGTGTAGATTCCAGTTTCCACCCGAGGAGATTTTCCTTCTGCCTGAAGGACCTGCTTTAACAGTTTCTGTAGGGCTGGTCTGCTGGAGATGAATTTTTTAAGCATTTGTATGTCTGAAAACACCTCTGTTTCACCTTTATTTTTGAAAAATATTTCATAAGATAGAAAATTTTTGGTTAGCACTTTTTTTTCTTCCACTGTCTTCCATCTTGCGTTGCTTCTCATGAGAAGTCTGCTGTTGTTAAGTTTGGAAAATTTTTGGCCATTACATCCTCCAGTTTTTCCCACCTCAAGTGTCTAATCTGCTGTCAGTCCCATCCTGCGTATTTTTCATCTTAAAGTTGAATTTGGATCTTTTTGTCTTCGCTGTCTTTCCTCGCCTTCTCGTGTATGTGGTGTCTGTGTGATAGCTTTTAGTGCCTCATTGCTAATTCTGTCATCTGTTTAATTGCTGAATCTGCTTCTGCGACTGATTTTTACCCTCCTTATAGGTCATATATTTCCTGCTCCTTTGATTGCCTGGTACTTTTGCCTGGTGAATTTTACATTTTTGAGTGCTGGGTTTTTGTATTCCTTTAAATATTTTGGTGCTTTGTTCTCATTTGCAGGTGAGTTACTTAGTAGGAAACATTGAGCCTTTCAAGGTTTGTTAGGCAAACCTGACAGCCTTTAGTCTTGGGATCATGTGCCTCATGGGTCTGATGCCCCAGGTGTGATAAGGTTTCTTCTCTCTGTTTGGAGTGGATGCTACTGGCAGCCCTTTGTGCTGTGGGAATTGTCCCTCTGCTCCTCCTGGAACATCTTTTCTGGCCTCAGGTGGTTCATTCCCTTCCATGTGCTGATCAGCTGAAGATGCCCTCAGAGGCCTCTAGCTCTCTGCGTGGAGCTCTGTCCTCTCCAGAACCTCCTGCTCCCTGACTTTTTCACCTCCTATCTTTAACGCAGGGGCACTACTGGCTTCTGTCTGGGATCCTCTTACTGAACACCGTGGCCTGGACACTCACCAGGCCGTGACCAGACCCGTTGTTGAGTGCACCTCACTTGTTAGATTGTTGTCCAATCTAAAACCCGTTGTCTCATATATTTTATCTGGTTTTTAAGCTCAGGTGAGATGGTAAATTCAGTTCCTCTTACTCCATCAAGGTCAGAAGCAGAAGTCCTCCGTTTGCATGTTTTAAAATATATGCCGTATACCTTACATACTCAGGAGGAGTTGGAGGGAGCTTCTTAGATGTATGCCTGGTACTTTCAATGTTGTGTATTCTACCCTCCTCTCACATAGCTCAGCTTAAAGGAAAGAGCTATTAGGTGGATCACACAGCTTGTGTGGTCATCCCGGTGGTGAGTGTACTGAATGTGTCAGTCTAAACAGTTCTGGCTCCTGCATTTCTTTTTTGGCATGGCCTCCTTTCCAGCATTCAATCTTTGAGAAGTTTGAGGGCGTCTGTTTCCATTTGGCTTGTGCACCTCTGACTTGGTTCCCCAGCCGCTGAGATCCTGAGTCTGAGAGGATGGCCTGCCGTGGAGTTCTCACTTCTCCCTGACAGACCCCAGGTCACTGGAGGGTGTGCCCACCTGTTCCATTATTCTGTGTTTATTTTATATTTTTATTTTTTGTTTTATACCAAATGTGTATATCTAGCTTATTTTTGTATTAACTTTTAAAGTCCTCTAAACACTGTCTCATTATTTCATTTAAAAATGGTTTTGTTATTGCAGTTTAAAGAGAAATAAGCAATCAGACGTTTGGGTTTTCACATGTAGTTAACTTCTTTGACCATTTTCATAGAGCCTGTGAAACCACCTAAATTCTTACTCTGTTTGGTTAAACTATTTTAAGAGGTGATGCTGAAGGTTATTATTCTGGAGACAGAAATCGCCATGCCTTTAAAGTAGATATTGTAAATTTTCAAAACAACCATGTAGATTTTGAATAGAGAAGGCTTAAAAGACTCTTAGAAATGTTTTTTCTCCATAAACAAGTGTCACCAGTAGAAACAACACATCACTATGTTGTGTGTTATCACCATTTTCAAAGGGTTTAGGACATTTCTTTCTAATCTTCAGGTTTGTGTAGACTGCTGCCTCTTAGCTCAGGATTCTTAGAATGTATTCATAAAACATGACATTCTCTTCTTTGTGCTTATTATAATTCTGTGTTGAGGAAATGACAGATACATGTGACATGGATACATTGTAACATCACTTGTTATAATTTGTGTCTTCCTAAGGAGGTTTCCTACTGTGTTAATCATTTATGGAAATACTGCTTAGAAGGAGATGGCTGAAATATGTTTTTAAAGGCTGAATTTTGGACCTTTCTACATTTTCTGTCTTTATCCTCAGAGCTGAGTGTTTCTGTGCGATGTTTCACAGGTCAAAGATGAAGAGCATCAGTGTTCCCTGGGGAATCTGAAGATCCCTCTCAGTCAGCTGCTCACCAGTGATGACATGACCATGAACCAGCGATTCCAACTCAGTAATTCAGGTCCAAACAGCACTCTGAAGATGAAGATCGCCCTCAGGGTACTGTAGTCTCCCACAGTAAATCTAGGAGTGGACAGGGGAGCAGGCTGCATTGGTGATCCTCAAGGGCACTTGCTGCTTCAGAGTGTGGTAGAGGGCACAGGACCCGGGTAGAGGTGATCGTAGTGCTGATTGCATGGCACAGGTGGACAGCGATCATGGTGACAGCCACAGGGCATAGGACATGTGTGGGTGGTGATCACAGTGACAGCCACAGGACATGAGTTGATAGTGATCACAGTGCTGGCCACAGGGCCAGGCGCAAACAAGAAGGAGCTTGTTTTGGGAGCATGGAAACTATTGCTGAATGTTGTGGGAGCTCAGGGGAGAAATGATTAAGGCTTAGACTCAAACATGCAACAGAAGTAGTATTTCCAGATTGCTTGAGCAGGCCCAGGATTATTCCTTATGCTTTCACATGAATCCAGCCAACTGTTGTTTTACCCTTTGTTCCAGAAGATATTGCTATCTGGATCAACAAAGTTTTGTGCTGAGGTTAAGTTTTCAAAGGTTACATCCCACAACTAGAAGGACCTGCAACTAAGATATACAACTGTGTACGGGGCGGGGGGTGGGGGGGAGGGAGTTGGGGAGATAAAGCAGAAAAAAAAAAAAAAGATTGGCAACAGTTGTTAGCCCAGGTGCCAATCTTTAAAAAAAAAAAATGTTCAAAGGTCATTCTGAAGAGAAAATATAATAAAACTACAAGATGGTAGAAATTACAGAAAGAAAGAATTTTGTTCAAAATAGACAATACTTCATTTGTAAGTACCTAAGGAAATGTTGAAAATAAAACGGGCAATCATACGGGAAAATGCTAAAACTCACTAATTTAAAAAATGCAAATTAAAATGAAGAACCAGGGGCCACCCCCGTGGCCAAGTGGTTAAGTTCGTGCGCTCTGCTTCGGCAGCCCAGGGTTTCACTGGTTTGGATCCTGGGTGCAGACATGGCACCGGTTATCAAGCCATGCTGAGGTGGCATCCCACATTGCACAACCAGAGGCACTCACAACCAGAATATACAACTATGCACTAGGGGGGTTTGGGGAGAAGAAGAAGAAGAAAAAAAAACAGAAGATTGGCAACAGATGTTAGCTCAGTTGTCAATCTTTTTAAAGATGTCAATCTTTAAAAAAAAAAAAAACTTTAAAAAATTAGAACAGGTGAGCCCTATTAGCCCAGTAGTTAAGTTCAGCGTGCTCTGCTCTGGCAGCCTGGGTTTGGTTCCCTAGTGCAGACCTACACCACTCATCTGTCAATGGCCATGCTATAGCAGCAGCTCACATACAAAAAGAGGAAGATTGGCAGCAGATGTTATCTCAGGGCGAATCTTCCTCAGCAATAAAAAAAGAGAAAAATTAGAACAAACCTAGTCTGTGGAGGGTGCAGTGGAAATGGTCTTCTTGAACCTGGTCATGGCCCTGAGTATCAGCCTTTCCTGAGAGAACTGCAGTGTCTTCAGGCTGTAAATCACAGAGCCCCTCGGACCAGGGACCCTTTCTCTGCAAATCTGACTTTTGGTAATAATGTAGGATGTGAGGAGGCCACGGACATAAAGAGGTTTGCTGTAACTTTATTTCGTAAAAGCAGGAAAAAACTTCAAGCCATCACAATAACTTCAGAGTGCAGGGGTTTATGGAGTATTGTGTGCATTAAAAGTAAATATTAACAGCCAGCAAAGTGAACTATTCGTGTGCTGTCACAAAGTGAAGGGCATGAGAGCTGCTCCCGCCTTGAAGCTCGGTGTTTGGGGTAACTCTGCTGGGCAGAGGTGTCCTCAGCCCCCATCCCTTCCCTGGGGTCGCTGTTGGAGGCCCCCCGTGTAGGAAAAGAGATTAGTCTCCTGTCCAGGGCATGCAACTCAGGCTCTTCCAGCAGTAGCATTGCCCCACGGCTGTGCAGCAATGTGTGCACGTGGAAGAGGCTGAGGATAAATACAGGGAAACATTTGCATCATGAGAGTGTGATTTTGATGACTTAAAGTTCCCTTTTTCTAAACTCTCTGTAATGTGGTATTACTTTAATAATAGAATAGCTGAACTGATAGACTAGATTGTTTTTAATACTTTGTGCCAAGTTTTAAAGGAACACTTGCAAATGAAAAGCTGTTCATGTATCAGGCTGTTACCACTGTGTTTATTTCCACCTCCAGGTGCTGCACCTTGAAAAGCAAGAGCGGTCTCCAGACCACCAACACTCAGCCCAAGTAAAGCGACCCTCTGTTTCCAAAGAAGGGAGAAAAGTATCTGTCAGATCTCAGATGTCTGCGTCACCAGGCGCTGGCGACAGCAGCACGGCCCCATCCACACCAGTCATTGGGGGCAGTGATAAGCCTGGCGTGGAAGAGAGAGCCCAGCCCGCAGAGGCCAGCCCTCTGGGGCTGCGAGACCTGGGCAGGAGCTCCTCCAGCCTCCACGCTGGCCCCACCTGCTCCCCCAGCCACATCTCTGTCAAGGAGCCCACCCCAAGCATAGCCTCAGACATATCACTGCCCATCGCCACACAGGAGCTCCGGCAGAGGCTGCGGCAGCTTGAAAAGTAACTAGACGCTCACTTTGCTCTTGTTGAATCCAAGCGCACGCCTCACGTGCTGTGGCGAGGGCACGCTGTCTCAGCTGAAGGAACTTCAGGGGACGTTGCCCTGTCACTCACTGAGTCTCACTTGCACAGTAAAGCCTACCATTTTCTAGGGCCTAATATTTGGCTCATTTAGAGACAGCAGTGGGGTGACAGGTTGACAGCTACGAGAGGCTCTGCAGCTCCGTGTGCCTGTCCTCAGACCAGCAGGCAGAGGCTGGAGCTGACTGTGGAACCTTCATATGGGGGTTGGCATCTGTTTGTTGTATAAGAACAGGTCCTGTTCTTTCATGTTGGGTCAACACCCCATTACTACTATCAAGTTGCTTTGCTCTGTCTCTGAATGTTTGTGTTGATTTCTAATTTAAGTCCCATGATTTATAGATGTATTTATGGTTTCTTTAGATAAGGAGGAAAAAACAGTCTGAGCTATCACAAGTTTCAGATGTTAACCTTTTCCTCTCAGTGGAAGGGGTAGAGTTTCCCTTTGAAACAGTTCTTCCTGTTTGTCGTTCTGAGAGGCGTGTTAAGTAATAAGAAGTGGAGGCAGAAGTGAAACATGTGGTCCTGATGGTTAGAGGGACTCCCTTGGCACTTCTCTCCTTTGCACTTTCTCATGTCCCCTATTTTGGAAAAAAGAAATCAGTCCCTCCCTCTTGTCTCGAAGGAAATAGAATTTTAAAGCAGAAACCGGTTCTTCTCAGGAGTTAAATTTGGGGAGTAGCCAAGATGACCATAGGGACACTGAGCCAGAGCAGCCGTTGGTTGTCTTGGGAGTCTGTGCTCAACTTGAGAAAGAAATGGAAGCAGGGCCGTTGCAGTCTCATGAGATGACCATCAGTCAGAAATAAAGCCAGCAACATCTGTGGGGCTGTGAGAAAGGATACACAGGTTTGCGTAATTACAGGCTACGCCTTGCTTCGCAAAGACCGCAGAATTGATGTTTCTAAGTAGGAGACCGCTATGTCTCATTTTTCCTTGGGGCCTAACTGAAAAAGCTGTCAGTTTTTGATAATTAAATTTTATTAACCCTCAACCGAAGTATGAATTAAACTGGTTGATTTACACTCAGAAATTCAGATTAAGTTCAAGTTCACGGGTAATTTGATTCCTTCTTATCTGAATGAACATGATCTTACCCAGTAGTTGTACCAGTGACTCAGGCCCTACGTGAGGTCAGAGCAGAGCTGTAATTTCCCTCTTTGTTTCGCCAGTGGGGCAACACTGGGGCAGTCTCCCCTGGGGCAGATCCAGCTGACCATCCGGCACAGCTCGCAGAGAAACAAGCTCGTGGTGGTTGTGCACTCCTGCAGGTGAGCTGGCGCCCAGGGCCTTGGTGTAGACGTGGGATAGGGCAAGGAACCACTTAGTTGTAGTTTCCCCAAACAGATGAGTTTGTTCCATTTGAAGAACAAAGCACTCAGAGTGTGCTATAGTTAGACAGTGATCCAAGTATTCAGTTCTTATTCTTTTTTTGTTCTTAACGTCGTTTCATAAACATTTTCTACTCGTAACCATTTTGATTGCTTTGTAATACTCCCTTGAACTGCCGTACTGTAGTTTATATAACATTCCCTATAGTTGGATGTTTGACATATCTATGTTATGTGTAGCACAATAATGAACATAGTTTTCTTTTCTTGAAGTGTCTTTTTGGCATTAAATGTCCAGGAGTAGGCTTGTATCAATTCAAAGGATCGAAAAAAGTTTCTGGGACCCTGATAGATATTTCCAGGCTTTCAAGAAAGAGCCTCCCAGTTGACAGCGGCACCCAGGGGTACGGGTGTACGATCAGGAACGATTTATTTTAACTTGTGCAGGGTACTACTTTAGTAAGTGTCATGTGGGACGACAGTGTTGCTTTAATTTGTATTTGATTAATGGTGATGGTATGAAGCTGACTAATTTCCTTTTATGTGACTTGTCTGTGTTGGTAGTAGTTGTGATATAAGTATTTGGATCTTATAAAAAGCTGTTGGAAACATAGGAAAATAACATTAGCGACATTTAGAAATATGATTATATAAACGTAGAGTTCAATTCAATACATACTTATTGAGCACCTTATATGTTCTTGCTGCTGAGATAATTCCTATGGGAGATGCAGGAACAGAAGACCGTTTTAGAGAACTCCAACTAAACAGTCCCGTAACTCAGTTTTCAGGTTGATCAATAAGTGAATAAATTGAAGTGGTTGCACATAACTAAATCCTAAACTGTGTTTGGTTCAGACCAGTTGTCCTAGGAAAAGAGCAACAGGCACATGAAGGAGGTGGGCCCTTGTCTGTGTAGGGTTTAAGTGGACAAGGACAGAGAGTGGGGTCAGCAGCCTGAGCAGGCACCAGAGAGGGCCGGGTGCCACTCAGGGGTCCTGTGGACAGTGGCTATGTGGCCTCCCTGGGGTCTCCTGGGAGGCCACTTTGTTTGGCTGAAAGGCTGACCATGTTACCTCACTGTGGAAAGAGGAAGCAGTAGTTTCTATGCTGGACACAGGGCAAGGGGTCACAAGACTCCCCAAACTCTGGGCTCAAAAATTGGAGACACGGGGCCGGCCCAGTGGTGCGGTGGATAAGTTCACATGTTCCGCTTCAGCGGCCTGGGGTTTGCCAGTTTGGATCCTGGGCGCAGACCTACATAGAGCTTATCAAGCCATGCTGTGGTAGGCATCCCATATACAAAATAGAGGAAGGTGGGCACAGACGTTAGCTCAGGGCCAATCTTCCTCAGCAAAAAGAGGAGGCTTGGTGGCAGATGTTAGCTCAGGGTAATCTTCCTCAGAAAAAAAAAATGGAGGCAAAATAACCTTAGGGAACGCTGCTGAGAGGTTTGAAAGAGGCCAGCAGGGGAGCATGGGGTGAAGACAGAAGCATGCTGCACTCTTGTGCTCCTCAGCTTTAGATAAACATGAAATCAAAATAGTAGATTCAAATATGATGTTGTCCTTTTCCAAGATTCTAATACCTAGTGTTCTCTGGTTTGTGTCATAAGAAACCTCATTGCCTTCTCTGAAGATGGCTCTGACCCATATGTCCGCATGTATTTGTTACCAGACAAGAGGAGGTCAGGAAGGAGAAAAACACACGTATCAAAGAAAACACTGAACCCGGTGTTTGATCAGAGGTATGGTGTGTACTCAGCTGGGGGTAGACTGTTTGGGTTAACAAATAAGGAAGGCCTGATCAGTACCTTTCACGACTAAAGCATTTAAGCCAACACACTGTTGAGAGGTGTAAGTGAAAACCCTCCTCAAAATTAGTAGATGTGGACTTGTTAAACAAATAAGTATTTTGAACTTCATGTAGAAGTGCTAAACATCATAAATTCAAGTTGTAAACACTGTGGACAGGGAGACTACTGATTAAATAAAGAGCAAATGATTGATGACCGGAAAGAACTTTCATTCATAGGGGCTCTATTGATTTTTACTGAGTTATAAATTAAATCTGAGAATTTTAAAATAACAATAAACCTATAACATTTTAAAATAGAATATTCTCGTGAAAAACAGCTAGTTTCCAAACCAATAAAATAATTAGTGGGAAATGGCAGTATTTTAATTTTTGTGAATCTGCTTAGTAGTCTGGCTTAATAGAGGCTTATGTTTGCTCTGCAGTCACTCTAGTGTGGTGACCTGGGGAGGCTCTTGGGGACCCTGGGCTGCTTCAGGCCAACTTACAGAGCCTCAATCTGTGCAAATTTCGTGTCTTATGTTATAGTCCTCTGTAGCTAAAAAGAACACCAGCATTTGGGAAATGGTCAAGTTGAATGGTAGCAATATCTGTGAATTTAGTTTACATTCCATCTTTAAAGATGCTACTCCTTTATCGCATTCTCACACCAGTAACTTTACTTGAACCAAGGTCAGAAACCGACAGACATCTACTAAATCCTGGTGTGGGCACGTTTCATCTGACAGAGTGTTCATAGCTGCAGCACTTAAGAATTGGAAGCTCCACGTACGAGTTTGGGTTTCTCACTGCTGTAGCTCCGTGGGAAGGCCAGCCGTGTTCCAGCCATGTCCCTATGTGGCCGCAGGCCCTCAGTCCTCTGGGTTGCCAGAGACCCTGATGCACTCTAGCCACACACCAGCCAGCTTCTGGGACTTGGTTCCCCAGAGGCATTTCAGTTGCTGGCATGTGACTTAGGGCATTGAAAAGCATGTGGCAGACCTTTGCCCTTCTGTGAAGTTGTATTACATAATACCTTTTTTCAGTTCACTCACCCAGGGTTTGAAATTACTCTCCTTTAGTCCTTAGGCCTGTGTGAGTGAACTGTCATGTCAGATGTTACCACCACAGTCCATGTTTTAACTACCATAAAGAGTTAGGTGTTTATGTTCAAAAGAACACCCCTCCCACACGTGAGGGAGCCACAGGTATTAGGGCCTTCCACATAGGATCGAGAACCTTCTCTTATGTTTGGAAAGTAATGAAAAAAAACTTCGTTTTTGAGTCTTCATGAAATGCCAGATCCAAACATCTAACAGAACTCAATTTTACAATATTTATTTTACAATAAATTTAGAAAAAATTTTACAAAAAAATTACAGTATTTTACAATAAATAACAAACATAACATTTGGAATGGCCTTAAAAACAGAAATGCCATTTTTTAGTTATAATAAAATACAGCAAAATTATGGAGAAATTTAAGGAAGGTCGTCTTTTTCCATTTCAGCTTTGATTTCAGCGTTTCACTACCGGAAGTGCAGAGGAGAACGCTGGACGTAGCAGTGAAGAACAGTGGCGGCTTCCTGTCCAAAGACAAAGGGCTTCTTGGCAAAGTAAGTTTGGAAAAAATCCTTCATCAGTTACTACACTTTGTAAAAATTAAACACTTACCCAAAGTGTATTTTTTAGACCATACTTATATAAGTGGAAAGGGGTGAACTTACTCCCTCATTAATGCTCATTTCTAAAATAGTGGACTGTGAAAGATGTGTATCAACTAAGACATCACTACATTTTAAAGATACTTTAAGGTATTTTTGTTGTTTTACATATTCATATTATTGGCACATTAGTCACACTAATTTCCTGGACTTATACTTGAAGAAAAGGTTATTTTTAAATTTTTTTTCAAGTATCACATTGAAAGAAAACACAAAGGAAGATATTCTCCTACAATTCTGTCTCCTCAACTCATCAGCTGTTCTTTTTCTGACAAATCATTGGCTTCATTTCTCTCAATTCCTTCTAGTCTTTGTCCATATTCACATTTAACTCTTGCCTTAGATTATATGTGCTTTAATTATATGCTTAGAGGTTAAGTTAGGGAAGAGGAGTTTTGAATTGTAGATGCCATTAACAGAAAATCCACGTCAGCTATGCTGCCATTAAAGGCACATGAGCCAATATCTCTATAAATTATCTCCACTGATACTTCCTAGCAACTTAATTTTAAGGCTGTTGGATACAGGAAGGACCTCTTGGCTATCATCAACCATATAGCTCATAGGATTGTAGGTTAAGAAAATATTGAAAAACGAGAGACTCAAAATAAAGGAAAGTTCTGTGTTGCCAGATGAAGACAGAGGAAGATTGGAGAGATTGAAGAAGTGGTGAAAAGTCTAAAAGGAATTCTGTCAGCCCACTTTTACAAACTTTTAACCCACAGGTATTGGTTGGTCTGGCGTCTGAAGAGCTCGCCAAAGGCTGGACCCAGTGGTGAGTGTCCCTACCACAGACAGACAAACCAATAGACAGAGAACCCTGTATGTTTATCTGATGACACTATCCACAGTTGACCACATGTCTGTTGTCATCATCCTTTGCTCTCAGGTACGACCTCACGGAAGATGGGACGAGACCACAGGTGGTGACGTAGGCCACTCTGGCGTGAGGAGCCCTCCTTGGTGTGTCTGCCCCACCCCACGTGCTCGGAATGCACCCTCCCACAGACATACTGATACTATTTTTATAATGTCATCTATTTAGTTATACCTACCTTAATAGTTTTATAAAACTTGTTGACATTTTAGGCATATTTGGCCAATATTATTGTTAATTTTGTATGTTTAATCTCCTCTAGTATTTCACCAGTTATTTAGAATACAGTAGGATAGTAGTTGATTACTGTCTGATGTAAAGCTATGTGAGTTGTATCTACTGGGAAGTGGATATATGTATATGCTTTACTATTGCCTTGTTTTGTATATCACTGAGGTACACTATGCCATGTAAATAGACTCTATTTTTTATAATATCTACATGCTGGTTTGAATTCAGAAGAAAATGAATCAAGGAAATATATATATTTTTTCTTCTAAAACTTATTAAATTCTTATGACAAATAATCATTTTTGTCTTTGCAGGAAAAAGTTCTCAGTGACCTATTTTGTGGTGTTTCTTTTTAAAAAGAAAAGCTGAAAGATTATTACCTATTAGTGTATTTCTGCCCATTCTGGATAATGAAAGTATTCATAATATTAACACTTTCATAAATATCAAGATGTATTGTTGAGAAGTCAGTTGAAGAACTTATAAGGAAAAATATTGTATAACTGAGTAATTTAAAATATTAAGAGAATTGTCATGGTTCATAAATCATAGTGTTCTAATCTGAAATTCCTTACATAAAATGAAATGTCTTAAGTTTATTTTTAATTGCTTGTTATAACTTACTTATGAGGTAGTACACAGATACACATCATACTTTTTAAAAAAGATAATACAGACAGACTTTCAATGTTAGCAGGTAGGCTGTTGTGAAATAGTTGGTGGTGAGCTTTGTTAATTTTCGGTGTTTTCCCAGCCTGTAAAGAAAGACAAGCTCACATTGTCACCAAAAAGATCAGGGTAAGCAGATAGGAAATGGTGTTAAAAACCAAATCGTTGGTCAGTATGACATCATGCAGAGAACAGATCACCCTGATAGCTCTTTCATTTGTCCGTCAGTGTGACATCATACAGAGGACAGGTCACCCTGAGCTGGCACTTGGTTTCACTCTGCTCTTATGCACAGACCACCACCAGTTCCATAGGGTTCGGCCCAGCGGCCAGCACAGTAGCTGTTGGTTGTAAATAACCATTTCCTGGGTTTCCTCACTTATGCCATGACTGACCTCAGTGTTGGGATATTGTTATACTATTTTTATTTTGGAATATGTTTTTCTTTTTAGGTTGTTAAAAGCATGTTTTATTTACTTAAGAGTTCCAGACCTCTTGGGAGGTGAGGCTCTATGGCAGTGTCATAGCTGTGCACGCCTATCAACAACGTATGCACATATGCAGAAAGAGTTTGAAATATTTTAAGCTGTATGATGCAAATGACTTCCTTAGCCATAAGAGCATCTAAAATCATGTATACATTATTGAGGAAATACAGCTTTGTGCTTGAAATTGGAGATCTCACCGTAAATCATTTCCTGGACTTCGGGACTGCTCGCGTGACCAAACGTACCAAAGTGCCTCTAGGGGACGCTGGTGGTTATTTCTGCACACTCCTCCTTCCAGCAGATTTCAGTTTCCTCTTAATTTACACCTCAAACCCTGAGTTTGTTTATAGCGGTGTCTATAGCTCCACAACACATTTCACGTGCTCATAACGACCAGTATAATCTCACTGTTTCCTGTTTAATGAAACTTCACTCCAAAGCGTCATTGTAAATCGCTTCCTATGTTCATGTACAGGGGAAGTTTATGAATATGCTGATACACACATCAACATATACCCACACGGAACATTTACTGTGGTATTGTAGTAGACAGGTTGCCTGCCTGCAGTATTAGATTTATTGAGAATTTTTTTTTTTCCCCTGAGGAAGATTAGCCCTGAGCTAACATCTGTGCCAGTCTTCCTCCACTTTATATGTGGGTCACCGTCACAGCATGGCTGACAAGTGGTGAGGGCTGTGCCCAGGATCCCAACCCATGGGCCTGGGCCAACAAAGCAGAGCGCGCTGAACTTAACCACTATGCCACGGGGCTGGCCTTAAGGACTTTTTTTGTTTTTTTAAAGATTGGCACCTGAGCTAACATCTGTTGCCAGTCTTCTTTTTTTTTTCCCTTCTTCTTCTTCTCCCCAAAGTCCCCCAGTACATAGTTGTATATTCCAGTTGTGAGTGCCTCTAGTTGTGCCATGTGGGACGCCACCTCAGCATGGCCTGATGAGCAGTGCCATGTCCATGCCCAGGATCCAAACCGGCGAAACCCTGGGCCACTGAAGAGGAGCACATGAACTTAACTACTTGGCCATGGGGCCGGCCCCAAGGATTTTTTTTTAAATTAGATCTGTTGAAGGGCTTTTGGCTCTTTGTTGAAATTTAGCATACCAAGAATTTTTACTGACATCCTATACTTTTGGATTTTGCAACCATGTGCTTCACCTATTCAATGTGGATTTTACTTGATGGAATGCTTTATTTAAACACCTAGGCAAAATAAGTACAGTGAAAGATACAAAGCCCAAATAAAGCCAGTTAGCAGCATGATGCCCTGCCCTCTGATGTGGTGATGGTGGGGGCTGGAGGCAGAGACCCACCTGCAGGTTCCAAGCCCCTAGCAGCCAGCTCCATTCTCTTTAAAAGAAAGGACAGGGCTGATTCTAAGGGCACCAAACACCTCCCAGATGTGATTCTGTCTCCTGTGGCAAGATAAGTGCTCAAAGGGAAGCTCTCGAGTGCTGTGGTAAGGGCCAGGCTCTGCACTCCAGGGTCCTGCGGTGGAGAACACTCTGAGTTCTCAACCTGTTCTTTTCTGGTTCTTAATAACAGGTTCATCTAGAAAAAGGGAACTGTAACTTTTCTACACACCAATGAGCCAAACCAGTGGAGGGAAGATTAACTTAAATGAATTCGAATTCTGTTAGTTTGTTCGTGTGGGTTGCTTATCCTGTGCCTTAAAGTACAGAAATATGAAGGCGTTGTTTTCAAGTTTCAGATGAATCAAAAGAAGCCTCGTACTAGATTTACCACAGTTTGTGTTCTGTACTGTGAGAATTCCTTTTACGGATGTTCTTCATGAAGAGGTCGACCCTTGTTCAAGAACCTAAGCCAAATGCAAGTCCGTGTGCTCCTTTGTACTGCGGTTGCTCCTTCAGCCCCAGCTCCAGCCCGATCACCCCTGCAGACGGAAGCAGCAGCGGGTGTTTTTCATTATTACAGAATGTCCTTTCTGCTCAGCTAATTTTACATGACAATGCATGTATTTATTCAATAAAACTTTTATGTTAGCTCACTTGCGATTTGTTTTTCCTTTGTGTTTTGAAATGAAATTTTTATAGAACCAGATAATTTGAACAGTAGATATATTGTACTATTTATACGTGCTATTTGTGAATCCTTTCATTTTCAAAAGAACCACATCAGATCATTGACATTCCTCCTCTTATTTCCATCTTTGTTTGACTCTCCTCTGCCTACCTTAGACTCTGGGTTTTGAAAACTGCTCTTCTGAAAGGTAATCATGAGGAGAGAATATAGTCTTTATATATGCTTTACAACCAGAACCCTGAGAAGCAGTGAAACAGAGGCTGGTTTGAACAGATGGAGAGGAAATGCCGGAGGTCTTCACCACTGTCCACACCCACTCCTGACGACTGGGATTGACCGAGGGCCTCCTGCTCTGGGTCCCTCCATTCAGCATGGTTGACCTCTTTTCTCGCTCTCCAACGCCTTGCTCTCTGGGTTTCCCTTCCACATTGCCGGCCATTGATCAAGCTCTTTTACTGTCTTCTCCTCTAACCGGACTCTGAATATTAGAGTAACACAGGTTTTGGTTCTGGTCCCTTTTTTAATTTGTACTCTGTATTCTGCTTAATTCCATGGGTATTCCGTGCTTTCCAAATTTATATCTCCAGTGCAGACTTTGCTGCTGAGCGCAAGATTGTTTATGCAGCTGCTGCTCATTATGCCTCTGCACGTGGAGGTCTCGCAGTGTTCCTGTCTGTCTAGGTGCTTGACCTCGAGGCCTGGACCCTCCTGACACTCCCTCTGCATCTCTTCCCATGTGCAGATGCCAAGTCCTTTAGTTCTTCTGAGGATGTACCCACTGTGACTGCTGTGCCTGCCTGTAAGCTCCCAACATTCGGGCCTCAGCCCCTCTTTCCCCTGCTGCATTCTCCACACAACAGCCAAAGGAATCTTTCAAAACACAAATCTGACTCATCAGTCTACTGCTTTCCATTGCCCTTAAAATAAGACCGAGAGCTTAACATATCTCTGAGGCCCTGACAACTTCCCAGCTGTATTTCCTCCTCCTGCACCCCTCACCTATGATACTTCTCAGTTCCTCAGACGTCCCCCTCCTTCCCATCTCACTGCCTCCAGCTTGCTTTTTGCCTGACACTGGCCCAGCTGACTTCCACCCGCCTTGACTCCTCAGCGTAAAGTGTATTTGCCAGGCGTCCTGACCGACGCGCTCCCGTCAGACGCGGTCTCCCTGTCATCAGCTCTCTTAGTGCCTGTTACCTTCCATCACCACACTGAACATGTTGCAGTTTGGCTTTATTTAAAGCCATTTCCCACCTGGACTGTAAGATCCCAAGGGCAGAGATGATGTGGATGTTATTTAAATCTTTTTCCGATGGCTTATCACTTTTCCTGGCACGTAGTTGGTGAACAAATATCTATTGAATGAATGATGTATATATAAAGTTTGGCAGACCCTAAGTAACAATTTATTTTAACAAGTTTCTGTTTAAAGATGGACAGACATGCTCCGCTCCGGCAGCCCGGGTTTGGTTCCTGTGGGTGGACCTACCCACTTGTCTGTCAGTGGCCATGGTGTGGCAGTGGCTCACATACAAAAAGAGGAAGATTGGCAACAGATGTTAGCTCAGGCAAATTTTCCTCAGGAAAAAAAAAAAATACTATTTAGATAAAAAGCCAACAGTGTAATTATCTGAGAAACAATTGAGGTGTAAAAATAGGAGATGAGCCAGGAAGTCTGCCTTTAGCGTTATTCTGGAAATCCTGGGCAATACAATATGAAAAGAAAAAGATTAGAAATTTTATATCAAGAAAAAATCAGGGGCCGGCCCAGTGGCACATGCCTTGCTGTGGTAGGCGTCCCACATATAAAGTGGAAGAAGATGGGCACGGATGTTAGCTCAGGGCCAGTCTTCCTCAGCGAAAAGAGGAGGATTGGCAGCAGTTGGCTCAGGGCTAGTCTTCCTAAAAACAAAAGAAAAAAGTTTCAAATATGAGGTCATCTACCTGAAAAATAAAATAATCTGAAGACTTTTGAATTTAACATGTTTAATAGGGGAAAATCATAAAAACATACAAATCTCTGTGTCTTATACACTATTGTTAATAGCTATTAGAAAATGGGCTAGCCTGGTGGCATAGTGGTTAACTTTGCACACTCTGTTTCAGAGGCCTGGGGTTCGCCGGTTCAGATCCTGGACGCAGACCTACATACCACTCATTAAGCCATGCTGTGGCAGTATCCCACATGGAAAATAGAGGAAGACTGGCATGGATGTTAGCTCAGGGACAATCTTCCTCACGAAAAAGAAAAAAAATACAGTGGAAAAAACCGATACAGCAGCCTTGGAACCACAATAGCAATGAAAACCTAAAGCCAAACAAGGGAGGGGCAGAATAGGTTTAGAGCTCCCCGAAAGCCCCATCCCCAGAAAACTCAGTATTTGACCTGTCTGGCTCCTGGGAAAACCGTATCACCAGGGTGTTTATCAAAAGAATTTGTGGCAATTGTTTACCATTGCAGCTGCCTGGAGCAGTGATACCAGTTGGGATAAACAAGAGGCCAGTGAAAAAATTTTAAAGGGAAATCTGGAAAATGAGGTGTTCATAGGAGGCTTTGAAAAACTCTGGTGTTCCTGGGGCTCTAGAAAGATGTGTGCATGTGCAGGGCTGTGTGCGTGCCCAGGAAGGGCCGGTAAGAGTCCTAATCTGCCACCTCTGGTTGGGGTTGAGATTCTGTGCCAGCAGGAAGTGAAGGCTGAGGCAGAGTCGTGAGCTGCCTGCCAGAATGTTGAAGACGTACCCTAACACACACACAGGCCCTCAGCAAAGACTGGGAGACTAGTTCAAAGTATTTAAAGAAATTTCTGTCCAATCGTTAGCTGACCCAAATCAGCTAACTGAGCAGAGGCTAGAGGCAACACATGACAAAGAATAAAGCTTTTAGAAAATCAATGCAAGAAAGTTACTAAATAAAAAAATTAAGAGGGAGAGATTTTATTTACATTGTTGCCATGCTATATTATTTTAAATGTCTAGTTTTAAACAACAACAACAAACATGAAACAGTAAAGTAGGGACTATACCCAGGGGGGGAAAGAGTCAGTAGAAAGTGTCCCTGAGGAAGCCCAGATGTTGGACACAGTGGACAAAAACCTCAAATCAGCTATTATGAGTATGTTCAAAGAAATAAAGGAAACCGTCTAAAGAATTTGAAGAAAGTATGAAAATGATGTCTCACCAAAATAGAGAATATCAATGAAGAGATAGAAAATTTTTTTCTAAATAGAAATTCTTGAGTTTAAAATAACAGTAAGTGAAATACAAAATTCACTAAAGGAGTTCAACAGTAGATCTGAGCTGACAGAAGAAAGAATCAGCAAACTTGGAGATAGGTCAACTGAGATGATCTCATCTGACGAACAGAAAGAAGAAGGAAGTAAGGGAAACAAGCAGGGTACTGACGTACACGTAATGGGAGTCCCAGAGGTGGGGAGGGAGAGCAGGGCCAGAAAGAGAATTTAAGGAAGCAACGGGCGGACATGCCCAGGTTGGATGGAAACCTGGCTCATTAACGAAGCTCAGCAGCCCGCCCTGATGGCCTAGTGGCTGAGGTTCGGCACGCTCACCACTTGGTGGCCAGGATTTGGTTCCCGGTCACAGAACCACACCACTCATCTGTCCGTAGCCACGCTTTGGCAGCAGCTCACATAGAAAAACTAGAGGGACTTAGAACTAGAATACACAACTATGTACTGGGGCTTTGGGGAGGAAAAAAAAAGGGGGAAGATGCAACAGATGCTAGCTCAGGGCCAATCTTTCCCAGCAAAAAAAAAAAAAAAAAAAGCTCAACAAACTCCAGGTAAGATAAACTTACAGAGATCCACTCCTAGGCACATCGCAGTCAAACTTGAAAATCAAAGACAAAGAGAGTCTTAATGGCAGCAAAGACAGACCTGTCTCTCACAAGGACTCTTCCAGAAGATACCGCTGTCTCTCATCTGAAACCACAGTGGCCGGTGCAGGGGGAGGACAGATTCAGAGTGCTGAGAGAAAGGCCACCACGGAAGAGTCCTGTCTCCAACAAAACTGCCCTTCAAAATGAGGAGAAAGAAAAGTTGGTTTTTTAATTGTTTATTTTCACCGGCCCATGTGCCCTATAAGAAACTGTAAAGGGATGAATGTCACTTTTTGTCTTTGTGTGCATTTATTATGATGGCTGCATGACTTCAGAGATCTCCTTGGGTAGTGCCTACCACTTCTGCTTGTACTATCTTTTGAGCCTGGGAAGCAGTGCGGCCCAGTGGGTGAGAGCGTGGCTCCGAGTTAGACGGCCTGCATTCGAACCCCATTCCTGGCCCCGTGTGACTGGAGCAAACCTGCAGCACCCCATCTGTACAGTAGGAGTAGCCATAGTATTTGTCTACGAGGTGGTATGAAAGATACAGTGACACAATGCCTGTGAAGTATTTGGGACAGCACTGGCACACACGGGTGGTGGTTAGCTATTGTGTGGCCCGGTCTCATTATTCTGCTTCAGACCAGAATGTGGCTACCTCTGTTCCTCGCCACCAGCACAGGGCCGCCATGCAGGGTTGCACTTTCCTCTACACTCAAATTGCCAAGACACGGACCTCCACCACTTCATTGTTGCAGATGCCCCCCAACCCAGCTATTCCAAGTTTCTGGCATGTTGCCACTCACCTGTCCAAGAACAAGAGCCTCGACCCACACACACCTCGGCCGTGGCATCTGCTGGCCGTGACCACCTGTGGTCGTGAGTCTGATGGGCCTTCCTCTGGGGGTCACTTCCACGGGGCTCCACCTGGCCTTGTTGAGGGGATGTACCCTTCTTTCTTCTCCTCAGTACAAAGAAAGAACAGTTTTGTTATTATCACTTTTATTCATTGTGGTGTAAAACACATAGAAAAATGTGCACAAACCCTAACTGTTCCACCTTAAATTTTTACAAACTGAGCACCCCTGTGTGACCAGCACTGTGATGAAGAACAGCATCCTGGGTCCCTTGCTATGCCCCCTTCAGTATGACTGCACCCCACGGGGCCACTCCTATCCCAACGGCCGCCCTACAGATTGGCTGGTCAGATTCTGAGCTCTGTGTGAATGGAGTCATATGGCAGGTGTTCATTTGTGTCTGGCCTTTTATTCCACATGTGTTTGTGAGAGACAACAGGACGTCTTTTACGGTGATTTGGTGAAGACTGGGGATGAGACAAGCACACCACAGAGAGAACTGACACGGTCAGCCTGGGGCTTCGCATGCAGCCTTCTCCATGCGGCCAGTTCACACACCTTTCAACAAATGCATCCAGCACCCTCCTCCTGAGATCCGGGCCTGCGTGAGGGAGGGACTTCTAGGTCCAAAGAGACACCCGCCCCAGTTCCCGGACTCTCTTCCCCAGAGGGGAACTCTGATTGACCCCGGGACACTAGACCTCCCTGGAGGGAGCTCTCCACTAGCACCTGGCACACATGCCTGGGCTGCACAGCTCACAGAGCAGGTAGCACGTTTTCCCAAGGCTGGCTCATCTGTTCTAAATATCTCCGTGTGAGGACACTGCAGACCAGGCCGGGTTACACCACAGCAATTCCAGCACAGGTTTCGCTCCAATGGGATCAAGGGCCATACCTCGCTGGGACCAGACCGCAGGCTGGTCTCCATTGCCAGTCTTGTGAGGACAATCACACACATGACACACAACACACTTTCCTGGAATCTAAACCTGACTGGATCAAATTGTGGAGGCCAGGCCTCTCGTGTTTTGGATCACTTCACTGCCTCGACCTGCCAATGCGAGATCCATCTCCATAACAAAAGGCAGAGCTATGTATGGCAGTTTTCTCATTTAAAAATAAGCTAAAGATGCAGACTGCTGTTCCCTGGTTAACTTCACCTCAATGTGATAGAGACTTGGTTTCTCTTTCTTGAATTCCCTTTTCCATTTCTTACAAATACTTAATACCAAATAACCTCTTTGTTTTGCCCAAGACTCCCTTTTACTTGTCCGCAGTTTTGCAAGCAGCTTCAACTCTCACTTGAGAGGCCAAACTTTTTCTTTATAAACATTTCAGCATAACTTAAACAAAACATAACACCAGAAGCTTCTTGGATCATATTTATGCAACAGTTCTTCCAAAATCTTGCCCAGAGATGGTGCCACAAAAGTGTCCATCACACCCCACCAAATGTGTGAATGCCCTAAACACAAGAACTGGGCCTGGCAAAGTAGTTCTCAGGGCAGAACAGCTGGTCAAGTCCATTCGTTCTTCCTGGTCAAGTGTAGGAAATAGCTTTTGAGAATTTTTTGCTAGACACTCATACATTCCCTTTCTTTGAAAATGTAAACCTATGAAGCATCCATCGACTTTCTCAAAATATAAAATAAAAGACCAAACACTGATAATACTCTCCCTCCTTTCAGTAATTTTTCAATCGCATACCCATTCTGCATACAAGGCAGTATGCAGGGCATGAGGGAGCAGCTCCTGTCATCATGGACCAATTGTGTATGCGTGCATGTGTGTGCACTAGTGTGTGTGCAGGCACGTGTGCATGAGTGTGTGCATGTGTACACTGTGCATGCACACTTGAGTGGGCACGCATATATGTGTGTGTTCTGTCTGCACTGTGTGAGTGCACATGTATATGCTTGTGTGTTGCGTTACATGTGCGTGTGTGGATGCCTGCGAGTGTTCATGTATATGTGCTGTGTACACACAAGCATGTGTGCATGTGCATGTTGTGTGCACACGTGCGAGTGTGTATCTATATGTGTGTACACACGCTTGGGAGTCTGCATGTGTGTATGTGTTTAGCTCTTCCAAGACCATCTTCTCAAACTCAGGATCTGAGCCTGGGTCCCCCTGAAAGCAGAGCCTGAGGCAAGGCTTCTAAGCATGTGATTTATTTGATAATGAGGTCCTGTGATGTAAGTCTTTTCTCTTTTGTTCTATTCCCTGAAACAATTCGTATAAGATAGTGATCATCTGTTTCTTGAAAATCTGGTGAAACTTGCCTATAAAATTTTTGGAGCCTAATGCCTTTTCAGAATGGAGATTTTGATACCCATTCATTAAAAAATTTTGTATTAGTTTGTTTTCAATTCTTATCAAGTCCATTTTGAATATTATCCATTTTCTGCTTTCAAATTTATTGGAAAAATATTTCTTATGAATTTACTATCTCTGTTACATTTGTAGTTGCATCTCCTTTTAATTTCCAAATATAGTTTATTTGTACCTTCTGCTTCTTCTTGATTAGACTAACCAGAAGTCTATTTATTTTATTAGTTTTGTGAAGACCTTGCTTTTTATTTTACTATGTCAACTGTTTCTTGTTTTGTTTTGTATTAAACTTTGCTCTTGCCTTCCCTTTTATTTTGGGTCACTAAAATGCTCTTGTTGTTCTTCTAGCTTCTTGAGTTGAACATCAAACTTATTTTAAAGCTTTCTTTTAAAAAAATTAAATTTACTTAAGGCTACAAATCTCACCTTGCTTTCACCCACTTTAGTTTCACGTCCCAAGTTTTGGTGAGCACTTTCATTGTCATTTAGATCTAAGTGTGTCTAATTTCCATTGTCTTGCTCTTTATTCCATTAGTTACTTAGAACATTTTTAAGTTTTAAAGAATATTTTCCCTACCTCTTCAGTGTTGGTTACTAATTTAATTGCACTGAGGTCAGAGAAGATAGTCTACATGACCCTGATTCTTTGGGGAGAAATTGAGCTCACCAGCCCCCCCCCCCCCAGTCTTTGTCCTCCTAGCCCCTGGTGCAAGCAGGTCTTAAAGGACATTCTGAGACAGCAACTCCTGCAAGCAAGTGAGAGGGGACTTGACATGGTTGCTGGGCAAGAGTGCTAACTTGAAAATCCTCAACATGAGTTTACTTCGGAATAGCCAAAAGGGTTGCAATTTAGGCCGGGTATGCTATGGCGACCCACAGGCAAGTCCAGAGGACAAAGGAGGAGCTGCTTTTATAGAGAAAAGGGGGAGAGGGAGGGGCTGTCCTAAAGGAAAGTCCACTGGGGGAGAGGCATGGTTCAAGCGTCAACAGCTTCTCATTGGCTGGGCTGTGGCGTTTCTCATTGGCTGGCATGTGTCACTTCTCATTGGCTGAGCTGTGGCATTTCTCATTGGCTGAGCTGTGGCGTTTCTCATTGGCTGAACTGCATTGTTTCTCATTAGCTGAGCTGCATTGTTTCTCATTGACCAGGCTGTGTTGTTTCTGATTGGCTGAGTTGTGGTGTTTCTCATTGGCTGAGCTGCGTTGTTTCTCATTGGCTGAGCTGCGGCATTTCTCATTGGGTGACCTGTGGCGTTTCTGATTGGCTGGGATGTTGCCAGGTGGAGAGGGAAATCTTCCTTGAGTAGTAAAGTAGAGGTACTTCCCCGCTACTTAGGAGATGCAAGTGCTTGTCTCTTCCCCTTTGGAGAAATTGACAATGTGAGATGGGGGTGAGAGCTCCCCGTTCAGGCCTTCCTGACTGCAATTTAGTTAAGGTTTCTTTTATTAATTTCCAAAGGAGCTTATGTCTTGGCCTATGGCTCCCTATTACCTGTGCCATAGGCACCAGGCGGTGAGCTTATCAGCTTCTTTTCCTGGACAAGCAGATCCGTCCTACCCTTGGCTGCAAGCGGTGAGCCCAGACCTGGTATCCGTCCTCCATGGGGCGTGCTCAGCCCTTTTGCACAGGGAATCGCACTCTGGCTGTGCCTGACCTCCTAGAGCGGGGCGCCCAGTCTTCACCTTACACCCCTTCCTGAGTGTTTCCCGAAGGGAGTCATGCAATCTAGGGTTCGGCAGGTGTCCTACAGAGCCTGCTGGCCCAGTTCCCAGGGGGAGGGGGCGGTGGTGGGCCTCCAGCTTCCAATTACTTCTGCGTTTTCTTTAATTATTGTTCAAATAAATCTACATCCTCATTTCCCATTTTCAAACTTTTACTTTTAGAGACAGTACAGTATAAAAACACAAAACTGAAGGGAATGTTCCTGCAACTGCCTCCCAATTAGCCAGGCCCCCTTTTTCTGGAATTCATGACTCAGGCCCCTGCAGCATCCTGTTTAGTTCTTGGCTGGCCAGGCCCTTAGCTCTGCTCCACCCTGTTGCTTTTGCCCAGAATAGCTGTGAAATGCTTGTTGTAGTCAGCACCATATTAGGTTCCTAGCCAGTGACCTGTTGTTTCAGCTTATTCCACCAGTTACAATTATTATGACTAAATTACAAATTTTGTATTTTATTATTTGGCAGAATATTTCTGGAAGGATATTCAGAAAACTGATAACAGCAGTTTCCTTTAAATTTGACCCATGTGATTGTATTTTTTGTCTGCTACAAAATAAAGTTTTAAAAAACTGAACTTTACACTCGGTCCATTATCAAAGTATTTTAGCCAAATTTTAAACCTTTTAGCCTATATGTTCCAAACAGCTTCAGCCTTAGTTTGTATTGGCTTGCCATGGAGTCCAATTTTAATTCTATAAACCTCTTCCTATTACCACATTGTAAAGTTTTAAGAAGAGAGATTATCTAATACCTCATCCATTCATTTATTCAGAAAACACTTTCTTCAAGCATCTAAAACGTGCCAGACTTGCACTGAGGACTAGGACTGAATAAGACGCAGTCTTGTCCTCCATTGAGGGGTTGGCAGGGAGGAGGAGGGCTCAGAGGCTGCATCCCAGGGTGCGTGGGGGTTGGGAAGTGCTCCTGAAAAGGTGAAGAGGAGAGGAGTTTTTGAGGAGGCTGGGAACTATTCAGTTGGGGAAAGGCACACTGTTGCATTCAGCGGCTGACAGGCAGGCCTCCGTGTGCTTCCCTCGCATGGACCCACCCTGAAGGAGGTACCATTACTGTCCCCATTTTACATGTGAGGAAACTGAGGCTCAGAGTCATTAAGTAGCCTGTCCAAGGTCACAAGCCTCGCTGGTAGCGAAGCCAACCGCCCAGGCAGTGTGGCTTCAGAACCCGCCTTGTTTCATCAATTTCGCATTCAGGAGGCGGAATACCAGGAAGAGTTAACTGAGTGGATGTGGAGATGAAGAGTGAGGAGGGAGCAGGATTCAGTGGAGATGAGGGGCAGCGGGGACTTCCATTCTGGACACAGTGGGTGTGCAGCGAGCTGTAGAAAGTTCCAGAGCTCCAAGAATGTGCACATAGAAGTCATTGGTTCCCAGGTGAGAGCGGACAGCTAGGCCGGGGTGACAGTGCTCAAGGAAGAGCCCAGTGTGAGAAGAAAGGGCGCCCAAACTGGGGGCTTGGCATTCACAGCATGCAGGGGGTGCTGCACAGAGGGGCGGGGTTGGCACCTCAGTGTGAGATGCCTAAGTGGCTACACTGACCCCATGGGTCTGAGCTCCTCATGCTGTTTGTGGGCCCCCTCTGCTGCCCCACTGCCACACACTTCCTGACAGACCAGTCTCCCCACTCCCGAAAAGCTATAATTTTATGTTACCTATTGAAACGACAGTATTTTGGATCTACTGGGTTTAACAAGGCACATGATTAAATTTTGTTTCACCTATTTATTTTCACTTTTCTAGGGGGGCTACTGGAGGTCCACAGTCACATCTGTGGCTCAGGTTATATTTCTATCGGGCAGCGTTGTGCTAGGACGGGAGCAACCACCCTCGACCTCACTGAGACCCCCAGTTAGCGTGGGTTCAGTCGAGAAAATAGAATCCACCCTGGAGGTTTCAAGCATCAGTAGCTGTGAGGGGTCATGTCCTCACAGAGGGCTGTTGGGGCACGGAGGTGGGAGGTCATGCAGACAACAGGTTGAGCACAAAGGGTTTTGCTGGCAATGGACTGAGGATCCCAGTGCAGAGGGGAAGGATTCCCGACGTCAGGTTGAGTGGGAGAAGGGAGAGAGTAGGTATATGGCAGAGGCTTGTGGGAACTGGGACGCAGGAGAAGAGGGGTGGTCTCAGAATGTGGGCTTTGTGTAGTGACCAACATGAACAGAACAAGAGGCACAGTGAGCACAGTGCACCATCAAGATAGGGGACATGGGTTTCTGGGGCCCTCCTTTTCCCTCTCAAGAGGAAAAAAAGCTAAAGCCTAATGAGATGAAGTCTTAGCCCGGTGAGTTGGTTCATGCTGGACCCAGAGGGGACAGTCTTCTTCCAGGTCCTCACTCCAGTTGGAGGACAGGAGGACTAGGATGAGTCCAGGCAGGGCCCACGGGCCACGATCTTAGGAGACACATTCTTTATTTCTTAGTAGTTTATGAAACTCTTTCAGACTTTTCCAGCAGAGGTAATTCCGATTTGGCTGATTGGCTTAACAATGAGACCAGGATTTACCGATTGCATTGTTAGCAGACATTTTCTATAAATTAAGTGAGTTAAATATGCAGCTCTCCAAGGTGTGGGGAAAACGTATATAAAGCAAACAATAAAGGCATTTTTATTAAAAAGAACTGTAGGGGACCAGCTCATAGCTGAGTGGTTAAAGTTTTGCACACTCTGCTTTGGCAGCCTGGAGTTCACTGTTGGATCCTGGGCACAGACCTGCTCCACTCTTCAGCCTTGCTGTGGATGTGACCTACATACAAAGTAGAGGACGATGGGGCCACCCTGTGGCGCAGTGGTGGAGTGCACAGGTTCTGCTTCAGTGGCCCAGGGTTTGCCGGTTCAGATCCCGGGTGAGGACATGGCACCACTTGGCAAGCCGTGCTGTGGCAGGTGTCCCACATATAAAATAGATGAAGATGGGCACGGATGTTAGCTCAGGGCCAGTCTTCCTCAGCAAAAAGAGGAGGAATGGCAGCAGATGTTAGCTCAGGGCTAATCTTCCTAAAAAGAAAAAAGTAGAGGTAGATTGGCACAGATGTTAGCTCAGGACCAATCTTCCTCACAAAAACAAAAACAAAAACAAAAATGCAAAAAAAACTGTATCGACAGAAGTGCCTTGAAAGAGTAACTGATATAATTAATAGTGATTTAATGTATCTGGGTAAAGTTTTTCCCATAAACTTCCTAGAAACTGAGAAAGTGAATGATTCCAAGTGACTGGCTAGAAAATATTTTTGAATTTCAGGCAACTTCCCAGTCTTTGCTTTCAACAAAAATTGAAGAAAAGCCCAATCAGATTAATAGCTGATACAAATTAAATTTAAAAAATTGATGATAGATCAGTGTGTGGTTTTTGTATTTAACTAAAACATATTCAAGGAATTGAGTGACATTGCTATTAATTTTTTTTCATTTCTGTCTCCTTATTTGTGTGAACAAGTTTTCTGAGTATTTACATCTATAAACATGAAAAATCAGAATCAAATATTCATCCTTGGAAACATGAATTTATTGAAAAAATAGTGTTAACCATAGCATTGAGGTGTGTTTCAACAAAATTTTAGTTTTATATTTAGTAAGTACTTAAAATTTATGATTATTTATATGGTTTTGATCTATTTGTATCTCTAATAAATGTAAAAACATTTTCAATCCAGAGCATTGTGGTCATAAGATATTAAAAATACCAGTTTATATATTTATATATATATTTTGCTGGAGACATGATCTGCAATAACTGCATAACAAAAATTGATGTTACGGTTAGGACAGAATTACGTGGGAGTCACGGAATGGAAATATGAGTTCAAGAATTCCAGGTATCCAATTATTAAGAGTATTCAGATTTCGCTGGAAGTATATAAAGAGGGATGTCACAGTATTAAGAGTCAATCTTTACAATTATATCAAAGATTGAATCCGTGTCAGTCATTCAAGCCAATGATAAATTTACACGCCAGACAAAATGCCAGGATCCGAGCTCACGTGGAAGAGGCGGGGCCGCAGCGTGTGGGCGGAGCCCGAGCGTGTGGGCGGGGCGGGCGTGAGGGCGGGGCCCGAGTGCGGGAGGGGCGAGCCTCTCGCCCCCAAGCGGCTCCGCCCAGGAGTCCCCGGATCTCGCGAGAGCAGCGCGTGGTGACGCGCGGGCGGGCGGGCGCGCCGCGGGCGCCGGCGGGCGGGTTTGAATCTGGTCCGAGCGCGGGAAACGGCGGGTCCGGGGGACGAGGTGAGCGCCGTGGTGCCGGCCGACGGAGGGCTCGGGTTAGGGCGCCAAGAAACGGCGGGGGTCGGGCGCGTCGAGTCCCCAGCACCGCAGCCTCCGCGTGGGCCGCGATCCCGACTTGCGGCTCTGAGGCGGCCCCGGGAGAGGCGGGCGCCCGGGTCCTGGGCGCGCTGACGCCCCGTGACTTCCCTCCGGGACTGACCCCGGAGAGGACCCCTAGCCCTGGACCCGGGGACTGACCCCAGAGAGGACGCCCAGCCCTGGACCCTGGGTCTGACCCCAAAGAGGACCCCCAGCCCTGGACGCGGGGACTGGCCCCCAGAGAGGACGCCCAGCCCTGGACCCGGGGACTGACCATAGAGAGGAACCCCAGCCCTGGACGCGGGGACTGACCCCAGAGAGGACCCCTGCCCTGGACCCGAGGACTGACCTCAGAGAGGACCCCTGCCCTGGACCCGGGGACTGACCCCAGAGGGGACCCCTGCCCTGGACCTGAGGAGAGGATCTCAGAGAGGATCAGTTCCCTGAGCCCTTGTGTCCTGGGGGAACCTGTCGCCAAGCATCTCTCATCCTTTGTGGGAGGGCTGGAACACAGCCTGCAGGCGGTGACAAGGTGACAGGGATCTCCTTGTTAGTGCTCGTCTTACCTCAGTGCCAGACCTCCTGCGTGAAGAGCACCCTGCAGTGGGGACAGATAACTGCTGGTGAGATGATCCCTCTCCTTGGAAGTGGCATCTGGCTGGAGGGGGAGGGCTTGTGTGCGAATAGTACAGTAGTGCACTTTGAGAGAGAGACTGAGTTGAAAAGGGAGTACCCTAAAGAACTGTAGTCGCCAGTGTCAGAGAGGACAGGGCAGCGTGGTCACAGACGTGGTCTGGTGGAAGGAGATTAGTGTGAAGGCTAAAGTGCCAAGGGAAGTGCTTGGAAAGAGAGGCAACCGGAAAAGTTACGAGGGTTCCCGAAAGTGGGGAGGGTTCACAAACTTGCCACTTTAGGCTGTTTGGTTCCGTGTGCTTGGCTGCACCTTTTTGGAAGGTTGTTTGTTTTTAACTCGTGAGCTGGTACTAGCCATTGTTAGTTGTCCAGCTTGTTGCTGGCTGCCCTCCCCGCCCGCTCGGCCAGTAGGAAGCTCTGCTTCACAGCTCAGACATCTGAGTTGAGACGTGAGGCGGCCAGACTTCATGGTGTTGCTTGGGGAAGTTATTTTTTTGGTTTAATTTAGACACTAAGATCTGGGGTTCTGTATTTAGGATGACTCTCTATCCCTGTAATTATTGCCGTTGGTACCAATAATTTTCCATATTGCTCTTTTAAAGCGGTGCAGGAGGTTTTCAGTTATTTTTAAAGGGAGGGGTCCTGTTGTGTGCATGTTCCATCATTTTGCTATTACTTCATCTTTGGGTTGATGTCAAACAGGGCAGTGCTAGCACCAGGTGGTGTAATGGAAAATAGGATTTATTAGGGGAAACACAGGCAGGGAAGGAGGTTGCACACAATCCCCTGAGCTCTTGTTCCTCGCAGGGGTGGGGAGGAGCGTGCTGTGGTTGGGCGCACCCAGTGCAGGTGCTAACAAGCTCCCAGGGGACCCCAGTGCCACACTGCATAACGAGGTGCCTGACTGGGATTCTTGATGGAGAGATGGCGCTTTGGAAAGGGCGGCTCAGGGTTCAGTGGCTGGGCCAGCCCGCTCTTTGCTGAGCTGACTCGCACCTGCCTGAGCATCTTGCTAAGGTACTAACAGGGGAGGGGAGGCACGCCTCCTGGAGCCCCTCAGTCCTCTTTCCTTATTGGCAGCTTCATGAACAGTTGATAATAACACGATGTGATATTGATACTCGCCTCAGTAAAGAAAATGAGCACATTATTCTTTAGATATTGTAACTTGTTTTATGCCAGAGTATTGTTAGAAACTGTCTACCATAGGTGGTACAGGAATTTTCTTGCAGTTTTGAATGTTAGTAACAAATTACATTTTCTAGGAAGAGGTATATTTACAAATGTTGGTTTCAGTATGATTTTGTTTTCCACAGAGTAAATGCCTTATGAAGAACAGTTTCGTTTGTCATGGAAAAACGTGAGACATTTGTACAAGTGGTATCTAAGGAGCTGATTGAAGAATTTTTGCAATTCATTCAACTTGATGTAAGTATTGTGTTTAGCTTTATTGTGATTTTGACTGTTAATGTAAAACATTTTCTAAAATCATTATGTCTACAAATGAAATATAGTCAGTTCAGTGAATCCTTAGGAACCAAGCTTTATTTAAAAAAAAACTATACTCAAATAGACCTGGTGATGGGCAGCTATTCACAAATTGTGTTTCCTCCTTTCTTTTAAGAAGGATGTGGTAAGGATGCTGAGTGATGGACGTGAAGTCATTCTATTTACCTAACAACTGTTTATTGATCTCTTGCTGTGTGTGTGGCATAGTGAGGAAAACAGATACTTTTTTGTCCACAGTTATTTACAGTGTTGTGGTGGATCCAGGCATGTAAATACAGCAGAGTGTGGGCTTGGCTGGGGCGGGGATACAGGTGGGACCCCAAATCCAGCCATGGAATGGTTCCCATCCCAGTGGGAAGGCTCTGGGAGCTCAGAGCTACAAGGTACACAGAAGTCAGCCAGTCAAAGGGATGTGGGGAGGGGCCCCGTTAACCAAAGGGGTAACTTTACAGACTGAGGAAGGCAGGTTGTGTTTGAACCTGAAGATGTTCGTAGGGCTGGAGTGTAGAAATGTGAGGTGAGGACTGGGCAGGAGCTGAGCCCTGGGGATGAGACCTAGATTACATCAGGCCTGCTTTGCCGTTTTAAGAAGTTGAGACTTTATCCAGAGAGACTTTATCTCTGCTTTATCTTTAAGCAAAGAGTCCCCTGCATGCAAGAGAACAAAAGAGGGAGAGAAAACTAGTGGGCCAGAAGAGATAGACAGAAAAATAGGATTTGCCTTTTGGAAATATTGCTTCGGCTGCACATGAAGACGATTGAAGAGAGCCACAGGAGAAGCCAGAGCGTAGTGAAGAGTCTGCCCTTCATAGTGGTGGTCGAATTAGGACACGGAAGTGGGGAGACCTGGGTGCCTTTGTGAGCTGTCAGGTGGTGGGCTGCTGGCACTATTGATTGACTGGATGTGCGTCAGGGGAAGGGTCAAGGAGCATCCCAGGTTCTGACTTGTAGTGCCATTCAACGAGATCATGCACGTGGGAAGAAGACGGACTCAATTTGGAACGTGCTGAATGACTGCCCGAGGGACATGTCCAGGAGATATCTGATAGGCAGGGGTCAGGCCTGGGCTAGAGACAGAAATTTGGACATCGTCAGCTCCAGCTGGAAGCTTAAGTCATGGGGATGCATAGGATCATCTCTGTAGTGTAGTAGGAGAAAAGGGGTCTAGGACAGAGCTCTGAGGAACCCCAACATTTAAGGTACCAACTATAAAATACTTGTGACCTTGGGGCAGAGGATGCATCCCTCACTTGTTCTGATCACGCAGTGAAAATCAGATTAGTGATAATTAGCAATTAGAGAGTGATAACTAACAATTTGCAGTAGGAGTGTAGATGATTTGTATTGATGTGCAATACACACGTGGTTTAAAGTCTAAAAGATTGTTGTAAACTACATACTATAGTGTTAACTAAAATCACAAACTTAAGTTGCTGATGATGAAGCTAAGTTAATATTAATTTAAAATTTAAAGGCAAGAATACAGCACTTGGGTGGCCCAGTCAGCACAGGATCACACTGGTGCTGTGATGACAAAACGTCCTTCTAGGTGCATTCGCATGTGGGGTCCCAGGAGCTGGCAGCTGTTTGGGGTGTGCGTGTTTTGTGTGATCCTGCAGCTCCACTCAGTTTTCTGAATTCTCCTGGGGATGAAATCCCACATAAGCAAAGCAGAAATTTGCCTTTTGCTCAAATTGTTCCCTAATATATCTTTTGCATTGGAACAAATTGGCATTTCAAAACAAGTATTACAGAGCAGAGCCAACTGTGCCATACCCTGTCTTCCCTTTGTTTGAGGGTCAAGGATCAGTGTTGGGAGTAGAGGACTCAGGACTGAAGAGAGTCACCATTTAACTGACACGTCCTGAGTGCCTTCTCCTATGCCAGGCTCTGCTCTGAGGGGTGGGATACAGCATACAAAGCAAAATTTCTGCCCAAATGGAGTTTATGTTCTGTTGGTGGAGGGAGAGAAACAAGAAGACAGGTGTGTATGATAATCAAGCAGGGTAGAGGATGGGAGTGGCGGGTGGTTTTGATAGAGAGCTAGATGGGCCGTGTGGAGGTGGCGGAGAATTCTAGACAGAAGGGTTGGGAGGGCCAAGAGCCTGAGGCAGGCGCACTCGGGGACAGCTCAGGTGTGGACTTCCTGAGAGGAGGAGGCAGGAGTCAGGATGGAGACGTCCCCTTAGAGGGCCCTGGAGGGGCAGGCCTGCCCTCTCCTTTCCTGTTGGAATAATTACAGAGTTAAGGGAAAGTTGCAAGAGGAACACAAAGGAATCCTGAATGCCCTACTGAACTGTGCCGGTCGTTGCTACCCACATATTTTCCTTATCCTTCTGTGTACTCACACGTTCTTCTGAATCACCCAAGAGTCAGTGCAGGCACTGTGTCTCATTATCCCTAAAAATTTCAGTGTGTATTTTCCTAGAACCAAGGTATTAGATAATCACAATAAAATCCTCAAAGTCGGGAAGTTTGGCATTGGTACAATATTTTACCTGCAGTGCCTGCATTCAGTGGTCTTGACTTGTTAGTTTTCTTTAATCTGGAGAGTCTCTCAGCCTTACTTTATTTTTCATGATGTTGACAGTTTTGAAGAGTGCAGGCAGCTATTTTGTGGCATATCCTTCAATTTGCATTTATTTGATGGTCTGGTTATTGTTTTATGTGTTTTGGCAGGAACTACATGAGTGATGTTATGTCCTCAGTGGAGGGACGTGGTGTCAGTTTGTCCCATTATTGGTGGTGGTAGTTTTGATCAGTCTCTGAAGCTGCTCTTTACTCCTTAATTAGTAAGTCATCTGTGGGTGACGAAGGTGAGACTAGGTAAATACCCTGCTCCTCATCAAACTTCTACCCACTGGGTTTAGCATCCATTGATGATTCTTGCCTGAATCAATTATTATTATAATGGCTATAAAATTGTGATTTTTTCCACCTCATATTCCTTCTGTATTTAGTGATTGGCATTCTGTAGCATGCCACTACTATTAGCTAATTGTCTGTTATTTATTTACTCATTATCAGTATGATCTCATTGATTCTCATTTTGTTCAATGGGTTATAATCCTTTGCTGTCACTGTTTTGGTACTCATTGTCCCAGATTGGCTATAGGGAGTCCCTTTAAGCTGCATTCTCTACCCTTTTGATAATGGCCTCTGTTTAGTATATTAAAGAGTAGATGAGGTTGTCTGCTCAGAGTGAGAGGAAGTGGTGGATGGCTCAGAGGTTTTAAGGATAGTTAAGAGGATCTTGGCTAATGGGAGAGGAGGCTGTCTAGAGATGACTAGAGGGTGGGCTTTGAGGGCCCAAGTCAGATTGGGGACTGGAAACTTAAAATGCAGTCACGTGGCATGACCGCATTATTATTATTGTTGCTATTGTTATTTTAGCTCCAGCATACTTTTGTAACCTAGTTATAGGCCTGAAGTTGGTGGACATCTGGACAGATTGATCTTAGGGAGGATTTTGCTAAATTGATTAAATTTTAAGCTCTAAAGATGAGGATACTAGGGCTGAATAGTTGGAGGAAGAATCTGCTACTTTCTGTCTGATAATTCCTGTGCTTTTCCCTTTTAGGAGTGGATTTCAAAAACTGCAACCCAACTCTTGAACTTGTCACTAAGTTAGCTCTTAATCTTTTCTTTTGATGCCATTATAAAAAGGGTAGAACTAACTTTTTGTAGTTGAAATGTAATACTTGCTATTTATTTTACAGAAAGATGCTTCTGACCCTTTCAACTTAAATGAATTACTAGATGAATTATCAAGGAAACAGAAGGAAGAGCTATGGCAACGTCTCAAGAGTTTATTGACAGATGTGTTGTTAGAGAGCCCTGTGGATGGGTGGCAGGCAGAGGAAGCCCAGGGTGAAGATAATATGGAAACAGAGTGTCGTGCAAAAATGGTAGCATTGGTCTTTCAAAAATAAAAATTTTTCCCTTTTGTTTGTTAAAAAAATAATTGTTTATTGAGTATAGTTGGATTTTAAGTTAAGGAAAAATTTTAAATTAGAAGTCAAGAATATTAGAAGTGTATTTATTGTAGTTTCACGTTTTCCAGTCCCACCATTATTAAGATACTGTTCAACATTGCTCTTGTTTTCAGACAGCAAACTTGTATTCAACTTAATAAGCTAGAAATGTGGCTTGATTTTTATAAATTTAGTAATTTTTACATTTCTCTTAAAAATTGAGTTTTAAGTTGATTTTAATTTACTCATACTTTGATTTTTTTCATTTATAGAAAAAAAACATAGAAATAATCCATGCAATTACATCTGTGATTCTTGCTTCTGTGTCTGTAATAAATGAAAATGAGAACTATGAAGCCTTACTGGAATGTGCTGTCATATTAAATGGTAAGTTGACTTGTTATAATGCAGCCTATTTAGAAGTGGGGCATCTAAATGAGGCTCTGCAGAAGGGAGCCAGTGGTGAACTAGAGGCAGAAATGAGGCAGGACTAACCCTCAAGCTCTTTACTTCAGCTAGAAAAGGAGGAGGAGTATTTTATGAGCTATCCTGAGTAGTTAGTTTAAGCCACATATGAATGTTTTAGATGGTGAGAATGCTATTGTTTGCAGGTTTTTCAGGAGTGTCTTATTTGACCTACAGGACCAATGAAAAATAGGAAATAATCAGGAAAAATAGTCTGATTATAACTTTCTCCGCTGGTGGTTACTGCCAAGTAGTTTCAATTTAATCAAGCATTTATGACATTGAATTTTTTTCTTTAAATGTGTTTTGAACACGACCTGCGGAATAATTGATGACTCTTAGGAGAGCTTTACTGTACTGAAATTTATATCATGGTACTTTTCAAGTTTTAACTAAACTGTAAAACTGTAGTTATTAATTTAGGAGGAAAACTAGTCTGAGTTAATGAGATGATCTGATTATGAATATTTATATAAAATTATTTTATAGATATAAAAGATGTAAAAGTAATTTTAAGTAATGATTTTTAAGAAAAACCTCCCAAGTACCCTCACCTCTCACTATGTGAGTATAATCGGTTCCGTGTGACAAATTCTCTCATCGAGTTTTTCACTCTCAGCGTCACTTGGATTTATACATCTGTTTAGAATGCTGTTTTATTCAGAATTCTTAAATTGGAATACAGCGTTTTATTAAGAAGTCATCCCTAATCAATACAAAAAAGCTCCGAAATGTCTTGTGAGTGTTACTACCAGTTTGTTTATTTGCACAGTTGCCACATAACTTGCATAAAATGATTAGTGCTAATACTGTAGTTGCTCCCAACTTCCCATTAATTTGGGAATTTTACATTAGTATAATGGCATTCAGATATCTATGGATTATAATTATGAGCACATTATTAATAATTTAATTCTTGAGCTTTTCTGTTAATAAAAGCACTGCAGTTTTTGTATTCATTATAATAGTTGATTTTACTTGTTTTCACCAATGAGCCATACTTTGAGGCCAGCACACTGAGGGATAGTTGTAGTGGATTAGCCATCAGTAGACCTGACCTGGCTCTGGGGTTAAGTGTTCCCATGGGCGTCCTTGCGCTTACACTTGGGTGGCCTCGATGTCTGCCTCTCTTAAATTAAGGGTTTGGGCAATATGACCTCTTTTAGTCTTCCAGTTCTAAAATTCTCTATTCTACTGGATCTGCCTTTATAACAGTAGTAAAACAATTTTTTTAATTAACATCATTTGTATTCTATAAATAATGTATATAAATCTTTGGTGAGTTAAACTAATTTTTGCTTAATGGACCTTTGTAAGTCATAGCGCTCTACACTATTGAACCTGAACTAATACTGATTTACTTTACTAGTTGAACAGTCACTGTGCTCTGTTTCAGGTATTTTATATGCGTTACCTGAATCTGAACGGAAGCTGCAGAGTTCCATTCAGGATCTGTGTGTTATGTGGTGGGAGAAAGGCCTGCCTGCCAAAGAAGACATGGGGAAGACGGCTTTTATCATGCTGTTAAGGAAGAGTCTCGAGACTAAAACAGTACATTTACTTTTTAAAATATATACTTTACTAAAAAGTGCGTGTCTTTATATCAGTTAGGAGTTGTGCTTGCTTGTGAGTGGGCTGACTGCAGTGGCCTCCACAGCAGGGTTTTTGAACTGTAAGCAGTTTGGAGGTGGGCGCTGGGGTGGGCAGCAGCTCCACGTGGTGGTCGTATGCAGGCTGTCTCCTCTTCTCCCTCGGTGTGTGGGCCTTGTCCTCTCTTGTGTTGCTTCATGGTTGCAAGGCAGCTACTCTACCTCTCCCTTTTTTTTTTTTTTAAAGAGTTTATTTTTCCTTTTTCTCCTCAAAGCCCCCCGGTACATAGTTGTATATTTTTAGCTGTGGGTCCTTCTAGTTGAGGCATATGCGACGCCGCCTCAGCATGGCCTGACAAGCGGTGCCATGTCCGTGCCCAGGATCCAAACCGGCAAATCCCTGGGCTGTTGAAGCGTAGCACTCGAACTTAACCACTCAGCCACTTGGCCACGGGGCCAGCCCCAACCTCCGCCTTCTTGTGTGAGTTCCAGGCAGGGGAACAGCAAGGGCCAGACCTTCCCAGAAATTCTCTGCTTATATCCAAGGCCAGAGTCTGTCACCTGGCCACATCTGCAAATGGAGATTGAGCTTTTAAAGGGATACGTTGCCACTGTTAACAAAAGTGGGGATCTTTTTAGGAGCAAAGAAGGGATGAGACACTGAGATAGGCGATTGGGTGTAGCTGCCTGTGTTGGTGTGGTCTTCTGAGAGGCAGATCCCACGAGGGGATTGGACGGGATTGGATGTGCGTGGTGATGGACAGAGGGGGCAGGAGTCGTCTTGGAGAGCCTTCAGACCCAGATTCAGGTGCCACTCCGTGGGGGTGGGCAGAAAGGCAGGTGCGGTGGGACTGTTTCAGACCTCAGCCCAGATCTGAGGAAGTTCCCACCAGGCCAACAGAGAGCGTGTTTGACGATTGGATGTGACTTGGGCTGTTTCTCATCCTTTAATCTTTGGTGTACAGTTCAGAAATCCAGAAAAAGAACAGTTTTTCCCTGATCAAGACAGCAACAGATGCTTATGTTCATCCTAGAAAATTAGACAAATGAAAGAAAGGGAAAATGAGGAAGATAAAAATCATCCACAATTCCACCACCCAAGGTGGTCTTTGTTGTTTTAGGGATATTTAGGAATTTCTCTTTGACTTCCTCCCTTGTAATCTTTATTTCCTTGTGAGAGGTTCCTAGAAATGAAATTCGTAGTTTGAGGCTTGGAGGTTTGAGCTTGGAGCTCTTGAAACACATTGCCAACAACTTTCTAGAAAGCTCGTACCTATTCACATTGCCCCCATCCGTGGGAGGTCTGTCTCACTGTGGCCTCCAAGGAGGATTCGGGTTTATGCAGCCTCAGCTAGCTATCTCACTTTCCCTGCTGGCCATAGAGTGATGAAAAACTCTTGTTTGTGTAAGCCATCATTTGTTTGTCCTTTTTGTTCCCTCCCCAAAGACCCAGTGCACAGTTGTATATCCTAGTTGTGGGTCCTTCTAATTCTTCTGTGTGGGACGCTGCCTCAGCATGGCTTGATGAGTGGTGCTAGGTCTGCGCCCAGGATCCAAACTGGTGAACCCCAGGCCACTGAAGAGGAGTGTGCAAATTTAACCATTACACCACTGGACCAACCCTGTTTATCTTTTTAAAATCCATTTTCCCTGCCATTTTTGTTTAGCTTTTAAATCTAGACTTTATTTAATGTCTTTGTAGTATTCTACAGGTGTGCTCTTCAATACGGTAGCCACTAGCCACATGATGTTATTTAAATTTAAATTTAATTTAAAGTTAAGAAAATTAAGAATTCAGTTCTTCAGTTGCACCAGTCCCATTTCAGTTGCCCCATAGCCTGATGTGGCCAATGGCTACTGCACCAGTTTGTGCAGACTCAGACATCTTCATCATCACCCAGAACACTGCCTGGCAGTGCTGGGTGTCAGTATTTCTATCTGCTTTTGCCTGTGTTTTAAAAAAATGTTCTTGAGAGCTATAAGTGGTATTCACAACTTAAAATCTATTTTCTCTTGTCATTATTTCTTCCTTTTTGATGAATAATCTAGAGTTGTAATTATTTATGATATAAAATATTCTTATCGTTAATTTGAAATGTACCTTATTTAAAAACTCTGTTTTTCTTTTTTATGTCATTCCTAGGGTGTTAACATATGTCGGCTTTGGCATATTCATCAAGCTTTATATTGCTTTGATTATGATTTGGAGGAAAGTAGAGAAATTAAAGATATGCTACTTGAGTGCTTCATAAATGTTAATTATATCAAGAAAGAAGAGGTAAATAGGTTTTTCTTTTTTGGTGTGTTTGAACTGCTTTTGAGTGGATGTTCTCCTGAGCTCATGTGGTTGCTGTTTGTACCCTGCTCAGTGTTTTAATGTTAATGAGAGAGTCAACTTAGCTATCAAGAGCTATTTCGTTTATTATACGTCATTTTTACTGCATGGCAATATTAAGCAAACATTTTACAAGTCATTGCTTATTTCATCATTAAATCAGATGGTAACAGGTGGCATTGTGAATCCTGAAGGAACCATGATTGCATGTTAAATTAAGAAAGATTAAAAATAAGGCTGAGAAAGCACTTCCCCATGGATCAGATCTGACCCTCTACCCTAATTGCAGGTTAATTGGCATATGCTCAAAACCATCATCACACACCATTGTGTATTTCTTTTTTCTACCCATCACCCAAATCCAAAGAGAGGCCTCTGGCCACTGCTGCACTGTCCATTCTGGTGGTCACTCCCACATGTGGCTACTGAGCACAAGAAAGGTAGCCGGTCGAATTGTGACCTTAAGTGTAAAATACATATGGATTTGAAACTTAGGATGAAAAAAGAATGTAAAATATCTCAATACTTTTTATATATTTATTACATATTTAAGTGATGATATTTTGGATATACTGGCTTACATATATTATTAAAATTAATCTTTTACTTTTATTAATTTGGCTACTGGAGAATTAAAAATTAGAGTGGTTTGCATAGTTCCATTGGACGTGGCTGATCTGTGTCTTAGGATTCTTCTGTAGTCATTTACTGAACGTTGATGATATTCCCAGGCTAGGGGTGCAAAGAAGAATATTGTTTATATTGTAGAATATAGCCTTTGTTTTTGATTGCTTGTGGCCTAGCAGACACATATTTGAGGCAGAAGGAGGAAGTCATCCCTCCTCCCAGAGGAGCAGGATGAATACCAGTTCTGAGGCCCACGAATGAAGAAGTTGCTCAAGGTCTCACAGCTAATCAGTGGTAGAGACAGAATTTGACCGATCCACAGTGCACTGTTGCCAGCCAGCTAGGTTAAGGAGCCATATGTGATTACTGACCGTACTGACCAAGACCTTGGGCTCCCAGGGTGTGTTGAGATCCCTGTCCAGTCACTTTATGGGTGGTGACCTTGGTCAGACTAGTTTCAACCTCAGCATCTCCTGTAAAACAGGAGCGACAGTTGCTCTCTCTCAGGACTCCAGTGAGGAGCACATGTGGGCTGCGTGCAGAGCCTATCAAGTGGCGCCTGGCAGGTAATGAGCAGGCCGGAGGTGCTCTGATTGTGCTTATTGCTGTTGTTCCTCATCCTTGTTGGAGAAGGTGCAGATGCCTGACCTGTGCCCTATGCATCTCCAGGGATTGTTATGAAATTTGGGAAGAGTAAAGAAGTGAAGAGTGGATTCAGACAAACTTTGTTTGTATTGACTTAGACGTTGGCAGTTGATGAATTGCATTTGTTTAACTTATAGGTATGTGTCAGTACATAGCATAGACATAAATACACACGTGTGCATGTTACTACTTCCTTTTCTTAAGAATTGGTATGCTCTTTTGAATTTAAGATATCTAAACTTAGTTTCCTAATCAGTCATTAATTTAGTCAGGTCAGTTTCTGGTCATTCTGGGTAAACAATAAATATCTTGTACTCTACTGGCAAATTACTTCCAGTGAATACTTTTGTTTTTAACTTGGCTGTTTCAAGCATGGTTCCCCTGCCATTTGTACCAGTGTGTGGCATTTCTGTAGGACTCCAGAGACAGTAGTGGTGTGCTGGTGAGTGACGAAGAGAGAATGGTGCTGTTCACTGGGAGGATTCTTGGCAGATGTATTTCATGCACTCTCCAGAGTGTAAATACTGTATTTTTGCTTTTATGGTCATCTGTGTAATCTAGTAGCTTGCATATAAATTAACATTACATGATATATGTATGACATTTATAGCTTAGGGACTGCATGTATTTGAGAATTGTAGCTTGCAAACACTTAGCCTCTTAACTTTACAAGTCCTCAATTTTCTTATGTGTAAAAGATGACATGAACTGGTGTTCAATTCCATTCCCACCCCAAAATGCTGGATTTCAAGCATTCTTTGATTTTAGGTTATGTAGATATCCATGACAGAGCCAGAATGACAGGACCATTTAACTTAGCTGCTGGGCAGCATGGTAAATGTCTGTCTGTGTAATCCTGTGGTGGAGCAAGGGAGGAGCTCAAGGGTGTCTGCTGCTCGACCCTCAAGAGGGGAGGCCCAAGCCCTGCTGCCTGGCTGTCTCTCTGGGACTCCCACTGCTGTCCCCACACAGGAGCTGCCACCGGAGGTGCTTTTCCCAGCACAACTTCAGTGTGTAAATTCTAAGTTATAATTATGTACACTTCCTTTCTTAGGAATAGCAAACTTTAGCATTATTAAACATCCAAAAAGGATTCTTGGTTTGTTTTCTAGTTACTGGGAACTTTTTATTTGGTTGCAATTTTAACATTATATCCTATATCCTATTTTTTAATTTATAGGGGAGAAGATTTCTTAGTTCTCTCTTCAATTGGAATATAAGTTTTATTAAAATGATCCATGGGACCATTAAGAACCAGTTACAGGGATTACAAAAGTAAGTATTAAAAGTAATTAATATTTTGTGGTATCTTAATCTGGTTTTGAAAGATCCTATTTGACCTGACCTTCAAGTTATATTAATGTGTTAGAAGCTTTAGAAATTATCTCTTAATTATTTATTATGTAGTGTTGTATCACTGGATAGTTTTTTTCCTGCTATAGGAGATCATTCTTTTTCAGTAGTGACATTGAAATTAGGATTTTAATTGTGGTAGTTCTATAAATAGATTATCTACCAGTTAAATCTCAGCCTCAATCCCAATCAAGCCTGTGTCACTACACTTCTGATACCGTTTGAAGTGGTGCCTCCTGGCCGATTTGCCCGGAGTGTGGTGTGAAGAGCCCTGTGGGGAAGTCTCAGATGCACTCTGGCCGAGCTCCCAGCCTCCTGGACCCAACAGTGGTCAAGCTGTCATGGCCTGTTCACTGTTTGCCAGGGACAGGGCTGGGCGCTTAATCTGTTCTGGGCTGAGTGCTCAGTCTGCTTTTTAAATTGCATCCTCACACTCTCAAGGTGAGCTTGCTTCCTGGACCTCCCTCTGTCAGGCAGCTGTGTAAATACTGGCTTGGAATTTGGTTCTGGATTTCTACTTGCAAAGCTCCTGCTGTTTACTAGAATGCTTCCTCCTGTCTCTTTATTTGCAGAGTATTTGGATTGAACCGAGAGATTTCTAAACCATGATCCTGAAATCCATTCTGGTATTTTAGGGCTGTCCGAACCTGAGGGAATTAATAGCCTGGAAAACCCAAAATGACTCCAAGTCAAAAATTTATTTATATTTAAATGTTTTTTACCTAAGAGTTTGGTTCTGGGCTTGTATTCTCATAGTTTGACAGAAAATAAAAGTTCTGAGGAAGCCTTGACTGAGAAGGAAGAAAATAGTTTGATAATTCAGTTGTTCTTCTCAAAACTTTCTCCTTTTTCTACTTTCTGCTACTATAGATAGTTTGCAAAGCTCTAGTCTAAATCGAATCTCTTCTTCCCTAGGATAGAAGAGTAATCTGAAATGATATACGTTAAAAGTATAATTCTGTGAACTTGTATTAAAAGTTTTTAATTTTTATTTAAATAGATCTTTGATGGTACACATTGCAGAAATTTATTTCAGAGCTTGGAAAAAGGCTTCAGGGAAAATATTAGAGGTATGTTCATTTTGTTAAATGTTTACACATTATTATTATTTTCTAGTTAATAAATAATCATGGAAGGGTCTATGTTGGTGCTGTCTGTCAAAATAAAGCCAAATAATAAGAACCTGTGTCACAGAGATGTGACATCGTCTTCACTCTCCCTCATGTTCCTTTTCCTGCTTGAGTACAGCCCCAAGATACCTATGACTCGGTGAGATATGCACGCAGTTTGAGTGAAATCGGGATTTTACCCTTTATCATTTTGGTAGCTCTAGACCTCTACTGTCCGGCCACGTGTATTGGCTGTTTGAAATCTGGCCAGTCTGCATTGAGATGTGCTATAAATGTAAGAAACATACCAGACTTTTTTTTTTTTAAAGATTGGCACCTGAGCTAACAACTATTGCCAGTCTTGTTTTTTTTTTCCCTCCTGCTTTTTCTCCACAAACCCCCCAGTACCTAGTTGTATATTTTAGTTGTAGGTCCTTCTAGTTGTGATATGTGGGACACCACCTCAATATGGCCCAATGAGTGGTACCATGTCCGTGCCCAGGATCCGAACCAGCGAAACCCTGGGTCACCGAAGTGGAGTGCGCGAACTTAACCACTCGGCCACAGGGCTGGCCCCAGAAACATTCCAGATTTTGAAGATTGAGTGTGGAAAAGGAAGAATGTAGAATATCTCATGAATATTTCTTTAAAATATTGATTACAGGGGCTGACCCTGTGGCCTAGTGGTTAAGTTCGGTGTGCTCTGCTTTGGTGGCTGAGGTTTGGTTCCTGGGTGCAGACCTACACCACTTGTTGGCGGCGGTGCTGTGGCGGCAACCCACATATGAAATAGAGGAAGGTTGGCACAGATGTTAGCTCAGGGTGAACCTTCCTCAGAGGAAAAAAAAAAAAAGATATATACATAGAGAGAGAGAGATTGCATGTTGAAATGATAGTGTTTTGGATATATTGGGCTAAGCAAAATATATTATTGACGTAATTTTACCTGTTTCTTTTTTCTGCCTTTTTTTGGTGAGGAAGATTGTTCCTGAGCTAACATCTGTACCAGGCTTCCTCTATTTTGTATGTGGGACGCTGCCACAGCATGGCTGGATGAGCAGTGTGTAGGTCCATGCCCAGGATTCAGACTGGCAAACGGTGGGCCACTGAAGCAGAGCATGCAAACCTAACTGCTGTGCCATTGGGCGGCCCCTCTTTTCTCCGTTTTTAATGTAGCCACTGGTAAATTTAAAATTGCATTTGTGGCTCACATTCTGTTTCTGTTGGACAGTCCTACTTGGGAACCTCAAGCCACCTCTGCCGTTACATGATTTTTGAGAATTTAAAGACAGTCATTTTGAATATGGCTAACCTTTAATGACTGTGTAATATCTATATGATGAAGATATGACTATATAGTTCACAATCATAATGAAACATTCAAAGGCCCTTTTGGGAAAAAGATCAAAAGAAGGTATCTTTGATATCTCTTATATTTTTCTAATACTAGGTTCTCAAATGTTTTCTTTCCCTCTGAGAGTAAAATTTTTACTCTTTAAGTCAAAAAAGTGTCTTTCCTCTTTGGGAGCAGGCCCTGACCTGGGGGGAGTTGCTGTGCAGGCTGAGGGGGAGGTTACCTGATGCTTGAAGTTTGTTTCTGCTCTCCTGCCCAGTGTAAGCTTGGTTGATATTGCCAGGGTTTATCTGACCTCTACTTCTAGGAAACAAAAAATTATCTCTTGTACTCCCCTGCTGATAACTCATAGAATCGTTTTACAGTGTGTAATTTTTAAGCAAAAGCGTAAAACCAGGACATTGTTATGCACTTTTTGCATTGTTTTATTGCTGCATGAAACTTGTTCACATGAAGGAATATTTGTCCCCCTTTTTTCTGATAGTGATTTAAAAAAATGGGAGTTTGTAATTAAAAACTTAATTATTTGACTAGATACGTACCAAATTAGTACAGTAATTTGTACTTCTTAGTTTCACTCCCTTCCCTATTTCCTCTCTTGCTTCAAGTTTTTTTTTTTTTTTTTTTTAAAGATTTTATTTGTCCTTTTTCTCCCCAAAGCCCCCTGGTACATAGTTGTGTATTTTTAGTTGTGGGTCCTTCCAGTTGTGGCATGTGGGATGCCACCTCAGCATGGCTTGATGAGTGGTGCCATGTCCGCACCCAGTATTTGAACTGGCAAAGCCCCTGGCCGCTGAAGCAGAGGTTGCGAACTTAACCGCTCAGCCACGGGGCTGGCCCCCATGCTTCAAGTTTTTAAAGCAAATTCTAGACATGACATCTCATTTCCGTGTCCATAAGTATGCATCTCTAAAAAATATGGTTATGCAATGCCATTATCCTGCTTAACAAAATTAGCCGTAATTTGTGGGTATTTTTTAAAATAATCAGGCCCTGTTTAAATTTCTCTGCTTTGTTTCGAAAACATCTTTTTACAGTTTTTTTGGAATTGGGATTCAAGTCCCCCTGGTATTTGCTTGTTATATCATTTAAATCTCTTAGAGCATTCCTTGTTCCCTCCTTTTCTTTTTTTCAAAACCTATGCTACTGGTATGTTCAAGAAGCTGGGTCGTCGTCCAGTAGAATGTCCACATTCTGGTACTTAACTCTACAGCTTCGACTTTTGTGGCACAGACACTTGACAGGTGGTGTGAGTGTCTCATATTTCATGACAAGTCAGACAGTGTGTGGTTCCCCGTGTCGTGGTGCTGAGATTTATTGGTGGCTTCGGGTGAAGGAAATATTTTCAGAGATAAAGGAGAAGAGGTTGATATCAGTAGCAAGCCTTTCCTATGTCCTTCCCTAGCTCCATGCAACCCCGTCATGAGGGCAGGGTCCAGGGTGACAGAGCCTGTGGTCCGTGGGGCTTTGGGCTGCTCCTGGCAGTTGACCTGCCTCAGTGGCTGCACTCTGGAGGCCCCTCAGTGTTCTAGGTTAGCCAAGGAGTGCCCACACCTCACCCCATCCCGGCCCTCCCCTTGGCAGCCCTGAAGGGTCTTGTTTCAGTCGGTTTGGAGTCCTGGCCCCACCTCAGAGGTCATTCCGTGTCTGTTCTGGGGAGGCTCTTGGAACAGATCCAGTCTTCTGGGATTGTCAGTGACTTAGAGGGGGCTCCCTGGCCACACGCCCTCTCTGAGCTGTCTGGCTGGAACTAGCCTTGAGTGGTAGGGGTGAGCTTACCATGCTGCTTAGCACAAATTTGGTATTTCATCAAATTAGATAGAAGGAACTAAGCATTGTCTTTGGTATATGAGAACTAAAGGAATTCTAGGAGGTGGAGACTTAAAATAGAAAAGCTCTCATGAGAGGATCCAGTTTTTTCTCTCAAGGACTGGAAGGTGAATAGATCAGATTCTTCTTTTGTACTAAAGCTGCTGCACTGTGCTGTCGTGCCGGAACGCACACACACACCTGGTGCTTACCTGCGTTTGTCATTGCAGACAATTGAAAATGACTGCATCCAGGACTTCATGTACCATGGGATTCACCTTCCGAGGAGGTCCCCAGTGCACTCCAAAGTGCGCGAGGTGAGTGAGGCACTTTTCCGGAATTGACTGTGCGCTTCTTAAATAGTGTCTCATCTTTCTTGTGTTTTGATAATTGTTTTTGTTAAATTTAAAAATTAAGTTAAGCTTTCACAGGCATCAGTTAAAAGGACTTCTCAGAATTGTGATCTTTGGCATCTGGCAGTTTTATCTTGCCACGAAAGTCTTAATTAGGAGAGCAAAGACTGTTAAGGTGTCAGAACTTTATTCAAGCAATCTTTAATTAAATTCTTTGACATAAAAGTGTTCAGAATCATCACTTTCTGAGAGTATACTTTTTCCAAAAAAGAGGATATTTGAAATTATTTTTATTTACTTTCATACATTAAATTTCCATTTTGGTATTCTGCAAACCAAATGGAATAAATGTTTTGATAGCTCTCTTAGTGAAATTTTGTTTTTAAAAGGTAATCTCAGAATTTAGATGTACATTTTATCCCTATATTATTAGTAGTCTAACTAAATCAGGCTCTGCTATCAGTGTGATTATTACGCCGAGAGGTGTTTGATAGTCATAATGACCCTGGCAGGAGAAACTGGAGAAACTGGTCTGTTGTGTTGATCAGTTTCCTCACTCCAAGGTGATGCCTTCTCTGCTTGTGGTCAGTTTTGGCAACTATGTGTCAAGAAGCTAGGTGAACAAAGACTACCTCTTTACCTTTTTGTATGGTGAAATTGCTATTATTTGTAGAATATAAATATACTAAGTATATTAGTATATTTTAGTATATAGTATATAGTAGGATATTATATTATTTGAATGGATACAAAAACTTTTCTTTTAATGTTATTGATGATTTAGTTTGAGTTATCCAGAGATAAAGAACCCAGAGATAAATATATCCAGTTGCCCTCCCGGCCCCCAATTCCCAGTGTGGCTTGAGTAAGTTTTAGGTCCATTTGGGTCATTATTTCACATATATGATTTGATGTTTCAGAATCTATTTAGTCATAACGATGGCATCATGTTAAACTGTACAAATTTGTGACACACTTGCTTCACTCTTAGCAAATAATGAAAGCCTTTTTTTCATATCTGATTTTCTGCTGTGGCAGTCTAAGATATTATAAGTATAGATATCATTATTTGGTGAATTTATGGGAAAATGCACAGAAGGAATTAAAAAGAAGAATACTAAATTTCACTTTTCAAATGAAATGTATTCCTGAACTCCAAGTACTTGATATCACTGCTTATAACACTTTATGCCTTTTCCCTCAAATTCTTTTTTTTATAAACATCATATTTATACGGTAAATCATTTTATTGACATGAAATAAGCTTCAGGAATGCTTCGAGAGTCATTTGAAAGTACAAATCCCTGTATTGTTGATAAAAATCTTCTAAAATTAGATAGCAGTGATGGTTGCACAGCTCTGAACATCCTAAAACCCATGGAGTTGCAGACTTTAGAAGAGTGACTTTATGGTATGTGAGTTATATCTCAATCAAGCTGTTTATAAATCTTTCTATGAAGTGAGGATACCTTTGCTACCAAAACTTGATAATGTTGTACACACAAAGAACTATAGACTAATTCCACTTACCACCATCAATAAAAACTCCTAAGTAAAGAATTGACAATCAGAAAAAGAGTCCCCAGACTGTAGTTCTTTTAGGGTAAAGTTGATTCAAGTTCACGTCAAGTATAGGCTGTTGTTTTATAGTCTCTTTAACTTTTTATTTTCCATTTTTCACTAATATAATTTCAGCTTCAAGAGTTGTAGATTAAGGAAATAAGGGAAAATTGATTGTTGTTGGGGACAAGTCTGTGAAGAGAGGCAGGAAGATACTGGCTGGTAAAGAAGGGAGTAGAGGAGAACAGGAATGAAGGCTGAAAGAGTGGTCTGTTTTCTGCTTATTCATAGGTTTTGGGAGTTTCATATCTGAATTAAGCTTGTACTGTGAAGGATCACTAGGCAGTGAGACCCACTTTGAGACATAGGCCTCTTTTGGATGCCCGTTATAGATTCTTAGAACAAAAGAGATGGCAGCCAGCACGTTTTAGAACCAGAATGGGCTATAGAGACTGCCCAGCCTGGCTCCTTTACACTCTCCTATTCCATTTTACCCTGAAGGTCAGAGGTTTAAGTGATTTTTTTATGAGGTTACGTAGCTGTTGGTGGAAGAGTGGAAACTAGAACCCAGACCTTTTTATAGCACAGGGTCATTGATCTGTATTTCTCCCATAGGTTTCTTTCACATGATTAACCATGTTTAGTACTGTCAATATATCTATCCACTGTAGTCACTCTTAGGAAAGAGTTGTTGAGACTTGACTGCCTGTTTTGGTGGAGAGAACAGCCTGTTCTCCTTGTTGGTTTTTTCAAAGTAGGACCTTAAATGCTTTTTTTTAAAAACAGCATTATCTTTCTTTTCTTCTTGTTTTGGCTTTTAGGTGCTGAGTTATTTTCACCATCAAAAGAAAGTTCGGCAGGGAGTGGAAGAGATGCTTTATAGATTATATAAGCCCATCCTTTGGAGAGGATTAAAGGTATGCCTGTTAAGTAGTCTATCCATGTTTGGAATGTACTAATTATGCTTTTGAATTTAGCATACTCGAATTCAAAATTGTAATAAGTAGTAAAAATAAAACTAGAGACTTGGAACTTTGTGAAATTTGGGGATGAATGTTTTATTCATTTATTAAAAACATTTTTTAGGGGCTGGCTGGTGGCAGAGTGGTTAAGTTTGTGTGTGCTCTGCTTTGGCGGCCCAGAGTTTGCAGATTTGGATCCCAGGCATGGACCTACACACTGCTCATCAATCCATGCTGTGGTAGCATCCCACATACATAATAGAGGAAGGTTGGCACAGATGTTAGCTCAGGGACAATCTTCCTCAAGCAAAAAGAGGAAGGTTGGCAACAGATGTTAGTTCAGGGACAAGCTTCCTCACCAAAAAACAAAACAAAGAAAAAAACTCACTTTTTTTTTTTTGTGAGGAAGATTAGCCCTGAGCTAACATCCGCTGCCAATCCTCCTCTTTTTGCTGAGGAAGACTGGCCCTGAGCTAACATCAGTGCCCATCTTCCTCTACTTTATATGTGGGATGCCTATCACAGCGTGGCTTGTCAAGTGATGCCATGTCTGTACCTGGGATCTGAACCAGCAACCCCTGGGCTGCCGAAGTGGAACATGTGCACTTAACCACTGCGTCACCGGGCTGGCCCAAAAGCTCATGGTTTTTAGGCCCGTTAAACTAGGAATCTGAATTAGTCTAGTGCTGACTACACAGTTGGAAGGGGAGTAGTTGTGCTAAGTAAACCAGCAGAGGTGTTGGAAGGTCTGCAGAGCTAATTGGACTGTCCTGGTCCTCAGGACCTCCTGCTGGTGACGGGGGAACAGGGTGGTAATATTCTAAGAAGTGTTCAAATGAACACATGAGTAATTTTCACTGCAGGTAACTCTGGTGTCAGGCGTGGGATATGATGGTCACTGTTAATGCCACAAGGAGGGCTCTGAAGGAAGGAAACAGATCTTTTAATATCTCTCGACATTCGACATTAAATTGAGAGTTTGGTGTGACTTAAGGAAGATCTCACAAGTTTGGTCCATTTAAATGTTATGATTGTCTTTAATTTGTAAATAAGTCTATATTGAGATACTAGAAACGTTACTTTAGGAACTCTATACTGAAGCCCTTGAATGTCATCTCTTTCTATTCTGAAACACTCTTCTTTTATTATTCTAGGCCAGAAACTCTGAAGTCCGGTCAAATGCTGCACTGTTGTTCGTTGAAGCATTTCCTATTAGGGATCCTAACTTTAATGCTGTTGAAATGGATAGTGAAATTCAGAAGCAATTTGAAGAACTCTATGTACGTATTTCATGTGGTCGAGCTCCTACGGCTTTAGCTCTGTCTAGGCCTGATGTGCATCCTGGTCATCCCTCGTAACTGCCTGTGCACTGGCCCCCCAAGGGCAAGCTTTCCAGATATTGACCTTCTTCAAGGAAGTCCATTCTCTCCCTGGTAACTTCTGCAACAGCGTGGACCCGCGGTATCCTTTCTTCTTCCTCTTATCTCCTTTGGAACACCTAGTTGTTTATTACTTTATATAGTTTTAAATGTTTTATGTGTACTCTTGTTTCCTCGGCAGAGAGGCAGTATGACATAGTGGTTAAGACACATCCTGGGCTTGATTTCCTCTCTCATTTAAGCTGTGTAACTTAGGGCAGGTCACTAACTTTTCTGTGCCTTTTTCTGTGAATTACGGTTGGTGGTATTACCTACTATAAAGTTGTGGGTAGTATGAGTGAACAAACTCTGGTTGTATTTTAAGGTGAGACTACAAATAATGCTTGTCAAAATAGGTTTTTTCAGATGACTGATTTTTCAAATGAGATGTTAAGACATTAGAATGTGACATTTATCTCCAAGGGATATTGTGGATCTTTTTCATCTAGCTGGAGAGTGGTAGCCTCTGGTTGTTTCTCTCTGTTCCCTGACATTTGCAGGGTTTCCTAACACAAGCTAAAAAATATTATTTGTTGTCCTAGTTAGTAGAGCAAAATTTTAGGAAGCTGTAGCAAAAATACCATGATAATGATGGTTACCCATGGCACTCCTAAAATACTTCCTTTTGTTTGTTTGTTTTCTGATGTATTGTAAAAAAACTCAGACATGCAGAAAGTAGACATAAAAGTATAATGCATATGTGTATACTTACCTTTTCATACACACATGTACATACACACATATGCACCCACATACATGCATATGCATGCATTCACTTATATATATATATATATAAACACCCCCCACACAGACACGCACAGACCCCTGAAATGAACAGTCATTAGTGTTTTGCCATGAGTGCCTTACCTACGTGTATACGTATCTAAAATTCCTTGAGGATGATGGTTAATTTTGTGGAGCAAATGTTGCTTTGCAAACTAAAACTAGAGTTTGGTAGGTTTTAGTCAAAAAACTATAAGAAACTTGCACTTTTTATTTATTTACTTATTTATTTTTGGTGAGGAAGATTGTCCCTGAGCTAACATCTGTGCCAGTCTTCCTCTGTTTTGTATGTGGGTTGCTGCCACAGCATGGCTCGATGAGCGGTGTGTAGGTCTGCGCCTGGGATCCGCGCTTGCGAACACTGGGCCACCAACGTGGAGCGTTTGAACTTAACCACTGTGCCACCGGGCCAGCTGTAAATTATATTAATTGTAAATTAAAGGAATCTTACTGTGAGAACATCATAGTTGGTAGAAATATCATATGAATAAAAATGTTTCCAAGATATGAAGGCTAATGGCTTTTTAGCAATTGTGTAATATGTACATGCTAATAAGTTTAAGAGGCAGGACTTATGAAATAATTATTTTACGGTGGAAAAAAATTACACATAGGAATGGCAAATTCTTATTAGAGAAAACACCTGAAAGATATTCTAAATCCTTGCTAGAATCAAAGGAACTCAACCATATTAAGATTGGAACACAGAGTAATCTATATTTGGATTAATCATCCTGAGTTTTGTTTTAGTTTTATTAACCTTTTAAAAAATAAAAGTTATTAGGGGCTGGCCCCATGGCCAAGTGGTTCAGTTCGTGCACTCTGCTCAGTGGCCCAGGGTTTCACTGGTTCAGATCCTGGGCGCGGACATGGTACCGCTCATCAGGCCACTCTGAGGTGGCGTTCCACATGCCACAACTAGAAGGACCCACAACTAAAATATACAACTATGTACTGGAGGGATTTGGGGAGAAAAAGCAAAAAACAAAAGATTGGCAACAGTGGTTAGCTCAGGTGCCTATCTTTAAAAAAATAAATAGGTAAGAATTATTAAATGCTATTTTATTTGATTTTAAGGGAAGAGGAAAATTAAAAGAATTGTTCAAGTCAGTTAAATGTTTGTTCAGAACAAGAAATATTAAATTCTAATTAATTCCTGTAAATTTAAAAAATAGTAGATGTAGGTAGGGGCTGGCCCCGTGGCATAGTGGTTAAGTCCGGCATGCTCTGCTTTGGCAGCCCTGGTTTGCAGGTTTGGATCCTGGATGTGGGCCTACACCACTTATCAAGCCACACTGTGGCAGCAGCCCACATACAAAATAGAGGAAGATTGACACGGATGTTAGCTCAGGGCTAATCTTCCTCAAGCAAAAGGGAAGGAAGATTGGCAGCAGATGTTAGAGTAGTTGTATATTCTAGTTGTGGGTCGTTCTAGTTGCGGCTTGTGGGACGCCGCCTCAGCGTGGCTTGATGAGCAGTGCTATGTCTGTGCCCAGGATCCGAACCAGTGAAACCCTGGGCTGCTGAAGCAGAGTGCGTGAACTTAACCACTTGGCCACGGGGCTGGACCACACAAAGACAAGCACAGGCCGGACTTGGCCTGCGTGTTGGTTAAGAGTTGACCGCATTGGATGAGGTACTGAGTAAAAGGAAATCAGTCTTTTAAGAGGATTGATGAAGGAGATAATCCGATAAATAAGAGCAATGATTACTTTCTGGGACCCTCCATGTGCCTTGACTGTTCTTGCACGCTCTTTGCTCTGTTAGTGCTTCTCAATCCTGAGTAATATGGAGACTTGTTTTGAAGATAAGAAATTGAGGCCTCCCGTGAGTGTCTGTAGATGTCGAGATGCAGTGATTTCTCCCGTAGAAACAGCATTGCAAGTTAAGTGCCACCGTTTTGAGTGATTATCTGGTGACAGTGTGATTGGTTGGAAACAGATGTGGGCCCTGAGTTGTATGAGACTATGTGGTTATAAGGTGATTATCCAGAATATATTTTTGAAGAATAATATTGTAAGTAATTCATAGAAAACAAAATCTCTAAAACCTGTGAATTCCAAATTTAGATCCTCAGATTGCTAGAGTTTTCTTCTGTTTTTTTTCTTTTTTTTTCTTGCCATTTGTTTTCTCTCAAATGATTTGTCATCTTCACTTGTCCATTTTTATCTTTGAATAAAGGATTGGGTTGATTTGGTGGTTGGCGTGGGTTTTTTTCTGCTTGTAGAGCTGTGTCTTCAGTAGGCTTCCTCCTTGAGTGCTAAGTTGGTCGTGGTTTTGTGTGAGTGGGTAAGCGTGTCAGCAGATAGGATTCCCTGTAGGTTCTGTGGATGAGGGATGGGCAGGCTGGTGACCCCACCGTTAGCAGGTAGGGAGGAGCCTTCCCTCTGGTGGCATTCTCTCCTTTTGTGTTTCCCCTGTGGAGGTTTTGCAATTGTCACTACTCCTCTGTGCTCCTGTCCCGCAGTGTGTATTTTGGGAACTCTTCCTGGCCGGTTGTTTACCCTGGGAGCAGGTGCTCACTCCTGAACCACCACGCTGTGCTGGGAATTGTTTGCAGCCCTTGTATCATCTCTAGTCCTGACCCGGGGTTTGGGCCTGGCCTGAGTCTATGCAGGGCGTAGGAATGTCCAGCTCACAGCCTTTTCTGCTCCTTTCTCCATGAATCTATTCCTTATTTGCTTTCTTTCTTGTAGGAATCTTGCAGTCTTTTTGTTTCCAGCATTGTTGTCTCTATTTTCTTATTTGTCAGTCTGGTCAGATTTTGGGGAGGAGTGGAAGTAAGTGCTCATTCATCCTAATTTGAAGCTTTTCTTTTTTTCTAATTATGGAATGAAAATTATTTTATGTTTCTGTAAATAGAGCGCCTGGTGCATTGAACCTCTACCCCCTTACACCGTCTCATTGCTTGCCGACCCAAGCCTGACCTAGCTCCTCTTCCCCTGTTTGGAAGTAGATCTGAGGTGTCACACCATTTCAACTGTAAATACTTCAGGAGGTATTGTTAAAAGATAGGGACTTTGTTTTTTTAAGTATAATCATACCGTTGTCATAACTAAAGAAAGATGAATAATGATTCCTTAATGTCATCAAATATCTAGTCCTTTTTTTTTAGCAATATTTCAGTGACTTTTTTCCAGTTTTGTTTGAATCTATGTCTAAATAAAATCCATACGTTGTGATTGGCCGATGAATTGTTTAAATCTCTTGGACTGTCAGTTCCCTCTCCAGCAATCCCTTCCTCTTTCTCTCTTTGTTTTTGTTATTGTTATCTTGCTATTTTTGTTGTCGAAGAAACCAAATTATTCTTTTGTTTCCCATGGTCTGAGTTTTACAGAACCTATTCCTGCGGTGTTCCCTGCCCTTTGTATTTCCTGTAAATTTGTAGTGGGATATAGAGTTGATGAGAGTCACGTTTTTGTAGGGATTTTGTTTATTGTGTTAGATTCTTCATGACACTTGCATACTTCCCTTGGGGTGCATAATGTCTTGTCTCTTTTTGTCCCGTTAGCACCCACTGACGAGCGTGGCCTGGATTGACTCATTACAAGTAGAGTGACTTTATTCGGGGCTGAGTGCGTTACAGCACTTTGGAAATTCACGGGAGCGGTTTCCGTAGGCTGTGTGTGCTAAGATCAACTGAAGTCTGTATTTCCCACTGAAAGTGGAGCTGGTGTCAAGGCCCTGCTGTCAGCAGAGTCCTCTGGCTGGGACTGGCACATAAGGCACCACATGTGTCTGGACTGTCCTTAAATACTTGGCTATGGAGCTGATAGCTAATCGGAAATCCATGAGTCTACATGACCAGTCTTTGAAATGTCTGTGTTGTGAATGCCCTGAGTGCTAATGTGCAGAGCAAATATTGATGTAAAGGGAACAGATTTAAGATTTTTAAGCCTTTCTCCCCCTCCTACTTATAGAGCCTTTTAGAAGATCCTTATCCGATGGTCCGTTCCACAGGGATCCTTGGTGTTTGTAAAATAACTTCCAAATACTGGGAAATGATGCCTCCAACCATTCTTATTGATCTCCTCAAGAAAGTAACTGGGGAACTGGCATTTGATACGAGCTCAGCTGACGTACGCTGCTCTGTCTTTAAGGTAAGATTCAAAATTAGATAAGTAGTATTTATTTATTGTAGAATAGTGGAAAATACCGAGAAAGAAAAATGTAATGATCCCCCCAATCCTGCTCCGTAGATTAGCACTATTGACATTTTTGTTGTATATCAAAGTAATGTTCTTAAAAACCAAATTGAAAGTGATTTCTACAAAAACTGTCTACTTGAAATAATACTAGTTTTTAGTGGGGGGAGCACAGCATTTTAGAATAGTAACTATATGTACTTAAAAGTGGAAAAAATTATTATACATGAAAATTGACCTTTTTGCTATACTGTATGTACCTTTAATAAGAACCTACAAAAATATCCCTTCTCCAGTTATCCAGCTTCAACAGTTACCAGGACGTATCCAGTCTTCTTTTTTATCTGTAGCCCCATTCCTTGTCTGCCACATGGTTACTTTGAAGCAGATCGCAGACATTATATCAGCTCATCTGTAAATATTTCAGTACGATTTTTAGAGTATAAGGTCTCTTTAAAAATAAAACCCTTTCTCCTAATAACTGGGAAAAGAAGATGGTCGGGCGCATCCGAGCTTCAGACAAGTTGGTACTGGACTGCGCTCGGGCCGGCTGCTTGGCTGCCCACCTGAGGGGTGTGTGGGTGTAGCCGTGTCGGAGTCTGAGTCTGACAGTCCTGGGGCTCTATGCCCTCTGGTTTTCATGCAACATCAAGTCAGGAAACAGAATTTTGGGGCTGTTAAAAAATATGTAAAAGGCTTCTTGAACACCAACTTTAGACGCAAACTGGCTTTGGAGCCCACTCTACCAGCAACTGTTCTGGGTTTCTTTCAACTCTAAAAATCCTTTAAAATTTAGCTGAGAAAGCATTGAAAAATTATTTTATAACTGCTTTAATCTTATTTGAGTGAAACAATGGATGAACTGATTATCAGTCATTGAAACTATACTAATTCATTAAAAGTATGCTTTTTATATGAAACTTTTAGGAAAGTATTATTTTCTGTAGGTACGTTTATTTCTTTTACTAGTAGTTCTGGTAAAGATGGAACTGAATGTTTTCTTTTTTTTGTTTTAGATTGGCACCTGAGCTAACATCTGTTGTCAGTCTTTTTTTCCCTTCTTCTCCCCAAAGCCCCCCAGTACACAGTTGTATGTTCTAGTTGTGGGTCCTTCTGGTTCCTCAGCAGGGCCTGATGAGCAGGGCTAGGTCTGCACCCAGGATCCGAACCAGCAAAACCCTGGGCCGCTGACGCGGAGCACGTGAACTCAACCACTTGGCCACAGGGCTGGCCCCTGAATATTTTCTTAACTGAGTTTTTCTTTACTGAACTTTTTATTGTTTATGTTTTAATTCTGAACTATTTATGTTTCTCCTTTCTTGTAGTGTCTGCCGATAATTTTGGATAACAAATTAAGCCACCCATTATTAGAACAGCTTTTGCCAGCACTAAAATACAGTCTCCATGACAATTCAGAGAAAGTGAGAGTGGCTTTTGTTGATATGCTGCTGAAGATTAAAGCCGTGAGGGCTGCTAAGGTAGAGTGAACAGGGTTTCCCTTATTTAAGACATGAAATCAATAAGCGCATTTGTTTTCATCAGCAAAAACACAAAGCAGTTCTTATTCCAAGAGTTTTAGTAATAACATTTTAACTAATTGAAATCTGGTATATCCTACTAATTGTTTGTGTCATAAATTTTATTTAGTTTGTGATTTTCATTGAAGTTTCTAGGAATGTCATCACTGTGTATTTTCTTTTCGAAAGGTGTTAGTGTAAGCAGCCCCTGCCTTAAATTATATTTTTATCATTTGCATGAAAGTTTTTGTTGAAATATTTAAATACTTGGCACATAGTAAGCACTTAAATACTACTTTGAAAAATGTTGAATATGAAATGCCTCCTAGCCCCACGTTTTATAGAGGGAAGCGAGGAGATACTTGTTTTATCATAATGTACATTTTGGCGTGGTGTAAACTATTGAAGTGAGAATGTTCTTCTTTAACTCTAGTTCTGTTCCGCTTTTGGCTAAAAATGTTAGTTATGAAATTCTTCATTGTTATTTGGTATTATTATTTGTGAGCTTCCTTCCTCCACACAGGAGTTCTCTGAAATTACTTTAAAAGGCCGTTTTGTCACGGCACAGGATTTGCGAACAACCTGAGAGTCCATTAGCATCGGGTCAGCCACACAGACGTGTGGCGCGTTCATGCAGTGAAATAATGCTGTGTGGCCATGAAAGGGAACGAGCTTACATGGAAATACCACTAACATGTAAGAGTAAAAGCAAGTGTAGACGTGTGTAGTGTGCTGCCAGCTGCATAAAATGGGGAACATACAGAGATATTTTCTCAGATGCCCATAAAATATCCCTGGAAGCAAACAAGGCATCAGTAACAGTTGCCTGAGTGAGGGGGATGGGACACCCAGGGATGGGGCGCTGGGGAGGCCTGACCACTGCATGGGAGGTGCATTGTTTTATGCTTTTTGAATTTCAAACTGGGAATTTTTTTTATGTTTAAAAAAAACAACAAAGAATATTTTGTGTGACTTGTGTAGTAGGAATACCCCATGTCATACCTCGGTGCTTTTGTTGAAAGTCATTTGGCTGTGCGTGGTCTGTTCCGGACTCTGTTCTGTCTCATTGATCTGTTTGTTTGTCCTTAGCGAGGTGGCGCTGTCTTGATTGCTGCTGCTTTCCAGGAAGTGTCCAGTGAGTCCCCCAGCGCTGTTCTTTTGCAACCCTTTGGCTGGTTTAGGTCCTTTGCATTTACATATACATTTTAGAATTGGCATGTTAGTTTCAACAAAAAAGCCAGCTGCAATTTTGATTGCATTTGTTAGAACAGTCTGTTAAAACTATAGTTCTGAATCTGAAAGGGAAAATTTTGGCTTAGTATTGTGTTTAAAGTGTGAATCTGTTTGCAAAGGGTTATTGAAGTAACGGCTGGTGAGGAAATGGAGAGAGCAATTGTTTTCAGTTTATTAATGAGTCTACTCAAGAGAACGGGGCGGGGGGAGGGACCAGGTAAGACAGGAACAAAAGGTCTGGATTTGGGGGACTGGCAAGAGCAGAGAAAGAAAGCATAGTGCTTTAATGAAGTGCTTCTTTTCTCTTAATCCTTAGCTCTGCAAAATCAAGGCAGAGCGATTGAACTGTGAGATCTCTGGAAGGTTTGTGATGGGCACACAAGCTAATTCTCCTTGAAAATCAAGGTCAAGGTTGACAGGCACGTGGAGAGGCAACTAACGGGGGTGGCTGATCATCCAGCAGGTGGGAGTGACCTGGGCAGTGTGTGCTAGGCTATCAGGCACTGGTTGTGCTGTGTTACCCATGGACACATTTGCACAGTCATGGTCTCCTGCAGATAGCTTTAGAAGGAATGAGAGTTGCCCTTTCTTTTTATTTCCTTTGTAAGCCATGGAGGGCTGAGCTCAGAGGGGCCCAAAGCTGCGTCTTAGTCTCAGAGGCCCTGGGCCAAATGACTGATACATGTTAGATAATAAAATTAAATAAAATTATATTGTATGGTGAAGGAGCAGTTACCAACTTAGTTAGGCTTCTGTCTGTGTTTTTCATTGTCAGTGTTAGTAATTTCAAGTTGTTTACTGTTTATTTTGAAATTCTACATTTCTCGCTTGTCTATCTGAGATTTAGGCTGAATTAACAGTTACTGATATTGAAACCTCTTTATTAAAAAGAATCTTAGGTTTATTAATATACAGTTATTCTTAACATTAGAAGTGAAACACCAGTTACCCATTTGTTACGTTCTTGTCTGTTGTAGATCTCAACCTGTGGTTGATATGTTTGGGTAAAATGAAACCTCAAGGTAACTGAAACAAAACAAATGAGAATCCTGAAGTAATCAGAATTGTTCTGCTTTTTGTTTTAGAAAAGTGAATCAAAGCAAACAAGCTAATGTGCAGAGTTTCTGGAAAGGCAGACGTGCAGGGAATGTTAGTTGTGAGAATTGTTCCTGGAACCTCGGCATTTGGTGGTACAAGGTGGCTCGTGCCCATTCAGGATGGTGTGGTCTCCAGGAGCCATCTTTTTTTTTTTTTTTTTTAATACGCATTTGTGCATATTGGATCCTAGTTCTTTTTTTTTTTTTTTAAGATTTTATTTTTTTCCTTTTTCTCCCCAAAGCCCCCCAGTACATAGTTGTATATTCTTCGTTGTGGGTCCTTCTAGTTGTGGCATGTGGGACATTGCCTCAGCGTGGTTTGATGAGCAGTGCCATGTCCGCACCCAGGATTCGAACCAACGAAACACTGGGCCGCCTGCAGCGGAGCGCGCAAACTTAACCACTCGGCCACGGGGCCAGCCCCCAGGAGCCATCTTTTTAAAGTGAAAGGGGACAGACTGTGGAAAACCTCTCTTTGGGTACAGCCTCCCTGGTCGGGCCATTGTGCTGTGAGTTAAGGTGTTTCTCACGGGTAGTCATTCAGCCAGGTTGAACTCTGAGGTCTTGAGGCTTGAAAGGCTCCACTGAGTTCTCAAGCACAGGGCTTTCTCCTCTCTTCTTTTTCCCTCTGCGGATCTGTCTGTTGCTGTGCTTGCACGTTCTGGAGTTGACATTCAGCTAATGCCATGGTTATTGTGGCCCAACACAAGTTCTCACTGTGGCCCCCTGCTGCCAACCAGCACATGCTTGGGGAAGGAGTGATGCTACTGCTGAGGCACTGCCTCCCAGAGAGGCTGCATTCAAGGGCTCACAGTCTGGAGCTGTTGGCCCCTGCTGCCGACCAGCGCATGCTTGGGGAAGCAGTGATGATGCTGCTGAGGCACTGCCCCCCAGAGAGGCTGCGTTCTAGGGCTCGCAGTCTGGAGCTGTGGCCCCCTGCTGCTGACCAGCGCATGCTTGGAGAAGGAGTGATGAGGCTGCTGAGGCACTGCCTCCCAGAGAGGCTGCATTTGAGGGCTCGGCAATCTGGAGCTGTTGGCCCTGCCCCTTCACATATCTACTTCAGTGCTGGCCTGCATGCCTCTCTCATCTCCTTTCTGTGATGTTGCAGGCAGCACAGCAGAGTAGGTAAAGGGTGAATCTATTCGTTGGTTTGTGTTGAGTCACTCTGAGCCTTGGTTTCTTATCTATAAAGGGGATACTAATATCTACTTTGAGATTGTTGTGAAACTACAACAAATAGTTATGCAGAGCCCTGAAGTGTTTTGGGAAACATTTTTTGCTGGCATCATCGCCCACAAGTGTGCTAGTGTGCTGTTCAGAGTTATTCGTTGATGCACTCAGACGCAAAACTAACCGCCGATCTGGGCTGGCACCTGTGGGCAGACAGGGACCACGGCAGAGGAGAGAGGAAAGGTGAGAGAAGGTGTTAAAACTGTCAGAATGTGAATACTAGTATTTATCGTTCTTTTTCTTTTAAACCTTGAGAGCACTACCTCTAACTCGCGAATAAGTCTCTCATCGCTTCATTTCTAAGCCTCGCTCAGTGCTGGAGTTAGTTGGCAGCAGGTTCTTTTCCACGAAGCTGCCTGCCTCCCATGGGGTGAGGGCAGGAGCTGGGCCCTCTGCTCCCCTCTTCCCGTGGCTTGCTGTTGGAAGCACTGGCTCTTGTTTGCCTCCCCAGCAATAGAGTGTGAGTACGAGGGTTTGGTGTGGGATTTGGGGTTAGTTGTTGTCTTTACTCCAGTAACTTTTTCAGAAACCAAGAGGTGTCTTAGTGGAAGTGTCCTGGGAGCGTTTCAGGGGGTCATAATCAGTAGTGTCCAGTGCTCAGAGAGTTCCTCTAAGGAGAGGGCATGAATTTGTCCATCTGAATTTGCAATAAAAGGTCACTATGACCTTGGCAAGAATAACTTCAGTGAGGGTGGACTAGATCCGTGTGGATTGAGGTACAAGTGAGAGTGACAGTGAAGGTCTGGGTGTAGGCGGGTTGCTGAGAGGGGAGCAGCAAAGGTGGCAGCTGGAAGGAGATGGGAAACACTTCAGAATTTTGTGTGCGGGTATTTTGCTTTAAGGGTTGGAACGATATGAAAGTACATAAATGCTGGTGAGAAAGATCTGATTGAGAATATTGAAAAGACACAAGGATCATTAGAGCCAGGTCCTCAAGAAGAATACCTGTCAGTGGTATTGTACCCATTATATAGACGAGGAAACTATTTTGAGTGTATTTGCGCAGGATTACCAGCTGATAAGTGACTGGGACAGGATTTGGACACTCCAGCATTAAAATCTCTTTTTCTCTAATTCCGTGATATTTTTTCTTGTCTTGAATTTCTTGCTTAGAAGTTTGGCCCTAGCAGGCAGTGGAGAGCTTCCATGCTTTCCAGCAGAGGGGCACAGGACAGTCTGATCTTCAGTCACGTGGCAGCAGCTGTGAGCGGGGCTGGGGCCACGCTGGTCATCTAGGCAAGCTGGCCCCAGGGAGGGAGGGAGGGGCACTGCTACAGAGCGACATGCTGGGCAACCTGGGTGTTCCTGAGTGATGCCTTGTGTCTCTGAGGTCAGAAATGGGACATCCGTGAGCTTTCTGTGTCAAAACTGTTGTAAAGTTTTTCGCTTTTCACATTAATGGGCCGAAAGTCATGGTGTTGTAGGAAATACAGAAATTATTAGACTGATAATCATAGCTATCGTTTGAGAGTTTACTGTACGTCAAGAATGGTACTAATTGGGGCCGGCTCCGTGGCCGAGTGGTTAAGTTCATGCGCTCTGCTGCGGCGGCCCAGGGTTCGGATCCTGGACATGGACATGGCACTGCTCATCAGGCCACGTTGAGGCGGCGTCCCACATCCCACAACTAGAAGGACCGGCAACTAAGATATACAACTGTGTACAGGGCGGGTTTGGGGAGATAAAAAAAAAAAAGAATGGTACTAATTAATTATAACTCTCCCAACACTCTTATGCTTAGGTACCTTATCTGTCAGTGCCTTTTTTTTTTTGTTTTGAGGAAGATTAGCCCTGAGCTAACTGCTGAACTGCTGCCAATCCTCCTCTTTTTGCTGAGGAAGACTGGCCCTGAGTTAACATCCGTGCCCATCTTCCTCTACTTTATATGTGGGATGCCTACCACAGCATGGCTTGCCGAGCGGTGCCATGTCCACACCTGGGATCCAAACCGGTGAACCCCAGGCCGCTGAAGCAGAACATGTGCACTTAACTGCTGCGCCACCGGGCCGGCCCCAGTGCTTTTTAAATATGGATTTATTAGTTCTAATTTCTCTACAGAAGAGTCTCAGATTCTGGTATATAGTCATTTGAAATGAATTTTCTTGAATATGAAAATCAGTTCCTTTTTGATTACGCTCTGGATATGTTGCTTAAAATCTTTTCAAGATTACAGGAACAATTGATGTTTTCCTTCTGCATGTGTGCTTTATTTATAGTTTTGGAAAATATGCCCCATGGAGCATATTTTGGTTCGCCTGGAATCGGATTCCCAGCCTGTGTCTAGGCGCCTGGTGAGCCTCATCTTTAACTCGTTCCTGCCCGTGAACCAGCCCGAGGAGGTGTGGTGTGAGCGCTGCGTCACCCTGGTCCAGATGAACCATGGAGCCGCCAGGAAGTTCTACCAGCACGCCCACAGGCACACTGCCTGCACGAACATAGGTACTGAGCACGGCCGCTCTGGTGCTTACGAGTTCTCCCTAAAGCAGAGTGTTACGTGGGCTCAGGGTTTGTCATTTTAATAAACTTTATGCTTTAATGAATTTCTTAATGATTTCCCTTAATCTAATACTTTTATTTGGGATTATAATTTTACTATTAGAAAGATAATTTTGTTGAAGAAACACGTAAATTATTTTTATCTTAAACATTTTAGCAAAGCTGATTCATGTGATTCGCCATTGCTTAAATGCCTGCATACGGAGGGCGGTAAGAGAGCAGCAAGAGGACCATGCTGAGAGGGAGAAGGAGAAGGAGAATGCGAGTGTAAGTGGAACGCGCCGCGTCTGGGGGAACGCCGGACCGTGCTACCTGGTGGGGACAAGGCAGGCGCCTCTACCTCGTTGCTTGGAAGAGGGCAGAGCATTAATCGTTTCCACGGACTGTTTGTTAGGAATGTTTTTGTTTTCTGTTTGTTCCTTTAGTATTGATACTTCAATTCATTATTTTGGGGTATCACAAATCATGTTTTGAAAGAATTGCTGTATATTTTTTATAGTTCATTGTGAAGTTTGGGTAGGATTTAATTCAGAGGAAAGAGGAAAATTTATTATTGGTAGCACCCTGTCTCAAATTTTCTTTGCCTTAAGCCTCTCTGTATGTTTTAATTTGACCTGAGGGTAGCATATCTGCGTTGGATTTTGGACACTGTTGTATTTTACAGGGACACGAGTGGTGGCGCCCAAGGATTTACTCCTAGCCACTGCCGTAAGATTCTACTAGAAACATCTTGGGGTTGAATGTCTGGGAATGAGCTTTATTTAGAATTATCTTTTTTAAAAAAGTAATTTATCAAAGGAACTGTTGAGCTGTTATTCCTTCAGAGTCCAAAGTGACCAGTGATATAGTAAGAAAAGAATGTTTAAGCCTTAGACTTTTACTACTTAGAAGCAGTATCTTAAGCTTATAAGTAAACTCTCATGCGTATGTCCATTGAAAGTAAAATTTTTGAATAGTTTCGTAGTGCCCAACGAGGTTAGGAAATTGGCCTTTTAAAAAGAAAGTCACAAGACATTTTATCCTTTTGCTGAGCATGGTTCCTCATGTTGGCAACAAGGCAGGGTCCCTGCATGGTCTGATCTCGCCTCACTCCCCGTCCTGTGTGCTACCACCTCTGACAGAGGCTTGCTTCCTAGGCAAGGCTGGCAGGTTTGCTCAGAGCTGAAGTTTTGGCTTTGCTTGTTCATTGGTTTCACTCCAGCCTGCCTGCATTGTGAGGACAACAGTGCTGGTCACAGTTACTCCTACGCATGCTGCCATCACACATGTGCCCATGGACTCACACCTAGTGGGGCCACCACTCCATCAGCCCAGCCCCTGTTTAAACATTTCCTTTTCTGTTTGTCTCAGCAAGGGAAAACAGATGTGGAATTAGAAGAGAAAAGAGTGTAGAAGAGTGAGTCTGGCTTTTATCCTAACAGCTGACGCTGACTAGTGGTTTCATCAGCTCCAGGCCGTTTCAGCCTGGATTTGGGAAATCCTCATCCGAGGGCATTCAGAGTTGCTTCTGCTTTTGGTTTTGGTGGAATTTGAGTTCCTCTCTTCAGAGTTTTCCCCTCAGTATGTGGATTGCATGGGCAGAATTTTTCAGGGAAGTCATCCCATTGCTTATAATACATCTTCAGAACCTTCACTGGAGATGCCAGCATGGTGACCTCAGTCCAGGACACAGGGCATTTGGGGAGTCCCCGTGTGCAAAGTAGATGCAGCAGTGGGCAGTGAGCTAAAAGTGCCGTGTGAAGGACTGAGCACAGATCTCTCTGGGCCACCCTTGCAAACTCCTACTGATGGAAATGGTTTTGCAAAAGAGCAAGACATATTTTGTAACCTAACAGGTGAAAAACTATTACATTGTTTCATTATTGAAGGCACCCCCCACACCTCCATTGTTAAAACCCTAGCATTATTGAGAAACTTGTGGTTGTACAACATTTTATGTCAATATCTGTACCATTAGAAAAGGCAAGGGTTTAGAAATATGTAGCTCCATTGTAACCTATGCTAGAAAAGAAATACAATTTGTCATATAGATCTTCTAATTTTAAGACTATCTAAATGGCTGAAAGCAACAATTTTTGAAGGATTCTTTTACTTTTTCTCATTGCTATCTACTAAAATCAAAGATGTTATCTGCCAAAAATAAAAAGGTGGCTTCCTATTTAATGAAATCTTGCTTAGGAACTTGGCAAAATTTTTGTAAAGAAGTAGTGACTTTCTCATGAAACTTTAATGGTAGAGCTGCTATGCTTATCAGTGGAACAGTAAAAAGTAAAATTAAATACAGAATGAAATTTTGTCAATCTGTTATTTGTATCATTCTTATAGTAGTTTCTAAGACTTTGGTAGTTTCATTGCTTTTTAAATTTGACAAAAACTCATTCAAAGTATTAAATGCCTATTGAAAAATTCAACTTTCTATAGAAACTACCCTTACGTTTTCTGTGTACCCCCATTAAACAAGTTAATTTTCTCCCCGGTATCTTTTTCCATTAAATTTGAATAGATAGCATAAAAATACCAATGCCTGAAATGAATCATCCTTTGCATCTGAAGGTTGTCCCCTTTCAGGAAGTTGTCTGCATTGGTATTTGCAGGTTATCAGACTCTTTGTTACAGTCACACCACAGGGCTCGTTAGCAGAGCCCATCAGTGTGGATCTGAGCTGGTCACGTCCGAGCGCAGCCTGCGGTGGGCTGGAGGAGAAAGTCAGGAGGGGGTACTCCGGCTCTGAGTTTCACCAGTAGGCTTCAGAGAAACAGAACGTTGCTACTGTTGCCAAGGCCAGGAACTGTGGTAATCTGTCCCCTGGCAGTCACAGCTGCCACAGGCAAAGGTGAGAGATTTGCAGAGGTTGCTGCAAAACCTTCCTTTGACTAAAGCTCGCGCAGGCTCCTGCTCTGGCTGCCACGGCAGCCGGCTGAAGGACAAGCTTCTGCAGAGATGCCTTTTTAGAGACTGGAACTTTAGGACATCCCAAACACTCCCACTCAGGCAAATGTGGCCTCTGTCACCTTTTGATAAAGAAGCCCAGCATCTCCAAAGACCAGCATGCCTGGTCCGTCCCTGCCACCTGTGACTACAGGAATTTCTTTCTCAAGTTTTTGGATTGAAAAGCAGTGTGGGTCTCTGGCTCTGTGGAGGAGAAGAGGAGTTTGTGAGACGCACTTGTGGTTTAAACTGAACACGCAGAACATAGCAGTAGTTATTGCTCACTGCCACCATGAGTGCAGAAAATGTAAATCCGTGTATTATTTTAGAACAAACCAAAGAAGCCCATGATTGAGTGGGAGTTGATCATCGTCAGTCATTACACCAGAGTCTGGGGATCATACCCCACAAGCCCTGGAGGATGGCGGTGGCTGGCCAGAGGTACATCCAGTGTGGTCTGATGGGTGGAGTTGCAGCTGAGTCTCAGCAGTAATCACATTTAAATATATTAGGTTTTAGAGCCCTTCCCTTCCCCCACCAGTCTGTTCATATTGAGGTTTGTGGTGAGAAGTGACATCTTTTAACAAATCAGAAGCTGTATCTTGTGGTTTATACATGTTGATTTTTAGAGGATTTTTAATTCAGATAAACTGTTTATTGAAAGGATATAGGGTTAATTTAGAATTTATTTCTTGAGTGGGCTTTAAGAACAGGTTTACCTCTAATAGAGATTCTCAAATAGAGAATAAAGTCATTTTACGACTTGAAAAGAGACTTGATATCCTTTACATTTCTGCCTTAGGCCTGGAATTCTGGGATATGCTGTTATCTTAATACTTGTTATGGTTTGATTCTTTCACAATAAAATTATTTGTGTCTTAGGTTCTGGACAAAACACTGTCAGTAAGCGATGTTGCATCCATGGCAGGTTTATTAGAAATCGTTGTGATTCTATGGAAAAGCATTCACAGAAGTATGGAAAACAATAAAGAGGCCAGAGTTTACACCATTAACAAGTTTGCCTCTGTGCTCCCTGAGTACCTGGAAGTGTTCAAGGTAAGGCTGGCCGCGCTTGTCAGCAGGCTTGGTGAGATGGCACCATGCAGTTTGCAGAAGTACCCGCACTCTTTCCTCTCTGTGCCTGGCTCCTCGTCTGTGGCAGGAGAGGCTGAGCCGGCACTCGCCCTGCAGGCCAGCCAGCCTCGCCCTTCTCAAGGATCGGGGACATGGCTCTTTCAGGGTCCTGTCCCAGCACCCAGGGAAGTGTTGGGCGAGCTCTCAGGTTTTCTGTCTCTAATAGTCTGGGACACGATTTTAGAATCCAGTCTCACTTGCTGGGAATTGAGAAAGAGGAGTCTGTGGACATCGAGATACACTAGCACCGAAGTTTGGGGGCAGTTTTAGGCATTTGGCAACACACTGTAAGCTAACATGTTTCTGACATATCTGAGTTGTGTCTGCGTTCTTGGGACAGACAGACCCAGGTGTGTGACTTCTGTTTGGATGAAGGAAACCTTCTCATTCCTTGACTTCTTACTTCTGAAGGAAATTTATATTTCAAAAACAAAAATAAGACTGATAGCTAAAAATGCAAATTTGTTCCCAATTATGAAGAGAGCATGGTTTAAGTATAGAAAGATCATAGGTCTTATGAACCACCCTTCTTTCGGTAAATGTTACTCTTGGCTCTTCTACAACTGCTTATGTGTCCTGGGACCTCTTAGCTTTTCTGAGCTGTATTTCTGTGACTCTCGCATCTCTGAGCTTCATTCTGCCTCTAAAATACAAACGTGAGCTGCCCATGAAAGTAAATCTAGGTTGCCGAAGTTACTAGGGCATTTGAAAAGCTCAAAATAATTACACTGGGGTGAGAAACCAGCACTATCAGAAATCTCAGAAGATGCACACAGAAGCCCATAGGACACTGGATGAGATGGCAAATGAGCAGTGTGGCCTGGGGATGTCCAGGAAGCCCAGGAAGGCCGTTAATTAATTCAGTTAGTTCCAAATGATTCTGGCAGGAGAGCCTGTCTCCCCTCAGTAGCTGAGAATATTGTGGTCATCCAATAAGTGAATATACAATCTATAACCCGCACATAGAGTGGAATCAGCAGCAATTACCAGTGTAATTCTGTAACATTAAGAAAATATTTTCCTTTTTTGTTAGGAGTTAGGGGTAAGGGTGGGTTTATTCTAACTGAATGCATATTAATTACAGATCAGATTTTGATGTTGCTCCTATTTCTGTTTCATGTATATTTTCAGGGAAATTGTTATTTCTTTTTCTTTTAGAATTTACCATCCCTCATTCTCCCAACCAAACAAGGATATTGTTTTGCTTTGTTTTCTTTTTGTTTTTTTTTTTTTTTGCTGAGGAAGATTTGCCCTGAGCTAACACTTGTGCCAGTCTTCTTCTATTTTATATGTGGGTTACCGCCACAGCGTGGCTGACGAGTGGTGTAGGTCTGTGCCTGGGATCTGAGCCCATGAACCCAGGCCGCCAAAGTGGAGTGCGCCGAATCTAACCACTACACCATGGGGCCAGCCCCAAGGATATTTTTTTTTTTTTTAAGATTTTTAAAATTTTTTTTCCTTTTTCTCCCCAAAGCCCCCCAGTACATAGTTGTATATTCTTTGTTGTGGGTCCCTCCAGCAGTGGCATGTGGGACGCTGCCTCAGCGTGGTTTGATGAGCAGTGCCATGTCCGCGCCCAGGATTCGAACCAATGAAACACTGGGCCGCCGGCAGCGGAGCGCACGAACTCAACCACTCAGCCACGGGGCCAGCCCCAAGGATATTTTTTATTGAGTGTTCTTGATTGAGTCTGGTCTACTGTTTGCTTTATTGTTGTAATAATAATAATGTAGCTACAGTTTTTCAGCACTACCATGTACTAGGTACTGTCATTGGTTCTGATGTGGTTTACCTCACTCAGTTCTCCTAATAACTCTTTCCCGTTTTGCAGAGGAGGAAACTGAGACTCAGAGACTCCAACCTCTTTGCTCTGTGTTCCAGCTAGTTAGCTTGTGGAATCTGATTGGACTTGGATTTGGCAAAGTAGCTCCAAAGTCTGTACATTTTCCATTAAACTGCCGTCTTCCTGAAGATATTCTCATTATTTTATTTAAAATTTTTTCTTTGACTAGTTTCATTCTCTTGAGATTTATGTTCAGGATACCAAGTGTGTAGAGTTAATTTTTTTCCTTTCATCAGTATTTTTACAATAGACGTTAGTGCCTTGACACAAGGAATTTTGTCTATTCTGGGTACTGATGTATCCCCAGGATCTAGATTGGTGCCTGGTACACAGTAGGTGCTTAATAAATATCTGGAAAAATTAATGCATCACACAGAGTAGTGGAATGTCATATAAAACGTTGAGAATACGTCTCAAATGTGAAGTTTACCAATAGGTGTAAGTTTTCCTGTTGAGCATTGGGAGGATTACTCTAGTTCCTACTGAGTGACTTTGAAAATAGGTTATTGGGAAGCTTTATGAACAGGCTTTCAAAACATCATCGTGTTTAAATACCCTTTTGTTTTGTTTTCTTTTTATGCTTTTAGGATGATCGGTGTAAGATCCCTTTGTTCATGCTGATGTCCTTCATGCCTGCTTCTGCTGTGCCTGCATTCAGGTATTCTCTCTGCTTTTCAGGACAGCAGTGAGGTGGGAATCCTGCGTCATTGTGCTTAGGTGTCAGTCTGACATTCAGCAGACTGTCACACCTCAGTTCCAAGTCCACAGCCACTTCCTCCCTCCTCTCTCCCTCTCCCTGTGGCAGGGAAAATAGCCGGGTGCAATTTCTGGTGGCTCTGGAGTGCTAAGGAAGGTAGGAGGAGACTACGTGGCACTAAAACAGTCTCTGAGCTGTAACGTCTGGGCTATTTCTAAAGCCCGATGTGATGAGACTCTGAAGCTGTTATCCGCCATGGAGCCGTGGGCTGCATGTGGCTCTGACGGCTGGAACATGGCTCTCTGGGTTGAGAGGTACTGTGAGTGCAGAATGCACACACCGAGACTTGGTGTGAAAAGAAGAATGTAAAGTATCTCATTAGTAGTTTTCTATGTTGATTACATCTTAAAATGATGTTGTGGATAGATTGGGTTAAATAAGATATATTATTGAAATTAATTTTACCTGTTTCTCTTTGCTTTTTTAAATGTGGCTACTAGAAAATTAAAAATGACTTACATGGCCTGCTTTTGTGGCTTGCATTATATGTTTTGTTGGACGGTGTTGCTCGAGTGTTGGTTATTATCTCAGTAAAAATTACTTATTTTTATTCATATTATGAAAAATGGATGTTTTGATGCTAAACAAAAATTATTCCTCCAAAATTAGGGTTCTTTGCTCTAGAGTCTGACAGAGGTGACACAGACATGAAAGGCTGGGGGTTTTATGTGACTGATGTGTCCTTGATAACTTAATACCTATGTTGGTATGTCTGGACTGTGTTGAGTCTAATATTCCTAAAGCTTTCAAATTCAGTATTTTGTATTGAAACTTATCTCCTGTAGTAATTGTGAGAAAACAATATAATTATTCTGCAGCAGAGAATGTCCAAGAGTTCCTGTGATAGGAAGGGCTTAAGTACCCTCAATTTTTGGCTTCTTTATTTTCCTCACCTTTTAGAAAAGTGGGAAATTGTTATTGAAATATGAGATCTGATTTTGTGTATTTGACATTTTCAGCTGTGGTGTGATTTCCACGTTAAGAAACCAAGAGGAAGGAGCAGCAGACAAGAGCTACTGCACTTTGTTAGACTGTCTCTGCTCCTGGGGACAAGTGGGACACATTCTGGAACTCATCTGTGACTGGCTGCCAGATGAGCAGCCCCAGAGTAAGGTATATTTGTATCATGTTTCTTTAAATTTGCTGAATGAGGATAACTCTGTATTAGAAATCTGCATGGTTTCCCGGAAACATATGTTTTATTTATCAGTTTACTGCTCTCTGTTCTTTCAGAGTAACTCAGCGTCTAAACGTAAAGTGCAAATCTGTGATACACGCCCAGTCAAACCCGAATTGGCCTTGGTTTACATAGAGTATCTGCTGACCCATCCGAAGAATCGAGAGTGCCTGCTATCGGCTCCCCGAAAGAAGCTTAACCATCTTTTGAAAGCACTTGAAACGTCCAAGGTAACTTTCTAGAACAAATACAGGCCCTGTGAACGTTGAGTGATTCCATGAGTCATAGGAGTGATAAAGTAAGATTAAATTTTTCATATTTGTAGTATAAATTTTTCCAGCGGGAAAGGAGTTGTGTTATCTGGCCCCTTCCTCCAGTGTACAGGCGAGGACATCAAACTCAGGTGACTAACTGGGTGGCAAGATGGGGACTAGGTCACAATTTCTAGGCCTTTCAGCCAAGTGGTGTTCAGAGCCCAGTGTTTTGTCAAGGCTGACTCCTGCGAATAACCCTGTTTCTGTGAACACGGGTCTGCAGGAAGACTTTCTGTCACCCTCAAGCTCTGTTGCTCTGCTCCTGCCCATTGTCGTGGGAATCCTGATTTCCCCTCAGTCCTTGGCAGGCTTTTCTAGGAATCGGTGGAGCATTCCTGTGAATTCACCATTTTCCTCCTCTCCTTCCTGGCTCTCTGGCCATCTCCTCCAGGGCCAGGCCTCAGAAACAGCCTGTTAGTGCTGCTGAGCTTGGTTGTGCCAGTGGCAGAGCCTCCGGTGCACCAGCGCCAGGCACCAGGTGGGAGAGGAGGGAGGTCTGAAGGGGAGAGGTGCATAGCACTCAGGGGAGGAGGTGGCGGGGCTGATGGCAAGCCCAGTACCTGGCCATGCGCTCCCTCAAGCCTCTCCAGCGTTCATGTCCAGGTGGGGGTGGGCAGCGCTGGGATTTTGCCCATGGACTAAGCTGGGCACCGGCTGCACTGGTATAGAAAGTAGGGCTGCCTGTGGGTTCTGGGAAAAGGGTGGATGTATTTCCCATCAGGCTTTCCTAGCAGGGGCACAAATGGTATTGTCACCTATTCAATGCTGGTGGGACACCCACCCCTCCATTGTGACAGCCAAACCCACTCCCACACATTTCCAAACACTCACGCTGCTCCTGCTGGGTGCAAGATGAGGGAGTTGCAGGCAGGCGGGAGGGTCTCACCCTGCCTGAGTGGCGAGGGACTGTTCCTGGGAGGCACTGCCTCTCTCTCTGTGTTGTCGGTCTGTCCCAACAGCACCGTCTTTCTTTGCAGACCTGGCCTCTCACCCCCAGCAGGCCAGAACCTACCCCAGGGGCAAAGGCTTTAACATACTCGCTCCTGACAGCTCCTTAAGCAATAACTTAAAGTTACGTTCTTGAGGGGAGAGGAAGGGAAGACACTGCAGACTTCTCGGAAGGCTTTGCTGTGCTGCTGAATCACCTCTGTTGCTCCACGTGTCCCTCTTGAAGCGCAGCTTTGTCAGGTGCTTCCGATCATCCTGGCCATGACTTATCAGTCAGAACGCAGCCTACAGATTTTTTTATTTTACAGGTGGATCTGGAATCAATTTTGCAATTGCCAGGTGTGAAACCTCACAACTTTAATGAAGCAACTGCCCTGCGAGCCTTCAGCCTCTATTGTCGGTTGAGTATTCATCTTCAGCACAAGGTGCGTCCGTCCCTGGCTCTGTATCAGAATAAGAAGCGCATTGGCACGGCTGGCCCAGTACTAATTCATCTTTCTGTTGTTGGACAGTTCTGCTCAGAAGGAAAGGTTTACCTGTCCCCTTTGGAAGACACTGGGTTTTGGTTAGAAAGCAAAGTTTTATCTTTTATCCAAGATCAAGAAGAAGAATATCTGAAGCTTCATAGGGTCGTTTATCAGCAAATTATCCAGGTTAGAAGTCTTAAGACGCAGAAACCTTTTTATTTACGAAGTTTGTGATGTGTTTCAAGATTTTATTTTCTGTTTTAAAGTTGTAACTTTAGACGTAATGTTGCTCTTCTTAAATCCTTACAGCGGCATTTAAAGATCTGTAGTTTATCTTTTCTCAAAGTATAGACTGCATAATTTTAATGTAATTTTACACATTCCATGTAATAGTGTTCAGTAATGTTTATGGAATTACGTAAAATGTGTTTCTGGATTTCTTATCAAAACAGAAATTAGAATTAATGTGTCTGTGGGAATCCTTTATAAAAATATCTGCTTTGTAAGATAACTGGTAGGACATCAGATGTGAGAGGCTTTGCAAACCTGGATTTATTCCCTTTTTTCCCTTTCTGTGGCCTTTGTTGGTAAATCACATCAGCACATCTGTCTCTTACAGACCTACCTGACCGTGTGTAAAGATGTTGTTATGGTTGGCCTTGGCGATTGTAAGTTTCAGATACAGCTTTTACAGTGGAGTCTTGGAATCATGCAAACAGGTATACTTCGTTCATTAAAGGACTAGTTTAGAGCAATTAATAATCAAAACCACTTCCTCTCTCCCTCCCTTACTTTTCTGGTCAGCACTCTTGCTTTTTTTGTGTGTGTATGTGTGAGGTAGATTGGTCCTGAGCTAACATCTGTTGCCAGTCTTCCTCTTTGTGCTTGAGGAGGATTATCGCTGAGCTAAGATCTGTGCCAGTCTTCCTCTATTTTATATGGGATGCCACCACAGTGTGGCTTGATGAGCAGTTCTAGGTCCGTGCCCAGGATCTGAACCTGTGAACCCTGCAGCCAGGCAGTTCACAGGTGTTTCTGACATTGGATGTGATGAAGTCCGGTTTCTGACGGGGCCTTGGGCTTCTGCTCCTTGCAGTTTGCTTGATTGTCAGGGGACTTGCCGTGTGGGAGGCTAGCGCAGTGGCAGCCCCGAGCCTCTCTGCTGCTCCCCGCTGGCATCTGTATGGCAAAGCTCACAGAATAGTTCTCTTATCTGCTCTGGACACTGGGGATGGTAAGTCAGGGGATGTTCAATGCCCCCTAGAACCCCTGGGAAGTGTGTGTTACCCCACGGACAGGGGTGACAGGGTCAGCCCTGGGACTCATCCCATGGTGCTCATGCTGGCTGCATACTAGGTGCTAAGTGAAATGTGTTCAGTGAGGGAGTGAGAAGTCTGCCTCTTTATAGGTGGTCTGGGCAGGCTGGCCACTGGAGCTGGGCTGTGTGATGTTCTGGAGCATCCTACCCGTGGGTCCCCGGGCCAGCTTCTCACAGCCTATCACATGATGGCGGGAGGAGTTGGGGTATGATCCAGAGTGTCTCCTCCACCTCTGGTCACACTGGCTAAGAAGTATCCTGCTGGGCTGTGACCCACAACCCTGACCCTGCCGCCTCCCTGGGGTAGCTGAGTTGCTGTATGGAGCTGTTTCTAAATTTTCTGAGTTGTTCTTACTACACATCCCCACGCTATGTTTGGTTCTTTCTGAGATCTATGGAAACTTGAAAATTTGACATTTAAATTCCTTTAAGCCTACATATTTACTAGAAGAGATTGAAAATGATATAATCTAGCAAATTCAACATTAAGTTTTGAAAATTAGATTCAATGAGTCAATAGTTAAGTTCGCAGTTAGTCATCTGGAGTCTTCAGTTTCGTCATGCAGACCCCAGAGGATTCTTGTCAGCAACTTCCGCCGTGTTTTTCTCTCCGTGCTTCTGGCACTGAGGTTGATACTTGTGCTGTGCTGGAGCTGGGGTACTGGCCACTCTGTTCTGCTGTTTCGAGTATACATCCCCTTGAATTAATCTGTACTCACAAGCAAGATTATACATTATTTATTTAAAATATCCACAAAGACTAAGTATTAAATAAAACAAATATTTTGTTTTAAAGTCTAGCTTTCTTTTGTTTAACTCTTTATAACTCTTACTTTCTATTGTGAAAACAGCAGGTTAAACTTAAGCTTAATGATTGAAACATTAAAAATGATTTGCATCATTTAAATTTCATTTATCATTTAGGAATTATTTTCTCCTAAGAACTGAATCTATTTTTTGTATTTATAAAATTCATTTTCCAGGGAGCTAAATAGAATTTCGATCTCAGTGTAACTAGTTTCATTGTATAGAGGCGTCTCTTCCCCCAAAATGAGGCCCTAAGCTATTGACTTTATCTTTGACCAAACTGAAGCAATCTTTGTACTTATACTTTCCAATAATCAGCATTTCCCAGGAAAGAATCAACTGTGTGGTCATTTTTTATAGTCTTGTCACAAATAGGATTATACTTAGCAATTTAGCTAGGTAGACCCAGAGTCCACTGATCACTGGACTTTTTGCTCTACTTGAAAGAGTCCTAATAAAGCATTTTAATTAAAGCCAGTCGCATTTATATTAATATTTAAGTATGGCATTTTCTATGCTGAAGTGCATATTCCAGAAGAGAGGTCCTTGAATACAGCTGAGTCCCCACACATAACCCAAATGTAAAAATCTAAGCTCACAAAAATGCAGGTGTTTCTGCTCTAACACAGTGTGTGTGTTTCAAAAAACACCATGCATTCTGCAAAATCAGGCACTAAAAGTCAGAGGCTTTTGGGAAGGATGACTGTGCAGATACTCAGTGACACTTATTGACAGTGCTAGTACATGGTCATCTTAGCAAGAAGTAATGAGTACAATGAAAAAGGAAGGTTAAATTTCTAATAAATAAACCTTACAGTAAATATAGGACTTTGCCTTCAATGAAAAGGTAAAGGGAGATTGATGGAGACCGCGGCCACCTGGCAGAGCTGGAGAGAGCTGGGCAGGAGGGAGTCCCGGGGCAGAGCACGCGCCTGTCTGAGCCAGAAGGAGGATGCTCCACAGGCTCGTACGCTGAGCTAGTTCTCTGTGACTGCTGCCCTGGGCCGGGCTAGTGAGCTTCTGCTCATTTGCAGACACGTGATAGCCTGAGATATTAACTGCTGGGAAAATCCTAGCAGCCAGCACGCCATCAGTGTCAAACTGACATCTCTCCCAGCCCAGCAACTGTTTGTGAGCTGATTCACTCTCAAGAAGCAATAACTTCCAAAGTCAATGTCTTCTACTGTACATTCCTATGAATTCTGATACATCTTTAGTAATTTGTGCTGTTTTACTTAACCACTATCTCTCTCTATATTTGGTTATAAGGCACATACTGCTTGAACATAATGAAATAGCTTTGAATTAGAATTTTCAACTTTCCAGGTTTTTGTCAATAATTAAAAGTACTGACTAAGTGTGTGGTTCTCCCCCATGAACCATGACTGTGAGGATGGATGTAAGAAGACTGGCCCTCTTCTTTTCAGGGTCCTTTACGCTTCAGCACATCAGTCTCTGTGCTGCTCGTGTTTGATTTAGCCCAGCATTTCCTTGCTCACCCACATATGTGGAGAATGTGTGTCCCTTTGCCTTCTTTTATTATTATTATTATTTTTAATTTTTTAAAATTTTTTTATTATTTATTGAGTTAATGATAGGTTACAATCTTGTGAAATTTCAGTTGTACATTATTGTTTGTCAGTCGTGTTGTAGGTGCACCCCTTCACCCGTTGTGCCCACCCCCACCCCACCTTTCCCCGGTATCCACTGATCTGTTCTCTTAGTCCACATGTTTAAATTCCTCATATGAGTGGAGTCATACGAGATTGTCTTTCTCTATCTGACTTATTTCACTTAACATAATTCCCTCAAGGTCCATCCATGTTGTTGCAAATGGGACGATTTTGTTCTGTTTTACAGCTGAGTAGTGTTCCATTGTATATATGTACCACATCTTCTTTATCCAATCATCTGTTGATGGGCACTTAGGTTGCTGCCACGTCTTGGCTATTGTAAATAATGCTGCAGTGAACATGGAGGTGCATAGGACTTTTGGAATTGTTGACTTCAGGTTCTTTGGATAGATACCCAGTAGCGGGATAGCTGGATTGTATGGTAGTTCTATTTTTAATTTTTTGAGGAATCTCCATACTGTTTTCCATAGTGGCTGCACCAGTTTGCATTCCCACCAGCAGTGTATGAGGGTTCCTTTTTCTCCACAACCTCTCCAACATTTGTTACTATTAGTTTTAGATATTTTTGTCATTCTAATGGGTGTAAGGTGGTATCTTAGTGTAGTTTTGATTTGCATTTCCCTGATGATCAGCGATGATGAACACCTTTTCATGTGTCTATTGGCCATCTGTATCTCTCCTTTGGAGAAATGTCTGTTCATGTCTCCAACCCATTTTTTGATGGGGCTGATTGATTTTTTGTTGTTGAGTTGTGTGAGTTCTTTATATATTATGAATATTAAGCCTTTCTCAGATGTATTACTTGCAAATATTTTTTCTCAGTTAGTGGGTTGTTTTTTTGTTTTAATCCTGTTTTCCTTTGCCTTGAAGAAGCTCTTTAGTCTGATGAAGTACCATTTGTTTATTCTTTCTGTTGTTTCCCTTCTCTGAAAAGACATGGTGTCCGAAAAGATCCTTTTAATACTGATGTCACAGAGTGTACTGCCTACATTTTCTTCTAGAAACCTTATGGTTTCAGGTCTCAGCTTTAGGTCTTTGATCCATTTTGAGTTTATTTTGGTGAATGGTGAAAAAGAATGGTCAATTTTCATTCTTTTACATGTGGCTTTCCAGTTTTCCCAGCACCATTTGTTGAAAAGACTTTCTTTTCTCCATCGTATGCCCTCAGCTCCTTTGTCGAAGATTAGCTGTCCATAGATGTGTGGTTTTATTTCTGGGCTTTCAATTCTATTCCATTGATCTGTGCACCTGTTTCTGTACCAGTATCATGCTGTTTTGATTATTGTAGCTTCATAGTATGTTTTGAAGTCAGGGATTGTGATGTCTCCAGCTTTGTTCTTTTTTCTCAGGATTGCTTTAGCAATTCGGGGTCTTTTGTTGCCCCATATGAATTTTAGGATTCTTTGTTCAATTTCTGTAAAGAATGTCATTGGGATTCTGATTGGGATAGCATTGAATCTGTAGATTGCTTTAGGTAGTGTGGACATTTTAACTATGTTTATTCTTCCAATCCATGTACATTTGGAATATCTTTCCATCTCTTTATGTCATCATCCATTTCTTTCAGAAAAGCCTTGTAATTTTCATTGTATAAGTCTTTCACTTCCTTAGTTAAATTCACCCTGAGGTATTTTATTCTTTTTGTTGCGATTGTGAATGGTATTGTGTTCTTAAGTTCTTTTTCTGTTAGTTCGTTATTAGAGTATAGAAATGCTACTGATTTATGTAAATTGATTTTATACCTGCAACTTTGCTGTAGTTGCTGATTACTTCTAAAAGTTTTCCAATGGATTCTTTGGGGTTTTCTATATATAAGATCATGTCGTCTGCAAACAGCGAGAGTTTCACTTCTTCCCTCCCTATTTGGATTCCTTTTATTCCTTCTTCTTGCCTAATTGCTCTGGCCAGGACCTCCAGTACTGTGTTAAATAAGAGTGGTGATAGAGGGCATCCTTGTCTCGTTCCTGTTTTCAGGGGGATGGCACTCAGTTTTTGCCCATTGAGTATGATGTGGGCTGTGGGTTTGTCATATATGGCCTTTATGATGTTGAGGTAGTTCCCTTCTATCCCCATTTTGTTCGGAGTTTTTATCATAAATGGCTGTTGGGTCTTGTCAAATGCTTTCTCTGCATCTATTGAGATGATCATGTGGTTTTTATTCCTCAGTTTGTTGATGTTGGTGTATCACGTTGATTGATTGGCAGATGTTGAACCATCCCTGTGTCCCTGGTATGAATCCCACTTGATCATGATGTATGATCCTTTTGATGAATTGCTGAATTTGAGTTGCTGTAATTTTGTGGAGAATTTTTGCATCTATGTTCATCAGCGATATTGGCCTGTAGTTCTCCTTTTTTGTGCTGTCCTTGTCAGGCTTTGGTATCAGCATGATATTGGCCTCGTAGAATACGTTAGGAAGTGTTTCATCCTCCCTAATTTTTTGGAATAGCTTGAAAAGGATAGGTGTTAAATCCTCTCTGAAAGTTTGGTAGAATTCCCCAGGAAAGCCATCTGGTCCTGGGGTTTTATTCTTTGGGATGCTTTTTATTGCTGTTTCAATCTCTTTCCTTGTGATTGGTCTGTTTAAATTGTCTGCTTCTTCTTGACTAAGCTTTGGGAGATTGTAGGAGTCAAAGAATTTATCCATTTCCTCTAGGTTATCCATTTTGTTGGCATATAGTTTTTTGTAGTATTCTCTTATAATCTCTTGTATTTCTGCAGAGTCTGTTGTTATTTCTCCTCTTTCAATTCTGATTTTGTTTATTTGAGCTTTCTCTCTTTTTTTCTTTGTAAGTCTGGCTAGGAATTTGTCAATTTTATTTATCTTCTCAAAGAACCAGCTCTTTGTTTCATTGATCCTTTCTACTGCCTTTTTTGTTTCAATAGCATTTATTTCTGCTCTGATTTTTATTACTTCTCTCCTTCTGCTGACTTTGGGCTTTGTTCTTCTTTCTCTAATTCAGTTAGGTGTAGTTTAAGATTGCTTATTTGGGATTTTTCTTGTTTGTTAAGATGTGCCTGTTTTGTGATGAATTTTCCTCTTAATACATCTTTTGCTGCATCCCATGTGAGTTGGTATGGCATGTTATCATTTTCATTTGCCTCCAGGTATTTTTTGATTTCTTCTTTAATTTCTTCAATGATCCATTTCTTGTTCAATAGTGTATTATTTAGTCTCCAAATCCTTGTGCATTTCTCAGCTTTTTTCTTGTAATTAATTTCTAGCTTTACAGCATTATGATTGGAGAAGATGCTTGTTATTATTTCAATTTTTTTAAATTTGTAGAGGCTTGCCTTGTTTCCCAGCATATGGTCTATCCTTGTGAATGTTCCATGCGCGCTTGAGAAGAAAGTGTATTCTGCTGTTTTTGGATGAAGTGTTCTATATATGTCTATTAAGTCCAACTGTTTTAGCTTTTTGTTTAGCTCCACTGTTTCTTTGTTGATTTTCTGTCTGGATGATCTGTCCAATGATGTGAGTGGGGTGTTGAAGTCCCCTACTATTATTGCGTTATTTTTAATATCTTCTTTTAGTTTTGTTAATAGTTGCTTTATGAACTTTGGTGCTCCTGTCTTGGCCGCATAGATATTTATAAGCATTATTTCTTCTTGATGAAGTATCCATTTGATCATTATATATTGGCCCTCTGTGTCTCTCTATACCTGCCTTATCTTGAAGTCTGTTTTGTCTGATATAAGTATTGCAACACCTGCTTTCTTTTGTTTGCTATTAGCTTGGAGTATTGTCTTCCACCTCTTCACTCTGAGCCTGTGTTTGTCCTTGGAGCTGAGGTTTGTTTCCCGGAGGCAACAAATTGTTGTATCTTGCTCTTTAATCCATTTTGCCACTCTGTGTCTTTTTATTGGAGAGTTCAGTCCGTTTACATTGAGGGTGAGTGTTGATGCATGAGGGCTTAATGCTGTCATTCTGTTGCTCGTTATCCAGTTTTCCTGGGTTACCTTTGTTTCTCGTCCTGTGTCTTTTAGCCTGTCCATTGACTTCTGCAATTTCTTATGCTGGGTTTCTTAGATTTTTCCTTATTTATGTTTTGTGTCTCTGTTCTGTTTTTTAGTTTAGTGGCTACCCTGAGGTTTGTATTCAGAACCTCATGTATAACATAGTCCATTTTCTGGTGGTCTCTTACTTACTTAGCCTAGACTGTTTCAGTCCCTTTCCTCCTCCCCTCCTAAATTAGTATTTCCATGTCTTATTCCAACTTGTGCTGTCAGTTTGTGGTTTGAGTGATGATTGTCTTTGCTTTGGTGATTTCCTTCCCTTTATCCTAATGCTGTAGTTGCATATTTGCTCTCCTATTCCTATTCTATCTATTTGTCTCCCTACTCTGTGTTTTGTGACCACTCGTTCCCTTTTTTTCTTATTTCAGGTATAAGAACCTTCTTGAGGATTTCTTGTAGTGGAGGTCTTATGACTATGAAGTCCCTTCCTTTTGTTTGTCTGGAAAAGATTTAATTTCTCCCTCATATCTGAAGGATATTTTTGCTGGATAGAGTATTCCTGGCTGATGATTTTTATCCTTTAAAGTTTTGAATACGTCATTCCAATCTCTCCTAGCTTGTAAGGTTTCTGTAGAGAAATCCGCTGAAAGTCTGATAGGGGTTCCTTTGTACGTTATTTTCTTCTGCCTTGCTGCCCTGAGTATTCTTTCTTTGTCGTTCATTTTTGCCATTTTTACTACTATGTGCCTTGCAGTAGGTGTTTTTACATTGACAAATCTAGGAGATCTGAAATCTTCCTCCACACACCTTTCTCTCCCAATCCCTAGATTTGGGAAGTTCTCTTCTGTTATTTCATTGAGCACCCTTTCTGCTCCATTTTCCTTTTTGACGCACTCAGGAATTCCAATGATTCTTAAGTTGCATTTTCTCATTGAGTCAGCTATTTCTCGGAGATTTTTTTCAGTTTTTTAAATTCTTAGTTGTCTTTCTTCCTCAGTCTGGAGCCATTCATCGTGTCTATCTTTGATTATGCTAATTTTCTCCTCTATGGTGTCTACACGGGCATTCAGGGAGTCTGTATTCTGTTTTATCTGATCCATTGTGATTTTCATCTCTAGTATTTCTGATTGGTTCTTTTTTGTAGTTTCAATCTCTTGTGAAGTAACTCCAGAACTCATTGAGTTGTCTCCCCATATTTCCCTTTACCTCATTGAGTGTTTTGATGATAGCTATTTTGAACTCATCTTCACTTAGTTTACTTATTTCCATGCCCTCAGGACCTACTTCTGTGTTTTCATTGTTTTCGTTGTGGACTGGAGCTTTTATAAATTGCTGGATGGTAGAGGAGCGGTTTTTGCTCATGATGCTGTTATTCACTTGCAGTTACAGCCTGTCACCAGTAGATGGGGGTCGAGAGCCATGCTTTCTGGGCCTGCCGCTTTCAGCTGTGATGGTGGTGAGCGCGGTTTGGGGGAGGAGGGGCACTTTCTCTTGCGCACTGACCTGGTTTCGGATAAGCTCTTGCTGTCTCTTCTCCCAGGGCCCTGGCTTGCTGGGGCTCCCCCACACGAAACCTTTCCCCTGTTAGAAGGTTTCGCTGCACAGGTGGTGGGAGTCCTGGACGATCCCTGGATGTGCGGCCCCTTCCCCTGCTCTTTCACACACCCTCAGCAGCGATCCCAGTCTCTAGGGGAGGGAGCGAAGTTCTCTCTTACCCCTTCCAGCTCCTCCGAGGGCGGCTCCAGCCTCTCCGCCCTCCGTTGTGTGGCTGGTGTCTCTGATGATTTCAGTTATTAGGACCTTTTTTTTTTTTTTGGTTGGAAAGTAATTGTTCTTTTTGGTTGTAATCTGGAGGGGAGAGAGTCCCGGGTGAGCTCAGACCACCGTGTTGCTGACGTCACTCCCCTTTGCCTTCTTTTAGATTAAAGAAATTAGTTTTTACAAGATTCTAATCTGTTTGCAAAGATTTTACAAAATTGTGTTGACTCTGGCAGTGTCATTGACCTTTTGAGAGGTAATCTCCCCTGGAACATGTCTCTTTATTTTACTTAGTTTTAGCAGATAAATTTGGGTTTTTCTTTAGTTTCTTACCTCTTTCTGAAGCAGTGCTTACTGTATCTTATTGATCTGTTTTCTAAACTGAGGTGCTTTGCATACTTTCTCCAGGTCCATTTCCTATGTAAGGTGATTCCATTCTAAGTTCAAAGAGGTCATACCTCTTCATCACCCAGATAATAATCTTTTTCTTTTTCTTTTTGAGGAAGATTAGCCCTGAGTTAACATCTGTCATCAATCCTCCTCTTTTTTGCTGAGGAAGAGTGGCCCTGAGCTAACATCCATGCCCATCTTCCTCCACTTTATATGTGGGATGCCTGCCACAGCATGGCTTACCAAGTGGTGCGTAGGTTCGAACCTGGGATCCAAACTGGCGAATCTCGGGCCACCAAAGCGGAACATGTGAGCTTAACTGCTGCGCCACCAGGCTGGCCCTCTAGATAATGCTCTTTTAGTGAGGAACATTATTTCTGTGCTTTTTCATATGATGAATTTTAAAAATATACATGTGTATAGTTTATATAGTGCATATCTTATCACGTGTATAGGAAAGAGTCACGCAGCATGGCTCCTATGGGAGGGTCTGCCGTCTGAATGGGAGGCACTCATGTACACAGACCTAGAGGTTAGTCAGTGTGGTGCAGCCTGAGGGGCCAGGGATGAGAACTCAGGTGGGTGCTCATGAAGCTTACTGGGGGCCAAGACCATGCTTTCTGCTTTTAAAACCTAACTCACAAGCAAGCTTGGATAGAAACAAAGATGAAAATTCAGGATCTCCAAGATGGAACGTAGGATTATGCTCACACATGGAAGACATTTTACTGAATTAATGCAACACAGGAAAGGAGGTGATTTGGAAGAAAAAGACAACCAATAAACCGTAGAGTATCGGGAATTTAACAGAGTTGGCCTGAGGTTCTTCAGTCGTACTGTGCAAGCTCCTGGGCTGTCCCTCTCAGGCTGTAATAGTGGAGCTGGTGTGGTGGTCAACATTACGTAAGCAAACAGGGCATGCTCTCTAACCGGGGCTCAGGGACCACCCTGTCCGTGTGTGGTGAGTGCAGTGCCAGGGGCTGATCAGGCACGCTGTTACTGTTCTCGAAGGCATTGGTGTTCTGTTTCAACAGAGCAACATTGATTGGTTGATGTTAAAGTTTATATTAGTTTGACCAACCTGGTATTGGCTTACCGGTGACAGTCTCTTACATTACCATGATACATGTGTTAAGTGAAAAATGTATATTAATTTCAACTAAATTGTGTAATTAGTTAACTGATTTTTGCATTTTTTTTTTCTAGTGAAGGGATTCTTTTATGTTTCACTACTTCTTGGCATTCTGAAAGAGGTAACTGGAAGTTCCTTGATGCAGAAAACAGATTCAGACAAAGAAGTTGCAACCCTGTTTGATACGGTCCAGAAAGTATTTCAGAAGATGCTGGAATGCATGGCATGGAGCTTCAGGAAGCAACCGGAAGAAGGCCTGCGGGTACTCGCACCTTCATAGGACGGGGTCGTTAGACGTTAGATGGGCAGTGCTCCCTGAGGGACTAGGGTGTGTGGGATGTGTCCACTCACCTGCAGGCCCAGCCAACGCTTGCTTGTGCCATTGGCCTGCTGAGTGAGGTGCAGCGCAGTGCAGGAGAAAATTGCCGTGTGCCGTTCTTCAGGCGGCATGTGCAGCCTTCTGCATTGCGTGGCGCACTCAGAGAGAAGGGGTTACCTGCATGGGGCATGCGGCCAGGAAGGGTCGAGAGCCCACTTTCCACTGTCAGCCGTGGGGCAGGTGTTCACAAGTTCACGTAAACAGCCAGCGGTGAGAGAGCTTCTCCTCCTAGTAGGAGAGGAAGCAGAGAATGAATTGCATTGTCTTGTGAGTGCTCAATTGTTATTCCACAGAATTTTCCAAATAAAATATACTTTTTTTAAGATTTTTTTTTTTTTTTTCCTTTTTCTCCCCAAAGCCCCCTGGTACATAGTTGTATATTCTTAGTTGTGGGTCCTTCTAGTTGTGGTATGTGGGATGCCACCTCAGCATGGCTTGATGAACGGTGCCATGACTGCACGCAGGATTCAAACTAGCGAAACCCTGGGCCACTGTAGCGGAACGTGCGAACTTAACCACTTGGCCACGGGGCCGGCCCCTAAAATGTACTTTTGAGAAGGCTAAGTTTTTTTTTTTAAGGAAGATTAGCCCTGAGCTAACTGCTGCCAATCCTCCTCTTTTTTGCTGAGGAAGACTGGTCCTGAGCTAACATCTGTACCCATCTTCCTCTACTTTATATTTGGGACGCCTGCCACAGCATGGCTTGATGAGCGGTGCCCTGTCCACACCTGGGATCTGAACCGGGGGACCCCTGGCCACCGAAGCAGAATGTGCGAACTTAACCACTGTCCCACCAGGCCAGCCCCAAGAATGCTAATTTTGATTATTTGTAAATGACAAAGACTTTGCCCAGATGAGATGTTATTTTCTGTTGCAGGTTGCCCTCCCATCACGTGTTAACCTCCTGCTGTTTGGAAGTTTAGGGCAAGGACCCGCAAGGGCCTGTGGTTCCTTTGCTGATTGAAAGCTGACATGAAGTGGGGTATTGAGTAACCAAGTCATGTAAAAAGAGTTGACACGTGTGCCAGACTTGCTTTACTCATAAAATCATATTGTCATCAGAGAGGACCATTCTTTCTAAGTAGTAGTTTAAAAACATGAATGAGCTATTCTTTTTTAGTGAAGATATTTTTAAATGCTTAAATGGGAGAGTGTTTATGAAATATTGAAGACTTTCAATTTTATTCTGTTCTTCGCTGATAGAGATAATTGAAGTTTGTTGGCTGTATTTTCTGCAGTCTAGTTTACATTTGAGTTAATATGAAATGTTTCAGTTTTTGGATGAGTTGGTTCAAGCGTCTGTAATTTGTTTATGTAATGTAATTTGTGCCAAAATCTTTTATTTTCTCACCATTGGCTATGTAACTTCATTCAGAACACATGGCCTCATAGTTGATGTCTTCTCTTAATGTCAGTAATATTTCTTTATCTTTATCTTTATTTCTTTTTTCTTTATTAATATTACTGATACTTCTATTCTTAGGGATTTTCCTTTGCTTTTAAGAAAGAATGTTGGAAAGATAATTCCCAGTGGGCTTCAGTCCTCTTTGTTCTCTTCTACCCACGGTGTTTAAGAGATTTGAGTCGCCAACAGAAAAGAAGGGAGTGGACACTGATAATGGACAAATAAGATTAGTGACTCCTGAGGGAGGGCAGTAGGAATACTCATTCTTAAAGTGCTCTTTTTTTTTGTATATACAACCACTAAAAACGACTGATGTTTTTTCTTGTAGCTCCTTTATTCTGTTCAGACGCCTCTTCATGAGTTTATAACCACCGTTCAGTCTTGGCACGTGGGCTCGCCTGTTCACCGGGGTGTGCTTTCAACTCTGATTGCTGCCTCTGTGGTGGAGATAAGTCACCGACTACGAAAGGTGAATCTACTGATCCTGAAACTACTGTGTCTCTTGATTGTATAAGATGCTGTTTTCTACTAGTGGCACATTTTTATGTTTTTTCAGTATTTTTTTAAGAACTCAAAGTGATCTTTATGAGTGATCTGCCTCCTGGAGGCTGGACTTCACACATTCACAGCTAGTTTGCGTTTTAGAGTCATGTAATTGGGAAAATACATTAAGGGTGTTATTCTTGTTTTGTGTGTGTGAGAGGAAGATTGTCGCTGACCTAATGTTTGTGCCAATCGTCCTCTATTTTATGTGGGATGCCACCACAGGGTGGCTCAATGAGTGCTGCTAGGTCCACGCCCGGGTTCTTAACCTGTGAACCTCTGGCCGCCAAAGTGGGGCGCACAACTTAACCACTACACCACAGGCCAGCCTCTAGGATGTTGTCCTTCTTGATTAAAGCCAAACTAGTTCTCCTGTTGTGAATGTTTCTTTTTGCTATCTTTTAGAGGTTTAAGTGAGTTGATACATTTCTTAAGATTCCTCTCTCCTGACAAGGTGAAAGCACTTGTGGTCAGTGGTGAGCAGGATGAAGACTACCTGGGATTGCATTTGGGGATACAGTCAATTACGCCGTATAGTGACATTTTGGTCAGTGACTGCCACATATACGACAGTGGTCCCATAAGATTAGTACCATAGAGCCTAGCTGTGTAGTAGGCTATACCATCTAGGTTTGTGTAAGGACATGCTATGATATTTGCACGAGATGACATCGCCTAATGATGCATTTCTCAGAATGTGTCCCTGTCATTAAGGACGCATGGCTGTATTCATGTCTCTTTGACTACCTTCTACAGCATAACTCTTTGTTTTCATTTCTAAGCATGGGAATTTAAATTTCTGCTATGAATTTAAACAGATAATTTATTTATCCCTGCTCTATAAAGGACTAGCTCTTTCCCTACCAGTAGCCTACTTTATTTGGTTAAAGATCGACACAGTCATGAGGATAATTCAAGTCAAAACAAAAAGTGCTGTTTCCCCATATGGAATCCTCATGGTATTGAGTGAGGGTGTGGAATAGTGACTTAAGAAGATAGTAAAAGTAATGATGGGTTTTCTCAGAATGAAAAGATGGCATCTGACCTGGAATATCATTGAATTATACAAATGTGTATATATATATAAGTTATATAAATTTTCTATTATAAGATCATGAATATAAAAAAGTTAACTAAATTCTAAAACATTAATAGAATTTAGTTTTGGAAAGTAATCACTAGATTATACATAGAATAAGAACTAGAACTTATTTACTCCAGTGAGCTGCACAGCTAAGAACTATAAATAAATCAGTTAATGTCCTGTGGTCAAACCTGGCCTGCTATCAGTTTGTAAATGAAGTTCTGTTGGAGCACACCCACACTGTTCATTTACGTGTTTTCTGTAGTTGCTTTGTGTTACAACAGCACAGCCAACTCTTTGTGACAGACCGTTTTGCCCATAAAGCTGAATATATTTACTATTTTATTTAAATTTTTACTACTTTACAGAAAAAATTTGCTTGCCTCTGTTCTATATCCTTGCTTATTTTCTTTGTCTGCTTGTTCCATCAATAAAAAGTTAGCTCCGTGGAGGGTTTGTCTCTTTTGGTTAGGTCTGTCGATTTTCTTTCTGTGTGTCTGGGAGCTTTGTCACTAGGTGCGTGCGCACTGAAGATTGTCGTCTTGTTGCTGCCCCGCCCATCTTGTTCTTTTGAGAGGTCTCTTGGTCTCTCCAAAGGCTTCCATCATGCTGTCCTTTCTCTGGGGTGTGTCGTGTCTGCGTAGTGTATCTTTTTTTACCTTTTTGCTTTTAACCTATGTTTCTTATAAACACCACATAGGTGAGTCTTTCTTTTTGTCCAGTCCTATAATCTCTGCCTTCTAGTTGAGGTGCCTAATCCATTTGATTTTCATGAAATTATTGGTATCTTTGGGTTTGAGTTGACCATTTGGACGTTTGTTTTCTCTTAGTCCCTGACTTTTCTTCCTTTCCTGCCTTTTTGATGAATCAAGTGTTTGTACTGTTCTCTTATATCTTCTCTGTTGACTGTATGTTATCTGTTGTGTAATTTACTTAGTGGTTTCTCTAGGGGTGTTAGCGTGTGTTTCACTCACCACAGGCTCCCTGCAGAAATGCTGCTGTGCCCGTGCATCGTAAGACTCCTAGAACAATGTTCTTTCCATTAGCGTCTCCTACCCCTTATGCTCCTGTCATAGACTTTGCTTCTGCATATGCCAAAAATCTCAAGATACATTTTTATTTTAACTAGTCAATAATCATCTGTCTTGTTGTGTCAGAAAAGCATTTACAACATTTAAGATGTAAAGCATTTTAATGAGAAACAGTGCTATATCATAAATAATGATGGTTGACTTTAATATCCAAATTGGTGTTATGACTCTGGCAGAGGAAATACAGGAACGTTTAAGTGCTGGCTATAGTCATGCCTGAGTGAAATTTCCCAAGATAGCCAAGAAATAGGCAAAGATAGTGGTGGAAGGATATGAGGGTGTGGTGGGCATATTCACACCTCAGCTATTACAGTGGGGAAAAAAGCCCCTTCCTGGAGCAGGAGTTCTGGACTTAGACTTCACGGAGCCACTTGCACGTGGAGCTCGTTCACTAAGAACAGACGACTTTAAACTCACGAGGTTGGGGCCAACCTTGTGGCCAAGTGGTTAAGTTCATGCGCTCCTCTTCTGTGGCCCAGGGTTTCGCTGGTTTGGATCCTGGGTGCGGACTTGGCACTGCTCATCAGGCCATGTTGAGGCAGCATCCCACATAGCACAGCCAGAGGCACTCACACCCAGAATGTACAAGTACATACTAGGGGGCTTTGGGGAGAAGAAGAAGAAAAGAAGAAGAAGAAGATTGGCGACAGATGTTAGCACAGGTGCCAATCTTTAAAAAAAAAAACAAAAAACTCGTGAGGTTGATAATAAAGGGCATAGATCAAGTCAGACCCCTTTGTGGATCCAGACCAGCGGTACTGCACTATGGGCAATTCTGCTTCTCCAGAGGACATTGGCAACGTCTGGGAACATTACTGGTTCTCACTTCTGGGATCTGATGGATGGAGGTGAGGGGTGCTTCTCAACACCGCACAGTGCACAGGACACCCCACAACGAGGAATATCCAGTGTAAAATGTCAGTAATGCTGAGACTGAGAATACGTGATCTGGACTAATAAGAATAACTAGTTAAATTTGCTTAGTATAAAAACATTATTTACAGACGATGATATCAAGTTAAGGCTATTTGACAAAAGGCTTGTTGAGTGACAGGTCTTTCTTTTTTCTTCTGTCTAACTGAATAAGACACCCCAGTGTATAATAATAGATAAGTCATAATTATTATAGACATTTCACCAGTCAATAAAATTAACTTTCGAGTTTCTGGGAAGCCCTGCTCAAGTGTTGAAGAAAACACAAAGCAGTGTAAAATAAGTAATTAGCCCATTCTCATCCTTGATTTGCCTTTGTTTTCAGGTTTCTGATATAGAAGAGCTAACCCCATCAGAGTGTCTTTCAGACCTGCCACCATTTTCAAGGTGTTTAATAGGAATAATAATAAAATCTCCGAATGTGGTCAGGTAATCATTTTCTCTTTACTGTCCTGGTACTCTTATCGTGGATGTAAGCTCTCAGTAGCTTTTGCTCTATTCCTTTTACTCTCACAATTTTTCAAAGGTGCATTTTTTTCTATGAGAAAAACATTCCATAGAATTTTCTCTCATTTTATCAATGATTAAAAGTGTTTGCATTATACAAAGAGAAATTCTAACTTTCTATAAAATACATTCACCCAAATAGTGTCTGGTTATGCTTATCATACTAAGATTCCGTTAGAGGGAGACGTGTCAAATGTCAACGTGGAGCAGAATACTCCTTACTATGTATACTTTCCAAACACTTGACTAGTTTCATTCAGCGCACAGCTGTCACTCATTTCTCTTGTCCGTGTGTCACTTGAGTAAAATTCTAGAGTTTGTTGGGCGTGTGAAGGACTGATGGGTCACAGAAGGAATAGTGCTGCAGACATCCAATACCTGTGGAACGTCAATGGCAGACGTGCTCAGTGAAAGCTCTGAAAAGCAGCTGTGCATTATCTTTCAATAACATAGTAAATCTTTTTTGTGTGCCTTGTGGGTATAAAGATTAGCTTTTTTCAGTTGCCAGAGCGCCCTGTTCTCTTTCTAGCAACATCTGATTTTTTATGTTTCACCTTTAAGATTTGCAGACTCACAGTGAAAGGATGGGAAGAGTTTGTTTAGCCAACTTTCCATGTTACCTGAAAACTAGAATTTGTGGTGGCTGATGAATCTTTGCTATGTTTGTTTTTCTATAAAGTATTAGGATATACACTGTAGAGTAATTTCAGGTGTTTACTATTTCTGCAGGTCATTTTTAGATGAATTAAAGACATGTGTTACTTCGGATGACATTGAAGGCATTGTGTGTCTCACAGCTGTCACGTATATCATTTTGGTGATTAATAAAGGTTGGTTAAATTTCCTCTCATATTGTCTGGGATATTGCTGGATGTGTCTCGCCCAGAACTTTCATGGAATGTTTGGGACCTGAGCTCCTATGTTTGACAAGTCCCCTGCCAGTCAGGCTCTCCCAGTCTTTCCACACTGTGCTCTCCCAGGCTCTGAACACGTGCTGTCTGGCTGGCTTCCTCTCCCTAGCTGACCCTGTGCCCTTGTGTACCAGCTGGCTCACGCTTCTTAATCAGTTCGTGTCCACCTTTCCCCCTTCCCCATTGGACCCATTACACATCCCTCTCTGCCTCAGAATTGAATTTCTGGTGATTTGTCATGTATTAGTTATGTTTAAAAATCTGAATTTATTTTTGCTAATGATATGTTTTCTTGTTAATATTTAGTATGTCTGCTGTTTTGCATTAGCCTTACCCTTGCCTATTCTGAATATCCCAGCTAGGTGAAAAAGTCCTGGAAAATAATAGGGGAAATGTGTAAAATGCTTAAAAATATAGTAACGTCCTTTCAGGTGGACTACTGTTAATTTCTATTTTGTTTAGTTTTACTAATGTGGAAATTACTTTCTGATGTAACATATGATACATAGAGAGTGCTCCTGTTGAAACAAGCTCTCCTCATAAGGCTGTGTGTGCGTAGTATGTCTGTAGATTTATATGGCTACTTTGTAGCCAGTTTGACCCAGGCTTGGCATCAGAAGAGGCTTCCACTCTGTTCACTCAGAAAAGAGTGTCCCCTGAGTTGAGATCTGGAGAATGAGGGACATTCTCCACATGGAGGGTGTGAGCTGTCTCTGAGTTGAGATCTGCAGGATTAGAGGACATTCTCCACATGAAGGATGTGAGGATGGAGGTTGGGGTGCTGATGAGGACCTAGAACTTAATAGGTACTTAAATATTTGCCAAACAGATGATGACTCTGAAATGTAGTTGTCATTTCTGATGGAGGCACAGGTGGGCGTCTGATGCATGGACAGAGCTCATGGGATCCTGTCCATTAGAACTCCACCTCAAGCCTGATGAGTTGCTCTCATAAGCATTCGTTTGATCTTCCCACATCCCTGTAAAGGGATGATTACTATCCCACAGGTCGCTAGGGGGGTTAACTCAAAGGGAAGGGAGGGGAGGCTCAGTCCTTTGAAACTGCCCACATTGATAGCAGTGTGTGTTTGCTTTTGTGTGGTGGTAATAAATCTTTTTTCTATCTTTAATACAATTTTCTCATAGGTAAACATAAGAGTTCAAAAGTGAAGGATGTTGCAGCCACTGTTCACAGAAAACTGAAGACGTTTATGGAAATTACTTTGGAAGAGGATAGCATAGAAAGGTAAAGCATAGATACACTCCAGGTCTGAAGATCTGGAAACTTAGGTATACTTGAGGTCATGTTTTCGTTGCTGCTCCTACAGCCAGGGGATTGTGAGGACAGAAACGTTTCTGTTGGCAGAACTCCTGGAGCATATGTTTAATTTACTTTCCTAATTCTGTCTGCAAAGCAAAACTATCATTTGCAAAATTCTGGACTACAAAAGTAACAGCATACAAACTTATATGGCTTTAAAAGTAGATAGGTTAGTGGCTGGCCCCATGGCTGAGTGGTTAAGTTCGCGCGCTCCGCTGCAGGTGGCCCAGTGTTTCGTTGGTTCAAATCCTGGGCACGGACATGGCACTGCTCATCAAGCCACGCTGAGGCAGCATCCCACATGCCACAACTAGAAGGACCCACAATGAAGACTATGCAACTGTGTACCTGGGGGCTTTGGAGAGAAAAAGGAAAAAAATAAAATGTTTAAAAAAAAAAGTAGACAGGTTATCTTTGGTGGTTCCCTGGGCATTCCTAAGAGAAATTACCCAGTCCACAAGTGTCCACACTGGGGATGGGAAGGTCCTACAGAGACTGAAGAAACATGTATCATTTCTTCCTTTCTGGGCCATTGCTGCCACAGGGACTGCTGCTCAGGAATGTGTTCTTTGGGCTGCTTTCTAACCGAGTGTTTTTGCTGTTATATACTGTTTTTGACAGGCTGTACAGTTTTTTTTTCCTGCTTTTTCTCCCCAAATTCCCCTAGTACATAGTTGTATATTTTAGTTGTGGGTCCTTCTAGTTGTCACATGTGGGACACCGCCTCAGCATGGCCTGATGAGCGGTGCCATGTCTGTGCCCAGGATCTGAACTGGCGAAACCCCGGGCTGTCGAAGCAGAGCACACGAACTTAACCACTCGGCCATGGGGCTGGCCCCAGGCTGTACAATTTTATGTAGACTCTGTTATGAATTGTGTTTGACTCTCAGACCAGACACGAAAGCAGTGTTTTTTCCTGCTATTTTGTGAACGTCATAAGGTTAAGTGTTACAGAGCTCTGAACTAGGTCATCAGTGTTTTCTATGCCTGGGAAACTAGCTACTTTCCATAGCCACTCTCTCCTTTGGAGAAAGGCTTTCAAAATCCTAAATTGCTAACTTATGAATAAAGACAGTTTTGTCTCTTTCTTCTCAGTCTAGTACCTTTTCTTTCCTTTTCTTGTCTTACTGCATTAGCTAGTACTTCTAGTACTTTTCACGCTGAAAGGGAGCAGTGAGAGAGGACATCCTTGCCTTGTTCCTGATCTTAGTGGGAAAGCCTCTACTTTCTCATCAATAAGTATGACATTAGTTAGCTGTAGATTTTTTGTGGCTATTCTTTATCAAGTTGATGAGTTCTCCTCTATTCCTAGTTTAGTGGGAGTTTTCATTAGGAAAGGACACTGGATTTTATCAAAAGCTTTTTCTGAATCTATTATCATCATCATGTGATTTTTCTTTTATCGTCTGTTGATGTGATGGATTACCTTAATTGATTTCCAGATGTTAAACCAGCTTTGCAAACCTTTACATAGTTAACCCCACTTGATCTTGGTGTATTATTTTTTATACATTGTTGGATTTGATTTGCTAATATTTTGTTGAGTATTTTTGCATCTGTGCTCATGAGAGGGATTGGTCTGTAGTTTTCTTGTAACATCTTTGTCTGGCTTTAGTATTAGGGAAATGCTGGCATCATAGAATAAGTTTGGAAGTATTTCCTCTTGCTTCTGTCTTATGGAAGAGATTGTAGAGAATTGGTATCACTTCCTCCTTAAATATTTGGTAGAATTTACCAGTGAAACCATCTGGATCTACTGCTTTCTGCTTTGGAAGATTATTAGTTATTGATTCAATTTTTTAATAGATATAGGCTTATTCAGGTTGTCTGTTATTTCTTTTTCCATCAGTTTTGGCAGATTGTGCCTTTCAAGGATTTGGTCCATCTCATCTAGGTTATCAAATTTGGCATAGAGTTGTTCATAATATTCCTTGATTATCCTCTCTCTCTCTCTCTCTTTTTTTGCTGAGGAAGATTAGCCCTGAGCTAACATCCATGCCCATCTTCCTCTACTTTATATGTGGGACACATGCCACAGCATGGCTTGATAAGTGGTGCTTAGGTCCACACCCGGGATCTGACCCAGCAAACCCCGGGCCACTGAAGTGGAATGTGTGAACTTAACTGCTGCATCACCAGGCTGGAACCCCCTTCTTGAGTATCCTTTTAATGTCCCTGGAATCTGCAGTGATGTCCCTGTTCTCATTTTTCATATTAGTAATTTACGTCTTCTCTCTTTTTTCTTAGCCTGGCTAGAGGCTTATTGATTTTATGGATCTTTTCAAAGAACTAGCTTTTGGTTTCATTGATTTTCTATGTTGATTTCCTGTTTTCAATTTTCTTGATTTCTGCTCTGGTTTTTATTCTTTCTTGTTTTTTGCCTGCTTTGGATTTAACTTGCTCTTCTTTTTCTAGTTTCCTAAGGTGAAAGCTTAGATTATTGATTTTAGATCTTTCTTCTTTTCTAATATATTCATTCAGTGCTATAAATTATCCTCGTAGCACTGCTTTTGCTGTATTCCACAAGTTTTGGTAAGTTGTGTTTTCATTTTCATTTAGTTAAAAGTCTTTTAAAATTTTTCTTGAGATTTCTTCTTTGACCCATGTATTATTTAGAAGTGTTCTGTTTAATTTCCACTTACTTGAGGATTTTCTGGTTGTTTCTACTGTTGATTTCTAGTTCAATTCTGTTGTGGTCTGAAAACAGACATTGTATGATTTCTATTCTTTTAAACTTGTTAAGGTGTGTTTTATAGCCCAGAATGTGATCTGTCTTGGGGAATGTCCTATGTGAGCTTGAAAAGAATATGTATTTTACTGTTGTTGGGTGAAGTAGTCTATCCATGTCACAGGTGTCTAGTTGATTGATGGTGTTGTTGAGTTCAACGATGTTTTTACTGATTTTCCGCCTGCTGGATCTGTCCATTTCTGATAGAGAGGTTTTGCTTTACATACTTTTTGATCCTGATATTAGGTGCATGTGAATTTAGACCTGCTATATCTTCTTGATGAATTGACCCTCGTTTTTTTTTTTAAACATTGGCACCTGAGCTAACAACTGTTGCCAATCTTTTTTTTTTTTCCCTCTGCTTTTTCTCCTCCAAATCCCCCCAGTACATAGTTGTATATTCTAGTTGCAGGTCCTTCTAGTTGTGGCATGTGGGACTGCTGCCTCAGCGTGGCCTGACGAGCAGTGCCATGTCCACACCCAGGATCTGAACCAGTGAAACCCTGAGCCACCAAAGCAGAGTGCACGAACTTAACCACTCGGCCACAGGGCCGGCCCCTGACCCTCTTATTTTTATGAAGGATCCCTCTGTATCTCTAGCAATGCTCTTCCTCATGAAGTCCATTTTGTCAAGTGTTAAGAGAGATGCATCAGCCTCCTTTGGTGAGCATTTCCTGAGTGTTGGCAGCATTCTAGCCAGGAGGCAGCACCCACACAGTGAGTCGGACAGGGAAAGCTCAGTGTCAAGAAATCTTATCAGGGCATTAGTGTAACAGATTATTGGCTGGTGAGGGTTAAAGGGAACTCTAAAGCATAGAGGAGCCACAGACGTGAGGAGCAGCCCACACCAGGACTGAGATGTGGCTCCCAGGATGGAGAAGTCCTGAGGCCTTCTAGTGAGACTCACTGGATGTCTAGTTCCAGGGGGCAGGGATTCCTGTCCACGGGGAGGTGCTGGGGGAGCTGCCAGGACCAAAGCTGGAGCCCTCTCCCGGGTCCTGCAAGCTTCCTTGTGCTGCTCAGGTCAGAGCGGCTGGCTGAACAGCCGCCCCAGGGAGCCTGGTGCTCTGCAGGGCTGGAACTGAGAAGAGAAAGCCTCCCCCTTCCCCTGTGCCCTCCAGCGCCCCCTGCCTCCAGTGCTGTGCTTGGCGCCGTGCCTGGATGATGGCACTAGAGCAGGGGATTCTGGTGTCCTTGGTGGTAAGTAAAGGAAATGCATTCAATTATGTACTTTAGTCTAAAAACTATCGAATATTTACCATGTGGTTTTAGTAAGGTCAGGTTTGCACTTGTGTATTTGAAGGAAGACCCCAACAGACTCTAGGTTTTATGAACTTGTTTTATTTCTAGGTGTGTGGGGACGAGGGAAGTGGTCTTCTGATTTGGAGGAAGCTGAGGAGCATTTGTATATTTCAGAAAACACATGGCGTTTAAATATTTTTACCAGACACAAATATTAAATAAGGCAATCAGAATTACAAACTATATAAATGATCAGTTGTTTTCATAAGACGTGGTAACAATCTCAGAAGTCCAAGCATTTTACAAGACTTCTTTGTTAGAAATAACGTTGCAAGGACGATGTTTTGTGTGTAGAATGGTACTGTTCTGAAGATGTAAGGAAAGAGGAACGTTTGCTCCTGGCTAGAAATTTCTTTCATTTCCACTTGCACAGAGTTTTAAGTGAGTACTTGAATTCTGTTAGTTACATTGAGAGAAAAAAGGCCTTAGAAGTTCAAAACTTACACTATGGAGAAGAAAAGGATATTAACAGAATTAAACACAGGGCATGTAATATTTTGTTTCTTCGTTTTTTCTACAACTATATGTCATCTTCTCTGCTAAGCTTATGCACAGATAGTAAAAAGAGTTCTTCCCTTTACAGAGGAAATATCCTAAAAAAGTAGATAGGTGGGGGCTGTGAAACACTGGACATAGAAAAGCCAGTGTCAAAAAAAAAATCAGTCTACAAAATTGAAACTTAAAAAAGAATCAATCTAATGGAAGATAAACAATTAGGATTTAGGACTGTTTTAAAATATGATTGCTTTAATGTTGGAGTAGCGACATTAAGGCAAGTCAACATCTTTAAGACTCGGAGAGCCCCTTGGTCCAATTAACATTTTAGACAATGGGGCATTAATTTAGAAGTGAACGTTTTCTTAACATATACACTAGTTTTCTCTCCAGCAAGGTTAGTATTTTCTTAACTGGTCTGTTGGGAGCTAAGTAAAAAATGCTTCTCATGCACTTTAATTGTCTCGCCCAGTAGAGCATACTGTAAATTGGACATATTTTCTCAGAAGCAACAGTATGCATTTGCCAATGGACTGGTGCATTTAACCGTCAAGTAGGTTATATTTATTACTTTCATAAATAATTTGAAAAGAGCAATAAATTTGTAATTAGAGATTAGAGTAGCATAAGTATTCTTAAGGTTTGTGTTATATCATTAATTTTTCCCATTACGTAAATGAATTGTAATCATATTACAAGCCAATTACTTACCAATATTAATTATGCCTATATACTGTCAATTAGATGGTGTTATGTGCAGTCTCCAACATCAAACGTTGCTATCAGACCTTGAAGGAAAGAGTGCTCCCTGAAAAGTGACCTCTTTTTTGTTATGAAGTATTGATAAATAATATCATTTTATTCTGCTGTATAGAATTTTAATACTCTTTTTTAAAAAATAATTTGAGGCTGGATGCTTGTTATAGCTCATTTTGAAGCACACTTCTATCATCATCAACACTTAGCAGACCTTGATGTGGATAATTAAAAGCTATACATAAATAAAACCACTCTTTAATAAAAACATACATTGTTTATCTTACTGATTCTCAGAAAATTGATTTTGTCTGCCTCTCCCATGGCCATGGTTGTGTTGGATGTAAACACAGCTTCCTCAGGCAGTAGGGGCTGAGGATGGATAGGGTTGTGAAGACTCATGTGTGTTGAAAGACTTTTAGAGCTCAGGTGGGCAAACATGTCACCTGTTTCAGATGTCTTGTCACACACGAGGAGAACCCTGGCCCAGGGGATTTAATTTGTCTAAGGTTTGCCACTATCCCTTCAGCTCTAAAATTCTGCATTTCCTTCATTTCGTCCTTGAATAGTTCTTACTTCTCTGGTCTACATAGTGTATTCAACCCTTTCCCCGGGAAATGGGAGAATGAATAAAGTATGGTGGAATATGGTTTTAGTATCCAAGGCCTTTAGGGGAGTCAGAAGACGGGCAGCCTGGGTTTGAACCTAAACTCGGCCTTTATCACAGTGTGGTCTTGGGCAAGTTGCTTCACCACTCTCAGCCTTGGTTACCTTGCCTGTGAAAGGAGAACATACAGCGCCCAGTGCGCCAGCACGATGCTGGGTTCAGAGGTGACGATAAATAGTTATCATTGTAGTTAGTCTAGACTTAGGTCAGTGTGAGCAGCTGATTATTCTATAGTTAATAGGAACTTTTGTCAAGGTAACCTAACATTTTTCTCTTAAGTATTTTTAAATTCATGCTCACTGAAAGAGACAATATTTTTGAGTAATTAAAAATAAATTATAGATTCTGGAGTGTTGGTGACTTAATGTGTTCTGTGTGTGTCTCTCTCTCAACTCCTGGGGTTTGATAGAGAGCCCTTTCTTCCTTCTAGCCACCAGGGAGCTTGGGTCTGGCTGACACCTTGACCCACAGAGATCCAGAGATACGGGCCCTCATGAGAGTTCTTAAAGAGCTGAGCCGGGTAGGGTGATCTCTTTTCTGTCACTGAGGCTGAAATTGCTGGAAGAGATGAAGGCACATTGGGAGTCTCCTGTTGTTTCTTTTAGATAGAGATGCCCCACTTCCTGCTGCGATGGTGGTCTCCACAGGTCTTGTGCCTCTCATTGTCCACCATCTCTGCATCCACCTGGGATGTCTATAGGACACAGACTAACCACACACGTAGGGTGGCCCAACAGTTGGAGGAAACAATCAGAACAGCCATTAATAAAGTAACAGTGATGGGCCAGCCAGACAATTAAGAATAAAAGTCTTTAAAGAAAAAAATCAATTTTAGCCCCAGAAGGATGATCTAGAACTAAAACCCTTGAATTAAAAATGTCACCGATGCACTGGAGTGATGTCACTCTTGGGACTCAGATTCCAGAGGATCTAAAAGATCAAGTTGGAGGAACGTCTCAGAACACAGAACAGATACTAATGAAGAGAAGTCATGGGGCTAAAGACAGTCTTGGTGGAATAGACCCAAAAGAAGCAGTGATTTAACAAATGATAGGAGAGAATTTCCTGGAGCTGAAGAAATATGTAATTTAAAAAATTATTATTTTTTTCACTAAATTCTGGATGGGATTAATGGAAAAAATCACACCTAAGGAAGTCAAAAAATTCATGAATTCCAGGGATAAGGAGAAAAATCTTAAAGTTTGTCTAGATTTGTGCTGGCTACGACTGTGGCTGCTTGTCACATGTGGAAATTGAACACATGAAACATGGTGAGTCTGAACTGAGATTGGCCTAAGTATAAACTACACACCAGGTTCTGAAGATAGTATGAAAAAAAGGTAAAATATGCCAGTAATATTTTTTATTTTGCTGGGAAAGATTTACCCTGAAGTAACCTCTATTGCCAATCTTCCTTTTTCTTTTTCCTCCCCAAAGCCTCAGTACATAGTTGTGTATTCTAGTTGCAGGTCCTTCTAGTTCTTCTCTGTGAGCCGCTGCCACAGCGTGGCTACTGACAGTGGTGTGGTTCCGTGCCGGGAACTGAGCCCGGGCTGCCAAAGTGGAACACACCGAACTTTAACCACCAGGCCATCAGGGCTGGCTCAGTAATATTTTTATATTGATCACAAGTTGACGTGTGTTGAGTATGTTGCACTAAATAAAATTTATTAAGATGAATTTCACCTGATTATTTTAATTGCTTTTCATGTGGCTACTAGAAAGTTTAAAGTTACACATGTGCTTGTGTTGATGCTAGACAGGGCTGTTCTAGACTGTGTGATTGGTTAGTTTCCACGAGGAGCAGGACATGGGCAGACACTAGTGTCTGTAACCTTCTCTAGGCTGAAGGGTGTCAGTCGAGTTGAGACATTGTTTGGGATAAAGATTGGTATTTGTGTCTAGGCAGGAATTCAGAGGTTAGCTGGTCCACTCGCCATCTGAGGGAGCAGGGCGACCATGCCCTTGTAAATACGTCTGTTTGTCTTAGTGGTGATGTACTACCTGGTGCATGTGAGAGCTGCCCAGTGAGGGCTCTTCGCATAAAGGAGGCCCCTGCAAGGGAGTTGGGGTGGGGTCCTAGAAAGGAAAGCACTGAGTGGGCTCCGCCCAAACTCTGCTCCCTCCTCCTCCGGGGGAGGAGCTGCTCTCACCTGGGACAAGTGTGCGCAGGAGGGGGCGGGACAGTGGAAGTGTCTGAAGGTTTCTGGTGGTTGAGGTGGTGGGAATAAGCGTCATTGTAACAGCACATCCTGGGGTAAGTAGTTCTCATTTATGTTGTGTTGTTATGTGGGAGGGAAACAAGCTCTTGATTATGAGTGCTGCAAAGGGAGGTGCGTGTGTCGTATTTGTGAGTCTGCCGTGTATCCAAGCAGCAGTTTAGATCCTCAGAAATGAGAGTCCTTTTGAGTAAAAATGAGTCCACCCATAGGAAACACAGCCAGGGGAGCACGTGTTATTGAACTGTAGTGTTTTATTTATGCGCAGAGTTCCTTGGGGACCCCAGTGGACTGTTGCTGGCTGTGGGGACAGTGATGACGGCCCCACTACTGACGGCTTTGTCCGTGTGCCGTGGATTGTAGTGAGATGACCAGTGATGGGGATTCTTACTCCATTTGACATATGAGAAGCAATTAGTGAAACAGTTACTGATTATTTCAACTTTCTTTTTAAGTGTATTTGGTTGCAAACCATTTTTAGATTTATTTCATGAAAATGTGCATTTGGGTAATTTTGTCACTTGTTTCTGTAGCTAATTATTTCTTTTTTTGAATTTCAGATTTCTCTATGAGTCGTCATCAAGAACTTTGGGAGCACTTTTGAATTCATAGCCAAGCCAACATCTTTGGTCATGTAAAAATAGAGAAAAAGGACTTACAGAAAAATGAAACGAGTGTATTTTTCTAGTGTTTTTAATGTTAATAACCCATATAGCAGAGAAGGGGTGGGATTTATTTGGGAGGGTCTGAGTAGAAAACTCAGAGGTTCTTAGAGTTTTGCCCAGAGCCTGCATAAATAATATATTTACTGTAAAGGACTCTAGGTATCAAGAGTGCAGAACCCTATGGTGCGAAGAAAAAAAGACACTTTTCTAGCAAACCTGGTTGTTTAAAAAGGACTTTTATATATATAACATTGCTTGCAAACTATGAGTAATAAAGCAGACAACATCCATTTGTGTACTTTATTTAAAAATATTAGTATGAGTTGTCCCCCTAGGGACAAGGGTTGAGTTCTCGGGCAATCCTGTCTTTCTGCCCGGAAGAGAAGGTGCTAAAGCAGAGGAGATGGCTGTGCTGGGCGGAGGGAGAGGTGCCACGCGCAGGGTCCTGCAGCGGTCTCCTCTTCTGGTCTAGGTGCTGCTTCACTGGATGTTGAGATGGGCCCCATGGCTGTAAACAGGAGGAATGCAGAACTGAGTCATTCAGCCTGAAGCTGAGCCACCACTATTTTATTTTTTCTTTACGAGAGCAGTTACAGTGCTGACGGAGGACTGACCCCAGGCCTCCTAGATACATCGTCTGTGACCCCATCTCTTCTGTCCCGGGTTACCAGGTGGTCTGCATGTTCTTATCCCTGTCAGCCACAAGTCCTAAGTCATGGCCAGTCAGCATCCTGTGGCCTGTTAGGCCACCTTATGACAGATGGGAAGTGAGTGCTGCTTCAATCACAAGCTCATTCTGTCCCCAGCCCCCAAGCGAAAAAGTAAGAAGTGCCAATTTTTCATTGCCTCTGTTTCTCTAAGGTACAGAAAGGGGCCACTTACTGCAGTTATGAGCATTTAGGGTAAGGTTTTACTGAGGGATAATCTGAGGAATTAGGAGGTGGGGGTTGCTTGTTTTAGGCAATTTTTGAACATATGACTTTCCAGAGATCTTTGCTAACTCAGCTGTATTCTGGATTGGTGAGTGTAATTTTTTTTTCTTTTTTGCCCTTGTCCTTGTTTGATTTAGTATCAAGAATTGTCAAGCCTCATAAAATGAACTAAGGAGTGTTCTATGTTTTTATATTCCTGGAAGAATTTGTGTAAGATTAGAAATAGTTCCTTGGATTTGTTGTAACATTAACTGTAAAATTATCTGAGCTTGGTATTTTCTTTGTGGGAAGAATTTAATTAGTTTTTTACATTTAGATACGAGTTTTCGGAGTAGTCAAGTTTTCTCTTTTATCTTGTGTCAGTCTTGATGGTTGAACTAATCCAATTTGTGAAAAAGTACAATTCAGTTTTTCATGGGGCAAAATAGTTTGTGAATCTCCTCTAGGCATACACCCCAGAGAGACTCCTGTGGACGTGCATGAGGAGACTCGAGGAAGGACACTGGGCATCAGTGTTTGCCACAGCAGAGTGGAAACAGTCACATTCCCTTCAGTGGGAGAGTGGGCAAGGCAGCTGGGGCAGCCACAGCTCCCACTTCCCTGGGGATGACAGGGCGAGGTGGGCGGTCACCTCAGGAGCATGATGTTGAGGAAAAGAGTTAAGTCAGGATAATATTTTATGATTCTGTTTATGTAAAGTTCAAAAACATGCAAAACAGAACACTGTATTGCTTATGCTCACGTGTGATAATATGTCAATGTTTAACAAGGAAAAGATAAAACAAAATCCAGACTGCTGTTTATGGGAGGGCAGGATGGGGGAGCATGCAGGATTCTTGAAAAGTAATGGTAGAAATCTGTTATTTAAACTGGAAATAGATATTTGAATGTTCATTTTACTGTTATTCTCTCTACCTTACGCATGTTATAAATATTCTCTTGTATTCAATAATTTAATCAATTCAGTGTGAGGGAAAGAGAGAAAACATGCAACTTTGGCGAAGGATGTGTTATCAACATGGAGTGCTGGGACACATGACTTAGTACCCTGGCAAGGACCCCGGGTTGCAGTGTTAACACTCCACGAGGCCAGCTCCTAGCAGCATGGAAGAAGTGATGGCCACACAAAGTGAAGATGCCAGAATTGTTGTGCAGACCATGGAAGGGGGCTCGGAGAGGTAGGTGAGCTGGTGTGGACACTACCTAAGGCCAGAAAAGCCATGCAGGGCTGTGTTCCACAGGAGGAGCACCATCCACTGAAGCCAGAATTCTGCCCTGGGGACAGGCTACCAGCATCACCAAGGAGGGCGGGGGTGGGCTCTGCAGCTGATGGTACCGCAGGCCGTTACAGAACTGGGCTCTCTTGACAGTCATGGGATTACAGGACCCTGAACAACAGGACCAACTGGTGGCAAGTGAACATCAGATGAGTGGATGCAATGATCATAAAGACCGCACAGCAAGAGGGTTTTGTTCCTGTCCAGGAGAATCATGGAGAGGATCCTGGAATGCAGCGTTTCATAATAGATGGGCAATGAGGGCCCTGGCCAGTCTGTACCATCAAAAGAAGTCAAAGATGATGGCTGGTGGCCTCAGGGAAGTGGCCCCAGTAAGAAGTCACAATCCTTTGTCCAAGTTCCAGACCTGAGCCATGAGTAACCCAGAGGCCAGGTCCCCAAAAGGAAGGAAGTGTACCCACCTGTCTCTTCCCCAGATGGCCTGTGGCCGCAGATCCTGGGGCCCTGGGAAAAGGTGATTCCCAAACATTGTGAAGACTGGGTGTGAACTGACAAGGATACCTGTCCCCGTGAGTGTGGGGCAGTGTCTGGGCTCCAGTAAGACATGAGCCCAGCCCATTGGCCTGTGGAGTCAGAGCTGTGCAGAAGGCCCCACAGAGGCCTCAGAGACAGCCCTGCCCCCGCCAAACCAGCAAGTGAAGCACAACATCACATCAAAGAGGAGTGGTGGGAGCGTGTCGCCTGGAAAGGCCTGCGGATAAAGGTGGGCCATTGTGTCTCCCTTTAGCTCTCCGCTCAGCCTCTGCAAAGCCAGACAGAACCTGGAGGGTGAGAGCGAGTGCCGCCATCTTGACCAAACAGCAGCAGCCCAGCATGGCCTCAGACCCAGAGCATGTGATCACTCACTGGACAAACACCCTTCCTGTCCACATTTGGAACAGTCCACATTCACACGAAATGGACAAAAATAGACATTAACAGTTTTGCCCAAGCCCATATTACTCTCCCACCCTCTCACTCCAAAGAGGTCCTGCCATCTGGACATCCTCCCAGAGGCTGCCCTGTCCCTGACGCCAGAACATCACTCTGAACTGGGCCACGTGAGCAAGAAGTGGCTGGACACGGGGGTCTTGAAGTGATGTGTGCTCTAGGGGTGGGAGGTAAGCCGTGGGTCAGGACTTGCCATGCTGTGCCATCATTAGTACACATTGGTCTGGGTCTGGATTTCTCGTGGCCAGTGTTGGACGAGGAAATGGCCTGAGCTAGTGCCGTGGGTGGTCAGCCTGGTAGGTGGGTACAGGAAAATAATGGACAGGGCAGCACTTCTGCTCCTCTGCCCCCTCCCCCTCCACTGGCTAGTCCTGGAAGCCAGTGGGGAGGGAGCCTTCTATGGATGCAGGTTCCACTGGCACTCCTGGCTATCCACATTCAGTACACACTGCATCCCCAGGGGCTGCCAGCCTGCAGCAGCCAGTGAAATGCACCACTGCAGGACCAGTCCAGCTGGTGGTCCATGCAGATGGGTGCCCTGCTCAGGTGCAGTGCACGCTGTAACACAAAGACCTCCAATGGAGCTGTGTCTCCAGGGGCAGAGCTGAAAGGTGGCCAGCTGGACAGGGGCCTGGAAGGAGAAGTATTGGAAGCTTGGGCACAAGCAAGTCTGGTGTAGAGGTGCCTGCATGGAAATGTGGAAGTCTTCAGACCACCTGTTAAAATCCAACAGAAAACCCTTGTACCACATGATACAGCAGGAAGTCTTAGCACATGTCAACACTCAGCAGAAAAGCCTCCTCCAGGGACAAGGCACCAAACGTGCAGGGAAGGCATGACGTGACCGCCTCACTCATCAGCCACCCAGTGCTGGCTTGGGGGCATGAACAAGCAGTCACGGGGGCAGGGAAGGGGACTACACATAGGCCAACACCAGGACCTCCCACTTACCGAGGCCAGTCTAGCTGCTGCCATACCCAGTGGCCCCCTGCCAGCCTTAGACACCAAGGCGCGGCCTTTCTTATGGGACCACCCGTTGAGACCAGTCAGCCCTTTGCTAATTGCAGATCTGTGAGGAAGTGTGACTCTTCTTTAAAAACTGCCCTAACACAAAACATTTACAGTATAAATTGTTTCTAAGGTGAGAATTCTTTCTCTAGGTAACCCTCAGAATTTAATAATGAAAAAACTGAAAAAGTGGCCACACTACCATGCTTATTTTGAAAATATTCAACATAAAACATAACGATAGCTCTCTTAGGACCACTGGTAGCTAACTCTGGTGCCATTGTTCTTTGAAAGGGGACTGGTGACAGTGCAGATGCCTGGTTACCTTCTATCTGATTCAGCAGAGAAAGCACAGCGTCGGTCTTGGGCAACGGCTGTGCTAAGGTTTAAAGCAGGGGACACTTCAGGCGAGCTCCCAACTGGGCTGAAGGCCTCCCGTTCCCAGTGCTCCTGCAGCAGAGTGGGACCGTGAGTAATGGGGTTGGGGTTCAGCTCACCCCGATCCCACATCTGAGTACTTCTCATGTGCTTCTGTGGGTTTTCTGACACCCTTTATAGCTAACTCGTGACTGAACCATTCTTCTTTGTGAAAACAAAGGATATTTCTGAGAAATGATTAATTTCAGCAGATGTGTCTTAACTCTGCTGCTAAGCTGTTACATTATCTGGCTCTTCTGTCATGCTGCAGCATGTGTGTGTGTTTCCAGTAGGAGGAAATTTCCTGGTTTACATTTCTCTATACTCCCTGGCACCAGGGAGCCCTGTGTCCCTTGGGTATGTCTCTTCAGCCTCTGTCACGTGTGACACACGCAGCTGTTTCTGTGAGTGACACTGAGCATGGAATAAATGTGAATAAGCAGCCCAAATGAGTTTGAGAAACTCATGCAGAATGGTTTCCCTGTCACACTTTAAGTTAGGGTCTCCTCAGCCTTGACTAGGCTATTTTGGATGTGAATCTCCTGTCTCCCAGACAAATGAGCATGGCGGGAAGATGCATCAGAAGGGCAGACACAAGTCAGCGTTCCAATTCTTGCATACAAATCAACTTGTAGACTTCCAGTGGGGCGGAGGAGGAGGGAGAGTGGGGGAAAGGTTGAAGACGAGTTATGGCCAGTAGAACATCCATTGACCAACAGAGGACTCCCTGCACAGCACACCAGAACGCCTGAGGGATCCATACATCAATAAAACTGAAGGTGGGTGGACGGGACCTCCTGGAGGCAGTGGGATCAGGAAGCAAGGGTGGTAACTCCTGAGACTGGAGGTTCTGGGAACTGCAGTGATACCTCTGACCAGACACCCCAGGAACTATGGTAGGGCCCACCAATGGAGGCCCCAGGAATCCAGGCAGCCCGTGCTCCCAGAGGCACCAGGAATCACTGGGCCTGTGACTGGAGACTTCAGGAACTGCAAAAATACCTGTGACCCAGCCGCCTTCCCCTCCCCCAGCAGTGGCACCTCTGACACGAGCCCTTCTAGCAGCTGGGGCTGCAATCAAGACCCTGGTACCCCCGGCAGCAGCAGTGGTCCCCATGACCTTAGATTCCAGGAATTGGCCGAGTGCCTGAGATGAGAGCCTGTAGGAGATGCAGTGCAGTCGTGGCTCAGCTCCTACTCCTCCTCCTGCAGTGGCAGGTGGTGCCTGTGACCTGAGGCTTCAGGAGCTGCAGCATTGCCCATGACCCAGCCCCCAGCAGCAGCACCCCTGACACTGACCCTACTGGCAGCAGGGGCTGCATACAAGACCCCGGGTCCCCAGCAGTGGTGACATTGCCAGCACCCCCAGATAAGTTGAGAGCAGCAGTGCAGGCAGCACATGTGGCAGCAGCACCTGAGCCTGTGGAGAGCACTGTGGAGAGCCAGGTAACCACAACAGTGGAGCCCATGACCCTGGTCCCCCAGCTGCAAAGGCACCCACATCTTTGGACCCCCTACCTGTAGCAGCAGCAGCTGCAGACACAATAAAGCCGGATGTAGTGGAGGTGCCTGTGACCCTTGCACCCACCCCACTCTTCCCCTCCCCACTGCTGCAGTAGGGGAACACACAACCCAGGTCACCAGCCTGGTGACACCTGCAACTAGGAGTGACATTGTAAGCAGCAAGGCACCAGCAACCTCAGAGGCACAGGCAGCACAAGGAGGACACTGATGACACCTCTGGCAGAGGCTGTGGAGGGTGGAAAGCACAGGCTCTCAAATACAAGCAGAAGCAGCTCAGAACAACAGTAAACGACGTCTTACCCAAATAGGAGAGGGGTTTGCCACTACAAGTGCACTGGCAGAGGAATAACTCAAGCACCATGAAGATCTACAGGGACACAGCAGACCAGAAAGAAAATGACAACCCTCAAGAAACTACACTTGAAGTCACAGAAGATTACAATCTGACAGAATTCACAAGAGCTGTCATGAAGAAACTCAACAAGTTATAAGAAGACTCAGAAGACAGTTCAATGAGCTCAGGAGTAAAATTAATGAACAGCAGGAGCACTTCACCAAAGAGATTGAAACTAAAAAACGGGGGTCAGCCCCATGGCCCAGTGGTTAAGTTCGTGTGCTCTGCTTCGGCGGCCCAAGGTTTCCCCTGTTTGGGTCCTGGGTGCAGACCTAGCACCACTCATCAGGCCACACTGAGGCGGCATCCCACATGCCACAACTAGAAGGATCCACAACTAAAACATACAACTGTGTACTGTTGTACTGGTTTTGGGGAGAAGGAAAAAGAAAAAATAAATAAAATCTTAAAAAAAAGACCCCAGGAATTCTGGAGCTGAAAATCAATAAATGAGATGGAGAATAAAGTAGAGGGGCCAGCCCAGTGGTGGTTAAGTTTGCATGTTCCACTTCGGTGGCCCAGGGTTTGCTGGTTCAGATCCCAGGTGTGGACATGGCACTGTTCAGCAAGCCATGCTGTGGTAGGCATCCCACATATAAAGCAGAGGAAGATGGGCATGGATGTTAGCTCAGGGCCAGTCTTCCTCAGCAAAAAGAGGAGGATTGGCCACAGATGTTAGCTCAGGGCTAATCTTCCTCAAAAAGACGAAACAAATAAAAGTAAATAAATAAATAAATAATAAAGTAGAAAGCATTGGAAATAAAGCAGATGGTATGGAAGAAAGAATTAGTGAGCTTGAAGACAGAAATGTAGAAATGATTCAGATGGAAGAGGAGAGAGAACTCAGATTTTAAAAAAGTGGAGAAATTCTATGAGCATTGTCCAACACAATTGGGAAAAGCTACATAAGGATAATGGGTATCCCAGAAGGAGAAGAGAGGGAAAAAGGAGCAGAGAATTTATTTAAAAAACATAATAGCTGACGGGGCTGGCCCAGTGGCATAATGGTTAAGTTCACACACTCCTCTGTGGTGGCCTGGGGTTCACTGGTTTGGATTCCAGCTGCAGACCTACACACCGCTCATCAAGCCATGCTTTAGCAGCATCCCACATACAAAGTAGAGGAAGATTGGCACAGATGTTAGCTCAGGGACAATCTTCCTCACCAAAAAAAAAAACAAAAACAAAAAATTAGCTGAGAACTTCCCAAACCTGGGCAAGGGACTGGATATACAAGTACATGACGCTAATAGAACTCCTAATTATCTCAACACAAAAAGGCCTTCTCTAAGGCACATTGTATTAAAACTATCAAAAGTCAATGACAAAGAAAAAATATTAAGGGCGGCCGGAGAGAAGAAAATAATCTACAGAGTTACCCCTATTAGGCTATCAGTGAATTTCTCAAAGTATTGAAAGATTAAAAACTGTCAGCCAAGATGGGCTGGCCCCGTGGCCGAGTGGTTAAGTTCGCGCACTTCGCTGCAGGCGGCACAGTGTTTCGTTAGTTCGAATCCTGGGCGCAGACATGGCACTGCTCATCAGACCACGCTGAGGCAGCGTCCCACATGCCACAACTAGAAGAACCCACAATGAAGAATACACAACTATGTACTGGGGGGCTTTGGGGAGAAAAAGGAAAAAAAAAAACTGTCAGCCAAGAATACTCTATCCAGCAAAGTTATCCTTCAGATATGAAGGAGGAATAAAGGCTTTCCCAGACAAAAGCTAAGAAAGTTCTTCACCAGATAAGCTTTACAAGAAATGTTGAAAGGAGCCCTCCTACCTGAAACAAAAAGGCAAAGGTTTGCAAAGCTTTGAGCAAGGAGATAAACAGAAAGAATAAGAAAATTCCACTTCTGTATCAGAATAGGTTACTAAACACTGAATTATAACATAAAGTCTAAAGGAAAAGAAAGCATCAAAGATAATTGTAACGATTTCAATTTGGTTAACTCACAATACAAAAGGGATATTTGTGACAACAAAAATGTAGAAGGGGAGAGGAGAAGGACAGAACCGCATAGGCAAATGAAGATAAGATGGTAACAGCAGAAAAAGGAGTATTTCATCTATGAGATCTTTTATACAAACCTCATGGTAACCGCCCCCCCCCAAAAAAAAAATCAGAGCAGAGTTACAAAATGTAAAAAAGGGGGAAACTGAGAAACACATCATAGAAAACCACCAAACTGAAATGCAGATGGAAACACAAGGAAAAAGAAATAATGGAAGCATAGAACAACCAGAAAACAAAAGATAAAATGGAAGTCTCAAGCCCTCATATATTAATAATCACCCTAAATGTAAATAGATTGAATTCACCAATCAAAAGACACAGAGTGGCTGGATGGGCGAAAAAATAAGACCCAAAAATATGCCACCCCCAGGTGACTCAACTCAGTTCTAAAGACAAACATAGGCTCAGAATGAAGGGATAGAAAGTGATGCTCTAAGTAAATGGTAACCAAAAGAAAGTGGGCGTAACCATACTTACATCAAACAAAATAGACTTCAAGCCAAGAAAGATAATAAGATACAAAGATGGACATTATATAATGATAAAGGGGACATTCCACCAAGAAAACTTAACATTTATTAATATATACTCACCTAACACAGCAGCAGCAAAGTGTATAAAGCAACTATTAACAGACCTAAAGGGAGAAATTGACAGCAACACAATAATAGTAGGAGACTTGAATATCCCACTAACATCAATGAATAGGTCATCTTACACAGAAAGTCAACAAAGAAACAGTAGCCTTAAATAAAAAACTAGACCAGGTGGAGTTAACAGATATGTATAGAATGTTCCATCCCAAAGCAGCAGAATGCACATTCTTCTCAAGTGCGTGTGGAACATTCTCAAAGATAGACCATATCTTGGGAAACAAAACAAGTCTCAATAAATTTGAGAAGATTGAAATCATATCAAGCATCTTTCCTGACCACAATGGTATAAAACTAGAAATCAACTACAAGAAGAAAGGTGGGAAAGTCACAAATATGTGGAGATTAAACAACATGCTACTGAACAACTATTGAATCAATGAAGAAATCAAAGGAGAAATTAAAAAAATACCTGGAGACAAATGAAAATGGAAACACAACATACCAAAACCTATGGGATTCATCAAAACCAGTATTAAGAGGGAAGTATATAGCAATACAGGCCTCCCTTAAGAAACAAGAAGGGGGCCAGCCCCATGGCCGAGTGGTTAAGTTTGCGCACTCTGCTTCAGTAGCCCAGGGTTCAGATGAGCAGACGTGGCACTGCTCATTAAGCCATGTTGAGGTGGTGTCCCACATGCCACAACTAGAAGGACCCACAACTAAAATATAGAGCTATGTACTAGGGGGGATTTGGGAAGAAAAAAAGCAGGAAAAAAAAAGAGAAGATGATTGGCAACAGTTGGTAGCTCAGGTGCCAATCTTTAAAAAAAAAAAAAAAAGAAAAATCTCAAACAATCTAACACTACATCTAAAAGAAAGAGAAAAACAAGAACAAATGAAGCCCAAAGTCAGTATAAGGAAGGAAATAAGAAAAATCAGAGTCAAAATAAATGAGACTGAAAAGGCAATAGAAAAGATTAATGAAACTAAGAGCTGGTTCTTTGAAAAGATAAACAAAATTGACAAACCCTTAGCTACACAACTAAGAAAAAAAGAGAGAAGGTTCAAATAAATAAGGTGAGAAATAAAAGAAGAGAAATTACAATGGGTACCGCAGAAATACAAAAAAGATTATAAGAGAATTCTATTAAAAACTATATGCCAACAAATTGGATAACCTAGAAGAAATGGATGAATTCTTAGAATCATAGAATCTCCCAAAACTGAATCAAGAAGAAACAGAGAATCTGAATAAACTAATCACAAGTAAAAAGATTGAAAGAATAATCAAAAACCTCCCAATAAACAAAAATCCGGAGCCAGACAGCTTTCCCAGTAAATTATACCAAACATTCAAAGAAGATTTAATACCAGTCTTTCTCAAACTCTTCCAAAAAAATTGAAGAGGATGGGACACTTTCTAACTCATTTTACAAGGCCAACATTACCCTGTCTACCTTGAAGTTTGTATTTAGAATCTCATGTATAATATAGTCTATTCTCTGGTGGTCTCTTACCTACTTGACCAATACTGATTTAGACCCTTTGCTCTTCCCCTCCTAAATAATTATTTTCATTTTTTATTCCAACTCGTCTTATTAATTTGCAGTTGGAGTGCTAAGACCGTCCTTGTTTTGGTAGTTTCCTTACCTTTACCCTAATGGTATAATTGAATATTTGCTATCCTGTTCTGGTTCTATCCATCGGTCTCCCTAGTCTGTGGATTGTGTCCCCTTTCTCCCTTTTTTCTTTTTTCAAGTATGAGAGCCTTCTTAAGGATTTCTTGTAACGGAGGGCTTTTAGTTACAAATTCCCTTAACTTTTGTTTGTCTGGAAAAGATTTAATTTCTCCCTCATATCTGAAGGAAATTCTTGCTGGATAGAGTATTCTTGGCTGAAGGTTTTTATCCTTTAAAGCTCTGAATATATCACTCCATTCTCTCCTAGCTTGTAGGGTTTCTGTAGAGAAATCCGCTGACAGTCTGATAGGGGCTCCTTTATAGGTTATTCTCTTTTTTTCCCTTACTTCCCTGAGTATTCTCTCCTTATCATTCCTACTTGCCAACTTTACTACTATGTGCCTTGCAGTAGGTCTTTTTACATTGACAAATCTAGGAGATCGAAAACCCTCCTCTACACACATTTCTCCGTTGATCCCTAGATTTGGGAAGTTCTCTTCAATAATTTCATTAAGCACACTTTCTGCTCCATTTTCCTTTTCCATATTCTTGGGAATTCCTATGATCCTTATGTTCTTACTCCTCATTGAATCCATTATCTCTCGGAGATTTTCCTCATTTTTTTAAATTCTTAGTTCTCTTTCTTCCTCTGTCTGGCGCCATTCAGCCTGTCTATCCTCGATTATGCTGATTTGCTCCTCTAGGTTGTCTACACGGGCATTCAGGGAATCCGTATTCTGTTTTATCTGGTCCATTGTGTTTTTCATCTCAAGTAATTCTGTTTGATTCTTCTTTATGATTTCAATCTCTTTTGTGAAGTAACTCCAGAACTCGGCATGTTTGTCTATCTTTCTCTCTACCTCATTGAGTTTTTTGATTATAGCTGCTCTGAACTCATTATCACTTAGTTTACCTAATTCCAAGTCCTCAGGACTTAATTCTGTGTTTTTATTGTTTTCCTTCTGGTCTGGGGCTTTTATAAATTGCTGGGTGGTAGAGGAGCGGTTTTTTCTCATGGTGGTAGAATTCAGTTGCAGTTACAGCCTGTCGCCACTAGATGGGGGTCGAGAGCGGTGTGTTAGCTCTCCGCCTTCGGGCAAGATGGCTGCGCCCACTGGCTTTGCTGCGGGGGAGGGGCTGTTACTCACACGTGCCGGTCTGGGTTCAGATCAGTTCTGTTCTCTGGTCTCCCAAGGCCCTTGATTTATGGGGTCCCCACAGACGGAAGCTTTCCCCCCGTCAGCGGGTCTCCACTGAATCAGCAGCAGGAGTCCTGGATGATCCCCCGGTCGCACGGCCCCTCCCCAACTCCTTCGACCGGCGCCGCAGATCGCAGATTCTAGGGGAGGGAGCGATGTTCTCTCCTACAGTTCCAGCGCCACCAAAGGTGTAAGCAAGGTTTATGATCTCTGCCTTCTTGGTATTGTAGGTCTCTAACGAGCTGGCATTATGTTTATTCTCTGAAATTCAGTTCTTCCAATCTTTTGTTGTATTTTGGAGAGGAGAGAATCCCGGGTCAGCTCACCCCGCCATTTTGCTCCGCCCCCTTCTCCCAACATTACCCTGATACCAAAACCGGACAAGGACAACACAGAAAAGGAAAACTACAGGCTAAAATCACTGATGAACGTAAATGCAAACATCCTCAACAAAATATTAGCAAACTGAATACAACAATACATTAAAAGGATCATCCACAATCAAGTGGAATTTATTCCAGTGATGCAGGGATGGTTTAACATCTGCAAATCAATCAATGTGATATACCACATTAACACAATGAAGAATAAAAATCACATGATCATCTCAGTAGATGGAGAGAAAGCATTGACAAGACTCAACATCCATTTAAAAAAATTCTCAATAAAATGGGTATAGAAGGAAAGTAATGCTCAACATAATAAATACTCAACATAATAAACACTCAACATAATAAAGGCCATATAGGACAAACCCACAACCAACATCATAATGGTGAAAAACTGAAAGCTATTCCTCTTAGAACAGGAACAAGAAAAGGGTGCCCACTCTCCCACTCTTATTCAACCTAGTACTGGAAGTCCTAGCCAGAGCAATTAGGCAAGAAAAAGAGATAAAAGGTATCCAAATCAGAAAGGAAGAAGTAAAACTGTCATTATTTGTAGATGACATGACTATATATATATAGAAAACCCTAAAGAATATACCAAAAAAAGCTATTAAAAATAACTAACACAATAAAGTTGTGTGGTACAAAATGAACATATAAAAATCAGTTTTATTTCTATAAATGAATAACAAACTACAGAAAGAGAAATCAAGAATACAATCCCATTTACAATTACAACAAAAGAATAAAATACCTAGGAATAAATTTAACCAAGGAGGTAAAAGACCTGTACACTGAAAACTATAAGACATTGAAAGAAACTGAAGAAGACATAAAGAAATGGAAAGATATTCCATGCTCACAGATTGGAAGAATAACATACAACAAGAATAACATTTTAACATAGTTAAAACATTGTTTTACATATGTTTAGCATAATAAACATAGTAAAACATAGTTAAAATATCCATATTATGTAAAGCAATCTACAGATTCAATGCAATTCCAATCAGAATCCCAAGAACATTTTTCACTGAAATAGAACAAAGAATCCTAAAATTTATATGGAACAGCAAAAGACCCCAAATAACCAAAGCAATCCTGAGAAAAAAGAACAAAGCTGGAGCTATCACACTCCCTGATTTCAAAATATACTACAAAGCTATAGTAATCAAAACAGCATGGTACTGGCAGAAAAACAGACACACAGATAAATGGAAAAGAACTGAAAGCCCCAAAATAAACTCTCACATTCATGGACATATAATTTTGGACAAAAGAGCCAAGAACATATAATGGAGAAAGGAAAGTCTCTTCAATCAATGGTATTGGGAAAACTGGACAGCCACATGCAAAAGAATGGAAGTAGACCATTCTCTTACACCATGCACAAAAATTAACTCAAAATGGATTAAAGACTTAAATGTAAGACCTGAAACCATAAAGCTAAAAGAAAACACAGGCAGTACACTCTTTGACATTGGTCTTGGCAGTATGTTTTTGAATATCATGTCTCCTCAGACAGGGGAAACAAAGGAAAAAATAAATGGGACTATATCAAACTAAAAAGCTTCTGCACAGCAAAGGAAACCATCAACAAAAGGAAAAGACAACTTAGCAATTGGGAGAAAATATTTGCAAATCATATCCAATAAGGGGTTAATATCCAAAATACATAAAGAACTCATACTACTCAACAACAAAAAAAACAAACAACCAGATCAAAACATGGGGAGAAGTCCTGAACAGATATTTTCTAAAGAAGATATACAGATGGCCAACAGACACATGAAAAGATGTTCAACATCACTAATTATTAGGCAAATGCAAATCAAAACTACAGTGAAATATCTCCTCAAACCCATCAGAATGGCTCTTATTAAAAAGACAAGAAATAACAGGTGTTGGAGAGAGTGTGGAGAAAAATGAACCATTGTACACTGCTGGTGGGAGTGCAAACTGGATCAGCCACTATGGAAAACAGTATGGAGATTTCTCACAAAATTAAAAATAGAAATAACGTATGATCCAGCTATTGCACTTCTGGGTATTTATCCAAAGAACACAAAAACACTAATTTGAAAAGATACATGCACCCAATGTTCATTGCAGCATTATTCACAAAAGCCAAGACTTGGAAGCAACCTAAGTGTTTATCAGTGGGTGAATGGATAAAGAATATGTGGTGTATATATATATATATATATATACACACACACACACACAATGGAATACTATTCAGCCATAAAAAGATGAAATCTTGCCATTTGTGACAACATGGATGGACCTTGAAGATTTTGTGCTAAGCAAAATAAGTCAGAGAAAGACAGTTACCATAGGACCTCACTCATATGTGCAAGATAAACAAACAAACATTCGTATACACGGAGAACAGATTGGTGGTTATTAGAGAGGAAGAGGGCAGGGGAAGGGCGAAAGGGGGTAAAGGGGCACATGTTTACGATGACAGATGGCAACTAGAGTTTTGGTGGTGAACACGATGTAGTCTATACAGAAGCTGAAATATAATGTTGTACACCTGAAATTTATATAATGTTATAAAAAAATGTGACCTCAGTTAAAAAAAACAAAGACAAAAAACCAACTCACACAGTGGAATGGACTCTTCCCCAACAAATGCTCCAGGAACAGCTGAGGCCAAGCCTTCTTTATTCCAGGTCCATGGTTTCCCCCAGGAACAGCTGAGTATGAGAGTCTGCACAGCCTGTTGACCCCATGTGTCATTGTCTACTGGCCACCAGAAAGAACCTTGGTGACTGCCTAGCCTAGTCCCACCTTTTCACTTCTCAGATGAGTAGAGCGAGGTCCACAGGGTGAAAGAGTTTTGTGAAGTCTTACTGCGCCATAATGGCAATGCCAGGCTCTGCCCTATGTGGTTGCAGGTTTGATGATCATGTGCCAAACACACTTTCTACACAACAGCTCACAGCGATTACCCTCCCATGTGGACTTACACTTGTAAGTGGTAGGTGTTGCTTTCCTTGTGGAAGAAAGTGAGTTTCAGGGATAACAGCTCATATCTTCACATAGACATTCTCCTCTGTCTTGCTGAAAGACCATTCTGATAAGTTTCCAGGGAAGATCATTTTAGAGAATAAAAGTACATTTCTTGTATAAACATAGCATGTGGGATTCATGCTTACCAAGGGGCCCTGTGTAGTCTGAAGAATGGCCCCCAAAGAATATTTGTTATAATCCCTGGAACCTATAAATGTTACCTTATATAGCAAAACAGACTTTGCAGATGTGATGAAGTTTAGGATCTTGAGTTGGGGGTTATTATAGATTGTCCAGGTGGGCCGTAATGCCACATCACAAATGTCCTTGTGAGAGGGAGATTTGACAGAAACACACAGAGAAGGCAGTGTGACCACAGAGGCAGAGACTGGAGTGATGCAGCCACAGGCCAAGGACTGCAGGCAGCCACCAGAGGCTGGAGGAGGAACAAACAGGTCCCTCTACAGCCTTTAGGGGAAGCGCAGCCCTCCGACACCTCGACTTTGGCCCAGTGAGACACTGGACTTCCTGCCTCCAGAGCCGTGAGAGAATAAATTAGTGTTGTTTTAAGCCCCAAAGATTGTGGTAATTTGTTACAGCAGCCACAGGAAACTAATATCCCATCTTCCTCCAAAATTCTCACAAATGCAGAAAATTCAGATATCGGGCAGCCTCCCCTCAAAAGTTAACACTTCACTTCTAGTGCACTGCTCTCCATCCCGCCACTCACAGGCACCTTCCTGCTTATCATTACACATCAAGTAAAAGCAGGATCTCCTGGCTAACAGTGCCACAGCCCTTCACACGGGAGGTAGCTGACTGAGCCGCCATTCCCATGGGGAGGCTCTCTGAGGGAGTTTCCAGTCCTCTAGGACTGCTAGACCCTCTCAGTTTGCTGTGATCCCAATAATGTCATGAAACAGCACAACTTATGTTCAGTAGTGGGTGAAAGGTTAGAATGTGAACATGAGCTGAAATATGTAAAATGTACGTGACGGAGATGTGGGGGAAACACGAGTGGAGACTGTGGGGTGGGCTCTGTTCAGTGGCTGGAGCCTTTGACTCTATCTTCTCAGGACCCATTCCATATTCCCCTGGACATCAACCAAGAGCTCTTGGTGAGGATCTTTTTCTGCTGGTGTAACCCAAATATACATTTCTCAGGGTTCATATCGAGCCAAAGTAATTTTCTCAAGAAGAAAGTAATTACTTGTTGGGAAACCCAGGAGCTTCCACTGTGACTCTCCTGTTACTGTTTTCTACAGGTAGCACACAGAGTCCTGATCTGTCTACAAACCTTGGACCTGCTTGGTTTAAGGCAAATGACAAAGCAGTTTGTCCTGTAGTTGGAAAACCTCCTTTCAGTTTGGGGCCTCACAAAATTGGCAGTTTTTAGCTTTATCCAGGAAGTGGTCAGAATGCACATCTCCAAATCCTGAAAGTTCCGATGGGGCTGTGCTAGCTCCCACATATCCACACAGCACACCATGCCATGCGCAGTGCCCTCCCACACTGGGGTCTCACCTGCCAGTCCTTGGTTGGCTGTGTGATGTCCTCTGGCCGTAGCACAAGGCGGAGTGCCGGCCGCTGAGCACAAGCCCGGCCTCCTATGCTCCTGCACTTTCACCATGGCCCTGAGGACATTCCTGTCTCTTCTCCAGGACCCTTCTGCCTTCTATGCAGGCCACACTGAGGTAAAGTCATGTGATGGGAATCACCACCTGGCATCGTTCAAAACTTGGACAGCAGTACAGATCTCTGAGATTCCAGAGAAATTGGTATTACTTTTGAAAAAAATTGCATAATAATTTACATGCAGTGAAAAACACTGATCTTAAGTGTACGGTTTGATGAGTTTTGAAAAATGCATTCAACTACATAACCCATACTCCAATGGAGATTAGAACATTTCCGTCACCCAGAAAGTTCCCTCCTGCCCTCACTCTGGCAAGCAGCAGCCATGATTCAGATTTACACCACCACAGGGAATGCTGCCTGCTCTTGGACTTGATGACATGAAATTGCACAGGACTTACTCTTCTCTGTCTGGCTTCTTTCACTCGGTGTTGCATGTATTCGTAGTTCACTCCTCTTGTTTGTTGAGTAGTATTCCATTTTACCAATATATCAAGTTGCTCACCCATAGTATAGGTTTTGATTTAATGTTTGTTTTTTTTTTGCGGGGAAGAGGTGTTCAGAGACTTTCTCTTTGCTTTCATACTTCGGAACCTCTCATTCCATGGTTGGGGACTCATCTGTAGTTCTGCACGTTGCCGAGGGTGACTATCCCAGCCACACATTCAGGAACCAGGAAATGGAATGGAGTGGGTTTGGGGGTCCACTTTGGCAGGCCATAGTGGCATTCTAGCTTGCAAAGGGTTAGAATTAGTTCCCAGTCTCTGTCCTACAGTCCGTAAAAGTGTTAGCATTTGCCTTTCCCAGGTCCACAACTGGTGAATAGCTACAGAGCTTCAGGAGAAGGAAGGAGAGTAAAAGAACATGTGCTGGCGATATTATCTGCATCCTCTCTGAAGCCCCAAGCTCTGTGTTTTGGGTGATCATTAGGAATTGGGTGAGAGGCCATAACTTCACTGTGGAGGTCCACGTTAGATCGTTGTTTGCTAGACTTAGAATTATTTTGGTTAAATAAGCCAAGTAAGAATTTAATAGGCTGCCTGTGTAGTTTGGTCCTATAACCTCCACCTGTTAGGGCTTCCGAGGCTTTTTGAGACCTTTTCTATGGGTACGCCTGCTCCACACTTTTTGTGCCCTCTTGAGAGAGAATTCTGAAGCTTATATGTCTTCTCTTGATCCTGCAGAGCCAGGCCAGGTGCTGACAGCCTCCCTCTTGTTTTCCCTAGGATGGTGCTGCATGCTCAAGTTTATGCGGTTTCTCCCAATTGCACAGAGCTGCGCAGGATCTCTGCAAATGCTCACTAGCCATCTGCAAAGGCTCACTCCTACTGCCCTTGGGGGTGTGCAGCGACAGATGGCCATGGGGTTTGGGTGTGTGGGGGTGAAGTATGGGGCATCGAGGGTGCTCACGGGCCAGTTGGGGGTGTCCACAGGTAAGGTGACCCCAGTTGCGCTCCCAGTGATGTTCACGAAGAGGTAGCTAGGATCCGTGTACCTTTGATACCCTTGAGAGCCCTGGCTGCTGTTCTCCTAGCTGCTCCCACCCAGAGTTCCTCAGCACCCCTCAGCACTCTGGATGGGGTGAGAAAGAAGTGGGTTTCTTTGGCAGTGCCCGACATAGCTGATGAAGCTGGATGCTCACTCACACTCACTTTCCCCCAAGTGAGACATCAGGAACTGGAAAGACTCTCTTGGCCCTGAGCTGTGCTGCCCTGGGGGAGGGGAGGTGGGTGAAGTGAAACTGTGCCACTTCCCTCTCCAGTGCGCCCAGTCTTGGATTTTTTTTCTTTGCTCTAATGTGCTGTAACTTCACTGGACCTCTGGACTTCCTCAGGGTGTGGGTGACTGTAAAAAAATCAGTGTTCTTTGGGGGGAAGACAACAGAAAACTTATTCTGCCATGTTGATGACATCCTGCCCCACTTTTAGTTATCACCAATTGATTACTGTTATCTGGATCTAGTATTTCACTAGGAGTTGCAAAATGGTGATTTTCTAAATCTATCATTCTTTTGCATCAATCGCTTGGAATTTTTCTGCAAAGAACTTTCCTTTAAAAACCATTTGGTTACCTTGAAATATTATTCATGCAGAAAAGTTATGATAAATGCTTTGATTTCTTTATCAATTTTTAGAAGAATGAGTTGGTGCCCTAGCAACTTGTAAAGATTATCAATACTTTTTAGTACCACTCTGAACATTTTTATTTATGTCTGATGAATTTTAATCCATTGCAGTCATTGTTTTTTTAATACTCAAATTTTCCCAGCTTTGGCCAGTAGGAGCCTCTTCAAGTTTGTTGCTGTGGTTCTTTTACATGACTCCAGTCTCCTTTGAAAGTTTCTGTGCCAGGAGCATCTCGATTCTGGAATTCTGCGAGATGCCCTGTGGGACATTCTGGCATGGCTTTGAAATTAGATCTGGCTTCACATTCTGGTTTATCCTCTTACTAGCTGTGAGGATTGAGCAAGTTACATAAACTTTCTGAGACTCACTTTCCTTATCTCTAAAATCTGGGTAATAATACTCGTCTCGTATCAGAAAGATATCAGATATGAAACACCTCTGAAATATAGGAGGTAATAAATATTTACCCTTTCCTTACTTCAGAGGGTATTTCTTGACATCCCTCCTATGCACTGTAGTGTTTTGCTGAGTACTTAGTAGCTGTGTAACAAAACTTACCCACTGATAACTTACACATGGCGTAGTCACTAAGGTGGTGCTGGAGGAGGTATTATTAACGTTTTAAAGTAGGGAGTAAGACTGCATGGCATTCAAACTGGGATTTCCTCTCTACCCCATCCCTAAAGTTACCTGTTGGGAATTAGAGTCCAAATCAAATTCAAAGCTGTGTTCGTTTGGCTCTGCTAATAAACATAATTTGAAGGCTGATTTAGGACTTTAATCCGCCCCCCTGCCCCTGTGGTCTTAGCTCTGCTCCATTTGGTCAGAGAGATACTTGCCTCTTCAAAGGAGACTGCAGTTTAATTACTTAAGGCTTGTATCCTCTACAATCCTCAGGCTGAAAGACAAACTGTAAATAAGGAAGCTCTGTCATGGCAAATGAACAAATGAAGACTGGCTTTGTGGAAACTCCAGTTCTGACATCTGAATGGCAACACTCAGTTACTCTGATTAAAGGTGGCCCAAGGAGACTTGAGCTGGCACGTTTAGGACACATCAGACTGCAGATGGTTGGCTCCCAGTGTGGCCCAAAGCAGAACTGGTCAGAGAACTGAGAGGAGCCCCAGGCTGCCCGCAGCCCTGCACTGAAGGGCTTGGTTTTGGGTGGGCTGGACCTTCTCCTTCTTTGGCTTGGTGGTCCCTGTGGGTCAGGTGCATGAATGCTGGCTGCTAACTTGGGGAGAAGTGGATTATGGGGGTGGATGTCCCAGAGGTGAGGGCAGCACTCAAGGCCCGGATTTGGTCTTCTTCTAGGGCTTTGCCAGGAGACCTTCAGCCAGGATGTCTCCGTGTACCACTTGTCCATCTAGAATATTCTGGGAAAGCACCATAGGATATGAATGTGCTCCAGAAACAGATTGATTAGCCAGATTGTTGGGAGAACATGACTTTCTGCTCAGTTTAAATTTTGGTGAAGTAAGATTAATGCCTGTTGCTTCAGACCTTCCCTCGTCTACTTTTCTGACTCTAAGTAAAAGAAAGAACACTGATTTAAATATGAAGTCCCAGGAGCCACAGGCAATCCCCAGGGGGCAGCTTCGACCATTTCCAGCCTGTGTCACTCTGCTGTAACCCACATTCCAGGACAGAGCATCTGCCTGGCCTCATTCAAGCCCAAGCCTTTACCTGGTGGCACATCGTGATGGACAGGTATTCACGGGGAGAAGTCCCACAAAGACAAGCTGGAGTGCTGTTGACGTCACGGGAACAGTGCTGTGCAGACAACACCAGCTCCACATCACTCAGGATCAGAACGCTCTTACCATGTGTTCACTGGCAAAGTGCTGATGACACAACACCACAACATGCTCAGCCCAATTCTTCTGAGCTTTGGGGTCCAGGAGCAATACTGGGGGAGCGCTGGACAGAACTGTCACTCTCTGGGAGCCAGGGAGGTGTGCTGCAGAGGGCAGGGGATCCACTCTGGACAAGACCTCAAGGAGTAGCAGGTAGGTTCCTGGTGACGTGCCAGTGCTGAGTGGCAGGCAGCCTTGTGGGGCACCTGTCTCTGCAGCAGTGGAGGTGGGAACGGTTCACTCCCAGCCCTACAGACGGGGCTCAGTGAACATCGGGCTGGCAGCCCACAGGCCAACTCAGGAGGCCCCTCTCCTTGGGGTATGGCCGCCTGCTTTCCCTCACGGATGGAACTAGACCATCAGATGACTCACACCCAAGTTCGCTGTTCAAATAGAGACCCGGGCTGTGTTTAAATGAAGAAAAATAGCCAACTAAAAATGGCCAATCTGGCAGTTTTGACTGCTTTAGTCAGTAATTCAAATTTCATCACAGTTGACCAGACTATTATGCCATTCAGCAAGAGCCAAACTGTATGCCTACAATGAATAATTTGAGGATATTTGTTAGCACATGTTCAGGCACCTTTGCTCACATGCTGCCTCTCTGCATGCGCTAAAACCTCACCTCAAATGCCCCTTCTTTAGAAAGCTGTTTCTGATCAAGTGGAAGCCCAGTGAGCATTTCAACCTAGCACAGTGAACATCCCAGCCTTCCACCTGGAGGAGGAGAGTGCCAGGACACATTCAGTGCTGTTGACGCAGTGAAAGCCTGGGGCATTCATGACTGAGCCTTCTCCCCCAGCTCTCATACTCACCACCCCACTGAATCCCCTGCAGCTCTGCTGTTTTGTGTTTTTTTCCTTTTGACACAGAGAACCGGAGGCCTAGTTGCCCCATTTAAAATACTTTCTGGGGCCAGCCTCGTGGCCAAGTGGTTAAGTTGGCACCCTCTGCTTTGGCAGCCCAGGGTTTTACAAGTTTGGATCCTGGGTACGGACATGGCACTGCTCATTAGGTCATGCTGAGGCGGTGTCCCACATGCCACAACTAGAGGGACCCACAGCTAAAAAATATACAACTATGTACTGTGGGGATTTGGGGAGAAAAAACAGGAAAAAAAAAAAAGATTGGCAACAGTTGGTGGTTCAGGTGCTAACCTTAAGAAAAAAACAAAATATTTTCTGGTCCTAATTAGATGTCACAGTTATTCTCGTCAACTCTGATATAATCCAGAGCACTCACTGATACGGTCAAAACCATCAGGGTGGCCAATAGTTTGATCTCTCACCACTCAGCAACATTCAAGGCCACAGAACTGGTGCATGTGAGATGCTAGGATCTGAGCCCTGACCTTCTGACTTCAAGCCCCTGGGTTCTCTCTGGGAGTTCCACTCTACTCACCTCAGGCAGACAGGAGGCCCTTGAAGGAAGCCCAGCTCCAATGCTGTATTTGACCTTGAAAATCTCCTTAGAAGTCATTCCTTGACCTATGACTGCAAATATGTTTTAACTGTGAACTGTAAGATTGCACCACATACTGCCCCTGGCATGCTATGAGGGTATATCACAAATATTAGCAAGTGAGACAATAATAGATTAAATAAATAATGGATTAAATGATTTTATAAGTAGAAAAGCACAAAGCATAAATAAATGTAGGGGACACCCTTGGCCTAAAGGGCCCAGGGATTAAGCATATGTTTTGAGTGAATGCTGTACACCTAGTGGACAGATACATGTATATGTGTGCCTTGTATAGCATTTAATCATGTTCTTATACATACACGTAGGCACGTGCACCCAGCACACCAAATACATGTGCATGAGTGCATGCACACGTACACACCCACACACATATGTGCAGTTGCACACACATGTACACACGCACACATGCACGCACGGGTGCACACACATGCACAGCTCGTGTATCAGGGTCAAAGACTGGGAATTCCTGGTGTGATGATCTATCTAGCTAGCATTCCAGAAGGAGCCATGCACAGCTGTCCTCCAGGTCAGAAATCTGGGCTACCTCAGATTTAGTTCTGGAACCTAGCCCCATTCTTTCTTCCTTCCTTCCACATTCTCCATTTCTCTGCCTTTAACTTCCTGTCGTTTCGGCAGAGCTAAGGTTTTGTGGCTTGTCAAGTACAGCCCAGGACTGGTGTGCTCTGGTCAAATTCAGTGCTGAGACCAGAAGGAATGGGCAGCGGCTTCCACCCTCTTTCCTACGCCACCTGGTGAATTTTGTGCTTCTTCTCAGTGCCTTTGTTACTATAATCTCGCAATCCCTCTTGTGCCTCTCTGGTTTTCCATTTTGCCTTTCCTGGGGCAAACTTTGCTACAACTTTGCTTCGACCCTGTCAGAATTCCGGAGCTGGGGCCTTGGAGTGAAGCAGGATCTGGTTCAGGAAACCACTGTCAACAGCAGCCAGTCAAACAATGAAAGAACAAACAATCCCAGGCCCTTTCCGTGAGACCTGTTTAACAATGCCAAGGAACAGGAGACACCCACCCCAAAAGTAAACAGTCCTCCAGGATACAGGCACAGGAGGAGCCCTAAGCTCCTCCAAGTCTTTCACAATGTCCACTACAAATGCCAATGGATTCTGCCAGTGGCAGAGGCCCAGCAGTCTCCAACTTGTGGGCACGGATAGGCTTTTTGGTTCTTGGACAGATGGCTCCCTCTCCAGTGTGAATGTAGTGACTCGCATTTAAGCAGGCATTTGGTTACGTAGACCCTCACCTACAACAGAAAAATGGAGTTAGGTATTTGGAAACAGATCCTTCCACATCACAAAGTGATGTCACTGAACAGAGTTGTATGTCCTGCCCTCTTGCTTCTGAATCACCTCCTGGGCCCTGGCATTAATGAGCTTTACCTTCCAGCCCATTTTGATCTTATTTCTCTTTTTTCCTATTGTTTCTGTCACCAAATTTACCACCAGTTGGCTCTCCGGACCTCTGAGGATAGACATGCCTGTCCAAGCCATCTGCCAACGTCTCCTCCCCGTTTGGCCTCCCACCTTCACCAAGGTGGATCTCTCATGCTCTGAGCCCACATTTGGGGTAAGCCCTGTGTGCTCACATTGTGGCTTGTGGTGTGGTGTAATCAAGCTGAGGAATGAGTGTCTTGCAGCCTTTCTCAGAGTGTGAGAATGAATCGTCTCATTGATGAATTCTACTCAAGGAGTCCCATTTGCTTTGAGGTGAGAGCAGCAGGGTGCTAACCTGGAGTCAGGCTACTAAGAATAACACAAGGAATAAAGAAACCCAAGTCTACTGAAAAGCCCCTTCACCACCCTTTTCCCCTACCCGTTGTGGGATCTGGAGGTTACAAACAGCCAATTGTCCATGCAGCAGGAGGAAGAAAAGTCACTGTGGGGCGATGACTGCTGCTGCTCTCTCAGGCAAAGGGACAGACAGAGCATGCTGAGCAGGTGGGGAGAGGGAGGGACCCTGCAGGGAGGGCAGTGGCCGTCTGGGGATGCAGGGCATCAGCAAAGGGGGAACTGTGGGGCAGTCAGACCCAATATTCAATTCCAACTGGAGATGGGCTCTGCTGAGTCCCAACTCCCTCGCCATCACCCTTAACCCCAAAGTGTGCACAGGTAGCCTTGTCGGGAGTGGTAAGGGGCACACACAGGCTGGCTGACGAGGGCCAGGCAGCGAGAACCCAGAGGGATGGGCAGGAGCGGAAATGAGAGCTGACCTTGGGTGAGTGGGATCCACAGGGGTCAGAGGAGGCTCAGGCCACTGCCAACGCTGAAGCAGGCGGGGGACTGGGGTCCCTGGCAGGGCCACAAGAGACGACGACGAAGACAACGATGGAGGAGATTGGCCTGGGGTGAGATGTGGGGAGCACACACACACCACACTCGCATAATACGACCATACTCTACATCCTCACCCCCCACACCCACTCACAGCGCGCACGCACACCCCACCTCTCTCTGACACACTCACACACAGAGCCCCCTCTGATGCCTTCTGCCCCCGGGGACCCTCACAGCCGCGCCTTTAGGAAGTAGCACAGGGTCCTCAGGGGCCCCTCTGGGCCTGGCCACAGGGAGGAGGGAAGGACCCAGGCGGACCCCACCTCCGGGCCTCGTCCCCGCTATGGAGCCCTGACCCGCCAACCGAGCGCAGAGCGCAGGAGGGGCTTCCACAGCTCCAGGTTAGCCTCCCGCAGGCCCCTTCTCTCCAGGCTGAGGACCCCGCACGGCTGTTCCTCCGTCCCCTTCCAGGGGCCGCGACACCGCCCGCGCTTCAGGCGAGCTTCGACCGGGTCTGCACCTGCGGGGACACAGATGGTCATTCACATTCAAACGCAGCAAAGCTCAGTGAGAGCCGGAACTGGCTCCTGGGCCGCGCCGTCCACGCCTCAAGTGCCGCCAGGCCCGCGTGGTCGTGACGCCGCGTGTCACAGCCCCGTGGCACCTGCCCAGCCGAGCAGAGAGGGTTCGCGCCGTTCCGTCCCAGGCCCCGGACGTCTGCAAGCGGGGCAGTGCGACTCCCGAGAAAGCCGGGGCAGAGGGGCCCGAAGAGGAAGACCGGCTGGGACTACCGAGGCGCGACGCCCGTCCGACTCGGAGGCAGCGCGGGGCCAGGCGCGGGGACGTCGGGGGGCGTGGCCGGCGGGCGAACGCACGTCGTGGGGCGTGCCCGGCGCATCGGGGGCGTGGCAGGGGGCGTGTCGGGGGCGGGGCCGGCGGCGCTGTCCGGTGCTGAAGCTTCGGCGGCGCCAGGCGCGCAGGGAGGAGCCGCCGCCATGGACTGAGCGCCGCCTGCCCGCCCGCCAGCGGACATGGGGCCGCCGCTCGCGCTCCTGCTGCTGCTGCTTCTACTGCCGCGCGGCCCGCCCGCCGCCCCCGCGACCCGCGCCCGGCCACTCCCGGGGCTTCTGGGTGAGTGGGGGGGGGGGGTCAGAGGTCGGGAGGGGAGGGGGCGCCTGAGTGAGTGAGGGGGCGGGGGAAAGGGGGTACCTCAGTGAATGAGGGGGTTGGAGGCAGGGGGCGCCTGAGTCAGTGAGGGTATGGGAGAGGGACGCCTCAGTGAGTGAGGAGATAGGGGGAGGGGCGTCTGTGTGAGTGAGGGGAAGGGGGAGGGACGCCTGAGTGAATAATGGGGGAGGGGCGCTTGAGCGAGTGAAGGGGCGGGGGAGGGGTGCCTGAGTGAATGAGGGGCGCGGGAGGGGCGCCTGAGTGAATGTGGGTGTTGGAGGCAGGGGGCGTCTGTGTGAGTGAGCACAAGGGGGAGGGACGCCTGAGTGAGTAATGGGGGAAGGGCGCGTGAGTGAGTGAAAGGGGGAGGGTCGCCTGAGGGAGTGAGGGGGCGGGGGGGGGGGAGGGTCGCCTGAGGGAGTGAGGGGGCTGGGGGAGGGTCGCCTGAGGGAGTGAGGGGGCGGGGGGGGGAGGGTCGCCTGAGGGAGTGAGGGGGCTGGGGGAGGGTCGCCTGAGGGAGTGAGGGGGCGGGGGGGGGGGGGGAGGGTCGCCTGAGGGAGTGAGGGGGCGGGGGGGGGGAGGAGGGTCGCCTGAGGGAGTGAGGGGGCGGGGGGGGGGGCGGAGGGTCGCCTGAGGGAGTGAGGGGGGTGGGGGAGGGTCGCCTGAGGGAGTGAGGGGCGCGGGGCAGGGGTTGGGGGGCTCCCTAGAGCTGAGAGGGGCTTGGCCCAGACCCCTCCCGGTGCTCGCGCGCGATGCTGAGCGGGACTCGCGCCTGCCTCAGCGTCCTCCGCCAGCGGCCGGCGTCCCCTGGTCCCCTCCCCTGGTCTCCTCCCCCGAGGCCCCTGCCCGAGCGCTCCGCGCTCGCAGACGCGCGGCCTCAGCCCCTCCCGCCTCGGCGTGGGGATGGGCGCCGCCAGCGCCCTTGGCGACCGGCTGGGGTGGGGTGCGCCCGCCGCGTGTTCGAGCCGCGTGCGCCGCGGGCGGGCGGTGCCGCACCGGGAGGCCGCCCACTTGGACAGGACCCGCCCGCGCGGCCTGGGGCGACCGAGAGGGGACGCGCGGCCGGGGGTCTTCTCTCTCACCCAGCCCTCCGCGCCGCGCCGATCCTGCCCTGCCTCAGCCTCCCATCTGCGTCTTCACCGCGTGGACCCTCTACCGCCATCCTTGTAATCAGACATTTTCCTTCTGACAGAAGTGGAAGGAAGAGGGAAGGGGAAGTGTTCCTGACGGGCTGAGCCCGGAGTTAGCTCTCTTCGGACACGGCCTTTTAAATTTTAACCCAGGAAGTGGCTGTCCCCCGTACCTCCCTCCTTTCTAATCTCGTTTGTTAAGGAGATTTACCGTAAAGCTCAGGTTTGAGCTTCAAGGCCAAGATTATCAAACGTAATGGATTAGAATAATAGGTGTTAAAAGAGTGAGTGCGAATTTAGGTGCATGGTGGTGGAGCGAGGACTCAGCTCAGCCACCCTGACCCCGCTCCCATCCCGGGCTTGCCCTTCTCATCTCCAGTGGGCTTCACCTTCCCGTCCCAGACAGGAACTGCAGGGAGAGGTGTGTGAACAGTCTCCCCAGATTCCTGGCTAAGCAATTTCTCCCTTGCTTTCCTTGTTTCCTCGCACACTCCCTGGCCTGGTGGGCAGTGTGGCACAGCGTGGCAGTTAGAGCCAGAGCTGGTGCTTGGAAGGGACATCCTTGCTTCCTGGGGTGGAGTTCAGGGGTAGAGTGGTGATTCCTGTACCCCACATCCTGGAGTGCTGTTGTCAGACTTACTGGGTGTCCTGAGGGCCACTCCACACACACATCATCCTTGTTAGGTGAGCCCTGCTTGGGGAGGCTTGGGGCCTCGCTTGTTCTGGCTTGACCTTCAGGACCTTGCTCCAAACCAGCTATGAAGGCTGAGCTGTGCACCAGTACTGTTACTGGACTGTGTTCCTTCTTTCCTGCGGCTTGAACAGGTGTGTTACCTCGTGTGTGAGCTGTTTGCTCAGCTGGCCAGAAACCACCCTCCACATACACATAGGTCATGGAGAACCAGAGTGAGCTGATCTCAGCCACTCTGTGTTCCAGAGAAGGTGGCTTCTATGAGATGAGCAGGAGGTTGGTTCTTGACTACTCTCTTTGCATTATAATTGCCGGTTTATAGCATTTTGCTGAAATCACAGAGAAAGGAAGAAGGGGGAGGTGGCTGATGCAGGGAGCTAAGGAAAACTCAAAAGATGGGAAGTATATGAAGAGAAGAAAATCGCGAGACTGTCTTGAACAAAGCTGCCTGATGCAGCAATGGTATTTTAGCTAGAAGCACAATTGAATCATATCCTTGAAAAGAGATGCCTTATTCCTCTTCCGTTCAGGGTGTGCCCCAAGGGAGCCTCCTGGTCACAGTCTTTGTGTGGGACAACATTGGGGGCCCAGACATCATAAGAACTGTTTCAAGGACTTCAGGTGATAGGTTTAACCTGCTACATTCCCTGTTTGATTGGAAATTGCTTGGTGCTATATCCAGATAGTGAGAGGTGTGGTCTTCCCATTTTGAGACCCAACCTGGGATAGCGTGTAGCCTTGTTTACCTTTATAAGCTCTCTACATCCTTGTCCATGTAGCCTTCCTATCCCTGCAACATCTTCACCCAGAGTGCTGCTGCCATATCCTCAGAATTCTCGTAAGCAGTCTCTAGAAAGTATAGGGGGAGCCGTGGTCACCCGTGAGGGGCATATGCTGCCATTTTTCTCTTTCTTTAGCCATCTGCATCTTGTTTGATAATGGTCACACCAACTACATTGTTCCAAATAATGAGGCACAATGGAAGATGCACCCAGAGACCTTAAATCTGGCCTCAACCATGTCACTTGTAATCTATTTATTTAGCTATCAATACAACCTCAGGTTGAGGCCTACAGAACACACATGGTTCCTGGAGATTTGAGTATTTGCTCTTCGCTTACATTATAAGTTGTAGGTTAAAAAGAGGGGTCAGTTGTTACTAAGAACTAAGACCAGTTCTTTCTGAACAGGGTGCCTTGCTTTGAGCCAGGGGACTCGTTACATTTGGATAGTAAAAGAGCGTTTGATGAAACCTTAGATCAACAAAACTCCCATATCTGAGTTATTCTCATTGCTCTGAGACACGCTCCATGACACCATCTTATTTTCACAATAGCCATTAGCAGCATCCCGATGGCGGTGGATGTCCCACCTCTCCCTTTCTTCAAGGGCGTGCTTTCCCCTGATCGCTTGAGCTTCCTGCCCTTGCACCACGCGTTTTGCCTGTGTCTTTTCTGTGCAAAGGCTCCCTTATGGCACTTAGTGTGCCATTGTCTGTGATATTATTGTCAGAGGTGAATGGGGCAGGAATATGGCACCCCTTTTCGATGATATGATTCAACTTTTTTCTTGTAGCCAAAATACTATTACTGTGTCAGGCAGCATTGTCCCTGACAGTTTCACAATTCTCTTTGTATACTTCCATCTTTGAGTTTTTCTTTGCTCTTTCCTTCTGCTTTTTTCTGTGATTTCAGTACATCCTTTTGTTAGTTAGGTGTTCAGCACTTTTCTCTAATTCTGACTTGAATGTAAGCCCTTTGAATTTAAGCCATTCTTCGGTTACAGGGAGGCCAGTTTGTACACCTCAGGCAGCCCTATGTTTATAAGGGCCATCATATCAAAGATCTTCCTCCTTTTGCTGAGGAAATATGAATTTCATTTGCCAAAGGATAGAGTCAACCTTTCATGCAAATTTTGCTTGGAGAATACAAAGTCAAACCTAACCAACATACCTAGCTTTGAAGACAAGTGTTTGTTTTCCTCCTTTGTTTTTGCCGCCCTCTTCCCTTTTGCCCACACATATTTTTCGTTCATAGTAAGCCCCCATGCGGAGCTGGGAAGGAAAGAGCAGCCAGGAGCAGGAGTAGGCTTTGTGGACTAGATGGCATGATTGTTAATTGTGAAACCAAAGCCCCCTTCCTGCCATAAAAGCACAAATCCATCTTTGCTTCTTGGAGTCCGGAGCCTTTGATTCTGTTGGTTGTATGGTAATGACAGCCTTCCCCTCCCCCAGAGCCGGAGCCCTGCTGCCTTCTCTGCTGTGAGCACTTCTCTGCCTGTTGTCTCTTCTCTCTCCTGTTCTGGCTCCTTCAGCCTCAGGTGCTGATGTCCCCATGCAGAAGGATTGGGATGCATGGAAAACCCAGGGCTTCTGGGAAAAGGAGGTGCCAGACAATGCGGTCACCCACGAGACCAGATGCATTGGGTGGAATTGTGACGTGGCTGTCCCCTGTGTCCAGAGATGGCAGTTAAATGTGTCAGACTTGGAAGGAATGTGCGGGGAGTAAAAGAAGTTTTTAAATGACTTTCTTTCTATGCTAAGCTTAGCTGTGCATCTCAGCTCTTTTTGTGCCTGGGTACCAATATCATCATCAGTGGTGCCCACCGAGCAGGTACAGGGCATGTGCTAAATTTGTAGTAGTCTGCCTTCTACTTTCCTCCATGGTGATGTTGGGCCCACGGCAGCACGCAAGCCAGGGATTTCTGTGTGCCATGAAATGTGCAGACTTGTTGGATCCCTGGCTTCCATGAAGAATGGTGATAGCAGTGCGGTGAATCTGCAGCTCAGGCTGAAATATGTGACTCAAAGCTCTTCACCCCAGGACATATGTTTTGATGAACTCTGTAGCTATCATTGATTCTTTTACATGATGATAATTTCTGCATTCTGGGTTTATTTTGTTACGTTTTTTACATGCAGTATTACCTAATTTGTGAATACTGTTATTCACCCACTTTTCTTTGGATTTTTCAAAGTTAGGAATAGGGGGTGGGGAAGAGTAGTAAAGTATGAAGGAGAGGTGGGGTCAGCTGGGCTATCATTATATACGGTTTTATTAAGAAAAGTTTCCATTACTGTGACCTCTTGGGACCTTACCTTAGAATTTCAAAATTCCTTATGAAAAACTATTTATAACTAAATGTGGAAAAAACTAAAAATAACCCTCTTGCTTTGGGTGGAAGATATTTAAGACATGCCTGGGTATATGCAAATATTGCTAGTTTAAGGATTCCTTGTGTATAGAGAGGTGAAAAAGAGCTTAAGAACTGGGCAGAAAGGGTTTTCATCCAGATGTATCCTGAGGTAGATGGGGCCCAGAGAGGCTCAGTTAACTAATAACCTATCTTATCTCTTCTGACAAAGATGTTTCGTTTCCCAAGAAAGCCAACAGCTGAATTCATGGCAGATAACCCTCTGCTCCACATAAAAGCACCTGGCAGCTATTTTCACATTAGTCTAAATTGACCTTCATAAATGTAGACCCAGCTGGACTTATTTTTTAATCTTGGTTGATAGGAAGCCAGAAACCCAAGAAGCAGAACACAGTCAATGCACTTTTTCTGCTGCCTGGAAACAGAGTTTGTTGAAGGAAGACGGAATTTTTTTCTCTTAAATTGTGCTGTCTCTAACTGCTCTGCCCAACCACTATTTCAATATCTAGGGCAGGAAGTGAAGAGGTGTGGTTCTAGAAACACTTGTTCACATATTAAGTAACTTTTTGTTTGTTAGTTGGTTTCTGCACTTATAAGTAGGTGACTCCATTATTCTAAGAAACTAGACTTTGGACTAGAGGTGCTGATGTTTGAAACATCAGGTTGCTCTGTCTTTAAAATGGTCTCTGGGGACTGGCCACATGGCTTCGTGGTTAAATTCAGCGTGCTCTGCTTTGGTGGGCTAGGTTCGGTTCCTGGGTGTGGACCTATAGCACTTGTTGGCAGCCATGCTATGGCAGTGATGCACATACAAAATAGATGGAAGAATGGCCTGGATGTTAGCTTAGGGCGAATCTTCCTCAAGCAAAAAGAGGAAGATTGGTAACAGATGTTAACTCAGCGCCAATTTTCCCCACCAAAAAACCCCCCAAAAACCCCAAAAACCCAAAGGCCTCTGTGTATATGATGTGAAAAAAATAAGCAAGCCCTTTAGGGTTTTGTGATGATCACTCAGTGTTAACTCTCCTGTATGGAGGTAGATAAGAGGGCATTTTACTTATTTTGTTTTTATATATTCCCTCCAGTAGTATTGACTTGATTCAGAAAGGCAGGGACAGTTCCTCTCAGCACCAGTGACTAGTGATGGTTTCCATTAGGATGGTTCAAGCCATGGCAGGAGGGAGGGAATGGATGAGCTAATAGTTATGAAACAGTTCAGGGTGCTTTCTCTTTTTAATTTGATTAAAAATGATCATACAGTGAAATTGACTTTTTATTTTGGTATACCATTCTATGTATAGATTTTAAGGACAGGTTATAGAACAGTTTCATCACCCCGTCACTGCCTGGTGCTCTCCCTTTGTAGTGACAGCCTGCCTCTCCCTTTGTAGCAACCCCTGGAGCTCTCCACGTCTGGTTACTTGTACTCCCCAGAATAACCTTGACAGGTGAGCATTTCTATCTCCATTTTACAGATTGGAAGGCAGGCTTGGAGTGGCTAAGCAGCATATTATAGGATACCCAGTGCTGGGATTGGGTCCTAGGTCTGTGCCCTTCAGAGTCTCCTTTTGTTTCCAGTGGGTGATGCTAGGATGGGGCAGGGATAGTTCTGTAGGATGCAGGTCCTAGCAGAAGGATTCTGTGTGTTGTTAGAACATACTTCCCCAACTCTACAAGAACAGGGATGTCTGCCTCTTACTGTTGTAGGGACAGAGGTGGTTTTCATATGTCAAATTGTCTTTCTCTAAGGAGCTTCAGAACCTCTAGGCTTGTTAGGCCTGTTCCAAGAGAATTTGAAAATGCCCTTTGGCCTTGGAGGGGCCAAATTTTGATTTTTTCAAATCAAACTTTGATTTTCTGAGTTGGGTTTTGTTTTGGGTGTCAGGTTCAATTACAGATGGTGTTGGACTTATGATGGTTTGACTTAACAATGTTTCGACTTTGCAATGGTGTGAAAGCAATACTCACTGAAACTGTGCTTTGAATTTTGAAGTTTGATCTTTTCCTGGGCTAGTGATATGCATGCGGTCAGATACTCTCTTGTGATGCTGGTAAGGGGCAGCGAGCCACAGCTCCCAGTCAGCCACACAATCATGAGGGTAAACAACTGATACACTTAGAACCATTCTGCACCCATACAACCATTCTGTTTTTCACTTTCAGTACAGTATTCAATAAGTTACATGAGATGTTCAGCACTTTATTATAAAATAGGCTTTGTGTTAGGTGGTTTTGCCCAACCGTAGGCTAATGTAAGTGTTCTGAGCACATTAAGGTGGGCTAGGCTATGATGTTTGGTAGGTTAGGTGTATTTTAAACATTTTCAACTTTCGATATTTTCAACTTATGATGGGTTTATTGGGACATAACCCCATTGTAATTCGAGAAAGATCTGTACTTGGTTTGCCTATCTGAGGGAATTTTGATGTTTGGAAATGGATGACTGGTTTTTGGACTCTTTTAGTCTTCCCATGATGGCAGGAATGCAAGTGCCACCGTAGAATTCACTGCTTGATGTGTCCATAAACACTCTGTTCAGAATGCTTCTATCAGATTTTTAAAATGTCATAATTCAAACAGCAAAGAAGCTAGCTCTCATTTCATACTTGTTTCAACAAAAAGCCCACTTCAGAGTAAAGAATAAAAGAGAGATTACTCTCATAAGAAAATTTTAAGAGTAGGTCCCATCTAAGCTTACTATTTATAGTGGCAAATAGGCAAAGAGATGGCTCGTTTCAGTCACTCAGTGTTCTTTTCTGAGGTGTGCTGGTAGATGAAAGAACTAAACTTTCCCTCATGTGACGTGGGCATTCTGTGTCACTGTGTGGTTCTAAAAGCCCAGTTTGGTTTCTGATGTAATGTCCTACATGCAATACAAAGCAAGTGTTTGGAAATGGTTTGTTTGGTGGAAGAAATTTTCAGAAGAAAGGCTGACTTGGTTTCCAAAGGGAAAAGGACTTTATATTAATGGTGCAAGTTAATTCTGACTCCAACAGTGAAATGTGGTCAACTTGTAAATGGATGGAGCAGCCAATAAAATTGGCCATGGGAGGCTGATACTTTTTTCATTTGAGGCTGTGACTTTAATCCAGCTCAAAGCAGTAATTAACCTGTGGTACAGCTTGAAGCCAATTCAGTGATGGGTATGTTCTCTGAAATAGCCAGTACTTGAATGGCATCAGAGGAAGCATCCCAGTGAAAGCACAGTTTCTCAGTAGTGGGCAGGGAATGGGAATCTGGGTCCATGAGTCGCTGTCCACTAGCCTTGCCACCTCAAGTCTTCTGTCCTGCAAAGGTACATCTGCTTTTGCCAAAAATTGTTTCAGAACTTATTGAATCTGTTTCTCTGCTTTTGCCTCAAAATAGGCCAAGTTTAAGATCATCAGACTTCCATCTGATTTAAGTGTCGTATGAGTGGAACACAGATGTGATTAAAAGCCCCTGTGGGAGTATGAGGATCAGCTCCAAAGGACGGGGGCCCATGCTTGTGACTGAGCCTTCTGGCAGCCTCATTCCTGCTTCCCCCAGGGTGTTCCAGTCTTTGATCCCATGAAATAGTCAATATAGAGTGAAAAGAGGATTCTAGCAGAGCCAGAAACTTCAGATGATTTCCGCAAATATGGTGGGAAATGAATGGATGTGGCTCCAGAACACAAATTAAATGACAGAAGATATCCTTTCAGCGCAGCATGTTGACTGGTTGAGAGGTTGCCTTATCTTTCCAATCTGGTCATCTTTAGTTTGCACTTAAACTCATATTAGAAGCCAAGAGAAATGAAAGGACTTCACCTATAATCTCTCTTAATTTATACCACAAGCAAAGTACCAAATTCTTTGTGTTTTTGAGATGGCCCCTGGACTCAGACTTTCTGATTTGGGGCTCTGGGTGCCTCATGGTGTGTGGGCCTGATGGGACTAAGTCCCCTTCTACAGGGAGGGGGCCCTGACTCTTCAGGCCCCACCTGGTTCATGTCCAGCGGTCACTACAATCTGTCCCTTCCTGCTTGTTCATGCGGCTCTATGGGCCACTCTCTCTCCTCTCCCAAACTGAGCTTGGTGACTCTGTGCCCAAGCTCATGAGATGGTACGAGGGTCTTTGGTAATGGCAGTCCTATTTATTACTCCTGTAAGCTCCAGGTTCTTCCAGTTAATGTTGGAGGCTGGTGACCAGACAGGGTGAAATATTGTTATTGTTGAAAATATTACTTTGAGTGAGTCTAAGTCTAAGCTGAATTGACAATTGAGATTTTTGCAAAAGCATTACCATTGTATTTTAAATAATAATATAAGACGTTTTTTAATAAGCATATTTAAAAAATAGTCACACCCAACTAGGGTGCAGGCCTGATTATGTTGTAATAATGAGAATAATTAATGTTAACACCATCTGTAATTTATTTCACGTCATCACTTTAAAGAGCTTAAAGCCCTTGAATTGAAGAAATAAGGCTTAAATAAGTATTATACAAATTTCTTACGTGTTTGAGTGGAATGTATAATAAAAAGAGATAGTACATACTCTTTCAGATACACTAAACATTTTCTTTTAAATATTATGTAATATTTGATAAATGCAAAAATCAGAGCACTTCTTTTTTGAGTATATTTGACATGTCTAGGTTGCTAAGTTTTTAAGTGTCTAGATTTTTGTCTTATCACCGAGGCATGAAAAATACTTGATGATAGAGACTGAAGGACTTAAATACTGTTGTAGAAACATTGTAGGGGGGACACACAACACTGGCCACTCTTGGGACCCAGCTGTGCTAAGTGTGTCTGCCTTCCGCAGCCTAATACAAAATACAGCACACCTCCCTGTGAGGGCACGACACAAATAGCATCATCCACACCCCGAGCCCACACCCCTCTTCCATATCCTGAGCCCTACACCCCTCTATTCCAGTAGAGTGAGGAAAAGGCTCTCCAGTCCCTAAGCAGGGCTCCCAAGTCCAGCACTTTCTGTACTGTTCACCTGGGCACTTGGGGGTGTGAGAACACCTATATGCCCTGCCACCAGGTTCTTTCAGAAAAGAGTATAAAGTGGTAGTGGTGGTAGCGTCAGTGTGGGTGGGGTCTCACTGTTACCGTTAGGTCATATTGACTCAGCATCTCTCCCTGTGGCCCCTGGACTCAGACTTTCTGATTTGGGGCTCTGGGTGCCTCATGGTGTGTGGGCCTGATGGGACTAAGTCCCCCTCTACAGGGAGGGGGCCCTGACTCTTCAGGCCCCACCTGGTTCATGTCCAGCGGTCACTACAATCTGTCCCTTCCTGCTTGTTCATGCGGCTCTGTGGGCCACTCTCTCTCTTCTCCCAAAGTGAGCTTGATGACTCTGTGCCCAGTTGCCTGCCTTCTGAACTGCAGTTTTAAGGGGTGATTCTTGTCACACAATGTTTGCCTGGCCTGTGGGAATGGACGGTGAGAGAAAGGCAGCCGGTGGTTCAGGTCTGTTAAGAGTCCTGTGTGCTCTTTGACTTGCTTCGGCTGTGTCAGATTCCTAAGGGGAGATGAGCTGTTGGGCTCTGGATTGAGGCCCGCATTCCTGTTGTTTGCTTCCCATGGTTCACCCATTTCTTCCCAGCATCCTTCCTCTCAGAGAAAGATGGATAAGGGTAAGTGCTTCCTTGGTCTTCTCCTGGTTTTCCTAAGGTTCCTTGGGTTCTGCAGACCCCTGGACTATCTGTGAGGTGGTGGGGAGGGTTAGGAGCTGAGCCGTGTGTGACTTCCACCTTGCCTCAACTCTGTTTCTGTCTTGACTACCAGCTTTTTTGTCAGTGTATCAGGGTTGGTGCTCTCCTTGTTCTGTTGCTGTTGGTGAACATGTGTGGTATATGGCTCATGTCCTCAGTATATTAGTCCCCAGAGAAAAACTGGCAGAGACGTCTGTGGGGAGAGGTAGGCAGAGGTGCCAGTGGGATGTTGTGGCAGGCAGGGGAGGTGGGGGTCCCCACGTGAAGCCCTCATGCTGCGAGGTGCACACTCTGGGGCCTGCCCAGCAAGGACTCCATGTTCTCAGCCCCTAATATCTATTTCACACCTGTGGCCCGGAATATGCTTTAAAAAAGGGCTTTGTGGTAGAGTTGATTTGGAATAGAAACTGTAATGTCAGAAGCAAAACTGTGCAGAGACTTTGATATTTTGCAGAACCAGATGTGGGCTGAAATTCTTCTTCGGCAGGGTCCCTGTGCAGGGTGGCCCAGCACCCAGGCTACGCTCAGCCTGCTGGCTGCTGTGGGTGGTCACCGAGCACACTGGGCCTTGGGTCTCCTGTTTTCTTTTGTCTTGTTTGGGGCAAGAAGCAAGCACTTCAAGAGGAGTCATCAAGTGTGAATCTTGAAAACATAGAGAATGCTCTTTTATGTGAGTTTTTCATTGCTGGGAGATTAGGCAGAAGGAAACATTTTGACCACTTGAATAAAAAGAAACCTTTTCTTGTTGTTGTAGGTATTTTAATTCTTTTGGTTCCTCATTTTTTCTAAAAAAATTTTTATTTCGGTAACATTGGTTTATAATGTTATATAACTTTCAGGTGTACATTGTTATATAATTCTATTTATGTCTAGATTCCATGATGTTCACCATCCAAAGACTAATTACAATCCATTACCACACACATGTGCCGAATCACCCCTTTCACTCTCCTTCCTCCCTCTTTCACCTCTTGTAGCCACCACTCCAATCTTTGTTTCTGTGTGTGTGTTTGTCGTTTTTATCTTCTACTTATGAGTGAGATCATACAGTATTTGACTTTCTCCATCTGACTTTTTTCACTTAGCATAATACCCTCAAGGTCCTCCATGTTGTCACAAATGGCCGGATTTCATCATTTCTTATGGCTGAGTAGTATTCCACTGTGTATATATACCACCTTAGTTTAATCCCCTAAGAAGTAGAACCTAGTTGTCAAATTCATTTTAGTGCAATATTAGTATATTCATTAAGAAGTCTATTAGTGATGTTAAGAAGTGATATATCTGGTCAATACTGTTGAAGAATATATAGCATTTGTTTAATGATTAAATTTTTTTTAGGAACTTGAAAGAACGTCAGATATCCAAGGATAATTTAAAGTCAAGTACTATGGAAAGAAGAATGTTGCAGACTGTTACAGGCAATCTTACATAAAATAATATGTCTCACAAAGATTGTAGATTAAATGAGTGCAAACTCCAAAATCAAAGGCTCCTTTTGAAAGATTCTACCTGGGTATGGGTATATTGTTACCATGTTCCAAATGTTATAATAGTTCCTCCAGAATAGCAAAAGATGCTGTTTTGCTGTGTAAAAATAAATGAATAAAGGAGGAAGAATACACCCTGTGAAGAAGGGGTAGAGGGTTGTTTTAACTCACAGCCTGGAGGAGAAGAGAGCGATCAATTCCTTTATGTAATCCAGTGGTTCTCAACTGGGGTATCAGTTGTCTGGGGACATTTTTGGTTGTCCCAACTGGGATGGAAGTTGTGCTACTGGGACCTAGAGAGTGGAGCATTCCTGATGCTGCTGAACGTTCTGCAGTGCACAGGACACCCCCACCACAGAGAATCATCCACAAAGAATCAGCCAGAACCTCAGCCAGGCCAAGACTGAGATGCCTGGTGTAGGTGGAAAGCCTTGGGAGGAAGCTGCTAGCCATGTGCTTACGTGTAGGAGAGGATGAGATTGACTGAAATTGTGGCAGAACAAACTGTAATAGAAAGCAATCTTGGCCTCTAAGCCCTCCTCCAATTCTGGCTGGAGTGACCCCTGCAGACAAGATCTGATCCTACCCACTGTTCTACTTGAAGCTTCCCCAAACCTCATGGACGAGGCACAGTCCCCCTTTCGCCTTACCACATGCACATGCCCTCCTTTCTAGCTCTCACTAGTGGGGTCCACAGGTTTGATGGCATAGCCCAATAGAAATGTGCATTTATTTATCACATATAATATAAGTATACTTATTTACTAATTATATATGCTCTATTGAACTAATGTTTATTATAAAACAGATTACGAATTAAAGAAGGAGAGATTAAACATTATCAGTGATTAAAATATGATTTTTGAAGGTATGGAAACTTTCTTGTACTCACTAAAATTATTAATATTGTTTCAGATACTTGGTTTTTAAATATCTTTAATTTCGATGGCTTCAAGCTTGCATTATCTGCTGTCTCAAGTCACAATATGCAGTTAGAACAGTGTCCACCACTAATGATGATATATGTAAATCCATATTTGAAGAAATCTGAAAGATGATTTTTAATCTTTTTGGCTGTCTTCTTGTTGGGTCTAATTAAATTGCCCTGCCTTTGACCTCAGAATGTGTCTGAAGACAGGATCCCACTAGGAGAAGTATCAGCTCGCCGCTGTTTTCTGTGTTTGGGTCATCATTAACAATCCATGATTTCTTTGCAAGAATCCCTTCAAATCTCTGGTTCATATTGTGTTAGTTAAAATGGGTCGTTTAGTCCATGAATCATGGCACCAGGCATGTGTGAGCCATAGTGCATCCTGAGAACCAGGAAGCGTCCACTCTCCCTTCACCAGAACACATGGGCCATTTGCCATGGGCCTAGTGAGGCTGCAGAGTGAGCCCATATATCAAAAATACTTAGTTTTAAATTGGTGTAAGGGTGGACATATCTCAAAACATTCACTCAGTAATTTTTGCTGAATAAACCAATAATAGACTTTCAGAGCTGGAAAAGGTTCCCTTGTCCAGTTTCATCAATCTATAAATAACTTCTAAGTAAGGAGATTCAGACCTAGGGGTGTTAAGATCATGAAGCCTCCCAGACCGACCGAGACAGAGAACCTGAGAAGGGATGTGGGGTCTCTTGGTCTGAAAGTCTTCAAGGAAAGAATAAACATAGCCATGAAGGGTGTGGGCGAGCACTTTGTTGGAAGTCAGGAGGCTGGCTAGTTGTTCTAGCCTAGTTATTCTTCCAGAATCTGTTCTGGTTTAGGATTGGACTTTTTATTTTAAAAAGTGATAACTGAAGAATAACTATTTTGTACAAATAACAATCTTATTTTAAAAATTTCTTGACTGTATCTGAGCATCTGTTCTGGCCTCATCAGCGCCCAAAGTTGATGTTTTCTGCATTTCTAGGAAGCATATTCCCTTTCTCGTCCCACACCCAGTTTATCTAGTGGTTGATATAAAATGTCAATGAAATACAGAGGAATGTTGATTATCAGGTGAAGCACCTGTGCCAGGAACAGTCATTCATTCCTATCAGGTATTTTTGTGAAAGTAAGATGAGGGAAGGGAATACGTTTCTACACTATAAGCATCAGATTTTCTTGCTCCTGTTCATCATGCATCACTCTAACCTCCAGAACAACGCTTTAGAATTTAGATTCTCATTCTAAGGACATTTCAAAATGAGTTAACGACTATTCTTCAGCTCAGAAAATGTCAGGGCATGAGATTTATTTATTCAGTTGAAATAAGATGTAAGTTATTCAGAAAATATAAACTCATATTTGCAAGCTTACTATACTGGCAATTATCATATAGATGTGATATATAGCTGAATGACATATATCATGCTCTCATCTTCATTTAGAAGCTGTCATTTCTATATCAGCTTAATTGCTTTCTGCTGAAGAACAAAAATCTAAAGCCATTTCAATGCTAAAGATCCCAGATAGAGTTCTGTGTCCAACAGTGGTGGGCTGAGGTGTTTGCCTAATGCTCCTACAGAGAACACGAGAGAATCTGGACAAAACGTAGGAAATTAAAGAAGGATCAGAGTGAAGAGTCAGGGGGTGGAGACTCAGGAGAGGGAGAAGCAGAGTGTCAGCCAGTTCTGGGGAGGTGCTGCAAGGGTTCTCTGCTTCCCAGGCAAGGGTCCCTGGTGTGCCTCCAAGTGGCAAGTTGGGAACCCAGTGGGCTGCACACTAGGAGAAGTGGTTCAATAGACACAGGACAGCCCTTGTGCGACAGAGGCCCAGCTGTGAACCGTCTCAGTTCCTGGTTGAATAAAGCTGTTAGGGGTCCTTGGTCTTTAGCTACTAGACAGAAGCAAGATCCAGTCTTCTTTGGAGGAAAGCAGAATCGTTAAAGCTTCAAGGTAGCTCCATGGTTGTTCGTATATGATGCCCAGGACCAAACAAAACATTTGGAATTCAGATATTTATCCTTTGTCGGTTTCCTCTGTTCTGTGAACAAAGAGTATCAGTTTTCCATTAAACTATACAATTAGCCAGGTAGGAAAAACTCTGGTCAGTACAATACACTGAGCACCTACTGTGGGCCAAGCCCTGTACCAGGCTCTGGATGTGCAAACACGAACAAGATCGTGTCCTTGCCCTCCGGAACCTTCCCTGCCCCCCAGAACCTTCCCTGCCTTCTAGAACCTTCCCTGCCCTCCAGAACCCTTCCTGCCTTCCAGAACCTTCCCTGCCTTCCAGAATCTTCCATGCCTCCAGAACCTTTCCTGCTTTCCAGAACCTTCCCTGCCTTCCAGAGCCTTCCCTGCCTCCGGAAGCTCACCATGGCCTTTCTCTTTCCCATACATTCCTTGTGCTTGTCTTATAATTGAATTTTGTTAAGTTAGCTCACTTAATAACTCTAGAGAATTTTCCATGCTACAGACACTGTTTGGGAAGCTCTTATCTGGCTTCATGTGAGAAGACTTTGGTGAGTAAGTAGTACCTTTTTTATTTCATGGATATTTATTTTGTTGTGTTTCCTAATTCCTGCCAGGATATGGAAACAGCACTGTGAAGTTGGCATTTACCTTTTGGGACCCTTAAGAAATAGATGCTTTTCATTAGATGTGCCAACAAACATGGGCCTAATTATTAAAAAATAACAACATGCGAAAACAAACAAAAAATCTCAAACCCTGCAACAGGCAGAATAAAATGAAATGAAATAGGTAACTGATTAAAAACTGAAGACTCATAAGGTGGAGTGTTAGGTGCAGCTTGAAAACACGCCACACAAAATGCTTGTGAGTATGGTGACCCCGGGGCAGTAGGCATTTGAGAAGGCAGGGGATCCTGTGTCCTGGCCTTCTTCCCCCTCATTCTCATATGTGGCATTTGTGACTTTGCTGTCTGGGTCCTTTGGGGCTTTGCATGGAGTAGCTGCTTGGGTGAGATAAGAAAGCTCTTCTGTAAATCCCCAGAGGAGGAGCCATCCCTAAAAAGATATAAAAACATCTCAGCTTCTGTACTAGGAGTTGTTGCCTTAGTCACGAACTACAATTGAACTTGATCTACCAGTTTATAAAGCATTCCATAGATCAGCATTGAAAGGCTAGAAAGTGACCCATCATCTTTAGGTGCCTTTGCTGATTGGTGATGAGTTCAAGGACTTGTGAGATTATTATCTATTTCTCTGCTTTGTGCTCTGCATGGCTTGTGTTTGGAATTGATGACCTTCAGTTTCTTTTCTGGGCTGTGTTACAAATTAACAGCTAGGAAAAACTGAAAGTGAAGTATTTGTGGAAGGGAAACGAGACTGAAAAGGAAGGGTTCATGTCTAGATTCTGCACACTTGACTGTGTGGGCAGGCACACGAGTACTCAGCCGTCTTGTCCTGACTGCACAGACCAGCTAGTGACGCTGGGCGAGTTGTTGCCTCCTGGGCCCATGGTCTAGGCTGTCAGCGAGGTCCCTCAAGAGCGGACAGCACATGATTCTGCAGTAGATTTGAGGCCCAGAGTCGTGAATTTCCTCTTCTGGGTGACTTCAATTTGACACAGATCAAGCCCCATTACCTTGTGTGTTCATTGCCCACAGGCTCTCTGTGTTTCTGATAAATGGGGTTCCAGGTCTAGGGGCGCACCCCTGCTATAAGACCTGGTGGAAGAGCGTGTGTCCTGGGACCCAAGGAGGGTGAAGCCAGAGGGGGAGGCCCCAGTCAGGGAAGACTAGGACCGCCGGCTTTGTGATGAGTGAAGGCCCTGGAAATTGGGCTTGTCATACACTCTTTCTAACCCAAGAGGAGGAAGGAAACACCATCCCAAGTCAGATGCTGCTTGATCCTTTGAAGCGGGGCTTCTCCCTTACCAGTCTTGTCCCGGCCTTCCCTGTGCGTGGGCCTGGTGCTCTGCATTTTCTGATGGGGAAGAGGTACAAGGCGGTGTTAGAAGGGTTAGAACTTAGACTGACAGTGTGTGCTTGCTGCCAGTGTCCTTAGAGGCTTTGGAACACAAGAAGGAGAGTGGGGGCAGTAGTGGTGGCTGTGGCAGGGCAGCAGAGTATCTCCACTGTTGGTGAGTGGGAAGGACAGCCAGTGCCCCGAGAGGCTTCAGAAAAGGTGAAGTCCCTGCATTCTCTTGGCTTTTAATGGTGAGATGGCCTCTCTTCCAGCAGGCAGAATGGCAGATGCGTTTGCATTACGTGGGCTTTCCCCATTCCTCCTCCTCCTGGACAGGGTAATTATGTTTCTCCTTTTATAGTGGATGGCCAGGCATGGTCTTTGGGCAGTCAGGTTAGGTGGATACATGTACGTGCATGATTCAGTACCCCAGGCTTACCCGTCCCCCCATCTGGCTCTCTGCCCCCACTTGCAGTGACCAGCATTGGGTTGGGTCCTCCAGCGTCATTGAAGGGGAGTGCAGTGCGTGTGGAGGGGCTGATTTATAAACTGAAGGTCAGTATGGTACCTTGGGGGAACGTGTAACCAGGGAGTGACTGGTGTGGATCATTGCACCAAGTCTGGTCACCTGGTGAGTGTGGAGCAGACGTGGTATCCCCGATCCTGAAGGGACAGTGAGTGACTGTTTCCATTAGGTCAAATTCATTCACTTTGAAAGACTTTTTGAAATTCTGAGATTATATTATTTTCTTTGCTATTAGCGATTTTTTTCTTTTTAGACGTGATTGTGATAGCAGGTGGTAGATTTTTTTTTCTTTAAGCATTTTTAATTGGAAGCATAAAGATTTGGCAACCTTACGTAGCTTCCCCTAAATTAAAAAAAAAAAGGTTGCTTGTATGTGAAATTAAAATAAGTAGAAACTACTGTTTTTAAGGAATATTTTTTCTTTCAGTTTTATTGAGACTGACATAATGCACTGTGTAAGTTGTAAGGTGTACAGTGTAATGGTCAGAGTCACATATATTGTGAAATGATTACCACAGTAAGTTTAGTTAACAGCCATCATCTCATACACATACAAATAAAAGGAGAAAGAAAAAAAATGTGTTTTTCCCTGTGACGAGAACTTTTAGGATCTACTCTCTTAGCAACTTTCAAATATACCATACAGCAGTGCTAACTGTAGTTGTCATGTTGAAGGATATTTATATAAAGTGTGATAGGTGAATGATAGCTGCTTCAGGAATATTTGTTTAGAGTATTTGTGGTAAATATAATTTTGTGCAATATATTTCAGGCATGTGATTGACACCAACATTTGAAGACCTTTCCCTGCAGATTTCCTCAGTATGTTGGAAAAAGGAAATCTAGTCTAAAAGTTGTTTTCTCCCAAATCGAGGACCCCAGAAGGAATCACGTAATGTTTCTACCATCTCTGGGAGTGACAGAAAAAAAAGTAAGGGGGTTCATTATATTGTGAGTGACCAAGTTATCAGCTTTTCCTGGACCTCAATTTCCCCATTTATGAAATAAGGAGGTTAAACTACATGTGTTCATAGGGACACAATTCATAAGCACTAGTTTCAATAAATGGAAGAGTCACCTCCTTTTGTGCACGTCTTAGCGGCAGTAATGGAGGTAGCTAGCAGCATGCTGGTCATTTCTGCATCCAGGATGACCTGCACCCTGTCCCTCACATCTGGGATGGGGCACGGTGCCTGTTTCTTGAGGTAGGATCTTTTCCAGGGTCTTTCCCTGCCGCCGAGAGTCCCCCGATGTTTCCCTGCTCCTCACTGTCTGGTGACTTTCAGCACGATGCCCCTGCCTCTCTCCTCTATCCTGGAGGGCCACATCCATGCCCAATTCATCTTTCCTCCAGCATTTCCGACTAGTTAATTAACTTGGATGTTGGGTTGCCTGCTTTGGAGATTGGGCCAGCCCTCTCAGCACATGGCAGGAACTTGTGCGTTTGTCAGATAATGAGTGAGCCTGGATGTCTGGAGAGAGCCCGCCACATCTCAGCCTTGACATTTTACATCGCCATAATGAAAAGCCTTCCTAAAATAAATGCTGCCTGCATATGTCTAATATATTCTGTTTGGAGGGTGGAAAATGCAATCGCAGGCACAGCCTGGCCTCAGCCAGCCTGTTTGTCACAGTGACAGGATGGCCTGTGGTGAGCTCAGGAATTTTCTGGCCTAGAAAAGATTGGAATAAACACCATAAATATCCTGGCAAGTGCAGTACAAGATACATTTCATTTTTTCAGCTGGATGAAAGCCATTTAGCTTCCTTTAATTTTTTATCGTTTCTGTGGTTTTAGCGTTTGCTAAGGGACCCCCATGATACCCGATGACTGTCAGGTAACCTGTGAAAACCAGGAGAGCTAAATTGACAAGGACGAGTGCTGTGCCTCCCATGGGGGCTGTTCTTACCCTCTTCCCACCAGAAGAAAATGATGAAGAAGATGAAGATCCTTTTCTCCTTTAGAGACATTTAACGAAAGGAAACCCAGAAGCTCAGAAAGGAACTGGGTTTTGCTAGCCCCCTCACCTTTGAAGGTCACATGCACAGGGACATCAGGTGCCCTGGGGTAAAGGTCAGGGATGCCTGTGCTGGGTGACTGGCCATGGGGTCGTGTCACTGGCCTGGAGAGGGGTGTGCAGGGTCACTAGTGACCGTCTGTCTGGTGTTCTTGAAGTGCTCAGGAGCTAAAAGGACCTTCTGACATCCCTGGACAAAGCAAGTAATTTAGCTGATCTTATTGTCATCAAAACTGTTCATACTCTCATGGGGAGGTTTTTAAGGGAGAAACATAGCTAAAACAAGGAATCTACTTAGAGGATAGTACTATGGTTAATGGGTGGGCTTAGATTCAGGTGACAGGGGCAGTCACTTAACACCTCTGTGCCTTGGTCTCCTCATCTGTAAGGGGCGTGGTTGTGTGAGGCTTGAGTCAGACAGTTTCTGTTTATTGTGTGGAGTCAAGACATGGTAGAGTAGCATCCTGGTCCCCCAGCAACTACGTGTCTGCTCCCGGTGAGTTCTGCTTCTGCCAGGGCCGAAAATCCCACATGGGAAGTTAGAGGCCCTGACTGCACTGGGATTCCAAAGGACTCTGCATTTTTGTGGACACAGCCACTTAGTACCTGGCCAGGTGGAGTCCGATGGCCCGTGGCTTGGAGAGGACTGGTCGGAGCATGGTTGGCTCTGTTTCCCCATCAGGTTGAGTCTTGGCTACCTGCAAAACTCTCCTTCCATATAGCTGTATTTGAAAGTTGTTTATTTAGCTCTTTTCTGACAGTTTGTTTCATGTAGCCATAAATATTGCCTGGATGAACTACAGCTCTAAAAGTTAACCTCTCCTGCAAATACAGTTGGATCCTGATCCTCAGACCTGGATGCAGCCTGGGCTATTTCCTGTCCTGGGAACCTCATGGTTTTATAAAGGAGAAGCCTCATGCTCACATATTCTGTCCTTGCCTCTTTACCCACAATGCAGTTTTCCCAGCCATGTCAGCATCCCTGGGGCTACATATGATTGTATAGGACAAGGCCTGGATAAAGGGCCTCCCTGTAGTTTCTCATGAATGCAGATCCCATAAAAAAACAAACACACACACAAAGGGACGACTTGGGCCCTCCTTGTCCCATGGCATAATTCTTCTTAGGTTAGCACACACGCTTTGCTCCAGCAAGCCCTTCCTGGCTAATTTAGGTGACAGAGACTTTCCTGGGGCTACAAGGTTGATGGCCTGCTGGCTGAGCCCGCCACTCTCTGGGCCTCACCTGACAGTCTCTTAACTGCCCTGTAAATAAACATGTGCCAGGTAAAGCTCAAGCAAAACGGGTCTAAATGAAGTTGGAGGACTCAGTGGGAGATAAGAGGATCAAGGCAGGTGCTCCCAGAGCCACTCAAGTAGACTGTTGGGATGGGGGCTTGGGCCAGGAGCCTGGCAGACACCTACTGTCTGGCTGCCTGCTAATGTACCACCCTGGGGCTGAGTGCCGCTCATATTTATGTTCTGTCTCCAAGTCTCACAGAGCACTCAGGTGACTGGTGAGGTCATGGGGTGGCCTCACTTTCATGCCCTCTTGATGGGAGTGGAGTCATCTCAGCTTCTCACAGGGTGATTGGCTTCATCCATCACAAACTGCACACCTCTGTGACCTGAAACTCCACTTCTCGGAATTTGCCCTGTGACCTACTTGCACACGTGTGCAAAGATGTTTGCACAAGGATCTTCATCGCTGCGTTTTTTTGTTATAGAATAATACTAGAAAAAGTTAACTTTTCATATTAAGAGACTGGTTAAATGCATCATTGTATTGATACCATAAAATCTTATAGCTGTTACAAAGATTGAGGTAGAACAATCTCTAGAGATTTGGTTGATGATACTTATAGTAACAATCAGCTCCCATCGAGCGCTTGCTGTGTGCTGGCGCCGCTCTGTGCTCTGTATTCGTGTTTTCTTGTTCAGTCCTCACAGCGGCCCTGTGCTGTAGGAGCCATTAAGAGGCGTGTTTCATAGATGTACTCAGGCATGTGGCTTCAGGGCCCAGGTTCTTAACCACTGTAATAAATATCCAGGGGTAAAGAATGACTCTATTGCTAAGTTTTAAAAATATATACATATAGCCTGTAAATAGAAGAGACCATTCATTAAAAAATAGGAATCTTATCAAAGACTTCACCATCTTTTCAAAATTTATTAAGGGATAAGACAAAGAGAGATGAGACTGGGCCCATAGAGTCCCTGGGGGTGTCTCGAGGCCCCCTCCACCTCTCCTTGAGCCATGCCATACTTGCCCCTTCTCAGGCTGTGGGGGTCAAAGAAGGGGTCTGGGCCTGAGCCAACAAGGATGCCCAAATGTTGAAGGCAGAAATGCACATCCGGAGGTCCTATTCGAGCTGCCGGGAGCAACTGAATGCTATGTGATTAGCTTCGTTTGGGAGAAGTATTCATTGTAATCAAGCTGTTTTTCCAGCCCAGTTGTGTTTCCAGCTTGCACCAGCTGGGTGTTGGCACCACCTCACCCAAAATGCAGACTGTGAAACATCACGGCCGATTTCCAAACTGGTGTATGAATAAGACTTGTATTTTGTTAGGTTTTCAATTCTTTCTGATCCACCGTGTCCGTTCCATTTGGGTCCCTCCTGTGTTGAACTTCAAGAAAAGGCCATTAATGACTAGTTAGCATTGAATGATCAATCATAGGGATTCTGCCTTTTCCAAGAAGTCACTTCAGGATAACTCCCCCGCCCCTCCCCGGTCTTTAGGTGAGAGTTTGCAGTCCTGCCTTGGTGGCAGGGATTTCGGCTCTCAGGTCATCCCGTGCCGGTGGGCACCTTCTTTGCCTGCATGGGGCAGCGGGGGCTCTCTATGCATGAGGGTTTGGCCATGGTGGACAATTCCTCTGTAGCCAGGAGGACCACTCCCTGCCCCAGAGAACATTTACTGTTGGAAATACTGAGCTACTGGCCTCTGTCATCTGCTGATGCTGCGATGGATCAGGGAGACATTCTGAGTCTTTGAAGGACCTATACTCTGTATAAAGAAGGCTTTTTATGTCTTAGTTTTGGTATTTAGTTAATCCACTTCCCTCCACATATGAGATTTTGAGCTGGGTCCCATTATGTTTTGGCTTTGGCCCCCAGGGGCGTTTAACACATCATCAATCCTGAATTGCCTCCTGCAAGCCTTCCAGCTCTGTGTAACCCTTGAGGTTGGTCGTACAACAGAAGATGCACGTTGTGAATTATTAAGGCCAGTGGTAATTGAAGAGCTTCACTCTCATGGTATATTAGTGAACACGTTCTTCTTCTTCAGGCTTGCTGAGCAAGTGTCCAGGGTGTCCAAGGCATGTGAGGATTGGCAGTGCTGCTTTTAAGTGCTAAATGGACTATTAATAATAGGGAAATTTAACATGACGCTGACTTTATTTGTGAGAGACGGAGGGGCTGTCTTAATGTAGACAGACACTGGGTGTTGCTGCATTGACTTGCATTTTGTTTGCTGCTGTTGTCCTTGTTGATTTCATGATCACTTCTCATGCAAAGGGAAGATGGAGGTAGGGCTATATGTGCCTCTCCCCAACTCAGAAGACTTGTACTGGAGGTCATGAGATCTCCTCAAAAGACGTGTCCATTGGTCTCTTTGCTTATCCAGTCAGCACCAGGGAGAGGGAGGTGTGCTGGTTGAAGGTCTTGCTCCTGTGGAAATGTGTCTAAACGGACTCCCACCTGTGAGCTTCCTTGAGGCTCCATTCTTCGTGACCATGCTCACCCATGCTGTGGAGTTCTTGCCAAGCATCAGCAGTAGGGAAGACTGATGTGATTTTGGGAGTGGCCCATCTGCCCCAGGACTGTCTGCCCCAAGAGAAGTGTCTTGTCTTGCACAGGGATTCTCAAACTGAGATGTGACTGAGTCTTGGGGGTGGGGAGAAGGTTAAAATGCAGTTTCTGATTCAGATTTGGACCCTCAATTCTGCGTTTCTTGGGCCACATTTAGAAGTGAGGTCTGAGTCAGCATTGAAGCCAATAGACTAAGCAATGAACTTGGTGCTTCTTGGGGATCAGGAAAAAGTTTCAGCTTGCCCTAAAAGAAAAAAATGAAATAACACTAAAACCTGCTGGTGTGTGTGTAAGATCATTTGGTCTTTTCTTTAAAAAGTCTCTCCTATTCAAAGAAAATGTACAGATATTGGAGGTTAGCAAAGTCAGCAGAAGCAGAGGTTTTCCACGTTACAAGAGGAAGGCCATGCCAAAAACCCCCTCCCCAGAGAGCTGTCAGGGACAAGTGGTCCAGGCAGGTCGTTATCTCTCAGACCTGAGGTAATTTGCTTTTCTATAGCAATAGGTGTTGCAAATTTGTAATTTTGTAAAATACCCTGAAATGTTAATCAGAATTTTGGGGGTTGTTACTTCTAGAACCGTTGGAATGTTCTGGCGTCAAGGAAGTATGAGAATAGTTTAATGCACACCCTGATCCACTTAATCTTTGTGAATTTTTGAGATTTATTGACTTGGTCAAGTTTGCAAGGGAAGGAGAATTTAGTAAAATTAGAACCCAGGGCTCCTGGACTCCCAGAACGGCCCTTTTACCACTAACAGAGCAGCTCCCAAATACGGAATGCCTGCTGTGTGTGGTGGTTTTACCGACAGGTATGGATGAACCTTCTGGACGTGGGTGAATGACAGACATCGAGTTAATCAGTCAATGCCCAGTCACACCTAAAGGAACAACATTTGGGCAAGATTTCTCTTATAATGCAAATTCTGAGTTGCTGGGATAGATATTTGCCTGCTAGGTGTATGCAGAAGTTAGGACAACTGACTTCTCTTAAGGACATTCAAGTGCAGCTTGTCATCCATTTTTTGGCAAACCAGGTATTTTTGGCTCTAACTTCAGAGATGATATAGTTTGTGCCTGTCAATTTCTATTCTCAAAGGGCTTCTTATAAAGAGCTGTGTCCTCTCTACCACTGCACGTAATAGGTTTCCTCATCTGAAAGTGAGATGAGGGGATATATTTGCATCATAAGGCCGCTCTGAGGATTAACTGAAGTGCCTGTCCTAAGCATGCGGTAAAGGACATCAGCTGTTCTCATTTGTTAAGGTCTCTGTGAGCTCCGCACTTGGCTGGTTCTTAATAAAAATCAGTTACACTTTCACCTACAATTAATTTAAAAAGAATACCCTTATTTTGTCCCCTGGCTAGGTCAAAATATTTACTTATTACTCTGAGTATCGCACACATCCCATATAGACATAAACCATAGGACATAAAAATTAATATGTCCTGGGTACATACCCTAAAGAACTGAAAGCAGGATCTCGAAGATATATTAATACATCCTTGTTCACAGCAGCATTATTCACAACAGCTAAATTTGAAAGCAACTCAAGTGTCCATTGATGGATGAATGGATAAACAAAATATCCTTATAATGGGATATTATTCAGCCTTAAAAAGGACAGAAATTCTGACATGTGACAACGTGGATGAACCTTGAGAATGTTATGCTCAGTGAAAAAAGCCAGTCACAAAAGGACAAACTGCATGATTCCACTTTTATGAAGCACCTAGGGTAGTCAAATTCAGAGACAGAAAGTAGATTGGTGGTTACTGGGGGCTGGGGGAGGGGGAATGGGAGTTAATGTTTAGTGCGGGCAGTTTCAGATTTGCAAGACAAAAAAGTTTTAGAGATCTGTTGCACAACAATATGCATATAGTTAACACTATTGAACTGTGCACTTAAAAATGGCTAAGATAGTAAATTTTGTTATGCTCTTTTTATCACAATTAAAATTTAAAATAGGTAAATAGGAAGAAAACAGCAAGGAGCATTTAGTTTTGTAATGTCTCCCCACTGCTTAGGTGTCCTTCTAGAGCCCTGGCTTTACTTCTAGGCCTTCTGGCATTCAGGGGACCTGGGATCACAGCCGTGGATCAGTCAACCTACATTTGTTTATTTTATTTTATTTTATTGGGATGATAATAGTTTATAACATTGTGAAATTTCAGGTGTACGTTATTTGTCAGTCACCATATAAATGTGCCCCTCTACCCCTTGTGCCCACCCCCAACCCCCTTTCCCTCTGGTAACCACTAAATTGTTCTCTTTGTTCATGTGCTTGTTTATCTTCCACATATGAGTGAAGCTGTACAGTGTTTGTCTTTATCTGTCTGGCTTATTTCGCTTAACATGATACCCTCAAGGTCCGTCCATGTTGTTACAAATGGGACTATTTTGTCTTTTTTATGCCTGAGTAGTATTCCACTGTGTGTGTGTGTGTGTGTGTGTGTATGTGTGTGTGTGTGTGTGTGTGTATGTCTTTATCCAGTCATCAGTTCTTGGGCACTTGGGTTGCTTCTGTGTCTTGGCTATTGTGAATAATGGTGCAATGAACATAGGGGTGGATAAGTCTCTTTGGATTGTTGATTTCAAGTTCTTTGGATAAATACCCAGTAGTGGGATTGTTGGGTTGTATGATATTTTCTATTTTTAATCTTTTTTTTGGTGAGGAACATTGGCCCTGAGCTGACATCTGTTGCCAATCCTCCTCTTTTTGCTTGAGGAAGATTGTCCCTGAGCTAGCATCTGTGCCAGTCTTCCTCTGTTTTATATGTGGGATGCCACCACAGCATGGCTTGATAAGTGGCGTCTAGGTCCACACCTGGGATCTAAACCCACGAACCCTGGGCTACCAATTGGAGAGTGTGTACATAGCCGCTATGCCATGGCGCTGGCCCTATTTTTAATTTTTTGAGAAGTCTCCATACCATTTTCCATGGTGGCTGCACCAGTTTGCATTCCTACCAGCAGTTCATGAGGGTTCCCTCTTCTTCATATCCTCTCAACATTTGTTGTTTTTTGTCTTGGTAATTATAGCCATTCTAAGAGGTGTAAGGTAATATCTCATTGTTTTGATTTGCATTTTCCTAATGATTAGTGATTTTGAACAGCTTTTCATGAGCCCACATTTCTTCTTTATTGACGTCCCAGAATGGGGAGGAGAATGTGGGAATGTGGGGTGATTGGAAGGCTGCTGAAGGTCCCAGAGGAAGGTCTTTGTGGTCTGGGTCTGACAGAGTGTGCCGTGGAGAGCCAGGCATTCCCCTCAGTTACATGCTGGGGCCATGTTCCAAAATTATAACCCAATTAGGTGCTAAGTCAACAAGACTTTTTTTCTCTCTGCACAATGTATTTTTGGTTTCGTTTGGTTTCCTTCATATGATAGAACTGTAATTATTTTGGTTGGAAATGAATGTTCAGTAAGAGGGAATTGGGTAAATAAATGGACATACCTACATAATGGAGTTCTGTGTGGCCATTTACTGTCCTGGAAAGATAGGGTTATGTAGTTCTGAAGAGGAAAAAATCAGATCTCAAAAAAGTACATATGGTATGACCCAATTCTGGTTTTAAAAAATTTTATATACGTTTATGGTGTTATATGTATCTGTATATAAGTGGGACTTGGGGGGTGCATTTTCTTTTCTTTTCACTTATCTTTGTTTTAAGAAAATGTTTAAGGAGAGCCATAGAAATTAGTTTTTAATTTAAAATATATAAATTATTATTTCTTTTTAAATGGGATGATGAAGAACAAAGAAAATTTGAACGAAAAATCTTCTCCCAGAACCAGACAGATTTTTGCTGGCGGTTCTGGGAAAGCCAGCCTGTCAGCCCTCAGTGGCCTTTGCCCTGCTGGACTTGCGGCCGAGCTGTAGGCGGCATCAGAGGTCCAGGTTCAAGCCGTCCTGGGGCCTCAGACCCGATGCTGCTCTGACCTGCTAGTGGCTGACCTCGGCATGTGGTTCCTCATCTGAACACAGAATAACAATAGTGATGAAATCCCCGTTTGTCCCAAGGATTAATGAGCAATGCCTGCAAAGGTGTTTGTCTCCCTCTTCCTGGGCCTGGTGTCTTGGTGTTTGGTCTGGGGAGCTTCCTGCCCATGGAAGCTGAGAGCATCTCAGGATTCCAGAATTGCTTTTTTTCTGGTCTTGTGTTGACGTATAGAGAGGGAAGAGACTCTCCCTGGCCTGCACGGGTCGATGAGGAGAAATGCCCCTCTCCGTGCAGGATTCTGGACACTGCTCCATGCCTCGCCTTCAAGGCCCTTTTTCCAAGCTCAGCTTTAATAGTCTCCTTTGGTTCAGACACATCTGTCTCTCCGTGCCTGAAAACTTTGATGGAGATGTCCCTTGGCAGCTGTTGGGAGCCTCGTTCCTGGAACCTGCCAGACGGCGTTTGCAGCCTGGACACCCTCCAGGGACAGTGCACCAAAGACACAGGTTAATACTGGAAGGTTGTGCCTGGGCCTCAGAACCTAGAGAAGAGGGACTGAGCTGAATGGCGGAAGAGTCTTGGTTAAAGATGATCAAGTGTATCAGCTGTGAGTCTACGAATGCAACGTTTGTAACTGGGCTGACGGTGGCCATCCTGTAGGAGTTATTTAAGAGGGCTTGTGGGACTGACAGTGGTGAGGCCTGGAGGAGTAAAGAGGGGGTCCTCACCATGAGAATAAACTGTGAGGTTTTCATGCTCGAAACACGAGAAGAGTAACCCTGCCCGGTTTGCCTCTTCAGCTCAGTTAGCCCGATGCCAGGCACAGCTCTGGGCACGGTGGCACTGGGTGCTTTCTAGGGGTGGGTGGTCCAGAGAGCTCACTGACTGAGTAGCTTCACAAATAATGAATGGAATTTTAAACCTATAACTCAGAGAAATCAATGTAGGAAGCTGTAAAGTAAGGACAGGGTAGGCCAGAGGGTGGTCATGGTTTTTGGGTATTTGGAGAGAGAACTAGAAATGAAGAAAAACTGGGAGCCATGCCTAGGGTCCAGTTGGCTGCACTGGATAAACTTAAGGCTGTCAGTTTGACTAGACTGGTCAGGCTAGTTACTGAATGGTGGCTGAGGTGACTTCGAGAGATGATCTTGTGGGCCATCCCAATCCCACCATCAGATGCGTGCTCTGCCAAGATCTCCTGAGCCTTGTTGGAACCCAGTGCTCTCTGAGGTGGGCTCTTTCCCAGTGATGCTGGTGACACCGGGGGGGAAATGAATGACTCATAACCTGCTGCGTCAGAGGGTTCACGGTCACCACAGTGATGGTAAGGTCCGTCCCGGGAGGTGGGTACCCTGCAGTGCCTGTTTCTGCAGGTGAGCAAACCAGATCCCAGAGAGGGCTTTGCAGGTTGGCAAGGGCAGAGTGAGGAGGACTCAGGCAGCCTGGGGGTTAATTCCTTGTGGTTTGTGTCCTGCACTTGGGGGCTACCACCTGTCTGCCCCCAATGAAGAGCTGGTGCTGGCCTATGGGATGGGGATAGGGTACAGAGGAGGGGCCCCTGCGGGTTTCATGACTCTTGACTGGACAAATGTTGGTTAGGGCCTGAAGGGCGTCTCTGGGAGCCCCTGAGAGTCAGAGCCTCTCCCACAGCAGGTAATGTCCTCACTGCCCAGCGGGGTTCTCAGTGACATAGTCTCTGGTCCTCTGATTTTTCTAAGTCCCATTCTCCATCAACAAGATTGTGACTTTTTAGGATTCTTCTTTCGTATCCTTTTGGGGCTGACACATGGTAGAATGTTACTGCTGCCTGTAAACTGTGCCTGAGGAGTCCTGCAGGACTGTCCCAGGGTTGCTGGTGGGACGTGGTCAGCCTGGGCTGAGGGCACAGGATGGCAGACCCCACCCCAACCGGCTTCAGCCAGTGCAGCTCTGTTTTAACCTGTTTGATACTTTTAGCATCCTTGAAACCTCATGGCCCCTTTCTTTTACAGGCGAGCAAATGGGGACTTGGGGGCTCAGAGGAAAGCTCCAGGCCTCATAGCCAACCAGGGGCAGAAACGTAATAACCCAGCTGTTCTGATGCCCAGGCACAGTGGGGTTACTTGTCTTCCTAATTGGGACGCTTCTGGGAGTGAAAGAGGTGCTATCAGTGATCTCACCAGGTCCAAAGTGGGCTTGACCTGGGCTTCGGGAGGTGTGGGTCCACACAGTACTGGCTGTGTGCCACTCGGGTGGGTGCAGCTGCTTCCTTGGTGGGTCCTCGGGAAGGAGTGCATCCCCCAGACCTCAGGAGTACCTGTGAAGCTGTGCAGAGAGCAAGTTAAAGCAAGAGAAGCACTCCATATTTTTTTTTGACTTCATAATAGTTTACAACATTGTGAAATTTCAGTTATACATTATTACTTGTCTATCACCACAAAAGTGCTCTCTTTCATCCCCTGTGCACATCCTCCAGCCCCCTTCACCCGGTAACCACTGAACTGTTCTCTTTGTCTGTGTGTTTGTTTATCTTCCACATATGAGTGAAATCATATGGTGTTTGTCTTTCTCTGTCAGCAGTGGGATAGCTGGATCATATGGTAGATCTATTCTTAATTTTCTGAGGATACTCCATACTGCTTTCCATAGTGGCTGCACCAGTTTGCGCACCCACCAGCAGTGTACAAGGGTTCCCTTCTCTCCACATCCTCTCCAACACTTGTTATTTTCTGTCTTGTTAATTATAGCCATTCTGACCAGAGTGAGGTGATACCTCATTGTAGTTTTGACTTGCATTTCCCTGATAGCTCATGATGTCGAGCATCTTTTCACATGCCTGTTGGCCATCCGTATATCTTCTTTGGAGAAATCTCTGTTCAGATCTTTTGCCCATTTTTTAATTGTGTTGTTGGTTTTCTTGTTGTTGAGATGTATGAGTTCTTTGTATATTTTGGATATTAACCCCTTATCTGATATATGGTTTGCAAATATCTTCTCCCAATTGTTAGGTTGTCTTTTCGTTTTGTTGATGGTTTCCTTTGCTGTGCAGAAGCTTTTTAGTTTGATGTAGTCCCATTTGTTCATTTTTTCTTTTGTTTCTCTTGCCCGGTCAGACATAGTTCTTGAAAATATGTTGCTAAGACTGATGTCAAAGAGCGTACTGCGTGTTTTCTTCTAGAAATTTCATGGTTTCGGGTCTGACATTCAAGTCTTTAATCCATCTTGAGCTGATTTTTGTGCATGGTGTAAGGTAATGGTCTACTTTCATTCTTTTGCATGTGGCTGTCCAGTTTTCCCAACACCATTGATTGAAGAGACTCTCCTTTCTCCATTGTATGCTCTTGGCTCCCTTCTTGAATATTAGCTGACCATAAATGTATGGGTTTATTTCTGGGCTCTCGATTCTGTTCCATTGATCTGTGTGTCTGTTTTTATGCCAGTACCATGCTGTTTTGGTTACTATGGCTTTGTAGTATATTTTGAAATCAGGGAGTGTGATACCTCCAGCTTCGTTCTTTTTTCTCAGGAATCCTTTGGCTATTTGGGATCTTTTGTTGTTCCATATAAATTTTAGGATTCTTTGTTCTATTTCTGTGAAAAATGTTGTTGGAACTTTGATAGGGATTGCATTGAATCTATAGATTGCTTTAGGAAGTATGGACATTTTAACAATGTTAATTCTTCCAATACAAGAGCACGGAATATCTTTCCATTTCTTTGTGTCTTCTTCGATTTCTTTCAACAATGTTTTATAGATTTCAGTGTACAGATCTTTCACCTCTTTGGTTAAGTTTATTCCTAGGTATTTTATTCTTTTTGTTGTAATTGTAAGTGGGATTGTGTTCTTAATTTCTCTTTTTACTATGTCATTGTTAGTGTATAGAAAGGCAAATGATTTTTGTATGTTGATTTTATGTCCTGCGACTTGATTGTATGCATTTATTGTTTCTAAAAGTTTTTTAGTGGATTCTTTAGAGTTTTCTGTATATAAAATCATGTTGTCTGCAAAGAGTGACAGTTTCACTTCTTCTTTTCCAATACGGATCCCTTTTATTTCTTTTTTCTTGCCTGATTGCTCTGGCTAAGACTTCCAATACTATGTTAAACAAGAGTGGTGACAGTGGGCATCCTTGTCTGGTTCCTGTTCTTAGAGGGATAGCTTTTACTTTTTCTCCATTGTGAGAATGATATTTGCTGTGAGTTTGTCATATATGGTCTTTATTATGTTGAGGTATTTTCTTTCTACACCCATTTTATTTAGAGTTTTTATCATAAGTGGATGCTGTATCTTGTCACATCCTTTCTCCGCATCTATTGAGACAATCACGTGATTTTTATTCTTCATTTTGTTAATGTGGTGTATCACGTTGATAGATTTGTGGATGTTGAACCATCCCTGCATCCCTGGAATGAAACCCACTTGATCATGATGTATGATCTTTTTAATGTATTGTTGTATTCTATTTGCTAGTATTTTGTTGAGGATTTTTGCATTGATGTTCATCAGTGATATTGGCCTGTAATTTTCTTCTTTTGTGTTGTCCTTGTCTTATTTTGGTATCAGGATAATATTGGCTTCGTAGAAGGAGTTAGGAAGCCTCCTCTCCTCTTCAAGTTTTTGGAAGAGTTTGAGAAGGATAAGGTATTAAGTCTTCTATGAATGTTTGGTAAAATTCACCAGGGAAGCCATCTGGTCCTGGACTTTTATTTTTGGGGAGGTTTTTGATTGCTATTTCGATCTCCTTACTGGTGGTTGTTCTATTCAAGTTCTCTACTTCTTCTTGGCCCAGTTTTGGAAAGTTGAATGTTTCTAAGAATTTATCCATTTCTTCCAGATTATCCAATTTATTGGCGTATAGCTTTTCATAGTATACTGTTATTATCTTTTGTATTTCTGAGGTGTCCATTGTAATCTCTCCTCTTTCATTTCTGATTTATTTGATCCTTCTCTTTTTTTTTTCTCGGTGAGTCTAGCTAAGGGTTTGTCAATTTTGTTTATCTTTTCAAAGAACCAGCTCTTGGTTTCATTATTTTTTTCTATTTTTTTTAGTCTCTATTTTGTTTATTTCTGTTCTGATTTTTATTTCCTTCCTTCTGCTGATCTTGGGCTTTGTTTGTTCTTCCTTTTCCAGTACCTTTAGATGTTGCTTTTAGATTGTTTATTTGGGATTTTTCTTGTTTGTTGAGGTAGGCCTGAATTACTATAAACTTCCCTCTTAGAAATGCTTTTGCTGTATCCCACAGATTTTGGCATGTTGTATTTTCATTTTCATTTGTCTCCAGAAATTTTTTGATTTCTCCTTTGATTTCTTCGTTGACCAAATGGTTATTCAGGAGCATTTGTTTAATCTCCACATTTTTGTGGCTTTTCTGGTTTTCTTCCTATAGTTGATTTCTAGTTTCATACTTTTGTGGTCAGAAAAGATGCTTGGTATTATTTCAGTCTTCTTAAATTTATTGAGACTTGTTTTGTGGCCTAATATGTGATCAATCCTGGAGAGTGTTCCATGTGCATTCGAAAAGAATGTGTATTCTGTGGTTTTTGCATGGAATGTTCTATATATATATATATACTAAGTCCATCTGGTCTAATGTGTCCTTTAAGGCCAGTGTTTCCTTATTGATCTTCTGTTTGGATGATCTATCCATTGGTGTAAGTGGAGTGTTAAAGTCCCCTACTATTATTGCGTTACTGCGTTACTGTGTATTTCTCCTTTTATGTCTGTTAATAATTGTTTTATATATTTAGGTGCTCCTATGTTGGGTGCATAGATATTTACAAGTGTTATATTTTCTTATTGGATTGTTCTCTTTATCATTATGTAGTGCCTATCTTTGTCTCTTGTTACAGTTTTTGTTTTAAAATCTATTTTGTCTGATCTATGTGTCGACAAAAATAATCCATAACCAATCTATAAATGAAAATTTGGGAGAGTTTATTCTGAGCTAGAATGTGAGGACCATGGCCTGTGAGAGTCCTTCCACAAAGGACCAGAGCACTCCAAAGAAACGGGGGTATACAGGGTGGTTATATACCCTCAAAGAGGATGTTTCACATATGATTGAAATGTCCCCCTTATGATAGTCACAAGATTGCCCTGTTGGCACAGCGTTTGATGGACATAGCAGGTAGTGGGTCTGCTATCTCTGCAGGCGTAGCAGGAAGCAAGTCTATTGTCTCGAGCTGAGTGGTCACAGGTGAGCGCAGCAATCAGTTCCTAGCCTAAGGAAAGATGCTTAATCTTTAAGGAAATGCCAGCGGTTTGGGGGCGGGGAGGGAAGTTGCACCTTTATCTCAAGGGCCTTTGTTCTTGCTGTAGGGAATGTCTAAAGCAGATATACAGTGCATGCTCAATGGCCACGGTCAGGCCCTTCTGGAAGAACAAAGTCAGGCCGAATTAGGTTTACACCAAATGGCTTCCTTATATACTCCAATATATCCTATTGCTTGCCATTTCTATTTATCATATGTATTGCTACCCTCACTTTCTTTTCTTTGCCATTTGCATGGAATGTCTTTTTCTATCCTTTCACTTTCAGTTTGTGAGAGACTTTAAGTCTGAAGTGTGTCTCTTATATGCAGCATATTGATAAATATGTATTTATTGCCATTTTGTTACCTTTTTTTTTCTGGGTGTTTTAGTAGTTCTTCTCTGTTCCTTTCTTTTGCTCTCTTCCCTTGTGGTTTGATGGCTTTCTTTAGTAATATGTTTGATTTCTTTTGTCTTACTTTTTTGCTTATTTATTATAGGTTTCTGATTTGTGATTACCATGAGGATCCTATTTAATATTCTATGTATATAACAGTCTGTATCGAGTTGATAGACTCTTTAGCTTGACCTCTTTCTAAAAGCTCTACTTTTTCACTCCCCTCCTCCCACATTTTATGTTTTTGAAATCATAGTCTCTTGTTTAGTGCATGTCTGTCCATTACTCTCTTATCATTGAAATAGGTGATTTTTGTACATTTGTCTTTTAATGTTCCTATTATCTTCACAGGTAGTCGATCTGCTACCTTTACTATATTTTTACCTTTACAAGTGATTTTATTGCCTTTTTTTTTTCTACTTTTGATAATTTTTTTTATCTCTATTTGTGATCATCGCTTTCCCACTTAAATAAGTCCCTTCAGCGTTTCTTGTAGAACTGGTTTCTTGGTGATAAACTCCTTTACTTTTTGCTTGTCTGGGAAGCTCTTTATCTCTCCTTCCATTCTGAATGACAGTCTTGATGGATAGAGTATTCTTGGCTGTAGGTTTTTTTCCTTTTAGCACTTTAAATACATCTGCCATTCTCTTCTCGCCTGTAGGGTCTCTGCTAACAAGTCCACTGATAGCCTTATGGACTTTCCTTTGTAAGTCGCTTGTGGCCTTTCTCTTGCTGCTTTTAGGATTCTCTCTTTATATTTAATTTTGGACATTTTAATTATAATATGTCTCGGTGTGGGCCTCTTTGGGCTTATCTTGTTTGGAGCTCTCTGTGCTTCTTGTATTTGGATGTCTGTTTCCCTCCTTAGGTTAGGAAGATTTTCATCTATTTTTCTTCAAATAAATTTTCTGCCCCTTTGTCTCTCTCTTCTCCTTCTGGGACACCTATAATCTGAATGTTGGTGTGCTTGATATTATCCCAGAGTTCCCTTAGGCTGTTCTCATTCTGTCTAATTCTTTTTTCTTTTTCCTGTTCAGCTTGGGTGATTTCCTCTAGTCTTTTGTCTAGCTCCCTGATCCGTTCTTCTGCATCCTCTACTCTGCTATTGAGTCCCTCTAGTGAATTTTTCATTTCCAGTATTGTATTCTTCATTTCTGATTGGTTCTTTTTTATATTTTCCAATTCTTTGCTGATGAGCTCACTGTGTTCATCCAATCTTCTCCCAATATCTGTGAGCATCCTTATGATACTTTGTTGGAACTCTTTGTTGAGTAGGTCGCTTATTTCTGTTTCATTTAGTCCTTTTTCTGGGTTTTGTCTTGTTCCCTTGCTTGGAAAGTATTCCTTTGCCTCTTCATTATGCCTGTTTCTCTGTGCTTATTTCTATGTATTAGGTGAGTTGGCTATGTCTCCTGATTTTAGAGAAGTGGCCTTATGTATGAGATGTCTTATGAAGCCCAGCAGTGTGCCTCCCTCTCATCACCAGTCCAAATGATCCAGGAGTGACCCTTTTGTGGGCTACTTGTGTCTTTCTGCTGTGGCAGGGTTGCTCTTACTGCAGGTATCCAGGGAGTCTAGTCTTTCCTTCCCTGGCCAGCTGTTTGTAAATCTGGTTTGGGAAGCCTCAGCACCATTGGCTACAAAGTCTATCAGCACACACCTATTGCAGATTTCCTCTTAATTGGGTTGTTACCCAGTGTAGCTGGTTGCTAGACTCAGGGGCTTACAGCTTCTATTGGCCTGAGGCCTACAAGGCTGTTGTCAGTTCTCTTAGGAGTGCAGCTGAGTGGGGCTGGCCCTAGGCACCAGAGCACTCAATTGTTTCAGGCTTTGGAAGTGGGGCTGATCCTTTTTATGGCTATTTGTGAAGCACAGGTCTTCTGCTACTGATAAGCCTCACCCCCCACAGGACCACAGACACTGTCAACACAGTCCTGGTCCATGCATACTTCCCAATCCCCGGGAGTGTACCCCAATGCCGCACTGCAGAGGTCCCCACCTCTCCACCAATGTCCCCCACAGTTCACCTGGTCCTCACACAGGCCCTGCCCCACAGAGGTGGACATACTCACCTGCTTATAGAGGATCAAGGCACCCAGTCATTGCAGGCTGAAAAGTAGCCTGAGGGCTTGTTGTTGGGTGGGGCGGGTCCCTAGGGCAGGCTGCCTGCCCTGGCTGAACTGGATTAAATCTGTGCTCTAGTGGGTGTGGCAGACCCCTGGGCTAACAGGCCAATGGCGCCCACCGGGGTCTGTGTCAGCACGCCTGGAAAAGCTCAGAACAATGGCCTCCACCGATGTCTCAGTCTCCGGAGAGGTCCCTCCTCTCACCAAGATGCCCCCAGAGCCCACCAGATGAGTCTCGTTTCACCAAAGGACTGTCAGCCTTCTCTCTGGTGATTTTAGGTTGCTGCAATGAGTGAGTTTGTGTGTGGGCCCTTTAAGACCCGGGTCTTTTGGGCTTTCGGCCAATAGCTTTTCTGGGGGTATCCTCGCTGCAGTTAATAGCCAGCAAAGCCAGACAATAAGACCCTTGTCTCAGTTGGGTTGAATCTGAAGTATGCTTATAGCGGTATCCGCCCCCTCTGGACCTCATCCTCCAGGGAGGGCTGCGTACCTTAGGGTGACTCCTGCCTGGCTGGCTGGGAAGCTCTGCTGCTCCCAAAGGTGGCTTTTTTCCTCCCCAGCAGGAATTTCTGCCTCTTCTGCCTTAGTCAGGACTTGTTGTGGGGGTTCTTTTTATCCAGTTTTCAGTTTTCTATCCAGGGTAATTTTTCCAAAAATAGTTGTAACCTGGTTGTGTTCATGGGAGGAGATGAGTTCAGAGTCTGCTTACACCGACATCTTGATGAGATCTCTCACACCACATCTTCTTTGTCCAATCGTTGGTCGATGGGCACTTGGGCTGCTTCCATGTCTTGGCTACTGTGAATAGTGCTGCGATGATCATAGGGGGAGAAGCACTCCACGTTTTGACAACGGACCAGGTGATGAGCAAGCACTGGTTTAGGGCCAGCCCCCATGGTTTTGTTCCTCTTGCTCCAATACCAAGCCTGTCATGCAGCTTCAAAGACTCCATTGCTTCCTTGACAAGAACGGCTTCCTGGGAGCAAAGCCCAGAGAAGTGACTGTACCTGCCAGAAGCCACACAGAGCCTGAGAGGCAGGGCTGGGCAAACTTGCTGGGGTGCAGGTGTTGCCCCAAGGAAGCTGACCATTTCCTGGCAGCCTGCCTGGGCCAGAGTACCTGACAAGAAAGAAAGGTGCTGTTCTTCTGGAAATGCCGCCTCAATCATAATTGCTGGAGCACCTCTGGGAGGTCTGGTGTGTTTGCACAGCCAAGCCAGGCATTCTGAGGCTATCTGTGGAATGGGACCCACCACCACCCTCGTGTATGGCCAAGAGGCGAGTGCGGGGCTCAGCGTGGAGCTGCCATGGGTGAGCGAACTGACAGCTGGTAGGAAAGGCTAGAGCACTTGGCTGCTGGCTCTTGATCTGTTTATTCAGTTTCCTGAGAATCATCTTGGCCCAGCAGGGTGCTTGCAGTCTAGTTGAGGAAAACAGCCTGGCTCTGGCCAGTGGGGCCAGAGCAGAGTGTGGGGAGGGAGGAGAAGGGTCGAGGTTTCCACTTCCAGGCTCATATAAGACCACAGTTCCATCCCTTCATAGGTTCTTGGGAGAGAATAAAAGCAGCAATGAGAGGAAAACTGGAATTGTCTCAGAAATACTGCATTTACGGCACCCACTCCTGCTCAAGTCTAGGTTATAACCAGGACATTCTGGGCATGCTGGCACAGCAAGATACGGTCCTTACCCTCAAGGAGCCCGATTTTCCTGACCTGCTGGATTTCACTGTCCTGCATCTTGTCTGTCCTAAGTTCATGGACAACCTCTGTTCACGTGTTCTCCCTCCCACTGCCTTTGGCAGTTTCATGGCTTTCCTATCATCTCCTGGTTTCAGTGGCTCCAGAATGAAGAACCCACTTGTATTGAATCCTGGTAACTCTCTGACTTTTATTGTCAGGCAGATTCTGATTTTTGTGCCCTGGGGGCTCAGTGTGGGAGTGGCCAGAGTCCTCTGGCTGAATCTAACTCTATTCTTACTGTAGCACATTTGTGGATTCCCCCTGGACTTTATTTCCTGCAGATCGAGAGGGTATGTAACTAAGGGGTGTGCTTCTTTTCAGGCTCAGAGGCAGCCGATGTGAAGGGATGCTGCATCAGGTTTTCATGAGCAGTCTGCAGTGAGAACCAAGCTCACTCGGAGCACTTGGAACACTTGGGGTCTGGCCTCAGCACCGAAGGCCTGCGGGTACGGGGGTTCCGGAGGACCTGTGAGTAGAAGGTGATCTAAGAACTCACCTGGCTCTCGCTTTCTCAGGGGAGCTGGCTTGCTGGAGCTCCTGGATCAAGAGCGGGCAGTGGAGGAAAATCCCAACTATGGGCCTGCATTCAAGGCTCAGATTTTTCCTGGAGACTCGGTGCCAGCAACTTGAGGACCAGATGGAGATGGAAGTGCTTAAGAGTTTTAGTGTCTCATCTTGGCTTGAATGAGTCTCCCATGCCATCAGGCTAGACTTAAGAAAAAAGATTAAATCTCCTGAGACAAGCACAGAGTCAAACCAACTCGGCTGCTTAGTTAAGGGCAAGTGGTAGAAATCCACTTTAAAATCCGTGCAGTAATAGTAGCTAAAATTTATAGCAATCTCAAAAGCTCTACAAGCATTTTCTTTTTTAATCTTCACAATAAATTCATTTGTACAGATGAGGAAATGACTCAGAGAGGGTAAGTGATCTGCCCATGGTCACACAGCAGCAGAGCTGGGGCCTGACCCAGGTCTGCTTATGGTCAAAGTCTGTGCTTGCACCACTTCATCTTCCTGCTGCTGTGGGCTTCTGTGAGCCGCTGCCCCCTCCTCCACCCCCTGTCCCTTTTCCTGCCCCTCGTCCTCCCACACCACATATGCAAGAGTGGCAGCTTGTCTCCAAGCTCTGTGGGTCTTTGTGTGGAGAAGACTGGAGGGTCTTCCTAAATTGCCAATGGAGACAGATGTCACTCAGGGCCCACCTGCTGCGTCTTCAGGAGCTTCCATGGAGGGGTGTGGGATTACAGTGGCATTTTTCAGGGGGCTGCCATGAGGCAGTGGTTGGGACTGGTTTCCTCAGGATGGTGTTGGAGACTCAGTGGCAGAACTGGACCATGTAGGGTCTGGGGTCTGGGTTACCTGGTGCAAGAGGGGCCTCTGTGGGGGTCCCTGGAGTGCTGAGGGGCAGGAGCAGGGAGTGACTCAAGTCTGGTCAAGTTATAACCAGGACGGCCTCCTGGAGCCGAGGGCCCATGAGCAGGTGCTTTATTTTGTCATTTTTAATCACAACTGCGTTCTCATGAAATGGCCTGTGTGCCGTTGGAATCCCTTGATAGTCTGTGGGCTCCATGCCAGTTTGGATGAATTGCAGCGGGCCTTCCTCCTGGCTTGCACAGCACGTGGCCTTAGTCAAGGTCTTGTCTGCGGGGAGCCGTTCTCAGCTGCCTGGCCCCTCCCGGTCTTAGATTTAGCTCAATGCTGTTGTCACAACTGATACCGGGCCCATATTTTGTGCCTCGGATTTCCTCCCCGTTGGAGTCTATAGATCTGTTGGCCTTTGTGAATCCACTGCCCTTGCATTATTTACGGAGGAATTGGATTCACAGAGAGAAGTCTCCTGGGGGAGGAGGAACAAGTGTTCCATTTTGCATCTCTGCCTTCTGAGTGTGTACGCTATTTAAAGATAGATTTTTGTGTAGGGACGATAATGCCCATTCCAGGGGCTCTTCAGCGGGGAAGGGTCCTGGGCGGGGTGTCCTGGCTTGGTCTTGGCTGCGATTGTTCGGGTGCTGCCGAGGTGCAGGTTGTGCTTATGCAGCCGCAGGTTGGCACAGCGCTCCTCCTTCACTCTGTCCCAGCTGGGCACAGGGACTGGCTGACCTCTCAGAGGACTGAACAGGACGGATTCTTGGCCAATGTCAGGGACTCCATTCCCCTCTGAACTGTTGTGGGAGAGACCACCCGCCTCTAACTCAGCGTGGGAAGTTTCCGTCAACTTCAGTTCCAAAAATAAGCTTCCTCCTTTCATTAGAAACAGCCTGAATCATTCATACAAATGTTATTTCCCAAACTTTCCCTTCTCTCCCACAGTATCCCAGCTCCCATTCCTGCATGCCTGTCCTCGAGTTGGATGAGGAGAACTTGTAGAAAACCAGCCTCTCATACTCAGTCCCTGGGCCCCTCTCCTGGGTCCTGGATTTTGCTACACCTCACTTTAGAGAATGGCTCCTCAGTGGAGGGCTGGTCCTCCTCCACCTGAGGTTGGCTTTACTGCATTGAGGAGGAGCCAGGGTGGAAGGTCCCATAAGTTCTTTCCTGGAAGATGCTGTTGGTACAGACCTGAAGTTTTGATGTTTTTTGAGTCACTTTCCTTATGACCCCAAAGCTTTCCCCTCCTGTTTCAGCTCATCCACTCTTCCCATTGCCTCTATGGAGGCGGCCAGTGTAGTGGCCACTTCCTTTTGGTCAGGGCACTAGAGAGGTGGTGAACCTCCCCAGTCCCTCAGCCAGGGGGCATCTGGGTTCACATTGCTTTTCTGCTGGGCTTCTTTCACCCCCCTCCCAGGTACCCAGTGCTGTGATTGGTCCAGGGCATGCCTGGATGGGGGATATCATGCCTGGGAGTCGTGGCTTTCCTGGGGGGCTTTGATTAATCTCTGTGTTTATTGCTGCAAGCTGATTCATGGAGCCGTGTCCAGTCCTTGAAAAGTGTCTACAGAATATTGTAGATGGAGCAGTGCTGCCAGGTGGAACGTTTGAGGCAGCTTCAAAGGTCAGACAGGGAACACTGCGGTGCAGCCATGAACTCAGTGTTCCTAGGAGGACTCTTCATTAAGGTGTCCTTGTATTTCCAACACGAATCAGCCATCTGCTTGACCCATTTGAAGATCACAGAAGCCACTCTGAGGGGCTCTGATCTTCCAGAAAGTAAGCAAAAATAAACAAATCAATATGAAGAAAGGTTGACTTTCCCTGCACAGAACTAAATGCCGTGGGGTTGACTTCCCATGCTGGTGTGTGGTGAGTAGGACGAAGAGACCTTTGGGGTTGGGGGACTCTAGGCCTGCAGATGGGAGAGCAGGCATGAGGGCAGCATCTTGAATTTCTGGGGGCTGCTTAGTTGCATGCTTGCCCGCACTTTCTCTGGATCCTATCAGCTGTGACCTTGCCCTGGGTGAGGGCACGAGAGATGCCTGGTCTACCTTCCTGCCCAGCCAGTACCCACCCACTCAGGACACACCCTGGGGAGTGATTGTATGATGATGGTGGCCCCAGCATTAGAAGACACACGTGAGCCCTTCTCAAGCCCTCACCCCTCCTGTCTGCTGGTGCTGGGGGCAAGTGGGCCTCTGAGTGGGGCTAATGGCTGCAGTTTCTACCCCAGGTCATTTCAGCCAGATTCCTTCCTCTCTCAGTGGCCCTTTGAGTAACTCAGAGATAATTCACTTATTATTACTCAGGGGACAGAGGCTGGCTCTGTTCGTTGACCACCTGCTTTCAGAGAGTGACACATGAAGGGCGACTAGCTAGATGAGCCTCCAAAGACGTTTATGTGTTGCAGGCAGCAGTTTATGAAAAGGTCAGAGGCTGTACTCAAAGTTTCTGCTGCAGGGACCTCCCATCTCTGGGACAGGCGGAAATCTCAAGATGTTAGAAAGTTCTCTTTATGTTGAACTGAAGCCGACACCTGTGTACCTTTCTCCCAAGAGGATGAATTAAATGACCATGACTCCTTGTTGCTTTCTCTCTCCTAGGAGGATACAGACAGTTTCCAGATCCTTCATTTCTTGTTGCTGTGCTCTTTTGGTGTCTGAAAGTCCTCTTAAAATATGAGACATGAGTCTCCAGTCATGTTGCTGTCTAGTTTGTTGGAGGGACTCTCCCAGAGTGATGGTGAGGGGCTCTGAGTGTAGCTCTCTTGAGGTCTACTGGACATTAGGATGGAACCTAGGATTCCTATAGGAGTGAGTGGTTGATATGCCCCTTTTTAAAATCTACATTTCTGAGTTTCAGTTTCCTCAAATGTGAAATGGAGAATGCAGTGCCTACCCTAGAGGGCTGGGAGGAGTAAATAAAATACAGTAGAGCACATCCAATACTGAAGGCACTCAGTGGGCCAAAATTATCACCCTCATCTTACTTAGTAAGCTAGTTAGCTCAAGGTCAAACATTTTGGCAAAGGCCCAGAGTGCAGATGTTCCAATTAAAATATAAATGCTTTGCTAATAGAGGTGACACAGTTATGTCTTAATATTAAATTGAGCTCTGAGCTTCCTGGCAGCCAAAGCAGAAAGAAAAACTCACCAGATTACACAATTTATATTAGTTGATTAAAGGAAGCATTACAAAGAAATTGGACACACACTTTTGTTTGGGCAAAGACCTCCAACCCTGGGCATGTTAATCACCTTTGACTTTCTCAGGAAAAATAATTCACTAAACTGGCCTCAGATCAGGGCAGGCCCTGTATGGGAGAAGTGTGCCCAGCTGCACAAAGAGGGACAAACTGGCCCTCAAAGTAAGGGTGCTGGAGAGCGAGGTCCAGCCTCACAGTCCTGCTTCTTCATCCGACAGTCTGTGGCTTGCCTGGCTTCTATGTGTGTGTCTGGGCCTCTGCCTCAAGTTTGGTCTGTAGCCCTTGCGAAGAATTATTGCCAAATTATGTCTTGTGAAATTTGAGCTTCTTATAGGGAAAAGGGACGTGATAAGATGCAGGGGTGACACCAGTTCTGGAGCAGCAGAGAATTTGATGGTCGCTCACTCTGCTCCTTGATCAGGTCTTGTGTCACTGTCCGCACCTTTTCATTAACTGAGTGAAAGGCTCAGTAAGCAGTCCCATGGATGATGTTTCGAGATGGCACTAATTCCAAGACCCCACAGACGCCTTTATGGGGTGGAAAAACGACCATATCAATACTGGGAAGGGTGTAGAAAGAAATGATGGACATCATGAAATTTTACTGGAAAGTAGGGTTTATGTAAGAAATGAGAGATCTTACTGGACTTTGCGTGTATTCTGACAAATTATTTTGGAGGGTAGATGAAGCATTTGATGAAACACTGACATGGAATTAGCCAATGGCTGCACCCCACTCACCCCTCCTTGGACCATCTTTGGCTCCAGCTGGGCGATGACTTGGTGGCGTTGGCATGAGCCGGAAAGGCTAGCAATGGGACAATGTGTACCACCTGCTGGTCACACCTTCTGGAAGAATCCTCTTGGTGGGGTCCCTGAGATGTGACAAAAGCCAGGCAGGAAGCAGGATGGTAGTTCCCCCAAAGCCAGCTGACCCAATAGTTTTCATACGTGTTTACTTATCTAACTGCCCTCTGATGTTACTCAGCTGAATGGAGGGTTAAGTACCGAGATTTGGGGAGTTAAACTATTCCTATTTAATTTTTTAAAAGGATGGTGGTGAGATGAATTAAAAACAAAATTTTAAGGAAAAGCTTAAGAAAAGGGGGAACTGTTAAGTCTCCAAACAAAGTCAACTGGATGATGAAGAAGGCTCCTGTCTCCAGGGGTGACAGAGGATGGCTGAGTATCTCTGGTGGAAACGGGCTTTCTGACTGATGATGCACTGAGCTCCGAAAGAGGCGTGGGAGGGCTGCACGTTCTGAGGTGGGCACTTGAGAGCAACATGCTATCTCCTCATCTGGGTTTGCTATTCTCCGGGGCAGGCTTGTCGGGGAGTGGGGAGCTCTAGGATTAAATCTCTGCAGAGACCCACCTTTTAATCGTCTGGCTCATAGCAAGCCCCTCAGTCTACCCTTTCCTTTATTCTTACCTGAAGAAAAAGCAACAAGCTTTGGCCTCCAGACAACCTCTGAGGTCTTGGATCTTGGAATGCGCGTTGGGGCAGGAACGCAGAGTTGGATGAGCATGGTGGGCTCTGGGGCTGGTGTCAAACCGTGTAGGGGAAGGAGTGCTGAGCTCCTCCCACTTACATGGAGAGTTGGAGACTAGTGGAGAAGGCAGTCCAGATAAGTCAGCCCCGCCCAGGACGGGTTTGTACAGCTGACTGCACTTTTGGCAAAAGATTGGGAAGCTCTTAGCTAGGAAGTAAGATTGGCTCCTAAAGTTAAGGATGGGGTGAAGGCCACCAAAGAGCTACCCTGGAGGGTACCCAGATGCTTTCCCTCTGATGAACCCTCTGTGAGGTCACTTAGAGATTCAACACGTGAGGTCTGTTCCCTCCCTCTATGCATGCCAGGCACTGCTGACTGGGGCTTTGGTGGCTCCAAATATTTGTTTGTGTTAAACATTTCCTAACACACACTGCATTTGCAGTTAGGCCTCACACATAAATAAAATGTAGTTTTGGATAATGTAGCACTTGATAGAAGATCATGTTTGTATCTGTATATGCAAAGTGTAAATATTATAATTTCAAATGTTCTGCTATCATGGTAGGAGTTTTTGTTTTTGGTGCTGCAGTTACCTTCAATCCTGTTTTTTCAATCACATACCAGGGTATTTTTAGTTACCATAAGAAGGGAAATAAAATACAAAAAAAAAAATTGAGCTATATGTGGCATGCAAACCTTTTTAAGGTTTTATGAAATCAAACCAATGAAGAGAGGAATCCAGCCAAGTGGGGATGGTGTGTGGGCCACCGAGCTGAGGACAGGCTTTCCCCAAGCCCTGTCTGTTTCTTCACTCCCTTTCTCGAGTGGTCTCTGAGGGCTATGAGGGTGCAGAGGCTGTGCATATGCAGCAAAGCTGATGTGGAAGCTTTGATATTCCGTGCTCTGGGCTGTGCTGTGAGTGGTAGCGACCTCAGGTACACCTTCATCTTTTTGGGTCTCAGTCTTCTTGTTTGGAAAGTGAATAGATTGCACAATTTTTTTAAAGTGTAAGAGTCTTCTCTTCAAATGAAGTCTGATAAAAGCATTCACTCAGAAAACCCTGTGGCTGGACAATGCTTGTAAACAAGGTTTCGTGTCATTACTACCAAACCTCTTAATCTCAAATCATGTGCCCGAGGCGCAGTAAGCCAATCACTGAGACGTTGGTGCTTGGAGGTAGAGAAAGGTTTATTTGAATTGGCCAAAATGAGAAGGTGGGAGAGCAAGTTCTCCCAGATCCACCTTAACAAAGAGAGAAAGCAGGGGGTCTTTATAGGGCTGAGGGGCTTGGGAGGTGGAGTTTTGGGGAAAGTCCTTGTTTCTTTCACTTCACATAAGACCTTGAGCAACTAAACTTCTTTACACCAGTGGCAGCTGGGGTCAGGTCGTCTGGTCGTCATAATTTCCTTAAAGGCATTCTTTTTCTTCTGCAAAACAAGCTCATGAATCCCTGTGACCACTGAACCACCCCTCTGCAAATTAGCAAGCTATAATTACACGATGGCTGTTAAGCAAGCATTTGGGCTCAACAAATACATCTAATGGGGTTTGCGGTTATTTATCTAGGATTTACGTGGGTACTAACTTCTTTTCATCTGTGGCTGTGTTGGGAACAAGGTTGAAGGGTAACACGTTCTTACTGAGTATTTACAGTAACCCTCAGCATTTCAGCATTTCTGTGAACCTCTCCTCCAGGCCAGGCCACAGTGCGCATTGTCTTGGGGGATGGGGAGAGAGGGTGTTGAGGGACGCCTCTCCTCACCCACTGTCTGTCTTCTCCTGGGCAGTGCCCTTCAGAGCTCGGGGATTGAAGCATTTTGATTTTTAACAATGGTTTGGCTCTCCATTTAGAGACTTCTTGAATTCTGCAACAAAGCCTTGATGAATGGAGACAGAACCCTTCTCCACACACAGATGTCATCAACATGTATCAGTATTGTGTACACCATAATTTCAAAGATTTCAATCATTGATGTTTGACAAACTGGGAGCAAAATTAATATTAGAAGAAGAAAAAGGATTTCTAACAGAGTGAGGTTGTTGGGTTGAGCATTGAACCCAAAGATTAGCAGAGCTAAATGCTATTCTTCATCAGCTAAACTGGAAAGTGGCTGTGGACAGGTTCCTTCTTTGTGCTTTAGTTTATTCTTGCCCGTAAGTGACATATTACAGAACTAGAAACCACCTGCCTGGCCAGTATGTGCATAGCTCTTTGATGTCCCCAGAGAAGAGGGAAAAATCAATAAGACATACAAAAAGAAGGGTGCTGGTTTTTTGAAAACGATGAAGAATCTAGAAAACATATCCACTTTCATTTTTTTTTAAAGAACGTGACTAAAGCTTGATAGACACATTTTTGTCTCCTTCCTTAAGGATCTTACTTGATAAATATATAGATAAATGTTAGTAATAGCATATTAGTTGGTAGTTTGTAAATGAATGCTTGTAATAAAGCAATGTTTGTAGTCTAAAGTAAGTTTGCTTCATAAATTAACAAGCCATAATTTAGCAACAGTTCTGACTTATCCTAAATTCCATGCAAGTGCTGCCACATGAGCGAAGCTTTGCCGTTTTTCTTGGAGTTTCTTCCAGATTGGCTACCCCTTCCCTCTTCTAACACTATCTCCTTTTATGAGCTCTGCAAACCTTTTTTGATTCTCAGTTGTGGCACGTTTTAGCCAGTATTTTGATTTTCTTCAATTTGCTTAGCTAAACCATAAAAGAATTAACTAATGTTCATGACTTGGTAGAATTATAGCTAGATTTTGCAAAGAGCTTGTGAAACGGCAGCCAGATGGCTGTGGAATCTGAATATTTACTCTGGGGAACCAAAGCAGGTTTTCTGTCATGATGATGCTCACCTCACTTGGGGGCCCAAAGCCCCATTTGTGGAGGCGATGCTCGGGCCCAGTACAGAGGAACATCGAGAGGAGAGGGGGAGCTGACCCTTGGGTGGCAATGTCTGGTGCAGGACTGGGCAGCACTGGGTAGATATCCATCAGGATAATTGTTGTTTTGCTGGCATTTGGACTTTCATTTTAGAAAAGAAGTTACGTTTACAGTGCTTCTGGGCAGGTCAAACGGGGCTACCTGCCATTGAAGCCCAGAGTTCTCAGCACAATGGTGGCAAACACTAGCTGATGAATGCTCTCTGCGTTTCAGATAGCACATGGTAACAGAAAGCCCTTGAGAAGCCAAGGGATGTCACTTTGACATTTATGACAAAAAATTTACCTTATGTCTTCAAAAGGAGAGGCAGAGAAACTGATATATGAAGTACTTGGTATGCCAGGCATGCTGACTGTATTGTTTTCCTTGGCATTTTGTGACCAAAGGATCAGGATCAGACTTGGATTCAAATCCCAGTACCAATTATTGGCTATGCAGCCTCAGATAGATCACTTCACCTCTCTGAACCTTGATTTCCTCATCTGCAAAATAGAGATTTCTATCTTGCAGGTTGTTGTAAGGATTAAATAAGGTCATTTATGAAAAGCACCTTTGTGGTTGGAACTCAGTGAATACTCGATAAATGGGACATATCATCACTGGATGACAGATGACCAAAACTGAAGGTATAGATTGATCTAGGCCCAGAACACTTGCTTGGTTATTCCAAATTGAAGGAAAATCTCATGAAATTTTTAGGGTGGATGAGGCATCAGTGGCGGGTAGGTATTTGAGCACCCTCAGTGTGCACAGGGAGAGCTGGGACTACCACGTCACTGCCCCAGAGTCCCAGGGTTCAGGGGCTACCTCCAGTCTGGATGAGAGATGGAGATGCTCCAGATGTCCCCAAGTGCTGTGTTTGCCAGCCTTCCTCTGGGTATGTGTGTTGGGGGCATGGGGAGGAGGGAGCCCTCCTCAGAAATTCCACCTTACCATGGCATAAGCCCCTCTGTTCCCCCTGTGATGGAGGGTGCATGCACCTTGGCTCCTTGTCACACACCGAGATCACCCTGCAAACATGACCTGTGTTATAAACTCACAGGCTCCCAGGGCTCAACCTTGTGCAGCATCTGAGAGCAGGGAGTCAACTGTTGTCACATCCCCAGGGCAACTTGGCTTGCAGCTGGCTCCTTCAGTCTGAGCACAGATCAACAGTCTTCTGTTTCAGGGTGATATCAGTGGCAGGAGTAGGAGGCCCTGTGCAGGGAGATGGCAGGTGACACTGAAGTGGACCCTTCAGTCTGAAGGACCAGTGAGGAAACAGAAGTCAGGTACCAGGTCAACGGGGACAAAGTGCTGCTGCAGCCTCAGCCTATGAGCATTCCCAGACCACAATGGAGGCAAAGTGCCCGTGGTGCAGCAGTTACACGCGGGCCTTGGTCCCACCCATGCCAAACCTAAGTTCGGATTTTTACCCGGCTGATGGCTCAGCAGCGAGCTTTCCTAAGTGCTCGGAGCAGATGATGCAGATAGACGGAGGTGGGCTCTACACAGACAGACAGAGGTGGACCAGGATGGATGGAGGGGGGCTCTCCCCAGGCAGACACAGATGTATGGAGACAGACGGACAGAGATGGCTCTGCATAGCCAGATGGAATTGTAGCCACCAAAAGGGGCCTTCTACTCACTGCCAAGACAAGCCAGCAGTCCAGAGGCAAGGTGGTAGGAGAGAAAGGGTCTTTTTGTTACCTTGCTGTCGAGGGAGAAGATGGCGGACTCGTGTCCTAAAGAACCATCTTAAAACTGCAAAATTTTGAAGCATTTATATAGAGCAAATGGGCTGAAGGGGGTGTCTTGGGATGTCACCCGTCTTGTGGTGTAGTCCTTGAGACTCCAGATCATCGCTTCTCTTTGTCACTGGTGATGGATACCAGCAGAAGCCTTTCTCCCAGAAGACATTTCCTCCCTGGGAAATCTTAGAGAACAAAGTTATTGCCTTATTGACCTAGGGAGGTGTACGTCTAAGCCAAGGACATGAAAATAGCAGAGCATGCGTATTTCTTACAGGCAGGTGTGTACTTATGTAGGCCACGTGCAAACTAAAGGATGCTGATAAGGAGTGGGGGTGTCTTATGGATCAGGGTCATCTATAGTCCTAACATGGTTCCCCTCTGTAAGATAGTTCCCTTATGTCAACCTGTGTTAACCATTGGTGTATTTATCTTAGCTTTCAGGTGGCGCTTAGAGAAGTACGTGGACACTCAGAGATGTCTCTGCCCTGAACCCGAAACTGAAGGAGCTGTTCCCATTCCAAACTGTCATAGTCTCTACCCACCCTCTTCCTTCTCAGGAGGATACCTCTTAGAGATGCCGTTTCTTCTTTGTCCTGCAGGTTGGAGCTGAGCCCACACCTAGATCCTCAGTCAGAGATGAGCTCTGTGGGACTCACTCTAGGGCCTGCCATTGAGACCACGTTGGGAGATGGTGTTGGGTGCTTGGGACCAGGTTCAGTGTAATGACATGTAACGATGAGCTGCTCACATTTATTTCTCTGTGGAAGTAAAACACTTGCTTTCAAAGGAGCAACTTCAAGGATATTTAAATGGCAGGCAGCAGTAACCTTGCCAATTTTGAGGGTAAATCTATGTTAATTAAATACAACCAATATTAATACTACTTGTGGCTAAAGGCACTTAAAGTATGAATAAGATAAATACTAAATCCACACCTTAGTGCATTTGAATATAAATTTCAAAAGATTCTCAGGGTCATTTGAATTCATAGTCATATTTTTAGATGAAATTTGGAGAAGTAGTTCTTGGGAAAATATGCCAATTTACTTGCTCGTTACCAGTGTCTAATTGTGGAAAATTATAGCTAACATCCGGAGCATTATTTTCCCTGGAACATTTTTGAATCAGTAATTAGTTCCCTCAGAGCTTTGAGGGGGAAGTGTGATCACCCCCAAGCTGAGGGCTGACCTGCAGGGGTTTGAGGCTGCTTCCCTGCAAGCAGGTCACAGGGCTCAGTTTGGGAGTGAGACCTAAGGACCCAAGCTTCCAACCTGCTGCCCCCAGCTGTGTGAGTTGGGTGTTTGCTAATCTGTGAAATGGGAATGAAATGCCAAGTTCGTGTAATTGTTGTTAGAATTATGAGGTGATGATGTAACTAACGCATTGGACTCGGGGTCTGGCACATGGTCGGTGTTCAGGAATGTCAATAACCTTTCCTTCCCTAGACCCAGCCCTTGCCTTTCTGTCCTCTGTCCTCCTATTTGGACCATGCAGTGGACTAGGCATGTCAAGAAGGGGTTCGGAACAGCAGCAGGAGGGCCGGCCCATGGTTGAGTGGTTAAGTTCGAGCACTGTGCTTTGATGGCCCAGGGTTTTGCCAGTTCGAATCCTGGGCGTGGACCTAGCGCTGCTTATCAAGCCATGCTAAGGCAGCATCCCACAGAGAGGAACTAGAATGATCTACAACTAGGATATACAACTATGTACTGGGGGGGCTTTGGGGAGAAGAAGAATAAAAAACAGAGATTGGCAACGGATGTTAGCTCAGAGCCAATCTTTAAAAAAAAACAAAACAAAAAACAGCGGGCCAGACTCAGTCTCTGTCACTCAGGTAGGGTGCCTGCTCTGGCCTCACTGCTTAGGGAACAGTGACATTCATCTGTGGAATTCCAGGGAGCACTGCAAAGTGAGAGAGATGCTGCTTATGGAATCAATCACATCTGTTAATTGAAACAGATATGTGTGAATTACGCTAGACACCTGGAAGATACTAGAATCATGGAACATGGAACATTGTACTTGTTCTTTGGAATCTTGCAGTTATACCCTAATTGGTAATGTGGACACATGAAACAATGAGACACAGATTTGAGATTGCCCATTAGTGAATTTCCACAGGATGACTTCAGCACAGCAATGAGATGAGTTGCTAGGAGGGAAACCACTGAAAATAAACGTTTGCAATCATGCTCATCGGTTATTTGGTAAACAAAAGAAGAATCTTGATAACAGTTTCAAAATGAGATATAATTCACAGCCCTGGCTGTGTCTCTTGTGAAGCATGAGAAGAAAGCAACTGACACAGGGCTCCCTGAAAAATTAGTACTGATTCTAGAACTGCCTGTGCTGTGGTGTTTAGCCATTGTCCAAAACAGAATTTCTCCATCACCCCAGGGAGAATATGAAATTCCAATGGCATTTTACTCATTTTAGTTCTTGGAAAGACAGAGTTGTGCTCCTAAAGCTAGAAGAAAAAAATTATGAGAAAAACCTGTATTTTCTCTCACCAACTCTAAAATAATGGGTTTTCAGCATTTTGAAAAGCAGTTCTGCCACTAGAATTGGAAACAACAAATTGTTGTTTGACCTGAAAAATTAAATGTATGAGGTCAAGGTGAAACTAGCAAATATTACAAGGAGAGTAACATTCATAACTAAAAATGAAGAAGAGACAGTCATTTCTCAGAAAGCTAAATAAAAAATAAGGTGAGGGTGATGACAAGGTAAACTGGTTATAGAAGGGCAGTATAAGCCCAGAATTCAGATTTCTATGCAAGAAACAGAGTTTGTCAGAAGAGCCCAGAACAGCTGGTTGCTTTACTCGGAGGATGTGGCATGGTGTTCTCTGTCTGTCCTCCAGGGGTGCAGTCCACTTTCCCTGTCCTGCTTGTGCCTGAGGCTGGTCTGTGTGTCCTGTGGGTGACTCCCTTGCTATCTGGCCTCTGGTCTGCTGGCGATGGGAGCCCAGCAGGCATTGACGGAAGGAGGAAGGATGTCTGGGATTTCTTCATTTGGCTCTCTCCTAGCTGGCTTTGTCCTTGGGCTGAGGTCACTGCCACCTCCAGTGTCTCGCTGTGTGACTCTGGAGTTCCTTCATCTTCTGGGGCCTTTGACGCTAATAGCCCCTTTGCTGCCAACGTGCAACTCCCACATAGCCCTCATGGTTCCTTACACCTTCCACACACCCTTGTAAGTACTCCCTTTATTAAACCCTCTCCAAAGGATGTTAATTTGACTGAGCCATCTGGCTTAGTCTGTTTGGGCTGCCATAGCGAAATATCACAGGCTGGGCAGCTTAAACAGCAGACGTTTATTTCTCACAGTTCTGGGGCTCTAAGTCCAAGATCAAGGCACCAGCAGATCCGGTGTTGGTGAGAGGTCTCTTCCTGGCTTGCAGACCATCACCTCACTGTGTCCTCACATGGCAGAGAGAGAGAGAAAGGAAGCAAGCTCTCACTTCTCTTCTGACAAAGGCACTAATCCCATCATGGGGGCTCCACCCTCATCACCTCATCACCTCCCCAAAGCCCCCCCACCCAACATCATCACCTTGGGGATTAGGGTTTCAACACATGGATTTTGGGGGACACAAGCATGCTGTCTGCAGCACCACTTGTGTCCACCTGTGTTCCTGACTGACGCAACCTTTGCCCAGTTTTTCTCCCCAAATTCCATCTCAGTTGATGGTGGAGCTGGAGTCCATTATGAGTCGACTGCCTAGTTGGTCTCATAGGTACCTGGATCCACAGCAGGCTCACTTATTTAGTTTCTTAGTGTTGTTTGCTTGTTTCCTTGAAAATGACACCACCTTCATGAACCCAATTGAAGCCTGAGATTAATTTATTTTATTTTATTTTTTATTTTTTAATTTTTTTTTCCTTTGTGTCCCCAACGCCCCTCGGTACATAGTCGTATATTCTTAGTTGTGGGTCCTTCTAGTTGTGGCATGTGGGATGCCGCCTCAGTGTGGCTTGATGAGCAGTGCCATGTCCGCGCCCAGGATTCAAACCGATGAAGCACTGGGCCACTGCAGCGGAGTGTGCAAACTTAACCACTAGGCCACAGGGCCAGCCCCCCAAGCCTGAAATTTAAAACTTTCAGTTTTGTTCAGCAATCCTCTGTTTAACCAGCCCTGTCTGGATCCTGAGCTGGAGTGAAGACTTTCAGCAGAACTTGAAGAGGATTTCAGACCTTTTATTTTAATTTTCATGTCAAATTTCTTTCTTATTTTAAGTGATCAAATTGAAATTTTAGGCATCGCATCACCAACAAGCACAGTGAAACTTGATTGGGGCTGGGCTGGGTAGTTGTTTTGAAAAGTCCTAACCTTTGGGTATGAACTAAAATTTTATTTTCCTTGTTTATCTTAGCTACTGTGAAACCAGCATTTCAGATTATTTATTTTTGAATTAATTTTTTCTGGCTTAAAAATAACACAAACCCAGAGTGGAAAATTTAGACATTTGGTAGAGAATGAAGAAGAGAGAACCAATACCTCCAAGTATAGCCATGTTAAGATTTACTATGTATTGAGATTTACTATATTTCTTTCCAGTCTTTTTTGTAAATGCCTGCTTTAAAAAAAAAACAAAAAACATGGTTAAGGACACATTTGAGATACAATGTGTATCCTGCTTTTTTCACTTTGCATTGTGAGTAATTGAAAAACTCTTCATAACTTCATTTTTAATGGTTGCCTAATGACTGTTTTCATATGTTTTGAATAAATAACCCCCTGAATGCCATGGGAAGAAGTCATCTATGTCATGACCTGATCCCCAGGGAAGTCCTAATCACTCCTCCAGCTTTCTCTCTTTTTTAATGTGCATTTGACAAGTAGTTCAGCGCAGAAGGCAAGATTTCAAGTGCAGTTATGCATCGGGAGAAAGGCCACAGCGTGGATGCAAAGCCCCACACTGTCTCCTGGCGCCCACCTTCACTGGCACACAGACTCTCCCAGTGACCCGTGAGGTAGGGGTCGTCGAGTCCCCACTTCACAGACAGGAAAACTGAGGCTGAGTCAGTGTAAGTAACTTGCCTTGGTTCTCACAGCTGGAAGGGGGTGGAGCAGGGATTTAAGTTAGATCTGTTTGGCGCAAAGCCCGTGGTTTCCCACTGAACTGTGTTGCCAAGAGTATCAGAGACCAAAGCTACTTCTTTCTTTGACAAGATTGAGGAAGGAATGTGATGTGCTTTTGGTACAGGGTAACTCAGATCTTAAAGACTTCCTTAGATTATGTGAGTAAGAGCCGCAGGAAGAAAAACCCTGGAAAGCTGACCTTTCCAGGTTGAGGAGTCCTTGGCATGGTAATGCAGGAGGGACAGATGCTTCGGAGGGCTGGTCAGCCTCTCTGCTCTCTAAGGATGTTGTGTGGAGTGCTCAGTTCTCAGAGGGAGCTGTGTTCTGTGCTGACAAATCCCACTTCTAATGATGTTCATTCTTATTAACCCTTCAAAGCAAAACCCTCTGTGACTCACCCTGTTATCTCACCTCTGTCATGCCCTTCCTCCCTGACTGTGCAGAGTAGGAGAAACAAATGTATTGTCTCTGTTGGTCTAGCAACACATCTTTGTTGATAAGCTGCCTTGGAGCTGTGTAGTGCGTGAAGAATGTCCTGTCTTCAGAGAATTTACAGCACAGTTAAGATCAAACATTATATTGGGAAGGTGACCAGTGGTGTTAGGACTGTTAGTTTTGGCGTGGATGGTGAGGGCCAGCTTGTCAGAGAAGTGTGTTCTGGGAAGGGGGTGGTGGCTGGCCTGAGAAGCAGCTCCCGCAGTGAGATTGGGGGGAGCTTTTGGGAGGCTCTAGAGGTATGAGGGGGGCGGGTGGAGGACGGGTGGAGCCACCTTTCAGCAGTCCAGCAGCAAGTTCTGGAACATCCATTACAGCACAGAGCTGTCCCTTACCAGAGCCCAGGGGCAGGGTGGTTATGACCCCACACAGGCTCTGGACACCCAGGGACAGGCAGGGGCACAACCTCTCTGGGCGTCTCTGGGCAAGGTATCCATACAGCAAGGGCCATCAGCTGGATGAGAGAGGGCAGCCAAGTTCCACGCAGCTGGGGAAGGTGTGCCAGCGGTGTGAAGCTGGCATATAGGCAGTGGGAGGCTTATCATTACTATTATTGCTGATGTTTTTATGTTCACTCAGTGTCCATATCTTGAGAGGAAATCCCTAAAACTTTTTGTAGATAGCTCATGAGGGCACCCTGGAGAGCTTAGTAGTTGCTTTGTGGTGGAGAAAACGACAGAAATCCGTTATAGCTGAGAGCTTTCATGATCTATGGCTGATTGATTGATTGGTTTGTTCCCCATTGCTTGAATTCCTGCAAGCCCTTGGGCTCTAGGAACTCCCGCGGTGTCTACGTGATGGAAAGCAGAAGGGTTGGAGTGAGGATGGGCTCTTGGAGAAGTCCAGTCAGTATAGCTCAGTATGCAGAGAGAACCTTGTGGTACTATAGAGAGACCTCCAATTTCTCAGAACAGGGGCACCTCTGGGAATGGACCGAGGCCAGTCCAGCTCCTGCCCTTCACTGAGAGGTCATCACTCCCACACCCGGCTCTCAGCCATCTTGATATTGGCGGGATGTAAAGGACTATTCTTGGACAGTTGTCTCTAGGATGTTATCTTACCTGCATGCCCAGGGTGACCTCAAATGTGGAGAGTTCTCTGTTATCTCAATTCTTGACTTATTGGCTACCATGAGATACTCACTTCAGGCAGATGCCCTGATCTCATATGCTGCTCTCTAAAGAAGATGCATCAAGGAGTGATTAATATTACCTTAGTTACAGATTTTATTAGACAATGAGCTGGTGACTCAGGACCAGCTCCCACAGCCCCAGTATTTCAGGGGATTCAAGAATCAGTTTATTTTGTGAGTAACAAAAACTAGGGAAGGGACTGTTTCTCAAGCTTGCATTGTTGCTGGAAATAGTTAACTAATGCAACTTCTCATTAATTGCAGGCCTCTCAAGTTGTGGGGCAGGGTCACAAAATGATAGAAAATCCATCATTTCTGTTCTATTTTCTACCATTTTCTCCCTAAATCTGTTTCACTTTAAATAAATATTTTAGCTTGGCCCCAGGATGAGACGTAGTCGCTAGCTGGGTGGAGAGAGAGCGAGAAGGAGGAACCCAGACTTGGGAGCGCTCAGAGGTTGCCTTGAGCAGCAGGAGTGTTAGTGCAGGGTGGTGTGTGACCACATGTCCAGAGGCTTCCAGAGTGGAAACTATGTTCCTTGTACACATTTAACATGCACATGTTCAAGTAGTATCATAAATAGCAAATTAAACTTTTTTTTTTAAGATTTTATTTTATTTTTCCTTTTTCTCCCCAAAGCCCCCCAGTACCTAGTGGTATATTCTTCGTTGTGGGTCCTTCTAGTTGTGGCATGTGGGACGCTGCCTCAGCGTGGTTTGACAAGCAGTGCCACGTCCGCGCCCAGGTTTCGAACCAACGAAACACTGGGCCGCCTGCAGCAGAGCACGCGAACTTAACCACTCGGCCACGGGGCCAGCCCCTAAACTTTTGAAATATACTTTGGTGTGTCTAAAGGGAGTATTTGTTTATTTTTTGCCATATTCCATGCTATTTCTCTAATCATATCATATCCTAGGTTTTTGAGTTTTAGAGTAACGGCTTTATTTTTGTCTTTTTATGTTTTTTACTCATATGTTGTTTTTCTCTCTTTTTTTAAAATCAAAACTTTATACAAAAGTAGTTTTGTATTAGTGCGAGTCCACCACACTCCAAATTCAAATATGCGGGCACTTAGTCAAGCTTGTTGAATGCACTACATGGATCTCACAGCTTACCCTTCCTGTTTCCCATGATGGTTTATCATTGATTGTTTTGGTGACAGCGGAGCACCTTACCCAAATGCTCTGACAGCCCTGTTTAGCATTTCAGGTTTTCTCTGTGAAACCACAGGAGTGGATTGGGTGGGCTCAGCCATGATTCTGAAGGCACCAGTTTCATCTCAAGATGTCAGTTATGGGACATCTTCCTGGAATAGGGGTGGAATCTCAGAGACTGACAGTAAACATGAGATTTGGCTAGGGAATGGAGAATCCAGTTCCTGCCCGAGGAGCTGAGCATCTTCTCCCTTCAGTGGAGCGTGGGCATCACTCAGGGTGTGAGCTGATCCTGAAGCTGTCTGCTGTCGATTGCCTTCTCCCTCTGAAGAGCTTTTGTAAACATGGTGTTGAAGTTTGTGGATGAACATGTCCCTTTTTCCTTCTGACTTTGTTGTTTGTTTGCAGTTTTTAATGCAGCATAAACCTAGTCTAAGAACAAAATAAGCATGTTTATATTATCAGTGACGTGGAAGTGACCCAGACTGCTTTGTCCTTTTTGCTTTCACTGTTCTTGTAAGTAAACAACCACCCTAAATACCTGGGCTTCTCAAACCCAGGTGAGTATTCAGGCAGCAGGTTTGGTTTGTAAGGCTGAGTTCAAGCTACCAGATGATTCTGGAGGGGGCAGGGATGGTGTCGTTTGCCTGATGGTGTTAGTTGCCGACATGTATATGAGTAGGTACATATTTGTATAAAAATGATGTAAAATTTGCTGCTGCATAACTGTACTCCTTAATTATCAAGGAGTGAGGTGGCAATGTGGTGGAATCGAGGCTGGTGTTTTATGATTGTTTTCATGTGCTACAAATTTCTTAAGTTATTTCTCTAAAGGTGATATTTTAATGCCTCATCAATTTTATTTTTTCTTGAATTCTCTGAGGGCTGTGCACCTCTTGGCCAGGAGAGTTAATTTTATCTGCTGCTTTCCAGGACATTGTTCACGAATATAGGTTTCTGCTCACTCACAGCAGACTGTGTTTATTTGTCCAAAGTCTTTACCAGTGTCTTCTTTTGTGCCTCTTTGTGTGTGAGGATGCTGGGTCTGGGGAGCCATGACCACGTGTGTCCATACCCTGGGCTCATGGGTGTGAACTTGTCCCACAGACTTGAATCTGGATAGCGTCAGGGACTTTTTCCTTTCCCCGTTATGAGTTCATGAGCTAGTTGCAGCCCGTGGGTATGAGCTCGACTGTTAAGAGTGAAATGTGATTTGACAGGGGTGATGTCAAGAAGAACTCTTCCCTGGAGTGTTGCTGAGATGGCAGCGCTGTAGCTCTGGAGTAGTGGAGCATGGCTTGGAAGCTGTTATCCAAACTATGCTGGTGTGCAAAGAGCTCATAATCCGCTGTGTCATGCATGCTTCTGGACAGCCGTGGGGTGACTGTAACTTGGGCCATTAAATTCCATGGGAATACTTGAGCTTTACTGGCTATGTTCCTGCTTGGGGTTTCTCTTCTTTGGAACATAGTCTTGTTTTGTTTGTTGTTGGCCTTTTCATGACAAGCTAGAGTTAGTGTGAGTTTCTCATTGATGGCATTCCCGTTCAGCGGGGATGCCACTGTAATCAGAAGAGCCAACTGTTTACCACCGTTCTTTGTGGAAAAATGAGAGAGAAATGAGCTCTGTGTTTGGCTATAAAGTTCCTTATTGGTTTTCCTTTATGTTTTTCCTTTTTAAACTTTTAAAAATTGGAATACAGAACAACTCCAAGTTCTTTGATTTCTGGATTCTGTTGCCATCACTCAAGGAAATAGTAGTGCTTAAATTACAAAGACTTGATTATGAATCTTTTTTGTTTTTTTTAAAGATTTTAGTTTTCCTTTTTCTCCCCAAAGCCCTCTGGTACATAGTTGTATATTTTTAGTTGTGGGTCCTTCTAGGTGTGGCATGTGGGACGCCGCCTCAGCATGGCCTGATGAGTTGTGCCATGTCTGCACCCAGGATCTGAACTGGCGAAACCCTGAGCCGCCGAAGCACTTGGCCACGGGGCTGGCCCCTAAATATCTTGTGTATATGTGTAAAGGTAGTTGTTCCTTTGTGCTTTTCTCCTCCCTCCAACAATGCTCTCACACACGCACCCACACATATACACATATGGATACACATGTGTACACACATGTATGTTTTGAGGTGACTTGACCAGTTGGTCACCCCACTACCACCACCATACCCAAGCTATTCTGAGTGAATGCTGTCTTCAGAAACCGTAAGGGGAACTCCATGGCACTGGATCGCTTGCTTTTTCCCTCAGAAAGGGGGAAGAAGTGGAGTTTTGGTGGTAAAATACATTCTCAGTGGTATGTTCCTTCACCTTTGCCGCCAGCTCTTCTTGGTGGGTAGTTCCAACCCGAGCACTCTTTCTCATGTATTTCTGTAAAGCTGCACACATCCCCCCACACACCTTGCACACATGTACTCGCAAATGCACACAGTCACACATGCACTCACGCACACGCTTGCACACACTAACACATACACTCACAGACACGCATACTCACACATGTGTGCTCCTTAACTGTCTCCATCCTCTGCGGTCTCTTTTGACTCTTGCTGTCAGCCCAGGAAAGCTCTCCCCGTCCTGTTTGCATCCTCCCTTTCTCCTACCTGCTCTTTATTTAAATTGTGAGCTGCACCAGTGCTATTCGAGCCAATAAATGTAAGAATAGTGCTGATGTTTCAAACCTGCTTCAAAGAAAAGAAGTAACACGTTAAGTGAGATAAAGTACAAGAGTGGAATAAGCTAGCGTGCAGAGCATCTGGAGTGATTCAGGTTGGCTAGAAGGATCCTGCAGAATCTGTGAGAATCACCTTCTTCCTCTTCCTTCTATCTGCATTAAACTTGTTTTTCTCAAGTACTAGCATCAGCGTTGAATAGAAATAAAAATTAATTTTGGATTCAATTTGATTGTTTTTGCTTAATTATTATTGTAAAGATCTTGTTTTCCATTACTTTTAATTGCAGATATGTAGTTTTAAAGTGTCTTTCAGATAAAACCAGCTTTGTGGGCTGCTCAGGGAACTAATCACTAATTCAAAGTTCCAAATATCTATCTTAACTCTTTCTTTGTTGGGACAGTCTGTCCTAAGAATGAATCTCAGGATTTTTTTGTCTTCTCTGTTTTCCATGTTGGTTGCAACAGAAACCCAGAGCTAGAGTCTGAGTCGGGGTGTGTGTGTGTGTGTGTGTGTGTATGTGTGGCCTGTGTGTGTGTGCATGTGCGTGTGTGTATTCTCGTGCGTGTGTGAAGGGTGCCGGGGAAATTAAATGACCTTATTCCGTGTTTCTGTTCAGCTCCTTACTGCGACCTCAGCCCACTTTGCCAAATGATCAGCAGCTCCCAGCCCTGCTATGGAGACCCTGAGTGGTAGAAGAGCAAGTGAAAGTCTCTGAACGCAGAGACTTTCCTTGTTTTTTTTTGTAAGGAAGATTGTCCCTGAGCTAACATCTGCGCCAATCCTTCTCCACTTTGCACATGGGATGCCATCACAGCATGGTCCGACAAGCAGCATGCAGGTCCCACCTGGGGATCTGAACCCACGAACCCCAGGCCGTTGAAGTGGAGCTCGTGAACTCAACCACTACGCCACTGGGCTGGCCCCACCTTTCCTCGCTTTTGCGTGTTCTCACGGTGACCAGAGCTTTAGGGTCATGAGTTTCCCACTTCTCCCCTTTGATTCTCTTTCGTCCAAAATACACAAAATACCTGAGGTAGAGAACTCAGGTAATTCCAAAGGATTGTAGCCCCTTCAAGAGAAGTGGATTTGCACTTGTACCCAAGTGCAGTGCAGAGAACATCAGTGCCCCGTCCCCATGTCATCTCTGTTATCCATTTGTGGACTATCTGTGGTGAGTAGATATTCCTGTGGGCTTCTCCAGGGCATTTCTACTTTGTTTCTGCTTACGTGGTAGATGCACACTTGGGAACTGCATTCATATCAGCACAAGCCAATTTAAGTCACACATAGCAAAACAAAAGAGAAATGATTTTTTTAAGTTGGAATATTTAAAAATAAGTATCTACACTGGTGCTCCTTTCCATAGGTGTTAATACCTGTAACCAACAGTTATTGAGGTCTTAATATATGCCAGGCACTGTGCTAAGAGTTTTACATGGATTATCTCTTCTAGTCTTATGTCATAGGCATTGCTGTTATCTCTTTTCCCTCTCTGAGTGGGGGGAGATGGAGGGTAGTTTGGTAGCTTTTTGCTAGTGAGTAGCAGAGCCAAGACTTGCCCCTGGGTGTGTGTTGTCCCAGAGCCTGAGTGAAGATGAGGAGATGTAGGCCCACGGCTGACTCTTGTCATTTTCCTGCATGGGGCGACCCATCCTGAGAAGCTGGTATTGCCACCCCTAGTCAACCTAGAGTCCATCTGTGTGTAGGAGTCCTGATATTTGTACTCCCAGTTCTTGGCACTTTCATCTTCATCTGCATTCCATTCTGGACTGACTATAGCCAGATGTCCATCTTGCAAGCAGTTCTACATCGTGTGAAACTCAGGGATTCTGAGGTACAAGACAGCAAAGTTACCCTATTCTTTTTGTTTTTTTTTTTTTTGCTGAGGAAGATTAACCCTGATCTAACATCTGTGCCAGTCTTCCTCCACTTTATATATGGATTGCTGCCACAGCATGGCTGATGAGTGGTGTAGATACTTGCCTGAGATTTGAACCCGTGAACCCGGGCTGACGAAGTGGAACATGCTGAACCTAACTACTATACCACGGGGCTGGCCCCTAAGTTACCCTGTTCTTGATGACCCTAATGCTCTTTTTTCTTGTTTTTTGGTGAAGCTCCTTAGATTTGTGTTCCAGGGGAGAAACTGCTGACTAGCCTTAGGAGAGCAAAGGGCATGGCCTGTGCTGGGTCAGCACTGTCCAAATCATGGCAGCTTCTCCAGACTGACCAAAGCCGGGCTCCAGGGGCCTGGTCCCCCCCGGACATGCTTGAGGAGGGCAGCCTTACACCTCCTCACTCAGGTTAAAGTACTAAAAACTCCCATTAAGACATGAGGTGTTCCTGGCAGCCATTAATGTCCTAACTGTTTGACGCACACCAGCTTCCCGGATGAGTCCTGTAAGTGGGACATCCCCAGAATGGGGTAGGGGAACAGATGGTTCATCAGTTGTTCTTGCCCTTATTGTTTCAGCATTGAACAGCCTGCCTTGTCCCTTCTGTGTGCTGGGGACACGCACTCCTTGGGCTGGAGATGGGCTTTGAACCAACAGCCATAACAGGTACACAGGGTGGCCCTGCCCTCTGCCGTCCTCTGCAGGCTCAGACCCCTCACCTGCCCTGTACCCCTGAGGGTTCCCACTTGGCCTCTGGGCTACAGCCCGGACCCTGGGTTTTGGCAAATGTCTTCACTCACACTCTAGTCTCTGCTGAATGGAGGTCTGTCCTGAGCCACAATGTGCCATGTGCTTCTCTGTGCCCCTCCTGCCCTAGTTGCTGGCGTGGCCCTGTTTCTGATTCAGCTCCCATGGATCTGCCAATTTGCTGCCCGCTCGACTCTGGGTTTCCCACCTCCTGCTGCCACAGCCTTGCTGTCCACAAGTCATCTGTCACCCCTCCCTGAGCTTGTGTTCATCCAGGCACTGTGCTGAATTTGTGTCCACTCTGAGGCCGATGTGCCTGGTTTTGGCCCTGACACCATGTCCAGGGATGTGTGAGTGAGTGTGGGAAGCCCTCCTAGGGCAGGGGGCACATGGAGTGAGGGTGGTAAAGAGACAGCAGGCAGGAAGCACAGTGTCCAGGGCAAGTGTCCTGATGAGACTGCAGGCTGCCAAGGTGCCGTGGTTGGGCCCGGAAAATGCTGATGGCTGAGGACAAGGTGTGTGCGGAGGCTGGGGGGGGTCTCATTTACACAAACGCTCAGCTTTATGCAGGGCTGGGGGGCAACCTAAGGTCTAGGGGCACCCAAGGGCCCAGGCTGCTGAGACCCACACCCAAAGTGGAGAGCCCACATCTCTGAGCCCAGGCTAGTTGTTGCCTCTTGGAGTCTGGGCTGTGCATGCCCTGCACGTGGCTGAGCAGGGGCTGAAGGGTGTCCCTCAGACCCACTGAGGATTGGGCAGACATGGCCCATCAAATTCAGATAAAGAGAGAGGATGTGGATTGGGAGGCACAGGGAGCAGGGCTGGGCGTTGCAGACACAGGAGTGACCACAGAAGGATGTTTACCAGTAATTCCTGTGAACTGGGGAAGATAATTCCCACTTCAGAATGTAGTTGGAAGGAGTAAATGAGGAAGCCAGCACAGGCCCTGAAAGCTACTAAGTGCTGGAGGAATGGGGTTGGGTTAAATCCATTCCTTTACCTGTTCCTTCACGTGTCCCTTGGCAAATGCTGCTTGAGGATTTAATGCATCCTGGGATTGGGCACACTGAGGGACAGGCTGGGTCCACCCTCAGGGATGCTGCCATCCAGCAGGGATAGACCTGCAAGCAGTCAGCTCTGGGACCTAAGTGCCTGGAGGGCCGGGGAACCCACAGGGTGGCAGGCAGAGGGGGCAGTGGAAACGTGTTGATTAGGGTGGATGAGATCTCCAAATAATGACCCTGATATGGAGCAGAGGAGGTGAGGGCCTCGCCATCTCAAGCTGCCCATACTGGAAGGACACTGTGCATTTCCTCCCAGGTGGAATGGCACTCGCAGAAGGGAGTTCTCTACAGCCTGGGCTGGGTCTAAAGTTGTGTGATTCTTACACATGTGTGATGGTTCTGCCTGGGGCGTCTGATTGTTTTTCTTTTTCTTAACATGCTGTTTGGGGCTTCTGGTGAAGTTTGTCACTAACTGTGACTTGTGTTGTTAAAAGTTAGCTCTGTACCAAGATTTTGGAAGGTCATTGACTATCTTGGTTGTCTTAGAGAGTGACAGACCCCACTGTCTTAGTCTGCTTGGGCTGCCAGAATTTTAAATACCACAGACAGGGAGCTTAAACAGCAGAAATTTACTTTCTCACAGTCCTTGAGGGTGGAAGTCTGAGATCAAGGTGTCAGCAGGGCTGTTTTCTCCCAAGGCCTCTCTTCTTGGCGTGTAGACGGCCATCTTCTCCCTGTGTCCTCACATGGTTGTCCCTCTGTGAGTGTCTACATCCTCATCTCCTTTTCTTATAAGGACACCAGTCACATTGGATTAGGGCCCACCATAATCATCTCTTTAAAGGCCCCATCTCCAAATACAGTCACATTCTGAGGTACTAGGGGTCGGGACTCCAACACATGAATTTTGGGGGACACAATTCAGCCCACAACACAATACAGGAAACAAAGTCAGAAAGACAGGACAACTGAGTCAGTTTTCTAAGCTATGGTCAGGACCCCTGGAAGTAAAGAACTAGGAGATGGTGGAAAGGCAGATGCAACCCAGTGGATTCCGAGGCTGGTTGCGGGTGGAAAGGACGGAGGGATCTCAGCACCTGTGTGTACTGGAAAACACCTTTGCCTGTGCTAGCAGGTGCTTTTCATGCACATTAACTCTGACTGATTTGTATCTGGGGTATCACATGGGAAAGACCCCCTCCAGCCTCAGCAGGAAAGGACTGTGTTCAGTTAGGTAAGTCTGCCCAGGTGTGGGGAAGGAGGGCCTGCCTCCACCGTGTGGGGATCCCCTCCCTCAATCACAGGCTGATGCTGTTCGCTACCCACCCCCTACCCTGGGGCTGGCATAGGTTCACCGGGTGATAGCCACCCACCGACTCTGGTTATGGGAAGTCATGCCTCTGTCGTGGGCCTCAGGTCAGGCCCAATTCAGGTTTCCAGAAGTGATTTCCATAGGGACTCCATGATATACTCGTTTCTACAAAGTGCCTTCACTTTCAGCCTCAGAGATTGGGACCTTAATTAGCACCCTGGGTGCTGGGACAGGGTCTGTAGGATAGTGCATCTCACGCGGTCTTCAGGAGGCCTTCTCTGGAGCCGTGACCTCTGGCTGCAGGAGACACTGTGGGAAGGTAGAAGCTGGAGTCCAGGGTCTGGTGGGAAGCCATCAGCTGAGGGGTTTGCCTGAGACTAGGGAAGAGAGGAAGGCCAATCTGCTACCCCACGGGGGCATTTTGGACAAAGCAATATTCATTATGTGTAAATGGATCTCTGAAATCCCCTTGATGTGTGTAATTATGCTAAATAATAGTTAAACGTTTCACCTATTAACATTCACGTCCCTGAGGACCTGTAGCTAAGGCTCCTCTCAGGAGGGGAAGAAGAACAGAAAATGCCGCTTCCTGAGCACAGACGGCCTGGCCCAGTGGAGAACGGGGAGGTGGAGGCCAGGCCCCATTTCTGCAGAGAACCGAAGACAGCTGTAGACCAGGCAGAAGATGAGTTTGGCCTGGAGGTAGTTCAGTCTACATCTTAGATTCCCACCCCTCTTTCCTTTCTAAACCCAGAAAAGCCCAAACTAGTTGGAGATTAGGCCTGGCGCTGGGCTTCTGGAACATGCATCCTGTAGGACTGAGTCTCTTGTCCCTGGTGCTGCCTGTTATGGCCGCTGCGCACTGCCTGACAGTTTTGTTCCAAGTTGAGTGGCTATGTATTCTCCTTGGCAGATGCCTAGTTTCCAAAATAGCTAAACTTTAACCTCTGGATCACTTCTCAGAAGTAGCTTTCCTTCTACAGAGGTACATGCTTCGTCTGGACACTCTGCTCTGCAGTGAACTTGGAACCTGGAGCTGGAAAGGCTGTAGGCTACCCTCCCCAACTCCAGCTGGGGCCCTGGACTAGAGATTTCTTGGTGTGGTGGGTAGTCTGACATTTTACTTTAAGGTCCTCCAATCATGGACCACGATCCACCAAGGGCTTCTTTCAGGAGGTTGCAGGTGGCAGCCTTTGGGTCTCCCTTGAAAGGCTGTTGGATCCTTGCACCAGTCCTGCAAATGTCTGAGATTTTCCTGGGTGAGAAGGCTGATGTGGTTATAGAGCTTCTCTTGAGCATGCCCATTATCCGCTCGCCTTCTCCCCAGCAGCTTCCTCCCTGTTCACCCCTGCCCCTGTCTTTCCAGGCTTGGGGCCAGCCCTCAGTCCCCTTGGGACTTTTTCTACTCTGGCTCATTGCTTTCCTTCCTTGTGATAGAACTAGATTGAATACTCTCCACCTGCGACCTTATTTCTCTACCACTGTATGAGTTTCCCATGGCTGCTGTAACAAAGCACCACAGACCTGGTGGCTTGAATGACACAAATGTACTGTCTCACAGTCTGGAGGCTGGAAGTCCGGGATCAGGGCTGGTTCCTTCTGAGGCTCTGAGGGAGAATCTTTCCAGGCCTTTCACCTGCCTTCTGGTGGTTGTGGCAGTTCTTGATGTTCCTTGGCTTGTAGAAGCATCACCCTGATCTCTGCCTTTATCTTCACACATGTCCTCCTGTGTGTCTGAGTCCAAATTTCCCCTTTGTAAAAGGACACAGTCATATTGGAGTAGGGCCCACCGTAATGACCTCATCATTACTAATTACATCTGCAACGATCCAGTTTCCAAATAAGGTCACATTCTGGGGCACTAGGGGTTAGGACTTAAACCTGTGAGTTTTAGGGGGACACAATTTAGCCTGTAACACCCCCAACTTTCTTCTTAGTCCTTAGTGATCTGGTCTGATTTCTCACCACTTCAGTGGAGAATCACTTTTAAAGACCAGGGCTGTTTTTCTTTGGCCAGTCTCTCAGTCTCCTCCTGCCCTATCTACCTGGCCTTCTGCTGTCTTCCACCCTGCTCCCGCCTCCTGCTTCTGAGACCCTGGATACCACATGCAGCTGCTCCTGGCATCACCCTGACCTCTCCTAGTTCATTCTTTCCTGTGATATCTCTTCCTGGATCCCCAGACTCATTTCCTGCCTCCTGCATTCTTTTCTCACTCTTCTGAGACCTCATTTTCTAGTTTTCAAGATGCTGGCAGCCACCTTGATGCTGAAAACTCCCAGATCTGAATGTTGTCTCATTCTCTCATTTAAGTTCTTGGTTATTCTTGGATATTTCCACTTATAGGTATCACTTGATCATCTCAAATCCAACACGTTCAAGGGGAACCTGTCATTCATCCCTGCTCATTGGCACCTCTGTTCTTTTGGTCTGCATGTCCATTGCCAGTGGAATCAAATCATGTAGAAATGTAGAATTAGGCTGGCTAGAAGGAAGATCTTGTGATGATGAGCAGTGTTACACAGAAAGTGCATGTCCACGTGATAAACCAGGAGAGATCTGAATTTTGTGGACAGAGCTAATCCATTGGGTGGCTCTGCTAATTTACCAGCGCCAGCTCTTGTCACGTACACCACTTGCTCTGCTCAGTTCATGTCCACAAATTGCATCTATCCCGCTAGACCCATCTTGTCAAAGCACTGTTGGTTGTAGGGGGCTGGTTAAAGGAGAGTGATTCCTTGAAGATCCACACTGGTGCGTGCACACCCTCCCTGACAGTAAATTATTCTGATGCAGACTGCCTTTCTAAACCATTACCCATCATGTTATTCTTGACAAATTGCTTGCAAATTGATTTTGGGATTGTTAGTGCTTTGGTATTTTGCTGGGTACTAATACTGTTTACTTCACTGTTAAGTTCAGAAGCAGAGAGGAAAAACCATTTAGTAGAAATGACTCTACTGGCTGCAAGCAGGAGACCTGGTTCTGCATCTAGCTCAACATCTAACTCTGGGGTCTTGGGCAAATTACTTAGCCCTAGAGTTGGTCTAGAAACGCCCTTAGGACCTTCTGTGCAATAACAGTTGGACTTTATTTATCATTAGTCTAGTGGTTATAGCGTAAGATGTTTTTTGTCACAACCATAATACGTTTAGTTAATCGACAGGAATCCATCTTCCTTGGGCAGCCTGGCCTGTTCGCTGCCATATTTCCTGTTGAGACAGAGTGGATGTTCAGTAGATACCTGCTTTATGAATGAAAAAGAGAATTTTTGTGTTCCCTCTGGGAAGGAAGTAGGTGACATTTCTCCCTGGGCAGTGTAGTTGAGTCCAGGAGGATCACTCTTAGCCTCAGTGTTATTCAGAGAGATAAGCCCTTGGTTATCCTCTCACATGAGGAGCACCCTAATTAGTGTGACAAGAACCCCATCTGCATGACACCTGCCTGTCTGAAATCTGCATCTGAAATGATGTACAGGTTGTGCTTAGCAGCCAGTGGGTTCCTAACTGTCAACATTAGGAAAGCAATTACATAGGGAGGACTGGGTCTTCCATCTGGAGGTGCTCAGCAGGCAGGCAGTTCATGCTCTGGCTCCACAGAATCTTTTGCCAGACCATAATACTTCTGGCATAAAGGCATACATTTTATAACATGTCGGGCTGTGGAGGGCACACATTGGTTTATGGCAACTTTTGTCTGGACTTGAGATGGTCATAGACCTATAGAATTTTATAACTAGATGTGACTTTAGAAATGTTCCATTTGTAGATGAGAAGTCCAGAGACAAGGAAAGTCAGATAACTTGTGTGCATCATGCAGCTGATAAGGTGTCAGCCAGGATCAGAACCCAGATTTCTGGCAGGGCAAGGCCGTTCCAGCCCTGGCTCTGGAGGCTCCAGCGTCTGCAAGTCTGAGTAGCTCCCACGGAGGGAAAACATGTAATAGGATCATGGCTGTAACAGTTAGAATTCCACATTGGGAAAGATGAGAGGAACTTGGTTGAATTCTCCTTCTGTGTTTGAGCTGAGTGACATCTTAGGTGAAAAGAGCAGCCGTGTCATCCTGGATCTGTGTGGGGCCTTCCGGTTTGCACAGCCTTTCCACATGTACTCTCACCCCTTCCTCCATCAACCTTGTGAAACTGGAGAGGGTGGGATCATGGTTCTCATTTCCAGGTGGGGAACCAGGATTGGTCCAGTGGGACCTGAAGAGGGAATTAGGAGTTTCTGGCACTGTGCTACTCTCTCATTCTTTGTATTTTTGTTTCTGTTGGTTATACATATTTTAAAATCCACGAGGCATAGATTTTTTTAAAGAAAAACATGACATTGCTACTTTAAATGGTATTATCACCATCACACAAAGCAACTAAAGGCCCTCCAGAGTTCAGGGCAATGGAAAAGCAGAGTTGGAACAGCTGCTACTCCTGTCAGAAGGGCCTCTTCTTGTGAGAACCTGCTCCAGTGGGTTTCCACCTGAGGGATCCTCTGGCTGAAGGTAAAGAGCCTGCTTCAAGCATCCAAGAAAGATTGACTTGGAAACAGTCTGCTGAGAGTGTGAATTATTTTAATTTGTAACAGTGATGAAAACAGAAAGACACACCACCTAGATTGACATGAATAATTCTTCTCACGAAGGAGTAAATTCTTAGGCTCTTTAAATTTCAGTGCTGAAAAGGCATTTCACGATAATTTAATCCGACTCTTCCTTCTCTCAAACCCTCTCTTCCACTGCCATTCCAAAGTGGCTGGGCGAGACCCAGACCACTGAGGGGTCTCATCTAAGACCCCAGCACTTTCCTTAGGGAGTTGGAGCCATTTAGCTCCAGCATGCCATTCTGTCCTTGGTAGGTGGGAGGAAGGGTCAATGTCCTTTTTGGAAATGTGTTCCTTTCTTGGCTTTGTTTTGTTTTGTAAAGAGAAATGTCAAAGTTGAGTTGGGGACAGCCCAGGCATTTTTAAAATTGTCCTGTGCTGCCTCAGAAAAGCTCATTCCATGAGCTATTTCTTCGTGACTCCTGTCCTACCCAGGACGTGTGTGCTTGGCAGAGTGGTGATGACAGTGAGAGGAAAAGTTGGTTTCAGTCTAATTATAACTAAAGTTGGAAAATATGAGAGCAGATGGTTTAATTTGCAGAGTGCTACTGTGCTGGTGCAGCGTGGAAACTAGAGGACTCAAAGGCAGGAGGAGGCCTGTGGGTACCTTCTTCCTTCTCAGGTGAGTTACTTGCCCACTTGGCAGCTTGGACCAGGAGAAAGTCCTCATGTTTATTGGGAAACATAAAAGCAGTGTTTGGGAAAGATCCCTCTTTTCTCCCCTGGGGACAGTGTGTGGCCATTAGAGTCTCGAATGCTTTTAGAACTAAGTTCCAGAATCATCTGGACCAACAGAGACTGTCAGAGCCACCAGTGCAATGCAGAGACCATGCGTAGCCTAGTGCCCCCAGCACCCCGTGAATCTGCCAACAGGGCTTGCCTGGAAGGAGCCTGAGACTTCTCGCTCAGGCTAGCACTCTTCACTTATCTATAAGGGCAGTTCTGCTGTCAGTGTGGAAAAGGAATTCGGCTGTTGTGGCTGACTGAGATAACTGCGAACCACCATCCAAGGAATGGGTGCACTGGCTGGCAGAGCACTGTCAGTGCTGAGGGGCTTTTTTAACACTTTCTCCTTCTTTCAACTTGAAAGCCAAAGTAGCCCCAAGGTTTGAAATGACTTTTAAACTCAGCAAGTTCCTGGAACCAGTGAAGGCACCTGTGTGCCATTTGGCCTGAGATGCTGTTCTCTGCGATGGTTTGGCATAAAGGGAGTTCCATTGGCATAAAGGGAGTTCCTTCCAAATTGCCACAAGGTGCTGAATATCATGGAGCCCCAGGTCTGGGTTTAATCAGCTCTAACGTTTGACACTGACCATGGAGGAAGGTGCTGTGCCAGCTTGCCTGCTTGGGGCTTCTCTCGAGCTGGTTGTACTATTTGCCTCCAAGTAGAGTGTGCTCATTTCTCCTTGGTTCATGCTGTTCTAGTAATTTGGAGTTTTATTTTCACTCCTTTGTTGATGCACATCCTACCCTCTTTTCTTTTCTTTCATTTTTTTTTTTTTAAAGATTTTGTTTTTTTCGTTTTTCTCCCCAAACCCCCCCGGTACATAGTTGTATATTCTTCGTTATGGGTCCTTCTAGTTGTGGCATGTGGGACGCGGCCTCAGCGTGGTTTGATGAGCAGTGCCATGTCCGCGCCCAGGATTCGAACCAACGAAACACTGGGCCACCTGCAGCGGAGCACGCGAACTTAACCACTCGGCCACGGGGCCAGCCCCCTACCCTCTTTTCAAGGTGAAGCTTGAGTCTTATCTTTTCATCCTTTAGGGAGAGTTTTGGTCGATACTGACTTTGTCATTTTCTTAATTTCTGTGTCCTTTGGTACCTGAGTTGCAAAACTCAGGCTTTGCTGTGTTGTGTTCTCATGTCCTTAGCAGTGTTGATCTTGTTTTTGGTGTGTGTGTCCTCTGCACCCCACTTGTGCTGGGCACACAGTAGCCTCGTATGCTCTCCTTGCTGAATGGCTGCCGAGATTGCTGGGCGGGCTGCTCAGAATGCAAGCCTATGGTTTGCATTCCACATTGCACCCCCAAGCATTAAAGTTCATTCTGGAAAAGCAAGCACCAATTGTAGAAGCACGAGGATATGCAATATTGACGGCTTCAAGGCCAGGAAATTCCTATCTCATGGCTCACAGGAAGGGTGGGCGCTGTGATGCTTCCTCTGTCTTCACCTTGCTTCCTGCCATCCCCCTGCTGGGTAGAATTTTACTTTAGAAGCAGGTACAGTTGGAAGTTGGTTTGATATGTTTACTTTCCCACCCCATTAAATCCCCGTCTTCCTCATTACTATTCATTTATTCGGTAAGTATTGACAGAACCCTAACCGTTGTGTAGACACCACAGTAGTAACTAAGATACACTGAGCTCTTGCCCTCTGGAGTCAATTTTCTAGTATGAAAGAAGCTGGTATTTAAATAATTCCAGTGCAGATGGTGCTAGCTAGGACAAGGGGCATTCATGGGGCCTTGGGACTTGCAGCAGGTGACCCCAGTTGGTCAGGAATAGGAAGCCCTCCAAGAGGAGTGCTGTTTAATCTGGTACCTGAGAAACGAGGGGAATTTTGCTAGGCCAAAAAGGATCAGAAGATAATCCATGCAGTGGTTAGTGAAAGCCTGGATGTGAACAAAACATGCGTGTCTCAGGAACTGGACAAAGGCCTATCAGGCTAGACTGGGGGATGAGCCTGGAGTCACCATCTATGAGGCCAGCCTTGGGCTCTCTCCTGGAGGCATCGAGAATCCACTGACAGCAGTTAAGCTCTGGAGTGATACGATCCCTTTTGCATTTTATAAGGATTATTGTGGCTGCTGAGTGGGACAGATTGGGAAGGAGCCAGGTTGAGGGCACTGAGACAAGTCAAGAGTCAGAGCAGCAACCAGGTGGGACATGGTGGTGGAGAGGCAGAGAGAATGGACTAATTTGAGAGATAGCCAGAAGAAAAAGTTGATAAGACTGGTGGTTGTAGGGAGTTAAGTAGAGCGTTGTATTCTAGAATTTTCCATGTGTGACTGTGTTCTACAAGGATGGTGCTGCCTCACTGCTCTGCTTTCTCCAAGGCTGGAGGGCTGCTCAACTTTGTGTCTGTATACCCCTGCATGAGAGAGGTGGGCTCACTGGGGCAGTCCTCAACCCGTGGTGCAGGATTTGGGACATGAATGCCATCTTCCTTGTCTTTAGTTAGGATCAGACAGTATATACCCCTGTGTGTCTTTTCTACCCTGATTGCCTTTGTAAAATAGTGTTAGACTTAACGAATTGTAGTTTACTCAAAGTCAGAATGTGGAGCTGTGCTAAGGGTCCCAAGACCACCCCCAGGTTTGGTGATTGGGAAGGATTCACAGTACTCACAATTTGTTCTACTCATGGTGACAGTTTATTACAGCAGAAGGACATAAAGCAAAATCAGCAGAGGGGAGAGGCACATGGGAGAAGTTGAGGAGACCAGGTGAAAGCTCAAGAACCATTCAGCAACGAGCTGTAACAGCACTTGCCACAAATGCTGTCTTCAGGGAAGCTCATTAGACTCAGTGGGCAGCACTTGTTGTGGGACTGGTCACGTAGGCAGCCTTGGCCTGGCGTGTACCAAGATTCCAGATTCCCAGAGGGAAGGCAGGCATTCAGCACAAACCACACTGTTTGTACAAACTATAGGCATAGGGAGACACTCTTATCATTTAGGGAAACACTTACATTGCACTGTTTACCAGGCAAGCTTCCAGATGTCAGCTAAGGACCAGCCTTGGAATCAAGGCTTTCTAGGATGTTAATTCTCTATGGCTGATACAACAGATGGCAAAATAAAAATTCAAAATCATTTTGATAGCTGGAATGCTGAGACAAAGCTATTAAGAAGGAATTTAATAGGATACAGTGAAATCTTTTATGTTAAAGGTGAAAAGATTGCACAAGTACAAGGTGACAGGCAGGTAGAAAGTAATGTAAAATACCTGAAGATTTGATTATTGGCTTGTATGGGCCCAAATGTGAGGTGACGAGGGAATGAGCTAAACCAGGCCTGGGCTCTCTGTGCAGGCCCCCTTGTCCAGATTAGCCAAGTGTGGTCTTGCTGTTGTCTGCGTTGTCCAGGCCACATTTGGCCAGTCTGGGGCCCTGTACTCATGTGAGTCCCTGAGGACAGTGAGGTGGTGGGAGGTGTGGAAGCTGTGTCCCTGAAGAGTGTAGGAGGCATGGTGGGTGACGATGGTCTTGAGGAGGGAAGCTGCACAGTGTGGATGCATTCAGAAGTCTGGGGACTGTCATAGCTAAGAGAGAACAGCCTCATTCCTGAGAACAGAATTGGGCCTGATGGTGATTTCAAAGAGATCTCGAGCTAAGTAAGGACAAACCTTCCATGAATCAGAGTCATTAAACATTGAACCAGCGACCGCCAAACCAACAGCACACCTTATTCCTGGGAGCCTATTAGCTATCTCCAGGCCCTTCAGAGGGAGTGTGTGCTGCAGCCACTCATTCATTCTCATTTACTCACATGTCCACCAACCCATCAAATATTTCTTGATTCCTTGTTCTGTGCCATTCCCAGTGCTGTGTGGAGGACTCCTAGAGCTCAGGAATCTTCTGGCCTAGTAGAGGAATCCTCCCACACACGTGTTATTCCAGCACAGCATGACACGTATTGACAGGAGCTGGTATGAGAATGTGGTAGTATAGAGAAGGGAATGGCTGAATTTCTGGGGTGGGAGAGGGTTAGTGAAGTCTTTGACCCTGAACTGAGGTCTGAGGTGGGACCTTTCCCAGGGTCCAGTGAGGAGAAGGCATTGCAGATCTCGGGAATAGCATGTGCAGAGCCATGGGAGCATGAGGCTGTCCAGAGCTGGACACAGGGAAGGCTGGGGAGGGAGGTGGGAATGGGTGGTGACAACAGAACCAGGTGAAAGGGCCCTTTGGCTTTTTGTAGAGGGACTGGCATGTAACTGAAGGGTTCCCATCATAGGGTGTGATTCATTTTGCAAAACAGAAAGTTTCTGTGGTTGCAGAGAGAACAGACTGGAAGAGAAGAGGCTTAAACCATGGGGACTAGTTAGGAGGCTGTTCAGACAAGAGATGGTGGGGTAGGAATGCAGGTGAGAGGAGGAGGCCAAAGAGAGGCTTTTAGGAGGTGTACCCAGCGTGGGCATGGATGTAATTGGTGGGCAGGATGGGGCAGTGAATAAGGAGTTCAACACTGGACCACTTGGTAGGAGGTGCTCATACCATAGAGCTGGGCTCTGCATATGCAACTCTTGGAAGAATTTGGAAATATATTTAGGAATCATTACTGATTAAGGCCATGGACATGGAGAGAGAACTTGGGGAGAGTATATAATGTTAGACCAGGAGAAAGTCAACAGTAAAAGTTTGGTATATGTCGATACTTTAGCGGTGTGTGGCTGAAAAAAAGCAAAGGGAAAGGAGATTGAGGAGTGGTTAGAGAAACAGGAGGACTGGGAAAGATGGAATCGTGGACGCCAATGCAGAGGCGTCAGACACTGATCAGAGATGTCTGGACAGCTGACAGTGGAAAGCCATCGGACTTCCTGTGTGGAGGCAGGGCATGATGTGGAGAAAGCAGTTGAACTGAGTGGGAAGTGGTTCTTTGTAATGTCAAGATGCTATTATTTAAAAATTAAAACCATTGGGAGGGGAAAAAAATCAACATGTGCTAATTACCTCTTTGTAAAGTTACAGTCTCCTGCTTTCTCTGTCAACTGCCTTTTTCTCCAAGGCCTGACTCAGCCCTCTTCCGTGATGCTCTTGCTTGCTCTTTCCACTTTTCCAGATCATCAACAGTGTTACTATATTTTTAGTGTTTATCAAAAATTATTTTGATGCAGTACTGTGGGAATAAACTTAAAATGATACAGTGTGGATGGTTTCCTTTTCTTCAGATAATTTTCTTCTCATTGGCTTATCGGAGACTTTCATGATGAGAGAGAGCAGGTCCAGATAAGTCGCCAAACCAAACACGTGCCAGTAATGTTTTAGGCAGGTAGATAGTTATGTTTCCTGGAGAAGTCAAGCCTGAATGTTACATTTGTGAGGTGTTTTTCTATTCCTATTTTATTTTTCTTTTTTTAAAATTGTATCATATTTTAAAACTTAAATTTTTACCTTGAAATTCTACAGAAATTGTTCCTATTTTATTTTTAACCAAACAGATGGGATGGATTAGTTCTCTTATGTTCTTTTCATAAATATTTCTGAATCATTTCATTAGCTCTAAGTGAAGAAGCAAACTCAAGTAAACAGCTGCTTGGGTGTTGATGGGTGGTGTGCTTAAAAGTGCGTGTGTTTCTTCTTGCCTTTGTTTTCCTTTGATCAGCCTCTGAGCCTTCAGAGGCACCAAGGAAGAGAGGCATTTGTGATGCATGTACAAATTCTCACCACTGAAAAAATGGTTCTTTTGTTATCTTCTGGGGCGGGGGATATGTTATGTCCCTCGCAGACACCCAAAGCTGGGCACAGCTGAGACAGTTCTCCTTTGTGGGCCAAGTCGGTTTAATTGCTTCACAAACCTCTGAGGAGCACCCCTACCAGGCCTCACTCATGCAGGGCCTCCACAGCACCCTGCAGGTCATCCTGATTGGCTCTGCACTGCTCTCACAGGCTTGTCCCCACACAACCCTGTCCTCATTTACTGGTGTATGTTCATGAGATCTCAATTAAGAGCCAGCTCTAAGAATGCCCAATATACCTGGGATGAGGTAAGGAAACCCTCAGAGGACGAAGGGAAAAATTAGGGTCTGTTGAGTAATCCTTCTTGGAGTCAGTCATGGGTGGGGCATCAAGAAGTTAATGTGATTATAACTTCTCCATTTCATATCTGCATTGTTCAATTTAAGGTTGATTGATGCAGAGTGCAGAGTGCTGGGCATTTTAAATATGAGCCAGACCTTTGTGGTCGTCTTGGTTGATGGACTGAGTGAGTGCATAGTCAAAAGCACACCTTCCAAACCTGTGAAGACATCAGGATCATTTCCTGAACTTTTTTTTTCTAACATCTATGGCCAATCTTCTTCATTTTTTGCTTGAGGAAGATTAGCCCTGAGCTAACATCTGTGCCTGTCTTCCTCTATTTTATATGTGGGTTGCTGCCACAGCATGGCTGACAAGTGGTGTAGGTCTGCGCCCAGGATCCAAACCCATGAACCAAGGCTGCTGAAGTGGAGTGTGCCGAACTTAACCACTGCGCCATGGAGCCAGTCCCACCCGAACTTCTTTTATCCAATGACTTTTATAAATACAATACCTGATAACTTTTAGAAGTTTTCTTATTGCAAAGGCAATAACATGTTCTTTGAAGAAAATTTAAAACATAAACAAAAAAGGAAAAAAATAAAATGGCAATGTATTTCCACTGCCCAACATAGAAGACCACTGGCAAGTTTTAGGGCTGCTTTTTACACCTTTCATATTTATAGCTAGCTTTTTAAAACTTAATGTGGCATAAGTCTATTATCTTGTTAATAAATATTAACATATAGCAGTTTTGATGGTTTTATATATTCCATTGTCTCCATAATATATATAAAAATATATTTTTTAAACAGCTTTTTTTAGAACAGTTTTAGATTTACAAAAAAATTATGAAGATAGCACAGAGAGTTCCCATATACCCTGTGCCTGGTTTCTCCTCTTATTAACGTCTTATATTAGTATAGTATATTTGTTATGATTAATGAACCAGTATTGATACATTACCATTAACTAAATTCCATACCTTATTTAGATTTCCTTAGTTTTTATTCGGTGTCTTTTTTCTGTTCTAGGATCCTATCCAGGGTACCACATTACATTTGGTCGTCATGTCTTCTTAGGCTCCTCTTGGCCATGACATTTTCTCAGACTTTCCTTGTTTTTTGGTGACCTTGACAGTTTTGAGGAGTGCTTGTCAGCTATTTTGTAGAATGTCCTTGAATTTGGTTGTGTTGATTTTCTTTTCCTGATTAGACTAGGGGTATGGACTTTTGGGAGGAAGACCACAGAGGCAAAGGCTATTCTCCTCACTTATATCAAGTGCACACCCTATCAAAATGATCTGTTGATGTTGACTTATATTTCCTGACTGAGGCATGTTTGCCAGGTTCTTCCATTGTAAAGGTCCTCTTTTTCCCCTTTTCCATGCTGTATTCTTTGGAAGGAAGTTGCTCTGCACAGCCCACACTTAAGGAGTGAGGATTAAGCTCCCTCTCCTCGAGGGTGGAGAATCTACATAAATTATTTGGAATTCTTGTGTACAGGAGATTTGTCTCTTTTCCTCATTTATTCATTCAATAATTTCTGTTATACTTTGGGTTATAATCAATACTACTTTATTTTTTTGCCCAAATTTTTCCAGCTTTGGTCATTGGGAGCTCTTTTAGTTGCCTTGTGTGTCTCTTTGAGTACTCCCTTCATTGTAGGTATTTTTTTTTCTGAGCACCTCCTTATTTTACGCCAGTATAAGATGCTCTAGGCTCATCTGGTGTATTTCCTGCCCCAATCTTAGAACTAGCTATTTCTCCAGGGAGCCCTAGTTCCTTCTATTTGGGAATGTTATTAGAAACCTGCTATTTCGGTGTCACTGCTTCTAGACATCTCACCTGACAGCAAGGAGATATGTATGTGTATACTAATATGTCTCCAGCTCTGCTTCATCACCACATGATCATTCTAGTCTCCTCTTTTTACTTCTCTAACCTCCCAGTCCAACAGAGAGAAACCCAGCTCCCACCATCTGCCATGCATTTACGTCATTGTTCAATTTCAGTATATATGTGTAGCAGTGTCAGAACTGCTGGTCTGTACTCCTTGGGAAACAATTTTATCAATGATAACACAGGACTTATGTACAGTTTCTTTTGCTGTTAGTTTTACAGGCTCTCCTTATTTCCAAAGTTTCTTAGGTCAGCGTCTTCCCTCCACCCCATTCATTGAGGTGGTTTCCCATGTTTGTAACACCGTTGGATTCTTTTGTCACAGTCTTCATTCCGTCCTGGGGTCCCCTGCCTCCTTGTTGGTTTTTTGTTCAATTTGCATACATTAAGGTTCATCTTTGTGCTGTAAGTTCAATGGGTTTTGACAGAAGCATAGAGTCATGTATCCACAATTACAATAACATCTAGAGTAGCTTTACTGCCCCCAGAAAACACTCTGTGCTTCACCTACTCAACCCTTCCTTCCTCCTCTCTCCCTGGACTCCTGGCAACAACTCCTCATTTTAATGTCCCTCTAGTTTTGCTTTTTCTAGAATTTTCAGACTGGCTTCTTTCACTTAGCACTATGCACTTAAGGATGACTTCTTTCAAATACTGTGATAACGATCCTGTTCTACCTGGGGGCCCAGTGATCGTGCTTCTGTTCACAATGCTTGTGCCCATCCTCTGGGGCCTCTAGAGACACGATGCTGAACTGGAAGCCTATGGCTGAAACGTGTGTGTTATCTGCAGGACAGTGATGTGCAGCTGGACTTGCCTGTAGAAGTTTTCTTTTTTCTTACACAAGGCCCATGGAGTGTCTTTTGGACTATCTCCTGGGAAAATGACAACAGATTTATTTGGATGGTTTTTCCTGTGGCTAGATGTGCATGGTTTAGAAGAACTGGAGGGACAAAGCATTTCTGTGATTTGTGGCTTCTCTCTTGCCTTCCACCTTCTATATAGACTGATGTCATCTGTACATTCATACCTCAATAGGTAACCTATGTGCAATGATTTAAATGGAATCACAAAACCATGCTCTTCTCTGTAGGCCCTGAGACATGATGCAGGATGGGGGATGCTAATACTGGGCATGGATCTTGTGATGCTATTGCCAGTCCTGACACATCAAGTCAGACACATCAACTCACTGATTACTCTCTATTGAGCCCCGCTGTGGGTTAAGTGAAATAAGATTTCCTCAGAGTACCCTGGATGTCTAAGTTATTCATTGTCACTGGTGCTGCAGGGGACCCAAGAGGGAGAAGCTAAAAATGTGGAGACATAAATTGAAATTAGATCAAATATTCCTTCAGAGACCCAGGCCCAGAGAAATGTCCCTTAGCATGCGCAGAACAGAACAGTTTTACTAGCATGATCTTGAAACTTTGGGAAATGGAGGCCCTGAAACATTACTAGTAGATTATTATCACTAATTTAAGATATGCAAATGATCTTTCCTTATTGGCTTGTAGGGAACAGAGTATAGTATTTCACTTGTGGGTTTTTCATGTAAGGCTTGTAAAAGACCTTGAATAAATGCTTGCTGAGTGGAATTACAATTTAAGATGCACCTAATTACTCATAGCTAGGGGTGGAGCAAAGAGAATTGCATATTACCCGTTGTCGCTGCTGTGCAAACCTATAGACAAATCTGCTAGCATGTCACCTTCAATTCTCCACCGTGTGTGGTCACCTAGGGCCTGAGGCCAACCTGCCAACCCTGGACAAAAGACAGGGCTCATCACATTTTCCTCGTTGCAGGCCTGCCTGCTGCATACTGACTGGCATTTTGCCTTTTTCTGTAATGTGTTGTCAGCAGACCTCATAATATAGATGTAAACGAAGCCCTGGAGACTTTAGAAAGGAGGAAAAGAAATCTCAAGAGTTGATTTCCATGCTTGCGTGCTGTTCTGGTCCTGCTTTCTGGGCCTATACTGAGCTCTGTGTCTGCATTACCTTATCTTCTAACTCTGTTGATAAGAAGGAGAACTGAGTTGGACGTTAAGTTCCAGATTGGCCTGAACTGCATCCCAGAATTGACTGAGTAATGTTGACGGACCTCCTATGGGGTGGATGAGTTTGCTTGGGGAGACTTGGCACGTGCAGGTTGGTGGCTGTCCTGCTTCCTTCTCTGGAGGGAGAGTCACCTGCACCCGTACTCCAGGATCAAACAACTATGACGAAGGAGGCTGATGAGAAAAAAAGGCTCATAGGCGTGTTTGCTGCAGACTTTTACCAAAGATATTGTTAACCAGCTCTGGACGTGGCCACAGAGAGGAACGGTGTTCTGGCCATCGGTTTGCTCTGGGCTCTGCTATGCAGTTGCCTGTGAGCCTCTCTCGCCTGATGGTCACTTGCGCTCTCTCCCCTCCCTTGCTCCCTCCTTCTTGTGTTTAGAGACTTCAGCCATCCCCACCCCAGTACAAGTTCTTACCTCCAAAATCCACACCCTCATCCTACCTCTTCTGGAGCCCACACTTTCCTATGTACTTGGTGTTACCTCCTGGATGTCCCCCCCAGGTCTTTCGGCACCCACTGACAGGGCCAGGACCTCGCCTCCCCCTTGAGGCAAGGCTCTTGCCCTCCACCCCTTGTGTTATTCCAGCTGCTGAGTCAGACCCATCCCCGTCGTCTTGACCCCTACCTCCTCCTTATCCTTCCTTCTGGCCCAGACACTCCACCTGTCTTCTGTACTCCTCGATCACCTTGTTCTGACCAGCTCTACTCACCCGCTACGAGACACATCTTCTCTGACCGTGATTAGGTGCACAGCCCTCACCCCACCCTCCAAAGCTTGTGAACAGTGGTGCAGCATTGTCTCCTGCCCACTGTGAGGCATCCTCTGGACAGTCCCCCTGAGCCCCATGCATGCCCTGTCCTTGTCCCATAAGCACCCTCTGTCAATTTGGGGTCTTCATAGAATGCCTATCCCAATCCAGAGCTGGTCCACCCCCCTCTCCCTGCCTTTCCATTCCTACTTCCTCCAGGTCACTTTCTGATGCGGAACCCGAGTCAAGGGTAGGGACTACCTGTGTGCCAGTGTTATTCTGCATCTCACTTAATCCATAGGAATCCGAGACCCTGCCATGTTTCATCCTCATTTACAGGTGAGGGGAACTTCAGAGTCCCACGGCAAAGGGTACGGCTAGAAGGGAGGGAGGTAAAGAACCGCACACATCCCTCTGTGTTTGTCGTTTTCATTGCCATCCTAATGGTGTGCAGTGTTTATTGTCAAGTACTTAGTGACCTCCTTCTATAGGTCAGGCTCTCTTAGGCCCTGGACTCTCATGGAACTTCCATTTGAATGGGAAAGATGAGTGACACACACAGTAAAGTATGTTGGTGTTGGACGTGGTGAATGCTGTGAAGGGGGAGTGGATGGGGAGCTGACTCTTGTGCCTCTGCCGGACTCTGCTCTGGAAGCATCTGGAAAACTTTATTCCATTTGCATTCCCACTGTAAACCTTGTGGTAGGTCTTCTCACTATCATTCTTGCCTGTCGATGAGAAAGCTGGGGTGGGTCTGAGGGTTGGTGAGTGGGGAACTCTGCCCCATCCTGGGAGGTCTGCCTGCAGAGCGCACAGCCACCTGTGCTCCGACACCTCCAGAGAAGAGGGGAAGGTCCTTCTTATATGGCTGGCCTTCTTTTTCTCTTGCTTTCTTATAATTGCCTAATTAATTCATTGGAGCTGTTCAGAGCAGGTCAGATACCTTCTCTCTTCTCCTGTTGAGCTCCCACTTTCTCTGTTTCCCTGGAGAGCTGTCCTCCAAATTATACTGATGGATGTAATGCTCTGTTAGCATGCTCTGTCTGCCAGAGCGTGTTCCAAGCCCTCAAGAAACGTCAAGTCATCTAACCCTCCTGGCTGTCTACAGACCCGATTCACTCCTGAGTCCTTGTATGCAGGGATGCATTTCCTTTCTATTTCTCTCTTGTGCATAATGCAGCATCAGATACATGAAGGGATACACAGGCAATAGTTGCATCATTGATAGCGATAACTCCCATTGATCGGATGCCACCTGTGTGCCCGTGTTATTCAGCATCTCCACTTAATCCCTAAGAATCCAGGACCTGGCCATGTTTCATCCACATTTACAGGGGAAATCGTTGAGGCTTGGAGGTTAGGGAAAGTTTCCAGGTCACCAGGGGCACCCTGCCTCTCTCTAGGCTTCTCCTTTCCTTTGTCTTTACTCTCTGGTTCTTTCTTTACTTTGTCTCACTGCCCAGCTTGGAAACAAAGTTGCCTAAGCCAGAGGCAGATACAAGAGTACATGCTTTCCAATTAAACGTGCTTTTGTTTTAGCTTATTATTATTTAACTTTAGGAGACTGTAGACAGCTTCTTGTAGCAAACGGGATGAATTGGACATCACCACGGTGTTCCACTGCACATAATTAGATGTCACACTTTTAGAGAAAGAACAGCTTGGGAACTGGTCAGCAGAGATAATTTTGCATGGCACATAAACACAAAGCTTTTAATCCATCTTGGCGGCTCAGGGTCTGTGTTAAATTATATTACAGATCCAAAAATGTGGCCTTGTCTGAAGTTTCATTCTGCCAGAAGTGCCCATGGGCTTACTGTGTTTATTTATATATTTTTTGACTACTGATGGTGCAGACTCATGCCCCAGTGACATAGGGGGGACAAAAGAGGACAGTGTCTCTTAGTCTCTGAGTTGCTTAGGATAGTAACATTCCTTCTGCGTGCTTCAGTTTATAAGGTGTTTCAATCTCTGTCATGTCCTTGGATTCTCCCAACAACCCTCTAAGGTAAGGAGGGGAGATATTTAATCCTTTAACAAATTGAGATGCTGAGGTTTCAAGGCACACTCATATTATGTTGGTGAGGCAATTTGGAAAGATCTTTCTAAAGTACGTAGACGCATTTGAAAAAACCTCGAATTCTTTTTGTAGGAATTTGTCCTAAGGGGAAAAAAATCAGAGATATCCCCAAGGACTTAGAATCAAAGCTGCTGATTACAGCACTGTTTTTAATGGGGAAAATTAGAAACAATGTAAAGTTACTTCACCAGGGAATTGGTTAAATAGATTATGTGCAGAATTAATTATTATGTAGTGATTAAAACTCGTGATGATGAGAAACATTAAGTGCAGAGGATTGTTTACAATGTATTGTAGGTAAAAAGTGCAAGTCCAGTTCTTTTAAATAAGCAAAGAAAAATGACTGAAAACCAAAATGTTAGTAGAGGTGTCGGCTCTGGGTGATGAGGTAACTGGTATTACTTTATTCCTTATGATTTTATGCATTGTGTTAATTTTCTAGGCTCTTATGATATTAAACGATCTCCAATAATGGTTTAAGTAAACAGGTGCAAAGAGAACATGTAGTTTGTCCATGGCAACATGACTAACACCTAGAAACTTCTATTCCTAAGCAAGAGCTCTTTCCAATACTCGAGGTCAGATTTTTAGTGCTGTTATTTCTAACTCTTCTCCTCACCATGGCACCCAGTTTGCTGTCTTCGGAGAAGAGCAGGAAGGGATGCTTCCTGGAAAAGGCCAACCTGGTGGGGAGAGAGGACCGGGCTGGTCCTGCATCTACCTCCTCTCCTGCCTTCCTTTGCTCCTACTTTACTCAACACTAAGTTAGCCTTGTTACTCTCTGTGTCCTGGAGGGAAGGTATTGTGACTTAGATATAGACATGAAGGATTTTTATTAAATTTGCTCAGGACGCACAGCTGGGCAAGGTGGAGAGAAGTTGGAAGTGTACAGGTAGAAACCAGAAAGATTTAGGCTGGGGATATGAGTCAGATATAAATGTGACCGTCACAGGGATGAGGACAAAGTTCTGTTCTTAGGGTCAAGAGGCTGGTGGTGGGAACAGTACAGGATGGTCCAGGCTTGGGGCAGGGGGGTGTGGGGGGGGGGGGGGTGGCTCAATTGTGAATCTGAAAAGAAAATAGCTTGTATTCTAATGTGAAATCAACGTTCATGGCATGATGGGCCCCCAGAAAGGCCCACATGCTTTTGGGCAGTGGAGTCCAGGTTTGGGGATGCCTGGCTGTCCCTGTGAGAACCATGCTGGGAATAGAGGCCATTGCCCTGGTCCCTGCCCATTTTTCCAAGCCAGTGTTCTAACCTCCTTTCCTCCTATGAGGAAACCTCCTATGGGCAACCTGCTCTCCTACTACACCAGGATCAGCTAAGTTTTTCTGTAAACAGTCGAGGCTTTTCAGGCCCACGATCTCTGTCACTGCTATTGAACTGAGCTGTTGCAGGGCACAAGTGGCCATGGTCAAGATGTAAGCAGGTGGGCGGACTGTATTCCAATAACACTATTTTTACAACTGTGTGGCCATGGTTTACCTACTCCTGAGTAAGCCAATCCTTCTAACACCAGAAGCTGCTAGAATTGGCTTCTTTCACTGACTTCCAGGTGGCTCAATGGACTCAAGCTCTCATGATAGGAGTGGAGTCTGCACAAGGGGGTGGAGTGCTGGTTCACCCCAGGTGGCTGTATCACGCTGAAGCTCTCTGTTCAGTTCTGACATGCACACTGCATCTTCAGACAGGTTTAGATGAGACAGGCCATGTTGAGAGCAGAGAGGTTAGCCTGGTACAGTGGCCTGAAACCATGTCATGTGGAAGAACTGGAGACATTTAAATTGAAGAAGAGTCAAATTTAAACATTTGAGGGCTGTCCTGTGGAGGAGGGGAGGGGGATGGAACATGCATTCATTGAGAGCATAATGTGTACTGAGTGGTTTGTGATCTCATTTTAAGAGGGAGAAGCGTTGCTCTATGTAATGCCGAGTATTGTATGGATCAGTAATGGAAATTTCCAGGAGATAAACTTACTTGGTAGAATAAAACCTTAATGTACTCAGAGCTGTGCCAGCGTGAGTTGCCTCCTTGGTCACGAGTGATGATGCCTCTTTGGAAGACTGGTGTGGGCTCTTCTAGCCACGAGACCTCTCCTTGGGCCTCATTTTGGTCTTCCCTTTCCAGAGCTTATAGCTGTGCCTCTCACTCACAAAACAAGAATAGCTGATGTGCTGGTGCTGGGTCCTTTGTTATGTTGTTAGAGATGAGAAACCCAACAGTTTTCAGCAAATCTGTTCTTCTTCAGGATTCTTGCCTCCCAGACTTGGGATGTAGGAATATTTGAAAGAACAAAACCTCTCCCTTGGATTGTGTGGGGTTAGGAACAGGGATTCCCAGCAGAAGGCAGGCTGTTCTCTCACATACAGTTGGTCCATTAAATCATGTCCTGCGTGGAGGGATCCAAGTGATGGGGCTGTCTGAGCTGTGAATCCCGTCTACTGATACTCAGAAGAGCAAATGGTTCTCCGATATTTAGAAGATGCTAAGCAGTATGTTGTTTACTTGGCTATAACAGGGGGCAGGAAAGGATTTGAGCATAATTTAAATTAAACCAGAAGAGATTCTAAAGGAAAGAATTACTTTCAGGAGAAAATAGTGATAATTTCCCCTGTGTGGTCTCACCAAGTGAGTGGTTACTTGTTTACGCATGCACGCACAAAGATGTCATGGTTAAAAAATTTTAAAATAACAAAAATAGAAAAACAGTAGATTAAACAAACTTGATAAAATTCTCATTACAAGAAGAACTCCCAGAATATTTAGCACCTAATAAACATTAGACCTCCTAAGAGAAGGATATTGGGGTGTAGAATGTTCCCAATACCATTGGCCCAGGGCATCTCACCACGCTGTCTCCTGCTGAACACATTTGGGAAACCTTCTACATGACCAGCTATGTTGGGAATGGAGTCTTGGAGTATCAGCATCACCAGGACCTTGTTAGAAATGCAGTCTTGGGCCCCACTCACATCTGTTAAGTCAGAAACTCTGGAATGGGCCCAGCAATCTGCGTTGTAACAAGCCCTCTGGGTGCTTAAGACTGAGAACCACAGCAGAATGACTTATGCAGCCATGCTCATCTGTACTGTAATCCTGTGGTCTGTTTGCTATATCCCGATGAGGTGCCATGTGGTAAAGGGTTGTGTTTCCAGTAGTTTTGCAAACATGGTCTGTAGGACACTTCTTTTGAAGAGAGAATGGCCCTTGGCAGTATTGAAGGTTCTAAGAAGTCCTGTGGGGAAGAAACCTGTTAAACTTCAGCTCAAATTTTTCAAATTTGTTTGACCACCAACCCTTTCTGAATAACACGACTAACATACCATGTCCTACACAGTGTTATTGGCATTTGGACATTGCTAATTCCTGAGGTGACTTTTACTATGATACAGTTTAAAATCATTTTTCTTCTTTTTTATGTCATTTAATCTGTGTCTACAATGGATAGTAGGATGTACAAGCATATTGATGGTGACACCTAACAAGGTAAAGAGGAGGATAAAAACAATTATTGTTCAAATTCACCTTATTCTCTTCCTAAAATCGATCAGTCTCATCCTCTGATAAAATTCTTATGTGACATGTCCACTTGTCTCTAGACTTCAAGCATCAGTGTAAAAAGGGAAATGTCACAAAAATTATGTGTCATCTGGTTTCATTATTGGCGATAAAGATGGCACCAGCCTCAGTGTGTTATTTGTGGGCAAGCGCTCACAAACAGCACAGAAACATTCTTTATCTCATCTTTTAAAGACAAAACCAGAAAATTGTCCAGTAAACCATTTGATGTTTTTGAGCTCATACTGGAAGAATTCTGAACTTCAGGCCATAGGAACAGTTTTTGCCTTTTTAATCCTGATTAAATTACAGTGTACATTTAAATATACATCTAGTCTTAAAACTGAACCTAATATATTTATAAAAATTAGTTGATGTATGACTTTTCCTACATCATTAATTTGAAATAATTTGAATAAGGCATGCCACTTGTTATTTGGCATGAGAATATGGATCCAAAAAATAAATTGTAAAGAGTTTGTTAAATTTACTTTATAATACAATCTTTGATAATATGCTAATCCAGGTTTTTAAATTAAAATTATTTCTATGAGCTGTACCCTTGCATCTCATTGGAAATGCAGAACTTTGGGCTCCACTCCAGGCCTAGGAAATCAACATGTATGTTTTTATTTATTTATTTATTTATTTTGGTGAGGAAGATTGGCCCTAAGCTAACATCTGTTGCCAATCTTCTTCCTTTTGCTTGAGGAAGATTTTCGCTGAGCTAACATCTGTGCCTGTCTTCCTCTATTTTGTATGTGGGATGCTGCAACAGCACGGCTTGATGAGCAGTGTGTAGATCCACCTCAGGATCTGAACCAGTGAATCCCATGCTGCTGAAGCGGAGCATGGGAACTTAACCAATACGCCACTGGGCCAGCCTCTATCAACATATACGTTTTATCAGGACCCCAATTGATTCATGGGCACACTGAATTTTGAGAAATACTATGTTCTATCATGTGATGATGACAAAATAATATAAACTTACTAAGGAGGGTCCTGAGATTACGTATGACTATCACAGTGTTCCGTGCAAGAATGGCTGGGAAAGGATGAGCTAGTCTTTCTCTCTTTCCTCTGAGAACATGTCTAAGTCAATTCAGCACTGCCAGAACTCTTGCTTCCCCTTGAAGCCATTTGTAGAAAGTTAGGCTCTGGAATACATACCTCACACCACACCTCAGCAATCCTGCTTCTGGCAGTGTTCTTCCCTCTCTTCTCCCATTTGACACCGCTCCTTCATGGGGGTGCAGTTGGAGTTCTCAGAGGTTCCTTGTTTTTCTCCTAACAGAGTGGCTATTTGCACCATCAGTATTTGACATTCAAGGCTCCTCGTTAGATATTTTTTCAAAGCTTTTCTTTAACTTTGTATCTAGGGAAACAAACTTAGCAATGCTTTCTTAATCCAAAAGAATAACTCAGAAAAGGTCCTTCTTTCGAAGATATTGTTCCATTTCAGGAAATCGCCTGAGGACCAAAACCAAAGAGCCAATTAAAGTGCCACTCAGAATACATCTAGTCAAGGTTAACTAAACAAGTGGGGCAGGAATGTGTGGTACTGACAACCATGTCCCCCAAATTAGCTCTTGTACCTTAAAAACAAAATACAAAATTCTGGGAGCTATCCTGAATTTGGGACAATTTCTTATTTTTAAGAGAGTTTAAATAAATATATACAATTAGAAAATTGAAATCAAAGGAGTTGCTCAAGGTAAGAGTTTAGGTTTTCTTTATCTTAGAAAAACGTTACAGAACTCGGTCTGCATGTGGATGGGTCCCATTTCTAGAGCCACCTTCCAGGGGTGGGCTTGGGGCTGTCTGTGTGTGAGAAGCTGACTTTGTGGATGGGTGGGTCACCCCTGCCTCAGACAAGAACTGTCTTCACAGGAGCGAAAGGAGATATAAGGCAGACAGTGGCCTTTTCAGCCCCTGCTGAACGCAAAGATCACCTTCAGGGACAGAGCCAACCAGGCAAGGACATAGGGAGAGGTGGATTGGGCAGGGCTGACTATCGTGGCATGGTGATTATTGTGGCCCCCAGAGCCCACCTCACCAAGAAGGCATCGGCTTGTCTGTGTTCGTGTGTCTCAGCCACGTCCTGCACTGGGACTGAAGTGTTGGCACGGAGGTCACTGAGCTGGGGCCGTCCCACCGCACAGGATGTGGTGACAGCATCTGCTCTACAGTTGTGCAGTGGGCGCAGCCTGTGAAACTTGCCGTATAGTAGATTGATGTGGGTTTGCTGCATCATCAGCTCTCAGTTGTTCCTGGCCAGTTGACTGCACAGCAGTGGTGGTGTGGGTAACACACACATGGGGCTGAACACTGGCTGTCACTGTTTTTGTCTCAGATCCCAGCCACTGGGTTGTTCTTGGGCCTCAAGCCCATCTTTTTCCTCTTAGTGGGATTACCAGGTCCTGGTTTGTAGTCTCTGGGCCCTGATGGCCCTGGGGTCACGGCTGCATCTGGGGTTTCAGCTGTGTTTGACGAGCATGATCGCTAGAAGGCCCTCCTGCTTTGAAGCCTCAAACCTCCAGGTGCTTTGGGAGGTACAGCATGGTGCTGCCTGTCCAGGGCCTACCTGTTCCCTCTGATATTCTGAGCTGGTGGATGGATGTGTGAGGAAGAGAGGGGAGTGCTCCAAAATGTTTCCTCTGAATCTGGGTAATCAGCCAGTCACAGGCGGTACAGCAAATGCCAGGTGGGTCCGTGTGAGCAGCTTCGGCAAAGGTGCCAGCTAGTCTTCACTGTGGAACCTGCACATCATTCTGTTTTCTCTGTCAAAGTTAGCTTCAAGAATAGATCTTATAAGCCACTCAGAATAAAATAGAAAGATGACAATAGCCTGTTATCCTTCCAAGTGCCCCTAGGTTCTATCCCGAGGCCAGGAGGGGTGGAGGGGCTGCATCGCTGGGCTGTGTGGGGTGGGCAGGGTGTCCCTAACAGAGCCTCTTATTTAGTAACCAGGGAAGAGGAGGGATGGGAAGTGCAGGACGAGGGCTGACATCACTCAGGCTGCAGGCTGGCTGCTGCAGGGCTCTCAGCGACGTGATTAGAATTCCCTTTCACACCCGGGAGAAGGGTTTGCTCCCTTCTCAGCCCCTGCACAGTCTCTTTTGTGGATGGAGAAGTGCAGATGGACACATAGCAGGGGGTACACCCATGCCCACTGGCCTCTCTCAGCTCCTTCTGCAAGTCCACCTTGCAGTGATGGGCAACTCAAAGGAGTGGACAGGGGGCCTGTGACAGGTGCTGTCCCCTCCTTCTGGGATAATCCTAGAGGCAGAGCAAGCAGCCTCTCTCGCTGTCTCCTCCCTCCCTCCCTCTCTTTCCATCCCCCTTTTCCTTTTGTCTTTGAAATCGCAATCACAGCTTTAATCTGATATATTAGGTGAAGGAAACAAGATGTTCTGACCACAGCACTTGTTGCCTGAGATAAAGGGTGCCTGAGTGCCAGTTTGGGGCCTGCTCCCTGTTCTTATTACTCACCCAGCCTGGCAGCAGCATCCCAGCCTCTGGGCTGAGGCTCTTTAATGTCTTGCTTACTTTTTAGGGTCTTTTCCAAGAGAAGGGGGTTCTCAATGTAGAGATGGTTTTCTGTCCCTGCCTGGATACCTTGCCCTGATTTAACATTTAGGAACACCAGAGTGGGAGCAGAGAATCACGGCTGTGGGTCTGTGCCTCGTGGCATGTGGATGAGAGCATGGATGGCACAACCATGTGCCACGCACTGCTGGGTACCGCATCCTCACAGCTGCCAGGGTGGGGACTCTGCGGGGACTCTGCCCAGAGGCCGAGGGGGCTTTGCTAAGGCTGCACATCGCCACTTGGCAGCACCGGCCACTCTGCCTCCTCACTCAGAATATTAACAACGAATATGACTTTAAAAAGAACATCTGTCTCTTCAAATCGTACACCTCCCTTTTCATTGCTAATGCAGTTTCTAGAAGAGAATATAATTTAATATAATTCACCAGAAACTCAGATTTTCGTAATCCTTAGAGTTTTCCACTAGGGAGAGAAAGGTAAAATGGCTTTGGTGAAAATCACTGTTTTGGTAGACTCTGGCATTGAAACCACATTGACAAGGAATTGCCACTGTTGATTGATATCAGTTGTTGAAGGAAGTGGGCCTCAGTAACTGGGGCTCATGGTGCTCGAGGCACAGTTGGTTTTTTCTAAGGCTTAGAGGAGACAGGACAGATACACAAAATTACTAACTATAAATGGCAGTGGGTGTGAGGGTCAGTGAGGATGTGAGCAGTAAGCTCTAAAGCTTGTCGGGAGCAGTGGTCAGTGTGTCGGTGTTTGTTGGGGCTTCTAGAGGAAGTTAGCTGGGCACTGAGGGAAAGTAAGGTTTATATTATTCAACTTTGCTTTATATATATACTTTTTTTTTTTTTTTTGCTGAGGAAGATTGGCCCTGAGCGAACATCTGTGCCAATCTTCCTCTATTTTACATATGGGTCGCCACCACAGCATGGCCATTGATGAGTGGTGTGGGTCTGTGCCTGGGAACCGAACCTGGGCTGCCAAAGCAGAGTGCACTGAGCTTAACCACTAGGCCGTGGGGCTGGCCCCTGCCTTATATTTTTAAGTTATAAAATCTGTGTATGTTGCTTGCATAAAAGCTGCGTCGCATTGTGGTATAAAACACCTTCTCAGAGGCAGTCATGAGGAATTGAGTGTATCTCCCGAGACCCACTACTCTGCATTTGCATGACTCAGATGTGTTGGTGTGCAAGTAGAGCATCTAAGGAAGGACGTTCCTCCCGCTGCTTCACCCGCTGCCGGACTCAAAGTAAGAGCCCCATGAACAACAGCTCAGTGCAGGGAGTGAGTGAGTGAGTGCAGTCAGTGGCTCATGGATTTTGAAGAAGACATAAGCTTGGTAAAGACAGCAGGTGACTTCTTGGGCTCTGGGTCCAGGTGTCCAGGTGACAACTGTTTCTGGCGTTGCCCAGTGCCAGCTGACGCTGTATATGGGTCCGCTGTCAGATGCTGACTCACAGCAGCCGGGTTTTACAGCCTTCTGTGAAATTAGTTTAACACCTAATTCAGAATGGCTGCATGTGTCCCTATGACTGTCAGGCAGGAGCGAGGCTGGGTCATCAGCTGCCACCTGCGAGCGTGTACTCTCCCCACTCTGGCAGAGAGGATCTGCAGTATCTGCTCCTTTGGTCTTTGGAGGGTCCACCCCTCTGACCTGGAGAGCCCCGCGGTTGTGGTGGAGGAAGGAGAATTGCTGCTGCATGGGTCCGCCCAGCACCACTCCCCTGGGCTGCTGCCTGCTCCAGGAAGGCGCCCCCTGCTGCCCTGCAGGCAGGTCAGGGCACCATGTTCCTGGTCCAGGACAGGGATGGTGCCTCCCTGCTCACCTGTGAGGCATTCTGCCCTGTGAGAGGCAAACTGTCACGTAAGCAGGGTGGGTATGTGGATTACCAAGTCTCTAGTTAACTGCATTTTGATGCCACTTTCTCAAGTAAATGGAGTGATTGAAGCAATGCGAGTGTTAGTGGTGAGGTACGGACTTTTCACATTTGAAGGCTGGGGCCTTGAAGAACTCTCCTTCAGCTCCTTGTACTTAAGGACTGGGAAGTGATTCCCTTACTCATTAAATCACCCAATTTACAGAGCATCTGCCATGCTCCAGGGACTGTTCGAGGAGCCAGGAAGGCCTGACAGAGGAGGAACAGGAACATGAGCATGAACAGAAGCTGTGACAGTCTACCTGGGTGGGAAGTAAGTGGAGCTGGCAAAAGGGTATTTGTGCCCAGCTCCAGTCTGAGGGGTTATTGGGGACCACTATGTACGACAGAGCTGTCCTGGCTGGCCTGGCACTGCTGGAGAAGAAACCGTAGCTCTAGGACCCACCACAAGCAGTCCTGGAGTGGCCTGTGGGACCACAGCTGGGAGGACCTTCCTGCTTCACTGGGATGCTCAGAGCTGTTCATTGCTTGGTTGTAATTGATCACAACTTGGTTCTGGCATGAATCTTTCAATGAAAGTGCCACACATGTGCACCATCTTGCAGCTTCTAGAATGTTGCTATTGCTGCCAAGAAGCAGCTCCCAGAAAAAGAGAAATTGTCCAGGTTCATGGAGAACAAACAAAGTGTACGCCAAATCAAGACCAAAACCCCAAACCCAAAACCAACCAAAAAAAGATGTCTGCTACCCTGGGCTCTCCCGAGGTACAACCAGATGGGCCTTGTTCCTATATGGGTTTTCCATTGTTTCTTTTGGTTTCTTCAGCATCTACTTTGAGACCTGCCTCAGGTTGGTGCTGTGCTGGTTATAACCTGGGGCGGTGCTCCTGGTTATCAGTTTATGGGATGGGCCTCAGGACAGATGTGCTTTGCCCACACCTTCCATTTGTCCTCAAGGGACTGAAGGCACCTGAGTCTGAGCGTCACCAGCTGCCTGCTCTGCGAGGTCTCCCATCCCTTCCTGCTGGGCTGGGAGCTGCTCTGCGAGGCTCCTGGGGATCTGAGGCTGGGTGTGGAGGCCAGAGCAGAGCAGTGCGTGGGCCGGAGTCCAGGTGTGTCCAGGGGAGTTGTGCAGTTAAAGGAGGGTCAGCCTGTGGGTGCAGGGTGGCTCTTTGAAGATGTCAGTGACCGTCTCTTCGGATGGCAGCTCGCTGGCTGAGTAATGGCACAGATCTGCCTCTCCTTTCCTCAGACCGGTTCCAGGCCCACAGGAGAGCGAGGGTTGCCATTGGGGGTCGGTAGGAGGAGTTGAAAACTGCAGGCTGAGGGTCGGATGTACAGCTCCACCAAGTAGAACTCCTGGTGGTGTCACCTTGCCTCCATCTGCCTGGGTGAACCCATGTATGAACATACACCCCTCTCACCTGGAACAGCTTGGAACAGTGGAGAAGAGCACATTTTGGGGAGACAGACCAGGCTTTGAGTCCGGCTATGGCGTGTTGTTGACCTTCTTGAGTCCCAGTTTCCTCATCTGTAAAAGTGGGAATAAATGCTTTGCAGGGTTGTTGGTAGGACCTGACATAATACATGAAAAGCGCACAGTCACACTGCTCACCAAATGGTGGCTTTTATGTGATCATGGGAATAAAACGGCACAAAGTACTAGGAAAATCGTTACATTGTATCATTCACTGTGCTGGGGACTTAGCAAAAAGAGGGATAACTATAAAGTAACAGAAAATCCATATATGAGAGGACTTAGTTATTTGTGGAAAATGCCATTGGGGAAAGAGCATACATATTAACATGTGCCCTGTCATGTATGTGCCAAGTAGGTTTTGTTATAGTTTTATTTGGCTAAAATACTAAATCATTCTTGGCTTAGTAACATTATCAGCTCTCAGTTTTAAGAATATTGAGCAAGGGGCTGGCCTGGTGGCCAAGCAGTTAAGTTCACGTACTCTGCTTCAGCAGCCCAGAGTTTCACTGGTTTGGATCCTGGGCACAGACATGGTGCCGCTCATCAGGTCATGTTGAGGTGGCGTCCCATATAGCACAACCAGAGGAACTCACAACTAGAACATGAAACTATGTACTGGGGACTTTGGGGAGAATAAGAAGAAGCAGCAAAAAAAAAAGGTTGGCAACAGATGTCAGCACAGGTGCCAATCTTTAAAAAATTTTTTTTATAAACAAATTAAAAAAAAGGGAAAATAGGGGTGACATCAGCAAAATGGCCGAGTGAGCAGTTTTCTTTGTCTCTCCCCCTTCGAATCTACAACTAACTGGACATTCATCAGTCAACAAAGGCTATCCACACAGCATCTCAGGACACCTGAGAGACCTGTGCTGCTATACATCGGAAGGCGGATGGACTTCTCCCCGGGGGGAGGTGGAGATAGGTAAAAACTCTCCGACCCCTGACCCCCGGACAGCCTAGTACCTGCAAGCGACTTTCTTCCAGTGGACGTGCTCACAGCATCGCCATGCACAAAGGGCAGGCGTGTGTGGGTATTGGCAGAGCAGCGGTGGAAACAGGTGACTACAGCCCTACCTAAAGCACCCCCGATTGCCCCTAAGCCCAGGGGGAAGATCCATGGTCCCGCATCAGCAGCAGGGAAAGCCTCTACTCGGCGTTGTTGGAGAGGCCCTGACCAGCATTCAGAACACTGGGAGGCTCTGGGAGAAGAGGTTCCTGGGCAGGGCAGCAGCCCGCCAGCCGCCTCTGACTCATGGACTCCGGCTGTGTCCCAGAGGGAGCAAGGGACACCCAATGTGACTGTGTGTGAGGGCGAGGGTGAGTTGCATTCAAGCCGCCCTGCTCCGTGGTCCAGGGGGAAAATCCACGGTCCCACAGCAGCCACAGCGAAAGCCTCTGGGCAGCATTAGTGGAGAGGCCCCACCCGGCAATCACAAGGCTGGAAGACCCTGAGGCAGAAGTAGCAAAGCTGGGTGAGCTAACCACGTACTGCAGTAGATACCCATAGCTCTGCTGTGGCCCATAGTGGACAAGTGAGATCTTGTGGGCCCTGACAGTGACAGAGCTGTGAATATAGGTGATCCTTCTCCCAGCTGTTGGGAAAGCCCATAACACCACTGCAGACCCCAAGGAGGGAGTGCATGTAGGTGGTCTGAGACAGTAGGCACCAGCAACCTGAGGCCCCCTTGCGATTGTCCCCACAGCTGATGAGGGACCCCACAGGACCACTGTGACTACGAGGAGGGGCCCAGGTCTGGGCAGCAGCAGCTGACAGGGATCCCGGTTGGTGCAGATTAATAAACAGCTCCCCCCCACTCCAGTAGAAGCAAGTGGAAGCAGTAACTAAACTCTATCTCTATGCGGAGGCAAAAACCCAGGCCATCAAGCAGTATGAAAAAATATATTAAATCTCCAGAACAGAAGGAAAATGATAAGTACCCAGAAAACAATCCCAAAGACAATGAAATCTACAACCTAAATGACAATGAATTCAAAACAGCCATCCTTAAAAAAACTCAATGAGTTAAAAGAGAATACAGAGAGACAACTCAACGAGTTCAGGAGCTATGTCACAAAAGAGCTTGATACCATAAAGAAGAACCAATCAGAAATACAGGAGATGAAGAACATAATGGAGGAGATTAAGAAAAATCTGGACTCTCTGAACAGTAGAGTCGATAATATGGAGGACACAATTAGCAATTTGGAGGATAGGAATACAGAAATGCTGCAGATAGAGGAGGAGAGAGAACTAAGACTAAAAAGAAATGAAGAAACTCTCCGAGAATTATCCGACTCAATTAGGAGATGCAACATAAGGATTATAGGTATCCCAGAGGGAGAAGAGAAGGAGAAGGGGGCAGAAGGCCTGTTCAAAGAAATAATGGCTGAGACTTTTCCAAACCTGGGGAGAGATGGAACTCCATGTGACAGAAGCGAATAGATCTCCAAACTTTATCAATATTAAAAGACCAACCCCAAAGCATATAGTAGTGAAGCTTGAAAAAGTCAATGACAAAGAGAAAATACTAAGGGCAGCAAGGCAGAAGAAAATAACCTACAAAGGAACCCCTATAAGGCTGTCAGCAGATTTCTCAGCAGATACTTTACAGGCTAGAAGAGAGTGGAATGATATATCCAAAACTCTGAAGGACAAAATTTTGCAGCCAAGAATACTCTATCCAGTGAAAATATCCTTCAAATATGATGGAGAAATAAAAACCTTCCAAGATAAACAAAAGTTAAGGGAGTTCATTGCCACAAGACCTCCCCTACAAGAAATGCTCAGGAAGACCCTCATACCTGAAAAATCAAAACAGGAAACGGGCTACAAAACCCAGAGCATAGGAGATAAGTAGAAAGACAAAATCAGAAAGTTGCAGGTCTCCACCAGAACAGGTTAGCAAAAGTTAAGCATAACATTAAAGATAAAAGGAATGGAAACACAAAGAATAAATATAATCTTGTCATTTTAACCACAAACTCAGAACACAGGAAGGAAGAAAAAAAATTTGACAATAACAACCTAGAAGGGGAAGAGGAAAAGGATGGAACGTCTTAATCTAAGGAAATAAGAGGCTATCAGAAAATGGACTATCTCATCTATGAGATGTTTTATACAAACGACTTGGTAACCACTAAACAAATAACAACAATAAAGACACAAATTACAAATAAGAAAACCAATAAAGAAATCTACCTACCTGAATTAGTAGTCCAAAAATCATGGGACGGGAAACAAAGAAAATGCAAATGAACCAGAAAACAAGCAATAAAATGGCACCATTAGGCCCCCACATTTCAATAATCACACTAAATATAAACGGATTGAACTCTCCAATCAAAAGACACAGGGTGGCAGGATGGATTAAAGAACAAGACCCAACAATATGCTGCCTCCAAGAAACACACCTCAGCCCCAAAGACAAACACAGACTCAGAGTGAAGGGATGGAAGACGATACTCCAAGCTAATAATGAACGTAAGAAAGCAGGTGTCGCCATACTTATATCAGACAAAGTAGACTTCAAAGCAAAACAGATAAAGAAAGACAAAGAGGGGCAGTTTATAATGATAAAAGGGACAATTAACCAAGATGACATAACACTTATAAATATATATGCACCAACACAGGAGCACCAAAATTTGTAAAGCAACTATTAACAAAACTAAAAGGAGACATCAACAACAATACAATAATATTAGGGGACCTCAACAGCCCATTAACACCAATGGATAGGTCATCCAGACAGAAAGTCAACAAGGAAATTATAGAATTAAATGAAAAACTAGACCAGATGGACCTAATAGATATATATAGAACACTCCATCCAAAAACAGCAGGCTACACATTTTTCTCAAGTGTGCATGGAACATTCTCAAGGATAGACCATATCTTGGGAAACAAAGCAAGCCTCAACAAATTCAAGAGGGTTGAAATAATATCAAGCATCTTTTCTCATCATAATGCTGTGAAACTAGAAATCAACCACAAGAATAAAACAGGAAAAGGGGAAAAAAAATGAGGAGACTAAACAACATGCTACTGAAGAAACAATGGATTACTGAAGAAATTAAAGAAGAAATCAGATATTATTTGGAGACAAATGAAAATGAAAACACGCTGTACCAACTCATTTGGGATGCAGCAAAAGTCTTCCTAAGAGGGAAATTCATTGCAATACAGGCTCACCTCAATTAACAAGAAAAATCTCAGATAAACAATCTCAAACGACACCTAACTGAATTAGAAAAAGAAGAACAAACCAATGCCAAAGTCAGTAGAAGGAGAGAAATAACAAAAATTCGAGCAGAAATAAGTGATATTGCAACAAAAAAGACAGTAGAAAGGATCAATGAAACGAAGAGTTGGTTCTTCGAAAAAATAAACAAAATTGACAAACCCTTAGCCAGACTCACCAAGAAAAAAAGAGAGAAGACTCAAATAACTAAAGTTAGAAATGAGAGAGGAGAAATCACAACGGATACCACAGAAATACAAAGGATCATAAGAGAATACTATGAAAAACTGTATGCCAACAAATTTCACAACCTAGAAGAAATGGACAAATTCTTAGACTCTTACAACCTCTCAAAACTGAAGCAGGAAGAAATAGAGAATCTGAATAAACCAATCACAAGGAAAGAAATTGAAACAGTAATCCAAAACCTCCCCAAAATTAAAAGTCCAGGACCAGACGGCTTCTCTGGAGAATTCTACCAAACATTCAAAGAAGATTTAATACCTATCCTTCTCAAACTATTCCAGAAAATTGAGGAAGATGGAGCATTCCCTAACACATTCTATGAAGCCAGCATGACCCTGACCCCAAAACCTGACAAGGACAACACAAAGAAGGAAAGCTACAGGCCAATATCACTGATGAACATAGATGCAAAAATCCTCAACAAAATTTTGGCAAACCAAATACAGCAATACATTGAAAAGATTATACATCATGATCAACTGGGATTTATACCAGGGACACAGGGATGGTTCAACATCCGAAAGTCAATCAACGTGACACACTACGTTAACAAAAGGAGAAACAAAAACCACACGATCATCTCAATAGATGCAGAGAAAGCATTCGACAAGATCCAACATCGATTTATGATAAAAACCCTCAATATAATGATCAAAGGGACACTTCATCAAGAAGAAATAATGCTTATAAATATCTATGCACCCAACATAGGAGCACCAAGATTCATAAAGCAAGTATTAACAGACCTAAAAGAAGATATCAAAAATAACACAATAATAGTAGAGGACCTCAACACCCCACTCACATCAATGGACAGATCCTCCAGACAGAAAATCAACAAAGAAACAGTGCAGCTAAACGAAAAGCTAAAACAGTTGGACTTAATAGACATGTATAGAACACTCCATCCAAAAACAGCAGAATACACGTTCTTCTCAAGTGCACGTGGAACATTCTCAAGGATAGACCATATGTTGGGAAACAAGGCAAGCCTCTACAAATTTAAAAACATTGAAATTACAATAAGCATCTTCTCTGATCATAATGCTGTAAGGCTAGAAATTAATTATAAGAAAAAAGCTGAGAAAGGCACAAAGATGTGGAGACTAAACAATACACTACTGAACAAGCAGTGGATCATTGAAGAAATTAAAGAAGAAATCAAAAAATACCTGGAAACAAATGAAAATGATAACATGCCATACCAACTCATATGGGATACAGCAAAAGCTGTATTAAGAGGAAAATTCATCACAATACAGGCACATCTTAACAAACAAGAAAAATCCCAAATAAGCAATCTTAAACTACACCTAACTGAACTAGAGGAAAAAGAACAAAGCCCAAAGTCAGCAGAAGGAGAGAAATAATAAAAATCAGAGCAGAAATAAATACTACTGAAACGAAAAAGGCAGTAGAAAGGATCAATGAAACAAAGAGCTGATTCTTTGAGAAGATAAATAAAATTGACAAACCCCTAGCCAGACTTACAAAGACAAAAAGGGAGAAAGCTCAAATAAACAAAATCAGAAATGAAAGAGGAGAAATAACAACAGACGCTGCAGAAATACAACAGATTATAAGAGAATACTATGAAAAACTATATGCCAACAGAATGGATAACCTGGAGCAAATGGATAAATTCTTGGACTCCTACAATCTCACAAAGCTTAGTCAAGAAGAAGCAGACAATTTGAAAAGACAAATCACAAGGAAAGAGATTGAAACAGCAATAAAAAACATCCCAAAGAATAAAACCCCAGGACCAGATGGCTTTCCTGGGGAATTCTACCAAACTTTCAGAGAGGATTTAATACCTATCCTTTTCAAGCTATTCCAAAAATTTAGGGAGGATGGAACACTTCCTAACACATTCTATGAGGCCAGCATCACGCTGATATCAAAGCCTGACAAGGACACCACGAGAAAAGAGAACTACAGTCTAATATCACTGATGAACATAGATGCAAAAATTCTAAACAAAATTTTGGCAACCAGAATTCAGCAATTCATCAAAAGGATCATACATCATGATCAGGTGGGATTCATACCAGGGACACAGGGATGGGTCAACATCCGCAAATCAATCAACATCATACACCACATCAACAAACTGAGGAACAAAAACCACACGATCATCTCAATAGATGCAGAGAAAGCATTTGACAAGATCCAACAGCCATTTATGATAAAAACTCTGAACAAAATGGGCATAGAAGGGAACTACCTCAATATACTAAAGGCCATATATGAAAAACCCACAGCCAGCATCATACTCAATGGGCAAAAACTGAGCGCCACCCCCCTGAAAACAGGAACGAGACAAGGATGCCCTCTATCACCAATCTTATTTAACATAGTACTGGAGGTCCTGGCCAGAGCAATCATGCAAGAAAAAGGAATAAAAGGAATCCAAATAGGGAGGGAAGAAGTGAAACTCTCGCTGTTTGCAGAGAACATGATCTTACATATAGAATACCCCAAAGAATCCATTGGAAAACTCTTAGAAGTAATCAACAACTACAGGAAAGTTGCAGGGTATAAAATCAATTTGCATAAATCAGTAGCATTTCTATACTCTAATAACGAACTAACAGAAAAAGAACTCAAGAACACAATACCATTCACAGTTGCAACAAAAAGAATAAAATACCTTGGGGTAAATTTAACTAAGGAAGTGAAGGACCTATATAATGAAAATTACAAGGCCTTTCTGAGAGAATTGGATGATGACATTAGGAGATGGAAATACATTCCATGTACATGGACTGGAAGAATAAACATAGTTAAAATGTCTGTTCTACCTAAAGCAATCTACAGATTCAACGCCATCCCAATCAGAATCCCAATGACGTTCTTTACAGAATTAGAACAAAGAATCCTAAAATTCATATGGGGCAACAAAAGACCCCGAATTGCTAAAGCAATCCTGAGAAAAAAGAACAAAACGGGAGGCATCACAATCCCTGACTTCAAAACATACCACAAAGCTACAGTAATCAAAACAACATGGTACTGGTGCAAAAACAGGTGCACAGATCAATGGAACAGAATTGAAAGCCCAGAAATAAACCACACATCTATGGTCAGCTTGTCTTCGACAAAGGAGCTGAGGGCATACAATGGAGAAAAGAAAGTCCTTTCAACAAATGGTGCTGGGAAAACTGGAAAGCCACATGTGAAATAATGAAAATTGACCATTCTTTTTCACCATTCACCAAAATAAACTCAAAATGGATCAAAGACCTAAAGCTGAGACCTGAAACCATAAGGCTTCTAGAAGAAAATGTAGGCAGTACACTCTTTGACATCAGTATTAAAAGGATCTTTTCGGACACCATGTCTTCTCAGAGAAGGGAAACAACAGAAAGAATAAACAAATGGGACTTCATCTGACTAAAGAGCTTCTTCAAGGCAAAGGAAAACAGGATTGAAACAAAAAAACAACCCACTAACTGGGAAAAAATATTTGCAAGTCATATATCTGACAAAGGCTTAATATCCGTAATATCTAAAGAACTCTCACAACTCAACAACAAACAATCCAGCAACCCGATCGTAAAATGGGCTGGAGACATCAACAGACATTTCTCCAAAGAAGATATACGGATGGCCAATAGGCACATGAAAAGAAGCTCGTTATCGCTGATCATCAGGGAAATGCAAATCAAAACTACACTAAGATATCACCGTACACCCATTAGAATGACAAAAATATCTAAATCCAATAGCAACAAATGTTGGAGAGGTTGTGGAGAAAAAGGAACCCTCATACACTGCTGGTGGGAATGCAAACTGGTGCAGCCACTATGGAAAACAGTATGGAGATTCCTCAAAAAATTAAAAATAGAACTACCATACGACCCAGCCATCCCACTACTGGGTATCTGTCCAAAGAGCTTGAAGTCAGCAATTCCAAAAGTCCTATGTACCACAATGTTCATTCCAGCATTATTTACAATAGCCAAGACATGGAAGCAACCTAAGTGTCCAGCAACAGACGAATGGATAAAGAACTTGTGGTACATATATACAATGGAATACTACTCAGCTGCAAAACAGAATAAAATCATTCCATTTGCAGTAACATGGATGGACCTTGAGGGAATTATGTTAAGAGAAATAAACCAGCTAGAGAAGGATAATCTGTGTATGACTCCACTCATATGAGGAATTTAAAAATGTGGACTAAGAGAACAGATTAGTGGATACCAGGGGAAAGGTGGGGTGGGGGTGGGCACAAAGGGTGAAGTGGTGCACCTACAACATGAATGACAAACATTAATGTACAACTGAAATTTCACAAGATTGTAACCTATCATTAACTCAATAAAAAAAAATTAAAAAAAAGAAATTGACATTAAAAAAAACCCTCAATAAAATGGGTATAGAAGGAAAGTACCTCAACATAATAAAGGCCATATATGTCAAACCCACAGCCAACATCATACTCAACGGACATAAACTGAAAGCCATCCCTCTGAGAAGAGGAGCAAGACAAGGGTGCCCACTCTCACCACTCTTAGTCAACATAGAAGTGGAGGTGTTGGCCAGAGCAATTTGGCAGGAAAAAGAAATAAAAGGAATCCAAATAGGCAATGAAGACGTAAAACTCTCACTGTTTGCAGACGACGTGATCTTATATATAGAAAACCCCAAAGAATCCATAGGAAAAGTATTAGAAACAATAAACAGCTCCAGCCAAGTTCCAGGATATAAAATCCACATACATAAATCAGTACCATTTCTATATGCTAACAATGAATCAACAGAAAAAGAACTCAAGAACTCAATCCCATTCACAATCGCAATGAAAAGAATAAAATTCCTTGGGATAAATTTAACCAAGGAAGTCAAAGATCTATACAACAAAAGCTACATGACTTTCCTGAAAGAAATTGGTGACAACATAAAGAGATGGAAAGACATCCCATGCACATGGATTGGAAGAACAAACATAGTTAAAATGGCCTTACTATCTAAAGCAATATACAGATTCACTGCTATTGTAATCAGAATCCCAATGACATTGTTTACAGAATTAGAACAAAGAATCCTAAAATTCATATGGGGCAACAAAAGACCCCGAATTGCTAAAGCAATCCTGAGAAAAAAGAACAAACCCGGAGACATCACAATCCCTGACTTCAAAGCATACTACAAAGCTACAGTAATCAAAACAGCATGGTACTGGTGCAAAAACAGGTGCACAGATCAATGGAGTAGAATTGACAGCCCAGAAATAAAGCCACTCATCTATGGATAGCTAATCTTCGACAAAGGAGCTGAGGACATACAATGGAGAAAAGAAAGTCTCTTCAACAAATGGTGCTGGGAAAACTGGACAGCCACATGTAAAAGAATCAAATTGACCATTCTTTTTCACCATTCACCAAAATAAACTCAAAATGGATCAAAGACCTAAAGGTGATACCTGAAACCATAAGGCTGTTAGAAGAAAACGTAGGCAGTACACTCTTGACATCAGTTTCAAAAGAATCATTTTGGACACCATAACTCCTCATATGAGGGAAACAACAGAAAGAATTAACAAATGGGACTTCATCAGACTAAAGAGCTTCTTCAAGGCAAGGGAAAACAGGATTGAAACAAAAAAACAACCCACTAATTGGGAAAAAATATTTACAAGTTATTTATCTGACAAAAGGTTAATCTCCATAATATATAAAGAACTCACACAGCTTAACAACAAAAAAGTCAAACAACCCCATCAAAAAATGGGCAGGGGACATGAACAGACATTTCTCCAAAGATATATGGATCGCCAATAGACACATGAAAAGATGCTCACCATCACTAATCAGCAGGGAAATGCAAATCAAAACTACACTAAGATATCACCATACACCTGTTAGAATGGCAAAAATAACCAAACAAAAAGTGACAAATGTTGGAGAGGTTGTGGAGAAAAAGGAACCCTCATACACTGTTAGTGGGAATGCAAACTGGTGCAGCCACTATGGAAAACAGTATGGAGGTTTCTCAAAAAATTAAAAATAGAAATACCTTATGACCCAGCCATCCCACTACTGGGTATCTATCAAAAGAACTTGAAATCAGCAATTCCAAAAGTCCTTTGCACCCCTATGTTCATTGCAGCATTATTTACAATAGCCAAGATGTGGAAGCAACCTAAATGCCCATCAACTGATGATTGGATAAAGAAGATATGGTATATATATACAATGGAATATTACTCAGCCATAGAAAAGGATAAAATGGTCCCATTCACAACAACATGGATGGACCTTGAAGGTATTATGTTAAGTGAAATAAGCCAGACAGAGAAAGACGAACTCTGTATGACTTCACTCATGGGTGGAAGTTAAACATAGAGACAAAGAGAATTGATTGGTTGTTACCAGGGGAAAGGGGGTTGGGGGGAGGGCACAAAAGGATGAAGTGGTGTACCTTCAACATGACTAACAATAATGTACAACTGAAATTTCACAAGTTAAAAAAAGAAAGAAAGAAAATTGAGGGAGAATACTCTTGTACTCTAAGAATCTTCTGGTCGCTTTGTAGAAGTTCCAAAATCACTGGTCATGTTCACGTGGTCTGTAAGAGAGAGAAACTATTTTACTTTTTGGTGAGACAATTTATTTTAGGTTCATCTTTTCCTTACATTATTCAGTCATAAAACCTCTCTATTATGTTAGTTGTGTTTGTCTCTGTCTCAGCACTTTTGGGAGAACCCTGAGGTAGGGGGGAGTTATTTCAGTTTCCTTCATCGGGCACCTGGGATGGTCATTGGCTTGCCTGTGGTCGGGTAGGGAGAGCATTGCTGATGTGCATTGGGTGATGCTGGGCCCCTCAGTGTTCAGGCCAACTCTCCTCTGAAGCTGCACCACACCGTGAGGGGACACACGGGAACAGAAGGGCTGGAGGTGTGGGCCAGCCATCCTTGTGCTTTTAGTGGGGGTGGAGATCCTGCTCACGTGGACTGTTCCCACCATGGAATATAAAACCTTTTCTAAATGCCTCAGGAGTGATGGAGTATGAAAGGCAGAGCCGGCCGGGCTCCTCACAGAAGAGCTGGATCCATTTTCATTTCAAATAGGATAAGAAGAGAGAGGCAGCAAGATAGTGACATGACACACTCAGTCTTCTGAGAAAATAAAGGGGAAGCAGAATTAGAACTTAAAAATTCAGTGTGTGTGTATGTATTTGTGTGCATGTCTGTGTCTTTGGTCATGTGTGTGTTTGTGAGTGTGTGTCTGTGTTTGTAACACATGTGAGTGTGCACACATGTTCTGAAACTAGAGGGAAACCTGTGGATTTAACGGGTAAGGGGGAGTCCTCAGCTCCATAGCCCTACTCTGGGTGGTCAGCCAAAGGAGCAGTTTGAAGATTTTGGAAGTGTCACCTTTGTTTTATGGAAAGAGTGGATAACACCATTAAAGTTGAGGAATTCTACTTTTAAGCACTGGGCACCAAGTGGTTGAGGGTCAGACAGACTGCTGTGGGCTTTCTTCATGGATTTAACTACTTGGCTTCAGACTGACACCTGGACTTGAGGCCATCCATGAGCCTGACCTTGATGTAGCAGTGTAAGCCAATGGATTGAAGCTGCCTCCTGGTCAGCTAGCGGAGGGAGGCAGGAGCCAACGTGGAGAAGGAAGTGTGTCTGAGGCAGAGAACACAGGGTGGAGCCAAGAGTCTGTCAGACAGATGTCTTTTACTTTCTATGATTTATGGTCATAATTACTATTAGTAGGTGTCTGATATTTAAAATGAAATAGGATCTTTCTTAATTTTAGAGCAAATAATAACAAATAAATTAGCAGTCAAATTGCATATTGCCTGGCTGGGTGGAATACGCATTACACTTGCAGCTCTGGTGATAAATAACTTGAAAACTCCTGATGGAGGTCTTTCTTTCTTTCTTTTTGTGAGGAAGATTAGCCCTGAGCTAACATCTGTGCCAGTCTTCCTCTACTTTGTATGTGGGACGCCTCCACAGCATGGCTGATGAGTGGAGCAGGTCTGCACCTGGGATCCAGACCCATGAACCTGGGCTGCTGAAGCAGAGTACGCAGAACTTTAAACACTTGACCATGGGGCTGGCCCCTGGTGGAGGTCTTTCTGATGCAGTTTTTCACCAGTTCCCTGGAATGGAGCAAATTAGGTATATGCTGATACAGGTTGTTGTTCCAAGGTTGGGATTCAAGAGTTAATTGTGATGGATGCCTCATCCCAATTGCATGTGATTGTTAGCCATGATTAGAGCAGGATGGGAAGCAAATAAAGACTTGTTCCTGCTGCCTTATCTAGTGGAGTCTGTCATCTGCCATTTCCACAGGACAAACACAGAATTCTTAATGTGAGCAAATCTCCAGCCAGAGCAGTGTGGCTGTTCTTGTCCCCTGCATCCTGCCTTCCTCCCAGGTCTTCTGCAGGCACTGGACACGCACTGTGATAATCCTGGGCATAGAGAGTGCCTGGGGTGGTGGGAGAGGCAGCCCGAGCCCCCCAGGTTCCTTGTGTTAGACCCTTGGTGATTTGCTTCTGGTCATCCGTGGCTTGAGTAGAGCCCTAGAGATCAACTAACCTGGCCCTGATTTACTGCTCACGATGCTGACACCAGGCGAGTCCAGTGACTTTCTCAAGGTCACCACTTTTGGGGGAACCAGATTGGATTCAGGTGTCCCTGACTCTCCAAGGTACCAGGCTGTCTCTCGGGAGGGTTTATGGCAGCTTCCCTTTCAGGCTGTTTTACCTTTTCTACCTCCCACAGCCTGGCTCAGGTCCTCGAGTGAGAAGCGACTGTGAGGGAGGGAGGAGTGGGGAAGAGAGGCACGAGTAGGGCCAGGAGCAGACCTGTGAGACATGGGGAACAGGAACACACAAGCACACTGAAAGCTTGGGTCAACTCATGGATGAAGCAGGTAGTGAAGACGTGTTGAAATGAGACTAAAAAATGAAACGCTATTTTTCATGAGACTGTGTTGTTTCAGAAAAATGGAGCTTTTGCTTAGAGTTGAGGCCCAAGGCTGGGTGTCCAGCTCGCTGCAGGTGTGCACCCTGGGCCTGACTCTTGGGGCTTTTCCTCTGTGATGCAGAGCTATAAAATCGAGCTCATAAAGTTGGTGTAAGGGCAAAGTGAGACTGCTTATTCCTGTGAATTCACAGTAATTTTGTCCTCTATTGGATTCCATTGCTTTTGTAGCCTCTGCACATCCTGGCTGTGTGCCTTCCTCAGCCTGTTTGTGTAAGGGGGTTGAATGCTTCAGCTGTAAAGATTTTAGAGCAATCCTCTTATGAGGAAATTAATGATTGGAAACTTTGCAGTCAACTCCCTTGTAATTAATAGCTTTCTCCTGATTTGTCATTCTCTTTCATTCATCCGTTTACTCTTGAGCACCTACCATGTATCAGACACAGGGGTAGCCACAGAGGAAATGGCAGAGGACAAAAAGGACAAATTTATGGGGTTCCTAACCTTGAGAATCTTATATTCAAGATAAGAAGATATGCCTTTAAACTGACAATCACAGCACAATGTGGTAAGTCCTATAACAGACGCCTGCACAGAACTAACCTACCAGTCCAATCAAGGGAGATTCCATATGGGACTTTTGAGTTGGGTCTTAGTGGATGAATAGGAGTTTGTCAGTTTGAGAAACAGGAATACAGGCATCATGCTTTGACAGGAATGTGTTCTCAGTGTTGATAAAGGCACGGTGTGTTCAGAAAACTTCAGGTTTTGTTGGCTCATGGCCCTCCACTGGGGTTGGTGTGAATATAGCATCAGGGACCTCTGAGGAGGGGGCCTCATCTTAGTTTTGATCTCACTCCTCCCATTGTTCACTCTCTGACTGGCCGGCTTACCCTCCCAAGGGTGGATTTTCTCTAGTCCTTTCTCTGCATTTAAGATGTACTTGAACCCACGGCAGAATGTCCACGTGCTCTGACCTGCCCCGGCCCCTCTGAGATGGGTGAATGCGTTTGGTGCCACACTCACTTGAAATCCTTGTCTGTCTCTCCTTACGGAGCATGAGTGTCCTCCTCCATCTGCCTCTTCTTTCTCCATTCCCTGGCAACAAACACAGGCTGTCTGTCCACTTGGGGCATGCACGCGGTGGGTGCTAGGCACAGATTGTTCCAGAGAAGGACCCAGAGGTCCTATTCTAGTTTCACTGCTGCTCGTGTAATTCTCTTTAGTGATGATGCTGACGGAGCCCCATGGGTCTGGCCCAGTGGGAGAGCTCAGCCAACCAGGTGTCTTTGTAGGTGGCCCGCCACACACACTCCCTCTGCTGCTCACCTGGAAGATCCCCTCAGGCAGATGGCCCCTCCTTGTTACCAGAAGGGACTGGATGTGTGAGCATCCTCCCAGTGGAGAAGCTGTCCCCTGTATATTCCCTCTCACTAACTCAAGCTAGGGTCATGTTGTTTTATCTTCCAAATAATCCAGCATCATTTCAAAAAAGCCAAGTCCCAAGAGTCTGTGTGTGGATCTGCACTGTTTCTTTGGGACTCAGGAGCTGGCAAATGCAACAGCCTCCGAAGACATGCTACTCTTCTTTGTAGCTCTGATTCCTTTCTCTCTTCTGTTTTCCCTCCCCAGGCTGCTTATTCGAGGATGGCCTTTGCAGACCGTCTGAGACCTGTGTAGATGGTAAGTGTGCAGGTCCTGGCTGTCATGCAGCTGTGGGTCTAGGTTTTCCTCTATCTCGCCAACCAAGACAACTCCAATGATGGGGTTTATGCGGAGTGAAGGTTCTGGGTGAGGTTTGGTTCGTTTGATACTTCTGAAGAGAGCTGTGGCGCTGAAACTTATCTAGACGTTATTATAAGGAGAGAAAATGGAAAATTAATGGAAGTGGAACATACTCTTTATATGCATGTATGTGTATAGGTGTCTGCATCTGTATCTGTACCTGTATCCCAGTATTTTAAGGCATTTCATGAGAAATTTTGCAACCATAGGTGGTGGGATCTGGAGCCCTGAGGATGGCTAAATGAGAGGCCTGTCCCTATGGATGTGCCCCTGTCGATGTCCCTCGGCACTGAGCCTTCGTTCCTCTGACCTGCCCAGTGCTTTTCTCACTCGCCACACTCCACCCAGTTTTGCTTTGTCAGTAGGTGAGCTTTTCAGCCTTTAGGTCCCCTAATTTCCTCTCTTATAGGTGGAGGAGAAGAAAGTTGGTGCTTTGTGTTGTCAGGTAGGGTTCAAAGCCCACAAGGCAGGACCTAAAATACCAGAGCAGGGAGTCCTCCCCGTGGCTGGCTCTGGAGGGGGTGGGACATATGCCTCCCGCCTCAGGAGTCTGGTCTCAGAAAGGACATGTGCACAGAGGGCTGCCTCTTAGAAGAAGAAAACCTAGTGTCTTGTTTGATGGACGGTAACTTTGGGGCAGTGTGCTCTTCGATAGCGATGCTTCAAATACTAAGGGAAAGGGCTTAGACTGGAACACGCACAAAGACATTTTGGTCAGTGCCACTTTTCTTAAGGTCAAACTGAGTCTGCACATGGGAACCCAGGCAGCGTTGGGAAGACCAGGTGAGAGGCATGTGTCTTCCTCTCCTCACTGCCTGTCTCTGCCGTTAGCTTATGGTGTGTGTTGGGGAGGTGGATTCTGTCTCTGCCCAGATCCTGCCTTCAGTGTTCCTGACACGGCACAGGTGACCCTCGCTTCTGCCAGGTTCTTTGCACAGATGTGGTGCCTTTCGGGGGAGTCCGATTTCCAGAGGACATGCGGGACTTGGGGACTGCCCTTCAGCTTGTCCTCACCAGGCTGATGTGGGACACTATCGAGAGTCTGAAAGTCAGACACGAGGCACCATGAGCATCCCTCGTTGAGAACAGTCCTGAGTCCTAGACCAGCGGATTTCAGGGCCGGGAACCACCGTGTTTGTCTGTGTCCTGTCAGTTTACGTGCCCTGGGGACAAATTGCTGACAGTTCTGGATATTCTGTCTTGTGTTTTTTTCTTTGTGGGAAGAATTCTGTGCTGAATGTTCTAAGTGGTGACCTGGGCTGGAAGAAGGTAGGACAGAAGCTCCGTGACCGCAGGACTCAGTTTGTGGCCAGGTTGTGGCCCAGTCAGCCTGAGCTCCCTGGACCTGGGCCTGGCAGCTGCTCACCTTCTCACACCTGGGCAGGCTTCTTGCTTGGCCCTCACTCCGGGCTCCTTGCAGTTGTACCTCTGCAGCTTTTATTTGGAGGCAGCTCTTAAAAAATAATTTTATTTTAAAAAATACATCATCTGCCCTGACTCAGTGAAGTTTGATTATAGAGCAAACAGATGTGTGTGTTTAATTTAATCAGAGATGTGAGTGGCACCAACAGAATAAAAGCTGTGGCCTTCTCCTCTGTCCTTGAGAAAAAGCAGGCCTGGAAGTCATAACCATTCCTGGAGGTTTTCCTTTCCGAACCTCAACTTGCTGCCCTGGTGTGGAATTACATTAACATTATATGAGATAATAGCTTTGAGTTCTTTGGAAAGGAAAGCAATTTAAATGTAAATATAAATACACAGGTCTTGATTATAGAGACAGACAATATTTGGTATTTTCTGTGGTACAGTTAAGGTCTAGGAAGCTTCAAAGTGAGTGTGGTCCAATCTCACAAAACTGTGTGCCCTGCCAGGCTGGTGGGTGGGGAAGGCAGGGGCAGCGCCCTGCCCTCCAGGATGTGCTCCAGCTCCAGTATGCAGCATCCATCCATGGAGCAAGAGCCTTGTTGGGCCTGGCCAGGCTTCGATGGGGGGTGGGTGCTGAGGCTGAATGTGGGAGGCCAGTGGCCTGGGGTCAGGTCTCAGGCCAGTCTGGCTATCTCTTTCTTTTTCTCCCTCCCTCCTGCCTTCCTTCTCTTCTTCCTCCCTTCCTTCCTTTCTTCCTCCTCCCCCCTTTTTTCTATTCCTTCTCACTTCATTCCTTCCCTTTCTTTCTTCCCTCCCTTCCTCCCTTCTTGTTTTCCTTCTAAAGCTTTCTTTCTTTCTGATTTTTTTTAGTGAGGAAGATTGGCCCCGAGCTAACATCTGTTGCCAATATTCCTCTTTTTGTCCCTGACCTAACATCTTTGCCAATCTTCCTCTGTTTTGTATGTGGGACCCCAACACAGCATGGCTTGATGAGCAGTGTGTAGGTCTGCATCCAGGAACCAAACCTGTGAACCCTGGCTGCCGAAGTGGAGCACGTGAATTTAACCAGTATGCCACTGGGCTGGCCCCTGAAGCTTTCTTGAAGTTGGAAGGAAGCAGACCAAATCAATATATTTTTGGAAGTGCTCAGAACATTTTTTTTCTTTTCATTTTTGTGTTTAGCAATCACAAGCTTGGTCTGTCAACTGCTTGTTGTGATCTACTGGGGTGCCCAGCATGCTGTGGCAAATTTGATAAACAGAGCTATTCTGCTTTATTGCACTGGGAAAAATAGAATGGTAAGAAGCTTTAATTTGACAACTGGGGAACTGTGAAAAAGCATGGTCGGTTTGAAAAAGAGATTAGATAGCAGCAATAAAACCTATACTGTATGAATCATGAGCCACCAGAGAGCCTGGAAAGGCCCTTGTGAACTGGACATTCTGAGGCAGCTGCCCAAGGACACTTGGCTTCAGTGGCTCTGTAGGGAGGGCGCTAGCTTCCATGGTAGGACAAGCTCTGCTTTCAGGATCCTCCCGCTCTTAAGGCTGATTTCCAGGAGCCTAACAGGAGCCTAACCTCCTAATTGGTCTGTCTGCCTCCCCCTCTTCTCTGCCCTCCTCCACATCACTAGGAGCCAGCTCTTCTTCCCGCTGCTGCAACTCTATCTTCCTCCTGGCCTGAGGCCTTTCACTGCCCCTCTTCCCACAGACTCAAGTCTAGACTCCTGAGGCCAACCTGAGCGCTTGAGGTCCTTTACCATGGGACTCCACCCTCAGGGATGCTTCTAAGGTGACCATCCTTTGTCAGGTTAATTTCTGCCTTATTTTCGCACTACTTCCTCTACCAGACCCTCTTCCCTCGTCCAAATCCCACCTCACTTCTTCATTCATTCCAGCGCTCTGGTCGTTCCTTCCTTTCACTGTTCTCCTAAAACACTCAGTTTGTCTTCCCATGGCACTCAGTGCCTTGAGTATTTTTTCAAGGGTTTTCATTTTAACTTCCCTCCTGGATTGATGTTTCTGAGAAGTCTTAAAATACCACCTTTTTTCCCCCAAGTGTCAATATAATGTGCATGCAGGAAGTATTTGCTGATTTCTGGAAGGTTTTTTTGACGTGGAGGCATACACCTGGTTGATGAGCTGTGACAGTCAGTCGAGCGAGTGAGCCTCTCCTGAGTCGAGCAACACCAGGCTGCCACTCCCTGTGCCGTCTCACTGGGTTGGTCCAGCTTATTCTCTACAAGAATTCGCCCTGGACCTGTGAGAGGTTTGCTGGTCCAATGGTACCCTTCAAGGAATTAACGCACAGCCGTGCTTTGCTCGTCCATCCTCCTTCCTGCCTCTCCTGTTATGTTCCCACCCTGGCGGTCTCCTGCTCCTGCATGCCACCTGCCTTGTCCCCAACTGGCCCGGCCTCATTCCCTCTCTGCCTCCAGGTGCTTCCTCCATCCTGGACAAGGTTGGCACGTGGGTTATGTCATGGCACAGGGCACCTCACTCGTACTCCCTGCCTGTTGGGGTAGCTGGGTGATCTGGCAGGACCTGGTGACTGATGCTGCTTTTCTCAGGCATTTCTGTGACCTGACTGGAGACCCCACCCACATCCTCCGACCAGACCATGAGACTCGGGCCAGCACGAATTCTGACAGTTGCGATTTAGAGAGTCAAAGAAAGAGAATGCCCAAGAAGGAAGAAGTATTGTGATGAGTTGGGCTGGGTTGTGGGACAGGAGCAGTGTGTAAGCAGATAAGAGTGACTCTTTCTTCCCATTGCAGAGTCAGTCTTAGGGCTCTCAGCAGCCCTTCTGTGTCCCCTGCTCGTGGATTGGATTCTTTTTTTATGTCTCTATTGAGTTAAGGAGTAGAAGCAGAAGGAGAGAAGTGGGGCATCGCATCCAAGCTCAAGTTCCACCCTACTGGAGGGTTTCCAGTTGATGTGTGACCCCAAGCCAAGTCTGTCAGAAACAGTTTCTGTAATGCCTCTGCATCCATATCCACCCTGCTTCCATGGATTGAAGGGCCGCGTGCTTGTGATCCTTGAGGGCTCAGTGCCAGGGGCTGGAGCTCATGTCCTCTCTTCCTGACACAGCCTCAATGTTGTATGTGGAGAGAGCTTTCTGCACTTCATAGAATCAGTGCTGTTGCATGACAGGCTGTGCTGCTGTTTGAATCTATCTCAATTTCTAGAAACTTATAGAAAGGACGCATTATTGAGATTTGAAAGACTTTGTTTTATTTTTGCTTCAATAGAGAATTTGGCACATTGTTTTAAATCAACAACTTGTGTACTTATGTGTGTTGGTTTAAAGCTGAGTAGCTATTTGGAGGGTGGAAAATTGGAACCAAATGTTTTAGGAGCCACCGTACGTGTATTATCAATAAAATGTAAAGCAAAATTATCTCTCAAATTACATGATGATGGTTTCCATAACTTTCTAGTGTATCAATTTTTCCAGAGGCAGGCCTGTCAGCTAGTAAAATGCTCCTAGAGTTCTTAAGAAGGACGTTAGGTTGTGAAGCTCATCTAAAAATAAAACTTACTAGAAATATAGGATGTGTTCTCTATTTGTCATTTTCTAGCTGACATATACCATTTTACTGAATGTTACAACAGTGACACCAAAGATAGGCTTTTTCAGGAAGTCTTCCTGGTTGCTTTAGATCTTCCTCCTCTTCTGCTCTTAGCAGGCAGCATGTGCTCACCCACCTCACTGTGAGCTCTGAGAGCAGGGGTTGTCTTTGTATCTTGGGACCAGCATGTCACCTGACACAGGAATCATCAGTGAGAGTGGGCAGAAGGGAGGAAATTGTTAGAGATCAAGGAAGGAACGGGAAGGTATCATTTTGCAATAAGTCATAGTGTGTAAGTTCTTAATGCTTGTATTGTCATCTATTAAATGGATTTTTAAAAATAAAAACTTTGTTTTGTTTTTCTAACTATAACTTATAAAACTGAAAATAAAAGAATAAAGGACACAATAAAAATTACCCCAAGTTCATTCTAATTCTTCCCTTTAAGCACATTCTCTTTCCTATTCTAAAATTCTTATATGTAAGGTTCGATGTGCTCAGATAACATATGTAAGTGTGAGAAAGCGAGCACTGGCGAGTGCACCACCTAGCATGAGAAATAGAGCAGTATTGTTACTCTTGAGCCCACTTCTGTATTGTTTTGATAATAGAAGATGGTAGCAAAGTCTTATTGTATGAAAAAGGAAAATGTTAGTCACTGGAGTATTTGCCTGCTTTTCTCTTTTAGGTTTATTATGTATTGTTTGATAATTCAAAAATGAATTATACAAATTATATATGGACACATTCTTGTTAAAAATGAACAATTTGGAACTATATAAAATAAACAGTGAAGCATTTCCTCCATATCCCTTCACTCCACCAAATCTCACCCCACCCAGAAGGCACGGTTCTTTCCAGCTGCTGTGTGCCCAGCCAGACCGTTTTCCATATACAGTAACATAGAATATGCCAGGCAGTTCCTCATGGAAGAGATCTGGCAATTAGCACCAAACTGTCTCACACCTTTGTTTCGCACTTTGTGGTGAATTACCGAAACAACCTGTGTTATAGTTCTGGGCTGCTCTGAGGGCAGGATCCTGCCCCCATGTCCTCACTGCCTATGCAGACCCGCAGCAGAGAGATTACATCATTCAGCGTCACCAGGAGGCTTGTTCCATTCCCAAATTCCAATTAATCAAACCTAAACGGGAATGGAAATTAATTACTGAGTTAAATGGTGTGAAGCAAAGTTTAATTTGGCATATTAACAGGAAAAGAAATGCAGTTTTGAGCCTTCATATTAATGGGCTGAGATGAGTTAAAATTGTTTCAGCTCCATTTGAGCACACACACATATGTTCCAAAAGGAGCATGAGGCAGGCACTCTGGGCTCCAGAGCTTCCGTTTGCTCCTCCTATTTCATCAGGCTTTTTTCTGCCAGAAGCCTGTTGGGATGAAAGAAGCAGGAGGAATGTACCCAGATTGTCTCCTCACTTTTCCTCTTACTTGGTTGCACTTATAGCATTCGAACTGGGAAGGTTGCACTTTATAGTAACGTGCTTTGTGTTTCTCTGCAGCCTCCAGGGTGCTTGACAGCATCACCAGGTAGAGAAAGCAGATTGGCTTCCAGTCAGGAGTCATGCTCCCTGGAGCCCCAAGCTGAGGTGCCTCGATGCAGCTCCCCCTCTGCCTGGCACACCTCCCTCTTAGTGGCTCTGGGTTCAGAATTTTCACAGAGATATGAGCTGATTCTTGCTGCATCTGGGCTAGCAGTTCTTGGTCGATGAAAAGGCATTCGTGTGTTGGAGGCTGAGGACTCTACTTCTATGTGTCTTCATGGGGCATACGACACATTGATGCCCTGTGCCACATCAGGGTCATTGATATGACCCTGTTACATCTGGTGTGGCTTTGTAACTAAAATAATCAGTGCAGGTGTACCTCATTTTATTGCCTTTGCTTTATTGCACTTTGCAGACATTCCATTTTTTTACAAGACCCTCCACCAACAAAAAGCTTATGAGTCGCTGAAAGCTCAGATGATGGTTAGCATTTCTTAGCAATAAAATACCTTTAAATTAAAGTATGTACATTGTTTTCTTAGATATAATGCTATTGCACACTTAATAGACTACATTATAGTGTAAACATAACTTTTATGCGCACTGGGAAACCAAAAATTTGTGTGACTCACTTTATTGCGATATTTGCTTTATTGCAGTGACCTGGAACCAAACTCACAATATCTCCAAGGTATGTCTACACTGGAGAAATAATGTGAGGGTTTTATTGTTCTGAATAAACAATGAGAGGAATTCAAATCCCAATGAGTAATAATAAGTGTAAATTCATAGCCTAGATCTGTGGTCTTCCCTTGAGTCAGGATGTTAACAAAATGAACTCTTGGGTGTTGCATTTCTGTACAGTGTGGTTCTGAGTCCTCTGATTCTTAAAATTCTCCCTTTAGGCTGCGTAAGGGTCCCCACTTAGACTGTATTGGAATTCCCACTACTAGAATCAGTTAACGGTGAACTGAAATAGGCTCCACTGAGTGCATATGTTACCTTGGGATTTCAGATTAGTATTAGGACAGCTCCTTGGCCCCCATTCATGCTCTGCTCCCGAGGGCACTGAGGTGGCCTGCTGTAGTTCCACACTGTACTCACCATTGCCAGGTGAAGCCCTCACGATGTTGGCTATCCACAGACTATAGTTTAAACGTTCCACCTGGTGGCCTTTGCCACATCCTGGCCTCTCTCCAGGACAGTTCTATGATAGGACACTTGAGCTGAGGCCGCCTGCTTTCCTAACCGTCCTCAGATGTTGTCCTGCCTGAGGGGTTTCCCTTCCACCTCCACCTTGTAAAGTCCCACCCCTCCCGATGGAGGAACTGGGATGCAAGGAGGAATCGCCCCATTTTCCTGCTAGACTTCTGACTAGGAGTACAGCACTCCTGCATGGGGGCGCGCAGGTTTATTAAGATGCTCTTGAAATATTATTTTTTCCTTTTGACCTTGGTTTCTGGATTGATTTATCAGTTAATAGAATTAACTCTCCAAAATCTCCAATTTTGAAGAGGGAAGAGGATAATGAATTACCTAATAGATGAAACTCATTTCATGTTTTCTGTGGCATATCCAAACCCAGAACCATTTGGAGCATTTCTCTGGGGGAAGATGAACTGAAAGTGCCAATTACAGAGTTTTCTACACTGTCCAGGACCCCTGGCCTTCCTACCATTGATCTGAAAGTTTAATCAACCGTTTGATGAATGAGCAGATTCCATGTATGGAGTCCCGCAGTGTGCTGTGCCTCTCTGTCTGGGTTCTGGGTTTGCTGTGATGAATGGCCAGCTGTGAATGGGTGATGCTGCCAGCTCTGCGCAGACGGGTGAGTGAGGAACTGCTTCGTCCTCCTCAGTCTGGGCTAGTTTGTTTATGCTCTGGTTTCAATTTTGTCTTATAAGTACTAGATGTTGATGTCTACCTAAGAATGTCACCAATGAATAAGAAAAGAGATTCTTTTGGAAAGGAATATCCAGGGCCTGGGTGAAACAAGCAAATTAGATTCTTAGAGCCAAGAAATGTTAATATTGAGGTTTATATTGGAGTAAATTTTGCCTTGGAAATATTTTCTTTTCCTTTCAAATGCTTAAAACATTTTGGTTTTTAACGTACTTATAGCCAACCTTTTTTTTTTTTTTTAAAGATTAATATTTAAAAGAACAGTTTATTTTTTTCCACTTGGTCATTGTCGACTATTAGGTAGTTGGCTGGTTTGGCTTTTCTTTTGAAGCCAAAACTGGAGTTTTAATTAGCTTAATTTGAACCAGGCTAGATTTTCTGAGCCTACGACTGTCCCCATGTTTGAGGAATGCACTTTGCAGTTTATGAAGCAACCACTACACAGAGTTGGGAAATCTTTCCTCCTCCTTTCCAGAATCCACTCCATGGTGGTTGTAAGTATGTTATGGGTGAGGGCGGGGCCGTGGTGCACATTAGATTCCACAGTGCAGTCTTCCCCAGTCTACAGCAGCGCTGCCTGAACGCAGAGGACGTGGGCAGCACCTTTATGTCTCTGCTCTCCATGGGGGACCAGCCCAATTCCAGGGTGCCCGTCCAGGCTTGGGCTCAGCAGCCATGGGGACGTCCACGCACTGAAACGGCTCCTTACAGGGACAGTTTATTCAGAGAGTGGACATGGGTTTGTGGCAGGAACAGTTCTTAACTTTTAACATATTTGCACCATTGCTCTTTCCCCCTTAGTAGGACTCTGAATTTAGAATTGCTGCAATATTTAGAGAAATCTTCTAGCTCCTGATCTAGTTTTGATTCATCTTTCTGGAGGCATTGGAGGAGACTGGAAGTTGGCATTGGGGTCAGGAGCCGTTAACATTTTCAGCCGTGACCAAGAGACCAGGTGAATGATGTATATCCCTGCTCGTGCCACTTTGAAAAGCACAAAACCCTTTATAATTAAAGCAAAATTTTATACTAAACTTGGGTCCTAAAGATTATATTTTAACAAAAAAAAACTTATTCTTTTTGATCCATGGGTTACTGTCAGGCCTAATTCCAATGGTTCAGCCAGTGGTGTGTTGGTAAGTGCTCAACAGCCAGCTCTGGGTTGGGGGCTGATTTGTAGCCAGTTTCCATGGTGTAAATATTCCCACGGGGCTGATTTCCAGCCAATAATGTCACTGCAGGTAGAGTTGGGAAGACATGTGGACAGTCGGCTCACCAGCCCTGACGCAGCCCTGGGACGAGCCCTCAGTGTTTCAGAGGTGCAGTCTGCCCATTCTGGAGCATTTATCTGCGCCCGTTGGAAGCTCAGGTTCCATAGAAATGAGTCTGTCTGTTGAACGTCAGTTGAAGGGTGGGTGATGTCAGAGGTCCCTGTTACATGCTGACTTGGGTGATTTTCACGGCTGAGTTCACGTGGTCAAGTTTGGTTTGGGGTTGTTTTGCAACCTGCCATAGTCTGTTACCAGGGCTCAGAGCTTGTGAGAGATTTCTGCTGAATTAACACCTGTCATGGCTCTTTTGTAACATGGAACTAGCATTAAATAATAATAGTGTGTTTGCATTGGATTTTATACTTTTCTGAGTGTTTTTCACATATGTTATCTTGTTAGATTTCCACAGCATCCTGAGTGACTGTTTTCTCCCTGAGGTATTTTTGTTCTTATTTAGCAGATGGCAAACATGGTCTCATAGTTGTTAAATGTGGGTGAAGCAGGGGCAGAATCTGATCTAGAACCACAGCTGACCCAGGGGTCTTCCCACTCTTTGTCCAATTGAACTCACCGTTTGCTTCTAAGCCCCATGGCATCAGTGTGTCTCGCCATTATGTGCCTTTGAAATGTATTTTTCTGGCTTCACTACTGAGATCCAGGGTAACAGTTATTTTCCTTTTGTGAACTCTTTATGATGCTGGCAAAAGGGAGGAAATGGTCATATATTGGTTAGATGGGTGTTGAAGTGAGAATAATTGCATTCCATGGAACCTCCAGAGGAACTGTGGCTGGGCCCAAGAGCATTTGCTGAACAAGCTGGTTGTCTTTTGTGACTGGGTGTCCTCTTTTTGCCTGAGAATGAATTTCAGTGATAGAATGAATCGGGAGTCTCACACACGCAAACCCTGGAGAGATGCTATGGCCAGGGTGCCCATCAATCTGGGGAGGTTCTTGGTTGCTTGTATATTCAGAAATAAGAGAAAACAATTTATATAGAATCCCCACCTTTTATTCATTTGGCTTGAAATCAGTTTTGTTAATGGGGTTTTAAACTTGTCTCGGAACTGGAAGAAATCCAGAGACTGGAAACTGGATAGTGCTGCATTGAGGGTGAGACCCTGGAAAATGAGACTACCAGCAGATCTTGTGGGCTTTATCGATAGGAGGGAGGGGGAGGAGAGAGAGGTCGGTTCTGCAGAGACTTTCCTCATCTCCGAAGAAAAGATCCACCCTTCCATGTGGACATTTGGTGTTATCTTTCAAAGAGGGAGAAGAGCATTCCTTAGCTTCCTGCTGTGAGGTTTGACAGGAGGACACTTTACTTTCCCATTCTTTCCTTCATTTTTGGAAAGAAAACCCCTCAGATCTTTGTTTAAAATAAAATGGATCTTCTGAAAGTGCTTGGAGAGAAAGGAGGAGGGAAACACAGTGGTTTGAAGGGCTCTCAGGTGTTAGCGGCTTGTCTGAACAGGCCTGCAGCCTCCCCAGACCTCCTGCTCCCTGAAGCTGGCTGCTTGGGCCGTCATTGAGCAGTCTGGTTTGCAGAAGTCAGGTCAGCTCACGGTAAAGTGTCCAGTCTTGTGAGTAGTATAACATGGTGAAGAGATTGGAAATAGCGCAAGATTAATGGATGCATTCAAATAGCGATTAAACAAGGCTGTGGTTCAGACGCGAATTGGTCTTATCAAGAATGATGAGGGGACCCGGCCCCGTGGCCAAGTGGTTAAGTTTACGCGCTCCGGTTCGGCGGCCTGGGGTTTTGCTGGTTCAGATCCTGGGCACGGACATGGCACCGCTTGTCAGACCATGCTGAGGCAGTGTCCTACATAGCACAACCAGAGGCACTTACAACTAGAATATACAACTGTATACTGGGAGGCTTTGGGAGAATCAAAAAAAAAAAGATTGGCAACACTTGTTAGCTCAGGTGCCAATCTTTTTTAAAAAAAATTCTATAAAATAAAATTAAAAAACTGCTTTCTTTAAAAAAAAATAAAAGAATGATGATGACCAGGGTTTTTAAGTCCTTTGGAGTCCATTCCAGCAGAGACAAATGGGAGTGGGAGAGGGTGACGGTCTGGTCACTGTGCAGGTCCTAAAGCTCCTCCCTATAGTGGTGCCGCATCTTCAAGATGACCCTGGTTGCCTCAGAGGTGGAGGGGGCTCACCTGGGGACAGAGCAGGCCCTCTTCCCACCCCCGTGCCTTCAATGCTCACCTACCAAGATGCATTCCCACCCATTCCTTAAATTCTAGGTGATGTATAAAAATTCACTGAGATATGCACTCAAGCTTCTGTATTTATTGCACTCTTTTTACATTATTTCCAACGTGGGGATGTATATTGAGCTTGTTCTCCACCTTGGAAAATGGCATTGTCCTTCACCTCGGCTCTCTCTTGCCCTCATCTCCCACTGCACACGTTTGTTCCTTTGTTGCCGAGTACTATCCCTTCCATGAATGGCCATGTTTGGGTTGTTCCCAGTGTTTGGCTGTTGTAAGGAAGGCAGCTATGAAACCCTGTGTGGGCCTTTTGGGCGGCCCTTCTGAAGGAGAGTGTGGGGCTCGTCTCAGGACACTCACCTGGGAAGTTCCCTTGAGTCGGGTTACTTGAGATTCTCGAAGATGCATGTAAGAAATAAAAAGCAGATGATCCCATAAGCCGCTAGGAAAACACATAGCTGATCCTATTGGTCAGTCTTAGTTCTTCAGCAAAATGGAATAAATTTTATATTGTCTAAATAAAACACTATAACCATGTCTGACTATAATACAAATGGAATTCTTCCACTTCTACTTGATTATTTTTTAACATTTCAGACCCTGTTGTGATGTTGGTAGGAAAAATATCCCCATTCCTATGTTTTCCTTTGGCTAGGTTTTCTCACTCACTTGCTGAGTAGCATGAACAAACGCTATTTGGCAATTCTGATGACCTGGATAGGATTTTGTTTGTTTCAGGAAACAAAAATGCACTCAAGCATTAACAAAACTACTGTGAGTGGTGGGGAGGGGTGAGGGCCGGTTGTCAGTCTCACATAGCCTGTGCCTGAGTCATCAACTCCATCTATTAATCTAATTGGCTCAGGCCAGTCTATGGACTTAAACCACTGAGTCATGTGTCTATATGCCCACTCTTTCACCAGGGCTGGAAGGCTCCTCCCTGTCACAAATGAAGGTGTATCAACAATTTGTATTTTATATCTTCACTCTTTAAAAGGAAACACAAGCAAAACAACTAGACTCAAACTTTACACATTTTTGTGTCTGCTCATTGTGAATTGATATTTTCCTTTTCTTAATCTGAAAGCCTGATGCCATTGATTCATCTGCTACGTGTGTGTGTGTGTGTGTGTGTGTGCACGTGTACATTTGTACACACAATGTGGTCAAACATATTGGACTGGAAGTCAGGAGACTTGGACTAGTCTGGGCCCTGCCAGCGATTGTTTTCTTAACCTTCTATTCAAGTCGCTTCTCCATTGGATGTGCCAGATTTCTCACCTGTAAAATGAGGCGTTTGGCTACACCTGTGGTTACCAACCTTGGCTACTCATTAGAAACACCTGGAAGCCTTTAAACAATACTGATTCCCAGGCCTCTCCTGGCGCAGTTGAATCAGAATCTCTGGGTTGTGGGAGGGGTCCAGGCATCAGCTATCTTTCTCTTTCTTCCTTTCTTCTTTTTTTAAGCTCCCTGAAGTGACTGATGTGCAGTCAGAGTTGAGAACCACTCGGCCAGATGATTTCTAAGAAAGCTTCTTGCCCTAAAAGTTCAATGATATGCACTAAACTGCCAACTGTGCTTTGTGCAACAGAGCCAAAGTTATGGAGGGGGAATTCAGTCTCCTCATTATTACTTCTATGGTTTGTTAGCAAGAACATCATTACCATAAAAGATATTTCTCTGTGGACATGCAAATCAATGCAAATGACTAATTTGCCATTTAAGAAATTGTGGATTGCAATGCAAACTGTTTTAGGTAAATAACCCTTGTCTAATTGAGTGACAGTATTCTGTACTTCGGTATTAAGGATATCAGCCCAAGAGGCAGGAAGACTGTAAAAATGCTACAGATTATTACTAATACCTGCACAATGTTTTACCATTTATGGGAGATTTCATGTGCGCCATTTCACTTGAGCCACAAAATTCCAGTTCTGTTCTAGACTGCCTACAGTAAAGCTGTTATTTTGTCAGGTAGAAGTAGGATAGGGTGTCAGGGAATGCAGGAATGTGAACAGTTAGCCACAATACAACACAGGAACAGGGTCAGCTCTGGGGGCTACTAGGTCTTTGGCAGTAGAATTACCTGAGTTCTGGAGGCCAATGACTTTAACATATGCCATATAAAGTGAGGAGGTAAATTCTGTGTTTACTTTATGGATGTCTTTTATATCATTGCACAGATAGATCATACAACAGGAAGACCGCTGGGTGAGAGGGGAGAGGATCTGGGTTCAAGGCCTGAAAATGCATCTCCAGGCAGAGAAGCTCAGCACATGTGACCATACACATGACGCTGGGCTCTCTGTGCTGTAGACTCAGGAGGTCAGTGACCAGGCTTGCTTTTGCCCAGCCCAAGTCCAGCACATGGCTAGCATGTAGCCGGGTCTTAATGAGCATCTAGTGGAGGCTGTTGGATGCGTATGTTTAGGGCAGTGTTTAGGGCGGAGATATAGAATGACTTGGGAAAGACCGTGTGCCCTGGAGTCAGCCAAATATGACTGTGAGAATCCAGTCTTCTGGGAACTCACAAGTACTAACTCTTTCTAAGCCAAAGTTTGCTTGTCTATAGAGTGGTATAATAATAATAATACCTCCTTTTATGACAGTGAAATGTGATATTGCAAGTAAAATGTTGAGTGCAGTACCTGGCAACTGTTAGGTAAAACTGCTATTATAATGAAAAATGCCCACAATGAGCTCCTGGCTAATGAAGGGATAAAGCAGCACACAAATGACTTGTATGTGAGATGGCATAAGGGAGGTCATGAGAGAACCACCAAGAAAAGATTCAAGGGGTAAGGAAGGGAGGGACAGAAGTGACATCAGTGTGAGAATCAAGATAGGCTCAGGGAAGAGGAGGAAATTATGAAGGACCTTGAGAGGGCTGGATTTTGAAGGCTGTAGGGACACCATGGTGTCTCTTCACAAAACCTCTTGGAGGTGGGCACTCTTAGTGTCGTCCCATGATAGGAGAGGAGGCCCAGGGTGATTTAGGAACTGCCCATCATCACAGAGCTAGTTAGTGCTGGATTTGGAATTTGTATCAGTCTATAATCTGAGCTACTCTACAGCCTCTCTAGATAGCTGTGTTATCCTAAGCAAGTTACTCAACCTCTCTGAACTTCAACTTCTTTGTGTCTAAAATGGGGATAATATTATTTATCTGAAGGTTAGTGATAATGAGCATAAAGGGTCTGGCATAGAACCCAGCACAAAGGTACTATTTAATAAATGGCACAGCAACTGTGATGATGATGATGGTCATGATGATGGTGATGACAGTGACAGTGATGATAATGATATTGATGGTGATGATGATGCTGATGATGGTGATGATGATGATAATGATGATTACAGCAGATGATGATGATGATGATGATGGTGACAATGATGATGGCCATGGTGATGGTGATGATAGTAATAATGGTGATAGTGATGAGGTGATGATGATGATTATGATGACGATGGTGACACTATGATGGTGATGATGATCATGGTGATGATAATGATGGCCATGATGATGGTGATGATGGTTATGATGATGATCATGGTGACAATGGTGATGATGATGGCCATGATGTTGATGGTGATGGTAGTGATGATGATGATGACAGTAATGGGGATAATGGTGATGATGATGGTGATGATGACAGTGATGATGCTGATGACAAGGATGGTGATGATGACAGTGATGATAATGGTGATGACAAGGATGGTGATGATAATGGCCATGTTGATGATGATGACAATGATGATAATGGTAACGATGATGATGGTGATGACAATGATAACAGTGACGGTGATGATGGCCATGATGATGATGATGATGCTGATGATGCTGATGATAGTGATGACGGGTGGATGTGAGAAAATGAGAAAAGATGGAGGAAGGAGATTATGAGTTCATCTCTCTTGGACCTCCATTTTCCTATTTGCATATTGAGGAGCATGGTCTGGTTAGTCTCTGCTGTGAGGGGATCTGAGGTCTTCATAGGCCTGCCGTGACAGGGGCACCAAGTTGCTGTGTGTGAGGAACTGCATCATGTTTGAGAGGTGACTTCCTGGGATAAACAAGCACACCCAAGCTCCTGCAGAAAGAGCCTAACAATATGCTTTGTGTTTGGAGAAATATGGGGAGGGTTGTGGTTAAGGCTTGGGGGCAGGTGTTCCTGGTCAGGGGCCCTGCTGTGTGGATGTAGAAAGGAGAGAGAGGCAAAGGATGTGAATGAGTCATATGGGAGAAGCAAAAAGGATCCATAAATAATGAGTAGAAATGCAAATGGAAACACTAAAGCTATTCTATCAAATTAGGAAAGATTTTCACTCAGGTGCTTGGTGCTCTAGTAAGACAGAACTTGTGTGCTACTAATGTGAGAATAAGTTGTTTTTCTTAAAAGTCCTAAATATGCTAATACCCTTTAAACTCAGTAACTCACACTGTAGGAATCTACCCTAAAGAAGTGTTGAAATAAAGGAGTGATGAAAATATCATATAAAGATGTTTATCACCTTTCTTTATAGTGTGGAAAAACTAAAACAACTTATGTGACTAATAGTAGCAGAGATTGGTCAAGTCCGCTGTGGTGCAGCAGCCTCTGGAGATGGTCATGAAGAGCTTTTAGTGGTCAGGAAATCCTCCTGATGGAAGAAAAGGCAGGTGACAGACTGAGACTGCAGAATGAACTCAACTGTGTTTAAAAATAATTATACAAAGAGAAACCTTAGGAGAAAATACGTCTATAATGATTTCTTTCTTCATGTTTCTCTGCACGCTCCAATTTTATGCCGTAAGATTTTATTGCTCATGTAACCAGGAAGAAAGTTATCAAAAACTGGGAATTTGGAAATTTGAGGTTTCCCTTATGCTTCTTTATGAGTTCACTTTCTTACCTTAAATGGAGCCATACAACCTTTGGGCAGACCTCCCCTTGTAAAAGGAAGTACTATTGTTTCTTGGAAACAGGTTCTGGGGTATGAGGAAGTTAGTCTGTGAGGTCATGGTTTTGCATCTCTACAAGGAGATTCTTCCTAACCAACTCTATGGGGAGAAGTTGACTTTCTCTCTTCCTTCACTGCCACCTTGCATAGGGAGAATGTTTCTCTATAATACCTGAAACACTCTGCCCTCAGAAGTGCTGTGGGAACTACTGTCTGCTCTTATAAATTTTTATCCAGTCTTTACACTGGAGGTGGGTGGACATTCCTGTCCTCAGCATCAGAGCATGCTTGGGAGTACACAGTTGGGAGGGAGCTGGGATGCTGCCTTGACATTCCCCAGGGACCTTCCAGGACAATTTTGGGGAGCGGCACCACTCATGCTGGGTTGACTGATGAACTTTCATGTCTAGACACCTGGATGTATAGATGACCCTCTTATGCTCTTCTGCCGGAGAAAGGGCATGGACAGGTAATCTGGGACAAGTCAGTCCAAGGTCACTAAGGAGGTGCTGTGCCCCTGGAGTTCAGTTTCCTTGTCCATGGTTCTGTGATGGAGAAATGGCGGGAGGCCCAGAGCCACGGCATGGACAGTCTGCTGCACTGGTAGCAGAGCCACCAGGCAGCTGGACTTCATTTAGCGTGGTCCTGAGAATACCCGCTGTGGTGTTCTCTGAGTCCTTTGTGTGTGGCCCTCAGGAAAAAGAGGGAGAAAGAGAAATGACAATAATCCAACTGAGCAGTGGTCTTTGCATCGCTGTGTGGGCCAGGCAGGCAGGGGCAGCTCAGAGCGAGGGGTCCTCTCCATAGCCCCTGCAGCCATTCACCCAGGGCCACAGGGGATTCTGGGTTCCTGTCCAGACACTGCTGTGGCCCTGGGTACCTCAGACAAGTTATCTCCCTCTGTCTGTCCCCTGGAAAGTGGAGACATTGTAATGCATGGTTTCCAAAGTCCTGGTCACCCTGGATGTGGGATAAGTCCAGAATAGGGCAGCCAGACCCAGGTCCTATGTGTCGCCAGACAGTAGCCTAACTCCATGTCCCTGTGGTTGCTGCCCTCTTTTGCCTATCCCCATTCCTATTTTTCTAGCAATGCTCCCTGCCCAACTTGTCTGCTTGTCCTCTCTGAGCTGGAAAGCCTGCCTTTGAACATTGTACAACTCTTGTGTGACCCTGAGGCCTAAGGGCAGTGCCACTACCCAGTTGACAAAGACATGTGGTGGATTCACTCCATGCCAGCTCTGGCGGATAGGAGCTGGCTGCTAGGACAAGAGGTGGTGAGAGCCCTCGTCTGTTAGACACACATAAAATACAGTGTATTAGATTGTCTTTTCTTTTTTTTTTTAAAGATTTTATTTTTTTCCTTTTTCTCCCCAAAGCCCCTCAGTACATAGTTGCACATTCTCAGTTGTGGGTCCTTCTAGTTGTGGCCTGTGGGACACCGCCTCAGTGTGGTCTGATGAGCAGTGCCATGTCCGCGCCCAGGATTTGAACCGATGAAACACCAGGCCGCCTGCAGCGGAGTGCAAGAACTTAACCACTCGGCCACGGGGCCAGCCCCTAGATTTTCTTTAATTATTCCCACCCCTCCCAGAAGGGTGGCGGGGGCAGAGGGGAGACAGTTGGGCAGGTGGAATAATTATTGCACTGGGTTGATGGATACATGAACATGAACCCCTCCTCATTCGGAATTGTGAGTGGGGAATTGGCACAACCTGTTGTTATCAAGGACCCAGGCTTGGAATTTAGTGAGATCTGCGCTTGACTCCCAAGTCTGCCAGCTAGTTAACTGCTCCGAGCCTCAGTTTCCTCATGTGGACAGTGGGGGCAAACGATTCCTGTTGCAGAATTGTTGGGAGGATTGGATGAGAGTATGAGCTGCTGGTACCCGCTGTGGCTCCCGCAGTCACCCTCAGGCCATCGTGGAGTTGGTGATGTGTGCAGGAGACTGTTACAACCATCAGGAGCTTTTGAAAACCCCAAAGCTCAGGCCTCACGCTAGTCAATTAAATCAGAATTAGGGGGTGAGGCCCGGGCATCAGTTTTCTAAGCACCGCAGGTTTCCCACAGGAGTGCCCTGACATTTCTGGTCAGTTGGCCTGGGAGCTGTGCTGTGAGTACCACTGGGCCTCAGGGGAGGGAGGGTTGCCGGCACCTGGAGGGACAGGAGGTGGAAAGCACAGGCTGGCACGGACTCGCGGAGACTCACTGGAAGAGTATTTTAATGTTTAGTAAGGTTTGTTTTATTCTGTGTTTAGAGATGGCGTCTCATCTGAAGGAAAGTGCGCAGGAGACACAGAACTAACTTCCCTTAAGGCCCTTTCACCTTGTTCTTCAAGCACTTCTTCAAAGTCCTAATTTCTAAAACTCAAGAGAAGGTGTAAAAATCCATCTATGCAGACTCAGAGGAGAATTGGAACACTTCCAGATGGAAGAAATTCAGTCACAGACACGTGAAGTTTTGACCTTGCTGTGAGAATTCAGGATGTGAATAAAACACTCCAGAGGATTAAAAACATGATTTTTCCTGTTTTTATCGTAATTCCCTGGGAGACTAGATTTAACACCTTGGAGAAGGGAGGTTCTAGAGTGGATGCCGTCGTGATGTAATAACTGCGGTGCTGCTCGCTGGCTCCCCCTGCCCTGCTTCAGCACCTTTATCTATAGGTTCTGTGACGTTGCTCTAGGCTGGCGTGGGGAGACCCCCATAGGAGGAATCCGATGATGTCGTGCTAGAGATGCTGAGGTAGCAGGGTTTCTTCCTCGTTGGTGGTTCCAGAAACGTTCTGCCAGAGTTAGGTGGGAAGCAGAATTAGGAAAAAAATGACAGAGGCTGGACTTTTTGCAGAACAGCTAAGGAAGGCTTTATGAAGTGAAGATTTAGAGAAGGGATTCAGAAAACTCATCACAATCTGTTAGAGTTCGTCTGGTTCATATTAAAACAATATATATTATTTAGTCCATCCAATGTGTACATTACTATATAAAACGTATGGATCTTGTTTGGTTCTTGAGTCGAACAAATCAACTGCAAGATGATATTTTTAAAAGTCAGTTGGGGAAAATTTAACACTGGGTATTAGAAAATTATTAAAGAACTATTATTAATTTTGCTATGTATGATAATGGGTTTGTGATGATACTGTTTAAAAGCTCTAATCTGTTAGACACACATACCATACAGTGTGTTAGATTTTCTTTAAATTATTCCAACCCCTCCCAGAAGAGTGGTGGGGGACAGGAGGAGACAGGTGGGCAGGTAGAATAATTATTGCACTGGGTTGATGGATACATGAACAGCATTGTATTGTCTGCCCTACTTTTTTGTACAGCATGTTTGAAAATTTCCTTACTAAAAACTTAATTAGATGTTAGCTATGCAAGCCACCATGCTGGTTGCCAGGTCATGGTGTCGTGTGCTTTGTTTGTTGTTTTTCCGGAATGGAGTGAAAGTGGCAGTGAGGGGGTGTCATAGGGAGTGCAGATTAACTCAGGTCATCTTCTGTGTTTTCCCAAAGTGGGCCCTGAGCACAGCAGTTGATGAAGAGATTGGAGACTCTATTCCTTACTCTCTGCAGACAGGCCTGCGTTCTGAGACTGTGATAGACTACCAGGAGTAGGTGCCTGTGAAAGGTGGCTGCTGCCCTCCTGCAGAAGGGGGAGCACTCACGCTGTAGGGTGGCCTTATATAATATATTCATTGCACGCAGGAGCTATGATTTTTGGTTTTTAATACATTGACAACATGGGGCCTGTTTGTGCCTTTTATTATGATGATCTGACATGTGGCTATACTTCTGTTGAGGCTAAAGATAAAGATAAATAGAATCGTAATCTTTGACATTGGATTTGCTCGTTTTTCCTCATTCATTTCCTATTCACCAAACACTTTTTGAGTGAATGATGGTCCAGATGTAAATGAGAGATAATACTGTGCCTACCATGTGGCACTGACGGGGAGGGAGGGTGCAGGGGAGTGAGCACCACCATTGTGAGTTGCCCTTGTCTGCACAGTGAGGGGATGGCCAGCTTGTGTGTTCTGTGGTGGGGACAGGGGTGGGTGAGTGTGGGAGGGGCAGTGGGTGTCCAGGCAGGAGATTTGGACATATGTGTTGTTTTTGCTATTTGTGTGGAGCTTGTTTCCAGTTGAGGTTCTGTGTTCCCCAAGATGAGGGCAGGGCCTCTGCTAAACTGCTCACTGCTCTCTATGCAGTGCCTAGCATTTAGGAGAGAATGCATAAATGTTTGGTGACTGAAGAACAGGAAAAGTTTTAAAGAAAACTGTGTCATTGTGTGGGCATGTTGTGCTGTCCCACCACCCACACAGTTACCAGGGCCACTGCAATGTGTACTCACTTCCTCCCGGCCCAGCTGGCTGGTTCAGACTGGGCTCTGGGCGGCGGGTGCCCTGAGTCCTCTCTGCTGAGTGGTGCGGGGAAGTGTGACGTGGGTTGCTCCCAAGGGCCAAGGGCCGTGCTTCCTCACTGTGCTCCAGGGAACCAGCAAAGAGTGAAAGACGATGCAGCCATGGGAGGGGCAGAGAGGATGGGAGGATGGAGGAGGAGAGCATCCTGGGGTGTGGGAGTCCGGGTCTCAGTACTTTTTACTGTGAGGGGTGAGAGCCACTGTCCTGCGGCTCGACACTAAAGGAGTTCTAGTAAATATTTTCAGGCAAAGTTGTTTGATCTTTACGGTTTAGGCCAGGTTGGCAAACTGCTGCTGTTCTGTGTAGAGAAGTTATTGGCATACAGCCATGTCCATTCGGTCATCTCTGCCTGTGCAGCCCTCCTGCCACTAGGGCAGAGTGAGGAGGGCAAAGAGATTGCACAGCCCACACAGCTGGAAATGTTTAATCACTGGTCCTTTGCAGAAAAAGTTTGTTGACTCTTATGTTTATATCAATTTCCAACCTTTGCAGGACTGAAGAAACTTTTTATTTGTTATTACATTCAAATGAGTTTGAAAAAATACACATGGACGTATTACTTCCAGAACCCCGTAAAGGTTGGGTACTTTAAAAGCATCTGATTGGTATTGAAATGTGTCGGAGAAGAGAAGACCGAAGCTGCACCACCCTGCGGGCTTGACATGTCTGGGGAAACAGACAGGTGGCTATAAAGACATGGATACACAGGAATAAAATGATTTGTTCCTTAGTAAATTGTGGCTTAATAAACAAAATTGTTTATTCCTTAACATGACAACAAGATATATATTAGAACCATCCTAGTTACAAAGACAAACTACTTTAAATATGTTACTCAATTTCCATCCTTTGCTTCAATTTCTTACTAGGTTTACGTGTTTATTTCCTTTCTCTGTGTAGAGTTTTACTCTAATCAGAGGCACAATCTGTTTTTAACCCTCACTGTCTACTCAGGTTTATCACATAAATGATCATAGTTCTGTTGGCCAGAACTTTTAATTAATTAATTAATTAATTTTAGTGTGTAAAGGCTGTATTTCTTTTGCTTTTTTTTAATATATTAAACATTTTTTTATTGAGTTCATAATAGGTTACATCAATGTGAGATTTCAGTTGTGCATTATTTCTTGTCTGTCACCACCTAAGTGCTCCCCTTCACCCCCTGTGCCCACCCCCACCCCCCTTCCCTTGGTAACCACTGAACTCTTTTCTTTGTCTGTGTGTTTGTTTATATTCCACATATGAGTGAAATCATCTGGTGTTTGTCTTTCTCAGACAGGCTTATTTTGCTTAGCATAATTCCCTCTAGGTCCTTCCATGTTATTGCAAATGGGATGAATTGATCTTTTTTGTGGCTGAGTAGTATTCCCTTGTATATATATGCCACATCTTCTTTATCCAATCATCGGTTGATGGGCACTTGGGTTCCTTCCATGTCTTGGCTATTGTGAATAGTGCTGCAGTGAACATAGGGGTACATATGTTACTTTGGATTGTTGATTTCAAGTTGTTTGGGTAGATACCCAGTAGTGAGATAGCTGGGTCATATGGTAGTTTTATTTTTAGTTTTTTGAGGAATCTCCATACTGTATTCCACAGTAGCTGCACCAGTCTGCATTCCCACCAGCAGTGTATGAGTGTTCCCTTCTCTCCACACCCTCTCCAACATTTGTTATTTTTAGTCTTAGTGATTATAGCCATTTTAACAGGTGTAAGGTGGTATCTTAGTGTAGTTTTGATTTGCATTTCCCTGATGATTAGTGATGTTGAACATCTTTTCATGTGCTTATTGGCCATCTGTATATCTTCTTTGGAAGAATGTCTGTTCATCTCCTCTGCCCATTTTTTTATTGGGTTGTTTGTTTTTTTGTTGTTCAGTTATGTGAGTTCTTTATATATTATGGAGATTAACCCCTTGTCAGATATATGATTTACAAATATTTTCTCCCAATTGGTGGGTTGTCGCTTTGTTTTGATTCTAGTTTCTTTTGCCTTGCAGAAGCTCTTTAGTCTGATGAACTCCCACTTGTTTATTTTTTCTTTTATTTCCCTTGTCTGAGAGGACATGGTATTTGAAAAGATCCTTTTTAGTTCGATGTCAAAGAATGTACCACTGATATTATCTTCCAGGAGTTTTATTAGTTTCAGGACGTATCTTCAAGTCTTTGCTCCATTTTGAGTTTATTTTTGTGTATGGCATGAGACAGTGGTCTACCTTCATTCTTTTGCATGTGGTTGTCCAGTTTTCCCAATACCATTTATTGAAGAGACTATCTTTTCTCCACTGTATGTTCTTGGCACTTTTTTAGAAGATTAGCTGTTCATAGATGTGTAGATTTTTTTCTGGGCATTCAGTTCTGTTCCATTGATCTGTGTGTCTGTTTTTGTACCAGTACCATGCCGTTATGATCACTATGGCTTTGTAGTACATTTTGAAGTCAGAGATCGTGATACCTCCAGCTTTGTTCTTTTTTCTCAGGATTGCCCCAGCAATTCGGGGTCTTTGGTTGCCCCCTATGAATTTTAGGATTCTTTGCTCTATTTCCATGAAGAATGTCATTGGGATTCTGACTGGGATTGCGTTGAGTCTGTAGAGTGCTTTGGGTAGCATGGACATTTTAACTATGTTTATTCTTCCAATCCATGAACAAGGAATCTCTTTCCATCTCTTTATGTCATTATCAGTTTCTCTCAGTAATGTCTTATAGTTTTCATTGTATAAGTCCTTCACCTCCTTGGTTACATTTATTCCTAGGTACTTTATTCTTTTAGTTGTGATTGCAAATGGAAATGTATTCTTGAGTTCTCTTTCTGTAAGTTCATTATTGGAGTATAGAAAAGCAACTGATTTTTGTAAGTTGATTCCATACCCTGCAACTTTACTGTAGTTGTTAATTGGCCAGGACTTTTTAGTGGTTTATCATAGCCTTATGTATTTGCAAAGTTATTTTGGGATTTCATTTGTGGTTTTGGATTGTGACCTCCTTACTGTATGCTTAATCCATACTGTGTATTTCCTCCGATTTTCTTCAAGTACTGCAATGCCCAAGGAGAAAACTTGTAAGGGCTCTGGTCTGTTGTTTCTTGTGACACATGGCTCTCCATTTGGTCTGTTGTTCCACTTGTAGGGTAGCTTCTGTTTAACTCTGTCAACCAGGTGTTCGCTATACTTGTATCTGGCTGGGACTTGAGTCGCTTTTACAAACTCTGCAGGCTGCTATGGAAAACACCTTCCCTGCATCATCTTGGCAGAATGGTGCAAGGATGCTCCAGGTCTCTGCACATTAAAACATAGCCAACCTCACATGGCTTTGCAGCAGGCTAAGTCCTACCCAACCCCTTTGGACATTGCAGGGGTATAGATGAGTGCTGTGGGAATTCCTGGAGGAAGAGCTTTCTCTAGCTGGGGTCAGGGACACTGGATAGAGTGCGGTCTTTGAGCTGAGCTCAGCAGGGTGGTGTTTCCCAGTGGAGATGGAGAGCACAAGCATTGCTGGGGATGGTGAGTAGGTTAGCGGAGCATGGGGTGCAGATGAGCTGCAAGTAGTTCCAGCGAGGAGGAGACGAGGCCAGAAGACAAAATCCTCTCCAGCCTGAGAATGTGGGAAATTCCACTTTTAATTCCTCCCTGGTTCCTAGAGGCTTATGGGTAGGGCTTGTTGTCAACAGGTAAAAAGGGCTTGTTTGGGGACAGGCAGCTGGGTTGGAATCAGACTGAGCCACTGTGGAGTGTAAGACCAAGTAGTAGAGTTTCTCTAGCCAGTGCCATCCCAGCCACAGGTGGAGGGAGTGGTGCCTGCCTCCTGGGCTTCAGGAGTGTGACAAAAACAACCTGCGTAAAGAAAGCTCCTCAGCCATTTCCTGGCACATGTGGGTTCCTTGTTCTTTTCCACAGGAATGGGTTTACACTCCATACACAGTAGAAATCGCTTCCGGTTTGATGTTCGCTGGCTTCTCCTGTCTGATGGGGGCAAGTGGCCTCATGCCTGCTTCCACAGGCTTCTGGGAGTGCTTGCACTCCCAGATGTGGGCAAAGTGCCCTCCTCCCCATGGCCAGTCTGTGCACTGTCTCTTATCTGAGCCCTATTCCTGGATTTCATAGCTATTCTTTTGGGGAAGCAAAGCAATTATCACCTCTCCGTTCAGCCTGCAGAGAAAGAAAACTGGTACTGTCCACCTGTATGTAGGGAGCCATGCTTTGCTGACTGCCCTTGAGTCCTGCTCACAAACAACGTAACCCTCACCTACCCACCATACCTGGGCTTATGGGCATGAAGTAGCATTCCTGCCTAAGTCTGCATAAATGTCTGGTGAAAAATAGAAGGAGCCAATCCGTTCACAAATTCACGTAGACTCCTAAGAATATTATCTGTGAGTGATACACTTAATTCTTAGTTACCCATGTTGACGTGGAGAACCCACAAATCATAAGGCAGCATTATCTGAGATTAAAGTATACTTACATAAGTGCTTTATAGCATCTCTTGTGGAAATTAGTTCATTTCATGAACGTGGTCTCTGACAGTGAGGATGGTACTGGAGAAGGCTGGACACTTGAGTAGAGATGGGATCCAATCAAACTCAATTAAAAATCTCCACAGATACTCCTCTTGGAGAAGTGGGTGAAAAAGTGTAATACTGATTAATAATTTTTAAAGGTCATTTGAGCGATTTTTTCTACATAATCCTGTTCTCAAATTTTAATTGATTCCTTTAAGATAAGAGTTTTTAAAAAATTAAAATGTACTTTGTTTTCCCACTCATTTCCATTTATCCTAAGACAGGCTCCTTCAGTCTGTACCTGAAAAGTAAGGTGTTTGCTTACAAAGTGTTGGCAGCTGGAGCAGCATTTTCCTGTGTCACTTTGTCACTATCAGGAGGGGACTCGCAACGAGTCTCTGAGAGTTTCGATGTTGGTATAGTTGCTTGTTGGCATTGCTCGTTCTAAGCAAAGGATGCTGGCTGGCAGGGTCCAAAGGGCAGAGTTTTATTTATTTATTTTTCATTCTAAAAGTAATATTCTTCATTCAAGAAAAATTGGAAAGTGCAGAAGAGCAAGGAGAAGACAAGGGATCCATGGTCCTATCACCTGAGACAACCATTGTTGCTTTTGATCTTTTTTTCCTGGTATTTTTCTTGCACTTGGACGTGTTTTATGCATCTATAGACGTATTGCTATTATAATTCTCTTTTGAAATTATATAATACATATTTTCTCATGTTATTTCATGTTCTTCCTAAATATAACTTTAACCGAGTAAATAGTTTTGAGCCCTAAAATTAATATCAAAATCACAATCCCTCTTTACTGCCTGGAAAAATCCATTCATTCATTCACTTACTCACCATTTTGTGAAGAGATTTTGTTTATAATTGTCAGTGCCAGAAACTGATGGGTGCTGGGGTTTGATTCCCTCCCCTGAGGATGCAGGGACCTGGGGAGGTGGACATTTGAATAATCATAATGGGAAAACACTCTCCCACCCTAAGGACGGGTCATGTAATTCCACCTAATGGTGGAAGAAAAGGAAGGTCCAGGCTCAGAGATTTAAAGATGGGTAGGAGAGTGGAGAGAGAGAAAACAAGTCTAGGTAAGAGTTACTAAATTTTTATAGTCTGGTTTAGATGTCACTGTCTCTCTGACCCTTCACTAATCTTATTGTGGTAGTTGTTTGTATCCATTGTCCTCCTCCGGGGAAGGGACGTTTCATATTATCTGTGACCCAGTGCTGGCATAAGGGAGGTGTCAGTATGTTTAGTCCCTTCAGCTGCACTGAATCATCTTCACTTATGCAGTAGGAGGAGGATGGTGGGTTTCGTGTGGACTCAACTGCTGTGTCCAGACAAACCTTCATTGTCAGTAGGGCTATGTTAGGTATGCTGGCCACCCGTTGGTATTTGTGTGCATACAGATGAGTGGTGCTTTGCTTTGAAAAGTTCATTTTAGAAAAAATGAAATGTATGGAATGAGTTAATTATAGTGATATTATTTATAAAAAATGCTGCCTTCTATCTAACTTCCAAAGAATTGATAAATCCTATGGGAATTAAACAGCTTTGGAGCATAAACACAGGAAAAAAATCTCCAAATTCTCTATTACAAAGACAGCAGTGATATGAAAAGCTGTAAAAGGTAGCCCACACTTAAAAATTGTAGTGCAGTACCCCTCTTAAATATTCTTATACAAATCCTAAATAACACATGAGCTAATATAATCCAGTAACACATTAAAAGAATACTATGTCAGGATCAATGGGGCCCATTCCAAGAATAAAGAATGATTTGATAGTAAGAAGTTAAAACAATTTACCATATTAATAGGTTAGAGGGGGAAATACATATATTTATTTGCATAGTACTAGAAAGAGATTTGGGAAAAATTAACATCTCTTCCCAATAAGAATTCTTAATTAAATAGGAATAGATGGAAAATTACTTACCATAATGAATTTTATAGGTAGGTAGATAGATTGGTTGATAGAATGAGTGTCAAAACCCAGAATAACTGTTAAACAGGCTTTTAATTAATACTGGCCCTGATACCGGTTCCCCTACATTGAGCCCAGCATATATGGGGTTAAAACCGAAAGCACTCATCCACTTTCCCTGCTTCTTTAGTTACAGTCGTGTAAATATCTGTTTCTTGAACCTTTGACTCGTTGAGCTTTACAACCAAATAGAAGTTACAAATTGTTCAAGCCCACGTGGCCTCACACTGGGCTCACACTAAAGCTGCGGCTCATCACAGGTCCTTGAAGTTTATTACAGGGAAACTGATGTCCAGAGAATATCAAGAAGCTAAAGCTTCCCAGACCCTAACTCCTTGGCTTCCTGGTGCCAGAATCCATCGTCCATCATCCAGGCAAACAACCAACGATACCCACCTGTGGATTCCCTTATCTCACCACCCCCCATTCCTGCAAACAGCCTCACAAGGCCAAAAGCAGACTGGTGGTAAAGTGCTGGCCAGCAAGGTCCCCCCTCCTTGCAAGCAGCCACATTCCTCGAAAAATTTTAAAACCCCTTACCCACCTTGTGACAGGGAGCCAGCAATCCTTAAGGCACAAGACCGTTGCCTGCTCCTCTGCCTGGCAAAGAAAATAAAAGCTGATTTTCCTTTTTACCCAAAATTGTGTTCTCATTATTTGGATTGGCACCGAGTTCAGAGACCAAACTTTTGGTAACATAACTACATGAATTTCAGCATTCATAGGTGCGTCTCTGCGTGTACACGTAACTAGCAGTGCTATTACTTAGCATAGCTTGGCTAGTACCAACCCAGGGGTTCTCAACCTTGCCACTTGTTAAAATTACCTGAGAACTTTTCAGAGCTTCCATTGTCTTCATTCTTCCCCAGATCAATGGAATCAGAGTCTCAGGTTGAGACCACTGTATTAGCAAATCAAATAGATGTGAAAAATATATGAGGTATAAAACTGAAAAGCAAGAGACAGTATGATTATTATCTCCAGATGATGTGATTATATACTTGGAAAACCTAAATGAACCTATTGAAGAACTACTGACAACACTCAATGTGGTGACTGGTTACACAATCATCGTAGAAATGATTTCCTATTTACCAGGAACTAAGAGAAAACACAATGGAAGAAAACATCAATGAATAAAAGTTCAACCTTTTGGAAATAACCTAAGAATGTGCAGGTCATGTATGAAAACCCCCTCAAATTCTGCTGAGGGACTTGTGCTTCTGAGTATGATGACCAGCTTGCAGCAGACCAGTTTTACCCTACAACTAATAGAAAAGCTGAATAAAATACAGAAAACTTCCTGTGGAAGGCACCACCAGAGAGAATTACGAGGACAGCTAGGACTTGAAGTGCCAAGATTGCAGGAAGGGGAACCAGTTCTGGCCACCCAGCATCATTGCATTTGCCAGTTCGTAATCAATGCTGGCAGAGGGAGGGCATGAGAGAAAGCAGATAAACGGAGCTCCTAGGGATTTAAGAGTTGCCATTCAGGGCCTGCCAAGGTGTGAAGACCCTGGTAGACACCCTAGGCTTTTAGTTGGGACCCCTGAAAGGTCATAACTGCAAGAGGTGAAAGGATGGATGAGACATAACCCAGTCTCAAGTCAGCCTGGCCCATGACGGGTACAGGTAATCTGCCCTGCATGTTGGCTGCTGGAAGTTGAAGAAAAGCCCGGTATGGGGTAGGACATCATCTAGAGCCTATTCCATTTTTCACACACAGTGTCAGCTTTTGGTCAAAATTGCCAAGTATGTTAAGTGACAGGACCAGGAGAAAACAGGCAGACAGTAGACAGATGCAGAGGTGATGCAGGTGTTGAAGTCATCAGACTGTGACACTGAAATATTGATGATTAATATATTTGAAACAATAGTTGATAAGTGGAGAATTTCAGAGAGGTACAATCTATAGAAAAGACTATGTAGAAATTCCAGTACTGAAAAATGTACAAACTCAATTTAGGAATGCAGTTGATGAGTTTAACAGTAGATCAGACATAGCAGAAGTGGGGATTAGTGACTGTGAAGTAGGTCAAAAGACCATATGCAGAGAGAAAAAAGGAGGGAAAATATATGTATAGAGAGAGACATATGGGCATTACAAGGAGGTAGCATGCTGTGAATTGAAGTCCACAAAGGGAAGGAGACAGAGAATGGACAGGAGCAATATTTGAAGAGATAAAGACTAACAGGTTTCCAAAATATATAAAAGACATCAAGAAAAAGTTCAAAAAGTGCCATGAATCCCAAGAAGAACACACACACACACACACACACCTGGGATCAGTATAGTGAATTGTTGAAAACACAAATTAAAAAAAAGTCTAAAAAGGGTCAGAGAAAAGACATATAACCTCAAAGGTTATAAGAAGACTGCATGAAAGATTGCATTAACCTCCTCTTCTTCCTCTCTACCTGTACACGTGCCCTTTGCAGAGTAAATTTGCATTATGGATGGATCTCCTTCCCCACTGCCTTGTTCTGGGCTCAGCTGCTGACTTACCTCAATCAGTTAGATGAGGATGGAATAAGAGAGTTGCTGGTCTCAACACTAGTGATCTCTCCTGCCCCTCTGACATTGTCATGAAGAAAATGACTGAGCCAGCCCACTGGCCCCACAGGAGGAAGAGAGTTGCAGGGAGCACAGCTGCCTCTAGCTGATCCCCCACTTGCTCAGACTTGTGGGATTGTTTTAAGTCCATGGGTTTTGAGGGTGGTTCTTTATGCCATTGATAGCCGACTTCGACAGAGCTGGGGCAGCTAGAAGACAGTGGAATGATAACTTTAAAGAACTGAAAGAAAATAACCACCAAGCTAAAGTTCTATACCCAGAGAAAGTATCTTTCTAAGAGGAAAGAGAAATAATGACATTTTCAGGCCATCAAAAAAATTGAGAGAATTCTTTGCCACCTGCCTTGAATAAACAAACACTAAAAGGCCTTCTTGAGGTAGAAAGTCTGTGCCCCCAGATGAAACAGAGTGGAGAGGGGCATGAAGAGCAATGGAGAAGGAAGATACACGGGCAAGTCTAGAATCTCCACTGAGAGACACAAAGGAAGCTGAATAATTGGAAAGACAGTGTTTCTGGGTAGGAAAGTTTAGTGTCGTAAAGATATCAGTTCTCTGTGATTAACCTTTATGTTTAAGTGATCACAACAGAACATTAAGAGAATTTATTTTGAAATTAAGCAAACTAGTTTTAAAGTTCATGCTGATGAATAAATATGAGGCTGCACAGGAAAGCTATGAAACGGGGAAGTGGTGTGCGGTGCATTGACTGACCATCCCACTCTGTGGTACTTTATGATGTTGGAATATTTAAACCTGGGTGGTTGTGATCATGAATAGACAGATTGAAGGAAAAGAATAGGAAGTCTAGCAATAGACCCAAATGCATATGGGTATTTAGTATATATATGATAATGATGACATTTTAAATCAGTGAGGAAAAGATGCATTATTCAATAATGTTTGGGGACAGCTGACCAGACATTTGGGAAATATGTAGCTGGATCCCTCCCATACTCCTTACCCCAAAATGAAATCCAGATGGCTCAAAGACTTAAAAGTATGATGGGATTTTATAAGTACTAGAAGAAAACTTGGGGGAATTTTTAATAAATTCGAGAAGGAATTAGTTTTTTTAAGCAAGATAGAAAACCCAATATCTAAAAAAATTTAAAATGCACATAGTTTTAATTCACCAGGTCCACTCCTGTGAAACTACATGACTATGCTTAAGCATATGTGTAGAGATTCAAATGTGAAATGATTCTTTGAAACACTGGAATGGAAACAAACCGTGGGCATCCTAAATAACCTTCAAATTATGGTTCATCCTCAAGATGAAACTGTCTAGGTACTGATATAGAAAGATCTGGAGACATTTTGAATGAAAAAATGAAGATGCAGGACAGCAGGGATCCTTATTAGAAAAAAATGAAATTAGACCTAATTTCTTTCAGAAAGATCAACTCCTGTATATCTGTGTGAAAGGCAAAACTAAAGATTTTTAGATGAGAATATAACATTTTCATGGCCTCAGAGTAGACAAAGATTTTGGAACAGGACATAAAAAGCACTAATCACAAAGGAAAAGATTGATAGTTTCAACTGCATTAAAATCAAGAACATCGCTTAATAAAAAGACACTAAAAAGAGAGTTAAAAGACAAGTGACAGAATGGGAGAAGATATTTTAAACATGTCTAGCCAATGAAGGTCTCATAGTCAAAATATATAAAGAATCTCAACAAATCATTAAGAAAAAGACAACCAGGATAAAATTGGCAAAACATTTGAACAGGAACTTGGAAGGAGGAAATCCAAACAACTGAGAGATATATAGGATGATGTTCAACCTAGTTGTTAACTCAGAAAAGTGAAACTGAAACCACACATACTCGACTGGCAAAAACTCAAAGTCGGCCAGTTTCAGGTGTTGCTGAGAATGTGGAGTACAAGAACTCTGTGCCCAGTGGTGGGATACACACTGAGTTCCAGCAAGTACCTGGAAAGCAGCTCGCTTTGTCCTGGAATGTGGAAGATATGCATATCCTGTCCCTAACAGAGGTATGTGTGCGTGTGCTTTAGGGGACACACATGGGAAGGTTCATAGGAGCATTGTTCATAATCTCCCAGTGTGGAAGTTACCCAAATGCACTTCAGTGGAGAAGAGAGGAAAGAAATTACTTTATATTTGTACAATGGGGATATTCCACAGCAGTGAAATCAAACAAAGCATGGGGACTTGGATCAGTCTCACAGACATAAAGGTGAGTGAAAGAAGGAAGGCACAAAGATTCTGTGCCACGTGAATCCAGTTCTAAGATGGGAAAGACTAGAGAAAGGAGCAGTTACTGGGGCAGGTATGGTTGGCATGGGGGCTTCTGGCTGCTGGCAGGATTATATTTCTTGACTGGGGTGGTGATTATGTGAATATCCACTTAATAATTGTTTGTTATGCTATATGTTTTTGTGCACATTTCCCTATGTTCACTACATTTCAAAGAAGACCAAAAAAAATAAATAAATAAAAGCAAGAATGAATCCCAGTTGTGTTTAACCAATGTGTGTGTGGGAAGATGTTTTCTAAAGGATGCCAAGAAATGGCTAGTATCTGTAGGTTGGGGGACTAGAATAGGAAGAAAATTTGTATTTCATTGTATATTCTTTTTTTTTTTTTTTACTATTTTTAAATGAAAAAAGGAAAAAGAACTCACCTTATACCTCTACAGTGCATATTAAAACCATACAATTTCAAACATTTAAATAGCATACAGCTTTTCCAAGACTACCCAGTTAGCGCAGTGGAGTGTCTTGCCTTCATGTATGAGAAGGGAGGTTGGAGGCAGAACGTTCCTGCAGGGTGAGGCTGAGATCTGCATGGTGGGACTGCTCCAGGGGATTCTTCTGCACTCTGCTATAGAAGAACTGCTGCCCAGGTTGAACATGTAGAAAAAATCAACTTAAATCGTTTCTGGAAACCAGATGAATTTTGCTCCTGGCGTTACTCTTGGCAAGTGTCCTGAAGGCTGTACTTTGCAGGTGTGATAAAACTGACATGGGTGAGAGTATGTGCCCACAGGTGGCTGTAAAAGTCCCATCTGGACTGCAGGCCCTGCTCCCATGGAGAGAGGCAGCAACTCTCAGCTGATCCCTCTTCTCCAGCACCAACGAGGGCAGTTGGGAGAAGGGTTGGTGTCCAGACTGCGGCACTTTGAGAATAAGGGAAGGCTCTGCTGTAATGATACTAGGAGAGAGGTGTACTCTGGAACATTCCTGAGGCTCAGTGTGCTCCCCTGTGTAGGAGCAGTGTCACCCCCAACTTTGCTGGCGGATTCCAAGCTGCCCTCTGATCTCAGTCACCTGTGACGTGACCTGTGGACCAGCTCAGCATTTGGGCCTCACACAGTATAGGAAGCTCTCTGCAATCCAAATGTCACATCAGGCTGTTGGGACAATTTCTACTGAGTCTTACTTTTAGAAAGGGACCCACTGCGTATGCTAGAGGGGAGAGGGCAGCTTGCCCAGGTGGGAACAAGTGGCCACCAATGCCCAGCGAAGAGGAATTGTCCAAGGGCGGCTCTTCCAGACCACGTGCTCTGCTTTCCTCCTATTTCCTCCAGGGGTCTCCTGGCATCTGGAAGCAGCACATGTGCAATTACATAATTAAATTTAACAAGCTCCATGTTCTGATTGACCACGTGAATAGGGAGCGAGCCCAAAGGTCTTAAAGATTTAGTGGGAAAAATCTCATTAATTCCCCATTAATTCATTTTATCCTTTCCCAAGAAATTGTTTATCGATTTGCTGCAAACCACCCTGCTGGATTTATGGGCAGCTCAGACAAGAGGAGTGACTTTGGATGAGGCCCTGGATGCCCTTGGTTGAGAGTTCACTCTTGGCACTGTCACTCTAGACATGGTGGAGGAGACAGAGCATATCCTGTAGCATTGCTGAATTTCATCCCTGGGCTGGCAAGCACCCACTTATCTAGTGAGCTGGCATCCATCTGGTGAAAACAGTAGTTTGTTACATGCTTGTTGACCAGGATTAAACAGAACAAAAGATTTTTTTTTTAAAAAAGGGATACTTACGTCCCCAAAAGTGCTCTGTCCTGCTCTAGTACTTATCTTTCTGGGCCAAAGCCTTTGACATTTTATATTTTTACAAATTTCTTTTAACTAACTAACGTGGTCAGTTTGTTTTGGGGCCACCTCCTCTTCTTGTCTCCCATGAGGTGGGAACAATGCAAGTAGATGAAGTCTGTTTCAATTTTTCCAGAAATGGAAATATATTATTTTATTTTTTGAGTGAAAGGGAACATAGGTAAATTTCCTTCCATGCCTTTTTTCATATGCACATTTCCCATAATTATAATTAAAGCATATATACAATAAAAAAAGGAAACATGCTGAATGGTAGACATTTGGGCGGTACAGAAAGGTTAAGGATTAAAATCAAAATCATCCACTTATTATCCTAAAAACCCCAAATAATCATTGTGAAGGACATTCGGGTGCATATCTTTCCAGATGCTTTTCTGGGTACACACTTAACAAAAATGAAATCCTATGATTCTGCAAATTTTTCTTGTCTCTTACCAAAATATAGACTCTCTTACCCTGGTCTGCTGAAAAGTGTTCCACTGGTGAGTACTGACAAGCAGTTCCCATTGTGTGGACATAGTGTTATTTCTTGAGCCAATCCTCTAGTGATAAAAACTTAGATTTCAGAGTTCTGTTTCAGTCCCTTTAATCATCATATGAAGATGTTCGTAGCTCATGTTTGGGGAAACCATTACTCTCAGTTTTTAACCATGTCAAGTGGTCAGAGAATGGTCTCATGACCATCATCATCGTCATCATCATCATCAACGTTGAGTAAGTCTAGCTGGTGCTGTGCCAGAACCATGAAGGTACCCATATAAAAAGTCTATGGCACTTCATAGGCACGAAGGCCTCCACTTTGGGGCCTTTATGGAGAGCATCTAGCTCTTGGGAGCACGACTTGGAGGTGTTTGGCATCTGAATATCAAGCCTTTGGAGCACAGATTTGAGGTGGTGTCTTGCCTATAAGAAGGCAATTTTCTAGTATGGTTCTCTGACTTTGTGGGTTGTGGCCACCCAAGCTATGGTTTAATGCATCACTGGGTTTAACACATCGTTCTCTATTCTTGCAACTGAGTTTGGGGAGAGTGTCCACTCAGAAGTGATGACATATTAGAGTGAGAGGCCAGGAGGTTGACAGGACCCAGTAGGACTTATGTGAGCACATAAAAATCAAACAATTTCCTAAGTGACTTAAGACAGTATGTTCAAGAAATGCAGGTGATGCCTCAGCATGACATCACAGAACCTGAAACCAGCTTACCCATCGGTTTTTCCTTGATGAGTCTGGCCAATCCCAGTTACTCCCAGGCCTCAATATTTCCATTTTGCAAAATGAGTTCTATCTCTAAAATGAGATTGCAAAAGGATCTAGTGTCTTTGTGAGTGCTGTGAGATGTGAAGCTTCAAATAAGCCCCGAGGGCTCTGCAGACTGGATAGTCCTGTTTTTGGTTATTCAGAGACATGTCTTGGAATTAATACAAAATTATTTCTATATCCTATACTTTCCATATCTATTTAACATGTACCTAATATACAGTCTGTATTTTAATACACACTAAGAACTCGTGTTTGAAAGAAAGGGAGATGTTCTACAATAGAGGCTGGCAAACTTTTTCTGTAAATGGTTAGATGATAAATACTTTGGCGTTGGAGGTCACATAAGGTCACTGTCTCCTCTTCCTCCTTTTCCTCCTCCTCTTTTTCTTCTTTGCTTTAGAATGTAAAACTCTTTCTTAGCTCAAATGCCTTATAAGAAGAGACCAAGGGCAGGATTAGGTCTGAGGGCTGAAGCTTGCTGACCTGCGGTCTGAGTTGCTCGCACAAAATTTTTGGCATGGAGTTCTGCTGAGCCCTATGTTAGTCAGCTGGACATCCAGCTTAACCAGGGTTTTAAGGTGTGTTTTGGCACAACATGTATTCATATTTGGCAATTTCCAAGAAAATTTACAAATCGGAATTGAACTTCAGAGTTCTCTTCTTGGCTGTGCTGACCTAGTTTGCAGCAGATGGGGTTTCTTGCAGAAAACAATTGGAAAAGTTGGATAAAATACATAAGAATCTGTTTGAAGGTATTGGGCAGCTGCTTAAGCAACCAGGACTTGAAAGGCTGAGCTCCAACAGAGAAGGGGCCAGTGGAGAGCCGACACTGGTGGACTGCTCTTTCCCTTGTGTCATTTGCACTTCTTGGCAAAAGAGGCTGAGGACTAAGGCAGAGGTTGTGGGGAAAAGGTGTGGAAGAGAGAGAGAAACTAGCAGAGAGCATTTGGCCATCTCACAGAAATGGGAAGTTCTCTAGATCCCAGAGAGGAATAGGTAGACATAAGAGAGTCCAACTCCTGTGGCTTTCTCCTTGAGGCATTTGCCTAATTCTTGAGTTGTATGGCTAAAGCCCATTCAGAAAGGTACGGAAAAGAAGAGCAGAATTTTTGGCAGTCTCATGATGCTGAAGAGACAAAACAGAAATTCAAGGACTTCTAAAAGGAGAGGTCATAGCACATACCCCAGGTCTTAGCTGAGATCCCTGATGAGTTACACCCTAGGCATGTGGGTAAGCCCAAGGTGAAGTGACCCTTACAAAATGACAGCCCTGTCTTGTTGGCTCAGGACTTGATGGGATTATCTGATCTGCCCCTAATCTGGCTGCCTAACAGAGGAGGAAGTTAGGAAGATAAAGTCACCCAGAGCCTCTGCAGTTTCATATATGATGTCTGAAATTCAGGTGTCAAGAATGAATGTCCAAGACCAAGACAGAAAAATAGATAATAGAAGTATGCCACAGACAGTTATTATAATTATCACACTCAGATTTTAAAATAACTGTGATTGATATGTCTAAGAAAATAGATGACAAGATGGAAAATATTACCAGAGAAATAGATCTATGAATAAAATAATCAAATGGAAATACTAGCACTGAATTTAAGAACTTAATGATGAACATAACAAAAGATTGGAACTGGCAGAAGAGAGGATTAGTGAACTGGAAGTAGGTCATAGGAAATAACCAGGCAGAATAACAGAGAAAAACTGATTAAAACTATAGAAAGAGTATATGAGCCATATGGGATATATTGAAAGGTCTCCTATACATATTGTGTAACTGGAGTCCTGAAATAGGAGAGAAAATGGTGCAGAAGGAATATTTGAGGAGATAATGTCTGGGATTTCTTTTTAAAACTGGAGAAACACACCAAGCCTTGGATTTTAAAAGGTCTAAATAGCCATTTTTCAGGTAAAGAAAGGTTGAATATTGGCAGTTTTATATGGTTCAACATCATAGAATGAATACAAAGAAAACCACACCTCTGAACATCATAGTAAAATGAGTAAAAATCAAAGTTGAAGAGACAATCTGGAAGCAACATTGCATTCATTGATAAGATGGTTTCAACGGAAACTATGGAAACCAGAAGACAGGGTAATGACACCTCCGATATGATGAGAGAAAATAACTGTCAACCTAGAAATATAATACTCACTGAAATTATTGTTCACATGTAAAGGTGGAATAAAAACACATCCAGCCAAACAAAACTTAAGAGACTCCATCAAGAGAAGACCCTCACTGAAATATTAAGGGAACTTCTTCTGACAGAAGGAAAATAACCTGTGTGGAAACAAGGAGGCATAGGAAGGAATAGAGAGCAGTGGGCAGATAAGCAGGTGGTGCAGATACACAGACCCTGGCTGTATGGGAGGTGAAGTGTTCTCAGGTTCCAGCACCAACCGGGATGTGATGACCATGTTACACTGTAGTCAGTCGGAATATGTTGTAATTTCTAGAGTGACACAAAAAGAATAGCTAGCAAGCTAAGAAAGGAAAATAAAAAAGGAATGATAAAAATAATCCAACAGAAGGCAAAAAGGGTGCAAAAAAAAGGACACATAAGCAGGTGGGACAAATAAAAAGCCAATGATAAGATGGTAAGTGTAAACCCTAATATACAATAATTGCATTGATAATAAATGGGCTAAATATTCCAATTGAAAATTGTCATTAAAAAACAAGCCGTTTTTATATGTTTCTCGCAAGAGACCACCTTAAATGTTGAGATATAAAAATTTGAAAATAAAAGAATGGAAGAGGATACCATGAAAACACTAACCTAAAGAGACCCGGTTTGTGTAACATTAGTGTAACACGTAGATTAATCTCAAAAACACAATGCTGAGCAAAGGAGCCAATGGAAAGAGTACACACAGTGTGATTACATTTATGTGAAGTTCAGACAGGCGAAGCCAGTCTGATGGTGACTGAGCAGGGCAGGGGTGCTTCTGGGTTATGGATCTTTGTCCAAGTGGTGTGTTCATTCTGTAAGAATTTGTCAGGCTGCACACTTCTCATTTGTGCACTCTTTGGAATGCATGTTATACTTTAATAAAATGTTTATAAAAGTAATATTTCTATAGCTGTGGTTTGTTTTCATAATATTCTAAACATATTCTGGGGGCCTTAAAATATAGCATCTTAGCTGATAAATCACAGAAAATCTTTGCAGGAGGAAACTCCAAACATTACGTGAACTTCACTCTTACCAGTTAGAAATGGGGGCAGCATCCTAACTCCAGCTCAGTCTGTGCCCTCCCACTCTTAACATAGCCTGAAAATACACAGATAGACTCAATTTTCGTAAATTAGATGTTTTAAATCTGCTGTTTGAGCTCCCTGTGTGAGGGATTTGTTGTTTGCAGTTTTCCCTAGCTGGATAAGTTTGGATGCTTGTTTAAGGAATAAATCTACGATTTCTGAGCACCTGTCATGTGTTCACCACTGTGCAGACACTTTTACACACCACCTCCTTTGGTCCTCAGGATATTAGTGTAGGGCATTTGCATTTTTCTCTTCTTCCTCATGTTCTGTGAAAGGTACAGTTGGGTCTGGGGAATTTGGAAAATGCGTCTCAGTGAATCAACGAGAACCATGGCCCTGGCTGCAGCGATTCATTCAGGAGGGGTCATGTGACCCACACTGATCCAATCAGTGAATCGTAGGATTTTCCAAGAATTTTAGCAAAAGACTCCTTTTCTGCTCAGGCAGAAAGGACAGCAGAAGCTGTCCTGAGAGCTGCTGCAGCTATCATCACCCAGAGGATGGTACCAGCAGGTGAAGTCCACTTCCCAGTGGGTGGATCAGAGAGAGGGAAAGGGAGCAGACCATGGATAACACAATGGAGTTGTGTGAACCAATACAGTCCCAGAATTTAGGCCTGTTTCAGTCATGTTTTCTCTGACTTGTAACTGAAAGCGTCCTAATTGATACAGAGGTGAAAATTTTGATTGGTTCTGATTTGTTCAAAATCACACAGCTAACAAACAGCAGAGCCAGGAATTCATGCTTACGTTTTTCTCAGTCCAAGCCTTCTTTCCACTAAACTGTCTCTGTCAGTGAAGCACAAGGAGCAGCCACACCAATACAGTGGTCTTAGCTCACAGCACATGAAACCATCCCAAGAGAGCAGCACCCACGTTGAGCCCTGAAAGGATCTACATGCCACTGAGTGTTTTTGTGAGGTTGCTCAGAACCATTCTCAGCTAAACTCACATAAAACACAGACCTACATCATCACCCCTTCTCAGTCTAAGAGACCACTCCACGTATTAACAAGGGCTAAGGAACAGCGTTTGCTGCATTCTTTAGGTGATTGTGATTCAGTTTGATTTTCCTGCCTATTGGAGTCCTTTCAAATCATTGTTGTTTGAGAAAACTCCACGTGCACAAGTAGGAACTTTTACCTCGTGATGTCTTAGTGAGTGTGTTGGTTAGGTCTGGGGAATGTCCTTAGTCCTTGCAGTCTGTGGATCCTTCATATTTTATCTCCTTGCCCATCTCCCTTTAAATGATTGTTTTTGTTTGGAGATTTGGAATTGACATTTCAAACCCCATTAGCTCACAATCCATAGCATATTATAGGAGCCTACTCCTGCATTTATTTGAATTTAAATTTTTTTTAACTGAAAAGGCTGTGAATTTAGTGAAAACTCAGAAAACCAGTCTACCCCCATGTTTCTGTACATTTGTGTGCTGACAGTTCTGGACTGGAACATTTTCCTCTAGGGCAGGACTCTGCTGTTTGGAAGGCCAGTTTTGGGCATTGAGTAACATGAGTGGCAAGGTAGCCTGGATAGAATTTCAGGCCAGGTTTGGGGTGAGAACCATGAGAGCCGACTGGACCTAAGAAATCTGTAGAAGCTGAGTATTGGGACCAAGCATTAGAACTGATGGATAGCCGGCAGGTAGCAGAGATCATTGCAGAGCTGAATGATGATGAGCTAGCCTAAGACAGGAAAACCATGAGCAGGCAAGTGCTGGATCTCCCATTAGCATCCGACTGGGCGAGCATCATCCCCACTCTGCAGTGGGAACAGACTAACAAAGGACTGTACATCCTGCTTGCATGGCCTTCCTCGATGTTCCTTGGTGCCCAGCCATCTTCATGGATCTGCTAGAATGTACTGTGGTTCCAATTTAAATATGTTCTTCCTGGAGACACTGAGCAGCCTGTGCTGTTGAGAGAAGTTTCAAAACCTCATTTCAAGTGCTCTTGGCATGGACAAGCTCCTCTCTTGGTCAGGGAGTACCCCGGCATGCAGGAACAGTGGCTCACCCACATGTCCTCCTGCATGGCCTGTGTTACCCACTGAAAAGCACTGGCTGGGTCAGAAAGCGTATTCTTCAGTAACAGAGCAATCGTATGAGAATATTATGATTTAATGATTAAAATAGCCAGAGCCAGGAGTCAAAGCCTTGGATCCAAGTTCAGGCTTTGTTGCCAGCTAATCATGTGACCACAGAATGATTTCATTTGTTTGGTTAGACTTCGTAAAATAGCCCCCAACTTGGCCCACCACAGCTCTTTTCTTGCAGCAAATGTGTGCTGACACTAAGTGGCAGAGCATGTGGTGGGGCCATGAGTGTGGATGTTGTTGTTTTACCATAGTTCCTTTTATTATTATAAATTCCCATTGCTATAAAAATAGCTATTTTTATTGGAAAACACAAAAGAAGTGATTAAATAAAATATAAACACATTGTCTGAACTTTCCCAGGAAAATCAGGAATGAAAGTTATAACTAAACTGTAACTCCCCTCCTGTTGGTTTTTTATTTATTTTATTTTATTTTTTGAGGAAGATTAGCCCTGAACTGGCACCTGCCACCAATCCTCCTCTTTTTTCTGAGGAAGACTGGCCCTGAGCTAACATCTGTGCCCATCTTTCTCTACTTTATGTGTGGGATGCCTTCCACAGCATGTCTTGACAAGTGGTGTGCAGGTCTGCACCCAGGATCCAAACCGGCAAACCCAAGGCCACCGAAGCAGAACATGTGAACTCAACCACTGTGCCACTGCGCCAGCCACCCCCCCGTTGGGTTTTGTTCACTGCCCAGCCCTCCAAATCTGCTACAGTCCACTCAGAGGACATTTGCTCATTGGAAATGACGTACATATGCAACATAGAAGCATGGCAAAGTGACTGAACATGTGATAGATACTCTATGCCATTGAAGTGGTATATAAAGAGTTTTCTAAGGACATAAGAAAATTCTTGTAGAATAATGTTAAATGAAAAAGGAAGCTATAAAATTGTACAAATAATTTGATCTCAACTATGTAAAGAATGCCTGAATGGAAAAAAAGGAAGTATACCAGAATGTTAACAGCAATTCCTCAGATTGGTGGGTTATGAATAATATTAGTTTTCTCTTTACAGTTTTCTGTGTACAAAAATTCTTTACAAGAATAACCTAAGTGACTTTTAGGAAGGGCTTTTTAAGGGTCTCACCATTGCTCTCTCTTTCTGAGCCATAAAGAATGGCCCCTTTCTCTTTGATGCTCTGTGAATTACACCACCTCTTGGTATGCATTCACCTTTCTGTGTTTCCTTATTTTTAAAAATTACTTTTTTTATTTTGGTGTGAAATAAAGCGCTCTAGCTCCCTTGTCCCTGTTGTATGAGCGAGTTTCATATATGGCCCCGGCTTAGAGATTATCAGATGGGTTTGTTGGGTTCTGTAATACCCTATTTTAACACTTGGTTGTAGGGTAAGAGAACCACTGCATTTTTGGAAGCCAAGCAGAATTTAAGGCCCAGGCAGAATTAGATATTGAGGCAACCACTAGAGTGGAATAGGATTTTAGCAATCCTATAGCAAATCAGGTTGGACTTTTTCAGTGTATTATTTCGGGTTCTTAGCTACAACCAGCAGACCCATCTGCTCTCTGAAGCCTTTTCTATGCACATGCTTCTAGCAGCACTTGCAGGATGGCCAGAGGGAAGCTCCTGTCTTACTGCCACCCAGCCAGGCCTCCTACTTCCTACATGCATCTCTGGCCCTGCACCTGCTCTCTCTGTGCATCGGTACCTCCCCTTCCTCACCTGATATGTCTGCTTGGTCACCCAGTTAGTCCAGCCCACCTTCCCAAGAGCATCTCTCTGATCTGCCTTCCTAGATTCATGCTGCTAAAGCTTGTTGCTCCTCCTCTGCACCGCCAGCTTGTACGTACCTCTAGGTCAGTATATGTCTCATGTGACATTTTATTGTAACAACATATCTGCACTTCTTATCTCTCTACCACTGTATCACTCAGGGTTTCTAGAGAAACGGAACCAACAGGATGTGTGTGTGTGTGTGTACAAAGATTTATTTTAAGGAATTGGCTCGTGATTGTGGGGGCTGGCAAGTCCCAAATTTGTAGGGCAGGCCTGAAGCTGCAAACTCAGGCAGGAGTTGACATTACAGTCTTCAGGCAGAATTCCTTCTTCTTGGGAAACCTCAGTCTTTGCTCTTCAGGCCTTCAAATGATTGAATGAGGCAGACCACATTAAGGAGGTGATCTCCTCTATTTGAAGTCAACTGATAGATGTTAATCACATCTACAAAACACCTTAAGAGCCACATCTAGGTTAGTGTTTCTTTAAATAGCTGAGTGTGACAGCCTAGCCAAGCTGATTCACATGACTGACCATCACAGGACTAGCCTGTGAGCCCTTCCAGCTGCTCCAGGTACTTCTTACAGATGATGCACACATGGGGCTATCAGAACCTGGCTGGGCCCAATGTCCCTGGCTATGAATGAGCATTTTTGTTCACACACTGCTCTAATGACTACTCTCTGCAGGCTTATCAGTCCTCTTGTTAGAAGAGTATTTCCTGACAGCGGGCGTTACATTAGCTAATGTGCGTGCAGGTCTGTTCTATATGCACGTATAATTTCTTTAAATTTAGCCAGAGCCTTATTAAGGAAGGAGTCAGTATGTCACTTCTTTAACTAATTTGTCCCCAGCAGTCATGGTCATCTCTGTTTCTGCATGAAGCAAGGTGTGCTCGGGCACTCGGAGCCCGTGTGTCATAATTACAGACTTGAGGAGCAGTAAAGTCTTAATGGGCAGGCTTCCTGAAAAGGATGCCCCACTTTGTTCCTTGACTGACTTCCATTACAGCTGAGAGAGAATCAATACGACCTCTTGTTTCATCAGTGCTTTTCTTCCGCTTGGGCAGCTGCCTAATAAAGAGCCACATGGTGAAGAGAATGGATGATGCCACTCACCCTGCTGCCTGAGGCCTCTGTGTCCACATGTGGGAGCACCACGTGCATGTCACAGGGCTCTCAGGCCATCTGGAAGTGTGTGTCTCTGCTAGTGAAAATCACTCGGCATAGTGGAGAGTCATCTTCCTCATCTATAAAGTGCAAAGAAGAGGGGAGTTGTGAGGATTGAGTGAAATAATGCGAACTACTGACCGCAGATGACCCAATGCATGTTAGCTATTTTAATGATGAAATTCCAGTCTGGCCCTAATAATGGTACTGTAAGGTTTCTGCTTCTCAATTTCCTCATCTAGAAGAGGAGACAGCCAGCCAGGCCTATCTCCAGAACCCCTCTCTAGGAGTGTCCTGGGTGACCTGAGTGCTCAGTGAAGAGACAGATGTAGTTTGGGAATCACTGATGGGACAGTGGAGTCACTGGGGGGATCCAGCGAGGTCCTCATGACCTTCACCAGAGCTGCCTGCATGTGCCCAGGGTTTGCTGTGCTCACGCCTCCAGAAAGGCCCAGCCTACAGGTCCCGGGAAGAGGGGACTGGGCAGTGCAGAGGGAGGTTGGATGTGCCTCCCTGACTCCAGGCACTGCTGAGACCCCGCTGTTGGCAGCCCATAGCCCAGGACAGCAGAGTGATCATGGTTTCTCACCATCCTGACCACTGTGTCTCTTGTCTATTTTCCAAAAGCTTCACTTTATACAGTTGACTCCTGGCTCACGCTTTCCTTTGTTCTCTTAAAAAGTGACAGTATTTGAGATGAATTTGCATTTTAAGGTGCCCTTGCTTCAGATTTTCTTTTCCTGTTTCTTTGGGCTGAATAGCAGAGAGAGAAGGCCTGTTGTCTAGGATTGGAATGGAAATGGTTCCTGTCCAAGAAGATGGTCTGTGCCCCACACATGCCATCACCCCTTTCTCACTTTGTCTTTGGAGAACAGTCAGGAACACACTGTGCCTGTAAGTCTCATCTTCATTTCTATCGCACAAATGAAATTCAGACACACAGACACCCCGATCTTGTTCAGGCTGGCTGAACTCAGGAGTGGCATTGTGACTAGGTCCGAGTCCATGGTCACCAGGAATTCTGCATTTCCCATCACAGGCCTTGGGTTCAATGCTCTAAGTGGCATTTGCTGCTTCTGGTGGAGTAGAGGGTCTGCTTTTCTTCTTTTTCATTATTTTTATCTTCCTTTTATTTTACTTTCTTTGAAACAAGCAAGAGTATGTGTGTGCATCTGAAATGAGAATCTGGCAGCATTCAGAATTTTTCGGCTCACTTCCACGTCCAGATTTGTAATTCAGAAAATCAGATGGTATTTTGGAGTTGCCGTTGAAGGGATTTGCTGATCCCCCTCACTGTGCATATTCCAAGTCTCCCCAAAACAAGGGAGCCAAGGAGCCAGAGCCTGGTCCCCCTTTTTCAGACATGTAGGATGTTGTCTTTGCACTTTAGGAGCCCACCTCGCATGTGAATTCCCATCTGCATTTTTTTTTATGTTGTAGAGTTTTCTTGGTTGCAGTTGAATTTCCTTAGAGACCAGCTCTCTCATGGTTCTTGAGCTCTGAGGCAAGACTCAATAAGCTTCTGAAATTAATGAATTCCAGCAAAATTACATTTTAATGACACTTTTCTGTAGGTATTCTTTGAATAGTGGATTTTATTGAAGTATTTCTGTGATGAACCTTGATTGCTAACATGGAGACTTGATTGATAATGACCAAATTACCTCTTTAAGAGTATCTTGGGGGCCGGCCTGGTGGCACAGTGGTTAAGTTCACACCTTCCGTTTCTCGGCAGCCTGGGGTTCACCGGTTCGGATCCCAGGTGTGGACATGGCACCACTTGGCAAAATCCATGCTGTGGTGGGCTTCCCACATATAAAGTAGAGGAAGATGGGCATGGATGTTAGCTCAGGGCTAGTCTTCCTCAGCAGAAAGAGGAGGATTGGCGGCAGATGTTAACTCAGGGCTAATCTTCCTCAAAAAAAAAAAAAAAAAGAGTAACTTGGTCTCCAATCTCAGCACCTATGTTGGAGAATATTTTACAGATCTGATATTGAAGGGTGACCTAAATTGTTTAGGTTTAAGACAAACTTTATTTTTTTACTCCAAACCTTAGGGCTAATAGTAATTCTTTATTTTCCTCGCAGGTATTGATGAATATATGTTACAAATGTTTGATCACTACTTTTAAATGTAAAAATTTTAAATTTCAGTATATACCATTTATATCAAACAGAACATATGGCTCTCAAAGCAGCACAGAACATATTGGAGAGAAAACCAGCAATTTACTCTATTCTTCAGGTTCATTTTTCTTTCACTTTCTTGGAAACCATAAGATTGTTTGTGTGTTTCAGATCAAACATGTTTTTGAGCAAAGAGTACATTACCCAGCTGTCCTAAAAGCCATTACTTATCACTGTTCAAATTTAATCCAAGCCATCTGTTAAATTTCTTTCTTTCCATTTACTTTTGAGGCATATCATAGGAAAGCTGCTTCTTGACATATCTCACTTGGATAAACTACAAAAAGGAAAATATGTCATAAATTTTAACTATCATTTTGTCAATGCATTTTACATAAATAATTAAGAGTTATATTCTGCTTAGGGTTCAAAAACTCAGTGCTTACTACCCCACTTTAAAAATAAATTTGAAGATGCCGAGAAATAAAACAAACCTTACATTCGTATTTCTTAATGGGGTAAGTCTCAATAATATTCAACAGGTTAAATTCTTTCTTTTAAGTGTGATTCTGTTGAAATTTCTATCTGAAGACTTGAGACTAAATGATAGTATGTAACACATATACTGATGTATTATTAACTGGTAATGTAGCTGGTAAAAATGGGTATAACTGGTCTATTTTTATTCTGAAGCCTGAAATAAATATCTGAGCCACTCAGGCTTACAAAGACATGAGAATTGTCACTCCAGAAATGAATTTGAACTCAAACACTTAATTTTATCATCAGATGACATTGGCAGAATTGGGCATGTGCTTGCTTTCTGTAAGGTGACATTGGCTTTGGAAATTACAGGAAGATAATGAGTGGAATTTCTATGCATGGCTCTGTTGGAACCTGGGTGTTTCATTCCTGAGGGCGGCAGTCTGCTTGGTTTGTCACTGTGACATGGTCTCACTGGGATGTGGACATTTTTCACTAGGATGGGGAGGAAACTGACTCAGATGGTCACTCGATCCAGGGTCACTTCTCACAGATGGGGATGTAGAGAAGGGTGATGGGAGCTATTGGTGAGGGAATTTATTTTTCTGGAAGCTCATTTGGATTAGATGAAGACATTGATCTCATGATTCACATCCATGACAGCCCTTGTCTTTGGGAAGGAAAAAGAACTCAGAAATAATGCCTACACATGTAAACTGATGAGGAGTAACATTCGTTAAGCCTTCTCTTCTTGGAAATACCTCTTTAATTAAAAATCTAAGCCAGCTTTGCAAATATGCTGATGTCATTTGTCTTTGATGAAGAGGGAGGAACATGTGCTGACCTGCTTGAAACAGTCCTGGGCATCCCCACCCCCAAAAAGAGAAACCCAAGATTTTGGGTTCTGAAAAGAACGAAGGGAGCCAAAGGTAAAAAGCTCAAAGGGAACCTGTGATCATCATGACCCATTACATCAGGGGCTGATTTTCCTGTTGGTTATCTTTGCCTTCACTGCTCTCTGGCTGGCTGTGTTCTGAGTCCCAGGTAAGCCACCTCACTGTGAGGTGGACTCCATTACCTGCTGTGGGAAGGAAAAAAAACCAGTAGCTGTTTTGGGAGACAGCATGCCTTCTCTGTTCTTTGCTCGCTTACCGAAGTGCTTAGACACGATGTGACAGAAACCCATTATAATATGGCTTATTCCCACATAGGTTTGGAGACGTTATGGATGAAATCATGTGTACAAGGGCATAACAATTACCAACATACTGGGCTTTCAGTAAATGTTTATTGAATAAATAATAGAGGGAGTAAAAATCTGATACAGTCCAATTTCAGACTCTACACAAAGTAGCTTTTCTGTCTCAATACTGGTATTATAGAGGACTCTTTCAGGAGTGGCCTTTGAAATAAAGACTACTGCCTGCTTCTGGATTTGGAGATGGTAAAATAATGAAACGCTAAGCATCTGAGTACATTAAAACATTTATTGCAATCTTAGAAATCTCTTGGTGGTGAATGTTGGCAAAGTAGAGTAACAGTGGGCCTGTGAATTGGACTGTTGGCTCTGAGGGCTCAAGGTGAAGATGTCATTCTAATTCTGGTTGGCAATACATTGCTGACTGGCTTCTTGGCATGAAACGCAAGAGATAAGTCTGTGCAAATCAATATCAATCCTTCAGGAATAATGGTTGGAAAAGAAAGAGCTAGTGCTCTTCTGACTTTCCATTTTAACAATGCCTGTATGAAGCTATGCATTTTTGTGAGTTTTAAGGGCTCCCCAATGCACTTGATATAGACTTTCTAAGTCTGTGATTAATAATTAAAGCAGTGAAGGGATTCCAGCTTGTTATAGCATGTGAAATGTCTGCAAAACAGCCATTTCCTAAAATGGGGCCTTCTTGGCCAAAAGGGCTTTATGTTAAAAAAATTGTCGGCTTGTGCTGTCCTCTCAGTAATATTTCAGAATGGTGGATGTACACATAGATCATTATTACTGGTCAGTCCTAGGAACCACATTGTCCAAGACACATGGTTTTAGGCTGGACAGCCTCTCTCTCAAAACCTGGCAATGCTGTGGGTCTGCTTAAGTACAGTGTTCCAACACAGAATGCTAGACTGGATGACAAGAGAACCAGAGTCACTCCCAAAAGCCAATACCAGGTGGTCCTCACTCTGCACCAAGATGTGGGACCCTAACAAGGACCATCCAGGCTGACACTGGGCAAAGTGATCCTAAGAACCAGTGGGAACATTACAGTTGTTCTGTGACATTTGAAACTTTTTGTAAAAACATTCAAAACTCTTACTGCTGGTTATGAATGTATGGGGAAGTGAAAAACAGTAGCACTAGTATAAATTTAGTACAATGTAACTTAAAACATTAGAAACATCGAGAATTAAAGTGTCTCAAGTCTAGTTTGAACAATGCTTACCTTCTTGTGTTATAACTTAGCATATGAAGAAAGCATCTTTTCTGTGATGTGGTGGATTGTGATACACCTTTCTCAGTTTGGATCCTCTTCCAACATTTATCCTTTGCCCGTTCAGTGTGAACATCTCCAGGTGTCCCTTCATTGTGGATGTTTTTGCCAGCCTCACCTCCTCCTCTTCGTCCTTCCTCACAACCACATCCCTCGTTTGTGTGCATGCGTCTCCTTGGCCAAGTCCCTGTGGCCGCGTGTCTAGAGCCTCTCAGACAATGGCCATGTCCACATTCCCCAGGTCACCTGTCTCTTCTACAACTCCATTGATGTTCAATTCGAATTTCACTTCCAGCATTATCACTTTTCATTTCTTTGCTGCACTTGCATCTTTCTTGATCAGTTCTCTCTTTCAAGTAGTATCCATTTCTGTGAAATGTGTGGTTTATCACCAGGAGACAAGGAGCCAGCATGCCTACATGCTTTGCTGTCAGTGTGTGCACAGAATGAAGATGCACAGTGACTGATGGCTGATAGACTTTGGAAGAAGTGCTGTGACTGGTCACCGATCATGATTCACATCTGTTATATGTGCAGTGATTTGTGGACTGAAGACCTGGAAGCAAACTTTGTCCTTAATTATCACAGTTAATGTGCTGAGGGAACTGAAATGTGAACCATGTTGTTGTGGACTGGTGCTGTGTAGCTAAAGTTTCTTAACTATCCATGTATGTTGAACTAGCAAAACGAGGGCTTTCTCCTGTCATTCCAGCAGTGATCCTAAACCCACCTGATTATTGAGTGATACTAAATTCAGGTTCCTGGGCCCCAAGGGCCACCTTCTAGATCATGTGTGTATGTATGTAAACTATCTCAGGAAGACTCTGATATGTGGTCAGGTTTGGGAGACACTGATGTGTAGGATTTACTGTTCCTGAAACTACTACCAAAGTCAGCTGTGGAAGAGAAGAAAGCCAGAACTCAATATAATTGATTCCACCAGAGAGGTCACTGAGATGGAAATAGGAAGGTTGACGCCAGGAGGTGAGGCACCAGGGCAGGCACAGGAAATCCCAGCTCTTATGGTTGCAGGGTCTTTGAGGTGACATCTAGCCCCTCTGGTTAATGCTCTCCCATTAAAGATCCTCATAGAGGCAATTTTACAAAGTACTCTGAAGTCACTGCTTGCTGACTAAATCTAGGCTAAATCACCCTGATTCTCATGTATCATGCACTGAGGAGGAAGATCTCTGGGGCCAACTAGCCTGTGGAGGGTCTTTGATGAGGGGTCTCCTCCTTATCCGTGGGATGGTGATGAGTCACTGCAGGGTGGGAGGAGGAAGTCGTCAGAAATAATTCTAGGGTGGGAGCCTGTGGCATGTAATTTGTGTCCACAGAATAGGCCCGGGGTTCTAAATCCTTAGAATCAGTCATTTGGGGAGCTTTTAATAAAGCCAGCGCCACCAAGGCAGCCCCCAGACCGATTGCATCAGAAACTCCAGAGGCAGGACCCAGGCATCTGCATTTTAAAGGCCACAGATAGTTCCCATGTGCAGCCAGGGCTGAGGAGGTTGGTGGAGGCTTCCGGGGACAGCGAGCAGGTGTCCCCCAGTCTCTGGTAGCATAGCCACTGGCCCTCTACCCAGATATAGCAGGTGGGTTTCTCGGGGTGATCTTCCAGAGGATTTTGTTTGTTTGGTTTTTGTTCATTGAGTTTCCAGTTATTTACCAATGCAGTTGAGTGGTCACAGAATGGTAATTGGAGAAGAAAAATGAATTTGGAAACATAAAGCGGAAGGTATAATTTATGGCCGTGCAATTGGTCAGGAAAGTAAACTGAACGGCTCAGCTCCTGTTCAACAGAATTATACCAGGAGCAGCCCCATTAATTCCAGCGCATGCTTCCAATCTATCAGAGACTGTCTCTTTCTCACCCCTTGAATGTGGATGACTAATAACATTTTCCTTCCAACAAGTTCGTCATTCAATTAGTGTGATGGATTTGGGGAGGATGGAGATTGCACTGGACAGCGCTCATCGGTGGATGTCTCTCCTCTCTCACCTCCTCCTTTTGCTATGGCTCTGAGTGTTAGTGGGAACCTTGAAGAATTAACCATATTGGTGTGGACTGGGCAGGAGAGCAGTGTAATATAGACAGTTATGCTGCATTTAGGACCTTGGGGCGAAGGCTTTGTGGGCTACAAATGGGGGGTGGGGAGGTGGGGGACTGCCTCCAGCACATTCACAGCACGGAGAGCCAGCTTATTCTTAATGGGAATTCTCAGTGGGTGGTTCTGATATATTACTTACAGCTGAGCCAGGAGAATGCCTAATTTCTTTTGCAGTTCTCTTTCTCACAGAGGCAATTACTATAGTGAAACTTGGTCCAGGAGGATGTGATGAGATTCTATTTTAAGGTTATTTTTTCTCTCTGTAGCAAAGGAGTGAATAGCATCGTTAACACCCTACTACCCTCCCAGATCTGTCCTCTTGGGCTCAATGCTCCAGCCTATTAATTTGTTCTTTAATTTCTTCCAGGTGAGCACTCCCTGTCAGCTCCTTTGTCTTAACCCTGTGTTTTAGTGCCATCCTCCTTATTCATGGTGTGCTGCGAAACTCACCTCCCCCTGGGGGATTGGTGATGAGAGTCCCCATACAAGCCCTGCTTCCGGCTGCTCAGAATGTGGCATTTGAGTCCCTGTCCTCTGAAAGCACTCTGGCATTCTGCGTCAGGTTGGATTTACCAGAACCTTGGCTTGGACCCCTGCCTGCTTGAAATCAGCTGGGTGGGCCCTGGCTTCACGTTTAGGTGCAACCAGTCTGAGAAGCACGGGGCTTTGGGCTGGAGCAGGCTGTCCTTGTGCGTGCCGTGCTCTGCTTGTGCTTTCTCACTCTCTGCCACCCCCCACTCCCTGCTCCAGCCTGTGGACTGGTCAGCTTTCTCAAGCTTACAGGTAACTCTGTAACCCTGGGATCAGAGACTTCAAGGAAGTGCTTGGGGTCCTTGGTTGGTAACTCATCTCTGACCCGTAGAGGTCCTCCTGTGGTGCTTTCTCTGGAAGTGATGGTTTGCTTGTTTGCTGAGGTAGCCATGGAGAGTGCTGCTGTGGCTTTTTGGTCTTTGCTGTCCTCTGAGAAGGCTGAATTGGAAAAGGCCAAAGGGTAGATCTCATCCATTTATTAGCTGCTGGTCCAGAATGGGCAGTGGGGAGATGAGACAGCAAGTCAGATACACATTAAGTCAGTTTACATTGTGTTTGCCTAAAGCGAATGTTTTATTTTTGCTGAATTTGGCTTCAGATGCTAAGTCAACTGTATAGGAAATTTAGACATACATTAGGAATTCTTTTTCTTTTTTTTTTATAATCCCCTATAACTTATTACAAACAAGATACAAAGGATTGTTTTTGATCCCGAACTAAATTCTAGTTCAAAATTTTCTTTCTTGCTGTAGATTTTCTCATAGGTCTTTCACCAGCTTGCATCTATTAGATTGGAATGGGACAACAGACATCTGCTCTCTGGAGAGTGTAGTAGTAGTCCTGGAGGGGAAGGTGTGGTGGGGTGCTGACAGGGCCCTCCACCAGGTCTGAATACACCTGATCTCAGGTCACCTGCACAGGGCCCTCATGAGGTGGGGGATATGGTCCTCCTGGGTCATAGAGCCCGAAGAGGCAAGCCACTTCCTTACCTAGGGTCACACAGATAGTCCATCCAGGTGTGCGCTGGAGCCCCTTCTGCCCCAGCTGTGCTCCATCCCAGGAGCTTGGCCCCGACTTCTGGGGGAGTGCCCAACCTTCTGGGGAGGTGCTTGACCTCCAAGCGGGGTCCTAACATCCAGAGAAAGTCCCTGACCTCCGGGGGAGGGCTGACCTCCAGGGGGCCCTGGAACAAAGTATGTGCAAGTCCCATCTACAATTGCACTTGCAGACCCAAAGGCTGCCAACTGTCATTGTTTTCGGTTCCTCACTCATCGCCCAGGCGAGCTTCAGAGATAGATATGGTACACTTAAGAAGTATCACTAATTTAAGGTAAGCAAATTAAGAAAAATTGAGTGACAAACCTTTCTCGTTTAGAATAGAATATCAATACCCATAGAAGAAACTGTAAGTGTTCCATCTGAGATGTGCATATTCTTTAATGACTAAGGAAATCTTCTCAAAGGCTTGCAGCACAATACAGTAAGAGCCGATTTTAGATTATTTATATTATTTAGAAGAGGCAGGAGACCAAAATCATGATGGGACACAGGAGGATTTTTTATGCTCTGAAAGAAAAAACACTGCCTTAGAAAATGGTTCCTCGGAGTCCTCTGGCTTGGCAAGGTGCAGTGACTCACACTTACCCTCTGTCAGGCCCTCAGGGTGACCCCACCACCATCCCCAGCCCAGGGCTCACCATGGAACAAGATCAGGAGATGATCTTATGGTCACTGGCAAGAGGACCATAGATGATGGACGTTCTGAGACTCTCCTGGGTCGGTGGTCGGGGGCAGGGGGTTTGTGATGATGTGGTGGTGGATATATGGCTCCTTGACCTCCTGCTTTGGTGTTATTTGTTTGTCAACCACAGAGACATTGAGCACTCACCATGGGCCGGGACATCAGAGAGTAGACAGCTCGCTTTTAAAAACAAGACCAGCTTTGTGTAAGAAGGGCATTGAATCTATGCTCCTTCTGGCTCAGTTGTCACCGAGCGGCCACGGGAGTGAGGTCAAGGTTCAAGGTGCAGGAGCGCGAGACTGCCTGGGTGCAGGAAGCTGCCCTACAATTGGTCCCGTGGCTCTGAGCACCTCAGCCTGATTGTGGATATGCAAGGAGCTGAGAACCTGGGATGAGGGCACTGGGAAGTGGTTCCTTGGAGATAGCTATTGCTGAGCTTTGTCCTTCCCAATTTTGGGGAGACTGGGGAAGCATGACCTTCAAACCCAAGCCTGGTGTGAGGCTTTGAGGGACAACTCGGCCAGTTTGAAGCAGTTCCTTGCAGATGTCAAAGACTGGCACCTGACCCCAAGAGGGCAGAACAAGCCTGGATGGCTGCTCAGGGATTGGTGAGGCTTCCTATGGGCCAGAGTGCATGCCATGTGGAAGAGAGTGATGATGAGGTGAGGGGTGTCTGGAAGCATCTGGAGACCTCAGTGAGACTAGCTCAGGCAGAAGAAGGAGCCATGAGAGACCCACATCCAAGAGGAGCATGGTTCCTATTTCAGGGTGAAACCCATGGGCCTGTGCACATCTTCGTGCAGGTTTAAGAAGAGACACCCCCCACTGAAAAGCTCCAAGTGAGAAGTGAGAATCTTCCTAAAGAGAAGGTGGTCCTGTATTAGTCAGGACAGCCCAGGCTGTCCAAATCAGCAAGGCAAAACACCACAAAAGTGGCTTCTTGCTCATATGCCACGTCCCCTGCAGGCCATCTGCAGCTCCACTGCACACCATCACTTGGGGACCTAATGACCCAGCATGGTCATATGCCTTCTCCTTTGTACTCTGTGTGCCTTTTCTTCTCATAGGGACACTAGTCATTGGATTTGGGGCCCACCTAAATCCAGGATAATTTCATCTTGAGATCCTTAACTAATAACATCTGCAAAGACTCTATTTCCAAATAAGGTCATATTCTGAGGTTCTGAGTGGTTGTAAAATTTGGGGAGACATTATTCAACTCACTACAGGACCCCTATTCCCAAAGGGGTAAAGAGCCACTGATGTTTTTGTTCTCACTTTAGGGTTGAGGAAATGATGCTTGGAGAGGTTGGTCTTGCTCAAAGCTTTCAGCAGCTTTGGGACATCCTGGGAGCCTCTGCTCCTTGTTTCCCAGAATCCCTCACAGAATCACAGAGCTTTCATCAGAAGAAACCTTGGCTGGAAGTCGCTTAGAGAGCATCTACTCTACTACCTTCGTTCTGCAGGAGAGAAACTTGTTAGTCTAGAATTACCTGGGTGACACCAGTGGAACAGTGATGGCATCTGGTGTCCTGACCTCTGGTCTGTTTCCTCCTTCTGCACCTCCTACTCCAGGGGACTACACACGTGTCCTGATTATTTTGTTAGGTTAGTGCTTTGGTGTTGTGGAAAAAGCTATAGAAAGAGAATGGTGCTCTTAGGTGGGAGTAAGCCTTGGCACATGGCGGGAGGCGGGAGAGGGTGGGCTTAGGTGACTCGGAGGTGGGCTGTGTTTTTCTTAAATGGTGCTAGAGAGGGAGGGTGTCCAAAGACCTTGGTGATGACCAGCAAATGAACTCAAGTTCTTCTTGCAGCCACTGGAAGAAATCGAAGGCAAAATTCAAACCCCGGGGTGAGTTAGAGAACTGCTCAGGTGACTAGGCCAGTGTCTGAAGGTGGTGAAAACCCACGTGGACACACACCCTGTTTTTTCAAGTTTCAGGAAACTTTGGAGAGCAAGTGCGTGGCATCTACTCAAAATGCATCAGCTCTCTTTCTTTTTAAAACTGGATTTTTGACAGGCGATGTCAATACATTTTTCTCACTCTTTACTTCAGTTCTTAAAATACTGCTCAGATCCTGCAGGAAATGTTCTGAATGTCTGCACCTCTGTGAAGGCCCCTTTTCTCCCCAAAGTCTCAGGTTGGGAGGAATCCTGAGCCATTTGTGGGCCCAGCCCCTGCCCTCAGGCAGGCGAGGTCGAAAACCAGCCAGAAGTTACCTGTTCTCAAGACCTCCAGGGATATCCTTATCCTTCATCGACTTGTATCAAGGTCATCCAGCTCCTTCAGAGGATTTCTTGTGGATGCTCCCGAAATCCTCTGTGTGTAACCCAGTCTTGACTGCTTGCACTGCCGTCCTTTCTGGGCGCTTTTATACATGTGGAGGATGGCAGCAGGGGCAGCTGCAGGGAGACCCATCTGTCTTTGTGTTTTTAGCAGTGAACCACTGTTTCCTTCTTAGGAAGGATGGTCTTATGGATGGTCCACACTTTGCATCTGGACGAAGCCTTTGTCCTAAGGATGAGGACTTGCTGTCCAGCCCAACATGCTGTTGGTGGTTTGAGTATGGAGGCCAAGGGGAAGTGCTTCCTGTCCCCATCTAGTACGGCCTCCATCCAGCCTCCCAGTTCTGGCAACGAGAGAGTGGCCACACATGGTCCAGAGGCTGAGTTGTGGCAGAATCCAGTTTAGAACGGAATCCTCCCCACATGGATAGCAGATTGCGGTGGTTTTCTCACATGTCCCATCCATCTCCGTCTTCTAGACCCTTTGACAGATTTTATTATTGGGGACTCCAGACCAGCACTGCTCACAGCTGAGGGAGGTGGGGATTGTGTTAAAAACATCTCAGTGGTGGACAGTTGTGCAAACCTTCTTCTTTGCAAGAGTGATTTGTAGGTTTGTGATCAGCCGCTCCTCTGTGCCTTCTTCCTCAGGTGTGTGTGACTTATGTCGAGATTGGCGGGTTTTCCCTCCCTTGCTAGCGTACCCCTGGGCATTTCTTCAGAAAGCACAGCAGCCCAAACGTCCAGGGTCTGGCTGGAGGTAAAGCTGCAGTTGGAGCCACAGCGGCATCAGCCCCCAGCCTGGGTCAGTGGTCCTGGAAAAAGAGGGTACATTGTAGGGGGCTGTCCGCCTCCCTCTGTCTGTGGTTGTTCCCTATACACACCTCACCTTATAGCACCAGGTCCAGGCTGGCCCAAAACACGGGCAGAGGGGTGGCTTCCAGCTGCAGATGTCAACTGGTGGGTCCTACAAGATCTCCCATTTTCCAGAATCTCCTTTTTTGACTATGCAAAATGCCTGGGTAGGCCGTCACCTCTTAAGCCAGTCAAAGCTGGTTTTCAGTGGCCACTGCAGGCTGTGTTTATTTAAAGTGAGCATGGCCTACGGAATGGGACTGGGGTGGCAGGGGGCTTGCGGAGAGAAGCTAGGTCGGCCTGGCACTCCTGCCCCAAATCAGATTCCTGTGGGGCTCCCTTGGGCTCACACTTCCCCTCAGGTTTCCTGACATTTCTACTGTCTTCAAAGTTGCACGACTTGAGAGGAGTGGGCTGGGTAGAATAGAGCTTAGAAGGCCATAGGCACGTTAATCATATCAGCATGAAGCGTAAAAGATCAGCAGTCACATTAGGAGGCGGTGGAGGCAAGATTGGAGCCTTTGGTCTTGTCATTTACAGTTTTGCTCATTCTCAAGTGCATGTTGGATGTCAGGCACCCTGTTGGCTTCTGTATGACCCAGCCATCACTGTCTATCGGGAGCTGCTGAGGTACCAGGCTGGAGAGCCCAGTGCTGACCATGGACAGAGGGACTGGCCTCGGACAGTGCAGTAGCCAGATAGCGGGGTGGGCACTCCTTGGGGGAAGCAAGCTCTACCCAGCCTTTAGAAGGAGTATATGTTAGCTCTGGGAGGGGAGAAGTGTACATTAATGCAGAGAGTGGATATTACCCGAGATGAGGTATGAGTGGGAGGGAGAGTTTCTGAGGAAGAGGAACAGCCTGGGCCAGGTCTGGAGCCATAGCAGCATGCCCGGGAACTGAAAATTTCCCCTGGTCCAGAAAGTAAACCTCAGATGCTCATCCACTCCTGTAGATGCCACTTGTTCATTTGTAAGATGGGAATCATGGATAAGAATATATAATTTCTAGGGTCCTGTGAAATTAAATTAGATTGTGCCTGGTGAGGGAGGTAAGGATTATTACCTTCTGATGCTTTTTTAAAAAAATTAAAGACAGTAAAGTTATTACTAAAATGAGTGGCAAACATGGGGATTAACTTTGTGTCTTTTAAAATAACATTTGCAGTAACAGAGTTTCAAACTGTGTTTGTTATCTGTAGGACTAGACAAGCAAACAAGTTTAAATATTACTGGGGAAATTCAGTGTTTGTTAGCAGTATTTTTAATAAATATATCTGACCTTTGATTAGAATCTGAAGTTTTGATCCAACCCCCTTCTTCCCCATGTCTTACAGATCCCCAAAGTCAAATTACAAAGGAGTGGTCGTATGTTCAACTGTATTTCTGCAAACACAGAGGAAACACCAATTATATTATGCAATTACCTTTTCTTATCATTTGGACTTTTTTTGAGCCTAAGTTATCCATTTTATTTAATTTTGACACACTTAGTAATAAGTATCATTTTGCAGAAACAACTAATGAACAGCTACTTTCTCCTAATTTCATTACAAAAAAAAGATGCTAATGAGCGATCAACACGTCTTTGGATTTGCAGTTTTTGTGGGAGGAGAGAGGCCGCCTGGCTTATACCCGCTGGGACTGATTTCTTCTTCTTCTGCTTCTTTTTTAAATTCTATTTGAAAAATTCAACTGTGGAGGGAGCTACTGTAATCTTCCCCTTAAGAAGGCCTATGAAGAGGAAAATCATGCTTTATTCTTTCAGTTTATTAAAATTAAAAATATGCATAAAGATGTTCTTATTAATTTCTTCATTATTTTATTAACATTTATACTGCCTTTGGTAGTATTTGCTTTCAATCCCAAAGACGTGTTTTGATGATGCATGTGTTTAGTTACAGGAGGGAGACTCTTTCTTTTCTGAAGTGAAAGACCACCAGATGTCACTGTAACTTAATGAATAGAATCTCACACGCATGTCGGTGCCTGCGTCACTGCGTGTCTGAGTGACCTGTTCCTTTCCTGTTCTTATTTCTAAAACCAGGAGGAGCTTTAGGGAACACGCATGCATGCCCCTCCAAGATTTGAGTTGTGAAATATGGTGGGAGATGTCTTCTTGCTTTCACTCTCTTGAAGATTTCCAAATACATTATGTTGCCAATTCATGCCCCATTCCTCTTAGCACTATGATGTTTCAGTATCATGGTTTTATTGAATCCTGAGGACGGGCTCCCAGATCGGGGTTGTGGTAGCACTCTGTCTGGGCTCTCAAGGGTCTTTTTGTCTCAATTTTGGGCCCAGGACCCGGAGGGCTTATCCACAGTCTAGCCTCCCCTGAGGTAGTGCTTTTTCTCCCATCAGTTCTCCCTCCAGGGCCCCTTGCCTTACAGCCTGAGGACATGCAATCTGGTCTTCTTTCCAGGGCTAGGAGCCGAGTATTAACTCCAGGCAAGGCTGAGTGCTGTGTATACTTTGTCCATTCCATATTTATTGTGTTGCCCCATCCACGGTTGAGGAAGCCCCATGGTTGCTACAGTCACCAGTCTGTCTGATTTTGACGTCTCATTGTCCAGGCTCTGTTTCTATCAGGGAGGAGGACCAAAACTAGCTGAAGCACAGACCTCAGATGAGAAACAAAAAATAAGATGCATTTTGTGAGTATGGAAGTGATTCGTGGAAACTGAGGTTAAGAAGCAGCCAGCTGCTTGTTCAGCAGGACCTTGGGTGAGAAAGTGACCGTTTAAAGGTGCATGCGCAGGGCGGGAGCTGGGAGAGGAGCTGAGGCTCAGTCAAATAACTTCCGTCACATGCAGCAGGTGGTCCAGCGGGATTCACACAGGAGGTCAGGTCAAGAGGTGGTCACTGTGGAAGGGACGGTAATGGTCCCTCAGGTGTTCTCCAGGTGTACCAGCCTCTTCCTTCATGAGATAAATGCCAATTTTCAGCCAGATATCTCAGGAATGTTGTCATTTACGGCCTGATACACAGCCTTTCCATTTGCTACTGGAGAGATTTTCTAAGGAGAGGCTCCACCATCAGACAAGTTTCACTTTTTTAAGCATGAAAAGGGCACAAATTTGTTAAAAAAAAGTTAAAAAGAAGTACATTCTGAATATGTTCAGGAAATACTGGATACCGCATAACTGGGTAAATCATATTTTGTAGCAGGGAGAATTGTGCAGGTAAAACACTATTTATTAGGAAAACTCTTGAAGTTTGTTGTTTGTTTCTTGCCAATTAGGAGGAAGGATCCAAAACCTGTAAGCTCATTTTGTGTGCCTGATAGGCATAATACTAAGCAAGCATTTCCTCCAGAGGTCTTTTCTGGAGAGGCAAGTTTTTCAGAGGTTTCGATTAGGAAGATCTCAGTCCTTCTGGACCAAGCCTCAGTTTACAACCAAAGAAAAGGTTTTGGAGAGGTTGTCCTTTAGCCAGTGCAACCTCCGTGGCCATGTCCAGCCCCTGGCATCTGCACTGCAGGGACCCAGGAATCCCAGGGAGATGTGGGACATGTGTGTCCCCACTGTGGAGGGTCATACTGCTGTGTTTTGAGAAGAGAAGTGCAGGGCAACAACCCTCAGGTGCTGCCTGCCCTCCTGAGACAGGCCTCCTTGGAAGTGAGCTGTTAACATGTCTTCTGGTAGAAGCCTAGATTCAGGAATGCAGCCAAACAAGTGCCTTGGGCCAGTCCCCTGGGAGCCCCGTCCTTGTGTGGCCACAGAGACGTCTTCATAAAATACCTCAGAGCCATATCCCATTCTGACTGGCAAAGGTGGGCTGAGTCCCTGAAGATGCAGGATGGAAGGGCCCACCTTTCCATGGGCTGCACACATGAACCGGAAGATTTTGAATTGTGCTGTTCTCAGGTCTGCTGTTGGGCTGTCATCATCCTAATGGGCTAAAATATCTCCCACTCAGAGGTGTTTGCACCTCTGAGCTCACAGCATTCCTTGTCTCTAATGCTCATTTCGTAATTAATCATGAATTGCCTTGTAATTGTTTTTTTCTTTTTTTGTGTTGTTCAATATCTACTACTTTCCCTGTCCCAGCATCAGAGTGTCACATTTATAGTCAATAAAATCGACATTCAAAATTCTTGGAGAGATGGTATACTCTGATTAAGTGATTTTTATAAAATTAATTTTTCTTATTGCCAGTGATGCCTTTTATCATAGAAAGGTCAGAGGATGCAAATAATCAACAAGGGGAAGATACAAGTTACTGTGAACGCGCCACCCCAGTATGTTAGTACTATTTGTATGTATGTCCTATCAGTGTTTATTTTCTTTGGTAGGTGCATGAGTATTCATAAAAATTAAATCATAGTGAACTTTGTGACTTTTAACCTGCATTTTAAATTTCATTACCTTGATTAGTTGAATTTTTACATTAACCTTAGGGCTAAAGCAAATATACATTTCCTCCCTGTCAATTATTGTTGATTTTTCCAAAATGTACCATCCTAGAATTGGAATTTCAGAATTCCAGGGAAGCCAAGTGAAGTCTCAGTTCTATGGGACTTTCTGGTTGGAGTTTTCTGAGTGGGGTGCAAGACTCTCTTGAGCCAGTTTGATTCTCAGTCCATCCATATTGCCCGTTTAAGTGAGTTGTTCCATGGTGAATAAATCCTCAGTTTCAAGAGTTTGTGCCTCACATGAACTTACTTTTGGGCCCTGGTTCTCAAACCTGCTGCCCAGGAGAATCGCCTGGCGGCCTGGACCCACTGCCTGGGGCCTGGTCTGATCTGTCTGCACATCGCTATAAAAACCCTCTATTCTCATGTCCAGCCAGGAAAGAGAAGTACTGCTCTGGGTCATACTCTGGAATTAAAAAAAAAAAATTGCACAAGAAAGGAAATCCCCTGACATGTGTTTTTGTATAATTAATTTGCTTCTTTAGCTTAAGAGGCTGCTTCACTTGGCTTCCTGTTAAGACAGCCTATCAACGAAGATTGTGCTGTTTGTGCCTTTGCTGGGGAAAGTCTGTCCCTGTCATGTGCTGAATGTGCATTTGTCCATGCTTTGCCTCCAATGTGCACATTGAGAAGGCATCATGATCTTGTAACAGGAGAAGTTTTATCAAAACCTCAAGCTGTCTCCAGACAGCCTTGTTGGAAAAGGGCAGAGTGCCCATCTTGGCTGCTTCAGGAATGGGTTGTGTAGAATGTTCTGGGATGTGGGAAGCATGTAGGGGACAGAATACCAGAACATCCTGATGGTCCCACATATTTGACAGAGAAGCATGAAATCAGGAGTAGAACTGAGGAACAAATGGGCTTAATAAGCAACTTTGACTGCGGTTCAGCTTTTCTGGGTCGTGCCCTGTTATGGGCTGAACTGTGTCTTACCCTAGAATTTATATGTTGAAGTCCTAACCCCCATTACCTCAAAATGTGACCTTATTTGGAGACAGAGTTGATGCAAATGTAATCAATTAAGATGAGTCATTAGGGTGGGCTAATCCAATATGACTAGTGTCCTTATAAAAAGGAGAAATTTGGGCACAGACACACACAGAAGGAAGACCATGTGAGGACCCCGGGAGAGATGGCTGTCCTCCTGTCTGGGGAGGAAAGGAGCCTCCCCAGAAAGCAGTCCTGCTGACACCTTGATCTTGGACTTCCAGCCTCCAGGATAGGGAGAAATAAATTTCTATTGTTCTAAGCTGCCTAGTCTGTGGTACTTTCTTATGGCAGCCCAGCAAACTTGTGTGGGCCCTTTCTCCTGAGCTGGGACTCAGCCTCTGGTCATTTTGGGATGTCACTCTACCTTCTTACTTCTCCAGAGTTCACAAGTTCCCCCAGCTGCCTTTGGGTCTCTGACCCCAGACTTGTACCTTTTCTCACCTACTAGTTCTCTGCCTCTTTGCCCCTGAAACCAGAAAAATTCAACTTTCCATTTGAGCATTAGAGAAAAAAATGGTTATTTAGTCTTTGCCCACAAGAGCCTCTTTTTTAAAAAAAGTCTATTCAGTCTCTCTTGAGTGAGAAGATCATGCAAAACCTGTGAACTTCTCTTGGAAGCAGAAATAGTATCTTGGCAAAGGTGGCCACATCCATCCTGGTCTGGTGGAAACTAATCTCTGGGAAAATTTTTAAGGAGATCCCTACAGAGTCTTGCATTTTGGGAGGAAGGAGAAGTTGCAGATGAAGGGCTGGGCTGGCCCTGTAGTCTCCCACAGCATCTGTTGACATTGAACATGAGGTCATGCAGGCCTTGAGAAAACAGGAATGGGAAGTCTGGCTTTTATTTCAAGTCCTAAGTTGTGACATGACACCAGGAAGAGGTAGCAGCCACCTGAGTCCTGGCATACCCCTCACATCTGACTGCAAAGGACTGAAGCCCCCATTCTGGGACCTGGAGGGGAGAATTGTGGATAATCAATTTCAGCACCCAGCCTTGAGAAAATCCTCAGGTTTACCTGATTCTTTATTTCTTTCAGGACTCCCAGTTCTCCCTTTTCTTCAGCTATCACAAATCCTGAAATTAGCCTAGAACATGCAGCCTCAAGACAAAATATGAGTGGCTTACTGCATTTGATGGAAAGGAGCATTTTCCCTTGCACAAACGTTTACAAATGGAGTTTGGACATGTCCTGTGTTTTATCCCTCCAGTGGCCTGTGGTGCATGTAGTGCTATAGATAACAGAGCATCCCCATTTGCACATGTCTGCTTGATCGACAGAGATGTGGGGTGGAAGGGGTAAGTTCCTTCTTTCCACCTGTGATTATTTTTCTGATTCAGATGGCATCTTGGCACCAGTGCTATGCATGCTGAATACATTTGGAGAAGGAAGGAAATAATAAAGATTAGAGCAGAGGTAAATGAAACAGAGAATAGAAAAACAATACAGAAAACAAATGAAATCAAAAGTTGGTTCTTTGAAAAGATCAACAAAATTGACAAACCTTTAGGTAGATGGACTAAGAAAAAAAGAAGACTCAAATTACTAAAATCAGAAATGTAAGTGGGGACATTTCTACTAATTCTACAGAATAAGAATGATACTAAGAAAGTACTGTGAATAATTGTATGCCAAAATATTGGATAACCTAGATGAAACGGACAAATTCCTAGAAACACCAAATCTACCAAGACTAAATCATGAAGAGATAGAAAACCTGAATAGATCTATAAGTAGCAGGGAGATTGAATCAGTGGCCAAAAATTTCCCAATAAAGAAAAGTCCTAGACCCGATGGCTCCACTGGTGAATTCTACCAAACATTTAAAGAAAAACTAGTACCAGTCCTTCTCAAACTTTTCCAAAAAATTGAAGAGGAGGGAACACTTCCAAACTCAATCTGTGAGGCCAGTATAGTCCTGATACCAAAGCCAAAGACACGACAAGAAAAGAAAACTACAGACCAATATCCCTTATTAACACTGATGCAAAAATCCTTGAAAAAATACTAGCAAACTGAATTCTACAGTATATTAAAAGAATTATACACCATGACCAAGTGGGAGTCATTCCTGGAATGAGAAGATGGTTTGACATAGCAAAAACAATCAATGTGATATACCACATCAGCATAAATAAGATTAAAAAACCCACATGATTATCTGAATTGATGCAGAAAAAGCATTTGACAAAATTCCAACAAGCTTTCATGATAAAAACATACAACAAAATATGAATAGAAGGAAACTGCCTCCACATAATAAAAGCTGTATGTGAAAACCCCACAGCAGATATCATCCTTGATGGTGAAAGACTGAAGGCTTTTCCTCTAAGATCAGGAACAAGACAAGGATGCCTGCTCTCACCACTTCTGTTCACCATGGTACTGGAAGTTCTAGCCAGAGCAATTAGGCAAGAAAAAGAAAAGCTATCCAAATTGGAAAGGAAGAAGTAAAATTATTTCTTTTTGCAGATGATGTGATCACATATGTGGAAAGCTCTGAAAACGCCACAAAAAAGCTGTTTTAGATCTAGTAAATGAATTCAGCAACGTAGCAGGATACAAAGACACAGAAAAGTCAGTTGCATTTCTACACACAATCAATGAGCAATCTGAAAAGGAAATTATAAAAACAGTTCCATTTATAATAGCATCAAAAAAGTAAAATACTTAGGAATTAACTTTAACCACGGAGGTCAAACACGTGTACAATAAAAAATACAAAACATTACTGAAAAAAATTAAAGAAGACATAAATAAATGGAAACACATCTTATGTTCATGAATTGGAGACTTAATATTATTAAAATTTCAATATTACCCAAAGTGATCTATAGATTCAATGTAATTCCTATCAAAATCCCAGTGATTTTTTTTGAGAAATAGAAAAATCCATCCTAAAATTCATATGGAATCTCAAGGAACTCTGAATAGCCAAAATAATCCTGAGAAGGGGGAACAAAATTGGAGGACTCCCACTTCCTGATTCAAAACCTACTGCAGTTGTAGTAGTGGCATAAAGACAGACATATAGACCCATGGAGCAGAATAGCGAGCCCAGAAATAAACCCTCGCATATATGGTCAGATGATTTTCACAAGGCTGCCAAGACTGTTCAATGGGGGAAGGACAGTCTTTTCAACAAGTAGTGCTGGGAAAACTGAATATCCACAAGCCAAAGAATGAAGGTGGGTCCTTACCTAAAAGTGTATACAAAAATTAATTCCAAATGGATCAAGGACCTAAATGTAAGACCTCAGACAATAAAATTCTTGGAAGACAACATCCGACAAAAGCTTCACAACATTGGATTTGGCATTGATTTCTTGGATCAAAGGCACAGGCAACAAAAGAAAAAATAGACAAATTGGACTTTATGAAAATTAAACATTATGCATCAAAAGACACTATCCACAGAGTAAAAAGACAGCCCACAGAATGAGAGAAAATATTTGCAAATCATACATCTGATAAGGGATTAATATCCAGAATATATAAAGATCTCCTTAAACTCAACAAAGAATAAACAACCGGATTAAAAACTGGGGAAAGGACTTGAATAGACATTTTTCCAAAGAAGATATATTATGGCTAAAGCTACTCAACATCACTAATCATTAGGGAAATGCAAATCCAAACTACAGTGAGATGCCCCCTCACGCCCATTAGATGGCTACTATCAAAAAACCAGAAAACAGCAAGTGTTGATGAGGATGTGGAGAAATTGGACCCCTTGTGTGCTGTTGGTGGGAATGTAAAATGAAACATCCACTGTGGAAAACAGTATAAAGTTTCCTCAAAAAATTAAAAATGAAATTATCCTATGACCCAGCGATACTACTTCTGGGTATATCCCTAAAAGAATTGAAAGCAGGGCCTTGAAGAGATATGTGTATACCCATGTTCACAGCAGCATTCTTCACAACAGCTAAGATGTGGAAGCAACCCAGGTGTCGATGAATGGATAAGCAAAATGTGGGATATTCATACAATGGAATATTAGTCAGCCTTAAAAAGTAATGAAATTCTGACACATGCTACTACACGGATGAACCTTGAGGACATCATGCTCAGTGAAATAAGCCAGTCACAAAAAGACATACTGTATGATTTCACTTATGTCAGGTACTTGCAGTATTCAAAATCATAGAGACAGAAAATAGAATATGGTTGCCAGGGGCTGGGTTGAGGAGAGAATGGGGAGTTATTGTTTAATAGGTATAGAGTTTCAGTTTTAGATGAAAAGGGTTATGGGGATGGATGGTGGTGATGGTTGCACAACCATGTGAATGCATTTAATACCACTGAACTGTACACTTAAAAGTGGTTAAGGTGGTAAATTTTATGTTATGTGTATTTTACCACAATAAAATAAGGAGAAACAAACAACAAAAATCAACGATGCCATTATAAGGTACTGAGATTTTGAGAACAGATTTAGATGAATTGCTAAGGCAGCAAAGCCATTAGGGAGGAATTGATTTGTTCTGCTTAATGTGATACAAGAATCGCGGCTAAAATGGTCTTAAATAGTCTTGAGTGGCTTGTCATTCATAGGCAACAATGTATGGACAGAGAGAGGAAGGGATAGTGCCAGTAAGATGGTCTAATTAGTCCTAATGACTGAAGCGATCCAACTGGAATTGCCTGATAAGGAGTGCACCCTTATTATCACACCCTGAACACCTGTCCCTCTTCCAAGAGGGTGAAGCCTTGTACTAAGAGCTTGTGACGATTTATTGGAGGTGGTGAGAAGCCTTAAAGTGGAGAGCCAGCATGCCTTGCCTCCTCGTTGGTTAGTGGAGTTAATACCAGATCTTCAGTGATAGCATGAGGCCTGCTTGTGGCCCCAATTCCAGTTATCTCTGAGGCAAAGGGTATGAGCTTGCAGATACATACACACACATGCGTGGAGCCCTCCTGTGGCCGGTCAGGAGCAGCCTAGGAAGCAGGCAGCCCTGGGGCAGAGCGGGTGGGGGTCCCCCAAGCCCATGCTCCCTTTGGACTTTTTAGCTGCATAAGCCAGAAAATGCTTGATGTTTAGACCGTTTATGTGTGTGTGTTTGTAACTAGAATTGGGAAGTGTCCTAACTGACATAATTAGTTGTGTGCCATTAATATGTGTAATTTTGAAAAAAATCAGATGGTGGCCCAGTCATTTAGACAGTAATCCCCAATCTTTTCTCCAGGCAGGAAATGGACAATGCTGAGACTCTGCGAATAATTCTTGATGAGAGGCTACTCACCTTTTCAGAGCCTTGCTCATAGCCTGACACATCATAGCAGTTAACACTCTGTGCTGAACAAACAAAGGAAGAGCGAACCACTGAATGGAAAACTAGCAGTGGGAGAGCTGGAGCAGAATCCCCAGCTCTTAGCGTCCGTGGTGGTTTGGGATAGCTGCACAGGCAGTCGAGAACTTGCCCTCAGCTACCCAGGGTTTCTCTGGACACCTGGGTCCTTCAGCAGATCATCAGTGTTTGAAAGCCAAGTAATAAAGGATATCAGGGGAAGATGGGCCTCAGGTACTCAGCCTGGTACAGGTCAGGCCTCGGGAAGCTGCATGACATGCCTGGGGTCACTTGGCCCACAGTGTGCGTCCCTTCACCAGGACCTGTGACCCCTGGCACTGTCTTGAGTGTCCTGCACTTCCCACGCTCATTTCCACCATCCTCAGAAGTCCACCTGCAGCTGGCAGATCACATGTGGCCATTTCTACCATCCTCAAAAGTCCACTTATAGTGGGCAGAATATGTATGGCCTTGCAAACCTGTTGCTGGTGTTGAAGGGGTCACCGCCTCCCAAGCCCATCTCAGGGCTGGACCCGTGCAGGTGCAACAGGAAGGCTAGGGCTCTATGTCAAGCCCAGGGAGGGGCCCAGTGTGGGGATGTGGGATGAGCAGTGTGAGCAGCCTGAGCTGGGCTTCCGTCCACAGCCTCCCTCTGGAGCACTATCCTCACACATGGAGGCCAAGGGAGCCCCCAAGGCCGATTTCCGAGCCAGTGGAGGGCCCTGCAAGTGGGCCTTGAGATCCGGGTGGGTGGTTACCAGGAGGTTCAGAGATGGAGGCAACCTGTGGACACACTAATATGGGAGGTGGAGGGAAGGCTACTGAGGGGCCTCTGGATCTCTTGTCTCTTTACAGCCTCTGTACCCTGAAGCTTCCTGGGCTTCTGTCTGGGCTGCAAACTTAATACTGTCCCATCCCAAACCTCTAGTTTTGTGTGCCCTGGGAGGGACAATCCAGCAGGTTAGGCTCTAGTGTCTGTCATGGGGACAGCCTCACTGAGTGGTGGTCTGACCCTATGACTCCAATTTCTTACCATGAGGAGGTTCTGCTGCCAAAGCATTGAAGCTCTGCATGATTATCTGCAGTATTTAGTTCTGAGGGGTACCCATTGGTAACTCAAGCATCTGCCATGGCATACAGAATCTCCACCATTGCTTTGCTCAGCTGTTGATCCACGAGCATGCATCACCACCTCACCTACGTCTTATTTGTCAGATCTCCCCCACAAACGTTTTGGGTGGTCACTTTATATGGACACTGTAGATGCTGGGTAGACACAACACCCTCTCCTGGAGGAGGTGGGGTGGGGCTTGGACAGAGGATGACATGCTGTGGGTGGAGTGCACAGGTGGCTGTGGATTCTAGAAATGGCAAATCACTCAGCAGAGCACGAAGGAGCCTGGGTGCTTCCTAAAGGAGGCAGTGCCCCTGAGAGCAGATGTGAGGCTGGTCTGCTGCCCAGGGGAGTGCTGGTCCCTGGTTCCAGCGCCTGGTGTGGGGAGGGAAGCGGTGTGGTGGGAAATAAGGACAATTCTCCTCTTTCACCTCTGCCTCTCTTGGTCCTGAAAGGAGGGGAGGGGACCCAGGCTCCATTGCCGCAGCTGTGCCCAGACACCTGATTTACAGGTGCCCATGTTAGCAAGGAGCCCACCTCGACCTGTTTTAACATGGGGAGAATTTATTGCTTTTTTCCTGATGTCAAAGATGCATTTGTTTCTCTGCACTGAACCTTCCTGACAGGAATGACAGCCCCTCGAGTACTGCAGCCCTGAGATGCAGCCGGGCTCCTGGGGGGCCTATGTCTGCTGCAGATCAGATCCCGCCTCCAGCCTGCTGGACACGTGGCAGCTGTCCCTTGTGGGGTCACTCAGTGTTCCCTCTCTTCTAATTGCTCCCTGTTCATTCGTGCTCTGCTGCTGCCATCTGCTTTGCCGTAGAGATGCGTGGAAGGAGCTGCTTTTTTTCTGTCCTGCTGCTTCCCCACCCATTGATTTTCCTTCGTCAAGTGCTTGTTTGCTGTGAACAGACAGTCTCCCCACCTGCCTGCCCCTCCATCTAGTGCAACCTCAGACCAGGGCTGCTGGACACCTTTAGTCCTTGCCATGGGAGTCAGCACACACAGGGTGTTGGAGCTGCGGGGGTGACACCTGATCCTCCAACCAAGCCTTTCCTTTCCTAGAAGGGAATTGCACTGATGTGCCCAGGGCCACAAGCCATTAACCTCAGAAGGAGATTCATGATGGAACCCTCTACCTCATTTTGGGGAAGGGTTTAATTTTATCCAACAAATATGGACTGAGCCCCTATCATGTAAGATATGGGGACTGCAGTAGTGCTGTGACACTGAGTTCTGTCTCTGAGGTGTTTGTTCTCCAGAGGGGCATTTAGATTCTTACTAATTTAAATTTGTGTGGATGCAGACTTACCAGAATGGAGAGTGGGGGGTATGTTAGCATAGACACAACGGCATGAGCACCCCCACTTCTGGGAGTCCAGTTAGCATTCTGAGGCAGCTTGTCTGAGCTGTGGGACTCACCTTCCTGCCTGAACACACATGCATGGAGGCTGCGTCCCCAGGTTGGCCTATTTAGGCTGGCGCTGAGGTATGTGCCTCCCTAGCACAGAAACCTGAGTCAACCCTCAATGCCCAGGGCCTGTGAGATATAAGTATGGTTATCCTGAGTGCTCTCTGCATGTGGGACTCTGGAATTCTTCCCAGGTCCTCAGTTCTCCCAGCCGTTTTTTGGAGTGAGTGCTGACTGTGCCGAATTCTCCATCTCTTCTCTCTTCTCCCCGAGTGATGTGCCTTTCCCATGCCCTGCTGGACACCGACTGGATCCTTCTATCCCAAATATCTCTGATTTTACTGAAAGCAGGGACCAATGCAAACATCCCAGGTCCATCATGTGCTGGGGCGTCTGCAGTGTTCTGGGTTGTGTGCGACCTTCCAGTTGTTGTCCCCGGCTCTCTTCACTCCCACATGTCAGAATCCCCATCCATTCCATAAGTACAGCTGCTTTATCTTCTCATTATCTGTCTCCCAATCCTTTGAAGCCATGTTTTAGAGATAGTTTTCAACACTAAAATATATTAAGGTATTTTACTAAATATAAATTTTTCCACAAGAATTTATTATGGTTATTGAACTAGTATTTCCCCTGCCTTCATGACAATAGGGGCTCTTTAGCAGAATGCAATCATAATTGTGACATGGGGTACCAGGGACCTGGAACGTCCTGCATAGCCAGGACGTCCCTTGGCCCTGACCGACCTCTGTGTGAGTCTCCTCCAGGCACTGCCTTCACTCCCACATCCCGTCAGGGTCCAGCTCCTTCTGTTGTGGTAGCAGAACAGGAAATGAGCTTCCAGGTTATTTTCTCCTCTAAGGAGGTTTTTAAAGACTTTTCACTGCTGGAAGAATGGGAAACAGCAGAGTGAGAACAACAAATGAGGAATGAAATCTCTCATCTCACGCCTTTCCAAATCTCACAGGGATGGAGCCTGACTTTGCCTGTCTTTGATCCATGTTTCTGTACATCTGTCAGAACCTCATGAGTTCTAAGAACCTCTAGGCCACTTGGGATCATCGCTGCCACCTGCAACACCCATCCCAGCCCCTGACTGTCCTCCACCCTCCCTCAGAAGGTTTCCTGCTTTCTATTCTCTATCTTGCAGCATATGTAAGGCCAGCCCTCATAATGATGGGCCTTCCAGCCAGCAGAGGCTGGAGCAGGACCCAAGTGCAATTTCCCTGGAGGGAATCCAGGTTTACTGCCTGCTCAGCTTTTACTCACAAAGGGAGAATATGCTAGATCCAGGGTATTTTTCACAGGATCTGTGGGAGAGTGGGGGTTGGGTATTATTGGTTGGTATTTGAGAAGCTCACTCAGAGCAAGGACTGCCAAGAGACCTGCCGTGACCAGCATGGCAGGTGCGGGACAGGCAGTGTCTTTGTGGACAGGGCACTTTGTGGTGTGGAGGAAGCTCTGACTTGGTGTAAGAGGCTTCGGGGGCAACGAGCAGAGGCATTGCGTCTGTATTTGCAGCTGCAGGGGTGGGCACCAAGTCCAGTGGCTCACAAGGTGCTGCCCACGGTGGGAGACTGGCCTTGCAAGGATGAGAACTTCCAATCATTCTTCGTTTTGGTCTTAGTTGAAACCAGAGACCAGAGGTTAATGCAGTTGTTGTTTTTCTTAGGTTTGTGTTGACTTGGCCCACGCAACATTATGATGCCAAGATGGCTGTGAGTCTCAGAGAAATTGACTTGAGCGATCATGAAGTGATCTCATTGATTTTTGTGGCTGTTACTTTCTTGCAGTGATATAAAGAGATTTTTCTGTCAGATTTTTGAGGAGCTGTTTTCCTGGAAAACATACAGCAATACAACAAAATAAAAACAAAACTGAAAATCTACCAACCCCAAGTGTGGAGATAATAGGGAAGCATGAATGTTGTTTGCAAATGCCTGCTCTGTCCATGTAAAGTAGTGCATGGGTTTATGCTCCTGTTAAAAATGTGATCAACTAGAAGGACCTGCAGCTAGGATATACAACTATGTACGGGGGAGATTTGGGGAGATAAAGCAGAAAAAAAAAAAGAAGATTGGCAACAGTTGTTAGCTCAGGTGCCAATCTTTAAAAAAAAAATGTGATCAGGTCAGTCCAAAGGTGATCAAGATAATGGCTTCAAGAGAAATATCGATCAGCTATGCCTTTTCTTTAGGCAAAATTCACAAAATTTGTGCAGTCTATTAAGTTTGGTTGTGTTAGTATGTCTAAAGATTATGTTTCAGGCTATGAGAAAGAGCAGTGGATACACTTTTAGAAGTTTTTCCTGTCTGGCCCTTTGTTTCTTGGATTATTTACATAAAAGCATCTACCTGAATAGGGTATTACTTTCTCTACTTAGCCTCCTGACATGCAAGGCAGTACAGGTGCAGTGCATGTGTAGTTTTATTTTAAGTAGGTGTGTTATAGTCAGAGCAGATTTTTAATATTACAGGTAGTTTGAGATTCTTAGTAGTCTGGCAGATGCTGATGCCCTGGCCCCGGCCCTTTCAGGGCGTATCCTACTGTACAATCCTTTGGCTTTGCTCCCTGATGAGACTGAAAGTGCCAGAGGACTAATGAGCTTGGCTCCCCTATTCTCTCACCACAGGAGCCCTGACCAATGGCAAAGGAGGGGGTGTATAAATACTCCAGCCACTCCATGCCTTGGGAGGGATGATTCTGAGGTGTGTGGTAATTTTAGTGTCCGGAGTTCCATGGGGTTAAACTCCAGGCACCCAGTGATAGCTGGCTTGACAGTCCACCTGTTATTGAAAAACTTACCTTCCTGTCTGCCTTCCCCAATATGGGTATTTCTTATTTCAGAGTCTGCTTCTGGGGGAACAGAAACAATGACAAAAGTTTGTTCAGTGAAACAGCTGAGTGGGATTGCCTATATTGACATCACTGTCAATAATTCCCCAAGTGCCCATGGCTCCCAACCAGCTTCTTGTTGCCTCATTATTAAGTATGAGCAGGAATCCCAGAATGACCTGACATGTGTAGAAAGCGTATAATGAAATACAGGAGCCCAGAGAAACACACAGAAGACAATGTGAAATAAACAGAGACTACGGAAAATAGGCAAACAAGTAAGACGTTTATAACTCTGGGGAAACAAAAAGGAGTATAAGAAAGGAATACTAATCACAATATACTATATGCCCTCACTGGGAATAGCATTTACAAAGTCATAATATTGTAGGTGTATAATACCAACCTGATGAAAATTATAACTAAACTGGGGCAATAGAGAGTGAGTGAGTGTGTGTGTGTGAGAGAGAGAGTGTGAGTGTTGGATGCAGTGATGTGTGATGAGGCGGTAGGTCCCCATCTTCCGTAGTAGGAAGTCCAATAGATAATGCCTAAATCTGAAAAATTGAGAAGTAGCAATGCAAGTGTGTCATTCAGAGATATGGAGATAAAAACCAAGAGAGTCAATTAGATGAGTTGAAACTGCTTGCCTCTGGGGAGTAAGAGGGTTAGAGGTTTGCTTATTTTCTTAACAAGACTTAGACCTTTCAAACCATCTGCGTGTTATGATGTTGAAAAATAAATCCTGAAATAAGAGGAGAGAGGTAACTTTGACAGCAGCAGCAACAACAAAAAATGAAACAAATACAAGTTATGTATGTTCTCTTTGTTCTTGTTCCAACAAATGTGTTTATTAACCTCTGCCAACAGTAGAAGTGATGGTAGTCGTTGCGCCAGCACTAATGATAGACTGGTGGACACCGCCAGCCCCCGACTTTTCACTGGGTGCTGAATAGTGCGGGTGGTAGAGTCAACTGGCTCTTTAGTAGATGGGCAGCCAGTCCTCAGCACCATGTCCACCCTCGGATGGCTGTTTGGTGTAAACACAACCTAGTGATGGGGACATCTCTTTCTGATAGGATGACAATATCTAGCACTTATTGGGCATGGTCAGTTTTGCTATTGCACTTGTTTTGAAATTATGGATTTGTTCCAATGTGATTGATATGTTGGGGGAACACTTTGAGTGGAATGTGAATTTTGGGTTATGCATGACGACTGATATTTTGCTAGTGTGGTTGAAGATTCACGAATAGATATGTTGAGTTTGACCACTTTCCTGGAGGACCATGTGAATGTACAGAAATGTCCACACTAAAGAATCCTTAAGGTATTTTGAATCCCCTGACCTCAAACTCAGATGGGTCTCATTTTCTTTTTTCTTTTGTGTTTCCAGGTCTCGGTTTTCACTCTCTGAGTGACCTCTCTCTGACTTCCTGCCCCCCATTGCTATCATGGGCACTTGTCAGTTCACAATTTACAGCGTGACTGCTAGGTGACACCATCCTGTTTGTGCATTTTAAAGGGCGCTTAGTTTTGGTCTGTTTTGCATGTGTGTGTGGTTGCTTTTGTTTCATGGCTATACTTTTATTCACTGTTTCTTGTTCTTTGTGGTTGAAATGCCTTAAAAGGCCTCTCTTCCCTTGAAAGTGATGAAATACAGCCTGATAGAAATGGTATGGTGCTTGTGAGGAACTGAGGCATAGAGAGATTGAGCTTGGTTCACAAGTGGCAGAATTGAGGTTCCAAGATTCCAAGACCAGCGTCTTGATTTCATTCCACCTCTTTCCCTAGTTTACTTACGGGAGATCCAGTAGCAAGTTGTCAATATGATGTAAGAAGCTCAAATGGTGTGGCGTTTTGGCCCCCAACCTTCCTGGGCAGAATCCTATTTTGACCCTCATTTTAAGCTGGGACATGACAAGCTATTTCTCTGGGAAGGAAGGCAGGGGTCTGGGATGGGATGAGCTGTCTGGGCTACAGAGAGGGTCTCAATCCAGGCACTGGCCCTCACCATTGGGCCTCCACCGCCCCACCATGTGCTCCAAGGGCAGGTCTGGGGGGAACCCGGTGGGGAGGAGTCCTGCTGCTGCCTGGTTATGTTGGTGGGAAGGCACTGGTGAGTGCCAGGTCCCCTTCCAGGATGCCTGGACGGGGGCTCCCAGCAGCGTCTGTTAATGGGATTAGCTTGCTGTGGTGTTTTCTGCAGGGCCCAGCTTGAGTCCTGACCCCTGCCTCTAATTTTTGGGCGGTGTCTCTGGCCTGTGACTCAGGCAGTGAGTCTCTCTAACTCTTGCTGAGTTTGAGAATTATGCAGGGAAGGGAAAAAATGGCAGAAGTCTAACTTTTGGGAGTCCAAGGCTCGGCTTAAATCAGAGATCTTACAGCAGGAGGCCTTCTGGAGTCCTAGAAGAGCAGCTGTTTCAGCAGGAGCGGGGTATGCAGGGGGAGGTGCCAGGTGCTCCCAAATGCGGAGGTGAGTCTCTCCAAAGGTGTCTCACGCACCTTGTACTTCCCCTTTTTCCTGGGACTTTCAGCCCTTTGGGGCTGTTTTTGGGTTCTTGACGCCTTGTTTTGGGAATTGCTGCGTGGTTTGGCATTCATCACAGCTATGACACAGAACCTGGGGTTTGCTTCTGGCGTTGAAGTTGCAGAGCAAGCGGGGGACACACACTTGTGGCAGATTTCCTCTCTCGGTGATGTCACCCTTCTGTGCACATTTCCATGGGACTTTTTGTTTTGGACCATTTTGCATGTTTGAAACAAAGTATATATAATAACCGTTACCTCAACACAATGCTTTTATTCTGTGTTTCAGACAGCTTCTTTTTTGGGCGAAAATGCTTAAAGGCCTTTGATACTGACAGGTGAGAACCAGCCCTGGTAGGGAACAGTGTCTCCCCTGGAAGATGAGTGCTCAGCCCTGTGGACCCCAATGACCTTCCATGTGGCCCATAGCAGTGTCCCTGGGCTGTCCCCAGGCTGTCCCTCCCTGTCCCCAAGCTGTCCCTGGAGCAGCATCCCCACGCTGTCCCCAGGCTATCCTTGGAGCAGCATCTCCAGGCTCTCCTTGGGCTGTCCCTGGAGCAGCATCCCCAGGCTGTCCCTGGGCTGTCCCTGGAGTGGCATCCCCAGGCTGTCCCCAGGCTATCCTTGGAGCAGCATCCCCAGGCTGTCCCCGGGCTGTCCCTGGAGCAGCATCCCCAGGCTGTCCCCAGGCTATCTTTGGAGCAGCATCCCCAGGCTGTCCCCGGGCTGTCCCTGGAGCAGCATCCCCAGGCTGTCCCCAGGCTATCCTTGGAGCAGCATCCCCAGGCTGTCCCTGGGCTGTCCCTGGAGCGGCATCCCCAGGCTGTCCCCAGGCTATCCTTGGAGCAGCATCCCCAGGCTGTCCCCGGGCTGTCCCTGGAGCAGCATCCCCAGGCTGTACAGGGGCAGTGTCCAGCCTCCTCTTCTGCCTGAGAACTTGGACAACTTGGTCCCAGCAGGAGGAGGCTGCTGTGGCCAGCCTGAGCCTGAAGTGTGTCGCAGGGAGAGCTACCCACCCACAGTGCTCACCTTGGACTTGCTGGAACCTCCTGGGCAGCTTGAAACTGTTCCCTGCTGGGCCCATCACAAGAGGGTCTGTCTTGTGATCTGGGTGGGACCTGCCCTCACCCCAGTGAAAGGCCAGAGGGAGGAACTGAATTCCTATCTACTTGGTGTCCTGTGGCTGGGCCCTGGGGGAACCAGGCCCCTGCTGTCCCACACCCGCTCCTCCTCCCCACATCTGGAGGGGACTGAGGGGCAGATACACCTGGACCCATCGGGGCAAGGCCACACCCACACCTCCCATCAGGTGAGCCTGGGTACCTGGGGTTTGGCGTAAAGGACTTTACTCGGTGCCATCTTGTGGCCACTTTTTGGTATTGCAACCCTCCCACCCCAGTTCTCACAGAAGTGGGTGGAATTAATCCTACACTAGCTCCTGGAAGGGGGAGTAGAAATAAACAAAGACCACCCAAATGAAAACAGAGACTACTTATTCTGAACTGGCTGTAGCATAGGGCCAGGGACACTGTGGTCGCAAAGGGGAGGCCCAGATGGGCCTGATGGAAATGGCTGGTCTTGGGGCTGCAGGTAGGCAAACTGGGAGCAGTGTCCTATATGATTGATTAGGGGAGTGCATTTGGCTTCCTCTGGTTGGTCCTCACTTGGAAGCAGGGACCAAATTAGGGAAGCTGCAGTCATTGACCAAGTCCTGGCTCCTCTGGGCTGATGGCTCCTGTCCCAACATCATCATGGTCTGGCCCTGCGCCTGTATCTGTTCAGTCTGTCAGTGGGCAACTGCACACACCAGCAGTCCAGGCCTATGTGGGATGCTGAGGCTTCAGCTCTTACCTGAGAGTCAGGTGCAGGGGCAACCCCATTCCCACAGCCTGCCCACCCACTGTTTTTGTCACTTCTCTATAGTCTTCATTGCCCTTTCCAGGGAATTAGAAGCTTTGATGTTTATTTTTCTTCTGCAATAGAAAAAGTTTCTCTATTCACTTAGCTGACTTCTGTGTCTTATTTCCTTTCTGTGCTTTGAGGGGTGGCACCAAAGCAGAGCATGCTTGGTGGTTGGTGGTACCTATGTGAGAGGGAGGCTTGGGCATGTGTGGCTGGAGGAGAGCCCATTGGCCACAGTTTCTGCATGGCCTCCTTTGCCTGCCCTTGGAGCTGTTGAGCAGTTCCCTCTCTTAGCCCAGTGTTTGTCCTCCTAGGCAACACCACCCGTGGCAGGGCCCTCCCTGCAGCCTGAACTCGGCCTTGGGTTTCACTTGGAAGATTTCTACTTGTCTTCAGGTCTCCTCTTCTATGCTGCCTCCTCTTGGAAACCTCTGACTCCTCTGGATTTGGGAGCCTTTCTCTTCCGTCTCTTGTGCTCCCAGTGCACCTTCATTTTAGCAGCTATGTCTGTACTCGACAGGCTGGGACTCTAGGGGGCCAGCCCTCCCTGTGAGCCTTCGCCTCCCCCAGGTTCCAGGGTGTTGATGGGAAAGAGCTGGGGGCAGAGCCCTCCCAGAGCTGTTGAAACCCCTTGGTTAGGATTGGGGTTGTGTGCTGGGGCTGGGGAGAAGGGAGATTGTAGAAGGTGACATAAGTTGAATGCAGGCTGCATTATACCTTTTTTGAGAAGCCAATAAACGATATTGCGTCATGAAGAGCTGGAGCTTTATTGCTGTGCGTCCAATTACACATCATAATTCTGTCTTTACGAGTATTAGGTAATTAGGTTATAATGAACACCATTAGAGTAATTACACCATTTGGAAGAATCACCCAATAAGCCATGAGAAATTGCTTTGAAAAAGAAGAAAGTTTATCTGATGAAAATTACGTTTGAAGAATTTCAGTTCCAAGGTGCAGATTCACCAAAGTAAGAAATCTACAGCAGTGTTAACCCCCACAGACACCCAAGCAGGAGACCTGTGCATTGTCTCCAGGAAATGCTTTAATCCTCCAAATGACATGCTAAATATTGTCTTTCCCACTGTGAATGGTTTCTGCATCGTTTGTTTGGGGGGCGGAGGGCATCCAGCTTGGCACACGGCCCATTTCGTAGGGCGGCTCCTAGAATGGACTCCCCAGTGCACCCCTCAGTGCTTTTGTTTGAGAAAACCAGGCTGAACTTTGATTTCTTAGCGTGTGAGTTGGAGACTGTGCTATGTACACTTGACCTTTCTAAACAACATTTAGGTTTCTTGGATGTTTGCAGGATTTTCAACTTGAGGATTTCAGGCTAAAAGAAGCCACTGGGGTGAGGGGGAGGCGGGGGTGTAGATGGTGTTAGAAATTGTGGTGTTGAATGTTTCCAAGCTCTGTTCTCTTTCTGCTCCCTCTCCTTTCTGGTAAAATTAATGAGTGTGACCAGGATTCTCTTTGGGGTACAGGAAGCCCCTACGAAGACAAGGATGAGGATGGTTCCTCCTTCTTTTCCAGGGCCCTTGGAGAGGGAACTAATGTAGTCGAGCACCCCTAGATGACATCCCTCTCTTATTAGGGCAGGGCTTTCTGCACCATTACAACGAGAAGACTGTGGGGAGGTTGAGAAAGGTTAAGCAGTTTGTCCCAGATGAGGCCATGCATCTGGACAGTTGCAGAGCACAGTCCCGCTGCCAGCCCTGTGTCCTCATCACACTTTCTGCCTTAATGGAAGAAAGGTATTCTCCAAGTTCCACCCAAGTGGCTGTGTGGGAGAGACAGCCTCCGAGACATGTGAGGTGGCTTAGGAACGTGGCCCGAAAACCAGGGCGGTGGCACCGGCAGAGTCCCGGGCTCAGCTTTGTATCTTTGTGGTTTGATGTAGAGAAACTCTACCTTTCTGCAGCGTCTCCGTGTGATGGGGTCCTAGCGGATTGAGTCACACTGACACAGGCCAGTGACCCCAATGCTGAGCAGGCACTGGGGCAGTCCCACCCCGACGTGGGCTGCCACCTGGGACTCTTAACTGACTGGAGATGTCTTTCTGTGACCCAGCAGCAGGAGGCCCTTCTCACAGCAAGAGGAGTGTCTGGTGGAGCCATGCATACCCAGACAGTACTGGACAAATGGGTGAGCCCCCACGTTCTGCTTTTTCTTTTGAGGAAGATTACCCCTGAGCTAACATCTGTGCCCATGTCCCTCTATTTTATATGTGGGACACCTGCTGCAGCATGACTTGATAGTGGTGTGTAGGTCCATGACTGGGATCTGGACAGGTGAACCCTGGGCTGCTGAAGTAGAGCATGCAAACTTAACTGCTATGCCACTGGGCCAGGCCCCCCCCCCCCCCCCCGCTTTTTTTTTTGCTGAGGAAGATTGGCCCTGAGCTAACATCTGTTGCCAATCCTCCTTTTCTTTTGCTTGAGGAAGACTTGCCCTGAGCTAACATCTGTGCTAATATTTCTCTGTTTTGTGTGTGGGTTGCTGCCACAGCATGGTTACCAATGAGTGGTGTAGGTCCATGCCCAGAATCTGAACCCACAAACCTGGGCCACTGAAGCAGAAGCACCAAACCCAACCCTTATGCAATGGGGCCGGTCCCCCACTTTACACTTCTCATGTGAGCTGATGTATTAAGAGATTAGTTGGTTTTGTCCCCCATGTTATTCAGACACTAATTCTGAGATGAGGCCCTGTCTTGCAGTGTGTGGATACCTTCTGCTTTCAGCTTCCCATGTTCACAGCCCTTGGTGATGCAGAGATGGACCCTGGTGAGCTGGTGCTCCCACCAAGTGTCCCCCACCTCCCCAGCATGTCCCCCCAGTTCCCTCTCTTTGGGGTGCCGAGCCAGGCTCTTGTCCCTTGGTGAAAGGTCAGCCCTGTCCACACAACCCCCCTTCTGGGTGTACCCCTCACTGACCCTCACAACCCACCAGGTGCAGTGTTGTCTCTGCAAGGCTTCCCTGCATTGACCGGCCCTGAAATGCCCATCATAACCCCCCTGTAACTGCCCAAGGGGACTTTGCTGTCTGTCAGTCCAGGACCTGACCAAGGCTGGTCTTAGCTCACAGTAGGGCTCTTGTCTGTCCTGGTGCCAATTCCCAGCAACCCACTTCTGGTAGGAGTGGTGTGGCCTGAAGGTGTCCTCATTTTTGTCCTCGCTTTACCTGGAGTGCAGCTCCTGCCCCACCTCTACTGACCACCAAGCCTCTGGGGTCCAGCATCAAGTCGCCCTCCCTTACTGGACCATGCAGCTCTTAGAACCATTGGAATCTCTGAGTGATACATAAGAGTGTCTTCTGTTTGCTAATGAGATGGCTGGGGACCCCCGTATGGCTTCAGGATGGGGGCTGGTCCCCAGAAAGACCACAGCATGATTAGAGGATTGGAACTTTCAGTCCCACCCCCTGACCTCTGGAGAGAAGAGAGGGGCTGAGGTTGAATCAGTCACCAATGGCAGATGATTTAATCAATCATGCCTATGTAATGGCACCTCCATAAAAACCCCTAAACAACAGATTGGAGAGCTTCTGGGCTGTTGAACACTGGAGGTGCTGGGAGGGGGGTGCCTGGAGAGCACATGGGCGCTCCCCGACCCACGTGCCTGGCCCTGTGCCTCTCCTGCATCCGGCTGTTCCTGAGCTGTACCCTTCATAATAAACTGGTAATCTAGTAAGTGAAGTACTTTACTGAGTTCTGTGAGCCTTTCTAGCAAATTACTGGACCTGCGGAGAGGGGCATGGGAAGCCCTGACTTACAGCCCGTCCATCAGAAGTTTGCGTACCATGGGACTTATGACTGGTGTCTGAAGTGGGAGGCGGTCTTGTGGGGCTGAGTCCTTAACCTGTGGTGTCTGCAGTAACTCCACTATTGATTTGATTTGATTAATTCAATGCAGTCGGAATTGATTAAATTGTTGAACATCCAGTTGGTGTCAGAGAATCAGAGAAATGGTGTGGGAAGAGACACCACGTATTTGGTTTTGGGGAAAATAATCTCAGACTGTGCTTTTGGAAATTGCCAGTATTTTTGTTTTTGTTTTTAATACTTAAGACATACATCTTGAGGGAGTTAGCAATATAAAGTGCTTTATCATCATGTCCTAATGAGTGAAAGGAGAATGAGTGTCTCAGGGCTCATGAAAGGGGAGATGACTGGGCTTTAGCAGCCATGGGTGGGCAAGGCTGGAGTTGGCTTTGGAAGACCAAGAAGGCTCTAGATGGGCAGAGAGAAGAAGGACTTCCCCATGCTAGGGACAGCAGAGCCAAAGCCAAAAGATGAGAACAAATGTAGAGGGGATGTGACGTGCCAGCTGCCGTTTGCGTGAGTGAAAATAAGTAAAATAAATAGAGCAGCCCTTTAAGGCCCTGCCTGCTGTGTGGATTCCATGTTGAAGTTCACAATTTGGCCTGGCACCCAAGCCTCTGATTTGAATATTAGGATGCGGTAGTGGGGATGATGAGAAGTTATGGGCCCTCTCTAATGCCAGAGAGGCAGGGGTCTTGGATATTCCTCAGTAAAGCTCACTTGTTCACTTGGAATGTGAGGGAACGAGCTAGAATCAGTTAGGCTGCTGTGGGACCAGGAAAAGAATGAGCTGCTGGCTGAGAGTGTACGTGATGGGGCGTCCATGCCAGGTAGAATTTTTCAGACTCGCTTTATGGGGCACTTGGCAGAGATGAGCTTGGGTGGGTGAATGCGGTTTTCAGGAAGAACTTCCCCCGTGCCATTAAGATATTTGTTCATCCTGGCTTTGCTCATGAGACTTGAGATGTCAAGTTGAGGTGAAAGTCTGCATTCCTCTAAATGGAAGAGAGCAGGAGAGACAGAGGCTTTCAGTAGAGAACGTATTAATGAATCAGGTAACAGTCCTCCAGAAGGATGAGTGGGTTGCAGTGCTGCCTTGCTCGAGGTGGACAAGCGTGCTCCTTGTCGACATCTACACGACAGAAGTCTATACCTGACTTGTGAGGTCTCAGTCACACAGGACTAACATTACTGTGTTCAGTTCAGACTGGGGATGGTGTTTTGTTGCTTTTGCAGCTAAAGAATCCCAACCACTGCTGCAGCAGAACCAGTTGAGGGTGAGGGTGGAGGAGAAAGATGCTCTGGGTTTACTTGCGATGCAAGGAATGCTTGGGCATGATTAGTGCACTCAGATGTAGATTCTTTATGATGGATAAATTTCTTGTCTCTTTTCCTTGGTGTGGGGAGAATATTACAAACAAGTGGAAAAGTACATTCTAAACCTGCGTAAATTGATGTGCTGCGGGTCTACACCAACACCAGGAAGAAGGGTAAGGCTGGAGTGGAGGCTGACCATCCTAGAAGAATCCATCAGACTTTTGTGATCAATTTAGTAATAGATATTGTTGGAGGAAAAGAAAAACACTCATAAAACCACAATGAAATATCAACCAACTACAGAAATATATGTGCAATAGATGAGAGAGCTCCAAAATAGCATAAGAGTGTTCCAGTTTCTCCAAATTGTATTTAATTCCCCTTGTAATACATCTAATACATCACACTCTAAAAACATGAAAAATAAGGAAAAACAACAATAAAAAATCACTCCCAATATCATCTTTGTCCCAAACACCAGCAGTAGCTGCAGAAGTGATGTTGATTGCAGAGATAGAGAACCCAGAGGGCTGGGACATGTTTATCACCTCCACATGACAGTTGGCAAATTGTAAATTTACATTTGGTGATGGGGGTTGTTTTTCTTACAGTATGTACTGAGGATTGAGGGATTGTTTTAATCAAAGGCTAAGACAGAATTGCATCTCAAAAGACACATCTGACCTCATTCTTGGATCGAGCACTTTATAGTGTCTGTAGTTGTGTCGAGGTTGCTGTGAGGGTTTCCTGGGTTATTATCCCATGGGGTGAGAAGAATGAGCTGGAATGAAGTGCTGCCCTCATGAAGTTGAGAGGTCACCATGCTCAGAACCAGTGCTGTGGAGCAGGACTGAGCCCCACCATAGCCCAGTAAGTGTAGGCAAAACAAAGAAATGGAAATTTTTCTATCAAATTTGGGGGCAGAAATCTTTGATAGGAGTACTTTAAAGCACACTTAACTTTGGGAGCAATTTTGATAGGAAACAGGTGATCTGAATTTTCAGGAGAACGGCCTCAAGTTTCTCTTCATTTTCCTATTTGGACACTGCCTGGATGGCCAGTGTCATAATCCTGGTCCATCCCCATCTTAGAGGACAGAGTTACCTCTGATCTGATGGTGTAGGACCTTCTTGGCTCAGGGGCTGCCCACAGATGTCACCATGCAATATCTCAACAAAACCTCAGCGTGGTGGCGTCAGTAATTTTTGGCCACCATTACCTGGAAAAGGACATTTTCTGAAACTTGAAAATGAAAGACTAAATAATTTGGCATTCTAATCACTGAGAACAATGGTATTATGATCCTGATGGTAGTGGCTCTGATTTTCGGTTAAGCAGGATGTTTCATGTTTGCCCAGGCAAGTTTGTGATTTTCCATTTGATTGCCTCCGAACAGCTCTCTTTGATTGGCATACAATGAGATGGTTTTCATGGAAATAAAAACAGAAGTGAATTCTGCTTTGGTTGTTTTGTGTTTACCTTTAGTGTTTCTTCAAATCCCTTCAAAGCTGAAATTTCATCAGAGTGAATTTTCATGGGTGCAAGTAAAAACAAGATTCTCTATGAAGTGTTGCCTTAATTGAAAAGCAGCAAAACAGGATACCAGGACTCTGGTCTCTGGAGCTGCCCCCAGGACTTTATAGGAAAGCAGCTTTTGTTATCATGGGACTCAAAGAGTGTTGGCCTATGCGGAAGAACTTGGTTCTTGTCTGTATTACCAGAAAAGAATAAGTTGTCTCATCTTCCTGTTCAATATTCCGAGGGCATTGGCAGAGAGTAAGAAATGGAAACTCAGAAAGAAGAAAACCTCATCCAGGACTCTTAAAGTAGCACTCCAGTGAATGCCACTGCTATGAGGATGTGGAGGCGACATTATTGATCAGCAAAACCCATTCACTGCATAGTTACGTGCTAATATAAATTATGTTTGTTTGAGCTTGGACTCATGAAGATGTCTTTTGAGAATTAGTCCTTCGTGTCTGTACCTTTTACAATAAAGGCATATCCACGAGTTAGGTATAATCAGTTTTTGGTAAATGAAATTGATTTTAAAAATACAGATGGGCCTTACTTAAGCATATAGAGTTTGGAGTGATTTTTGATAAAGTGAAGGCTCACTGTTTCCCACAAACACATTTCTGGCTTAATCTCTCCTCTGAATTAGGGTTCTATTATTTAAAACTCATTTGTCTTGATTTAAGCAGTGTTCTTCCTCAGTATTCATGTTGTGCACTTTGGTCTATGTTGCAGAGATCTCTAACTGTTAAGAGACCCTCCCCCTCACTATGGGTAACTGAGCTTGGTAGGAAAAACCTTTGGAAACTGGATCATTGCTTCTGCAGTCCTAAATTAATAGCTTTTACAGCCCGTGGTCCTAGCAGCTTGGGTAGGAGTTTCCGATGTTGTTTGTCTCGTGAGTTTGTGCTGCCAAGAGACATGGTGGAAAGTGGTTGAGAGGTCCTTTCTCGTTTCCAGGCTACCGTGAAGCCTCAAAATTAGTGGACTTCTCTGTTCTGCTTTGAGAAAGTGTGACACTGCATAGCCTTGGCCAGGTCTTTCTCCTACACAGTGACCTCTGAGTGCTGCTCTGTGGATGATGTCATTGGACATATACACGTCAAATACTGTTGAATGAGAAAGGAGGATGCAAGATAGTCAGCACAGATAAATCATTAGAACAGGTGTGGATGATCAATGATAGAGACAGGAGATACTTAGAGTGATTCCAATGAAATTTAATGTTTGCTATGATCTCTTATTTGTAAAATCACTCCTGTTCTTAATTTATTTTTTATTTATTTTTTCACTGAGGAAGATTCACCCTGAGTTAGCATCTGTTGCCAGTCTTCCTCTTTTTTTCAAATGTGAGCCTCTGCCACAGCATGGCCACTGACAGACGAGTGGTGTAGGTCTGCACCTGGGAACCAAACCTGGGCCACTGAAGTGGAACATGCCAAACTTAACTGCTAGGCCACCAGGGCTGGCCCTCACATTCTTGATTTAAAATGTTGTTCTTTTCTCTGAAAATGTTCAGAGTCAGAGTTCTCAACAGAAAGTAACAATCCAAAATAGGGAGCCTTTTAAAACAAAGGATTCCAGCCAAGTCAAATTCCTTCAATATACTCAGACTTTATGGATAATAGTAATTCTCAAATGTCAAAGGATTTAAAAAATATTAATGACCATTGCTTATCAATGTCTGTGCATCTCTTCTCAAGACATAAACTTGACAAGAAAGATGATTCAACTTGAGAGAGTGCTGTGCCCAGCTTGGTCTCCCTGTCCTCTTCTCTCATTGGTGTTCTTTAAATTCACACTCTTCTGGCACTTGAATATAGATCAATACCTTTCTTTCCTAACCATTTAAAGTTCTTCTATTGCCCTTCTGTTTTGATGACTCTATTTAGAGTATTCTTGGCTCTTGAACTTCAAATTAAACTTCTGACAGTCTGACTGGTTAACTTTTAAAATCATTTCTTGGATTCTCTGTGGGATATTTAACATCTCTGAGTCCATGTAATTAATAAGAAATTGAGAGCACATGCACAGACAAAACTCTGCACCTTAAATTGACAACTCCAGGGGGCTGAGAGCGAGCTCTTCTTGAGAAGATTGTACTTTAAAATTTTAAGTATTTGTTATTTTCTGTTTTGTTATAGGGGTGATATTTACATCATTGCTGTGTTCTGAAGCAAATATTGGTTCCGTAGATCATATCTAACAGATACTTTCAGTAATGGAAAAGAAATACCTTAATCCATCTGCCACTTTTGCCTCTGATTACTTTTTTGAATGAGTTATAAAAATAATTCTTCAAAGCAGTTTAATAGGAATTTTACATTAGGTCTGTCTTTTGAACTTTTGTCGGATGTTCAATTCAGGAGGTGTGTCTTCAAGGGTACCCTGATATATTAATATACACATTAATATTCTCTAGGTAGCCTGTAATGATAAACATTAATATACTCTCAGGATATTGAAGGGATTATGTATCATTTATTAATATAAGAGAATAGAGTGAGAGATAAAAAGTTCTTTCTCCAGAAAAAGATTTATGCATCTCTTCTCTTCTTGGTGATTTCCTGAGGAGAGAAAAGGGGGAGTGAGGAGGAGCGAGAAGACTAGCATTTACAGGACTTTTCGATTCAGTGCAGTTTCACCTACCTTACATTAAAAACTAAAAACTTAGAGAGGCTGTGTGGCTTGACCAGGGTCATAACTCTGGGGTTGGTTTTCAAAACAAGTGTCTGTGATCCCAGGGGCCTGCCATCAACCCTAGGACATGGCCTTGGGTCCTTGCTTGCCTTCCTCCACATCTTGACCCTGCACAGCTGCTTCTAGAGGGCCTTCCAGAGTCGCTGAGGCTTGTCCAGCTGTCTACAAATGTGTCCCACCCTGAGGGACCAGAGATTGGGCTCAGCTCACAGCTGGCCCACAGTGAGGGGGTCACCAAGAAGTAGATGGGAACACAGAGCCCAAACTACTAGGGGGTTTGATTAAGTAAAAAAAAAACATTGTCAAGGTCTTTTAGAGTTGCTAACAATATTTTCTGAGACAGAATAACCAATGCATTTTATTTACTTTTAAGTCAGGTTTATTTATATAATAATATAATTTGTAAACAGTAAAATTCATTGTTTCTTAAGTACACAGTTTGATGAGTTTGGAGAAATGTGTACAGTCATACAGCCAACACCACAGGCAATATTTATAATGTTTATGTCATTCCCAAGTTTCCCCATGTCCCTTTGTAGTCAGCTCCCCATCCCCCGCCCCCTGTACCCGAGCCCAGCAACCTCTGACCCGACTTCTGTGCCTGCAGTGTTGTCTGTGTCACAGTGTTGTGTAAATGGACTCCCGCAGCATGTGGCCTGCCATGTCTGGTTCCCTTCACTCATCATAATGCTTTTGAGAGTCACACATGTCATTGTAAGTATCAGCAGCTTATCTCTTTTTATGGCAAAGTGGTGTTGCATTGTGTGGATGGGCTGTATTTTTTTTATCCATTCATCAGTTGTGGACATTTGGATTGTTTCCAGTGTTCACTGTTATGAATAAAGCTGTAATAAACAGTGGCATACGATTTTTGTATAAACACATATTTTCATTTCTCTTGGATAAATAACCAGGAGGACAATTGCTGGGTCATGTGGAAAGTATGTGTGTAATTTTATAAGAGAGGGGTGAAGGTGTTCCAAAGCAGCTGCAGCGTTTGACGCTCCCCCCAGTGAAGTGTGAGAGTGCCGGTGGGTCTACTCCTTGTCAGCACTGTATTGTGAGCTTTCCCCTCCATCTGGTGGGCCTGTAGTGGTATCTTATTGTGGTTTTAATGACTTATGAATGATGATGGTGACCACCTTTTCATGTGTTATTTGCCATCACAACTCTTCTTTGATGAATGCCAAGACATTTTAAACTTAACTATTTCCTTATCTTGGATATGAGAATATGGGCAGATTTTATTAACAGACTATCTAGTTGTAACCATATTCATGATGATCTTCTCAGGGAAAATTGTAGTTTTTGATGGATTTAATGTCTGTGGGGTTTAGGAAGAGAAAGGATCTTTTTTCGGATCCCTGGTACTACTGGCTTTAACCTCGCTAGCTGTTCTGTGCCTGGTTGCTCTCCACATTCTTCTAGACCACCTGCCGCAGACGCAGAGACATTGCCCATGTTCTCCGCAGGGTTCACAGTGCCTAGAGCTATGCCTGACCCCCCAGCAGTGCCCGCCCCCTGGGCACTCTGTCAGTGTTTGGTGAGTGAAGGAATGCATGAGCAAAGAGAGTCCAGAGGAGCAGACCCTCTAGTGCGTTGCCTGCCCCTCGGGGCACCTTGCGCCCGGTGCCCACATGTCTCCCCTCCAGGCCCTGCTGTGAGAGCCCGAATGACTTCCTAGGGGAGGATGCGAGCCCCTGCCTGGCATGTGCTGGCTCTTTTCTGACACTTGTGCTCTGAACCTCAACCATGGCCTCACTGCCAAGGGGAGCTTGGCTTACACCTTCAACTTCAGCCTCGAGAGCCAGGTTCTAGAACAGCGCAACTGTTGTAAACCCTTCCTCCATGCCCGGGTTTCCTGTCTAACCAGTTCTCCGCACAGCCAGGTGCTGCCAGGCTCCGCCTTTCTGCTTTTTTGATTTTAAGCCGGAAGGGATTGTCTTCATCTTTCCCCATCTTTCATTATTTGTTGTTCACATTTTCCGTTAAATTTTCACACAGTGGGAACCAGAGTGCTCCGAGTGCACAGTTTTGAGTTTTGGCAGATGCACATGCCACGTCACCCCTCTTCTGTTGAGACACAGGACACTTACATCATCTGGAAGTTTCCTTACGCTTCTTTCCTGTCAACACCTCAGCCCCACCCAGGAAATGACTTCTCTGAGTGGATTTCTGCTGGGTGCGTTTTCTTCTTCCTGCTTCTGTCACTCAGCGTAATGGCCCAGAGAGCCATCCACGTGATTTCCTGTCTCAGTGGCTCCTGTTTATTGCTAAGAGGTACTCCATTCTATGCGTACATCGCATCGTAAAATCTGTTTTCAGGTTGATGGATATTTCTTTTCTTTTTTCAGTTTTTGGCTCTTATGAATAAAGTTTTTCTGAATGTTCTCGTGCAATTATTTTTATGGACATATGTTTTCATTCTCTTGGGTAAACATCTGGGAGTGGAATTGCTGGGTTACTGGGTAGGGGTATGTTTATCTTTTAAGAACTGCAAATTGTTCCCCAAAGTGGTCATCTGTCCTGTTTTACCAGGAATACGAGTGCATCAGTCAGCTCTGCACTCTCGTCAGCAGTGTTTTCTGTCTTTTTAGTGTTAGCCACTCTAGTTGGTATGTGGTGGGATCACATAGTGGTTTTAATTTCCATTTCCAATGGTCTGTTGGGGTATGGCTTCTTATTCCCAGCAAAAGAGCCTGCAGACCAGACAGGCAGCATTTGAAAGCCAGCTCTTCCCTAGAGCTATTGCTAGGACCCTCAGTGAAGCGCTTAGGGTCAGACTCCATCTCTTCCTCTGAAGATGGGGATAAATAACTGTACCTATCTCAAGATAAAGGATTAGTTGTGTGAAGCACTGACTCAGGTGCCTGGTGCATAAATGTTGGTATTGTCATTACTGTATTTTTCCTGGAGTGCAACCAGTTGTTGTGTTTGCTGGTTTCTTCAGTGTCCAGCCCAACACCACCCACATAAGCATCTCATTCCTCACTCACTTACTGCATAGTTACTGGATGCTGCAGGACAGAATGTTGGGCTTGGTTACAAGGCGAGCCACAGAGAGATAGGAGCCTTCTTCCTCATGCTCTGGGTTGACAGGGGTCCTGACTTTTGCCCAGGTGAAGAATGTTTTCATCCTTTTGTTGCCAAGCTGGTCTCTACTCTTCAAGCGACTGGTCTGAAACATGATTGTTATTTATCTGAGTGTTCCTGAGTTCTGTTCCTTCTTTAACTTTCATTTGTTGGGAATTGGCTACATTGCGATATATTCTCCATTTCAAAGATGGATGAGTCACCTTAATTCATCAGCAGAAAACAGCAATCCCCAAACAAAAAAACAACCAGTTATCTGTGCCAGGAGAGACGGACTTTATTTGATTCTGTGGTAGCTGGTATATTTTTTCCTCTGAAGAGATTGAGTAAAGGAACTCTTAGTAAATGTGTGTATGTTACAAAAATGGTCTCTTAGCTGTGGGCCCACTAGCTTACTAGAAAGAAATATACATATATTTAAAATCAATATAACTTTACTTGGTGAAGATAAATGTATTTAAGAAGATGTGGGTAAGGCTATGAAATTAATGTTATTCATACTAGGTTGGAATAGAAATGCCTTCAACCTTTTAGCAAAAGCAAGAGCAAATTATAGCAAAAATTTCATTTCAGAAGTCATCTTCATCTAGAATAGGCTGGGCCCCGAGGTCAAGTCATCAATTTGGTATTCTATTTCCATAATGCGATTCTGCAGTGTGCGTGCATTATGATGGAAGTCACATTTGCTTCCATATTAGTTTTATAAATGACTATGTTAATACTCCTTTACAAACAAAGCCGTCTGTGGTTCATATCAGCAGAAGTTTCTTCTGCAAGAAAATACTTGATTTAAGCTGCCACTGGGTTGAACTCTTTGCTCTTCCAGTTTTGTTGAGCACTGGGCTGACAGCCCACCTATAAGTGGCCCTGGTCCAGCTTTAGCTTTGATTTTCAACAGGGCTGTCCAGACTGGCCATGGTTATCCCGAGCCACCAGAAGGGTACACAAGAAGCCATGAGGTTCAGGGAATTTGGGCAGCAAGGCTTGGTGTGAGCCGAGGCTGCTGGACACGTTGGGGGATGTTCAGAGGGGCAGGTCTGGGGGAACTCCCTGCTCCCTGACCACATTTTCCTTTGGGTTTGTTTGTTTAATGTTTTTTTTCTTTATCTAAAAATAATACAAATTGTATAAAAGGCAGAAGAAATAGCAGGTGGGATTCCCCAGGAAGACTGTGAGAGGGTGATTGGAGGGCGCAGCTAAACTCGGGTGCCCCCAAGACCAGCATCTGGAATTCTGGATGGAGGGACCATGGGAGGGAGCAGCAGGGTGGCAGACCAGGCCTGCGGTGGCCTCAGCCTCAGGCACTTCTGGAGCAAGAGGAGCCTTCACTGCTGACTGGTGGGACAAACAGGTGGCCCTGTGCCCCGCACTGACCAGTCATTGGATGTACATTCTTGAGAGTCAATATCCCTTCAGAGGGCAACTGTCAAGTCCCTCCCAGCACAAGTGTGAGGCCTGTTTCATCACTTGCTCACCAACGTGGACTTCTGTTACTAAAAGATACTCATTATGTGGGAAAATATGCTTTCTTGTTTTAGTTTTTGTTTCTTATGCTGTGTTTTTTCTTTTATGAATTTTATTGGTAAAAGTTGTTACAAATATTTTATTCTGTATGCCAATTACGTTCTTACTTTTTTTAACATATAGAAGATTAAATCTTTATGAAATTAAATTGATGTTTTCCTTTGCTTTACTTTTTACTTAGAAAAATTTCCTTATTCTAAGATCTGATAACTATTAACCTAAATTTTTTCTAGTTTTCTTTTAATCTATTTTGTTGTCTATTTTGTTGTCTCTATTTTGCTGTCAGGGGTAAATGAAGTATTACATACTTCTTGTAATACGTACCTTATTTCTTGCCTCTGTTTTCTTCCTGTGCAGTTGGTCACACTTTTTGTCAAGGTTGTTCCTACGTGTTTAATGTTTTTTTGTTACTTTTGTGAATGAGATTGTTCTTCCCTATTATATTTTCTAAATGGTAATTTCTGGTACATTTTTTACTTTTGTCTCGGAATTGGCTACTTTACCAGAACTCTTTAGTTTTAATAATTCATTTGATTCTTTGTAATTCGAAAATGTTGCCTATAACGGCTTTTTAAAAATTATTAACTTTATCTTTGATTATTGCTTCCTTTCCATTAATTCTGTTTTGTTTTTACAGTTGTATCTCATTTTCAGTTCTCTCTGTGTGTCATTTCTGTCTCACAATTTCCATCACTTTGTTCTGCATATTAAGTTTGGCTGCCATGTTATTGATTTGATTTTCCATGGGGACAGTTTTGTTCTTGTGTGTTTCTCATCCAATTTTTTCTTTCCATTATTGCTTCTTGTGAGTCTTGTCTTTCATGTTGAACTTCCTTTTCACCATCCATCTGTCTTGCACTCAGCTTCCTTCACATTAGCCTTTTGTGCTCTTACCTCATTTTTATAGTTTCTATTGCCTTAAAGTTTACTGAGAACACAGATTCATGCTTTTTAGAATTTATGTGGGTTTCCAATAGTATTTTTTAAAAATATGTTCTCTTGTACCTCCTGTGCATGTTTACCTTTTTTATGTTATGGAATCATTGTTTAGGCCTCCTATGTTTTTGTTTTTTGGTGTCTGAATTTGTGTATTTTTTTAATAACTATTTTATTATCCTTGCATGAGGAGAAGTGTGTTCAGACTTGATATTTATCAAGAACGGGATGAGTGAGTTCTCCTCGGTCTGGATAGAGGAGAGAGGCTTCCTCTTGGGTTAGGCTGCACCCGTGCATGGCCTTGAGTCAAATGTCAGATGTTGGCATATCTATCTTGTGGCCCCACCGGGTTGGGACGTCCTGCACCTGCTGCCTAGCTCGCTGACGGAGTGTTGAGGGGTTTATTTCTGGACACTCTGGTTCAAAATGTAGCTGCTTCCATGACATAAACAGGTACAAAAGGCTTCCAATCCAAAATCTTCTCATCACCTTTGTACCACAGATTTCCTCTCCTAAAATTATAGATCCCATGTGAACAAGGAGAATGGGAACAACCCCAGTCAAGGGGCGGGTGCTTGACTCTCTCCTCCCCGGGAAGCTCTGCCTCAGCTATTCCTCTGTGCTCTGGTCACTGGACATTCCTCCCCTGGGCCAGCCGGCCATCTGCGCACTTTCTAGTTCCTAGTCTTGCCGTCCCTTTTAGTTACCACACGAGGCAGGATGAGTCAAGCTAATGCTTATGCGTTAACTTAAGCTAAAAGTCTGTGTGGAACTTTTCCAGGTGGCATCTGTTATCTGACATTTGCCACTACAGAAACCCCACTTCATCTACCTGGTAATAATTGTATAGTAATTATTAGCCCAGGGAGTGACACTGGCAGAGCTAAGAAATTTTTTTCAAGAAGGTTTGGGATAAAATAAGAGCTATAAATAGTTTCTTAGAAAAATCAAGATCTGTTTATTTAAAGTCAGAAGCTGCTACAACAGTTAAAGGGACCATGGTCTGTCTCAGCAAGAGATTGTGATGGTCCTATTCAGCTTGTCTCTGAATATTGGGGGAAGTCATCGCAAGAGCTGACCTCTTCAATCAGTACACACTGTAAAAACTTGTCCTGTTAAAATGCTGGAATTATAGGACAAATTTTATGTGACTTAGATAAGGAACAATCTTGATTTTGTAACCTCATCAATGAGGTTTATGTTATAATGCTGATCAATGACTTCTGATATTTGCCAAATCTTGTTCACTCCTTAGCTCAATGTAGTAAGTTACTGCTCTGGGAAACTTAGAGAAGTGAAAGTCACACTTAGGCATTCAGCATCTAACAACAGGAAGATAGCCCTGGGCAAGGTGGAATCAGATGACACCGTTCCCAAATGCTGTTTGCCCGTAGTTGAAATTTGTAAGTGTGCTGGAGAAATTGTTCATATAATTGAGCCTTTTGAAAATGAATTCATGCTGTAAAGAGCTGCATTTCACAGGGAATGTTGAGCAGCCAGAGGGCCTCCTGAGTGAGAGGGACCAAGCTCTTGCTCTTCCCCTTCCGGTACCACGTAAGTGTCCACAAGGTTGTTTCCCACTATCTGGGAAAAACCATAATTGAGCTTATCTCATACTTCTTGGTGCTGTTTCCACAGGATGGAGAGCTCAAGCTCATTCACAGACTAATTTCTCTCATTCCAGCAATGTTGTGCTTCTGGCAGCATAAACACCCACCAGAAATCAGTAAAGGGGTTGCTTTATTTTTTCTTTTCCTTGGGATGTTTTCAGTTATTTTCAAGGTTTACTTCCACTTGCAATACCCCTTGAAACAGAACTCAGTTAAATGGCAGCAGCCTTTGGATCTCTGGTGACCAGAGGCAAAGACAAAAATCCAGGAACAAGAACCCTGGCTTAAATAGCAATCAGTTTTAAAAGAAAAGTGTCCTTGAGATGAGTCCTACCAAATATGACAGAAGAATCAGCCCATGATGACGTTGCCTCCTGTCCTTCAAACAGTGTGTGTGTCGGTCAGTGGAGATGCCATTATGCCATTGTGTGAGGGGAAACAAGAGGTGTGGGTGCTTGTTCAAGAGTTGCTATGGTAATTCCTCATTATCGCCAAGTAACAGAGAGAATCTTATATGGGGTATTGACAGATTATGTGTCTCCTGCTGCTTCTTCCAATAATGATTGCGTGTGTGCGCGCGTGTGCAGGAGCACACGTGCACCCACACATGCTGCATTCATTAAAGAAATGATCCCACTCCATGCCACTTGTAATGGGTTTTCAGCTGCATGTGAACACGCTGCCAGAGATAAGCCGTTTGCTGTGGGAGTGCATGTTTCTCTGCTTTCCAGCTGATTGATCAGTCTCTGAATATCAGGGAGTAGACGTAACATGATTTCTTTTGTAGCAAGGAAGGGACGGGAGATGAAGGGAAGAAAGAAAGGACAGACCACACCCTGTTGGTTGTAATGAGCTTAAAAAGTCGAAGTTTTCAGAAGTGCCAATTACATCTGCTTACAGCTCGCGGACCTTCTGGAGCTCTGAAAAATTCCCAGGGACTGTCCTAACATAAGTGGAGACCTCGTTCTGAGTGTGCTTCTTGTGAGGCTCTTCCAAGGGTGGTTTCCACCTGCATACTTTGTAGTCCTAACTTTCGGGAAACACTTTGGAATCTGGGATTTTGCAGCTCATGTCTGAGGAATGAAGGGTGCTTATTGGAACAAATCCCCCGAATTGATCATTGCTTTAGGACGTTCACTGTGTGTGCAGGGAAACACTGCCTTGACGAATCCTAGTCATCTGCTTCAGTTGTGACTGTTGCTCTTTCCTTGGTAGAAGCTGAGTCTGTGACTCTCCAGGTAGCAGCTCTTGACAGGGGTGTATATTTCAAGATAAACGTGCGAGATGGTCTGTGTGGAGGGCAGAGACAGGCAGCTTAGAGCAGACTCCACACACACATTGAGGGCCTGGATGTGCTCCCCTGCAAGAGCAAAGCTTGAGTGGGTGGATGTGAGCAGTTATGCACAGCGAGCCTTGTGCACAGTCTTTCAGTGTGGAGTTTGATGTTTAATTGAACATCCACCCAACTTTAATGTGAACTTCTTTATTAAACTTACATGTGAATCTCTGCCTCTTTACTTCTATTCTCAGATCTTGGGCAATATTTAAAAAATTCATTTACCGTTATAAACCAGAAAAAGAGACATTCTCACTCAGACTTAACTAAATATAAAGTTAAGGTGGAAGCTCTGAAAAAACCCTCATACTCGGTGGGTAGATTTATGATCATTTGGAATGGTTAAGAAAGCAGGTCTTTGTTGGCTGTCATTAATTGATTTACCTCCCCAAATCCCATTGACTAGAACGTCATTAACTAGGTTAACTTTCAGCTTTTGAAGTGCTTCAAGAGAAGGATGAAATACTCAGTGTCTGACAGAAAGGTTCGTTCTGGTGAGGCAGGAGCATGTGTGTGTGTGTTTCTGTGTGGGGAGAGTTGTTGCAAATCCGTAGTCCTCCCTCTGGTCCCATCAGAGTCTGCTGCGGTCCAACGCAGATGCCGTCTTGGTGGCAGCATCCTCTGTCCTCTCCCTGACCACTTAGGAGGCATCTGTGGAGACCAAGCCCATTGTCTCCTTTGCTGCCTGTGAGCTTCCCACAAGCCCCTACCTGAAGACCTCTCTCCCCTCTTCTCCCCACCCCCAGGAAGACAGTCACTAGTTTGACCCCACTGTGAAGGCAAGCTCCACGTACACTTTTATGCACATAAGTGGTATTTCTTTAGGACATATTCCTGGAAGTGAAGCTGTTGGGTCATGGGGCCTGAATATTTTATTTATTTATCTATTTGCCAGGAAATATTCTAATTTAACAAGCAGCATGAAAAATAACCAGAGCCTGCTCTCAGTTGTAACTACCCACTTTGTCTCAGGGCAGGTGACAAAAGGAACATCTGCTTTCCTCTTTACAGAAATCTTCACCAGAGGAGAAAAAGAGAAATTCCTCTTTCTTCCACAAAATACTCTAAAAGCCTAAAGAGCATGACCAGATGTAGTAATTTAGGAGCATTTTTCTTCCTACAGGCATCTCACTTATGAATCCTAACACCTAAAAGGTTTTATTTCTATTTTTCTTCAATTAACTGTTTTTGGCTGGTCACCTAGCCTCTTTCTGGTCCCTTCTTCTAAGTAATATGCACCCATCTCCAGAGTATGGGGTGAACTGAACTGTGCTTCCCAGCCCAGTGTGCTGTTACCATCAGTCTGTGCAAGGCCCTGCTCTCAGTTTATTTTATTTTACTGTTTTTCCCCTTTATCTCCAATCCTCCTTCTCTCTACTCCTACATAAGCAAACACTTAATGGTCAGGCATCTGTCTTTGGATATAGCTTGTTTATTTGAAAAATATCAAGTGTTGTTTTGTGTATATATAGTTTTTAAATTTTCATAAATGGTAATGTGCTATGCATAGCCTTATTTTCTTATTTTACTAAATTCTCTTTTCAAACTATGTCCATGACTCATATGGCCCTTTATTTCATATAAAACTGTTGCATTGTATTCCAAAGAATGCATCTGCTACATCAAACAATGCTTCTGTATCCAAAGTTGGCCTCTAGGTGAATTAAAGCTTAAATATCAGGGTAGCTAACAGGGAAAAGTGCCAGAGAGGAACCCTTTGGCCCTGGATCCTAAAAGCATAAAGTATAAGGTAAAAAAAAAGTGATTTCGCCAACTCAAAATTGAGGTTTACATCAACGTGAAGTCTTAAGTCACAATAGTAAAAAGCCAAATAACTAATCAGTGTATAAAGAGATGCTCGACTTCATTAGTAACCAGAGAAATGCAAATTAAAATGAAATATCACTTTACATCCATTGGTTTGGGAAATGAGGAAATCTAAACACATGAAATGTAGGCAGGGACATGGAGAAGCAGGAGAGTCATCCACTGTTGGGGGGTGTGGACTGCAGTGGGGAAGCAGGAGAGTTCATCCACTATTGTGGGGTGTAGACTACAGTGGGGAAGAAAAAACCCATGGTGTCCACACTATCACACTCATGTCCATGTCCTCATCCTGAGTGTGGGTAGATACAATGTCTGTGTCCTCATCCTGGGTGTGGGTGGACTTCGGTGTCCATGCCATTCTGGGTGTGGGTGAACACTTGGTGTCCACGGTGTGGATGGACACATTGTCCGTGTTATCCTGGGTGTGGATGGACACACTGTGTCCAGTCCTCCTGGGTAGGGGTGGACACTCCGTGTCCACATTGTCCTGGGTGTGGGTGGACACTTGGTGTCCATGTTGTGTTCTGGATGTGAGTGGACACAGTCTATGTGTCCCCCATCAGAGGGATGCTCTGCTGAGGATCATGTTGGTGAGAACCCACCTGAATGGGGTTGCCCTTGGACGCTCTAATTCTAAATGTCTCCCAGGTCCTGCGTTCCAAGAGGACATATCCATCTATTAGTGAGGTTACTTTATATTAAAAACTGTCAGAGGAAGGAAAGCAATTTCATCAGGCTCTTCGGGCAATGAGAGCTGGTTGCACATCAGGCACTTTCCTTAGGCATCTGGGCTCTTGCACAGGCTGCCATTCTTAATCATACTTTAATTTTCAAATAAATTGTGTTCATTATCCTTTCATTTACAATACCATGTGTGCATCACTGCTCATTAATGTCTGTCAGCACTTTGCTGAGGTTGGTTTTTAAATAGCCACGGCTGCAGTGCAGTAATTAAGGACGATCTATGTCGGTTTATAGCAATTATTATTTTTTTCAGTCTTTGAGAAAACAACTCAGAGAGTTGCTGAAATTGGTCCTTTTGATGCAAACACTTCAAGGCCATGTAAGGACTGTGACTGTCCTTGATTTTCATCTGGAGAAGGCCTCCATGGTTCCAACTGGCCCCTTCGACAGAAGGTTCTTCTGAGGTCTGACTGGGGCTGAAAGGCGGTCTCTTGAGTACTGCCAGCCTCACCAAAGATCCCTTTGCCAACACGAAACCAAATTAAGTTGTTTTTGTAAACCCACTATTTAAAAAACTCATCAACCCCCCGCACCCAAGAGCTGATCTTATCCAAATTGGAAATCAAGGTATTTTCAAAGTTGAGTGATGAGCTCTTCCACTGGATTTGCTTGTTTCTAATGAAATTTTTGGGTATCAACAATGTATTTCAACCTATACATAGACCTTGTTGGACTGTCTGACTCTGGAACACAGGCTCATGAATGACAGCTGTGCGGAGATAGCCTCCCATTGCCTCTTCTTTATAGTTGGGGCAGCTGCTCTAACACCTTTATTTCATACTTATCTTAAATTTTATAGCCCACTGAGTTTATAAGTCTGTCTTCCCATCACACTCCTTAAAGTGGGGAGCATATCTCTTCTATTCTGTTTCTCATTCATTTGCTAAATTTTTTCTTGCTTAAAAATAATTGTAAAATATACATAACATAAGATGTACCATCTTAACCATACTTAAGTGTACAGTTCAGTGGCATTAAGTAGATTCACATTGTTGTGCAACCATCACCACCATCCATCTCCTGAACTCTTCGTCTTCCCAAACGAAATCTCCACCTCCCTTAAGCACTCACTCCCCATCCCCCTCTCCCAGCTCCCGGCACCCACCGCTCACCATCCTACTTTCTGCCTCTGAATTTGACTCCTCTAGGGACTTCATGTAAGTGGAATCATGCAGTATCTGTCACTTTGTGACTGGCTTATTTCACTCAGCATGATGTCCTTGAGTTTCATCCATGTTGCGTGTGTTAGAATTTCCTTTTTAAAGTTGAATAATATTGCACTGTATGAATATACCACACTTTGCTTATCCATTCATCTGTTGACAGACACTTGGGTTGCTTCCTGGCTGCTGTGAGTAACACCACTATGCACATGAGTATGCAGATATCTCTTCGAGTCCCCGCTTTTGATTTTGGTAAATTCTTATTAAACATTTCCATGGGGTGAGCATTGTGGCAAGTGGGAACTGACTCTTCCCTATTAGAAGGAGACAGATGGGCACAGGGATGATTCCAGAATGCAGGGCTCACTGTGCACTGGAAGGGTCAGAGGGGACAGGAGAGTGAGTCTTAGGAGAGGGATGATGAATCAAGCCCCCAGGATGTAGGGAGCATCCAAGGGCCGGTGGGGAGGGGTTGAGGTAAACAAGAGTAGGGGCCTTCCATGCATCCTTTCCCTACTCCCTGTACAGTGGGCTCATAGAATGTGGAGGAAACAGAGGCAAGTGACAGTGGACCTCTGAGACACCTGAACTTTCAATGTAAGGGAAGCCCTACTGCGTCTCCTGGACTTGGTGGGGCTGTTTTCTGGGTGCTGACAGGACGCTAGGTATTTCCAGGTCGTCTAGAGGCCATTCTCCAAGCACGTGTGGCCGGCTGCTTCCACTGAGAGGCCTGCAAGGCCATGCTGGGTCTGCAGGGACAGGGACGGCCCATGCCCCTTGCCATCTGCAGAGGGCTTGATTCCCCGTGGGCCAGAGGGGGCACCCTGAGGTGAGGCTCTGGCCTTGGGGGGTGGTCTCACCGGGACTTTCTGAGGCAGGCTGGTAGCAGCATAACCCTTGTCTAGAAAGTGACACCTTTTCCTCCCTTCTGCCCAATCTTGTCTCGGCATTTCTTTTCCCACTAGCTGGGAGAATAGAGCTGAGAATGAGGCGGGGAGAGGGTCTTGGGTCTCCTTCATTGACAGGTGGTTGGGGGTGTCCTTCTGAGGTTCATGCCAGGAGCAAGCCCTGTGGGTGTCCCAGCATCAGGGCTGTGGTTGTGCCCAACCTGCTGGGGGCTCAGCTGTGTCCACCTCAGGCTGAAGGGCTCAGCTGTGTCTACCCCAGGCTGGAGGGCTCATACTTGGGTAACTCAGAAGGTGGAACCTTCTATTCTAAGGAGCCACCTTAGGTCGGTGAGAGTGGAGAGGAGGGAGAGAGAGACAGAGAGAGAGAAGAAAGGAGAGGAGAGGAATCCCTACAATAAACCTGGTTATGAACAAGTCCTCCCTCTCTCTCTCCATCCTTCCTCCCTCCCTCCCTCCCTCCATTCTCCCTCCCTCTCATGTTCCAACATCCCTCCCTCTGTCTCCCTCTCTCTTTCCATTCTCCCTCCCTCTCCCTCTCCATACTCTTCCCTCCTCCATCCTCTCTTCCTCTCTCTCCCTCCCTCTTTGGAAGGTGGGCCAGACATTCTTCAACTGGTGGAATAAGAATGGGTGTAGAGGCAAGTGATGGGTGGCTGTTTTTGAGTAACTGTCACCATCCAGATAAGATGAGGGCTAACAGATTCCCTTTTCCCTCATCCCACACAATGTGCCATTTTCGTTCAGTGCTGCTTACAGCCGTCAGTGCCAGCCCTTTCTATTCTCCTCTGAACAGTCAATAGACCGTGCTGGGCTGATAAGAGGAGCGGCCTCGGTTACTTGGCAACGGACTGGAGCAGAGGGCTGCTGATGAGGAGATTAGCTGCCACAGATAAACCGCCTTTTTCCTTCCCTACTGCTTATCTTTGGTCCCATGACAGATTGCACCAAACCTGAGGGTCCATGGAGATTCAGGTGGGATCTGAGCTCCGGGCAAATGAAGTTTGCTGTGTACCCTGGAACTGGCTGTGGGCGGGTCCCCTGAACTCCTGGCCTGGCTTCCCGGGAGTACTGGAGAGGCTGGGACCTGGAGGTCAGGGCTGGCCAAACCTCTCTCTGACCAGGAGCGAGGATCCGGCTTGCTAATCGGTGACAAGGCTCCTCCTGTCACCTCTCTGAAAAGAAGGGAAAACACCACTGAAATTGTGGAAGCGATGCTGATATGTCAATCCCCTCTAGATCAAGGGCAAAAGACCAGAATGTGGCCCCAAAGGTGAGGTCAGAAGTCAGAACACCTGCAAGCTTGCAGTGGAGGCATGCAAATTGGGCACCCACTAGGGGTTTGGTTTTTGCTTTTTCCATCTTTTAATTGAGTCTTTCTCCCAATAAACTCCTTCAGGGTAGATGAAATCTCTCAGGGCCTGCTGTGGTTGGAGGCACCTTCCTGGAAACAAGCCCTGTGTCTACTTCTCTCTCCTCTCCCCTGAACTGGGGGTTGTTTGTAGGGGATGCTTGAGTTTTAGATTTGGAAGAGATGTTCAGATCATTTGGTTCCACTCCATTATTTTCAGAAACAAACAAGCAAAAACAAACACCAAACTCCTGAAGACGAGAGAGGCTCAGCAGTGGATGAGTCACACAGTGGCTGATGGCAGAGCCAGGCTCCTCCAGGCCAGGCTCCCCAAGCTGCCTTCTGCCTCCCAGCAGCAGTTTTGATGATGACCACAATGAGTTTTGATTGGTCTATGTAAACATTCTCTCCCTGGGCAATTCTGTCTAATTTCCCCATAGAAAATGCAAAGAAGAATTTGGTTATTAGAAATTGTACTTTCACTTTGTTTTGTTATCAGTTGTCCATTTGTCAGGCTCCTTAAATACGAAGTGAGCTCCTTGCAGACGTGAGCTTGTCTCTTTGTCTTTGTCTTTTCTTCTGTGCTCGGCGCTCAGCACTGTTGCTGGATGAGGGTGCACATTTGGGGTCAGTCTGTCTATCATCTACTCAGAAGGTGTGTCTTGGGCATCTGCTGTGTGCCAGTCCTGCGTTTGGCACTAGAATACTGGTAGTGTTTTGGTTGGGAGTTTTACTATTATTATTTTTAATTATGTTTGACTTTCCTGTTCCAAAAAAGTTAAGGAAGCAACAAAGAGCTATAGCATAAGCCTGATAAATTTGAAGTTGAAATGTGAAATCCTAGCCAGGGAAGGGAGAAAGAAGCAAATGTGCTGCCCAGAATGGTCAACGAAGCTACTGGGATTAAGTCTTAAATTTGCCTTGAGCTTCCTGGCATGCAGGAGAAAAGAGGAAAAAGAATAAGTTGAGTGAAGTTTTATAAATAATAAACAAATTCTCATACTAGGTTAGACAAAGGGAAATGATTGACTTGTTGGTTATGTTAGAATCCAGGGAGAGTTTTATCAACAGTGAGACCATTGTATTGTCCTTATGCTAAAAAATTATGATCTTTTATGTTAGATGTCTTGTATCCCAACAGTGAAGATTTAATAATTTATTTAAATGCTGCAGACAGCCAATAAGTCATTTGCATAGTTTTATATGTGTGTGAAAGAGTGTGAAAAAATTGTCCATTTTTAAAAAAGATTGGGCTTGGGGCTCAATAGTGTGCCCCGGCCTGAGAATGAAAACCCTGGGGGACAGTCACGACTGGGTCCTGGCAGCTGGGCAGGCTCCTGGAGTTGGCCTCCTGTCCTGCAGGCAGCAGGCCTCCGGAAGCCTTGGGCAAGCACAGCCTTTCTGAATCTCAGACTTGCTCGCGAGCTGACTCCTTCCTCCACCTTCTCCAGTGGCCACAACTCAGCACTGTCTGTTCTGCTGTGCATTCTCTGGATCCGCCTTTCGTGCCGGCCGCCTGTGAGGACCAGTGATCCTGTTCACGTCCAGATGGCAGACACTGGACTTTGGATGCTGCTGGAGTAGTTCAGCAGAACCTGGCACTTGGAGGACTTGCTTTTGGTTCATAAAAGCCTCTGCACCTACAGGTTTCTCCACCCTCCCGCCAAGCACCCTCTTGGGCCCGGACTGCCTGTGGGCCATAGCTAGCAGCCAGCCCGTGCATGTCTGCAGCTGTGAGAGTTGCATGTGTTCGTCTCTTTGGATGAAGTGCACAGATCAGCACAGTGCAGGCAGTAGCTAGTGCCAGCGGGGCATGGCTGGGGATGCCTCTCAGAGTGAGATGAAGGTGGTGATGCTTGCAGCTCAGAGAAACTGGAGTGCAGACAATCACAGGTATTTTCAGGCAAACCCAGAGCTTTTGAACTAGAAAGGATCTTAGAAGATATCTAATTTAACTGTTGCTTTAGGAAACTGAGGCAAGGAGTGGAATAATTTGCCCAAGTTTGTACAGCAGGCTGGGGGCAGAACTGGGACTAGACCTGGTCTCCTTGGGCCCTGTTTGGTGCTCCTGTTGTGTTCTCATTGCTGTTCAGTGGAGCTCACAGGGCAAGGGATGGCTTCAGGCAGGGGGCACACACAGTCTCTCAGGCGTGAAGTGAGTGCTGAGCTGTAGTTTCAACAACATTCTTAGCAAAGTGAGTAGTGTCCAGCCACTACCTTATAGGGCTGTTTGCACAGCCCAAAGCAATGTGTCATCTTTCGACTCTGACCTTCAATTTTATTCCATTGTTTTCTATTAAAGGAAAGCCATGGAGGCTAGAATATCATACCAGGGCTGACAGTGAGGATGGCGGCTGCAGGCAGTGTCTTGTGTGAGGGGGGACTGGCTCCACCACAGGCAAGGACAGGGACGACCCCGACAGGTCGCCCATCCCTCGAGACTCAGTTTTCTCGTTTGTAAGACGAAAGGGCCTGAATAGAATACACACTACCATTCTCTTCAGCTCTCAGTAAAGACCCCGATTATTCCAGAAGTCACATGGTGTGACCTGTTGGCCTGTGGAGTGAGCGCCTGGCAGGTGGCTGGGCTGGGATCCGTCCTTTCTGAAACAGAGCAGAAGGACAGGCAGAGCCACTGCCCAAGAGGAGAAAAGCAGTTCAGCAAGGTTAATGTCTCCATTTGAAAATCTATTACTGCTCCCACCTAAAACATTTAGATTCCAGTGATTGAACGCCATGGTTGATAATACTAAGGGGAGTTTTCTTTGCAGGAAGGGCTAAGCGCTCTGAGGCTCAGGTGTGATTCATTTTTGCAATCAATACTGTGCTCAGGATTACCAGCACCAGCCTGCCCCCGCCTCCCCCCCTGGAGAGCTCTGAGGCCAAGAAATTCTGTCCAGCACTCCAAACGCTACAGCTGCCAGGTCTGGTCTTCATGGGTCAGAAGTCAATAAGAAGTTTAAATGCAGCCGTGAATGAGCAGTAGTGTTGCACAGACCTGATCTCAATTCGGTTTTCCATACTTATCAGAAGGAAGTGAAGGAGCCATGCTAATGGCTATCCAGACGTTTCTGGAAAAGCCCACCAATGGTGGCAGTGGGAGAAGCACTCGTGGACACTTGCCCCAGGCAGCCAGCTGCGGTAGGAAGCGAGTGCCCCTCTCTTCTCGACGCTGGACGTTCCGCTGCCTGCGTTTCAGCCACTGCAAGTGAAAGTTATCAGGTCATGCAGCGGACCCTTCCACGGTGGGGGCAGTGGCCACGCACGCCAAGACCTTTCCTGAGGAGGGGCTGTGCAGGGGCTGGCATCTGCCTGAGAGTGAGTCCTGCAGGGGCAGCTACAGTGGGGGACTGACCGGGCGGTGTGAGCCTTCTTGGCCTGCAGTGCCCCCTCTGCGGTGCCCACCCCCGATGCTGGCTCTGCCCTTGGCTGTAAGGGCTGCCCTCTCCCTCCCAGTCAGTGTGCTCCCGAGAGCCATCTCCCCACAAAAGTGTGATGCTGACAAGTTCCCCAAAAGTGCAGTCTTTTCTTTTTTTTTAATGGGATCCATGTGGGTCTGAAAGCTGGTTCCAGTGTGATCTGATTATTTTCTGAAGGGATTTCCAGAACCAGGTTACACAGTTCACCCCTCAGGGACCATGGGAGAAGGTATACTCACATGCATCTCTTGTCTCAAGGGCCCTGCTGGGAGGAGGGGCCAGGCAGCCAGCCACCAAGTGACTCTGGAAGAAGGGTCTCTGTCTGGCCTCTGGCCTTTCCTTTCTCTAGGCCTCCTGACTCTCTGCAGACCAGTGCAACCCTCTGGACTGAACACACTCTTTGGGGAGGCACAGAACACACTGATCCGCTTCACTGAGCATCTCTGTTGATGGAAGGGCCGTGCTTTGTCCCCATGACCTGTCTGAAGGGATGAGCATGGGAACTGATAAAACACAGCCTAGCAGAGGGCTGGGGTCCGAGCTGCCCATATAAGCCTCTGTTTGGGGGATGGTATCTTCTGTCAGCTTGTGGGGTCCCACCTCACTCAGCATGATCCGCTGACTGATGAAAGACACTTGTAAACAGAGAGGGGGACGATTTCCAGGAGACAGTGGCACTTGGCAGGCATCTGATTTCTTGCCAGATGAATCTCAGGTTTCTCTGTGTTCCATTTTCTCAAAAGCAGTTACGGATGCTGCTCGTGTCCGTCCCATACATCCCAAATCATGTGCCTTCAGCTTGTTGTTTATTAAAGTTGAGCTAAAAGGGAAATATCAGCTCTAGCAGTCCAGCCTCTCCTCTTTCTGGGCTGGTCATATCTGAGGCCTCTTTGATTTTTACTGTTTCTTATTCTGGAACTAGAAGAGTCTGGTTTTCCATGTCTGTATGCAGTTCCAAATTCCTGTGTGGCATTTCAACCAATACCCCAAAGAGTTTCTTGTATTAAATTCCAAGTAGTGTGTTAGCATTCAAAACCCAGATGCAAAGTGTTGCGAGCAGTTGTTTAACAGTAACACATGTAGCTGTTCTGATGGAGGAGATGCGTCCTGTGAGGCACAGACCTGACGTGGTCCTGCTTTCATGGTCACGGCAGCCGGCTCTCCCCACTGAACCAGGAATCCTGCAGATACGTCAGCCCAGTTGCATCTTCTCCAGAGCTTTGGACTTAGTCAGTCCTGTGCCTCCTAGGAGCCGGCCCCTCCCCAGGCTGCAGGCTGCTTCTGCACAGGTGTGGAGGAGCAGCCACAGGTCGCTTGTGAGCACAAGCCTTACTTTCCAGGCTGTGGGAGGGTCCTCTCAGCTGCCCACAGCTGGGCAGCGATAGTATAGAGCCGCAGGCCCACCTCCTCCAGAAAGTCCTCCCTGATCAGCCCCAACTTTCTCTGTGAACCAGGCCTGTCCCTGGGCCTTTGCTCTCAGGCACTTAGGTCCTGGCGAAGTCTTGATGCTCCTGAGTGTCTCCCATCAGCGGGGAAAAGAGCAATTTTTCCCAGAATGCTGACTACTGGGCCATGCTTGTGGACAATGTGGATGCCACGTGTGTGCTCACCAGTCTGAACTGAACTAAATTCAACTCATTCTAAGGACTGGGAATGCACATATGCCCCCAGGGAAAACCTGTCACCCAAGCATGATTGTCATTGTGACAATAGCAGCAACATCTGACCTCAGGAGCTTGAGCAGCTCCTCTGCCACTCCCGCTGGGGCTGGCCTCCCCCACCCATGAGAACTTTTGACTTCTGTTATCCATATCCCTCATTGCTCTTTAAGAGTGTACCACTTTGTTATATTCTTTTTTTTATTTTGAATTTCTTCTTTTTCAATTTTTTAATTGTGGTAAAATACACATAACTAAAATGTGCCATTTTAATCACTTTTTAAGTGTACAGTTCAGTGGCATTAAGTACATTCACATTGTCGTGCAACCATCACCACCATCCATCTCCAGAACTCTTCATCTCCCCAAATGGAAACTCTGTCCCCATTAAACACTAACTCTGCATCCCCCTCCCCAGCCCCTGGCACCCACCATCCTACTTTCTGTCTCTGAATTTGACTCCTAGGTCCCTCATATAAGTGGAATCATACAGTATTTGTCCTTTTGTGTCTGGCTTATTTCACTCAGCATCATGTCTTCAAGGTTCATCCATGTTGTAGCATGTGTCAGAATTTCCTTCCTTTTTAAAGTTGAATCATATTCCATTGTGTGGATGGACCACATCTTGCTTATCAGTTCATCTGTTGATGGACACTTGGGTTGCCTCCACCTCTTGGCTATTGTGAATGATGCTGCTGTAAACATGGGTGTGCATGTATCTCTTTGAGTCCTTGCTTTCAGTTCTTCTGTTTGTATACTCAGAGTGAAATTGTAGGATCATGTGGTAATTGTGTGTTTAGCTTTTTGAGGAACCCCATACTGTCTTCCATGGTGGCTGCACCATTTTACATTCCCACCAGCAGTGCACCGGGGACTTGCTTTTTAAATTGTTCGCTTTTTAAAGACAAATCATATTTGTCTGATACTTTACCTAGATTGTTATTTTCTAAAGATCCAAGAGTCTGTACACTTCTTGGTTCTCTCCAGACACTTGGGCGTCTGTGATACACAGTGACTGTTGGTTCTTTGCCTTTGGTTTGATTTCACTGGGAAATATGAAGGTTGCTGGGCTGTGGAGAATGTTCCCAGCCCTCATTGAGTTCTCAGCCTCAAGGTGCGCTGGGACAGTGCGTGAGCTGGCCCCCATGTCTGCACACACAGGCCTGGTCTGAGCACTGAAGGCACGGTCTGTGGATCGCTGTTTTAATCAGGGTGAGCACACAGCTCCCACAGATTACCCCGAGTCTCGGTGGCTTGTTGCGGTGGACCCTGCTCCTTGCTCCTGCCAATCCAAAGGAGTTATTCCTGGTGGGGGTGCTGCCTCCTGTGCACATGGCCTCCAGGTTGCCGGGAAGAGCTCTGGGAGGCATGTGGGCTCTCATCCCCACGGCCATGTGCAGAGGTGGGGAATGACCTCTGGAAGGGCTGTGAGTGACTTGTCTGCAATGCAGAATCCACTCAAAAAATTGGTTGCTGCTATCCACTAGCTAAAAAGAGCCACACACTGGCCCATCCTCCTCTTTTCATCTCTCCTCAAGCCCCCAGTGGTTTATTTTTCCTGTGTCTGGGCTCGGGCGATCACAGTGATGAAGGTTCTTGAACTACACGATATCTGGAATGTTGGTTCTGCTTCCCCACACCCTGGTCATGTGCTAGTTATCACAGCTGGTTTTCCACCTTGCAAGAGAGGTGATGTGATAATAATAAAGAGTGTGGACTTACTGTGTGACTTGCAGCGAGTTGTTCAACCTCTCTGGGCCCTAGTGTTCCAGGAGTGAAGAGGCCCATTATGGTTTATACCACTGAGGGTTGTGGTAGGATTATCCAAGTCAAGTGTGTCAGAATGGAGCCTGGCACATCATAGTCCTAGGTACATGTTAACTCTTATTTGGGGAGCTGACATACATGAGACCCGAGGGATTTTGTTAACTGGTTTCAGAACAAGATGTTCCATCACTGCAGCATGACTATGATGGCCATGTTTGCTACGTCAGGAACTGGGACATGCGTTCTGAAGGGAGAGCTGGTGTTCAGGGTGACGATGGCCAGAGGGCTGTTCTGGAAGGCGCCAGGCAGGACTTCGGGCATCACAGATGCACACTGTTGGCTTTGAGGCTTCGGGCAAGCTCCGGAGCCTCTCTGCGCCTCCGTTCCCAGGTGGTGTGAGAGGGGATGATGGTGCTCATGGGAAACAGCTGCCAGGAGTGTGCTGAAGTTTCGATGAGCGGTTGCAAGTAAAGTGCTTAGGAAAGTGCCTGTGACATAAGTGCTCAGGGAACAGCGATGTGTGTAGTTTTTCCTCACAGGGCTGTCCCTGACCCCTGGTAGGAGCACCACCTCACACGGCAGTGCCCAACACCCACTGCTCAGCCAGCCGCTCTGCCTGGGGCCTGTTACCAAGTTTACCTTCCCAAGACTCAACACGCTTCTTGGGAGACATGGATCCGTGGTACACACAGAACGGGTGGTGGAGTATCCCCACCTCCTGAGACTGGGGACTGAGGCTGGCTCCAAGCTTCAGGACAGCTGGCACCTCTCTGGGTCCCTGGCTACACTGTGCACACAGGCACCAGACACAGGAGCCTGGAATTGTGTTCCCTGAGAACAGAAACGATTTTGTAGCTTCATTGCAGAAATGTACGTGGAGGATATTTTATCAATTCAAAGAAAAGGTTTTTCCCCTCTCTTCAGAATTCTTTTCAACAGGGTAGTGATTCTAGACTGTATTACTTTTCACTTCTCCAAAGATATCTGGGGAAGATTTTGTTCTTGTAGTGCTGGGGCTCTGATGGTGGGGTCCCACAAGGGGAGGCAGGAAAGAATTAAAGGGTGGTCGGGCCTGAAATAGCAGAACACCGGAGGGGGATGGTCCCCAAGCTGGCCTGCCAAGTGGGTGCCTGCAGATTTTGGGGGGCCCCTCGGCCTGGTATGGACCCTGCAGATGGGGGGGTGGTCCCTCTGCCTGGTTGTGGACCCTGCAGATGGAGGAGGGGGTCCCTCAGCCTGGTGTGGACCCTGCAGATGGAGGAGGGGGTCCCTCAGCCTGGTTGTGGACCCTGCATATGGAGGTGGTGGTCCCTTGACCTGGGTGTGGACCCTGCAGATGGGGGATCCCTCGGCCTGGTTGTTGACCCTGCAGGCAGGGGGTTGTAGACTTCTGGCTTCACTTCTCCAGGGATGAGAAGCTTCTGTGTCAGTAAGCCCCAGGCATTTGTGCTGCTGAGGGACTAACATGTCATTGACTCGGTGCTGAGCGCGCAGAGACTGCCTCTGGGTCAGGCCCCCTCCATACGGCCTGTGCACAGGCACATCATTTATGGGGACAACCATCCTGCAGGGCCTGAGGGGCACCTTTAATGTGGTGGGAGGGAGGCATAGGCGTGCATGCTGAGTGCTCTGAGCTGGTTCAGTCCCCCACAGCCCTTCACCGTGAGGTGCATCTTCATCTCCCAGAGGTTGAAGACTGTCCCTGTTTGTTCCATGAGTGTGGAGAAGGTGAGGCTTGCTGTGTCCACTCAGCCCTGTGGAGGGTTTGCCCTGGGACAAGGGCTGGGTCAGGGGTGCATGTGGTGCCCATGTGGGAAATGCTTGCAAAGCCCATGGGACAGACAGCACTTGTGGGGACAATCTTGGAGGGCTCTTGCTGCTCTTCTCAGTGTGAGAGTGTGAGTGCATGTGAGCGAGTGTTATTTGCAAGCATGAGTGTTCACATGTGAGTGTGTCAGCTATAGTGCACAAGTGTGAGTGTGCACACGTGAGTGTGAGCATTGTGTGAGTGTGTAAGCTTGGGTGGGTGTGTGCACATGAGATCATGTGACTGTGCGTACTTGTGCATGTGTGGGTGAGTGTGAGTGTGCATGTGTCTTACTTCCCCTGCATCCCTGGGAAACAGCGTGCCATGTCCTCACTCGAGTCCCACTGGAGCATGTGGCCACCACGCTGGGTCCCTGACGTGTCTGGCTGTTCCAGCAACCTTGTCCTGAGCTGGACCAGTGTGCCTGGATCTGTCACTGCTGAGGATCTGATGCTGCGGGTGGCGGCCATGAGGGGTTGCTGTTGCTGTTTCATCTATGCTGGCTACCTGTGTGCCAAGTTTGATGCAGGGAGGGGTGAAGGAGGATCCAGTTTCATAAAATGTAATGTGGAGCGGTTGCTTCCTGGGTGGCAGCTCCTTGTGGGTTGACAGGTGCTTCCATGCGGCAGGTATAACCCATGGGCCAGGAGTGGGGACCTGGCTCCCCCTGAAAGCACTGCTTCTAGGAAGTGCTTTAGACCTTTAGATCAAAGGTGTTCCTTTAGTCCCCTAAGATCAATTGTCTGCTTCACAAGGTGGATGAATGCATTTGCTGCTCTCTATATACAGTGTTTTGAGAACCTGAATGCATATCATGGGCCACTGCTTCTGTGATTATGGAAAGAAGAAGGTCTTGTGAATGCTGCCTGTTCCTACCCTCACAAGGAATTCTGCACATGGCTGACTTTCCGGACATTTCACCCTGCCCCATGATTATTTTAATAGCACCTCTGGTGCACCCTCATTTGCAAAGACTTGATGGTTGTGGCACCTCTTTTGCCTGTCTCTTCTCACTCCAAAATCAAGAATGTTGTTCTTGAGGTTCCAGGGAACCAAGATAATGCATTTATACAAGCATATTATTTACACAAATAAACCATTTATACAGGTTATTGAACGGGTGTGTGCATTGCAATGATTTCTGAATGTGCCCTAAGCTGACTACCCCACTTTGAAAACCTAAATTAGGTTATCACATGGTGTTTATTAATTCTCCAGCCCCATTATCTCTTCTCAGAGAGAGAATGGAGAAATCTAAAAAAGACGTAAAAAGAAACACTAGCAAAGACATTAAAAATAAAAGAAGAAAAGATGATTAAATATCATGGGTACAAAGAAAATGATTACTTCACTGAAATAAATGCCACCAGAGCTTGCACAACTAAAAACGATCAGTAAGTTGACATGAGCTGTCTGGTAGCCCTGGTAAAGAGGGCAACTGGAAGGCAGAAGGTGGTTGGTCCTGGCCCTGGGGTCTGGGGGATTCCTCCCATGGATCTTTGCGGTAGAGATGATGGTGATACTGTGAGTGACGTTTCTCAGCAGGCACACAATCATGCTCCACAGGCTTTTTTCTTAGAATGTCCTTTAAGGCAAATCTGAGGCATATCACCTAAGAGAAACTTAGCAAAAAACGACTCTCTCAAGGGGAGAGCAAAACCAACTTGTTCAAGCCTGTGGCTGCCTGGTGGTCTGACCTGATGGTTCTGGATCGCTCTCCAAGAGGCCCAGCACTTAGCAGTCCGTGAAAGCCATGGCATCTTGAGAGTGAAGGCTCAGCGTCTCGGAGCATGAGCTTCCTTCCCCAGAGCAGAGGTCCACTAGGACCGCCTCTCCCATGTGTGATGAGCTGGGATAGAACAAGCACCCTGAAGCTGAGCAGAGTGTGTGTGGGAGAGGTAGAGGAGGCCCAGTGTTTGCTGAGAAAACACGGAGGTGCATCCCTGTGATTTGCAGTCTCCATGAGCCCCTCTCTTTGGTCTCAGTGATCCCTGGCCCTTCATTCCAGCTGCTGGGAGTTGAAGACTTCTAAATCGAACAAATTAGGATCCTAGCTAATGGTGTTATAAGTTTCTGTGGGCATCTCAGTTTTCTTTCAGGCAAATGGAAAAATACCAGTTAATCAGTCACAAATATGTATTTAATCCACAGGGGCTTTAGAGCGTAGTATCAGATGCTGTGGGGAATTTAAGAGGCAGGAGCTGTGATGCTGCCTGCCTTCCAGGAGCTCACAGTGCCCCTGGGCGAGAGAAGAATGTTGGTGCTGAAGGGTTGTGAGGGTGAGGGGCAAGTCTTGCGTTGTGGAGATGTGTGTGTGTGAGTGTGAGTGTATGTACACAGGGGCGTCATGGGAGAGCATGTACATGTGTGAGTGCTTGCACACACGTGTGTGGAGTGGGGTCAGGGGACATGTGCAGTCCCACAGACTAAGGGAGAAGGGGGCACTGTTGGTTCAGCAGTAGGGACATTGTGACAGGCCTGCATCTGTATTTAGAGGACAGTGATGTTTATGAGTGAAAATGACTTTTGCCTGTGGGAACACTGCTCCAAGGAGCACTGGTTAAAACAAATGAACAGACAAGATAAACAAGCTATATTTTCACATTCTTCCAAAAATCCAGCATAAAATTGTGAGTGTTTTCCCTTTGCAGTGGAAGATACTGCCATTCATTCTAGATGACTGTTAATACAAATGTCTCTAAGCAGCTTTTGCTCTTCGAAGCTTCTGGTCTGTGATACTGAGCTGGGAGATGGCTGTCTGTTTTCTCTGGACCTCAAATGTCCCTTCTCTTTCTATCTTTAGAACTGCCCACTCTCTGGTCCCCAGAGGCTGTGGGGATCCAGGCTTCTGCTCTGCAAAATAGAGAGGAGGATTGACATTGAGGACTCTGAATAACAAAAGAATAAGCAAAATGGATTTGCTAAGGCTAACTGAGGCCCAAATTACAAAATGGAGTCTCAGTTGACACCATTCTATAATGAATGTCATTATACATTTATCCAAACTCATAGAATGTACAACAGCAAGAGTGAACTCTAATGTAAACCGTAGACTTGGGGTGATTATGATATGTCCATGTAGGTTCATCACTTGTAACAACTGTCCCATTGGTGGGAGACGTTGATAATGGAGGAAGCTGTGCATGTGTCGGGGAAAGGAGGGTATGGGAAATCTCTTTACTTTCCTGTTAATTTTGCTGTGAACCTAAAACTGCTCTAAAAATAAATAATAAGTAGTCTATTAATTAAAAGTATGCACTGGGAACAGTGTCAATCTCTACCTCATCAGCATGGCCCCACAGTCTAGGGGCAAAGAGAATCAGTAATTTAATTTCAACTTTCAAATAATTAAAACCAAATTATTGGCTAAAACTAATTTTAAAAGCACAAAATATTATGTATTATGATACATACTAAATAGATGTTTAAAAGAAAAGTGTCAAGAAAATCTAATTAACATTTTCCTGGGAATATATTTACAACATTGTAAACCACAAACCTAATTTAGAGAATGATGTCATTGTACTTCAGAAGGGACATAATTTACTTGGAATGTTCCAAAACAGGCAATGTCTTCAGCCATGTTTCTCGATGAAAACTTGATTGATTCGGGGAGTGTCCTTGGGAGGTAATTCTCAGACACGTTTCTGAAGTGTGGTTACCCAGGGACATTAGGTGGTGGCTGATAAGGACTTCAGCCATGAGCTGGGGAACCAGGCTTCTCCTCCAGCTCAGCCACCATCCCTCTTGTGGCCTTGGTCACGACGCTCCAGCCTCATCTGTAAAGTGTGGGGTCAGACCATCTTAATGCTCCTTCTAGTCCCAGTATGCTATGATTCTACTTACAAGCTATTTCCATTTGAAAAGTAAAATGAGAAGAGAGAGTGATATCAGCGACATGGCGCAGTGAGCTCACCTGGGACTCTCTCCCCTCCAAATTACAACCAAAAAGAGCAACCGCTTTCCAACCAAAAAAAACATCCTAATAACAGAAATTGTCAGAGACCCAAAGCAACCAAAAGTCAGAAGGCAGAGAGGCTGGAGCTGCCCTTGGAGGAGGTGGAACAGGGTAAGAGAGAACTTCGCTTCCTCCCCTAGAGACTGGGATCACTGCCGTGGGTGAGGGAAGGAGCGGGAGAGGGGCTGCACATCTGGGGATCATCCAGGACTCCCACCGTCCATGCAGTGGAAACCCTCTAACAGGGGAAGGCTTTCGCATGGGGGAACCTCAGCAAGCCAGGGCCCCGGGAAAACAGAGAGCGAGAGCTGAACAGAATCCAGGTCTGATGCGAGAGAAAGTGCCCCTCCTCCCTCAACCCGTGCCGCATGCCACCATCACAGCTGAAGGCAGAGGACTCAGAGTGTGTGGCTCTCGACCCCCATCTAGTGGCGACAGGCTGTAACTGCAACCGAATAATAGCATCATGCACAAGAACTGCTCCTCTAACATCCAGCAATTTATAAAAGCTCCAGACCAGAAGGAAAACAATAAAAACACAGAATTCTGTCCTGAGGACTTGGAAATAGGTAAACTAAGTGAAAATGAGTTCAGAATAGCTATCATCAAAAAACTCAATGAGGTAAAGGGAAATATAGAGAAACAAGTCAGTGAGTTCTGGAGTTACTTCACAAAAGAGATTGAAACTATAAAGAAGAACCAATCAGAAATACTAGAGATGAAAAATACAATGGATCAGATAAAACAGAATACAGATTCCCTGAATGCCCGTGTAGACATCATAGAGGAGAAAATTAGCATAATTGAAGATAGACAGGCTGAATGGCTCCAGAGAGAGGAAGAAAGACAACTAAGAATTTAAAAAAATGAAGAAAATCTCTGAGAAATAGCTGCCTCAATGAGAAAATGCAACTTAAGGATAATCAGAATTCCTGAGGGTGTGGAAAAGGAAAATGGAGCAGAAAGTGTGTGCTCAATGAAATTATAGAAGAGAACTTCTCAAATCTAGGGATTGAGAGAGAAATGTGTGTGGAGGAAGCTTTCAGATCTCCTAGATTTGTCAATGTAAAAACACCTACTGCAAGGCACATAGTAGTAAAAATGGCAAAAATGAACGACAAAGAAAGAATACTCAGAGCAGCAAGGCAGAAGAAAATAACGTACAAAGGAACCCCTATCAGACTTTCAGCGGATTTCTCTACAGAAACCTTACAAGCTAGGAGAGATTGGAATGACGTATTCAAAACTTTAAAGGATAAAAATCATCAGCCAAGAATACTCTATCCAGCAAAAATATCCTTCAGATATGAGGGAGAAATTAAATCTTTTCCAGACAAACAAAAGGAAGGGACTTCGTAGTCACACAACCTCCACTACAAGATATCCTCAAGAAGGCTCTCATACCTGAAAAAAAAAAAAAAGGGAGAAAGGCATCACAAAGCACAGAGTAGGGAGACGGATAGAATCAGAATAGGATAGCAACAGCTATCTACTAACAGGATAGTACAGCATTAGGATAAAGGGAAGGAAATCACCAAAAACAAAGACAGTCTTATCACTCTAACCACAAACTCACAACACAAGTTGGAATAAGAGATGGAAATACTAATTTAGGAGGGGAGGAGGAAAGGGACTGAAACAGTCTAGACTAAGTAAGTAAGAGACCACCAGAAAATGGACTATGTTATACATGAGGTTCTGAATACAAACTTCAGGGTAGCCACTAAACTAAAACACAGAACAAAGAAACAAAGCATAAATAAGGAAAAATCTAAGAAACCCAGCATACAAAATTGCAGAAGTCATTGGGCAGGCTAAAACACACAGGACGAGAAACAAAGGAAACACAGGAAAATCGGAAAACAAGCAATAGATTGACAGCATTAAGCCCTCATGCATCAATACTCACCCTCAATGTAAACGGATTGAATTCTCCAATAAAAAGACACACAGTGGCAAAATGGATTAAAGAACAAGATCCAACAATTTGTTGCCTCCAGGAAACACACCTCAGCTCCAAGGACAAACACAGGCTCAGAGTGAAGGGGTGGAAGACAATCCTTTAAGCTAATAGCAAACAAAAGAAAGCAGGTGTCTCAATGCTTATATCAGACAAAACAGACTTCAAGATAAGGCAGGTACAGAGAGACACAGAGGGCCAATATATAATGATCAAAGGGACACTTCATCAAGAAGAAATAAGGCTTATAAATATCCGTGCACCCAACACAGGAGCATCAAAGTTCATAAAGCAACTATTAACAAACCTAAAAGAAGATATCAAAAATAACACAATAATAGTAGAGGACCTCAACACCCCACTCACATCAATGGACAGATCCTCCAGACAGAAAATCAACAAAGAAACAGTGGAGCTAAACGAAAAGCTAAAACAGTTGGACTTAATAGACACGTATAGAACACTCCATCCAAAAACAGCAGAATACACGTTTTTCTCAAGTGCGCGTGGAACATTCTCAAGGATAGACCATATGTTGGGAAACAAGGCAAGCCTCTACAAATTTAAAAACATTGAAATTACAACAAGCATCTTCTCCGATCATAATGCTATAAAGCTAGAAATTAATTGCAAGAAAAAAGCTGAGAAAGGCACAAGGACGTGGAGACTAAACAATATGCTATTGAACAAGCAATGGATCATTGAAGAAATTAAAGAAGAAATCAAAAAATGCCTGGAGACAAATGAAAATGATAACATGCCTTACCAACTCATATGGGATACAGCAAAAGCTGTATCAAGAGGAAAATTCATCGCAATACAGGCACATCTTAACAAACAAGAAAAATCCCAAGTGAGCAATCTTAAACTACACCTAACTGAATTAGAGAAAGAAGAACAAACAAAGCCCAAAGTCAACAGAAGGAGAGAAATAATAAAAATCAGAGCAGAAATAAATGCTATTGAAACAAAAAAGGCAGTAGAAAAGATCAATGAAACAAAGAGCTGGTTCTTTGAGAAGATAAATAAAATTGACAAACCCCTAGCCAGACTTACAAAGAAAAAAAGACAGAAAGCTCAAATAAACAAAATCAGAAATGAAAGAGGAGAAATAACAACACACTCCGCCGAAATACAACGGATTATAAGAGAATACTAAGAAAAACTATATGCCAGCAAAATGGATAACCTAGAGGAAATGGATAAATTCTTGGACTCCTACAATCTCCCAAAGCTCAGTCAAGAAGAAGCAGACAATTTAAACAGACCAGTCACAAGGAAAGAGATTGACACAGCAATCAAAAGCATCCCAAAGAATAAAACCCCAGGACAAGATGGCTTTCCTGAGGAATTCTACCAAACTTTCAGAGAGGATTTAACACATATCCTTTTCAAGCTATTCCAAAAAATTAGGGAGGATGGAACACTTCCTAACACATTCTATGAGGCCAACATCACGCTGATACCAAAGCCTGACAGGGACAGCACAAAAAAGGAGAACTACAGGCCAATATCGCTGATGAACATAGATTTTTTTTTTTGCATAGATGCTAAAATTCTCAACAAAATTTTGGCAACCCGAATTCAGCAATTCATCAAAAGGAACATACATCATGATCAAGTGGGAGTCATACCAGGGACACAGGGATGGTTCAACATCTGCAAATCAATCAACGTGATACACCACGTCAATAAACTGAGGAATAAAAACCACATGATCATCTCAATAGATGCAGAGAAAGCATTTGAGAAGATCCAACAGCCATTTATGATAAAAACTCTGAACAAAATGGGCATAGAAGGAAACTACCTCAACATAATAAAGGCCATATATGACAAACCCACAGCCAACATCATACTCAATGGGCAAAAACTGAGTATCATACCCCTGAAAACAGGGACGAGACAAGGATGCCCTCTATCACCAATCTTATTTAACATAGTACTGGAGGTTTTGGTCCGAGCAATTAGGCAAGAAGAAGGAATAAAAGGAATCCTAATAGGGAGGGAAGAAGTGAAACTCTCGCTGTTTGCAGATGAGATGATCTTATATATAGAAAACCCCAAAGAATCCATTGGAAAACTTTCAGAAATAATCAACAACTACAGCAAAGTTGCAAGGTATAAAATCAATTTACATAAATCAGTAGCATTTCTATACTCTAATAACAAACTAACAGAAAAAGAACTCAAGAACACAATACCATTCGCAATCGCAACAAAAAGAATAAAATACCTCAGGGTGAATTTAACTAAGGAAGTGAAAGACCTATACAATGAAAATTACAAGGTTTTTCTGAAAGAAATGGGTGACAACATAGAGAGATGGAAAAACATTCCATGTACATGGATTGGAAGAATAAACATAGTTAAAATGTCCATTCTATCGAAAGCAATCTACAGATTCAATGCCATCCCAATCAGAATCCCAATGACATTCTTTACAGAAATAGAACAAAGAATCCTACAATTCATATGGGGCAACAAAAGACCCCGAATTGCTAAAGCAATCCTGAGAAAAAAGAACAAAGCTGGAGGCATCACAATTCCTGACTTGAAAACATACTACAAAGCTACAGTAATCAAAACAGCATGATACTGATACTGGTACAGAAACAGCTGCACAGATCAATGGAACAGAATTGAAAGCCCAGAAATAAAACCACACATCTGTGGACAGCTAATCTTCGACAAAGGAGCTGAGGGCATACAATGGAGAAAAGAAAGTCTTTTCAACAAATGGTGCTGGGAAAACTGGAAAGCCACGTGTAAAAGAATGAAAATTGACCCTTCTTTTTCACCATTCACAAAAATAAACTCAAAATGGATCAAAGACCTAAAGATGAGACCTGAAACCATAAGGCTTCTAGAAGAAAACGTAGGCAGTACACTCTTTGACATTAGTATTAAAAGGATCTTTTCGGACACCGTGTCTTCTCGGAGAAGGGAAACAATAGAAAGAATAAACAAATGGGACTTCATCTGACTAAAGAGCTTCTTCAAGGCAAAGGAAAACAGGATTGAAACAAAAAAACAACCCACTAACTGGGAAAAAATATTTGCAAGTAATACATCTGAGAAAGGCTTAATATACATAATATATAAAGAACTCACACAACTCAACAACAAAAATTCAAACAACCTGATCAAAAAATGGGCAGGAGGCATGAACAGACAATTCTCCAAAGAAGACATACAGATGGCCAATAGGCACATGGAAGGTGTTCATCATTGCTCATCATCAGGGAAATGCAAATCAAAACTACACTAAGACGTCACCTTACACCCATTAGAATGACAAAAATAACTAAAACAAATAGTAACAAATGTTGGAGAGGTTGTGGAGAAAAAGGAACCCTCATACACTGCTGGTGGGAATGCAAACTGGTGCAGCCACTATGGAAACAGTATGGAGATTCTCAAAAAATTAAAAATAGAACTACCGTATGATCCAGCCATCCCACTACTGGGTATCTATCCAGAGAGCTTGAAGTCAGCAATTCCAAAAGTCCCATGCACCCCAATGTTCACTGCAGCATTATTTACAATAGCCAAGACGTGGAAGCAACCTAAGTGCCCATCAACAGATGATTGGATAAAGAAGATGTGGTATATATATACAATAGAATACTACTCAGCCATAAAAAAGATCAAAATCGTCCCATTTGCAACAACATGGATGGACCTTGAGGGAATTATGTTAAGTGAAATAAGCCAGATAGAGAAGGACAATCTCTGTATGAGTCCACTCATATGAGCAATTTAAAAATGTGGACAAGGAGAACAGATCAGTGGATACCAGGGGAAAGATGGGGTGGGGGGTGGGCACAAAGGGTGAAGGGGTGCACCTACAACACGACTGACAGACAATAACGTACAACTGAAATTTCACAAGATTGTAACCTATCATTAACTCAATAAATAATAAAAAAATTTTTAAAAAAAGAAAAGTAAAATGATAGTTTCAAATAGATTCTAAAAAGTTCTTTATTTTTCTCCGTCTTTCCCCCTTCCTCCCTCCCCCTTCCTCCCCTCACATAAACACACCACCCACAGGCAGGAGTTCTTCGAGCAAAACAAAATCAAAGGAACAGGGACAGATCTTGTCTGTGTTCACACTGAGCAGACTGTCCACCTCAGTTGGTGGTGGAAGTGGGACGAGACCCTCCCTTAAATAGAACTGTCACCCAGAATCACTCTGGTGATATGTGGCACTTGCGTTAATTTCAGTAAGGCACTCAGGCAGAGGGGCAATGCTGCAGAGCCCAGTGTGTCAGAAATGGCCGACAGGAGGTTTAACTTTACTCCATGGCCGTTGTCTGCCTGCTCTGAGCAGCTGGCCAAGTTGTCCTCCCAGATTCTTTGGGCTTTACAAAGTCCCATAGAAATCGATGAGATGCTTGCAATACTTAAGATGATTTTCTGCTAATCACATGGTGCCATCCGTCTTCAGCACACGTATAATATCAGACCAGCAATTACTGAGTCAGCCTGGTGCTGGGCAAATGTGTTTCTGCTAATTAAACTTGTTGCATTTGAATGGCTTTCTTCAGCTATACTCAGTGCAGTGAAACTGTTGTGGACGATGAAAGAAGCGTTTTCGCCTTCCGTCCCAGCCTGAGACTGCAGATGGCTACTCTGTGTGTGACGCACTGGTCCCTGAATTAGTCTTTTGTGTGGATGAGAGGTGGTAATTTGAATGTTTGAACCCCCCACAGGAAGCTTGTCTCAAAGTGAACAATTCGCCATATAAAGACTAATTAGGGCCTAAATTAATTAGAAGGTGTGGTTTGAAAGGATGTTGATGAGCAGAGTCTATCATTTCAGACAAATGGAATAGAGCCAGATAAATTGGTCCCCATTAACATCTCGCTGTTTCGCAGGCACAGCTCCTTTGCTGCATTCTCAGAAATCTCCCCTCGAAACCAGCCTTGCTGGCCATTCAGGGTCTGTCCCCATTTGCCAGCGCCTCCCACATGGTGCCCGCGTGGAAGATATTTCAACAATCCTTGTGGCTTCTGCAAATTAATATTTATACTTCCTGGGTGTTCTGTTTCTCATCTGGAAAGCCAACCCTGAATGTTATTGATTTTTTTGTCACTGGATTGTCAAAAGCAAAGCTTGACATCAAAATGTGAAAGCCGTGGGCAGGAAATTACAAGAACGGCGGGGTGAGGGAGGGTCAGGGAGGAAGGGATGGGAAAGTAGAAAAACAAATCCAAGCTAATCCTTGTCTCTCTACCCTCACATTTGTGTTTTCCATGATGCCCTGTTTTTTATTTAAATAAACCGTTACTTTCCAAGTGCTTCTAAATTCTGATAGCTCCTTGATGACTTTTAAAACCGTGCTCCAGAGCCTCGCCATGGTGCACAGTTGGAATACGTTACAAGGATGTGTGTAATATCTCTCACCTCTCTGAAAATGAACATCACTTTTGCTTTCTTCTCTACCTCCCTTTTCTCACAGATGCAGTGTTTGGAAGGTGCCAGAAGGTTCCAGTGATAGACATATACCGCTATGAAGTGTCCCCGGTGGTTCTGCAGCACCTGACAGCCACCTTACAGAAGCTCTCCCACACAGGTATGGCAGGCTCAGGCTGAAACCACCCTGGGCTGGTGGCCTGAGAGGAGATTCCTGGTGGCTGCTGTCATGCTGAGGGCTCAGCAAACACTTTGCTTCTCCTTAAAAATCCACAGGCCTCTTAGGTAGTGAGGAATTAGAAAAGGACTAAATCAGGGGCCGGCCCCGTGGCCAAGTGGTTGAGTTCGCGCTCTCCACTTCAGTGGCCCGGGATTTCACCAGTTTGGATCCTGGGCGCAGACATGGCACCGCTTGTCAGGCCATGCTGAGGTGGAGTCCCACCTACCACAACTAGAATACACAACTATATACTGAGGGGCTTTGGGGAGAAGAAAAAAAAAGAAGATTGGCAACAGTTGTTAGTTCAAGTGCCAATCTTTAAAAAAAAAGAAGAAAAGGACTAAATCACCTAGTGTCATGGTGGAGAGAAGAGGGCTGGCAGCAGACAGCCTTGGTCACAGAAGGTGCCAGTCAGGAGCTCCCTGTGTGGGCTGGAGGCCATCCTGGGTGCTGTTGCCTGCGCAGGGACCACAGCAGTTCTGTCAGTGCTTCAGACATGAGATGCTCGCTGGAGGTCATGCGAGCAGAGTGGCTGGTGGGTGCCTCCTCTTGGCCTGACCACATCCAGTCCAGCCACTGATCAACCTCAATAGAATCAATTCGCTTTTACCTGCTGTCATTACTAAATTTTTGTCACACAGTTTTGTCACAGGAGATTCCTGATAACCATTTTCTTCACAAGCGTGCTAAGAATATATTTTTAAAAATTATCGTAATTTAAAATTGTTATATATGTAATTATTATACATGTAATTCACATTATGTATACATAATTTTTAAAATTGAGGAGGGAAGCTGTATCATCAGGCTCAGCATTATGACCTGTTCCTTTTACTAAGGTAAAGTTCCCTCTCCTCGCGCCCTCAGAGCCTGGACAAGAGGACAATTTGTAAACACAGCGCCTGGCGTTGGGTGAGAGCTGTGGGTGAAGCTCTTGGAGGGTGAAATCTGTGCGTCTCATGGTCAGGACCTAAATGGCCTGCCCTGGGGGAACAGGCCTGGAAGTCAGGGACCAGAGAGCCCACATTCACTCTAGGTCACAGTACTCCCACTGGGCATGTGAGTTACTCCATCAAGGAAGATAAAAAATTCTGAGGCCGGCTGGAGCCGCAGCGGTTAAGTTTGCGCCCTCTGCTTCAGCGGCCCGAGGTTCGCTGGTTCAGATCCTGGGTGCACCGCTTGTCAAGCTGTGCTGTAGCAGGCATCCCACATATAAAGTAGAGGAAGATGGGAATGGATGTTAGCTCAGGGCCAGTCTTCCTTAGCAAAAAGAGGATTGGTGGCGGATATTAGCTCAGGGCTAATCTTCCTCAAAAGAAAAAAAAGAGAAAAAGGAAAAAAAAGTCTGTGGTCCAATAGGTTTGGGAAACAGTCCTTGCTCTGTTCCTCTTTCTGGATGTTCACAGGGTACATTGGCTTGTTAGGGCTCTGGAAAGTTCTGCAGTGAAGAATTATGTTAATTTGTTTACTCAAAGTCATTGGGCCATGGCACCCTTTCTACCTGAGACACCATCCGTGCTAGGGCTCAGTGAGAGAAGTAGAACTGCTAGGAGACCATGTCCGTGATTCCTTATAGGGTTTGGCTGCACACAGTTGTGGAAGCTGATTGTTGTCTCTGCATTTGGAGCTTAAAATATGCATGGCAGGCAGTGGGGAAGGGATGATGGGTGTGAGATGGGAGATCAAAGACAAGAATGAATGGGAGCCTGTGTCTGTTCTCATGGCCTTGACCTTGGTGATGAGGTGTTCTGCAGAAGCTGGCCCCTCATAAGGGAGCTGAACACACACAGGTCCCAGGAGCTGAAGAAGCTGAAGAGGGACCCAGGGCAGGTGGAGTGGTTGCTGGGAGGTGCTGCAGATCAGAGTGAGCGGACAGAGAAGCAACAATGTGTGTGAGCTACAGAATGGCTGGGGTCAAGCAACACGTAGTGTGTAATAATCAAGGCAAGTTGCATGGTAACTTGGTGGCCTGTGGTCAAGTATTCAGTCTTGACCAAGGCCTAGTAGCAGGCCGAAAGCAATTTCTTAAAAGGAGAGTAGTAATCTGCAGAGGATTTCATGTGTTTGCTCTGAAATCTTAAGAATCTGCATGGTGATTCACCTGTGGAGTCTTCCCAAAGGCCCCAAATAGCATCCCTTTCTGCCACTGGCATCCTTTAGCATGCAAGCATCTTACCAATGTCTGTGGAATAGTTGCTACTTCCTGCTCAGTAGGTTCAGTAAGCATAATATCCTCAGTGTACTGATGTCCCCTGGGAAGGAAAGGTAATTAAGGCCCTTGAGGACCAGATCATGACTTAGGGCTGGAGAGCTGATAGACTTTGATACAGCACAGTGAAGGTGTATTGCTAGCCTGGCCAGGTGAGAGCAAACTGCTTCTGATGATCTTTACTACAGGTGTAGGCAAAAACCATTCTCCAGATTAATAGCTGTGTAATAGGTACCATGGGGTGTGTCCATTTGTTCCAGCAGAGGAACCACATTTGCAACAGCAACAGCAGTTGGAGTCACCCCCTGGTTAAGGTTATGATAATACACTGTCGTTCTCCAAGATGCATCGTCTTCTGCACAGGCCACCTAGGCGAGCTGAATGGGGCTGTGGTGGGAATTGTCAGCACTGCATCTTTCGAGTCCTTGATGGTGGCACTGATCTCTGCAACCCTTCTGGGAATGTGGTGTTGCTTTTGGTTTGTGACTTTGTGAGTAGAAGTTTTGGTTTATGGTGTTTGTAGGTCGAGGCAGTTCCAGTGTGTTTCCTACCATTATAGCCCTCTCTTCACAGGTCAGGGAGCCGGTGTGAGGATTCTGCCAGCTGCTGAGTGTTTGTTCCAATTATGCCTCCCGGAACTGGGGAGATGATCACAGGATGGGTTTGATCATCTGACTTCCATAAGCCACTCCTCTGACTGGTGGACCACAGTGACATTTTGGATCTTCTGGAGTTAATGTCACTTCAGGGCCAGTGTCCAGTAATCACTGAAAAGTCTGATTATTTCCTTTTCCTCAGTGCACAGTCACCCTGGGGAAAGGCCGTAGGTCCCTTTGGAGGAGGCTGGGGGGCAGATTAACAGTATGAATTTTTGGCTTGTGTAGCAGAATCCTTCCTCAAGGGGACCTGTTCCCCAGCCCCTTCACTCAAGCAGTTCTGGTCTGTGAGATAGAATTTCCAAGTCTGGAAATTGATTGAGGGGCTGTGACTCTGTTTTGGTGATTCAAGTGAGTTCAGTTTAGTAGATCTAGAATTTTCCTGCTTATGCAGATCCATAAGGCTCTAGTAGGCCGCCCATCTGTTCCAGTTCTAGGAACACTGTGATTGCCTCATCAATGCCAAAGGTCTCTGTGGGCCAGGCTCTTCTGATTACTGCTTTATGCTGACCATGTCCACCTTTCTTTGGCTTTTAAGTGCCACCACTGGGCCCCTGACACCTCAGGATCCCATCATCCTCACTGCACTTAGGGGTCCCAGATTGGTGGTAGCGGCTCCCACTGTAACTTCTGACCTCCAGGGGGCATCGCCTGGAGCTCTTCGAGGGTGCTGGGACAACTCTAGGAACTTATTTCTCACAGCCTTGGTGAAAGGCATGTCCTCTGGACCCTCCTGAGGTTCTTAGCAGATACACGTGATACATCCACTCTAGCATCCCAATCTCCCTAAGCCTTTGGATACTTGACTCTACTATGTCAAGGAAGTTCTGCCATTCCACTTCATTTCATGCAGACTCTCTGCTTTGGGTCCCTTTTTATGTCAACCAGCAGTGGAAACTGTTAAAGACATTTCCAGCCCCCCATTCTAAAACATTGGATGGAGAATCGGTGCTTAGTGGCCCATATCAACAAATTCGACCGGGTCCAATTTCTGTTCATTTCACTTTGATCTCACATCCTTAAGACTCATTCCCACATGGGTTCCCAGGTTTCTGTTGATATAAATTGGCAAGATCATGTGATTCTTTGGTGTGGATTGCACTCCTCATGGGCCATGCTTTTGCGTCACCCTTGGGGGCCTGCTGGGACTTGAGTCCAGATATGGGTCTAGATGCAGTGAGAGCTGCTGGGGGTGGGACTTGGGGAGGGTCAACAGGGCCGTGCAAGGCAACCACCTTGTGTGGCATTACAGGTTCTTCAGGCAAAGCCAGGGTTAACCTCTTCAACAAGAGAGGAGGGGGTGCTTCTCCTGGCAAAGAAAGTTTGGTAAAATTTAAGGGTCAGTGTCCCAGCTTCATCAGGATGCCCATATTTCAGTATCCCATTCCTTTCCAAGCAATGCCATAACTATAATAAAAGACCCTCTGAAGCTGGGGATTCAGTTTGCATAGCAGTTCAATCACACAGGGGGTTAGACTTTGGGTTTAGTGCTTAGGGTAAGTTTGAGACAGAGCGAGAACACTTCATGGAGGGGGTTAAACATAGAGACAAATAATTTTTTTAATTAATAGATTTTATTTTTTAGAGCAGTTTTAGATTACAGAAAGGTTGAGCAGAAAGAGAGTTTGCATATACCCTCACCACCACCCCCCCCGAAAAAGTTTTTCCTATTACTAACATCTTGCGTTGGTGTGGTACCTTTGTTGCAATTGATGAGTCAATATTGATGCATTATTAACTAGTGTCCATAGTTTGCATTAGGTTAACTTTTTGTTTTGTACATTCCACAGGTTTTAACAAATGTGTAATGACATGTATCCACCGTTATGGTGTCACACAGAGTATGTTTACTACCTGCACCCCCCAGCCACTGCTCATCTTTTTACTGTCTCCATAGTCTTGCCTTCCCCAGAAGGTCATTGAGTTGGAATCACACAGTGTGTAGCCTTTTCAGATTGGCTTCTTTTGCTTAGTAATGTGCATTTAAGTTTCCTCCACGTCTTTTCACAGCTTGATAGCTCATTTCTTTTTAGTGCTATGTAATATTCCATTGTGTGGATGAATTACAGTTTATTTATCTGCTCACCTGCTGAGGGACATCTTGGTTGGTTCCAAGATATTGCAATTATGAATAAAGCTGCTGTAAACATCCATAGCAGGTTTTCATGTGGACAAAAGTTTTCAACTCCTTTGGGTAAATGCCAAGGAGTGCGATTGCTGGATTATCTTGTAAGAGTATCTTTGGTTTTAGAAACTGCCAAACTGAGCTGTTGTGAAGGTCAAATGGAATCAAATAAAATATTTTAAAATATTTTATAAATATGAGTATTTCCAAATGTTAAATATTATTTATTTTGATACTTTGTTTCCAGTTTATGACAGCTATTACACAGACCATATGCACCTTTTTTTTTTCCAGTGGAGATTATTGCAAAGTTTTGCTAAGTTGGTTAGCTCTGTGGATCAGGTCAAATGCCAGAAAAACAACTGTTTTCCAAGGGATGAGGAAATGTTCTAGTTCTTTTCTTAAAATGATGCCAATGCCAATGATGATGATAATGCACATGGACTCTCTTGACAGACGTTTAGCCCACGAAGCCCTGGGGTGGTATACAGTGCGCTGCTTCAGTCTCTTACACCCAGAGGCACTTAGCACACCCTAGCAGGATGTGGGGTCGGGCTGTGACTGGACAGACACCAGACCTCTTCACCATCGTTGTTTCTACCATTGACTTGGTAGCACTCAGATCCTGGGTTTTTGTCAGTAAGAAAGACACATAGGGAGAAAGCCTGTGGACTAACTGTGGCAGTTTTTCTCGTGGTCGCTTTTCCAGGTCCTAATTGTGTTGCAGACTCCTGCATCTCTTCCTACAAGCCCATGCCTGGGGAGGCAGGGATGGGGTGGAGTGGCTCCTTACTTCTCCAAAGATGACTTTGGAGGGGGATGGAACAAGCAGATGAGGAAGGGCCATGGGGCGAGCCGTTTAGCCTTTGTAAGCCTCAATTTCTCCCTCTGCACACCGGGTTCATACTTATGCGAGCACTGCTGCCTGTACTTCCCGTCACTGACTCCTTCTTGCCTCGTCCTCCCTGTCCTCCCCATCCTCGCCGCCCAGACGTGCCCGGCCAGCTCAGGCCACTCTCTGGGGTCCCTGGCTGGACATGCTGCACCTTCCCAGCCCTGTCTGCTTGGTGCAGGGTGGACAATGACCAGAATGGACATCTAGGGGCCTCAATTCTTGTCTTCCCTGCTACCACACCAGCCCTTCCTTTCTGTCATGATATTAGCTCAGAAAAGCGGAAAAATGTTCAAAAGTATTAGATATGGAAAAGCAAAGGTGCTTTCTAAAGCTAGGATACTGACAACTCTTCATGTAACTGCTGAATTGCCATCTGTTAAAATACTTTCTTTATGATGTGCTGGGGGTGCTCTTGCGGGAATGGAGGAAGGCCAGGGCTGGGGGAGGTGTCTCTGGTCAGCTGCTCTAATTAGGTGCAGGCCTCTGCCTCCTGGGCTGTGCTTTCTCTACAGCCGTTTTCACTAGTGTCATCTAAGGTTTAGTGCAGCCCAGGAGGAACAGAAGGGAGGGAAGCGCATCTACAGCCCTTCGCAGCCCTCACCTTAGCAAGGATTTCTCAGGGTCAGAGCTGGTGGGCTGGAGAGGGGGGTACGGACACAAACAGATCTGTGACCCATCAGCCTGGGTTCCCCGATGTGCCTACCTGCAGAGACCACCACCGGCTTGCTCTCCTGAGCTGGCTAGGCAAGCAGTTCCCTCTCCCTCTGCCCACAGAGAATAAAAGGGATACCATATGCTGTGTGCTTCTGATAATTTCCCTCTTTCACGCTACGTATCTAGATGAGGCACTGTTGTGTTACCCAAGACCTGGACTGGAGGGTTTGATGGTGACATTCGATGGTATGGGGCAAGGGAGGGAGGACATTTGGGGCTTGGAGAGCTGTTTGCAGCTCTTCCCTGAACCCATCCCACTGCTTCCCTAAGCACACCCCAGTCCTTCCCCAGAACACCCCAGTCCTTCCCCAGAACGCCCCAGTCCTTCCCCAGTTCTAAGTTAATTCCCTCCAGCCAGTCCTTGAGCAGATTGCATTTCTTCTCTTGGAAGCCATGTGGGCACCTCTGATGGAAGTTGGAGATGTCCGGCTGGTGGGATTCCTGGCTTTGAGATCCCTCGTCAGTTTCTGCTTCTGGTGGCTATTGCTGCTTAGTCACAAGAGGGCGTGTCAGAGTGATTGGACAAACTCAGGATGCAGCCATCCATTAGCTTGTACCTATGACGGCAAATTGTGTTTCCTCCTCTCTGTTAGCAGCAATAGAAGACATGTCCCAATAAGACTGGAGGTGTGTGTGCGAAAAGGGATTTTATAGGCTAGTTTGAAAAGAAATGTCATGGGGACAATTGTGCTGTCCTGAACCATACTGCTCTGATGCTTTCCAGAAATGATGTTCATATTTCTCCCTCAGGCTCTCCCTGAGGGCTAATGCTGGCTGGCTCTCTGCTCTCCCCACCTCCCAGGCAACTGGTGGTTGAAACCTCTTCTCTGCTTCTTCTCTCCTTTGGTCGGCGCACTGGGGATTCGCAGCCCATTTGGCTTAGGGGGTAGACACCCCTACGTACTTTCCATCGTCTGTGTGAGGATCAGATTCTAGGGGTCAGGTTTGCGAATCCTGCACAGTTTAATGATGGCTTTTTGGGAAAATCGTTTGGGAGAATGTAAAGCACGGGAATGAGACCAAGGTGCTCTTACAGAGGGAATTGGAGCACTGTTTCAGAGCAGGACCAGGGAGGGAACTGTGAGCCAAGCCCTTGGCTCAGATCCACAGAACAGACTTGGAAAGGACCCCTGCTTTACCCCGTCCCCCCAGTCCTTATTTCTTCTTTCAGGGGACCTGAGAGGGATAGAGAAACAGAGGCAAAGTGCTTTCAGGTGGCAGAATGATCCCAGTGTTTAACCTTGAAATTGTCCCATGATGAGCTCCCTTCTGGGTCTGACCTTTCCTCCAGGCGTTCCTGGCTTCATCTTGGCCCCACTCATTCTGAGACCTCTGGCCAGGGACTCACGTGATGGTGTGAAACTCTGGATGTGGACAAGGGCACCCTTCCCGAGAGAGGCAGAGGCAGCACATTCTCTTTCTGACCTCACCCAGTGCCTGCCTCCTCGGGATGCCCTCCATAGACGTCTGATCTTTCTGACTTGCCACGAGCCTTGAGATGGACTTTCACTTCTTCTGCATTTCTGGTGCTTGAAGACAAGGGGCATCTTCTTGGAACCAGGAAGCCACAGCAGTCAAACAATGGACAAGAGCCCCACCCAGCTGAGTACCAGGCCTGTTTCGTGCTGTGGCTGGGCATCAGCTCATGTGCATCCCAGACAATAGGACACAAATGCCATGACCTGGACAGCCAGAGCCTCCTAGTTCAGCTCTGCCCTCCGGGACTGCTGTCCAGGTGCCCATCAGCCCTTGACCAGTTACCTCTGTCTCCTGGGCTATTGATTTCCCCAGACTGGGAAAGTCATCCTCGGGACCTGTGAAAATGCAGATTTGTGGGCCCGTCCCAATGGTTCTGACAAAGAGTGTGGAGTGGGACCTAGGACTCTGCATTTTCAATAAGCACCAGAGATAATCCTGAGGCAGGAGGTCCTTTTGGTCAGCTTGGTCCTTTGAGGTGTTCCAGCCTTCCTCCTGTAACCACATCTGAGGTGCATGCCAGCTTGTGCCCATCTGCAGGAAAGAGTCCACATAAACCGAAGTGGTGTGAATTTAAATTTGGGTAATTCTGGTATGATTTAGATTCTGACTGCCCTGCCAAAGTTCATCCTATAACAGTCCTTATTATGAGTACTCCAGTATGACTGCCACTCAGAACCTGGGCTATCACTGCCTGCATCCCCACTAACACACATACACACATGCATATGTGCACACAAATGAATACACCTGCACACATGCACTCACACATGCACACACATACAAACACACACTTGCCTGCACAGTGTGCATACACACATGTGCATACAAATGCACACATTAGCACCAACATATGCACACATCCATGCATACACATACCCACATGCACATACCACACATGTGAGGGCACACAGGCACAAACATGCACATGGCATATGTGCACAGACACACTAATGAACATGCACACACATGTACACCAATGTGCACACACACCACATGCGCACATGCTCACATACATGTGCACACATGTACAAACACATGTGTGTGCCCACACCACTTTTGGGTCCCTTATCTAACACTGTATTTTCCAACAGTGCCATGTAATCTGGAACTTTTTCTCTGATTTCTTCGATCAGTGTTACTTACTCTCTGCCTCATTTTTTTCTCTGGATCTTTTAGGTTTTTCGCCCTGGTCATGAAAGACTCAATAGTGGAATACACCCAAGAGGTGTTGTCTTTCCCTAAGGAAGGAATCTCTAATCAGCTGGTTTCCTGAACTTGGTTAGCCTGATATGGTGTGGTTTTTGGGAAGGAGACTTTTCAGAATCCTTGAAATCGTTCTACCCTGGTAACTGCCTTTGAAGCAGAGTTGGGTATATGTTTCTGTTTGTTGGCTTCATCAAGGCCACTTTTTGGAGATGCAGTTGCTGGGCTCAATGACAGATAGCTGCTTGTGCTGCCATTGGAGCGTCTTCCTCATGAAGAAGGAAGGGAAAATGGGATTTAATTGTGCAACTTTCTTCTTCAACATAAATATATACATCAAGGAACAAAATTGTGTTCAATTTTATTTACCATTCTTGTCTCCTACAGGCAGCATTATTTCATGGATGGACACATTGTTCTCTCATGTATTAAATTTTTAAAAAATACATTTCACTTCTTTTGACAAGCCATTAAAATTCAGCATTTAAATGTCACTCTTTGGCACATAATTTGCTGTCATGAAAACAACTATGGATTTATTTCTTGGCAAGAATCTCCTGACGTATTGAGCTGTATGTCAAAAGCAAAAAAAGCAAAATTAAAAGAAAAAACTAACACAGTGTTGCAATTCCTTGAAACAGAATGAAAAGAAATCTCCTAATGATATGGAACAGCACACAGAAAACCAATGTCAGCTGCAGTGTTTGCCGGACATGCCGGCCGTCTGCAGTGGGGTTCGCGCCTGTGCTGTGTCACGGGCGCGTTCTGCACCGTGGTGCTTTGCGCCGCAGGCCAGTCAGGCCGAGCTTTGCCTTTCTACTGGATTTTCCTCCTTGGTTATTCTCTCTGCTTGCAGTCAACCTGCACTTGCTCACCTGTCTTCTCTTGTTGGATCACCCACCCTGTGCCTTTGGAAATTGGAGTCATTCCTTTTTGCTGAGGTCTAGCTGAGGTCCACACCCCCAAGCTCCAGGTGGACTCAGCTGTGCGGTAGAGAGAGGGAGATGTGTACATGGCAGAATGTACCAGTTGCAAAGTTGATACTTGGCCTTCACGGGATTTATGTTATATTCAGTTGGACATTCATATGCAAAGGTAGGAACATGGCAGAGGGACCACTAAGGGTGAAAGATGATTGTTGGGAAATAGAAAGGTCATGAAGGGGTTGATGGGAGACAGCGGCAGCTAGACGACAGGTCCATTATTCTCATCACCTAGCCCTACATAACCTGCGCCTGGGATGCTTCTAATGTCTCTACATCCAAGGGTGTTTCTGTGAAATGAACTTTTATTAAACACACCCAGTTTCCTAAATAAACAACATGAGCTTCAAAGCTTAAACAGGCCTGCGTCACTGGCAGGCAGCAGGATGTGCAGATGAGGTTGTATATGGTAATGGGAGCTGCAGGGCTGGCATCATATCCAGCTGACCTCCTCTCCTGATTAACGCAGCCATCGGCAGCTTAGCTGTGCTGAGCCTCAGTGGCCGCTGGGGGATATTATTTCCGAACTTGAAGAGTTGCTGTGAGGATTTTAAGGATGGAGGGCTCAGCCTAGTCCCCGGCATACAGCAGCATTAATTTGGTGGTAGTAAGGAGCTCTTGCTAGATTCCAATAAGCAAGAATGATTGCAGATTCCTGGAGAGGAGTGAGTGAAGCAAGTCCATGCAAAGCCTTGTAGCTGGTGAAGTGTCCTCCCTCCAGTGATCAGCGGGTACTCTTTCCATGGGAGGACCTGGGGTCACCGAAATGCTAATGCCTCATACAGTTCATCTCCAGCACAGCCCTCCCTACCCAGCTCCAGACTCACATGTCCAACTAGATATTAACATGCCCCCAAAAGGAACAGTTTCACTTCACTCGTATCCCTTTTCCAAACCTGTGCCTTCCTTGGTCTTTGCCTGTTTTGGTAAAGGTCATCACCATCCACCAATTCTCCAAAAATGGGCTCCACCAATTCTCCAGAAATGGGCTCCTGCCTACTCTCCACCTCATCCACACTTGCCTCTCTTCATTCATAGTGCTCCAGCTGCCCCTGCCTTCCTTCCCTCCTCGTCCCCTCTCTGTTTGCCTGGAGTCCTTTCCCTCTGCTTCTTCCCATAGCTGGCTCTTATGCTGGAGCTTTCAGTTCAGGGGTGACTCATCACAGTTAAGGGAATGGTCACTCTGTCACATCATCGTGTCTGTTTCCGTTGTAACACTCATTACTTTCAGGGGTCTAGTGTGTTGCCAGTGCCTCTGCTGTCACAAGCTCTGAAGACCTGGCTATTCTTCTCATTGCCAAGCTTCCAGTACCTCGCGCCTGGTGCAGAGCAGGTGTCTTGTTTGTATGGGTTAGATGAATGCGTCAATGACCCAGTGATGGACTTGCCTCATGTGGAAGGCACTGCCACACAATGACAAGGCACTCCCTGAGTGTGAGCAAGGACAGCTGGATTTTACTCTCCTCTCCAACATAAGTTAACTCTATGATTGTATCACTAAGGCCTCTTTCCTTATAAGATACGTTTTTTCCTCTAAGGGAGATTCACCCTGAGCTAACATCTGTGCCCATCTTTCTCTATTTTGTATGTGGGTCACTGCCACAGGATGGCTGCTGGCTGAGTGGTGTAGGTCCGTGTCTGGGAACCGAACCCAGGCCACCAAAGTGGAACGTGCTGAACTTAACAACTAGGCCATGGGGCTACCCCCCTTATAAGATTCTTTTTAATCTTTTTATTGTTAAATGAAAACAGATATAGAAAATTGTACAAAACTTGTATATGTGGTGTGCACACATACTCATATATTTATATGTATCCTCATGGATTCATACAATTTCTAATTCAAATCAGGACTACAAAGTTTACTTAACCTTTTTAATATTAATTTAAATTTCTGTTCTTCCACAGTGGGAATGGTGGTTTCCCACGTGACAGAGAGTGATAGAACTACAATATGCAGAATTATTCATTTATTTTATACTGCCGTACACATTGGCAGAAAACAATCCTGAGACTACCTCCCCCAACTGCTACTACTGAGAACAGTTACAAGCTGCCTTTGCTCATGCTGTCCCCATCTGTGCACTTGTTAGCCCCCTTTAGTGTTAGGTTTGTGTATATCTGCAGCAGCAGTTCCCACGGTCAGGGTATGCAGCACTCTCTCCATCACCCTCACTCTATCCTAATTCCCCAAGTATCTGTGTAATTCCTGCTCGTTATCAGTCCTTGTGTCCACATTTCCTCCATCACTTTGGCTGTCTGAAGTTTGTTCTCAAATAGAGTCCTTAGGCAAAGCTCATGGGAGAAAAATGCCCTGATTTCTTGTGTTTTTTTGTTTTTTAAGTTTGTGCCTTTAATATGTGAAGGTCATTTTTTTAAGTATAAAGTCCTTGCTCACATATCTTTTCTTAACTATCTTAAACTATCTTAACTATCGCTTAACTATCTTAAACGTGTTACTGTATTTTGTTTTGGCAAAAACAACAACTAAAACAACAAAAAAATCACTGCTCTTGAAAAGTAGGATGATCTAATCTTATTTCCTTTTTAAGTCATGTGCTCTCCTTTTAATTTTATTGAGATAAAATTTACATACCCATTTTAAGTGTACAATTGAATGGTTTTTAGTATATTTACAGAGTTGTACAAGCATCACCACCATCTAATATTAGAATATTTCTATCACCTCGAGAAGAAAACTCATGTCTATTTGTAGTCATTGCTCCCCAACTCAACCCTAAGCAAGCACTAGTCTACTTTCTGTCTTTGTAGATTTGCTTTTTCTAGACATTTTGTATAAGTGAAATAATTCAATGTGTGGTCTTTTGTGTCTACTGGCTTTTATCACTTTACATCATGTTTGTGAGTTCATGCTTGTTGTAGCATGTATCAGTGCTTCATTCTTGTTTAATGCTAAGTAGTAGTTCATTGCATGGATATACCACATTCTACTTATCCATTCACCACACTCACCAACTGATGGATATTTGCGTTGTTTCCATTTTGTAGCTATTATGAATGATGCTATGAAAATACATGTGTAAGTCTTTGTATGGACATATCTTTTAGTTTCTCTTGGGTAGATACCTAAGAGTGGAAGTGCTGGGTCATGGCCATGTTTTTTTTTGCCTAGACACTTGAAGAACTTTTGATTCCTGAAAAGTCTTATAATTTTGTGAGCGTATGTCTTGGTCATTATGGGTCAATATTCTCAGGTACGTTGTGTGCTCTTTCAATATGTAGCTTCAAATATATGTATTTTCTTATGTATGTATTTATTATATATGAACATATATATTATATGTATATTGTATAATGTATATTATGTATATAATTGTAAAATATTTATTATATAACATTGTATATTATATATAGTACTGTATACAGTATATTATTGTTATATATTGAAATATATATTTTGTTATATATATATGTGTGTATGTATATATACACACATGCGTGCACATCAGGAAAGGTTTTTGAATGACAGATTTTAGTATTTATTCTATGCTCTGATTTTCTTCTTTGGGTGGTGTTATTCATATACTGTATCTTCTTTGCCTGACTTCAATATTTGTCACTTTCTCTCAATTTCTTTTTCTCATTTATTTTGATTCTTAATATTATCTTCCTTACTTTTAAGTATTTTAAATATTGTTATTATAAACTAAATTATTATGCACCTTCTAGTTTAGTTTTCATTTCTTTCTTTTTTATTTTTTTAATTTTCCCCTTTTGCCTTCCCCCTCACCCCTTCCCCTCTGGTAACCACCAGTCTATTCTCTGTACCTATATGTTTGCTTGTTGTTGTTGTTGTTTTTATCTTTCATATACGAGCAAAATCATATGGTATTTGGCTTTCTCTGTCTGAATTATTTCGCTTAATATAATGCCCTCAGGTTCCATCCATGTTGTCATAAATGGCAAGATTTCATCTTTTTTTTTATAGCCAAGTAGTAGTCCGTTGTGTGTGTGTGTATATATATACCACACCTTCTTTATTCATTCGTCCCTTGATAGGGACTTAGATTGTTTCCAAGTCTTGGCTATTTGCTGCAGTGAACATTAAGGGTGCATGTATCTTTCCAAATTAGTGTTTCTGTATTGTTTGGATGAATATCCAGAAGTTGAATAGGTGGATCGTATGGTAATTCTATTTTTGATTTCTTGAGGAATCTCCATTCTGTTTTCCATAGTGGCTGCACCAGTTTACAGTCTCACCAGCAGTGTAGGAGGGTTCTCTTTTCTCCACATCTTCTTCAACACTTGTTATTTCCTGTCTTTTTAATAATAGCCATTCTGATTGGCATGAGGTGATATCTCATTGTGGTTTTGATTTTCATTTCCCTAATAATTGATGTTAAACATCTTTTCATGTGCCTGTTGGCCACCTGTATACCTTCTTTGGAAAAATGTCTATTCAAGTCCTCTGCCCATCTTTTAATCGGGTTGTTAGTTTTTTTGTTGTTGAGTTGTATGAGTCCTTTATATATTTTGGATATTACTCCCTTACCAGATATATGATTTGCAAATATCTTCTCCCAATTCCTAGGTTGTCTTTTCATTTTGTTGATGGTTTCCTTTGCCAAGCAGAAGCTTTTTAGTTTGATATAGTACCATTTGTTTATTTTTTCTTTTGTTTCGCTTGCCTGAGGAGACATGATATTCAAAAAGATACTGCTAAGACCGGTGTCAAAGAGGGTGCTACCTATTTTTCTTCTAGGGGTTTTATGGTTTCAGGTCTTCCATTCAAGTCTTTAATCCATTTTGAGTTAATTTTTGTTTTTGGTGTGAGATAGTGGTATATTTTCATTTTTTGCTTGTGGCTGTCCAGTTTTCCCAGCACCATTTATTGAAGAGACTCTCCTTTCTCCATTGTATCTTCTTGGCTCTTTTGTTTAAAATTAGCTGTCCATAGATGTGTGAGTAGTTTTCATTTCTAAAACGATTTTTCCCATTGTTTATGATTCACTCTTAAGGTCTGTCCCTTCATTTTAGAGTATTTCTAATTCAGATTTGTGGTTCTTTTTTGTGTCTTACATCACCTTAATGCCTTTTACCTTACTTTAAAATAGTGCATTACAGTTTGGGTTGTTGTTTTCTTTTCTTTTGTTTGTTTGTCTTTCTAGCATGGTTTTCCATTGTTTGTAGTGATGTTATTCTATTTTATCTTTTTTCTCCCTCATGGTAGCTGTCTATGGGATTCGATCTCTACTTTGTTGTCATCTTTTTTTATATGAACTTAGTTTTCCTGACATTTAGATGGAGGCTGAGTTCATATAGCTTTTCTAACTTTCTGGGGCTCTCTCTTCTGTTGTTTTTGCATAGTGTCAAAAAAAATTGGCAGGTTACTTCTTTTCATCATTCCAATGAAATTGATGTGTCATAAATTAACCTTTGAGGAGTATACAATTCATGGTTTTTAGTATGTTCACAAAGTTGTCCATCACCACTATCTAATCAGAATATTTTACTCACTTCAAAAAGAAACCTCATGCCTATTAGTAGTCACTTCCTATACCCCCTTCCCCCCAGCTCCTAGCTACCACTACTCTAGTTTCTTTCTTAATAGATTTATCTATTTTGGACATTTTATATCAATGGATTTGTACAGTATGTGGCTTTTTTGTGTCTGGCTTCTTTGACTTAGCATAATGTTTTCAAGTTTCATTCATCCTGCAGCGTGCATCAGTACTATGTTCCTTTTTTGGCTGAATAATATTGCATAGGTATACTACATTTTATCTATCCATTCATCGGTTGATGGATATTTGAATTGCTTCCATTTTTGGCCATTATGAAAAATATTGTTAGGAATATTCATGTACAAGTTCTTGTGAGAACATGTGTTTTCAATTCCCTTGGGTATACCTAGGAGTGGAATTTCTGGGTCATATTTAGTAACTCTATTCTCTAATTACTGATTAGGTAGGATTTATGTCTGCCATTTTGCTATTTGTTTTCTGAATGTTTTATGCCTTTTTTTGTTCTTATATTCCTCCATTACTGCCTTCTTTTGTTAAATAGATATTTTCTAGTGTATCATTTAAAATTGTCATTATTTTTTATTTACTTTTTTAGTGCTTTCCCTGAGGACTACAATTAACATCTTAATTTCTAACAATCTAATCTAATTTCAATGGTATACAAAACTTTATTCATATGTTGCCTGCTTCCCTCCTCCCCTCCTTTGTGCTATTATCTTACACAAATTAATCTTTTTTTTTATTGCAGTAACATTGGTTTATAACATTACATAAATTTCAAGTGTACATCATTATATTTCGATTTCTGTGTAGATTACATCATGTTCACTACCCAAAGACTACTTACCATCCATCACCACACACATGTGCCTAGTCACCCCTTTCTGCCCTCCGCCCTCCCCCCTTCTCCTCTGATAGCCACCAATCCAATGTCTGTGTGTATGTGTTTGTTTGTTGTTGTTTTTACTTTCTATTTATCAGTGAGATCATACGGTATTTGACTTTCTCCCTCTGACTTATTTCGCGTAGCATAATACCCTCAAGGTCCATCCACATTGTCACAAATAGCCAGATTTCATTGTTTCTTATGGCTGAGTAGTATTCCGTTATGTCTATAACCACAGCTTCTTTATCCATTCATCTCTTAATGGGTACCGAGTTTGCTTACAAGTCTTGGCTATTGTGAATAGTGCTGCGATGAACATAGGAGTGCATGTATCTTTACACATTTGTGTTTTCATGGTTTTTGGATAAATATCCAGCAGTGGAATAGCTGAGTTGTCTGGTAGTTCTATTCTTAATTTTTTGAGGACTCTCCATACTGTTTTCCATACTGGTTTCACCAGTTTGCATTCTCAACAGCACTGTATGAGTGTTCTTTTTCTCCACATGCTCTCCAACAGTTATTGTTTCCTGTCTTGTTAATTATAGCCATTCTGACCAGAGTGAAGTGATAGCTCATTGTAGTTTTGATTTGCATTTCCCCGATAGTTAATGATGTTGAACATCCTTTCATGTGTCTATTGGCCATTTGTATATCTTCTTTGGAGATACGTCTGTTCAGATCTTTTGCACACTTTTTATTGGCTTGTTAGTATTTTTTGTTGTTGAGATGTATGAGTTCTTTGTATATTTTGAATATTAATGCCTTATCAGGTATATGGTTTGCAGATATCTTCTCCCAATTGTTAGGTTGTCTTTTCATTTTGTTGATGATTTCCTTTGCTATGCAGAAGATTTTTAGTTTGATGTAGTCCCATTTGTTTATTTTTTCTATTGTTTCCCTTGCCTGGTCAGACATGATACTTGAAAATATGCTGCTAAGGCTTATATTGAAGAGTGTACTGCCTGTGTTTTCTTCTAGAATTTTTATTGTTTCAGGTCTTACATTCAAGTCTTTAATCTATTTTGAGTTAATTTTTGTGTATGGTAAAAGATAATGGTCTACTTTCATTCTTTTGCATGTGGCTGTCCAGTTTTCCAAACACCATTCATTGAAGAGACTCTCCTTTCTCCATTGTATGCTCTTGGCTCCCTTGTTGAACATTAGCTGTCCATAGATGTGTGGGTTTATTTATGGGCTCTTGATTCTGTTGCATTGATCTGTGTGTCTGTTTATGCGCCAGTACCAAGCTGTTTTGGTTACTATGGCTTTGTTGTATATTTTGAAATCAGGAGTGTGATACCTCCAGCTTTGTTGTTTTTTCTCAGGACTCCTTTGCTATTCGGGGTCTTTTCTTGTTCCATATAAGTTTTAGGATTCTTTGTTCTATTTCCCTGAAAAATGTCATTGGAACTTTGATAGGGATTGTATTGAATCTGTAGATTGCTGTAGGAAGCATGGACATTTTAACTATGTTAATTCTTCTAACCAAGAGCACAGAACGTCTTTCCATTTCTTTGTATCTTCCTTAATTTTTTTCAATAATGTTTTATAGTTTTCAGTGTACAGATCTTTCACTTCTTTGGTTAAGTTTATTCCTAGGTATTTTCCTCTTTTTGTTCCAACTATAAGTGGGATTGTATTCTTAATTTCTCTTTCTGCTACTTCATTGTTAGTTAAATAAGAGTGGTGACTCAACCAGAGGCACTTGCAACTATAATATACCACTATGTACTAGGGAGCTTTGGGGAGAAGAAGAAGAAGAAAAAAGAAGATTGGCAACAGATGTTAGCTTGGGTGCCAATCTTTAAAAAAAAAAGGGTAGTGAAAGTGGGCATCCTTGTCTAGTTCCTGTTCTTAGAGGGATAGCTTCCAGTTTTTCTCCACTGAGGATGATATTAGCTGTGGGTTTTTCATATATGGGCCTTATTATGTTGAACTGCTTTCCTTCTATACCCATTTTATGCATAGTTTTTTTTTTTTATCATAAATGGATTCTGTATCTTGTCAAATGCTTTTTCTGCATCTATTGAGATGATCATGTGGTTTTTATTCTTTATTTTGTTAATGTGGTGTATCACCTTGATTGATTTGTGGATGTTGAACCGTTCTTGTGTCCCTGGAATAAATCCCACTTGATTGTGGTGTATGATCTTTTAAATATATTGTTGTATTTGATTTGCTAGTATTTTGTTGAGGATTTTTGCATCAATGTTCATCAATGACATTGCCCTGTAATTTTCTTTTCTTGTAGTGTCCTTGTCTGGTTTTGGTATCAGGGTAATGTTGGCTTCGTAGAATGAGTTAGGAAGCTTCCCCTCCTCTTCAATTTTTTGGAAGAGTTTGAGAAGGATAGGTATTAAGTCTTCTTTGAATGTGTGGTAGAATTTGCCAGGGAAGCCGTCTGGTCCTGGAATTTTATTTTTGGGAGGTTTTTGATTACTGTTTTCATCTCTTTACTGGTTATTGATCTATTCAGATTCTCTGTGTCTTCTTGATTCAGTTTTGCAAGGTTGTATGATTCTAAGAATTTATCCATTTCTTCTAGATTGTCCAATTTGTTGATATATACCCTTTTGTAGTATTCTCTTATAATCTTCTGTATTCCTGAGGTGTCCATTGTAATTTCTCCTCTTTCGTTTCTGATTTTATTTGTTTGAGCCTCCTCTCTTTTTTTCTTGGTGAGTCTAGCTAAAGGTTTGTGAATTTTATCTTTTCAAAGAACTGGCTCTTAGTATCATTGATTTTTTTTCTACTGTTATTTTAATCTGTTTTCACTTATTTCTGCTGTGATATTTATTATTTCCTTCCATCTACTGATTTTGGGCTTTGTTTGTTCTTCTTTTTCCAGTTCCTGTAGGTGCACTGTTAGATTGTTTATTTGAGATTTTTCTTGTTTGTTGAGGTAGGCCTGTATTGCTATCAACTTCCCTCTTAGAACCACTTTTGCTGTATCCCATAGATACTGGCATGTCGTATTTTCATTTTCATTTATCTCCAGGTATTTTTTGACTTCTCCTTTGATTTGTTTATTGACGCAGTTGTTTTTCAGTAGCATTTTGTTTAATCTGAAAGTATTTTTGGCTTTTCTTCCTGTAATTGATTTCTAGTTTCATCCTGTTGTGGTCAGAAAAGATGCTTGATATTATTTTGGTGTTCTTAAATTTATTGAGACGTGTTTTGTCACCTAATATGTGATCTATCCTCGAGAATGTTCCATATGCATATGAAAAGAATGTGTATTCTGCAGTTTTTGGATGGGTTGTTCTGTGTATATTTACTATGCCCATCTGGTCTAATGTGTCCTTTAAGGCCAGTGTTTCCTTATTGATCTTCTTTTTGGATGATCTATCCATTGGTGTAAGTGGAGTGTTAAAGTCCCTTACTGTGTTACTGTCTATTTCTCCTTTATGTTTGTTAATAATTATATATTTAGGTGCTCCTATGTTGGGTGCATAGATATTTACAAGTGTTATATCCTCTTGTTGGATTGTTCCCTTTATCACTACCTAGTGCACTTCTTTGTCTCTTCTTACAGTTTTTGTTTTGAAGTCTATTTTGTGTGATATCAGTATTCCTACCCTAGCTTTCTTTTCTTTGCTATTTGTATGGAGTATCTTTTTCCATCCTTTTACTTTCAGTTTGTGACTGTTTATAGGTTTGTAGTGGGTCTCCTGTATGCAGCATATATATGGGTCTTGTTTTATATCAGCCACCCTATGCCTTTTGATTGGAGCATTTAGTCCATTGACATTTAAAGTAGATTTTTTTTCACCCCAATCCCCAGTAAATAGTTGTGTATCCTAGTTTAAGTCATTCTAGTTATTCTGTGTGGGATGCTGACACAGCATGGCTTGATGAATGGTGCCATAAGTCCTTGCCCAGGATCCAAAGCGGCAAACCCCAGGCTGCCAAAGTGGAGCATGCGATCTTAGCCATTTGTCCACAAGGATGGCCCATAAAGTAGCTATTGATAAGTATGTATTTATTGCCATTTTGTTACATTTCTTCTGGTTTTTTTAGTAGTTCTTGTCTGTTCCTTTCTTTCTTTCTTGCTCTCTTCCCTTGTGGTTTGATGGCTTTCTTTAGTATTATGTTTAGGTTCCTTTCTCTTAATTTTTTGTGTATTTATCAGAGGTTCCTAGTTTGTGATTACCATGAGGTTCATATATAGTAACCTACATATATAGCAACGTATATTAAGTCAATGATCTCTTTAGTTTCACCTCTTGCTAAAAGCTCTACTCTTTTACTCCTCTCCTCCCACATTTTATGTGTTTGATATCATATCTAACCTCTTTTTGTGTGTGTATCTGTTACCCTCTTATCCTGGAAATAGATAATTTTAATACTTTTCTCTTTTGATCTTCATAATATCTTCATAAGTGGTTGATCTGTTACCTTTACTGTCTATTTGCCTTTACCTGTGGTTTCCTTGCTTTTGTTTGGGTAATTTTCTTATTCCTATTTATGATCTTCTCTTTCCCACTTAAATAAGTCCCTTTAGCCTTTCTTGTAGGGTTGGTTTTTCCATGATAACCTACTTTAGTCTTTGCTTGTCTGGGAAACTATCTCTCCTTCTATTCTGAATGATAAACTTACTGGATAGAATTTTCTTGGCTGTAGACTTTTTTCCTTTCATCACTTTAAATATATTGTGCCACTCCCTTCTAGCCTGTAAGATTTTGGCTGAGAAGTCAGCTGATAGCCTTATGGGGTTTCCTTTATATATCACTTGTTGCCTTTTTCTTTCACCCTTTAGGGTTCTTTCTTCATCTTTAATTCTGGACAGTTTAATTATAATATGTCTTGGCGTGGGCCTCTTTAGATTTATCTTGTTTGGTGCTCTCTGTGCTTCCTGTACCTGGATGTCTGTTTCCTTCTTTGGGTTAGGAAAGTTTTCAGGTATTATTTCGTCAGATAGATTATCTGCCCCTTTGTCTCTCTCTTCTCCTTCTGGAACACCTATAATATGAATGTTAGTGCATTTGATGTTGTCCCAGAGGTCCCTTAGACTGTCCTTGTTCTTTTAAATTCTTTTTTCTTGTATCTGATCAGCTTGAGTGATTTCCTCTAGTCTTTTGTCCAGCCTGCTCATCTCTTCCTCTCTATAATCTACTCTGCTATTGAGTCCCTCAGGTGAATTTTCCATTTCTAGTATGGTAGTCTTCATTTCTGACTGGTTCTTTTTTGTATTTTCCTGTTCTTTTTATTTACTTATCTATTTACTCATTTACTTATTTATTTATTTATGTTAGGATGATTATCCCTGAGGTAACATCAGTGGAAATCTTCCTCTACTCTGTATGTGGGACACCACCACAGCATGGCTTGACAAGCAGTATGTAGGTCCATGTCCTGGATCTGAACCCGCCATCCCCAATCCACTGAAATGGAGTGCACAAAATTAACTACTATGCCACTGGGCCAGCCCCCTATATTTTCTAATTTTTTGTTGACGTTCTGAGTTCATCCATTCTTCTCCTAAGACCAGTGATCATCCTTATGACTTGTTATTTGAACTCTTTGTCAGGTAGATTGTTCATTTCTGTTTCATTTAGTTCTTTTTCTGGGTTTTGTCCTGTTCCCTTACTTGGAACGTATTCCTTTGCCTCCTCATTTTGCCTCATTCTCTGTGCTTATATCTATGTATTAGGTGGGTCAGTGATGTCTCTTGATCTTGGAGAGGTGGCCTTATGTAAGAGATGCCTTATGAGGCCCAGCAGTGTGCTTCCCTTTCATCACCAGTTCCAAGTGTTCCAGGACTGCCCCCTGTGTGGGCTACATGTATCCTCTGTTGTGGCAGGGTAGCTTTTGCTGCAGGTGCCTGGGGAGACTAGGCTGTACCCCTGGCCAGCTGGTTGTAAGGCTCACATGCATGTGGCTGCTATGGACCCTTCAGTCACTTTATCAGGTTTGGGGAGCCCCAGCACAGTTGGCTGCAAGGTCTAATAGCACACTCCTGTTGCAGTTTTTCTGTTAACTGGGTAGATCGCTAGCATGGCTGGTTGCTACACTTAGGGCCTTACAATTGCTGTAGGCCTCTGGCCTGCAAGGCTATTGTCAGCTTTCTCAGGATTGCAGCAATGTGGAGCTTGCCCCTGGCATGGGAGCACCTAATTGTTTCAGGCTTTGTAAGGTGGGGCTGATTGAGAAGCACAAGTCTTCTGCAGCTGAAAGACACCACCACCTACAGGTCCACACACCCCATCAACACAGCTGTGCTCTGTGTGTGCACCCCACCTACTGAAGCAGACCCAGTCACCACTTGCAGAGGCCCCACACTCTCCACTCACTCATCGTGCATGCCCTGTCCCACAGAGGCAGACCCACTCACCCGGCTGCAGTGGTTTGAGGCACTGTGCCTATGTGGGCCCACAAGTTGCCTGAGGGCTTGCTGTTGGGTGGGGGCATTCCCTAGGGCAAGTTGCCTGCCCTGACTGAGCTGGATTAAATTTGTGCTCTAGTGGGCAGGGCAGTCCCTGGACTAACAGGCCAGGGGAAGACCTTCAATGATGTATGCCAGCATCTGTGTCAGCATGCCTGTACTAGGTCACAATAATGGCTGCTGCCAATGTCTCAGCCCCTGGAAAGGTCTCACCTCTCACTGAGATGCACCCAGAGCCTGACAGATGAGTCTCTTTTCACCAAAGGACTGTGCACCTTTCTTTCTGGTGATTTTAGGTTCCTTTCTGAAACTGGTGAATTTGTGTGTGGGCCCTTTAAGAGGAGGCCTTTTCCACCTTATGTCTGATTGCTTTTCTAGGGGTATTTCCTGTTGTAGTTAATAGCCAGTAAAACCAGATGTTATGACACTTGTCTCAGTTATGCTGAATTCAAAAGCTTCTTATAGTGGTAACGCTCCTCTGCCCAGCTCCTCTGCTCCTCCAGGGAAGCCTGTGTACCTTAGTGTTGCTCCTGCCTGGCCATGAAATACCAGGTCTCACAAAGGTGGCTTTTTTCTCTCCAGAAAGGAATTTATGCCTTTTCCACCTCAGTTAGCAGTGTCCCTTGTTGCAGGGCTTCTTTTGATCCAGTTTTCAGTTCTCTCTCAAGGGTCATTGTTCCAAGAATAGTTATAAATTTGTTGTGTCCATGGGAGGAGGTGAGTTCAGAGTCTGCCTATGCTGCCGTCTTGACTGAACTCCTAACCATCAAATTACATCTTATACATTGTACATTCATCAACACAGATTTGTAATTGTATTGTGTGATTGCATTTAAATCAGATAGAATAAAAAAAAGTTAGTTACAAAACATATATTTATTCTATTTTTTATATTTACTCACATAGTTACCTTTACTGGTGTTCATTATGTCTGCATTTGGATGTGAGTTATTATCCAGTGTGCTTTTACTTTCAACTGAAGTACTCCCTTTAGTGTTTCTTTTAGGGGAGGTTTGCTAGCAATAAATTCTCTCTGCTTTTGTTTGTCTGATAATGTGTTCGTTTCTCCCATATTTTTGAAAGATAGTCTGGATATAGAATTCTTGCTTGACAGTCTTTTTCTTTTAGGACTTTGACTATATCATCTCACTGCCTTCGGCCTCCATGGTTTCTGATGAAAAGTTAGTTTTTAACATTATTGAAGATCCATTGCATGTGATGAGTTACTTCTCTCTTGCTGCTTTCAAGATTCTCACTTTGGCTTTTGTCCATTTGATATTGATGTGTCTAAGGGTGGATCTCTTTGAGTTATTCTACTTGGGGTTTCTTAAGCTTCTTGGGTGTAGATTCATGATTTTCATCAAATTTGGGGAATTTGGACCATTATTGGTTTAAATATTCTTTCTGACCCTTCTCTACTTTCCATCTGCAACTCCTGTGATGTGTATGTTGGTACACATTGATGTTGATGGTTTCTCACAAGACTCTAAGGCTCTGTTAATTTTTCATCATTCTTTTTTCTTTCTGTTCCTCAGACAGGATAATCTCAATTGACTATCCCCAAGTTTACTGATTCTTTCTTCTGCCTCCTCAAATCTGCTGTTGATCTCCTCTAGTGAACTTTTCATTTCAGTTATTGTAATTTTCCACTAAAGAATTTCTATCATTTTTAAAAGAATGTTATTCTGTGTCTTTATTGATATTTTCTATTTGATGAGACATCATTCTCATACTTTCCTTTAGTTCTTTACTCATGGTGTCCTTTAATTTTTTGAACATATTTAAGATAGTTCATTTAAAGTCTTTGTCTAGGAAGCTCAACATCTGGCTTCTCAAGGACAGTTTTTATTGTTTGTTTTTCCCCCAATGGATAGGGCATACTTTCTTTTTCTTTGAAGGTCTCAAAATTTTTCATTGAAAACTGGATATTTCAAATGACATAATATGGCAACTCTGGAAATCAGATTCTTCCCTCTATTCAAGATCTTTTGTTGTTGCTGGGTTTTGTTGTTGTTGTTCTTGTTGTCTCTTTAGTGACTTTGGTAAGCTAATTCTGTAAAGTCTGTACTCTCTGTTGTGTGTGGCCTCTGAAGTCTCTGCTTGGTTAGCTTAGTGGTCAGATAATGATTGGACTGATTTCCTTAAACACCTGGAGTCAGTCAGTCTCCCAAGCTTTGCTGAAGAGTTCTGTATGTGTGCTGGGGCATACCCTCAACACTCAGCCAAGCAGTTGACAGCTCTGCCTTAGCCTGCACCTCATGCTTTCTCAGAGCATGAAGGTCAGCTGGGGGAGAGCTCAGGGCCTTCTTGTCTTTCTTGAGCAGGCACACTGCCCTGGGCATGCAGTCAGCCCTATGCATGCTTGTGGCTGTCCAGATTCCCAGGATTATGGAAGAGCTCTATAAAGCCTCTATGAATATCTCATTCTCCAGCTTTTTCTTTAGAACTTTTTTGTTAGTCTATTGCTTGCCCCAACTGTTATCTCCACCTTAGGCAGCTGAGAAGTTAAACATGTCTCTAGATATTTTCAACAAATACCCCTGGAGTAAAGGCTTTTACACATGGTGAGCTTTGAGTCAGGTTAGATGAAGTCAAATGGGGTCCTCTAGGGAACCATCAGCCCGGTCAAATATTGACAGTCCTCTGGTAATGAGGCTTTGAAGGGACTCCAAACCATTCTGCCCTTTCCTGTGGTTTCCTGGCTTCTGGTTTTCACTGTGATTGTAGCTTTTCATTTCAAGGCTGTGGCAGAGCTGGAGAGGATGATGGAAATAGGGCAAGTTGAAAATACCTGAAAGTTCACTGTTCTTACTGAGAATCAGCTGTTTTCCTTGGGTAAATGCTCTCCCCAGATCCTTGCCAACCTTTAGTTATTTTCCAGAGTTCTGAAAAAGTTGATTCTGAGCATCTTTGACAATTTTCTCATTATTTTTATGGAGGACTGCCATTTTCACTGATTCTACAGCTTACTTCTTGAGGTTTCTTTCCTCCGGCCCTCCAATTTTATCTGGACATCGTCTGGGGTTAACTATCCTTGGAGATAACGTCACTTAGATTTGATTTAAATGTGGTCTTGGGTTTTGTTCACCTTCTAGTTGCTATGTCTATTTTTATGTAGGAATTGGGGAATATCCAAAACAATGCTGCCATGGCCATATCTGTCTTCCCAGAATCAATTGATCACTCAACCAGTTTGCCTCTCTCTCTCTCTCTTTCTGTCTCTCATCTCTTATCTCTGTCTCTCATCTCTGTTTTGTCTAACATAGAAATGCATGCCTGTTTTCTCTATTGCCCTTTCCGTATTAAAAATATCCATTGGATTCATCTACATTGAAGCAGCAAGTCACTTTTGCCTTTAGAGTAGCAGTTTTAGCCCTGGCATCATAGTAACAACTTGGAAGCCTCAAAAACGAGGGTGTCTGGGCCTTACCCACAAAGATTCTGACTTGATTGGTTTCCTATGGGGCCTTCCATCAGCACCTCTTGATAATTCCGCAGGTAATTCCAGTGTTTTAATACCTCTTTTCGTGTGTATAAAAATGAAAGAAATACTCTCTGAGTTATGCAGAACTTGTTTTAAATACAAACATATGAATCACTTTCTTCCTATTCATGTCTTAAAATTTTTAGCTGAATGTTAAGATATGTAAATTATAAGCTTTAATGGCATTTTAATCCTGTTTGGCAAATTAATATGATATATTTTGTTACAATTTTCATAGAAAAGTGAATAGTAATACTTGGTATAGTATAGAAGAGTATAATTTTTAGATAGTTGTAACTTTCAATATTTGGCCCATACTTTCTTTTTGCTATAGGAAGAATAGACCTTTTTGTTTAGTAGATTTAAAAGCCGGAGGCCCAAAGTGATTAAGGCGCATTCCCAGTGCCATGCAGTTGGCACAGAGGTGGAACGAGAACCAGAACCCCAGCAGCAGTGTGAGAAGCAGTGGTTCCCAAAATTCTGCTCTTAGGGCCCATTCATATTATTAAAAATTATTGAAGACCCCAAAGAGTTTGTTTTTTTGTGGGTTAGTGTTTTCCAGATTTATTGTATTAAAAATTAAAAATTGAGAAAACTTAAAAACAGCTGTTTACTAATTCATTTAAAAATTAAAATAATCACAATAAACTCAACACATAATAACCATAATAACTATGTCTTTTAAAACATAAAAAATAGATTTTTCTTTTGTTTATGTTTTTGCAAATTTCTTTAATGCTTGGCTTAATAAAACAGCTGGATCCTCATATCAGCTTCTGCATTCATTCTATGAAGTTTCCACCTGCATAGCCTCTGGAAAACTCCAGTGCATGCTCGTGAGAAAATGAAAATGAAAAAAGCAAATAATGTCTTAATATTTTATGAAAATAATTGTGACTTTATGACCACTTGGAAGGACCTTGGGGACCCACAGAGGTCCTTGGATCGCACTTTGAGAACTGCTTGCAGAGTTTCAAAAGAGTATGGGTTTGGAATCAGGAGAAAGTTTAAGTTCCAATGGTGCCACTAGCGAGCTGTGTCAGCTCAGAACATACCTATGACAGCACGTAATCTCTCCTACTTTCCATCTCTTTACTTCTGAAATGCGGGCAGCACCGCAGGACTTTGTTCAAGTGCCTGGGACCAGACTCTGAGACAGAGGTACTTGCAGCCAGGTTACTTTCTGTCCTCACCAGCTGGATGGGTGATAAAGGGAACCTATGATGTATGCTTTGTGGTTTCCACTTCAAAGGGAGGGGCACAGCCAAACGTCACACTGGTGAACTCCACGGTGGACCCATCCCTTCCCATTACAATCATTTAGTGTTTGTTTCTGTAAGTTTGCTTCCTCATTGTCCATCTCAAAATTTCAGAGGCATTGTCCATGATTCAAAGTGACATCAATTGCTTGCTGCCAAGGCATCCAAGTCTACATAGAACACAAATCCTTTCAACTATCAGACATTGGGAAAATGTATTACTTGGAGGAAAGGCTTGTGCTCGCCGCCTGACCCCATAAGCCATTTGATGTTGTCTCCTGGAAAAGACCTTCCCAGGACACACCTGCACTTTTACCAAGACTTTGGAAACTGATTCGTGAGGCTGGTGGAGGCAGGGGGGAGTCAGGCTTGGTCCCAGGAGCTTTTCACATGGAAGAGCCGCACGTTGGAAGGCAGATGCCAGGTTTGGGGCGCTGCCGGGAAGGGTGAAAAATGGCGGTGGGAGATCGAAGGGGTCGATGTGTAGGTCAGAGGGACGGAAACTTGAGCTGCTGAGTGTCACAGATATGTGAGCCAACAAGCCAACAAGGACCAGGATGTCGTGGGGAAGATGCCTCACGCAGTGTGTATCTGAAGAGCATTACTGAGGGGCAGTTTCAAGGGGTGCCCCGAGCTGAGGCAGATGGAGCCCAGGGCTCCTTACTTGAGCAGTCATCTCTCTAAGGAGGGATGGGACGCTGTTCCCTCTGCACTTGGGCTGCTCAGGCCTCGTTCCCCTATAGCTCTTTCCATGGGGGTCAGGGCTAGGGCTTGGACAGGTGACAGAGTTCCCTTCTGCCTTTCCTCCCAAGGTCACAAAGGAAACAAGTCACGGAGACACGCAGAAGAGCATTGGAAGGGGTGGCTGTCTGGCCTCTCCAGGTGTGGCACCTGCTATGGTGGGTTGCAGAAGCTGTTCCTCATGTCTCCCCTGTCGCTCCCTCAGGAGGTCTCGCCTAAGCTTCACCCTAGTGGAGCCCCTTTCTTATGCTCTTTCTGTATTCCTGCTTTTTCTCCATACCATCTTACAGGTTCTAATTCACATTGATCTGGTTGTTCTTTGGCATCAGTCTCCCATCTAGACTGTAAAGTCCGTGTGGTGGGATGGGTTTGCTTCCCTCACCCTGCCGCTCCCCACCCTGTGGAATGCCTGACACACAGCAGGTCCAAAAATGTAGACATTAGGGGAAGAGTTCTCTCTTGCCTTTTCACTCCTCATGTTTCTGGGTGGGAAGCCAAGGATTGCACTCTGCTTAAAACTTATTTAAATGCTATTTTAGTTATATCTGTCGATAATTTGGTTTTCTACAGGAGAGGGTGAAAACATAATACTGCCAAGTGATTTGGGGTATCTTTTGGTTTCAATACCAATATTCTTACCCCTTCTTACTAAGGTGGGCAGAAAGTTGAATAAAGCAGGTGTATTTGACTTCAACACTGCTAAGAAGGAGTTAACCTTTTCCTTTGTTTTATTCTTCAAAAAACCAAAAGTTATTAAACAAAAATCAGATATCCTATTCAGAAAATGACATGCACCCATCCGTCAGAGCCTGCACATGCTTTTTACCACAAAAGTATGTAAGAACTGGATATGAAAAGAGGGAGCAGGAAGCAATGTCCACAAACTTTGCTGAACCAGTGGCATCTAAAGTCAATGCATTCTTCAAGCTTAGGTAGTAGTTATGTTCATTTAACTCTGTATTTACTAACACATTGAGGGAGGAGCCTTGAGCATGTGTGAGGGAAGAAGAATTGCTGGTTGGACTTTCAGGAAACTGCTTTCACACTAGACAGAAGGAGCACAGGAAGGCAGACTAACATTTGGGCAAACAGAAGAGGCACTGATTTATGCACAGCTTGAAGGATGCCTCCTTAATAGTTACCTGTGCTGCTGGCTAGTACCAAATTGACTAGAAATCTAGCAAAGACGTGATCCAACAATGCTAAAGCTACTTCATGCCATACCTTGGACATTGCTGACAGCTACACAAGGCATGTGTCACCCTGCCACACGTTGAGATACAGCCAATCAATAATCTATATCCATACACTCATCCAGTAACCTTCCAATGCAGAAATGTAGTTTAATTGGATGGCACCGGAACACAGCCCTGCTTGGACTCAGACCCCCTCCCTCTCCCTCTGGGCCTAGGCCTGGCCAGAGGGACCCTAGATCCCAAATTTCCATGAGAGCCACTCTGGCAGCTGCAGCACATTGTCCCTGGGATGGATGCAGGCTGCTGCCTCCCACTTGGGTTCCAGGCTAGAATCAGCAATTTCTGAGGCCCCCACCTCTACACCTAATTATCCTAGTTTTTTTCATTTCTGTTGTCTGTTTCCTTTTTAACAGCTTTCTGGCACCAGCGCCCATGCTGGGGGTGGTGGTGGAGGAGGTGCAGCCGGAGCAGAAAGCTGGGAGACCAGCCATTCTGCTCCCTGGAGGGATCTGGGCTCTGGCCGACAGAGCTCAGCACTCTGTGTGCTACTTCTAACTGTGGCCTGGCTGGGTCACTGGCAGGTTGCTGAGGACCCCAGCCTGCCCTGTGGGACAAGGGCTGCATCCAGCTGTGTGTGTGGAGATGTTTAGAACATCTAAATACGATTTGCAGTTCTATGAAACAATCAGAAAGCTTTTCAGTGAGAAACATTATACAAAAAAGAAACTAGGCTATTTATGTGAAATTATGAGGACAATTCGTGAAGGAAAATCTCTGAAGTTATTCTGAAAATTGACATTACTGAAGGAAGTGTTCATGTGCTGCTTCTTAGAGGACTGCGTTTATCAGGACAATGTTTCAGAACCACTGAGATCCCAGAAGCAAGTGGAAGCCACGCTGTGGTGACTGGATCTGAGACAAGCTGGATACCCCAACTCAAACAGTCGAACAGTAAAAACCACAGGAGGAACTACCACACTAGAATGAGCCAGAAGAAGCAACAGATAAAAGATCGAGGCTGTGAGAATAGAAATAATGGAATAGGTTGCAAGAGGCTACCTATTCACCGTTTGAAATAATTAATAAGGAAGTAATGTAAGCAATAATAAAGAAATGAAACAGAATGAAAAAGGAATGGCAGGTTAAAACAGAATAACTAGAACTTCTTGAAATAGAAAATATGGTTGTAGAGACTAGAAAGTCTGTGGATGGGCCAGGCAGCTGGTTAGATACCCAAGAAGTGAGGGTTATTGAGCTGGAGTACAGGTCTAAAGAGATCTCCAAAAATGCAGCATAGAGAGTGAAAGAGATGAAAGATTCAAGTGATGTCAAGTCAGAATTCTTGAAGGAAAGAATAAGGAGAAACCAGGAGAGGCAATATTTGAAGGAAAGGCTGAGGAACTTCCACAAGTGCAGGAAGATCTGAGACTCGAGGTTGCAGGAGGATGTGAGTTCCCAGCAGGAGATTCCAAAATAAAAATTGAACGTGGACACATCCTAATAGGACTGTAGGAGACCAGAGTCCAAGAGGAGACTTAAGAACAACCAAGGAGAAAAGGCAAAATACATTAAGAAAGAGTGATATTTATACCGCCCCTTTCTCAACAGCAATAAAGGCAGAAAACAGTGGGGGAATTCCTTAAATGCTGAGAGAAAATACTTGTCACCTAGAATTACATGTCCACTAAAGCTGAAACTAAAAGTAAAAGTAGAAAAGACAAATGGAAACTGAGTTTCCCACTAGTAGACCTCCCTGAGGGAACTTTTAAAGCATGTAATTCAGGAGTGACACGATCCCACCAAAAAGGTGCAAAAGGAAAAACCATAGAGGAAAAAGACCAGAGAAGACAGAAGTACTATAATTTAAAGTGTTTGTGTGTCAGCACACCAATGAGAAAATGAAAATCTTCTTCAAGCCACAGACAGGAAGAAGATTTGGCTGTGTATGGCCAATAAATAATCAATGCCCAGAATGTAAAGAATGCTCATAAATCAGTAAGCAATAAAGGCTGCTCCACCTCAGTAGAAATCAAAGAAATTGAAGTTAAGATCACAAGGTATTAATTCAATAACTGTAAGATTGGTAAAAATGAAAATCTGGCAATCCCAAGGGTTGACCAGAATCTAGGGCAAATTGGAAATATTTAGACACAGTTGATACAACCATTTTATGTGGTATTTTGGCAACAGAAAAAATTAAGTGAAAATTCGATATCACAGCTCTTTCACTTCTAGTCATTTACTCCGGATTATCTATCTTTGCCTCAGGAAACCTCTTCATGACAGTCATTGCTTATCTATTGTAACAGCAGACAAATGGAAATAACCCAAACATCCATCAGCCAGAGAGTGATTCAAAACTGTGGAGTAACCAAAACTGATGGATTGTGTCTGCATCTCACAAACATGTTGAGCAAATAAAGCAAGATTGCACAGAATACAGAGTCTGAGACTCGGTGGATTTAAAGGAGTAAAACTGTACTGTATCTTGTTTAGGAGAAATTAGATATGCAATGGAAATATAATGGAATATATGGGATGTTGAATATGATATTAGGATAGTTGTCACCTCTGGGATGAGGCGAAGAGAGAGATGCAGTCAGAGGGGATCTCGAATGTAAGGTTTTATTTCTTACATAATGCAGTGGTGTGTACAGGCTATTTATTATGTTGTCTTGTTCTTTTTTGTATGCATGAAACATTTCATAATGAATTGAATAATAAAACGGCCAACAGAGCAAGCAAAAGACATTAGAAAGAAAGTAATAATGAAAAAAAGAGCAGAAAATAAGAAATAAAGAAATGATGGCAAGCATCAAGGAAACAAACATACTACCTTATAGCCAGATGGACTTCTGTGTGTCAGCAGTAGTACCAGAAGGACACACGCACACAGTTATGAGGAAAAGGAAGTCTCGTTCTAGGTAAGCTGAGTTTAAACATCAAGGAGAATGCCACTAATACCTTTGTTCTAAGAAGTGTTAAGAGGCAATTAAAAAAACTATAAACAAGTAAAAGTGACTCACAGAGGTATAGAAAACATGAATAAGTCTATAACCATTAAAAATGTCATATACCTAAATTTTCAAAAAGTTGTTTTTGTGAATTCACTGAGCGTAGCCTACATTCATAGTGGGACATCCATTCTGTCCACAAATTATACTCTTGTGATACTGCCCCAAACATGGGCGACCCCCCACAGAGAGGAGGGAGCACAACCATTGGAATGGATAGTCATAGAGCACCAGTGTTGTTTGAAACACTGGCACATGCAGTGTGTGCCTAGCAATCTAACCTCTGCAAAAGCCTTTGTGTGACTATACATTGACCATCTTCTCCTGTTGGGTAAGAATCCTCCTGAACCGTATTTTTTTTCTAGGTCCCTATTTGCTTGTAACATCTCCTTATTGGCTCTAAAGGACCCCTGCTTACTGGTGAGTTTTGCAATCAAAGGAGAAACAAGGAGTCTTAATTAAATGAAGACACTTTCCAAGACAAACTTTTCTCTCTGTTTTTAAAGAAGTAGAAAGAATGATCAAGGTGAGCTCATAGTATTGTAGGCCGAGGGTTGCTGAACTAAAAGGAAATATAATATTCCAAACAAATGGACTTTTACTTTGCACATTGCGTTTTCACCATTATCTCTTCAAAAAACTAAGAAGATGTATGTCTTGGATGTAAAGATCTCATATTTTCTAAGATATTCAAGGACTTGAGAATGTTGCTGTCTGGCCAGCACTCACTGGTCCCTCCCATTGCCCAGCCGCCCAAACCTGGCTTTCTCTCGTGTTCTCAGTGTTTTGTCTAAGAAGCACAGTCCTTTGGGGAGCACTGTGGGGCCCAGGAGCCTGGAGCCTCTGTTCCCTCATACACACACTTGGCTCCATTGGCTGGCTCAGACAGACAGACAGTTGGGTATAAGAGGACGGGCCAAGGAGTTTTAGATTGATTAACAGAAATTCATCTTTCCATTTATATAACTATTTTAATCAACTCAAACATAGTATCTGATAAGGTGTCAAGGAAGGTTGACAGTATGATGATTTGATAACTTTGCTCGATATCAGTGAACAAATGTATTACCATGAAAATACAGTAAAGTGCCAGCGAGGCCGGGTCTAGTGGGTGCTGTGCACCCGGGTTCTCAGCCAGGAGAGTGAAATGGACGGACAGACATGGATATAGTCCAAGTTCCATGTCCCTTCAATGTTGGGCTTCTCCCACCTGTCAGCTCCCTCCCCCGGAGCCCTCCTCCATCACAACTCCCCCACTGGTTCTCCGCTTGGCCCCTTGCCCGCCCTGTCCTGTCGCTGGCCTCCAGCAGTTCCCTGCAGCTGCACTTCTGATGTTGCAGCTTGTTTTTCAGGAGCTGATGGTGGGCAGCCGCATGCCTTATTCTCAAGGCAGAGCAGATGCGGAAAATGGAACTCTGTCATCGCAAGCTAGGATGCAAGTAGCTGACACCAGAGTGAACCTTTAATTTACATGAAAGACTGACTACAAATATGGAGACCAGAAGTGAAAACAAGGTCTTCCCACACAGTTTCATCACTTTTGGGGCAAAGCAAAGTCATTCTTATTTATGTGTATTTGAGAATCAAATTTTTGTTTTTCAGAAGATGCTTAGATATCCTTGTAGGTTCAGGAAATATTGACAAACTATATACTACCCTTCTGATTAAAACTAGATTTCTTAAATTTGAATGCCTTAAAAGCTTGCATTTTTTTCTGATGCAAACTAAACAGTTTGCTTTTTAGTTTTAAAGTATGAGGTCAGGTAGACTTCAACCCTATTAAAACTTAAAAAGGTAAAAGCTTGATTTAGGTTAATGGAAGACCCATGTCAGGAGGCGGGCTGGCATCTGCTTTTGAACGTCCTGTAGTAGGGACCATCTTTGTTTCATGCAGGCTTCCTCTCAGACACGACAGAGCCTTCACCCTCAAGAGAATTAGATGTATCAACGGAAGAGGAAATTGAGAACTATTGAAACCTGGAAACTTCCCAGATGGCACAGAAAAACCTGTATTTCTGAGAGAAGCAGGAAGGTGGTGGAGGGGGGATCCATTTATGGGCTATATGGGATGTAATTTTTGTCTTAAATCTCACTAAAAGCTATGTGGGTCATGCAGACAATCAGGCTTTTATTCTTTGAAATAATTCACATTACAGGCTTGTGTATTACTTGCCTTATCAAATAGAAGCCTTTAGACTCCTGTGGGCAGATAATTACAAATTGATTTCTGGACCTCTCATTTTGGAAATGGTTTTTACCCTCCTCTTCTTCCTCTCCCTCTGTCATCTCTCTCTTCTCGAATTAAACTTTCTTGTGGTTTGGTAGGGTTCTCGGGGTGTTAGCTGGCTGTACAGTAAACAACAAAGCTATATGAAGAAGTCACTTTTATCTGAAGTCAGGAATTGGATTACAAAGTGCCGGAACATTGGTGCAGACAGAGGATTCTTTCTGATCTGTATAAGCCTCTAAGGAATTAGTGCAAACCGGGGCAGTAGGCCAGGCAGTGGGGCATCGGCCCTGTCCAGCACCTCTCTCAGCTGTCCTGGGATTGCATTCTTGCCACAGAACTCTTTTTTACTTAACCCAGTGAATCTCAAATTTTCAGAGAAAAAGGAGATGGATAAACACCTTTTATAAAACATTAGAAACTAACCAAAATCTAGGTTATTCACCAAAACTAAGAGGGGAAGGGGCTTCTAGAACTTAGACTGAAAAATAAAATAAAACAGTTGTAAACACACTCCAATAAATGATAGCTTCATTATTTCCAAGATCTGCAAATATGTGCAGTTCTGTACCATGAGTTTGTCTAGAATCCTCAAGCAAGAAGATGATCAGACATCGCAAGTAATACAAAGTAACAGAGCAGGATCCACATTGAAAAAAGTTGTTGTGAAGATTGAATGGGTTAATATTGGTGAATGCATTTAGACAATCACTGAATGCCATATAAATGGAAGTGGTTACTGGCATTACCAAATGGAACAGAATGAAGATGAGCCTTTTCTCTTGCTGCATGGTTCTGAATGCCCCCACCTCCCCCCAAAATGGAAATGCAGCTGACTTGGACATGCTTTCTGCTTCTGGCTCAGCAGATCTCCTCCTCCCAGCCAAGAGTCCCCATGTTTTATTGTTGGGCTTCTTTAGGAATCTGAATACAACTTTTCCCACATCCAGTCAGCCAACACTTATGGAATGTTCTGGATGTTTCTAGACATGGAGATGGATCACCACTGGTCCCTTCCAGAAGTCCCCACCAAGCAGAGAAGACTAGTAACAGAGTGATGCTATGCTCTTCTGGGCAAAGTAGAAGGTGCTCACAGAACAAGAGAACGTTTAAGAGGTGGAGTTGGGTTTTCTTGATTGTCATGAATGGATGTTTGTGCTCACAGTCTCCCTGCACACCAGGATTCAGTTCTGTTTAACTCATTTTGTGTAGCAGATGGCACCACAGCGCTGACCCCACGGCCTCGAAGGTGAACACTTGATGTCCTTCAGAGGTGGACGTGAGTCCAGCCCAGGAATGGCTGCAGCTCCCTGGCTCAGTGTGAGTGTTCTTCACTGCATCCACCTAGCCGAGGACTGGGTGTTGTTCACAGACAGGAAACGAGGAGCTGAGTTAGCACCTATTGTGGATGTGGGCGTCCAGCACTCACTCACGGGTGGGGAGGTAAAGCCCTTCCACACCCTATGGCTTAACACAGAGGCCCTTTGCGGGGGGGTGGGGGGGGCAAGGAAGGGATGACGGGTCACATGAGGAGAAATGGGGCCAACTCTTGGGGAGGAGACTGGGGATGCTGAGTGCTGATGGTGAAGAAGGAAAGCGTGGGGCCTACTTGCCAGTGCCCGGGCCTCTCCAGGTGGCCCAACTGCCAGAACTGGCTCTGGACAGAGTTGGGGAATCAAGTTCTCACTCTCTTCTTCCTGTGGGTTGAGTGGGGCAGAGTCAGGAGCCTCCAGGGGTTTGCTCCTCGTCCTCACGAGGAGTGTGGCCATCAGCCATTTGCTAGTTTCTCTTGCCACCTTCAATTCACAAGCCATGCTTGGGCCTTGGCGTTTCTCATTCGCCACAATCCTCAGCACATCCTCCTCTCCCCTCACAGTGTGGACACATCCCTCCAGCCGAGGGCTCCCTAAATCCCCCTTTTGTTTGGCCCCACGGTGTCTCTAGTGCCCTTCTTCCCACACAGCCCCAGGCAGAGTATGATGACTGGGCCTGTATGGTGGCTGGTGGATCTCACCAGTGTGGCCACACCGGGGCTCGTTGGGAGTATCTTATATTTTCAACTGAGAGCAAGCAAGACTGGGTGCAAATAGGAAAAAACAAAAACCAAAACAAAATCAAACAAAAATCAAAACCAGGAAATTACAGAGATGGCTAGTGCTTGTTGGGAGGGTCTTGCCACCCTTTTGATCCTTGCAGTGCAGGGTAACATCAGCACAAGGGCGGAGAAGGCGTGGGTGCTGATGTGCACAGAGGGACAGGCCCAGACACAGTGTAGACAAGTGTCTGAGAAGGGAGCGTGTATGTACACGTGCCTGCTTTTAGCCCGTGTGGTCTTGCTGTGTGTATACACAGGCAGTCAGGTTTTCAGTTATTCCTGTGTGCATGCTCGTAGCCTTAACCCACTGGCTCAGGAACGTTCTGGCAGAGGAGCGGGAAGGGGCATGTGCTCCTGTAGGAAGGTGCATGTGCAGGGGGAGGAGGGGCCGGCCAGCAATAAGTGAAGATTAGGGGTGTCAGGGAAAGTCCTAAGGGGGCCTAGCGAGGAGAGGCAGAGAGAAAGACCCGACATTCTAAGAAGTGCTGCCGTGAGTTGAGAGTTCTCTTAAATCATCATTAAGAAATGCAAGGACAGTTTGTAATTGTTTTCAATGCCCTCAGCAGTGAGTGATTAGGAGTGTGGGCTCTGCCTGAGTTCAAATCCTAGCTCTTCCTCGTGTGAGTTTATGTAATGTCTGTGCCTCAGTTTTCCCATCTGTACACTGGGAGTTTATGATTATTACCTATCTCATGGAGTTACTGAGAAATGTAAGAAGTGCTCAAAAATTGTTGGCTATTTATTATTATTATTACTCCTTTTAAATATAAAAAGTTGCCAATGCTGAGTCACGTGGGGTTGGCTTATACTTGGATCAAACTTATAAACAATGTATATTGGACACAAATCCATAAACATTGATATATGCAAATATGCAAGTGTGTAAGTGTGCTGGAGAGAATTCAAGAATGTCTAGAGTGGAAACACAGTGACCTCAACATGTAGTTATCTCTTTAAAGCATATTTTAAACATGTAATTGTTTAACATATGATCTGCTTTTGATTTCCTTAAATTCAAAAAATTTTAAAAAGGAGTACACATTTTGAAGGAAAAAATTCCATTTTAAACTGTAGACCGTTTTAGTGTTTGCTTCTCCTAGATTCTACATAGGTACTCGGAGTGCATTTTCATCCAAGTTTCTCACATTTTCTGTTTTTCTGGGTGCTCAGGGAGACCACTGGGGTGGGAGCCAGGGCATCGTGTGACTGGAGGGGAGGGCATGTCGTGCTATGTCCTGCAGTACTGCTGAGCATCTTTCCGGCATGTCCACTGCGGGGTGAAGATGGGGTGGGGCTGGCTGTTCAGCCTGTGTGTCTGATGGTGAAGGACACACCTTCCATCCAGGAGTGCCGACATGCCGTGGCTAGTCTGACAGGCCAGAACGAGCTCCCCAGTCCTGTTACTCACCTCCCGCCCTCTTCTACCACCACAGAGACGCTACCAACCCCCAGCCCGGGCAGGGAAGTGAGCTCTGGGTTTCTGCAGAGGAGCCGGTTGCCCAAGTGATGCGGTGGCCTCTCAGCTCTCGCTCCCTCTCTGCTCCTCCAGCCAGACTTTGTGGCTCCGGGGCATCTTGGCTTTGAGAGGCTGAAAGGCTCTGATTGAAGAGAGTGTGAACAGATGGGGCATGTTCCCACTCACCCACTTCTCTCCTCTTGCCTGTGGGTCGGGGCGGCTGGCCTGAGATGACTGTCAGTCACCCTGAAGAGGAGCGCCTTCTCCTGTCATGGCTGCTGCCTGGTGAAGTTGTGTGCGTGGCTCCTTGTGATGAATATAAACTCATACATGGCATGTGCCAGCATGGCTGCTTTCATGCACACAGTCGAATGCTCCCTCTACCTGACTGCATGGCCATCTTTCCTGTATCCTTTCTTTCAGTGTATTTCCTTCGGGGGGTGGAAGGCCCTGCTCTTGGGGTTGAGGGTTGGGAAGGGGAGAGATGCTGACAAGCTGCATTCCGGGTGCACAGCTAGTTGCCTCTGTCATCCCATTTACTACTCAACATATCTTCCAAAATAAGTGTAATTATCTCAGATTTACAATAACAGCCAGTGAGCCTTAGGAAGTCTTCACACACTGCCCCCGGGATTTGGGTCTGTGGATGGTTGACCAGACAGAATTCCTGGGTCTATACCTCACGTATCTGCGCTCTTTGCCCCACAGCTTGGTGTAACTGCTTTCATGTCCACTGTGAAGCCTCACATTGGATTCTCAAAGACATTTGCTTCACCTTAGATTTCAAAACAAAATGTATTTTCTCCTCTTGCTTTGGGTAATACACTTGCCCAAAACCCCAGAAAAGACTGGTTACTCAGTTGTGGTTTTTAGGATCATGTGCTGGGTGAGAATTTGTTTAGAAATAGCAGAAAAGATATCCTGAAGCTTTCTTGGGCAGATGTGTAATTTCTTCTCTTTCAGTGCTTTTAAAAAAGAGCCACTCCTGAGAGTAACTGGCTTATTAATGCCAGAGATGTATTAGCAGGCTAACTCAGACCTTACTCAAGGGCTTCTCGTGGGAGAATCCTGAGGCTTCACTAATCAGGGTCCAGAACCCCTTCTCAAGATGCAGCATCCTCTAACCTTATCCAGACAGAAAACTCTTCCCCCGGACAGGTGTCTGGGTTTCTTAAAAGGTGAATTTCCATGAGGCCCACAAAGTCTTGGAGATGATGGCTGGGCTTTGAGCTGGGAACCTCAGTTCAGGAGAAATGGCCTTTGTCCCCACTTTAAAATGTAAAATTGTCCCCACTTCTCCTGTTAGCAAAAATGAGTTTGCAGGGTCAGGGCATCTGAGACAATTTAAGTCTCAAGAAAACCAGCAGGATTTATTCTGGTTTTATCTGTTATTGATTCATAAGCCTTTATGGAGAGAACTGTCTTTGACAGGAGTTTGGGTTGGGGAATGCAGCCCCTCAGGGATTTTGGCTTTCTGGACGTGGTGCCAGAGTGACTGTGCTTATTTTGGTTCCTGTCTTCTTCATCGGAATGTAGGGGAATGAAAAGCCAGTATTCTGATGTCAGAGGAGCTGGGCTTGATGTGTCCACTCACTCCCTGTGCCCCTCACCAGGCTAAATCTGTTCCTTTCTCTGTCAAACCAGGAGAATCTTGACTTACCCTGTTGTTGGGAGCGTCCCAGGAGATGGTGGGCGTGACAATGCTTGGTAGGATGTAATTCCTGTCCATGTGGCTCTGCCCAGTCTTGCGGTTGGTTGGTGACCCTGTTCTCAGAAATCACATTGTTCTTGTTTGGCTTTGTTACTTAGGAATGTGTGTGCTGCTCTGATGTTCTAGGTGCTTCCAAACCACACAGAAACATAAGTAAATGATGTGATGAAGATACAGAGGCGACACTTTTAAGTGTTTGCTTTGTCCTTACACTAGTCTTAGTTTCCATTTCAAGGCAGCACCGTGGTGGGTCCAACAAACACCTGCTGGCACCACCGCTGCTGCCAGGCCTGCCCACTCCTCTGCGCTCTTTTCACTTCACTCCCAGTAAGCTTTTATTCCTCTAGTTTTAACTCAACAGGTAAACTCTCTCTGCAAAAATGCTTAGATTGTTCAACGTTTGAGAAAATTTAAAAATTGATAATGTGGTCCTCAGAAAGTAAGAGGCTTGTGATTTTTCTCTTGTTAAGTTAATGAACCAGCTCAGAGAATCTAGGATGGTGGAAAAACACACAGGCGGAGTCTGAGCCAGGCGTGCGCGTCCTTCACCCGCTCTCCCTCCTTTGTCATCCGTTACTCCTTTCTTCTCCTGCCTCTCTTTTTATCTGCTCTTTTTTTCTCTCTATAAACCTCTGCTCTTTCTCCCTTTATCTCAATGCCATAAGGAAAGGTCTTCAAAGACCTAGTTTCAAAAAACAGCCCCCAGAGAGGGCCAGTTAAATACATAACGATGACTTGTGTGTAAAGACTGGCGTCTTCAGAGTCATGGGACTGTCTTGAATTTCCAGGTGGGTCACAGAAGCCGGGAGGCACCTGCAGCTCCTCCTGCCCCCTCCTTCCTGTCTGTCTCTCAGCAGATTGTCGGAACCCTATGGACCCCACCCAGTAGGGACCCCATCCCACATGGGGCTCTGACAGCGAGCCGCCGCCTCCTTCCCAGCGGTGATGTTCTTTAGCTGTCCCTTGGCAAATTTTATTTTATTTTATTTTATTTTATTTTTTATTGAGGTCATGTTGGTTTATAACATTATATAAATTTCAGGTGTACATAGCTATAGTTCTGTTTCTGTACAGACTACATTGTATTCACCACCAGAAGTCTAGTTTTTCACGAGAGCGCACCACCTCTCTGAGCTTGGTCTTCTGTGTTGAGAGAGCTCCCACTTCTGGTTGGGTCTCTGTGTTGGGAACAAACGCCCAGGGAGGCTGTGGATTTAGGATCTGTGATATTCCAGTGACAGAGAGGCAGATGTTTATATTCATGAGGTCTGTGGAGAAAGGACTGGGCTGACCAAAGCCTTAAACAAGTTTAATTATTTGAGAGCAAATTGTTTTCAGGAATCTTAGGGCAGTTCAGGAGCTGCTGTGGAACCATGAGGTCATGCCAAGGTTTGTGTTGTGGGGTACTCAGTGGGGTCAATTCACATGTCACTTCAAATCAGGAAGTGAGGGGTCGTATTGGTTATTGATCATATTGGTTATTTTTCAATGGTGGGATTTGACTTTGAGTCCTTCTTTCCTGCCAGAAGGCGTGGGAGGTGATGCGGTGGGAGGCAGGTGGTTCCTGCACGCAGTCCCCACTACTTTGTCCATGAGAAATTGCCTTCTGGAGGGAGATTCCTATGTTCTTCTGGAAGCATCTATGGGGAGGCTGGAGGAGCAGGCATGGGCCCCGTCTCTTCCCCAGCTGTGTCTCTTGAAGCCACATTTTTGTATTTTGGGAGAGTGATGCCTCTGAATCTGACACGCATCTCTCTCTGAGGAGCACCCAGGTGAAGAGTCAACCTTCCTTCCTGTTGCTAAACATGTAGGGACTGCCTGGGAACAAAGCCTGCTCCCCACAGGCGATTCTCCCTCTGGCGCATGCTCTCTGAGAGGGATCCTGGGCTGGAACATGTGCCAGGCTCATGCCACCTAGAGCTCTCCCCAGATGAGAAGCACAAGGTGGCGCAGGACAGAGAGGAGAAGGGGAGTTGGCAGTGCTTCTCCCAGCTCCACCCTGAAGGGCGGGACCACACCCCCAACCTCTGTCCTCCTGGCACCTCCCTCCAGTGTGGCACTTCTTGGGGCACTTCCCGTCGTTAGGACTGGAATGAAATGCATGTGTGATAAAGCTGTGGACACTCCTTTTCTCCTGAGGGCCAGCGAGGAGAGGCATGTGAGTGTGGTGCTGCTGGGAGACCAGGGCCCTAGGGAGCGTCAAAAATTGGGAAGGGAGGAGTGGGGACAACATGTCTTTTCCTCTTTTCCAACTCAGTTTTGGAGACAGGACATTTGAGCCTGGGCTGGGCTACTGGAATACCACACATTGACAATGTGGAGTGCCTGGCGTGAGCACCCACAGCCAGTGTGCCGCTGGCTTCAGAGCTGCCCTCTCCATCGTTGGAGGTGCTCACCTGGGTTATGAAGGTGGTACTCCTGACTGGTCCAGGGACCTGCCCTAAGGAGGTGGAAACCTGGGGTAGCACAGTTATTGTCCTTCTCCTCTCCTGTCAGCATCGCCCCATGCTGCTTGCTGACTTCAGGGTGCAGTGTCTTCCAGGTTTGTCTTGTTCAGACAGCAGGCACGAAGCTTGCAGACTGGGGACTGGACTTGGAGGGGAATGTCCAAGTGAAGGCCCGGAGCTGGGCTGTGCTCTGACCCAGGGCTCTTCACTTTGTGGTCCGGAGCACGGTGGCCCCATCCAGTGGCCGAGGGCTCTAACTCCTCACAGCCCCAGGCCATCCCTCCACAACTGGTGTCCCAGGAACCCAGTGGGGGATCAGAGGTGGTTCTGGAGGGCACTTTCCAAAACTGAAGCTGCCCCTGCTTGAACATCCCGTCTTTAAAGCAGATGAGAGAGAGATCAAATTGTGCGTGAAGGTACACTTTCCTGCCATCCTGGCACCTGTGGGAGGGTTAGGTCTGGAGAATGAGAATGTGCCAGTGTGCGTGCATGTGTGTTTTTTGTGAGAAAGGATGGGTCCAGAGGAAGGGGCTGTGGTGGGTCCCACAGATGGACTCGGCGGCCAAGGGCACAACCAGAGGGGCAGAGCCTGACTCCCAGATCAGAACACTTGGTCCATGGATCCCCTGGAGCCCTGGTGTGGCTCCTTGTGGGGACTTTGGAAGCTTCAGTGCAGCCTTCAGGGAGCTTGTGGTTAATTATGGGCCAGGCTTATAAGGAGGAAAGGTACCAACAAGGCTGTGCAGTCGGGGCAGGTGTGGAAGGGAACCAGGCGATGGGGAGGAGCCCTCAGGGCTGGTTGGTCAGGAAGGCATCCGGGAAGGAGCTGTGCCTCCAAGGATAGGAGGGTTTGCAGGTGGAAAAGAACCCTGGTGAGGGAAGAGAGCCACAGACGGAGAGGGAAGATGAGAGGCACATTTGGAGACTGTTGGTTGAGACCCATTTGGCTGAAATAGAAAACTTTCTGGGAGCAGTGACAGAAAGCTGACCAGATCAGAAGGTGGTTGTAGGGTTGTAAGGTGATGCGGATGTTGATGAGCAAGACGCTGCTTTTCTGGAGAATCTGGGTTCAATTGAACACACAAACTCGCCCTCTCAGAAGTGCAGATGGACTGGCGCCCTTGTCCCCTCTCCTGTAGGGAAGGTGTCCTTGTCCCTGAGTGGCTGAGGGGCATGAGGCTGCCATACCCTGGCCTTGCCTGGGCCCGATGGTGGCATCTTCCCTCTCCTGGGAGGTCCGGCCTTGAGGCTGGTGCAGGTGGAGTTGCCAGGGTGGGACCCAGCGCTGCAAAGCCGTGTGCACGATGCAGCACCTTGCCTCTCACCAAAGAACAAAATTACTTACAATTACATGCAATTAGCAATTTTAAATTATTAATGGTGGTGAAAGAATGTGTCTGTTCAACAAATAATGTGTTGTAATTTTTAGTAATTGAAAGTAATTTCTAGCAATTAAATTCTAATTTAGTGCATTTTCTGGGTGATGCCTTTATTCAAGGGGTGCCTCTGAGTTGTGTTGTTGGCACTTTTTTCCAGGCACTTTGTTCAGTAAAATTTGCCAAGTAAGGCATTTGGGGGGAGAAAAATAACCAAACTCTTGGAAGCACAGCAAAAATAAAGAGTTGCTGCAGGCTGACCCAGTGGAGCAGTGTTTCACTTGGGGTGTGAAGAGATGTCCGCCGCCTGTTGGCACAGGCTGTCCCCCCGAGGCACCTCCGCCAGTCTGTCCAGTCACTTAAAGGAGCTCGGTCTGGTAAGGCATTCAGGGAGCGTGTCCGGCCCAGCCCACTGTGCTGGGTCACAGGATGCTGGCTGGGACAGCAGCTGACCCTTGCTAGGGGAGAAGGCTAGAGAAAGGGCAGTGGCTGGACACATGGGCTGGACACTGCCACGGGACCTGATTCTTCTTATTCACTTCTTCTCTTAGCTTTTGGAACTGGACTTGGGGGCAGGCATGCTCGGGGCGGGCGGGGCCAGGGAGGACAGAGAGAGGCTCTGGCAGCACCTGACGAGTTCACCTAATCACAGTGGACTTGCACGTGAAGAGCAGCTGGAGACTCTTTGTCTACCCAAGGCGGGGATCTTGTCCCTGATGAAATCCGTCCTCTCCTTTGTCAAGTGACAAATAAATATTCTGACTAAATTCTTCGGAAACACAGTGACATGGGTTCATCTGGGGGCTTTACTGCCCTTGCAAATCCATCATTTAATGACTGTCAACGTCAATGATCCATAATTGATCTATAAATCAAAATTGGGGTGAGTTTATTATAAGCCGGATCTGAGGACTAGCCCAAGGCCTTCTTTCCCCCAGGAAGGAAGGGCACCAAAGAAGTAAGGTGTACAGAGTGGTTATATACTGTCTTGAAACAAAGAGCAAACATCACTTGTGACAGGAATGTCCCTTTTAGTTCTGTCACGAGATGCTTGGCTGGCACAGCAGGTCAGTAGTCAGAAGGTCAGTGGTCACGAGATGAGTACGGCAGGTCAGTAATTAATCCTTAGTTTCCAGGAAGAGATGCTTGTCCTCAAAGAAGTGCCAGTATGGGGGAAGCTACATCCCTATCTTTAGAGGCATCATTCTTGTCTTGGGGACATAGTAAATGTTTAAAGCAGATGTGCAATGTACGCTCGACAGGCCACGTCTGGCCCTTTTGGAAAAACAAGGTCAGGCCGAATTAGTTTTAAACCAAATGGCTTCCTCATATGCTCTAGTATATCCTATTGCTTTTCCTTTATTTATCACTACACAGGACTTCTTCCCACTGCCCTGGGTCATACATGAACCTTGAGTGTGAGTCTGCCTTCCATATTTATCTTCTGTTGGAAGTAGTGATACCAGCACCCAAAGACATAAGAATGAAAGGCCAACCATTTTTACGCGTTTCTGTCTTTTTCCTGAACAAACTGGGACCAGGGTGACACCTCACGTCTCCCAGACAGCAGCCTTGTTCAATCCAGGGGGGTGTGTCCTGGACACTGCCCCCTGAGTCCTGCTGGCCGGTGTGTGTCTGCCTGGCCCTGGGTAGTTAATGTTGTCTGAAGGGTCCCACATGCACTTGCTCGGGGCTTTTCTGTTCTGTGTCTTCCTCCTTCCCTCCGACTCCTGTGCCAAACCTGAAAGCCCCTCCCTGCCCAAGTGCCAGAGCTCCTCAAGACCCGAGTCCACAGCCACTTCTTCAGAAAGTCATCTGATGATGGTCTCACACTGGCTGGGACAGGGGGTCTCAAGCTTCTCGGACTGGGGCCCTTTTTATAACAAATATTTTGTAATGCCCCCTTTTGTGCCCTGAAATGGGATTAATAAATTACAGCATCCCCAACACACTAGAATTTAAAAAAATGAATATGATGCTATGACATAAAGGACAGTAGAAGAAAAATGAGTGATGATAAAGCAACATGCATTTTGATATGTGCATACCCCAGCACAGACGAGGATGGAATGAGGTGCCTGGTGCAGAATCTCAGTGAATGGCAAAACCAAATGCAAACTGCGGTCCTCTGCGTGCTGTGGGGACCAGCACAGGGTCTGAGTTACCACAGGTGCTCCACAAATGGTGCATGGAGGACTGAAAGTACATGCTGAGGTTACAGGCCTGCCCTGAGTTTCTGAAAGAGGAGCAGGATCCTGAAGTGCACACTTGTGTGGGTCTGTTTGTGTCCTCCCCCACCAACCCCGTGGAAACCCCTGAGGGCTGAGGAGCACCCTGAGGAACCCGGGAGGTGGAGGCCTGGCCGCTGTGCTGCCCAGCAGAGAAGAGAGGGAGGACACGCTATCTTCTCCCCTCCCTCTGCTCACGGGCCTGATGCCAGGACCCCTTGTTCCATTGATTTTCCTGCTTCCTGGCAGCAGTGGCCATGCTCAGGAGCACGAGGCACCTGCGGCTGGTTTAACCGAGCAACTGTGTTTAGAAGGGCTTCTGGCCTAAGGAAAAGCCACGGAAAAGAAAAGTTGCATTCTGTTTCCTGATCATTTGTTAAGGGCAATTCGCACAGCTGCCTGGGAGCCCGGGTGGCGAGCTCTGACCTTTTCAGCTTGTGTTGATTTGGTCTTTCTGAGTGGAAACAGCAATTGTATCTGCCAACATCTCTTCAGGCAAAATGGTTAGGGGGCTGGAAGGGAAGCAGAGGCAGTAAGTTCCCTTTCTACACATTTAACCAGGGACAGCAGAGGTGAAGTTTGAAGACCAAGAATCAATCTAAACATAAAAAGAAGAGAAAGGAACGAGAAGAAAGAGGAGGTAATAGCTCCTTGGGAGGGCTCACAATTATTCCATGACCTTTCTGTGAAAACTGAGAGGACAGCAGTGTCTTTCATTTTTCCGGGGAATGTTTACTAAATGCCGTGGTGTGTCCAGCCCTGAGCTGTGGCAGAAGGGGTGCCAGGGGAGGGCCCTCACATTCCTCAGCCCTCTTGCCGTAGGCCAGTTCTGGTAGTACTGTACGTGAAAGTGCCTTCCTGATTGCAGGTGTCCTGTGGTCCTAACTCTGGTTTGGGTTGAAGCATTTAAACGCCCCCCCCCCCGCTGCCTTCTTGTCCTCTGATGGATGAACAGCAACTCAAGATGGAAGCAGGTTGGATCCTGAGTCCCTGCTGGGAAGGAGGCGTTCTACTTTGTTGTGTTAACTGCTAAAGTGTTGGGGTTAATTTGTCACTGTAGGATCACCAAAACCTAACACAGAGGAAATTCAGTCTTGGGGAGGCTGCTGTAGAAACAAATAAGAATGCTATGTGTGGTAATTAGAATGGAGGCTACACATTCATGCACGATATATACTAAGATTTTTGTGAATGCCAAAATTTATTAACTCTATAACAGCATATAATCTACTTCTTAAAATAAAGTATGATTTAAGAAGTTAAGGAAAATTTCAGAGCCTTGATGATTCTATATGAATAAGACTAAGTTAATGGAGATACCAAAATACATATTGCCACTAAAATAAACTGTGTGACTTCAGCACATTATTAAGTGAAATGAACTAAATTGCAAGAAGCAGTAATGAGGTGGTGAGCAAGGTGGATGTGTGGTTTGTTCCATGTGTGTGGACAGTGGAGATGACGATGAAATGTAGAAGAATGTCAAGGTGAAGTCATGTACTGGGAGCTCAGGAGATGCTCCTGACGTCCTGAATCAGCCAGCATCACCAGGAGACAGGGCAGAGGACTGAGAGCATGAAAGGGCAGAGTTGGGGAACAGACAGCAATGGCGTAAGGGGAAGGAGCATCCTCTAGAGTTGATTCTCTTCTCCCTACTCTGATTGTTTCCTGATCTGGAACCATGGGAGGCCCTTTTCTGGAGTAGTTTTAAGACTTGGTAGGCTAGTGCTGCTGGGAGAATGGCACTCGTGGTAGAATCGACAGGTGATGACTAACAGGTGTTTGCTGCAGTCATGCACATTAAGGTCCTTTAGGAGGCGGCCTGGTGGTGTAGTGGTTAAGTTCGCACTCTCTGCTTCGGTGACCAGGGGTTCATGGATTTGGATCCCTGGTCCAGACCTACACACCGCTCATCAAGCCAGGCTGTGGCAGTGTCCCACATATGAAATAGAGGAAGATTGGCACAGATGTTTGCTCAGTGACAGTCTTAATCAAACAAAAAGAGGAAGATTGCCAACAGATCTTAGCTCAAGGCCAATCTTCCTCATCAAAAAAAAGGTCCCTCTTTAGTTACATGACTCTAGTTTCCTCCTGGCTGGTCCTCCTCCCTGCCCTCTGGTTAGCATTCTCCATCACATTCATCCACGTCGTGAGGCCAACCCCAGGTACTTGTGTGCTTCACTTCATGGTTCAGTGGAAGAAATCCCAGCAAGACATGTCTAATTGCAAAGGGCTGTCCGACCCACAGCAGCTATTTCAGATCCCACCTTGCTGGATAATCCTTGGTCTTACACTCAGAGATTTTATACTATTGTAATGTCAGCTCACGTCCAGACTCAGATTTCACTCATGGTGTTACTGTGTAAGCCACATGCGTCTAATGTCATAAAGGTGGGACCACATACTGGTGGAGGAAGAGGGAACACACTGGGAATGGGGAGCGACATCTTGACCTTAGAATGTACAAACTGTGTATTTTCTGAGCAAACCTATTCAGTGTCTTTGGTAAGCAATGCCTAAAATTCAAGATTCTGTGATTCAAGGTATTTCTCTACTTCTGACAATAGCCACTTATAAAACCAGCCAACAAAGAATTATACTGCTACCCAAGCTTTTAAAAATATACTGGCCATTCTTAATCTTGACCCTTGATACCATGGTATTTGCAAAAAGTGGAATGAGCCAGCCTTGCATGAAGATGGCTGTGGCCCAAGAATTGACCACCACAGACCTGGGCATGCTCCCTCCTCTGAGGCAGGAATGTTCCTCAAGGTATTATTTTCATAGGGATTTGTTGTTTTCCTAGGGACCCTTGTTTTCATAAGGACCCGTTCCATTTGGCTTGAGATGTGTCTTGCCCAGACCCTCCCTTTTCTTCTCTAGCTTCCTCAGCACCCATGCCGGATCCTGAGGCAATTTCCCACTTGCCTCAGTTTCCTCTTATGCCCTTTGACCTTCTCGATAAAGAGGATCCCAGCCAGGACTTAGCAAATGGTAGAACTGGCTAAATAATTCATTCATAAGCACTGACTATAGAAAATAATATGAAACAAACCAATAATCTCACGACAAAACCAGAGCAAAGTTATCGAAAGAAAGCTCTCTGGTACTTCAGGTGCCTGACAGTAAGGACGGTGATCACCCCCAAGTCCCTGGAGCTTCAGCCAGTGTCAGAGATACCTCTGGGCGGTGACGAGGGTAGAGGTGCCCGGGGCCTGGAGGTGGTTTCTGATCCCAGGCTTCAGCCGTTTAACCAGAGCCCTTCTCGAGGAGACATTGAAAAGTGGCTGACATGGGGAGAGAACTAGCGGCACGTTCTCCCGTCCAGGGCTCCTCCTGGGGTTCACGCTCCTCCTTGCTAGTGTCTGAAAGTTGCTGGCAGCCTGTGCAGGGGCCCGTCCCTGACTGCCCAGCGGGAGACTTCGAGGTTTGCTTTAGACTCACGGGACTGCTCTTTGGCAAACACATCTGGTGCTCAGGCCGTGACAGATCTAGTCAGTGGAGGTCCATTTTGTGACTCTCAAAGAATTTCAAATAAATTCATCTGTGCATATAATGAAAAGTTACTTATCAGTAGCCCATCAAGTGAGTTATTAATGTTTGCTAAAGTTTGGCCTGCAGAAACTAAAAAGTGGCAGCGTCTGCAGAGAAGTCCGAGCCCCAAACTTCCGTGCTCAGGGTCTCCCCCCACCTCCCCACCCTGCGCCCTGCGCAGACTGCTGCTGACATGCCTTTGCTGTGGGCAGGGCCCTTGATGAGTCATGTTGAGTTGTTGGTGGCTCTTCATTATGCATTCTGTAACTATCTACTTTAATGTTAAGTTGCTGCTGGCCCAGCTTTGTCAGTATTTGCTCGTTTACTGTTGGACATTCAGTTAATTATGCAGTGTGTGGAGAGGCATATTTGCATCAAAAGCACTTTAGGCCTGAGGATCCCAGTGACTCAAGTTTGAGGCGTGTTTGCTGGTTGTTCAGAGCTGACTCTGCTATATTGATGATGCAAACAGGAACGAATAGGAGTAGAGCCACCATCTCAGTCATTGCCTGTTAAGTTCAACTTCATTTTCATCACAGAGTAGTTTCTCCAGGAGCTCTTTGGTAGAGAGGGAGGCCTGGGAGCCTTCTGCCCTTCTGTAGACAATTGTGGTCAGTATTTCCCCCATCACTCCCCTAAGGTGACTGTTTCCTCCTTGGCATTCAGGCAGCTGTATGGGGTGGGTGTTCGTCAGGAACATCCGTCTTCGTCAGGAACATCCGTCTTCCTGTGGGAGCATGACTTGCTCATGAGTACAAGAGCAAGATGTGCCTCCTCAGGCCACTACCTCCTGGTAATCTGGATAGAGCTGCAGGAAGCAGGGCCCTGCCTGGCTCTGGCCCGGCTCTCCTCTCTGCTGCTACAACATCATCCCTTGCTCTGGCCTGTCTGCCTCGGGCCTGTAGGACCCGCCCTGCCAGCACACGGCTTTGGACTGGCCTCCCTCACAGGGTCTTGCAGGAGTCCCTGACTTCTACAAGCTGGCCGACGCCTTTGCTCGGCTTGCCTCCAGCATGTACTTCCCATGTCCCGGGAGTGGGACAGTCTATGCTGGGCTCCTCCATGGATGGGCTGTCATTGCTGCAGGGGAACTCTGGTCACAGTTGAGTCCAGGGCCAGATAGGCCGAAAGGTCCAGGCCGTATCAGCACAGGAAAAAAGCAACAGCCTCTTCCCAGGGAAACCCCAGATCCCCTCTTCAAACCTCCTGGTCTCTGAGCCTTCCTACACTGGAACTAAAACAGAAAAGGAGAAGATGCACTTCTGCATTTCTCTCTCCAAACCCATGTCATCTCCTCCAGTTTGGAGAACCTCAGACAGGTTATGGGTTCCCAGTGCTCAAGCTGACTTCATTCTCTGATGTCCCAAGAAAGCCGCTAAATGGGATTTCTCATCCTGTACGGCTTCTTGGACATTTTGAAGCTTGTTCTTATTCTTGGCACAAAAGTTTCCTTCTTCAAGCATCGTCTGCCCACTCCTTTCCTCCCCTACCCAGGGACTTAAAAGCCTGACTTGAATATGCTTAAAATAGTTTTAAAATTAAAGTAGTGTTACAGAGTGTTTTCCTCACACATCAGAGTCTTGGTCTTGTGGGTGGAATATTTTCAGGCACAGACAGTATTGTCAGAGAGAAAGAAGTTGATACCTTGGATTACATTAAAATTAACAACTTCTTTTCATTGAAAGATGCCGCTGAGAGAGAGAGAGAGACAGACAAGGTGAGTTATAGGTTGGAGAAGACATGGCCATGCATACATCTGATAAAGGACACATCTCCAGAATGTATGCCGATTACAAACCAGTGCAGACAGCGTGACAGAAAAATGGCCAGAAGACCTGGGCAACATCCACACAGAGAAGGTGTGCATCTGGCTGGCATGTGTCAAAAGGCGTTTGGTCAGTTAGTTTCCAGAGAAATGCAAGTCAAACCCACCCAGGATGCTGCCTGCGCCCACCTGAGCACCCCAGTGGGGACTGTAGGGCCTGGCATGGGGATCGTGTCACTGTTGTGTCCTCGGTGGTCAGGGCCATCCCTTTCCCATCTCGCAAACTCGTCACCTAGAAAGGGCCCAATGAAAACAGCAGACGTGGGCTCTGTGATCCAGGGGACCATGTGGAGGACAGCTGCCGTCCAGTTTTTATTGGTACCAAGGAAGATAAGTGTAGAAACTCAGTAGGACCACCGCTCCTACTGGCTGCTGTTGGGGCCCTTTCTGCATCAGGCATGGAGCTTAGCTCCCCCAAACCCCCCTAGCCAGATGAGGGCCCTGTCAGAGGCTCAGGGACTGAGGACGTGCCCAGGTACTGCTGCATAAGGGCCTGGTGCTCTCGCGCACCCGGCTCGTCTGCTTCACGGGGGCAGGACATCTCCCCCAGGGAAGGGCCCCCAGGAACAGACCTTTGGTGTATTTTACCTAAGGAACAATCAAATGGAAGTTGTGGGGGGCAGGGGCGAGCAGGGGTGTGATGACAACCCTGGAGTGCTCCTTGATCCCACTGTGGAAACCTGAACAGCAGCCACTGTGACTTCCCTTGAACACACATAGAGATGTGCGGTATGCAGCATACGCTTCCGAAAAACTGCAGTTTCAGTCCCGGCAACCACTTTCAATAACAACGTCACTGGATGTCCTGTGCTCGGCTCTATGTGCTTGCAGCTGTGGCTTTGACATGCTCAAGGATCATCTTGTGTCATTGATCCACTGAGGAAGCTCCAATTAGCCATCACATAGTGATTACTACTGACCACCCTCCATCTCCAATGTGCTCTATTGTGTTGAGAATCTTGCGCCCTGAGATGGCACCAACTGCAGCACAGATGTCCCCAAATGCAATATATTGGGCCAGCAATTGTGTGTCACAGAGCCCCCAGTAGGTGTTTAAATGACAGGCTGGGTCCCATCACGTTGTCCCAGCTTTTACATGGTTTACGGGGGGGAGGAAGTGGGGAGGTGATGTTAAGGAGCAGAAAATAATGTTTCTAGCACTGTGGGCACAATTAATACTGTGAAGAAATGCCCCAAAGTCTTGCCATAGAGATAGGAAACGGAACAGTCGTGCACAGCTGGTTGCAGAGGCTGGACTTCATTCGCTGCCCTTGAGTACTAAGTAATAGACGTGCTTAAAGTTATTCTAAAAATGTTTCTCAGTTTGGTCTCTTCAATTTATGGAAGGAGGAGAGAGAGATGAAGGAAAAGGAGGGAGAAGAAAACACCACAGAATGTTAGACTTGTCTTCCCAAAGAGGATAGTTAGGGGGTTCAACTCCAACCAACAAAGCAGATTCCCTTGTCTGGCCGTTGTCAGCTCTCTGAGATGGAGTCCCGGCAGGCCCATGTTGCCCTGTCCAGCCCTAGATTAACCACTCTTCCATGTGGTGTCCCATGGGATGTGATGCCGAGTCCACATCAATCTTTTCTCAGGATTCCTGCAGCTCTGAAACGAAGTAGTCCTGTGCTGAGTGGGCTCCCAGCACTGCGGTGCTCCTTGGGCTGGCCGAGGGCATTGCCCACAATCGCTGCAGACACACAACTTACTTAATGCCTGAAGATGCTCCAGATAGAGAGAGCACACACTCTCCTGGTTGTGTTTCTAATGAGGGTGGTTCTGCCTGTGAGTAACCACGTCTGCTTCCAGCGGGTGCTGATTGCAATAACCACCACCCTGCATGCGAGCTCTGCTGGGCCCTGGCTCCCGTGAGAAGCCAGGGCAGCAGGCGCTGTCCTCCTGACTCTGTGGCTCCTTCCTGATTAAGCAGTCTTTGAAATGCCACAGCAAGGTGTAAACATTTCCGAACCTCTTAAATTAAAGAGCTTCCTGAGTGCTTGGCGAAGCTGCAGCAGGTGTAGCAGCTGTGTAATGTGTAAATCATTATAAGCAAGGCTTGAAAGTAAGTGAGGCATTTATGTTGCAGCTCCTCTGCCCTTTAGCAGCAAAGAAAATGGAAAATGCCAGCACATCCCAAATGCAGAGGGGAGCAGGCGTGAGGGTGCAGGGTGCTGGGTGCTCAGCCGGGGGATATTAAGCAGCCTGACCCCAAGTCTGAAGGGAGGATCTCCCAGCAGTGGCCCCATGTCAGCACCCTGATTAACAAAGACATTTAAGTAATGTCACTGCTCTGCATAACAATTTGAGCCTATTTTCCCTTTTGTATAGCCAATGAATGATTTTTTTTTTAATTTGGCATATTTGAACTCCATCTTTTAATGGTGTCAGATGACGACACTTTTAGTTATTCAACTGACTATGAATTCAATCTTCAAAAGTAACGCAGCTTTCATTTCTGCTCTGATTGAAAGTGTAATTTTGTGAACGTGCCCACTGCTGAAGCAAAATCTGTGAGGTCCCTTCTTCAAAACCTTTCCTTAATTGTGCAGAGTTAGGTGCTGCTCATAGGCTCCCTAACCCGTGGTTTCCTTTTGTGAGCACTAATGGGAAGGAAAGTGTACAATCAAGAGTCTCAGGTCAGATTCCATCTGAGGCTTCTCGACCCCTTTGTTTCACTCAAGACCCTAGGTCTGTCCAGAGAACTCTTGGATCTGCCTGTCTTGACTGCATTGTGGCTGCCTGGCCTGACTATCCCAGTGCTATCAGTCCATGTGGCTGCCCGAGCTGGCCTCTCTCCAGGGTCAGATGCCTAGGGAGGGTGAGCTGCCTGCCTGCAGCATGGACACCGCCACCGGCAGCGTGTCACCAGCAAGAGCACTGCACTGTGCTCTTCCTGTCCCAGGCACCAGCCTAGGCTGAACCGACCCCGAAAACCTGCAGATGGATTGGGTGCCCAGTCACATCAGGAAGTGGACAGCCCTGCCTCAGAGCCAGTTGGGCATGGGAGCAGGCAGAGGCAAGCCTTCCACTCTGGTTTTCCTCAGGGCAGTTTCCCAGGTGAACAGTGAGCTGGTTTGGGGACACACACACATGCCTCCTGCAAAGAAAAGGGGGAAGAAAGCGGCTCAATTATGCCAACAAGGGATCCCTTCTCATTCACCCTCTGAAAACGCACCCAGCCTGGGGAGGGGCTTCACTCCCAACACGGGCGTGCTGCAGCTACTTTTCGGGGCACTGTTCCTGACCTTCTGACTCCAGGACACAAGGGGAGTCTCAGGAGATGGCCCTCCTTGCCAATCGACAGTCAGCGCTTTCAGGACAAAGCAGTTGGATCATTTGGAGAAACTTCAAGGAGGCAGCCAGACCTTTGGGGCTTCTCCCAACTCCGAAGGTGGTGCCGTCGAGCACTCTTACCCTTGAAGATAGTGGTGCTCAGCTCTGAGCCTGGCTTTGGCCGGCAGCCTGATGGACACTAGTAGCCTCAGGGTGCCCTGGTGTCTAGCGCTCCTCCAGTGTCACCCTGGGCACCTGCCGGGGCTCTGAATTTAACCATGCCATGTGCAGTCATACGAAGGTAAAGCAGAGTGAGACAAGCGTATCCCAAGTCCTCAGAAGCTGCCAAGGAGGAAGGAGCAGGGAAACACATTTCTCTGCTGGTTTCTGCTTCACTGCTTCCTAGAGGGCGTGGGCAGGTCCTGTGGGAGGAGCCTTGAGGTCCCAGGGAGGTGATGGATTGAAGTGCTTGGAGAAAGCATGAGAATGGTACAGATGTGAGGTGTTTTCAGGGTCCCAGTGACCACATCCTAACGCCAAAGAATGCACTTCCTCAAGCAGAAAGGCCATGTGCCAGTGTGTTCAGCTCATCAGGTGGGGAGCCTCTGCCCCAGCGCTGGGTGGGGAGGCCCAGACCCATGTGTGTGACTCAGTGTGCTGGAGAGAGAAAGCAGGGGAGTGCAGCCCCACGAAGAGGATCCCTGGTTCCACGTTTCATGCGGGGGGCTTTAGGGGGTCTCAACCGAAGGCATTGATAGGAACGCCTGTTCATGGAAGAGCTGGGTGCCTCTGGACAAGGCCTTTTGGAGATGTGTGTCTGGACCATGTCCCAGCAGTTCATTCATTCCTTCCCACCAGTCTTCGTGGAGACCACGCTGTGTGCCAGACACAGCTCTCCTGGGCAACCCACATGCGTCTGCCTGACCTCCGGCTGCTGGGGCACCTGCTCTGATGGCCGTCTGTGACAGTGTGATAGGAGCACCCTGCTGTGGGGGTGAGAAGGCTGCCTAGAGGGCGGGATGCCTTATCCAAAAGAGGAAAATGTGCAGAAGGGGGCCCCGCAAAGGGGGCAGAGGGAAGAATGGGCCCTGGGAAGTGGGTACCCCCACCTCTGGTAGGAGCAGAGGTGGCCCATGCGGAGCTTGGGCATCTACCTCAGGGGCTGCTGGAGGGTCTCCAGCAGAAGAGGCTGAGTGGGGGGTGTGGAACTAGGACCATGGGAGGTGCACAGTCACTCGCCGCTGGGAGCTCTCCAGTCTGGCTGCTTGGCTTCTGGGCCCCGAGCGTGAGGGGCCTACTCTCAGGAAGCGGCACTCCAGCGGGAGGGGGCCAGACTATGTTGAGCAGATAGAGAAGTGACCCTCAGCGGGTGTTTCTGGGCTGCAGGCAGCGGAGAGCAGAGAGGAGAGAGCCCGAGGTTTGCAAGGCTGGCTGTGGAGGGAGGGGTATACTGTCTGACCCATGGGTGAGCATGGTGGAAGAGAGGGCTCTCCCTCTGAAGGGAGAAACTGAGGAAGGAGGCAAAGTTTGGGACCCAGAAGCATCTCCCAGGATTTTGAGGGAAGTGACCAGAGTGGACAGGGGCCCAACATGAGCATGACACTGGCCAGGCAGAGAAGATCATGTTATAGAGAAGTGTATGCTTGCACTGTTTGAGGGTTTTCTACCAGGAATACGCATAACACAAGCCAATTTTTTTAAATGGGGTGTTTTCAGCACTCAGCTGAAAAGTGGGTTGGAGCTCTGGTGAGGGGAGGGTCCTGCAGAGGAGCCCACGGCTCCCCCATCCTCCTGTCCTGACGAGGGGACTTGGAGCTGTGTCAGGTCTCCAGAGGTAAGTACAGCTTGGTGGCATCTCTTGCTTTGCTTATTGCAGTAGCCCTGAAGTCACCCCCACTGCTGCCTTCACCCACTCAAGTCCAGCCTCTACACAGGACCCAGCTGTGCCAGCCCTGGGCACTCTAAATTCTTTGTGGAATGAATAGGGAATGGGGCTTAGGAAAGTGATTTTGGAGCCATGAGAATTAAATGCCACATGCGGAAGCCCTCATAGTGTGCTGTATGCAGTAAGAGCCCAATAGATAAATACTCCTGTAATATAACATTACTTTCAATAGTAAATACTAACAGAATGCACAGATAACTCTCCACTCTAAATTGTAGTATGCCTCGTGTCTTATTTCATCTGGATATGTGTTTTAGTTCGTCTGCTGAGTTAGATAGTTTTATTCCTATCGTGACACTTAGGAGGTAGTTCTCAACTCTAAGCGGCTGTTCGTTACACTTGGTGCCACAGTTATCGATTGAGGGGCAGCGGTATCAGCAAGCATCGGAAGTGAGGAGACTTCCATGTTAACCATATGCCCTCCTTCTAAATCACGCTTCCCAGCTTAGGAAATGAGAATGTTGAAGTGTAAGAGTGGTGAGGCTCAACTTGATTTAAGTTTAAGAAGGGAGGTAGTTGTAAACGCCATCCAGCACTGTCAGCTGGTCAGTGCTGTCACTGAGAATCAGCTGGAATTGGGCTGTCAGTCACTATTAGCTGGATACATAGATGCAGGATATGCTAGCAAAATATTAGTGTCTGGGTTGGCTGTCATTTCAGCCTTTCACATTTCAAGAGTCTTTGAAATTAGCATAACCTACTACTGTGCAGAGAGAGTGTTCATCTGTTGAGAGGCAGTGGTTCTGCCCATTGCCTTTTGGGATCGGAGGGCCTTCAGCTGGCAAATACCCACCTAGTCCCCTGGAAGGTGAGGTCCCTAGTGAGGGAAAGGATTGTGAAGGGACTCAGAGCTCACCCACACTAAAATGGAAGGTCATGGAGGGTGGAATCTTCACCCTCCAGCAGCTAGAGAGCCGAAACACTTAGGAATGAAAATCTGGATACTGGTTCTGAGCCTGGCCCCCATCAGGCTCTCTGGTAGTGTAAATGGAGAAAAAACCAAATAGCGTCAGCTGGACAAAATCCCCCAGTAGAAGTTACCAGAAGCTAATGGGACCCCCACACCTGGGGCAGCTCGGGGAGTTAAGAAGCCATCCTATTGGAGTGCAAGGGTTCTTCATCACAACAGTTCAAGTAGGACCGAGGGCCACAGATGGTCATTTGGCTCAGAAGTGGGCAAGATGCACACCACACGTGAGTGGAGGGCCCACCCTGCTGTCCAGAGAGAAGCACCCAAGGCCTAGACACCTTGCCCTCAACCACGGAGTAGTGGGAGGGGCTGCGGGAGGGGGGCTGTGTGCACACATGTGTTTGTATCTGAGTGTGCACATGTGTGCACATGTGTATATGTGACTGTGAGTGTATTTGCACACATGAATGTGTGCACATGTGTGCACGTGTGGTTTTATGCATGATTGCATGTATTCATGTGTGTCTGTGTATGTACACATAGGTGTGTTTGGGCAGTGTGTCTATATTCGTACGTGTGCTTGTGTGTCAGTGTGTGCACACCTGAGTGTATATGTGCATGTATTCATGTGTGAGTGTATGTGTGCACATGTGGGTATGTGTGTTCACATATGAGCATACATGTGCACGCACATGTGTGTGTCTCTGTGTGTATATATGTGTGCATGTAGATCAGGAAAGCAGGATGGGGAGGCGGGAGAGAAGAGGGGAGGCCCTGGGGCACTCGCTTTAGCCGTAAGGGCTTGTCTAAACATCCTCCACCTTCATGGGATAGAAGGTCTCGGGCTCTGATACCTTGGAAGCCCTCGGTCTGCAGCCATCAGCTTGGGAGCACAAGGTTCGGGACTCATGAGGTCCTCCTTGTGGTCGGGCCATAGCTGGAAGGTGAACTGCAGTGCAGTTTTGGAGGTTTGGGACCATGGATGCTCCCCTGAGTTCTTTCTCCTGAAGTAATAGCAACCCCATCAGAATGTTCAAAGTGCTGCAGACACATTCCCTGAGAAGGTCTCTAGAACATGGAGCAGTACATCTGAAAGGCATTTCCTGTGTTCCACCAAGAAGTTTCCACATTCTTGTCTGCTTTGTGTCCCGGCATTTGTACCTCCCAGAGAGAGTTTCAGAGAGTGCTGGGGAGAGCTGCCTCCTAAGTCCGCCTTGCTGTTTTGTCTCTCCTACGGGAGACCCACAGAGCAGACATTGGTGTTCCAGCTCAGGCCAGGCTGCTGCACTCCATGAGCTCCCAGCCACCTCTGGAACTTGCAGGGATGCCGTCAGTTTCCTTCCCAGCAGTGGGAAGTCAGACACTCCCCAGGACAGGAGCTGTTTGCTGAGAATTGCTGGCCCTCCGGACCTCAGTGCCTCCCTGTGCCTGACACCCGTCCGCATCCTCTTCAGTCTTAGCCCAGTGCTCCTGGAATTTGTGCTGGCTTCCTGTCCACGATGCGGATGCTGGGGAAGGAAGTTTCTCTCACAATTCCATGTGCTGTTGTTCTTTTCTGGACAATGTCTCACCTCAATCCCATGGGCTCCTTTATGCTCTGCGCCTTCCTGGGCGGCCTCTTCTGCCTGCCAACCCGCTGTCTGCTTGTTTGCTAACCCCTGGCCTTTCCCACCTGTTCTTAGCTGCCTGGTCAGTCTGCAGTGCTGACGGGCACAGTTTTCCATTTGCCACTGCTTCTTCTGGGTCACTGGGAAAGAGCCCAGTTGTCCTCTGTGGACCACTACCTCTAAGACTAACAGAAATGTAAGCAGTTCAGGTTGGGCCGACAGGATAAAATGTTATGGGTGTTTTTGTTTTGGAGGTTGTGGGAGAATGCATTTTGGATTTTATAGCCCTTCTGGGCTTTATTCAAATAGACTCTTTTCCTAGGCCTTCAGAAAAAGTCATATTTAGCCAGATTCATGGCTTCTGTTAACCATGATTTATGAATGTATGCATTATTATACATTACTGACAAATTATTTATAAGGCAAAGTTCTGTGTATAAAATTTTATTTCCCATGGAATTATTTAATAAAATTTGAGCTCTGTACTGAGAAGGCCATCTTGTAGACACCAATATGAAAACTTTTGTCAAGCCAGCAGCAGATATGAGAAGGCAGCCCATGGCAGCATCCTGGCTCGAGAGTCCTCAGTGTTGATAATTGCTTTGCTTTACTGGGTATTAGAGCATCTGCTGACTGCACTGATGTGTGCCTCCAAGCACCGTGGGTAGATAAACAGGCATCTTATCTGTTAGGCATCTAGGAATTTTAGTTCTCGTGTGCAGACTATAATCCCCTACACATGTGTGCATACACACACATGCAGACAAAAATGCACACACACACACTCACATGCACACACAAATGCATGCACGTACACACATGCACAGTTGCTCTGCTCCCTGGTGGAGGTTGAAGTGGGTGCACCGCCCTCATCGCAGCTTGGGAGGAGGTGGGGTCCACAGGAAAGGAGTCGCTTCCCCTCTTGGGGCTTTTAGCAAATCCCCTTTACCAGCCTGGCCCAAGCTGAGAAGTACTGCATGTCATGTAATTTTCAAGGTAATAGAAATGCACTTCTCCAACTTCCTAAAGAGATACGCTAGTTATTGGTGAAGACAGTCCTAGGCAGAAGTTCCAGAAGCCCACTTAGTCTCTTTCTAATGACTCCGATGGGGCGTCATGACTTCCCTCCCCTTTCTCTTGGCACATCCTACCCAAAAGGCCTGCTTTCCAAATTTCCTTCCTGCCTGTTTCTGCAGCACTTCAGCTGTTGCATTTGTTTTCCAGCCACTGGTTGTCACTTATTTATGCTCCCAGAGTGTCTACCTTGAGCAATCCTCTACTTCTAGAAATTTCTTCAGAACTTCTGCTCTACCCAACTGAAGTTTGGGATCACTCCATAGAGTGTTCAGCATTGGAGAGAACTGGAATCAAGGGAGACCTTTCAGAGTAAGTGCTTGCTTCGATGCTGGGCTATGCAGTGTTGCTGCCTCAGAGGCCTTCCTGGACCTCGTGTTGTGCTGGGTCTCCTGAACCTGCCCTGTGTACAGGCAGAAGCCATGTCTCCTTCATGCCATGTTAGAATTGTTTAGTTGACTTTAACTTGTTCTACACTGTCTCCTTACTAGACTGTGACATCCATCAGGATGCTGCTGACAGTTGGTCAGGGCCTACTCATGGGAGATCTCTCTTGGCCGTGGCTTCTGGTTTCACATGGCACATGAAATGGCATCTCAAAATATTTCCCCAAAGCTTAACAATAAGAACAAGAAGCAGGCCGAAACTGACAGTCTTACTTGAGCTGCCACCCAGGGAAGTCCCTTTGGGTAGAGAAGCAGGAGTGTAAAGCAGAAGGATGGTGAACATGCAGAATTACATTTCTGTAGCAATAAAAGGAAATCTAATCAAAACGTAGACAACAGGCAAAAAAGATCTTCTTCAAGAACTGGAGCAGGAAGAAGGCCCACTGAGGGCAGAGCTCTGAAGGGCAACCTTCCCTACCAAATTCTTCTCCAGTCTGCCAGCAGGGGAGGGGGTGGCAGGGGCATGATGGGCAGAGGGGTGGAGCAACTGGGTGGCCATATTTGGAAGAGTCCAAGGCTTGGGTCCTTCAGTGGGGTTTTGGGAAGAGGCTCTAAGGCAGAGAGAGTGGAGAAGACACAGGGCAGGACATTTGGCAAAGCTCCATCTGGAAAGTAATAACTTCCTCATAAACCCCTCTTAGATAAGAAAGAAAGTAGCCGTAACAAAAAAATACATTACATTCAAAACTGATGGGATATGGCTAAAGCCATGCTTAGAGGAAAAGCTATAGCCTGTATCATCCACATTACTTTACAGGTAGAAATGCTTTCAGCTGTAAGTAAGGAAATCCAGCAGTGGATTAAACAGTACAAGCAGTTCTGCTCTCCCCGCACAAGGAAACTGGAAGTAGATGTCTGCTGATTGGACCAGCACCCAGTGATGTCATTTAAGATCCAGACTCCTTCTCTTTCGTGTCCTGTGGTTCTAGCATGTTTGGTTCTTCTTTCTCAATCTTTTCTCCTCTTTTCTTGTTACCTAATGACTCCAAAATGTCTGCTGCAGTCCAGGCATCATGCATGTGTTCCAGACAGAAAGAGAGAAGAACAGAGACAAAAGGAATTTTCCCTGAGTGGCTCTTTTCATTTACAGCAAAGGAAATATTTCCCACCCCAGCCAGCACACCCTCCCCAGGGAGACTCCTTTCCTTTCCAGTGGCCAGCACTGGTCATGTACTGATCCCAGGTGAGTGTCCAGCTCTTTTAGCCCTGATGGGGAGCAGGTAAGGCCTAGAGAAGTGATGGCGCAGGTTGGCCATCAACATTGTCCCCATGTAACCTGAAACAGAAAGGTTAGGGTAACTGAGTGAAGCACACATGTCAAGAAGTTAGAAAAAGAACAATAAGACAGACTTGATGAAAGTATAAGAAGTAAATAATAAAGAAAAGCAGAAATTAATGGATCAAATATGGAGAGTCAGTAAAATTAATGAATAACGTTAAGAGCCAGTTCTTTAGGAGAAAAGGAGAACAAGAAAACAAACTATCAGCTAGCCTAATTGAGGAAAAAGAGAACACAAATGCACAAAATTTGATGCAAAAGATGAAATATTCAAAAAAAGAATCATAAGTGAGTACTTAAAGAGAAATGTTATTAAATCTGATCACAGAAGATGAAGGCTACCTAAACAGACCATTGATATTGGAAGACTTTGATCAGATTGATACAATGCTCACCACGTTCACCACTTAACCCATGAAGTACGAGACTAGTTCATTTTACAGATAAATTATTTCATTTCTTTGAGAAATTGATTATTTCAGTGCTGTTTAAACTATTCCAGCATATACATAAATATTGAAAGTTTTCAAGTTAAGCACCATGCTTCATAGCTTATCAGTGAAAGAGAACAGAGTCCAGGAACAGACTCAAATACATGTGGAATTTGAGAATGATGAAGATGGATTTTTAAATCAACAGTATGCTGTCCCGTCCTCTCTTGCTCTCTGAGCAGTAAGGTCTTTGCTTGTTGGTTTGTTTCCTCTTTCTAGTTTATACCCAGTGTCCAGTTTGCATCTGTTTCCCACCCACAAACTACCAGGATTGAACTGAGTGTGGTGCAAACCATGTTAGGCTTCAGATCCCAGTTGGGCTTTGTCTGGGCATTTCTGAAGGAATGGCAGAGCCTGCATTACTTGTCATCGATTCTCCAGGACATTTCAAGCAAGAGAGACACTTAGCAGGGCTTATTCTAAAGAGTTAGTAGAGCTATACTTGCGTAGCAAGAGGGGCTCCTATAGAAATCCCAGTCTCCTTGCCAGAGAATGGCCATGTGTCCAACTGGATGCCTCTGTGAGCATGACGTCAGACGGCGGAGTGAGCCCTTGGGCAGTCTTGGCATCCGTGATGGACGGCTCTCAGGAGGGCGGCATGGACTCATTGTGGGCTGGCTGAGGGAGAAGCCAGCATTTGTGACTGCAGGGCTCCCCTAATTGGATCAGTGTCCACTGTAAAGAAGCATCCTTGAAGACAGCTATCCAATAGCCATTCGTAAGGGGCATGACGTACTGGAGGGCGTAAGACACCACAAGCTGCCAGGAAAGCGCAGCATCTTGTTCCCTCTCTGTTGCACAGCTCCTCAGCCAGCCTGTGCCCACCTGCTTCCCACTCCTCCACCAGGACTGCTCCTCTCCACATGCTAGACATTGCTCCAGACTGTGCCCCCAGGTAGAACTGACCTCTGTCTCCATGTCCTGCTCTTCTCTATGCACAACAGGCATGGCTGTAATACTTAATGATTCATTTGTTTATGCATCCCCTCACTAGACTGTGGTGTTTGAAATTCCGTTAGACCACAACAGTTGAAAATGATGGTGGGATTTGTGGTGCAACTAGACAGTATTGGAGCAGGAGGCCAGGGAACACTCAGGTCTTGACCCAGAGCACAGGTGACTTCCCATGAGGAACCCAAATGATGGGAGGATGGATATGAGTGCTGATGTGTGTGTGTGTGTGTGTGTGTAGTATACGTGCACACACACGTACATTTATATGATGGAAAAGTAAAGCAGAGCGCTAATCTGGTGAGTTGGGGATTTGTCCTAAATAAGTATATTGGGGCACTACAACATGGGGATGGTAGTCGTGAGCTGGATGGCGTCTACACAGAGAAATTGTTTTTTCAGTAAGAAAGAGAAGAAAGTCTGAGCAGGGGCAGATGAGGGTGCAGTTTCACAGAATCACAGTGGCATCTGTGAGAAACGTTCCCTGGGCAGGTGCAGAATGGCAGTGCCGGGCTGTGGGGCACGTGGACGTGCTGTTGTTTTCCCAGTGGCTGGCACGCTGGAAAGATGTGCTGGGATGATGCAGTGGAGGAGGAGAGACCATGGAGTGGGGCACACCAGCCCATAAGGGACCAGGCGACCACGGGAAGGGTCATGCAGATTGAAACCAGGTCAGGTGGAGACTGCAACGATGGGTAGAGTAGAAGGGAGGAACATGGGACGTGAGGCCATAATTGGAGAGGAGCAAAGGAGAAGGGATTGGCCACAATGGTGAAGTGCAGGCAGTCAAGAAGTCTTTGGAGGTGGAAAGAATTTAAGAAATCAAATCAAATTGCTGATTGTTGGTTGTTGACCGGGTAGGTCATCGATATCGACTGTCCGCATCAAAATCCAGGCCAGGAGTCCAGCTTCTTCCCTCACTTTCTTCTTTGGTTTATATGTAAAATAAAATTCTTGTTGTATAGATTAGTCAGAGTCCTAGAGAAAGAAAGGAATATTTCTCCTCTGCCTTGGCTCCTCAAGCCTCACCAGGGTTATAACCTGAAAAGAATGACTTTCAGAGCTACGTCCACTGGAAAGCAGTGTGGGTGGAAGCCCTGCAAGCTGTTTGTAGAGAAAGGCTGAACTCAGCTGCTCTCTAGGAGTGAGGCTGGGGCCTGGAGCGGGGGGTTCACTCTGTGATACCTGGCAACAGGTCAGGGCATTGCACGTGCCAAGCCCGTGATGGTTTCCTGTTCTTATTGCCTGGCACCAGCAAGAAGTGCCTCCCCTCTTGTTTCAGAAAGAGTAGCTTCTTGCTGATGGACGTTATGGTCGTGCTGCACTTGCCTGTGGCATGTCCCAGGCCAGGCAGGGATGCAGGGGTCCCCAGAGCTCAGGAGCTCTGTCCTCGAGGGCTGCTGTTTCCCTCCCAGTGCACCCTGTATGTGCTGGAAATACTAACGCCTTGGGACAGCGCTGTGATGGATGGATGCTGGCACTGCAGGATTCAGGAAGCAGGCATTGCAGACTTTTCCCTGTTGAGCTTCAGGGTTCCCTTCAGAGTCTCTCTTCTCCCCTCATGTGACCAGCAGAGCAAAGGGTGCAATAAAGGCAACACCCCACACTAGGTCACTGGTCAGTTATTTCAGTCTTGTAAGATAGGTAAGAAAAGTGATCAGATTAGTATATTTCTAGAAATGTCTGTTAAGAAGGGAGGATAGCCAAGAACAGGAACTCTGATGCAAGTGGAGGGGTTGGGTGGGAGAGCTGCCAAAGCTAGAACCTATTGGTGCTACAGGTAACAAGACGGCACGCCCAGCAGAGGGCTGAGGAAGGCCTCTGCAGACCAGTCTGTAGGTCCCAGGCTCTGGCTTTGTGACGGCAGCTCTTGCCATGTGTGACATTATACATGCTGTGCAGGCTCAGACAGAGAGGGGAATACACGACAGCCTACACAATAATTTGCAGTGACACCATCGTGCAGAAGGAGGCCCTGCCCCAGAGTATCACCACTGCCTAGCAGACCACCCCAAACCTAAGGCTGCCCCAGAGCATCCCCCACACAGCAGACCATCCCAAACCTATGGCTGCCCCAGAGCATCCCCCACACAGCAGACCACCCCAAACCTAAGGCTGCCCCAGAGCATCCCCCACACAGCAAACCACCCCAAACCTATGGCTGCCCCAGAACATCCCCCCCACAGCAGACCACCCCAAACCTAAGGCTGCCCCAGAGCATCCCCCACACAGCAGACCACCCCAAACCTAAGGCTGCCCCAGAGCATCCCTACACAGCAGACCACCCCAAACCTATGGCTCCACACAGTAACTGTGGATCTAACTCGGTTCTGTGGGTCAACTGGTGGCTTTTCTGACCTGAGCACATGGCTTTGGTTGGGTGAGCTGGTGTTGGCAGGCAGGCAGTGGGGTGATGGGGCAACAGTGCCATTTGTCATTCACTGTCCTATAGCCTCTCAGGCCTCTTTGTGTGGAGGTCTCAGAGTTCCTAAGAGCAGCTCAGGCATGTGAGTGCTTCTTAAACCTCTGCTTGTGTTTAGTTCCAAAGAGTCTCACCCCAAAACCATGGGGAGAATTATGGTCAGCCAGCAGTTGCGTGAGTCAAGCTTTTCTGGCTGCCAAGGCAAAATGGAATGTTGCGTTGCCTTGATCTCTGTTGTAATGACCCATCCTTGGTGATGTGACATGCTGTGCCTCCCACAGAGACAGAGTTCGTTCCTCCTCTGTGAATCCGTGCTGGCCTGTGACTGGCTGTGGCTCACGGACTGGGCAAAAGTGATGCTGCATGAGCTCTGGAGTCCAGTCTCCTTTGCTCTCTTGTACCCTGAGGCCACGTGTGGAGAACTGAGGCTCCCCAGCCAAAAGGGTGAGAGTTCTGGACACCGGAGGGAGGTCACCGTGACCCTCCAGCCCTGGTGAGCCATCAGCAGACCATAGCTATGTGAGTGAAGCCAGGAGCAGGACGTGCTTCTTTCCGGTGTTCAGTTCTAGGACAAATCCATCATGTGGGTTCTTATATAAAGGATAATGGTTTGTGCAACTGAATCCAAGTCTTCTTGCTAAGGGAGAACCAATGTTTTCTGGGGACATTTCAAGGGCAAGTGTTACAGTTAGTTAACATGGCCTAAGAGACCCTGGGTAAAGCCAGCAACACTCACTGAGAAATACGTCTCCGAGTAACCATGGGTATCCACCTGTGCTCAGGAATTGCTTAAAGTTCTCCTTTTACACTTAGAAACTATCTGCCAAGAAACATTCTTTTAGTTCTAGTGTCGTTGATCTGGAGCTGCGCTTTCTTAGAGGCAAAGTCGATGTATTCATTTACGTTTTAGGACCACCACTTCTGGTTTGGGGTTAGTAAACACATGTCTGGCATAGCAGGCGCTGCCATCTGTCTTCCTCAATTGAAGGGTGTTACACACCCAACTTGTAGCAAGTAGGAGCACATACTTTATATTCATGCCTAGAAAGCAGATGCCTCGGGGACCCCGCCTCGTTTCACCCTCAATTAGAGCTGGACTTCCAGTGTCCCCAGCTTGTGGCCATCTGTGTGTGTGGTTGGAGAGATGCTGTCTGGGCCTATGCTGAGTGACTCATGTGATTACGTTCTCCACGGGGTGTGATGGGGTGTCGAGGACTGTACCAGTGACGTAAAGGAGAAGTCAGGGAAGCTTCATGGGGAAGTATGGCTTACTCAGAGGTGAACTCAAGGGGAAAAGCTATTCCAGGTTACTGAAATCCCAGGGATGATAATGATGGTGATGAAACTGGAGGGAGGGAGAGAGAGAGGGGAAAAGAAAGACAGAAAGTGAGAAGGAAGGGGAGAAGGAGCGAGAGAGGGAGGGAGGCGGATCCACCAGGCCTGCATGTAGATTCCCCAACCCGAGATGTAGGGCCCCTCTGATGAGCTTGGGGTCCCCAGGAAGTGACAGGCTGATCTGTTACAGTGGGTTAGCAGCCAAAATCACCTATTTGCTGAACAAATGCCTCCTAGAGAGAGTTTTGACAGAATCTCCTGAAGCAAAGGAGACTGGGCTCCCCTGAGGCTCGAATTGAGTGGCCCACACCCTCTGTTCCATGCAGATATACTCATTCCCCTGGATTCTGACAGCTGAAGCTACGCAGGATGCAGGACGAGACTGATGGAATCAGTTTTCATGGCTGGTGTTTCACTGACATAATTGGGAAGGAAGTGAATACAACTTAAAACCCCTGTGTTGTGGACGTTTAGGTGGCCAGAGCTTGAGGACGTCTTCCTGGGAGCTCAACCATGCTGGCAGTTTGATCTGTCTTGTTGACTTAGGGCTTAATGATTTATTTTTGTGTCTCCCCATCGTGTTTTAAAGTTGAGCTGATAGCAGTGGGACATCCTCTGAGCATTAATTTGCACTTAGGCCAGAGATCGCAGAGCAAACCTGTGGGTCTGGAGAGGAGAGGAATGGAGACCCCCCTCCCATGCAGTGACACCTCCCAGGTGGGAGCTGCTCAGGCCAGTGAGAATCTTCCTGGTGGCTGCTCCATCAATCACAGGATCCCACTCTGTGGAGCCACTGTGTTACAAGTCCTTTTCAGGGACTGCAATGACTCTTCCTTTTTCACACCTACAGTGATCACTGCTGCTGGCTCACGAAACACATGATGTGTCACCGTTCAGGGCCTTGCGCTGGGGACCTGGTTCTGTTCCCATTGCTGCTATGAATTAGCCCTGGGACCTCTGATGAGAAACTTTGACTCCGAGCCTTCCTGGTGTCTTCCTCTGGAAAATGTGTGTTACATATCCAGTTACTAAAATGCTTCTAGATTGTGGGGAGGAGTTTAAAGTGATTATTCTGTGAGCTCCTCCGCAGTCAGACATGCCATTCTGCATGCTTGTGGTTCAGGTGATGCTGGTCGTTAGAAGAGATTCCTAGTTGGTGTGGGCATCTCCTTTGCTCTCACGGACCAGTCCAGGCTCCCTGACTGTCTCAGCTGACCCTGCGAGAGGCCTGAGCAGCTGCATGAGGGGCTCATTTATTGCTGATGAAATGAGCTCAGAGAAGGTAGTTCTGAAAGCCTCTGAGTGAGGCTTGATTTGAGGGGTGCTGAGAGCCACACGTCTACATTTACACCCCTGGCCCTTTTCACTGCTTTCTAAAACTTTTAAAAATTGCTCACAGCATGGAGCAGAATGGTTTCTGAATTGCTCTGTGACATTGAGCATCAGTGAGAATTCGTGAATGACCATTGGCCTCACTCAGAGGGCACATCTTAGAGTGATGAGAAGCGTCAGTGCTGTCCAGCCCCGTCCATGGGCGAAGATGCTAAGCACTAGTTGTCACGTCCCTTCTTGGTCAGTCTGTGTTAGACCCTGAGTCCTGAGAGGGCCAGACCTTTGTCGAGGGCAGAACTTGGTCCAAAGCCATACTATGGATGACCAATGAGTGTCCTCTAAGTAGATGAGGAGAATTGAAGCATTGGCATCGGTGCTGCCTTCCCGTGTAATCTTTTCACAGAAATTCTGAGCCCTGGCCTCCAATATGAAAGCCCTTCACTGGACCAGGATGTTCCTTGGCTGAGATGAAACACCCTTGACTCACATGGGATCATGATTGCGGCGTCCAAAATCAAGTGCACTCAGAACGGAGCTGGCAGAGGCTGTTCTACGGAGTTATGTCCTAGCGGCATGTTTAATCTGAAGATGTCGTTATGAGGCTAGTAATTCTGAGGACTGTCTGATTGTAGGTGGTCTCCCTTGGAGGACACAGTAAGGAAGTAAGCAGAGAATGGCGGTTAGGAAACAGAAAGCAAAGGGCATCCTGAGAGCAGGATCTGCTCCAGATCAGCCATGCCCCGCACAGGAGGGGCACAAGCCGCATCAGGAGAAGAGGTGAGGAAGGCAGAGCAGAGCCTGAGAGTGACTGGAGGAGACAGGCTGAGGTTTCCAGACAGAGAACGAAACACCCACCCTCACCAGATACCTGCTCATACAGTGTCCCTGTGCACCCACTTTCCTGTGCTGCTGCAGCCCATGGACACCGTTCCCTCCCGGAGCTGCGATGCCAAGCAAGGTCACCTTCATCCCCACAAGGTGGTTCAGCCACGGTGCCTTATGGCGAAAATTCAAGATGGATGGATGGACGTGTTCCTGATAAGGAAGAGGGCATCCTGTCCTGAGCTCCCAGTGGGGCCTCCTCTCGAGTCTTCCCACTGTGCCTGGACCCTCTTTTTCTCCATGAGCTTGACCCCAAGAAGCTGACCTGGGTTCAAACAGGGCAGGTCCATGTTTTTGTGTTTTTCTTGTGGTGTAACTTGAAGGACACTTGTGGGAAGGGTCAGATATTGCCCAATATCTCCCCCAAATACGTTTGAGTGAGACCCCACCATTGGTGGTCTTTTGTGGGAAAATGATTGCCTTGAGCAGGTTCTTTTGAAAAAGCATATACTCGTGTCTGTGTGTGTGTAGTGTGTCTGTGTGTGTGCACGCACGCATGTTTGAGCATGAGCAACGTGTGCATCACATCAGACCTGTGGTGGGCTCCTGGGAGTGTGGTTTTGGATGCTCTGGGATGCTGAGCATCAGGAACGGGCAGGAGCCTCTGCAGAAGCAAAGGGCTCTGGATGGGCCGAGGGAGGTGGGCAGTGAGGAGTGTCCCGGAAAGGGGAGCCTAGAAGACTAATCTTACCTCTTCTACAGGATTTTCCTGGGATTAGGTCACATTTCAAGTGTTTCTCTATCACTCAGGGATTTGCATTTCTTGTTTGTTTTCAGTTGGTTTTTACTTTAAAAAGCAGATATGTCTAGGAAATAAATTTCAGGGCTAGAGAAAATTGAGGTACTTGGTTTTCCAGGAGTGAAGGTCACTGCGGTCACACCCTGTCCTGTGGGGAGTTAAGACTCATGTGCTCCCGTCCTCTGTGTGGGCTGAGAGGTGAGCAACGCTGTCAGGAGGCAGCGGCCTGTGCTGTGAGGAAGAGAGTGGTGCCTCGGTGGTTTGGGTAAACATGTGCCATGTGGTGGTTGTCTTTTGCCTGGCATGTCTGTGAGCTTCTGTAGCATTGTTTGAAACGAGTTAGTTCACCCTTCTTTGAACCATTTTTCTCAATGTCCTCCTCTCCTTTGGAGCGTTTTAAATGCTGGATGCCTGTCACCCAGTGAGGCCCAAGCTCCAGGCTGCCTCTGCACATTCGGCAAGTTCCTCTACCCAGCAGCCACCGGCCAGCAGCCCTGAGAGGAGGCAGACTTGGCAGGGTGGGCTGTCTCGTGTTAACCGGGTTGGGAGTCCACCATGTGCTCCAGAAACCAAGGGGCTGCCCCACCCAGGGGGACAGTCTCAGGTGACATTTTGCGTTTGTGCAGGGTTATTTGTAAAAGCAGCATAGGTGGCTATAACCCTGGGACCTGCCAAGAACAGGAGTAGGCCTCTTTCCTTCAGCGTACCCCTTCTCTCCTCTTCAAGAAATTCAACCTAAAAGAAAGTCCTGTGAGCTTATTGTCCTGAGAAAGGGATGGGTTCAAAACTGACTGCCTGTCTGACTGACTGACTGACTGATGGACGGACGCTGTTTCATGGCCAGCTCCGCCCTGATTGCTAGCTCAGTTCTGGGGCAGCTTCAGTTATGCACGTCTAGACTCAGGTTACCTGGAAAAGGAAATTGCCAAGATAGATTTATGAGATCCAGTCAGTTTTCTGGAAGCAAAGACTCAGATATTTATTTTAAATTCTCCCAATTTTAGTGCTAGATACCTATTTAAAGAAATCAGGAAAAAAAAAAAAAGATAGAGTAATTCTAGTTTGGTTTGTTCTGGACAGTTAAGTCCTGTGAAGGAGATCCTGCCTTCCACATGTTCCCTGGTTCTCAGGTTCATGAGGGCAGGATAAGGAATTTTGGACCAAATTGACTCTTACCTAGCCAACCCAGATTCAGGGAAGAGTAGTCAGATCTCCCTAAGTAGAATCATGTCCTTTTGAGAAGTGGGTTAGTCTTTCCAGCATTTACATCTGTCTCATCATCAGAACATTCGGACTGTGCTCTGGGGTGGTTTGAAGTTGGGAGGATCCTGTCCTGGTTTTGCATAGTGAGTCACTTCTCATTAGGGAACTAGGACCCTTTGCCGTCTGACACACGATTTGACTGTGTTAACTATCCAGCCCTTGATCCGATTTCAGCGCTTGGCTGTGACTGTTGCACCTCTGCATCTGTCTTGTTCTGTGCAGCCATGCGAATGGCTGGGCCCGCCTCCCCACAGCCGTGTGCCTGGAGACAGGCTGGTGGGGGGCTCGCTGACAAGTCCACGACTCTTTGGGGGATGTGGATCTTGTTTGTCTGTTGAAACCAGGTCAGAGATAAGGGTGGGGAATAGAGAGGAATGCAGCCCAACAGCACACAAATAATTTAGTAGCAATATGCTCAGGTCAGCCTGCATAGAAATGTTTCCATTCCTATCACCAAGTCACCTAAACTGTGCAAGCTCACCACCCAGAGGCACTGGAAGGATTTTGTTTCTCCTTCAAGTAATTGGTGCCAGGAGGCTTGCCTGTGCAGCATGGCACAGAGCCACCGTTATGGCTCTGACTCTAGCAGAGGTGAGGGGCAACGTCAGGCCATGGGGTGCTCCCCGCCCACGGATTCCCAGCCACACCAAGTAGCTGGGAATGCCAGGGTTGCCATAGCAACTGGAGAGGTGAGCTGCTCAAGCAAATGACAGAGGGACCTTCACTTCCTACCAGCATTTTATTTTTAATGAAATGAGTGTCATGCAAGGTGACTAGGAGGCCAGATCTCTGGGCTCCAAGAAAGGTATTTGCTGTGATGTGGCCCAGACACACATCTGTAATTCGCCATTTGTGACATGCTTTCTCCTCCTCTCCCTCGGGTGCTCATCCTGTACAGTGGTTTTGTGGTCCTGTGTCTGTAGCTCAAACAAGGGGCTGCAGGTCTCAAGTCACAGCTGTGGTAGTGGAGGTCCAGGAGTCACACGCTTGCTTGGCTTATTGAACACGTTCTGAGTTTTTATTCATAAACCTATAGGTTGCAGCAATAATTTCCCTACTGAGAGAAAAGCAATACTTTTCCCAGTTTACTGACTGGGGACTGCTGGGTGCCAGCAGGACATTTAGATCGATCCTCTGTCCCCAAGTGCTGACAGTTTCTCTTCTCCTCCAGCGTACTTACTGTTGCTCGTATTCTATGTAACTCTGAGTGCCTGCACAGTAACACCACACTGCACATGCCTTGTTACTTTCTCTATGTATTAGAGTTTTTGTTTTAGCCTAGATATGGAATTATCTCCTAACTCTATTTTTATGCTATTTCCACCAAGATTTCAATAGTGCTTTAATCTCTGTACTTATTATAATCAAGTCAAAATGTACTTAGCTCTCTGTCAATGATTTCACTTTTTTCTTTTAGAAAAATTTCCCAAAACAAGTGAACAAAAATTTCAGAACAAGTGAATCGTTAATTTTTTTCCTATCAGACAGAAAATAAACTGAAATTTTCTTTCATAACACAGTTGGTGAGGCAAATTTATAACTGGTTGGAAAATGATGTAAAATAATGCTAAACATCAGTTGGTGTCAACCTGAAAGAAAATGTCAGGATTATGGCTCACAAATAAGCATGTTTTGTGTCACATCAAAAAACAGACAAGATGGTGAAAACCATAAGAATTGTTTGAGATTTGTCATAAGAAATAAAATTCTGTTTTAAAAATTACTGTTTTTTCTATAACAAATCTTCCTTTTGTTCTCTTTCTGTGTGGGTTCATGAGTATTTGTGTGCATATGTGTGCATTTCGTGTGTGCCCCTGTGTGCATGCATGTTTATAGTGTGTGCAGTGCGTATGCGTAATTGTGTGTGCTGTGTGTGCGCGTGTTTTTGCTGTGTTTGTGTGTGCGTGTGTGCATATGTGCATGTATGCATGCAGGAGAGAGCAAAATAGTAAGAGCAGATTGAGTGGGGAATGGGGAGGCTGACTCTTTTTCTGGTCTATGTAACTTCTGCATTGTTTTGGTTTATTTTAATTTTCTTCAATACATATGTATTGTGCTTTCAACTTATAAAAATAAAGATAAATAATATGTATTCATTAGAAAGAATCTGCAAGATACAGAGAAACACAAATAAGAAAATGTCCACACTCACACCTCCCACAGACAGTGACTCTTGACGTCTCCTTTTGTTTGTGCCTGGATGTACAGGCAGGGTCACACCACGCACCCAGTGTGGGCCGGTCTGTTGAACTCACCTTGATAATATAAGCATTTTCTTTGTTGTAAGATGTTTTTATAAATGTTTGAATGACTGAAAAACATTTTGAGTTAACATGTGATAATTCATTTAACAATTCATCTATTGTCAGGCATATAAACATGGTTTTCTTTTTTCACGTCTGTAAATGATATGCAACACACACCTCAGCATTAAGTTTAGGAATGGTGTGTATGTGGATGTGTGCTACGTATGTGCTACATATGCACACACACCGGGTGGGGGTCTTGGTAGTCCAGAAGTGGACGTACTCTCTGTCTCTGTCATCCCACATCCAGGAACGGTTGTTCTGACCACTTCTTAATCCATGTCACATGTGTCCCCTGCCACTTAGTCCGCCTGCTTACTTCTTGAAAGTGTTCCACACTGCCCCTGGAAGTGTATGTTTTTTGGAACAGCAGTGCTAGATCTGTGGTTCTCTGTTGTCTTATCCTGATCCACCAGCACACATGGTTGCTTTGCCCATTAGCTCTGTGGGGCTGAATTACTAATAAAACCATACTATTTTGATTGCAATCACTTTCTGCATAAGTCTTTAAAAAAATCAAAAGGAAAAAGCAAATTCTTTAGAATATAGTTCTTATTTTTGAAAAGTCCGGTGAACAAGGACAATTGTGATCTGAAGTGAATTGTGAAATGTTCATGCTTTCAAATCCTGATTCTGAAATCTAACCACCCTTGCTGGCAGGTCAGAAGTCCCTCCCTTCTCAAAAGAGATTTTGTTTTCCTCTGGATGATGCTTAAGTCAGAGCTGGAAGCAATCTTAGCTATCTTCTGCATTTACAGATGGAGAATCAGATTCTGAAGGGTGAATGACTTGCCCAAGGTCACCCTGTGTGTTAACAGCAGCCATCTTGGCTCCAATCTTTAAGATTCTCTCTCAGTCTGCTTGGGCTTCAGGACAAAATACCACAGACTGGCCTGAAGCAGTTCTTCTTTTTACTTCTTACAGTTCTGGAGGCCAGAAATTCAGATCAAGGTGCTTCAGATTTAGTGTCTGGTGAAAGCCCACTTCTGCCCTGCAGACAGCTGCCTCCCCACTGTGCGCTCACACAGCAGACAGAGGGGGCTCTGGTCTCTTCTTCTTCCTGTAAGACACTAATCCCAGTGAGGGACCCCACCCTTAGAACCTCAAGTAAACCTCCCAAAGGTTCCATTTCCTAACACCATCCCACTGGCGCCCAGCCTTCAACACATGGATTTTAGGGGAACACAAATGTACTGTCCACAGGACCCTCTATTTCTGTCCATCTCTCACCTCAAAGAATCTGCCTGTAGGTCACTAGGGGACCCGACATGCTTTTGCACTGTCATTTCCACAATGATGGTCCCCTTCCTCCTTTCTTTAAGTGATGCCTTTAATTTAATTTTCATGGGTGTTTATATTTTGCTACATGTACACAGAGGCTTAGGAGAAATGTATATTTTAAATAAGTCCTATAAATAAATCAGTCAAACCGTGACTGCAACCTGGCCCAGAACATCCATTTTTAATGAGTATTGATATCACATAATCTTGCATCATTACTAGAGGGTCACATCGTGCAGTATTTATTGTCCCAAGTGGAGAAGGCATCTTGGAAAATTGTACTTCTGCCAACCATGCCCTGATTGGTGCCTTGACATAACTGGAAATCACGTAAATTAAGAACTGCTTTCCAGCAAAGTTCTTTCACAGTGGAAGTCAGGGGGAGCACCTATCCAGAGGGTGACCATGGCGCCAGGCGGATGATGATGACGATAGTGTGTTAAGGACCTACTGTGTGCGATGCTGTGCCAGCTGTGTCCTGTTCCATCTCATCAAGCCTCACAGCAGACATGTGCAATATCCTGTCTAATGGCAGGAGAACACTGCCTGCGAGTTTATAAGACAGTTCTTACTGTCATGAATTTGGATGTGCAGAGTTCCATTTATCTTCACCCAAATAAATTCAATCTGGAAACTCACTCAGCCCAGTTAATTGATAAGGCAAAGTTAGGCCTGTTCTTTATAAAGAGGTTTTGTTCTGTTTCAAGAGATTCATTCAGATGAAAGTTCTCTGTTTTGACTCAGGCTGGGGCAGCCCATGCACTCTTTGACAATGTGTGAGGAAGACACCTTCTAATACCAGTAATCAATGAAACCCCACAGCCCATGTGTTCCTGGTCAGGTGAATGGGCTTCAATACCATTTAACTGAGCTTAGGAGATACTTACTACTCAGTAGTACTTAGTTTAAGTAGGGGCAGCTACTTATGAGGTACTTAGTACTCAGTAGTGCCTAGGTAGATTTCTGCCTAGGAGGTACTTAGAGCTATGCAGAAACTGCTACTTAGTAGGTACTTAGGACTCAGTAGTACTTAGTACTAAGCAGAGCCTGCTGCTTAGGATGTTCTTAGTAATACTTAGTCCTAAGTAGAGACTGCTTCTTAGGAGGTATTCAGAACTCAGGAGTACTTAGTACTTAGAATTAAGTAGAGACTGCTGCTAAGGACTAGAGCCCTCTCCCTGTGTGGAGAGTCCTGGTCTGCAGGATGCTTGTGTTCTCTGAGTCAGCTTCCTGGAGCTCCCTGGGGGTCCTCAGCCGAGACCTCAAGGACCCTTGGCAGCTTGTGGTTGTGGCATGGCCCTGGCCCACAGAATGACCTGGAAAACATGAGAAGCCATCTCTCAACTGAGCGTTTCTTCTTGTGAAACCAGACAAAGGATTTCACAGGTCCTTTTTTCTCTCACTACAGTGACTGAGACTTTTTAAACCAAATTGTCCAGCATGTTGTGCTCATGAGGGAATCTTTCTTACTGAGATAAGCAGGAAAACCTAGGTGAGATGAGCCAGTGTCAGTAGAGAGATGGTTTGCTCCTCTTGCTTTAGATTAATTTTGAGAAAGAAGAGACTTTCTTTGCTGCTCTGAAGCTGACTTAAAACCCCAGACTTTGCTGAGGTGCTCCATTCTAATCAGAGGTTGAGGTTTGATTAAAGATGTCTATGCCTTGTTGCTAGAACATTCCAATGCCAGCTTCCTGGGTCAGCATGCTCTGTGTTCTGAAAGGAGTTGAACTCTGTGGGTTTCTCCCTTGCTCTCGGGCACCAACTTGAATCTTTTGGTGAGACTCTCATCTTCTGAATCTCCATTTTGCCGATGTCTGAGCTCTAATTCTCTCTGATTGGAAAGACCCTGAGCTGAGAGGAGTCTGCGCATGGGCAGATGGAGAGTGTAGCTCCAGGCAGCAGCCTGAAAAGATGTAAGGGAAACAGACTTATTTTACCAAGGAGACCACAAGGACAGGAAGAAGCAGCGGAGGGCGCTGTGGCAGAGACCTCACGTCCAGCCCTGTCCCTCACTGGGGTGGTGGTCACAAGCTGAGGGATCCCCCAGTCTGGTCAGGAGCCCTTAGGGTGCAATTTTAGCCAAATCAGATTCAAGTAAGATTTGGAAACAAAGAGCAGCAAAAGTAAGCAAGTGAGTTTCCACCACAAAGTGCGGGTAGTCTAGTGAGACGCCGACCCTGTGTGAGAGCGCCTCACGCATCAAGTTTGGCGAGAGACCTGGCATCAGCGTTGCTGCCGCTGCGTGGCCTCTCCCCTCTCGGATCCATGTGCATTTTTAGGAACACTGAAGCCATATGTATCATTTCCTTGACTTTAGAAAATGGCCCCAAATATTTTCTTACTCAGTAATCATCTGGGGAAGACTGCATTTGGGTGAAATCTCATCAGGGGAACCATGGGCCGTAAACTGTTAATTTTAAAATCAGTCGAAGATTCAGGTTGAATAGGGAAACTGTGGTGGACATTTCCTCCTGGTGAACCAAAACCAGGGGAGTAAGAACTTTGGGAAGCAATATCATTATGACTGAGTCTGCTGGGATGATGTGTATTTGGAAGTCTGTAGCAGGGGAAGTGAAAGATTTTAATTAAAAGGTAAAGTCTGTCAACAAATGTGTTATGAAAGGAAATATTGTCAAAACTGGGTGAGAGAGAATCAACCTGGGGATCAAAAAAATTTATAAAATGTCACAATTGGGAAAACCGTGAGGGCTTCCATCATAAAGCTGGACCTGGAGGCTTGCTGGTCCTCGGCTGGAGGCCCACACTCACCAGGGGCTCTGGGCCCGAGGACACCTGTGTGTGAGGTTGCACCCGCCAGCATCACAGACATGCTTGGGGTCTCTTGGTATAGAAGTGAAATCCTGACATGGTTCCTAGGAATGCACCAAAGGCCTCTGCCAGGACATCCAGCCACAGTCTACGCTTCCCACTCCTGTTCATAGACAGTTAAAAATGCGAATTTTTTCTCAGTTATTTAATGGTTTTTTTCTTCTTTGCTGATAGAAGAATGTGCCTCCCTGCTGAACGGTATTCAACAGAATATTAGAATCTGCCAAGTGTGGAGTTTGAAGGAGTTGCAGATTTTGCTGTTAATCGCACTGGCCTGTCTGATATGGCGGCTGTTCTGGCTAATTTGGGGTCTTTTAAAAATAATACTGAATACCATTCTTTCTCCTCTCTACCTCCCTCCTCATACTCATTTAAAAGACTTATTTGCTGGTTTTATGTTCTTGTGACTTTTTTGCCCTCTTTTTTTATATGTTCCCCATCATTTTACTGTGATCTATTAATAGGAGAAATTAAGTTATCCTAAACCAGCTTCCTCCGCATCAGAGACCAAAATCGGCAGTCTTAAGAAATGAGCACTTACTTCTACCAAATATGCACTGTGAACCTGAGTGTCTGTCTGATGCCGTCAAGTTTCCCCTGGTGGTTTTCTCTCTCACCTTGAACACGTTGGTTTGGACTGTAGGACCTCTGGGCCTTCTTTCCCTTTGTGTTTGGAATTGCAGATAGCCGCATCACCACTTCCAACTCTCTTGATCTGGATGTTGCCCTCACACCCTTGACGTATAATCAGGTGCCCATCATCTGCCTACTCAGAGGTCCGAAGTCACTTCCAGCACCTTGCTGAGGGCCGTAGCTCATGAGGGTGCATCACCAAATGGCCATGGGGGAAGCAAGCCCTGCTCTCCTCTCACTGGGAATGATTGGTGCCTTATCTCTGCCGCATCCAGAGGTGGGAAATGTGGCAGCTGCTTGATAACAGGAATCTTATTTTGTGCAGCAGCCAAGGTGCTAGAATGATGGTCACTAGAAGTGCATGAAATGACGCGGACATCATTTGACGTGTCCTTGAGCTCTGGAAATGGAAGTCTGAGATGAGAATGAGTGTGGTGGCAGGGGACCATGGAGCAGCAGCCGATAGACAGTCACGTCCTGGTGTTGACTCCGAGGTTGTGAAAATGGGGAAGAAAGCCACTCACGCATCATCCTGGCGCATTCTGACAGCTAAAGGAGGCGTAAACAATTTGCAACATGGGGTGTGAGGGGCCAGGGTTCCCGCTTGTGCTACAGAGAGCAGCCTGGCTTTTGGACTGAGAGAAAGCATCAATCGATAGAAAGAAAGCAGCTCTGGAATAATCCAGCTCCAGAGCTCATCACTGGTTGTAATTTAAATACAGGCCCGAGAGTCGTGGCTAGAAAGTGTTTCGTGTTGCCCCAACAAAGTCGACTTGCTTACTCTTGTGTGGACAGTGGTTTGGCGAGCTCAGGGGACTGGCCAATACATTTTACCCTTGTGAAGTTTCTGCACTATCCTGATATTTGGAAAAGATATGGGAGGATATTACCCACTGGCGGAGCAGACCCAGCAGACCAAGGCCTTGAGCATCAGCCCAGCCTGGCTCCCTGCCCTCGCCCCCTCCGCGGCCCCATCAAGCTCTCTGAGCCTGTGTGTGCCTGCAGCCTCTTCCTCAGGAGGGACCCGGGGTAGCCCATGGTCACCCATGGACAGGTGCTGCATGGGCCCTGCTCCTGGTGTCATACCTCTGTCCTGCCTTTGTCCTGAAGCCCCATGTCACTGGGTCCCTGATTTTGTTGCCTCTTCAAGGGACCTTTGTTCTTCAAGACCTGCCATAGAGTCCCTCTTGTGGGGCCTGCCAAGACCCGGGCTTGCCCCTTGCCACTAGATCACTTGCGGAAATCCTACAGTTCTCCTGGGCCAGCTGAGCCCACATCCATCACTAGGAGCCTCCCTGGCCTGCATGGGCAGCCCTTGCCTTGCCCCCACCTGGCAGGCTAGCAACATAACAGTGAGGAACTTCCCATTTAAGAACACGAAGGAAAAAAGTCTTAGGGAGATAATTAAGAAGATCTGAAGTCTAAAATAAAATAGGTTCCAGCAAATAGGTCTTCCTGGGTGGTGCAGAAGCTCTGAGTGCAGTTGGATTAAGAAGGATGTAACTAGGGGCAGAAAAAAATGCATTTCGAATGGGAAGTGGAGATGAGTGAGCTCTTGGAGCTGTGCCGGTGTCCTGCCACACTGTGCTTTTGGTGCCAGATAAGCCCCTAGCCTTATTTTAGATTACCTAGTAGGATCTACTTGGCCAAGGATACAGAAGGAGGCTGCCTCTCTGAAAGACCTGCAGGGTATGGAGGGCCCTCGTCGGCCCCACTGAGCATCTCCCCTGAACCATCCTTTTACCTCCTCTCCTCATAGTCAGACGCTCTAGGAGCCTTTCTTTCTGATCAGCACCAGGTTTCCATGCATCGATGAGCTGGCCAGGCTCCTCTGGGAGAGGCAGGGCACCTGCCTGAGCGGGAAGGAGGGGCTGCGGCTGGTGTCCCTCTGCTACGTGGGAATGGGGGTGCCCTGTCCTGATGGGGTATGAGAACAGGGCAGACACACATTCCTACCAGGATGCATTGTGATGGCAGGTGTCATGTTCCTCTGAGGTCATTCTGCTTGTTCTTTGTGGAGCTCTCAGCCCAAGGGAAAGGTCTCTTTTATTCTCTCTCTCTCTCATGCACACTGTTCCCCCCACACCTTTCCCTCTATCTCTCTCTCCCCATCCTTCTATCTGTCTCTCTCTCTCTGTCTCTTTCTGTTTCTCTCTCCATCCCTCTCTGTCTGTCTCTGTCTCTGTCTCTGTCTATCTCTGTCTCTCTCACTCACACCCACAGTCACACACGTAAGGGTTGTGTGTGTGTCTAAGAAAGAAGGGAAAAGGATCGTAGCCCCCAGGTTGTGGAAATTGGCAAAGTGACTAGAAGGAGGGACACATTTTCACTCAGTTATAGATTTGCCCTTGAAATCTGTGTTGACCTGTGTTTTCTATTCAGTTGGGGTGACAGCTGTGACCCAGGAAGAGAACTCTGAAGGTGGTAAGGGAACACCCACCCTCAGTCACCCTTCCAGTCCACGGCCCTGGTGTCCATGGGTGTTGCCCTGTCTGGAGGCTCCGGCTGGCTGACCACAGGCCCTGAGCAACTCTGGGGACTGTTGACCCGGGGGAGGTGGGGCAGTTACAGTGGGGAAGATGGTAGAGTGGTACTGGGGTCACCTGGGGGTCTGAGGGGCAAGTGAGAAGAAGAGATGGACTGGTGACCAGGGGCTCAGCTGGAAGCAGATGGAGTGCTGGTTGGGGTGAAGAAGTCCTGCAGGAGGGAGCTGGTGCCTACCTTGGTAGGAGCCCCCTCAGATGCCCGCGGCTGCAGGTTGAGTGGTGACTGTGCATCAGGCTATGGGACCTGGCCAAACATTATCTCATTTCATCTTTACAGTAGCACTGTGAAAAGGTCCTACTTTTATCTGTATTAAAACAGGCTCAGAGGAGCAAAACAGTGTGCTTAAAGTCTCCCAGCTGGCACTATCAGGGCTGGGATTCTCTCTCCTGGCCCCACAGACTCCCAGGGCCGGGCCAGATGGGACTAAGCAGCTCCTGGATCCAGGCAGCCTTGCCCATGATTCTGAAGGCCCAGAAGGGCGTTTCCACCTCCCTCTGCCTTAACTGGGTGTGGAGTATGCTGAGAATTGGATGGGGTGGCGATTGGGCTTCTGTTCACACCCCCAAGGGAAAGAGGAAGATCGAGAAATCTGGGAGCACCTTGAGGTGAGGAAGGGAGAGGAGACAGCTTGCCTGTGTGGGAGAAGCAGTAGCTGCATGGAGTCCACAGCATCCTCATGGAACCAATCATTTCAACACTAATGTGCTTCTAAGGCTCCCTCTGCAGTGACCAGAATTGACATATGATGATGAAGACACAGGTGGTTAGAGATCACTGCCTGCGTGTCAGGCTCTGCATGGCACCTATGAGTGCCCTGCTCCTGGACCAGCTCTGGGCTGCTCCTTTGTCACCAACTAGGCAGCTTCCCTGTGTGGCATCATGCCTAGAGCTTTGAATGCATCTCCAGTGCTGATGCCCCTGCTCAGCTCAAGGCTGGTCTCCGACAACCCGCGTGGCCTCTTTTCCTGCTTGTTTACCAGGCACCTCAGAGCTCATGGCCCAGAGGGAACAATGGAGGTCCTGCATCAGCCTCCTGCTCTGGAACCACAGAGCCACAAGCCCCTCTGTTGCTCAGTCCCAACACTGGAAGTTGTCATAGATCCCCACCCACAGGTCCAGGCTGTTCCCCTGTTTTCTGTACCTGCATCTCTCTCCTCACGTCCGCCGTTGGTCTCCTAACTGATCCTCCATAGCCACCCTCCACCCCTCCCCAGATGGCAGCTAGTGTTCCTTTAACAATGCCTGTCCCCTCTGGCCACCCTGCTGACCTCCCTTCGCTGGGGTCCCAGGGTGTTACCATGGCGACAGGGCACAGCCCTCTCCTGGTTCTTGAGTGCCTGGCCTGACCCGTTTCTCTCAAAGCCTCCTCCCTGGTTGCTGTCTCTTCCCAAAGATACTTCCCTCACCCTTCACACGTTCCCTCCGTCTCATTGCTCACATCCCAGCTTCTCCTGGCCTCTCCTTCTAACAAGTCCTGTCCACCAAGTGCACCTGTCCATCCTGACAATTCTCCCATCACCAGTTTGCTTTCTTCATAGCACCAATCACAATAGAAAATGTCCTTGTTTAATTGTGTGTTTATATTTAGTGAGTCTCCCTCCATTAGAATGTAAATCCCATGATGTGAGCAGGAACTGTGTCTTTCTTCACAGTCAGATCTTCACAGATCAGAAAACTGAATGCCTAATATATTTCTAACTCCCTCTACTTTATTGACATATTTCATAAAATAGAAAATTCTAACCATGTATAAAGTGCTGTGTTTGTATGCCCAGGAAGCAAAACAGCCAAAATGTGGAGTTAAAGAAGTCAGCCACAAATTGCATTTTCAGTCCCTTAAAACTCACAAATGCAGTTAAACGGCAATCTCTATGGCAGAACACTGCACGGTGAAAAGTGTTGAATTACAGACACACACACACCAGATGGAAACCAAGCTTAATTACCCTATGCTCTAGTTCAATTTTTCTTTTTTAAATAAAGCTTGTATTTCAGCTTTGACTAATAATGTTGATGGAATTTGCTCTACTGCTAAAGAATATCAAGATGAATTTGACATTCCGTTTTGTCTTCTCTCGGTCATCTTAAAGCTAAATAGTGGCAGATAGAAGCATTCCATTGGCATCTCTCCTGCGGTGATAAATAGGTTCTTGTTTTGTCTCATTGATGGTTGAATTTACAGATTGTGTAAACTAAAATATCTGTAAGTGATAGATTTGACATCAGAAAGATCAGAGCTCAGCAGTGATATCCTCCCAATGGTACTGAGTTGGCAGTTTTCAGGGTGCGTGACCATACCTGTTCTGCTCTTGCTTGTTGCAAAGTGTGAACTGCAGCTGAGTGGGCACCCTAGATATTTTAAAACAAGTATACAAGTGTATGAAATGTATCAGCATAAAATATTTTATTTTTCGGAGAATTCACTGTGGAAAGATGTCTGCTATTGTTCAGAACGTTTAATTTCTTTGGGATCTTCCTTTAATACCATGGCATAGGCTGTCTCTGAGCATTCCCAATGATGGCGAATCTTGGAAGGTAGATGTGTGGAAAATGGTGTAAAGTCATTTGGTACGAGGTGGAATGAGTAAGTTGTTTACAACCAAGTCAATAAGTTGATTATCACACTGTTTTCAAAGTGAAAATAAAGTGTGAATATCTAATAACAAGACTGAATTTTTGTGTGGTCTGTAAACTGTCTTCGAAAACATTTTCCAAAGAGGCAGAGAAAACGATCCTGAACAGTGGCACCATCTTTGAAAGTCTTGGATGTATGGGTTCCAACATGTTGCACAGAAAAGTCCTCCTGCTTTGTAGTGAGGCCTTGACTCTCCCAGGGACTGTGAAGCCCATCTCAGAATGCCTGTGCTGCCTCCCAGCCATGCCCTGCACAGACTCTCCTTGGTCTGCGTGCCAGACCCGCGTGATCAGCCCCGGGGTGGACTGTAAGTCAGCGTTCTCTGTCGTGAAGGAGAGCCCGCTGATCCCTTGGGTCTTCTGCTTCTCACCATCTTGTTGAGAAAATGTCCTCTTTCTTCTTGGGATCTTCCTTGGGACCAGTCACCAGGCCTTTCCCTGATGGAGGTTGGGAACTCCTGCTGAGTGATGTCACTCTGTTTTCAATAGTCAGATCTTCTCACATAAAACCTGGATGCTGCAAATGGCCAAGCGCTGCATCTCCCCTAAACTTCCTGCTTGCTGCCCAAGTGGTATCTCTGTGGCTCTGTGACAGCTCTCTAGTCACATTTCAGCCCTCACCTTGCTCACACTTTGAAAACACTGACTCCTTTGCAGCATCCTTTGTAAAACAGAATGCCAGAAGATTTCATTTTGGATTCCTATCACTCTGATTTCTCTCTTGCTTTTATTTATTTATTTATTTTGGTGAGGAAGATGAGGCCTGAGCTCACATCCGTGACAGTCGTCCTCTATTTTGTATGTGGGACGCTGCCACAGCATGGCTTCATGAGTGATGTAGGTTCACGCCTGGGATCCAAACTTGCAGACCCAGGCTGCCGAAGCAGAGAACGCTGTACTTAACCACTACCGTGGGGCCGGCCCCTCTCTCTCTTGGTTTTCTCTCCTCTCCCTCAACCTTGTGGATAGTCCTCGTCTTCTGGCCCCTCCACACAACCCTGGGTTGTCATTATTTCTGGTTCCCTCCTCTGCCCAGCACCTCTTTTCCTCACACTGGCAGAGTCCTCTAGATTCTTCTTCCAAAACCGATGGAGGACCCACCTGCCTCTTTCCTGGGACAGACTTTCTCTCTTCCGTTCTCTCACATACTCTTCCTCCTCACTGGCCTCCCCAGCTCTCATTTCTCCACATGCAGCTCACAACTTGAGGAGTGTTTTTACAGGCTGATTCTGTGTGTGGTTCTCGGGGGCAGGGATCTCCCTTGTTCACTCATGGCAGTGGTGTCTTGCTAAAGCGCACAGCATATTCATCACCATCCATTCATCCTGCTCTCTGCACCTCTGCTCCCCAGCCTGGCGCTGGCCCTTCACTTGGGCCTTTCACCTGGCTGTGCTGTTTTTCAAACTGCAAGCCAGGACCCATTAAGGATTATGAAAGAGTTTTAGGGGGTTGCAGCCAGACATTTTAAAAAGTGAAATAGAGGGGAGTAAATAGAATAAAATAGGACAGGCCAAAATATGTTGTGCATGCGCACGATAACGGCCAGTGCTGTTTGTGAGACTCTGTGCTTTCACTAGGCCTCACTGTCAAATGCCATCTTACTCTTGATACTACCAAAGGGAAAAAAAAGTTGGGAAGCCACCGACTTACCTTCTCCTGTGGATCCTGTACTTTTTTGTTTTATGCTTTCTTGGCTGTTGGCTTATGTGTTTATTTATCACTGAGAAGCAGGGCCCACCACGGCCTTTGCCACCACTTCCTCCACCTCCTATGCTTTCTGCCCCTGCTCTCTCACCTGCCACCATCTTCTCGTTGATGGATAGGCTCCATTCCCAAGTTCAGCCTGTTACAAAGCCAGACACAGGCTCCGTCCACAAGGTGGTGTGTCTGTCTTCCTCCTTTAGTGCCCTGTTCCCAGGGATGCAGCTGCCAACCTTGACCCCACCTCTCCTTTAATCCTGTGTTGAACTGGAGTTCCTAACAATTAGGCTTCTGAATTGTCTCTCAAACCATTCTAGCTGTCAGTCTTTGAGTTCGAAACTTTAACCTCTCTTGAATGAACAATTTTTACGACTCTTACCAAATGCTTCTCCCTTCTCTCTATTATCGTCAATTCATTATTCACAAATCATGAGGATCAAAACAGGAAATACTTAGAACAGTACCTGGCTCATAGTTAAGGCTCACTGGATAGACACTATTACTGTTTTTACAATTTTTATTATTTTCATTGTTATTTTTATCATCTTTCTAAGACACAGATCTTTCTGTCATACTTGGAAAGTTTTTGTGGCCCCCCACAATGTACAGAGCACACCAGTGCCTCAAGATAGGATATCCAAGGTCTCCTGTGACCTCACACTGTCCCTCCACCCCTCCTCTGCCCCTTCGCTGGACTCACACTCTCGTCAACCGTGTCATGCACTGTCTGGGGCATGCCACACAACTGTACAACCATCGACTTTTTTCTCGGGCACTTCCATTATCTTGGGGCTCTCCCCCTGACCTCTCTCCATCTGTGAGAATTCTATATATCTGTCCTACCTGGGTTCAAATACCCCTTTTCTCTATGAAGCTTTTCCCAGATCTCCAACCCAAACAAATCTCTTCATTTCTCTACTCCTATAGCTGTTTGCTTGTAACTTTATTATAGAATTACTGCATTCCTGCTTAGATCTTAGCTAATTATGTACCCTCCTGTGTCAATGGTAGACTGTAGATGGTATGAGGTCAGGGGTCGTGGCCGTCCTCATCTACGTGCCTGATATAGAGCACAAGCGTAGGTTATTTATGTCATGTACGTGAAATCACACAGCATGTGACCTTTCTGGATTGGATTTTTTTGCTCAGCAGAATTCTCTGGAGATCCATTCAGGTTGTGGCTGTATTAGAGGTTCCTTCTTTCCATTGCTGAATAGTATTTATTGCTGAGTACTATTCTGTGGTGTGGATAGACCATAGTTTGTTTGACTACTCACTCACTGAAGGGCATCTGGGTTGTTTCCAGTTTGTAGCTATTAAATATAAAACTGCGATAAACTTTTGTATGCAAGTTTTTCTGTGAACATAAGTCTTCTTTTCTCTGGGATAAATGGCCAGAGCCTCAGTGCTGGTTGTATGATAAGTGTCTGTTTAGTTTTTTAAGAAACTGCCAAGCTGTTTCCCAGAGTGGCTGTGCCATTGGACGTTCCCATCAGAAATGTGAGAGTTATCCATTTTTTCTGCATCCTCACCAGCGTTTGGTATTGTCATGACTTTTTATTTTAGCTCTTCTGATAAGTGTGTAGTGATATCTCATTGTGGGTTTAATTTGCATTTCGCTGATGGTTAATGATGCCGAGCATCTTTTCATATGCTTATGTGCCATCTGCCTCTCCTCTTTGGTGAAATGTCTCTTCATGTTTTTGCCCACTTTCTAATTGGATTTTTAAAATTTTTAGCTTTGAGATCTCTGTATGTATTCCAGATACTAGTCATTTGTTGGCTATGTGGTTTGAAGTATTTTCTCCCACCCTGTAGCTGTCTTTCATCCTCTTAACAGGACTTTTTGCAGAGCAAAAGGTTTTAATTTTGATGATGTACAATCTCTCAGTTCTTCTTTTTATGGATGATGCTTGGTGCTAAGTCTAAGAACTCTTTGGCTAGCCCTAGGTCTCAAAGATTTTTGGGTTCTTTTCCTCCTAAAATTTTTATTGTTTTACACTTTACCTTTGCACCCATGATTCATTTTGGTTACTTTTTTGTTTAAACCATGAGACTTACGTGTAGGTTCCTGTTTTTGCCCATGGATGTTCAATTGCTCCAACATCATTCTTTGAAAAGGTAGTTTTTCAACTGTTAAGTTGCTTTTACGCCTTTGTCAAAAATCTTTTGGGCATATTTGTCTGGGTCTATTTCTGGGCTCTCTATTCTGTTCCGTTGGTCTATTTGTGTGTCCCTCCACCAATATTACGCAGTCTTGATTTCTGTATGTGTATAATAAGATTATAGGTATGTAATTATTAAGTAGGATCCCACTGCTTTATTCTTCTTTTTCCAACTTGTTTTAGCTAATCTGGTTTCTTTGCTGTTCCATATAAATCCCTGTCTATATCTACAAAGAATCTTGCTGGGATTTTAATAGGAATTGTGTTGAATATGTATATCAATTTGCGGAGAATTTACATCATTGTTATGTTGGGATTTCTTATCCATCTATCATTATTTTGATTTTTGGTTTCTTTCATCAACATTGTGTAATTTGCAGCATAGAACTCCTGCACATGTTTTGTTAGACTTACACCTAAGTATTTAATTTCTTGAGTGACTGTAAATAGTATTTTAATTTCAGTATCTGTGTGTTCATAGCTCATATATAAAGAACTTATTAATTCTAAGAGTTTTTTTAATAGATTCATAGGGATTTTCCATGTAGAAAATCATGTTATCTGGAAATAGGTAGTTTATTTCTTCCTTTCTGATCCACCTACCCTTTATTTCTTTGTCTTACTCTGTTGCACCTCTACAACTTTCAGCAGTGGGAGAACACATCCTTGCCTTCTTCTGGATCCTAAGTGAAAAGCTTCTAGTTTCTCACCACTAAGTATGATGTTAGCTGTAGGGTTTGTGTAGATGCTCCTTATCAAGTTAGTGAAGTTCCTCTCAATTCCTGTTTTTCCTAGAGTTTTCATCATGAACGGATGTTAAATTTTTTCAAGTACTCTTTCTGCATTATATGATCAAGTAATTTTTTTCTTCTTTAGCCTATCAATAAGGCAGATTACATTGATTTATTTTGGAATATTGAACCAGCCTTGCATCTCTGGAGTAAACCTCATGGTGTGCAATTATTTTCATATATGGCTTGATTTTATATGATAATATTTTCTTAAGTATTTTTATGTCTGTATTCATGAGGAATATTGGTCTGTAGGTTTCTTTCTTTTATTTTGTACTCTCTTTGTCTGCTATTGGTATCAGGTTACTATTAGCTACATAAAATTAATTGGGAATTATTTCCTCCTCTTCTACTTTTCTGTAAGGGATTGTGTAGAATTTACGTTAATTCTCTCTTAAATGTTTGGTAGAATTCTCCAGTGAAACCATTTGGGCTGGAAATTTCATTTTGGGGAGGTTTTTAATTATGAATTCAATTTCTTTAATAGTTATAGGGCCATCAAATTACCTGTTTCATATTGGATGAGTTGTGGTAGTTTGTGTTTCTGGGGAATTGGTTCATTTCACGTAAGTTACCATGTTTACATGTGGAGACTTGTTTGTTCTCTTATGAGGTCTGCAGGGGCCGTATTGATATCCCCTGTTTCATTTCCAATATTGGTAATTTGTGACTGCATTCTTTTTTTCTTTGTCAGTCTTGCTAGAAGTTTATCAATTTTACTGATCTTGTCAGGGAACCAGCTTTTGTTTTCACTAATTTTCTCTATTTTTTTCCTCAATTCAATTCTGTTGATTTCTGCTCTTTGTTATTTCTTTCCTTCTACTTGCTTTGGGTTTATTTTGCTGTCCATTTTCTAGCTTCTTCCTGTGGGAATTTAGATGATTGATTTGAAACTTTTCCTATTGTAAATATTTAGTGCTAAAAATTTCACTCTTAGCATAGCTTTAACTGTCTCCCACAAATTTTGATATGTTGAATTTTCATTTTCATTTAGTTCAATGTATTTTTCCTTTGGATTCTCTTTGACTCATGGATTATTTAGAAGTGTGTTGTTTAATTTCCAAGTATTTGGAGATTTTCTTGTTGTATTTGTGTTGTTGAGTCTAGTTTGACTCCATTGTGGTTGAAGAATGTACTCTGAATGATTTCAGTTCTCTTAATTTTGCTGAGGTTTGTCTCATGGCCCAGAATATGGTCCACGTTAGTCCATGATCTGTGGGCGCCTGAAGAGAGCACATATTCTGCTCTTGTTGGGCGAGTGTTCTATAAACATTGATTAGACCTGTTGACTGATGGTGCTGTTGAGTTCTTCTCCAGCCTTGCTGGTTTTCTCCTTATTTGTCCTGTCAGTCACCAAGAAAGTGGTGTTGAAATCCCCAATTAGGACAGTTTCTCCTTTCAGTTCCATCAGTTTTTGCTTGACAACATTTGCAGCTCTGTTGTTTGGTGCATGTACATTTAGGACTGCTATGTGTTCTTGGTGGATTCACCCTTTTATGATTATATATAGTCTCTGTCCCTGATAATTTTGTTTGCTCTAAAGACTAATTTATCTGCTGTTACTCTAGCCTCTGCTACTTTCCTTGATTAATGCTTGCATAATATATCTTTTCCTACCCTTTTACTTTCAACCTGCCTATAGCATTATATTTGATGTGAGTTTTTTTTCTTTTTTTTTAAGATTGGCACCTGAGCTAACATCTGTTGCCAATCTTCTCTTTTTCTTTTTCTTTTTTTCTTCTTCTCCCCATAGCCCCATAGTACATAGTTATATATTCTGGTTGTAGGTCCTTCTAGTTGAGCTATGTGGGACACTGCCTCAGCATGGCCTGATGAGCGGTGCTAGGTCCATGCCCAGGATCCAAACTGGTGAAACCCTGGGCCACTGAAGCGGAGCACACAAACTTAATCACTTGGCTATGGGGTGGCCCCAGAAGTGAATTTCTTATAAACAGCATATAGTTGGGTCATGCATTTTTAATCTGCTCAGTCAGTGTCTGTCTTCATTGGTATATTTAGCCCATTTACATTTAATGTAATTATTGATGTGTTGGGTTTAAATCTGTTATTTTATTTTTTTGTTTTCTATTTGTTCTTTTTTTCATTTTTCTGTTCTCTTTTCCCTGCATTCCTTTAGGTTATGTTAATATTTCTTGGAAATCCATTTTGATTTATCTGTACTGTTTCTGAGTGTATCTCTTTGATACCTTTTTAGTGGTTGGTCTAGTTATCACATTGTATACATATCACTTATCACAATTTATTGATGTCATCCTTTTACCGGTTTGAGTGGGGTTTAGAAACCTTGCCTCCCTTTATGAACCTGCCCTTGTTTATTATAATTATTTAAAAAATTTCTTCCACATACATTTAGAAGCACATCAGACAGTGCTATCACATTTGCTTCAACTGTCGAACATAAGTTAGACAACTCAAGAGAAGGAAAGCTTATCATAATTGCCTATATCTTCACTTTCCTTGTTCTTTTTACCTTTTTGATTCTACAAGGTTCCTTCTTCTGTCATTGCCTTTCAACTTAGAGAAGTTTGCTTAGCAATTCTTTTTGGGTACATCTGCTTTAAAAAATGTTCTCATTTTCCTTTTATCTGAGAATATCTTGTTGTCCTCATTATTCCTGAAGGATATTTTTGCTGGGTATCTTGACTGGTAGATTTTCAGGATTCTGGGTTGACAGCTCTTTTCTTTCAGCATTTGAAAAATGTCATGTGATTTCCTATGGCCTCTGTGGTTTCTGATGAGAAATCTGTCATTTGAATTATGTTGCCCTCATAGGTAAGGTGTCATTATTCTCTGGCTGCTGTCAAGATTTTTTCTTTGTGTTTAGTTTTCAGTAGTTTAATTATTGTGTGTCTTACAGGAGATTTGGGTTTATCCTGTTTGGGGTGTGCCGAGCTTCGTGAATCTTTAGATCTGTGTCTCTTGACAAAACTGAGAAGTTTTCAGCCATTATTTTTTTGAGTACCTCTTCAGCCCTGCCTTCTTTCTCCTCTTCTTCTGGGACTCTGATGACATTAAGGTTAGATCTTTTGTTATAGCCTCATAGCCCCTGAGGGTCTGTGTATGTTTTTCAAACTATTTTCTCTCTGTTGTTGAAATTGGATGATTTTGGTTGTTCTCTCTTCCTGCTCATGGATTCTTTCTTCTGTCCCCTCTATCCTTCTATTGAGTGCATCCACTGAGCTGTTTACTTTTTTTATTGTATTTTCTAGTTATAATATTTCCATTTGGTTCTTTCTATATTTATTTAGTTGCTGAGACTTTCTATTGCTTTGCTGAGGCTTCCTATTTTTTCATGTTGAGACTTTCTATTGCTTTGCTGAGGCTTCCTATTTTTTCATGTTTCAAGTGTGTTCATAATTGTTTATTGAAATATTTTCATCATGGCTGCTTTACAGTCCTTGTCAGATAATGCTAACGTCTCCATCATCTCAGTGTTAGTGTCTACTAATTGTCTTTTTGCATTCAGTTTGGGGTCTTCCTGGTTCTTGGTATGATGATTGATTTTCTCTTGAAACCTGGACATTTTTGTATTATGGTGAAACTCTGGATTTCATTTAAGTCTTGGGTTTTAACAGGCTTTTTCTGGCACCACTTTCTTGGGGTTTGGGGATGACTCTGTTACTTATAGGTAGAGGTAGAAGTCCAGGTTCCCCATTAGACCTCTGCTGACACTGAGGGGAGAGATCTTGTCCTTACTGCTGGTCAGGGGATTGGGTGGGAGTTTCAACTCCCCACATGGTCTCCACTTACATTGGGGAGTGGTTACCATGCAGCAGGGGTGAAAGTCCTGCTCCCTACTCAATCTGCTCTGAATCCGCAGGCAGGGTCGGGGGGAGGTTGGGGGAACTCATCCCAGCCTCATGAGGGAGGATGTCCAGGCTCCCTCTTAGCCTTTGTTGGCATGGGTGGGGCAGGGCTGCGCTTTTTTTGTGTGGTGTTTGGTGGGAGTAGAGCTGTTATTGTCTGAGATGTGCTGAGTCACTCCTTTTCTGGCCCTCTGACTAGAGAGAGGTGTCTTTACTTGGGGCTTTGTCTGCACCCGTTGGTGTCCCAGGTTGCTGACCTGTTCAGCTCCAACAGATACATGAGCCAAAAGAAACCCAGAGAACACAGGACATATTGCTCCTCAGGTCCCCAGGTCCCTGACTGGTTGGCCTTCTTCTCTCCACCCTTCACAGCTGTCCACTTGTATAATCTACAGTGTTTTTAGTTGTACCTAGTGGGAAGAATAGGGAAAATTACGTCTTCTTCATCTTCCTGGAAGTGGACTCTCTCTTCTCAGGGCTTTATCTCCTCTGATATGCCTTGGAGAGAAGTTCAGAGGGGAGGTCTAACCCCTGGATCTATGCATTCTTTTGTTTTTATATCCAGCTGCCTGGTTCCTACCTGCTCCCAGGAAAGCTTAGAATTTGGGCTTGGGGTTCAGGGTCCTCCTCAGACTGTCCCAAAGACCATGTTTAGCAGCTGGCCAACTGTTGTGACTGAGCCCTCCTCACAGAACCCACAATTGACATAGTTCAGACTTTTGTGCTCTTTAGATGAAAAATGTTATTGAAATTCTGTTATTTAAATTTTAAAAATGACTTTGTTTTCTTGGGAAGTTTGTTCTGTATTCTTGATTTTCTCTGTTTCGTGATAGATATTGATATTAAGGCCATACTTTTGGGGATAGCATGGTTAAACTATGCTTATTTTCTAAATCCACAGTGCTTGATATTATGCTAATATTGCAAATGTGCTTTCAATTGAGAATACTCCTGGAAATGGACCAATAATTGCCACATAAATACACAGTTCATATGGGATATTTTTTAGTTGCTCTTGGCAAATGGGACAGACTTGCTTATTATTAATTACATTTAATCCTAAAGTAAGGGTAACAGTGACTGCAGGACTGGGTCTCTGCAGCAACCATTCTCTAAGTGTCGTGTTTCAAACTGAGCTCTCAGAACAAGTTGCCATAGGAGGCCGGCCTGTTGGGTGAAAATTCCCATCAGCTTCTACTGCGAGTGCCATTGAGCCTCCTGAGATTTAGAACTGTGCCAAGTGTTGGAATACTGCCATTTGTAAATTTTTTAAAAATGTTGGATTTGCATTTGAAAAAATATTGAAGTGTGTTCATGAAGGCAGCTTATATGTACTGAGCTATTCTTTTAATTCCACCCAGAATATGAAGTTCTTATCAAGTTCTGGACCTCCTTCCACCACACTTACACACACACACACAAGCAAGCACAGAGCTGCCCTGATTTGAAGATTTTGGTAGTGTGTTTTTGTACAAGGCATAAAAATATATCTCTGTAATTACATGATATTTAGTGATTAGATAATTATGGATAATTGCATAGGGTAGTTCTAAGTGCTAAAGTGTTATCATAAGATCTAAAATGTACAAATTGCATAATAATTATTCTTGGGAGTTATTTGGTAATTTTAACATAATTATCATGTGATCTGCAGTGCATGTAATTAATGCATAATCACATGAATTTTGCCTTCATAACTACTTCGCCCTTGTTATAAAGTTCTTTGTCATAACATTTGAGTATAAATATAATGTAATTGGCTCCCAGATACAGTACATTAAGCCCCATGATAATTGCTTTCACAGTAACAATATCCCTTATTTCGTGCCAAATGTGTGGCTCTTAAGCAGGATGGGGTTAAGAAGAACAAATCACACAAGATATGCCAATGAACAGGCGGAATGGTGGCTGAGTGGTGGGTGAATATGTACACATTTGAGTGAAGAGTATCTTTGCTATGACCAAAACCTTGCTGTGTAGAAATTTGCCTCTTTTATCGTGGACAGAATCTCTTTTCTAACTGAAATGTGTGCCTGATTGAAGGCTCCTTGCTGTCCAGCCACGGCCAGCACCCATTATGCCTAATTTTTTCATATAGCAAAGTACCCATCGTATTTCTGGGCTATTAGTTTCAGAAAGCTGGAGTTTCTATAAGGAGAAGACCTTATTAGTAAACCACAGTGAAAGAGAGCTTTGGTTTATTGATAATATTGAGGGAAACCTTCCGAAATGGCAGCAATTACTCATGAGACTGAAACAAGAGCTTTGGCTCAACTTCCAAATTGACAATGCAGTTTTTGCAACTTTCCCCACAGGTTTCACATGGCAGGATGACTATACCCAGCATGTGATGGCCCAGGAACTCTCAAACCTTCCCAAAACCTACCCACAACGTCCTGAAAGTTCCAACCCAGCCAGGTAAGCAGACTTGGTTTATGTCTCCTGGCTGTCTGGCACAGCTGGCATCCATCCAGCCTGTCTCTTTTTCAGTGTAGCGAAGCCTCTGGTGTGGAGGTTTCACAAAGGTGGGATGTCTATAAGGAGGGGATGGGTGCTTCCGTCTCCACTGTGTCTTGGCCCAGGGGGAAAGATACATTGGAGCGCCTCTCTTACGAAGTGCCATTCTCACTGACAGACATGCTCAAGGGTCCCTGCCCTAGTTCTTCCCGGAGGCCCTTGGAAAGTCCTGCATCTTCAGAGCCTTGCTTGAAAGCAGAGAAGTCAAGAATTTTCATTTCCCAGTAAGGCTTTATGTTCGCTTTATACAAAAAGCAGAATTAGATCGTGGAAGTCTTCCTGTTCCCCCAGCATAGCTACCTATAGGAATTGAATATATAACCCCACACCGTGTCACTGCATCTTCCCTGCATGCTGTGAGGAAATTACTCATGTCTCCTCTATTCTTGCAGGGTGGAAACTGAGACATAGGGAAGTTGAAAACAGTCCAAAGACAACAAGTAAGCGAGCTGAGACTGTTTCATTCCTGAGCTGTTGTGCTCTTTTTCTTCGTGGTTATAAAGCATGAAAAGGAACTTCCCTAAAGGCTTAGTTGGGAAAGTCCATTTCTTCCTGAGAGAGAATTTTCTAAATCCATAGCCTTTGGTTAGAAAAATCTCTATAGCTGAATTTGCGTCTGCCTTTGTGTTCATGACCATCTAATAGATGAAGCAGCTAAGTCACCAAGAAGTTGATCTCCAAGTCCTGTGGGATGAAATGAATGAATACACGTAAAGAACTTGTACATGCAGAATATGTCACCATATTAGCTCTCTCGCTGGCCAGACTGTGAGTTTCTTGAGAGTAAGAACTGTGTCTCTGTATTTCCTATGACAGTACATCTCCCTTGAATGCCTCGTTTGTCAAAGAGAATGTGCCACTATAGTCTGTGTGTGTAAGACGTTTCTGTAGAAAAAACAAAAACCAAACCCAAAACCAAAGTCAAACTATCTTGAATTCCCATTTTCATTTTGGATGAGTTCAAACTCTTCCCACTGCTCTTTAGATTACACCTGGGTATTTAAGTTCCACCCACTCCTTCTTCCCTCTTAGTGAAGATTTAACTGAGCGTGGAGCACCATCCCTAACAACCTTGCACTCCACTAAGAGAGGGAATTGGGCTGGAGAGCCCAAGAAGGTCAAAGAGCAGAGGGATAGGAGAGTCAAGAAAACTGAGCAAGGAATAACTCTCTATGTGGTCTAAATGTGACTGAAAAGTACAGCCAAGGTGGGGAAAAACCAGAGTATGGTGTCACCAAAAGCAGAGTGTGTCCAGAGAGAATGACTGAGAAATCAGACCAGGTGAGACCATGGCACAGACACCTGGGTCACTACATTCTTAGCAGTGTCAATAATGTCAGTTTTTTTTTTTTTTTTTTAAAGATTTTATTTTTTCCTTTTTCTCCCCAAAGCCCCCCGGTACATAGTTGTGTATTCTTCATTGTGGGTTCTTCTAGTTGTGGCATGTGGGACGCTGCCTCAGCGTGGTCTGATGAGCAGTGCCATGTCCGCGCCCAGGATTCAAACTAACGAAACACTGGGCCGCCTGCAGCGGAGCGCGCGAACTTAAGCACTCGGCCACGGGGCCAGCCCCAATAATGTCAGTTTTTTAGTTGCCAGTTTTATTATGAAAAATGGTACCTTTTATTTTTATTACAAGTGAGATTAAAGATTTAAGAGTATACATATATAAAGATTGGAATTTTATTCTATATGAATTTCCTGTATGTGATCTTTGTCCATATAAGTATTTTTCGCGTTTTTCTGTTTTGTTTCATTCAGTATAGAGTCTTTATATTTAAGACTAGTAACTTTCATTTCTCATACTTGTAGAAATATTTTTTCCAGTCTATACCATAGATGGCACTAGATATAGTTGCTAATGAAAACAGAGAGCTCTCAGCCCTCTATAGACTGGATTCTAGTTTCTTTCCTTGAGCTGTTGAACCTCAAGAAAACCAGTCATCCATCTCTAAAGGCAGCGTCCCATTCGGGGAGGACATGATGGGATAGTCTCCAGATTCCTTCCCACCCTCTCTGCCGGCTCTGCCCAGAGAGACGGGTCTTCTTGGGCTTCCAGTAGGTCCCCTTGACCTCGGGCTGGGGTTGGGTTTGGCCTGTGGGTGCAGCCCCAGCGTGGAGGGTGGGGTCCAGATGACAGGTGACTATTCTGCCCAAGGTCACAGCCCTCTCTGCCCTTAGCTCTGGTCCCGTGACTCCTCCCTCCTGTCCATCCAGTGGTGCTCCACCATAACCCTCGTTGGTTCTTAGTCCTGCCATGCCTTTGTAAATAGTTCCCTTAGTAAACTCCCAGGATATCCCATTTCAGGGTTCCGTCTGTTTCCTGTGGGGACTCTGCCTGATAGAGAGACTCAGCAGCCAAAATAAGGAGCATAGCAGCCTGTCGTCTTCCTGCTCAGCTGCTGTTCCTGCAGCAGTGTGTCAAGGTTACGTGATCGTCATGATACATGTGGAATAATTTTCATTCTTTTCATAAAGTTTCTGCAAATCTTTAGCATTGAAATGATCTGCTTCCTGGTATATGTATTTTTAATCTTTCTTTGTAGGTAAATCTCATGACACTTTCATTGTCTTCCAAGATTATTGGCAAAATATGCTCATAGTTTTTTATTGAGTGAAATTGGGGCATTTATATTTTGCAGAGAACTATCATCCTTTTCACAGGGATTTCCAAATTTGTTCACTTAGTGCAACACATGGTGTTTATTGTATTAGAATTCCAAAATCATCCAGCGTATGTGTGGTTGTCACTCCTTCGTCATTTTTAACTTTATTTTTCTCTTCACTCTTTCAACACAATTTTTAAAAAGAATTATCTCTTGAATATTCTTCTTTGTACTATCCTTAGATTTATTGTCTTTTATAAAAGTTCTTGAGTTGAACATTTTGCTCATCTTTAAAAAGTAATGAAATCACCCAAGTCTCTGCATTTGCCTGTGTCATATCAGCATGATCCTGTGATTTCAATGTGTTCTCATCAGTTTTTGTTGTAAATTATATGTAATTGCAATTTCATATCCTTTGGGAACAATAAGCGTTTGTAGTCTTTTTCATTTTTTCATAATTATGTGTTGTTTTTAAACTTTAGCGTAAATTTTACTCCATTTTAGTCAGAGAATATTACTTGTTCAGTTTTTAGTTTTTGGAAATTTTGAGGTTTATACTATACTTTTATTAATTTTCAGTGGATTCTTCAAAAGGATATTATATCCACTATTTGTAGGGTAAAGATTTTTATATACAGTTTATAATTATATATATACATATAATTTGCAACTGTATATAAATATCAATCATAATACTAAAAAATCAGTATGTCCTTATTTATGTTTGACTCATTGAAATTTCTTAGACACAAACTGTGTTTCCGTAAGTTTTCCTTTCATTGTTAATATATTTTGCTTTATACACTTAGAGGTCCTGACATTTAGCACATAAAGGTTTATATCATTTCATCTTTATTGTCAATCATACCTATTGCCATTTTTAAATGATGTCTTTGTCGCCTCTAATGTTTTTTGTCTTGAATTCCATTTTTCTAAAATTAGTATTGCCATTCCTAATTTTGGCCTTGTTTTTGCTGCCTAATTAATCTGTGGCCGTCCTTTAAAGTTTCACCCGTTGGACTCTTTCTGTTTTATCAGTAACATCGAATGCATTTTTGCAGCCTCCCAGACAGCTCAGTAAGGGCACTCACACCATGGAAGGCCCTGATTTATTTCTTTCCTCTATGGACTGTGATTAGTTTGCTTTTCCCATCTTTAGTAGTTGTAACTATGTATCTTATTTTAAATTCAATTTGTGGCTATTGCCCTTAGGTTTTCCAGATATTTTTAAGTAACAGGTTTATGTAGTTATTAATAAAGGAGTCCATATCTTCTGGTCCCCCACCTGAGATAAGGATCTTGTGCTTCCCCCTTCTCCACTTTCCAAGTGGGGCTTCTGACCAGCATATCCCTAGCACCTGGAGTGCACCTTTCACGAGGCAGACATCCTGTTGGTATCTGTTGAATAAAGGAAGGAAGGAGAGCATGAACTATCTGCTGATGCTTTGAATTATTATCTGGGTAGCTACACTAACCAGGAATCTTGACCGACTTTCTTCATTCCAGGGGTGCATTTCTAGAGCATTCTGTGCTTGGTAGATTTGTGAGTATCCACAGTCGGCCAGTGAGAAAGTACTTGGCATTCTTCATTCAAGTCAGTTTATGTTTAGAGAGATTAAGGTCCTTGCCCCAAACCAATGGCCCATTCAGGAGGCAGAGATGAGTTAGAATGCAGTCTTCAGGGGGCCCTGGCCTGTTCTGGGCTGATCGGAGTGAGCATGCATGAGAAAGCCGGAAAGAGGCATGATGCAGACAGTCAGTGCAGCGACACTGAGTGTAAGGACAGAGCTGGAAGTGTTTGGGCATGCTGAGGACCTAAGACCCTAAGAATGCCCTTTGCCAAAGCTCCTGAGACAGGAAGAGATGACTGGGAGTGCCAGCATGATGCAATGAACTCCAGTAACACTGGAGAGAACCGTGACCAGAAGATTGGGTCAGGGGGGTCATGAGAGTTTTATGTGAAAAATAAAATGAGCCTGAAATCATTATTAAATAAGGTTAGGATTATTGAGAAAAGGAGTGAGAACCAGGTTCACCTGTGCTCTTTGCAAAGATTTTGTTCATAATTTGGATTTTTTTGCCTCCAGCTAATTGGGTAACAATTTAAAGGACTTCATATTATTTTGAGCCTGAAGGTCAGTTCATGTAAGTGGGAAAGAGAGTGGTGGAGTCCTAAGTGTAGAACACTTTTGATCTTTTAGAAGTAGAAGATATATATTTATAAAGTTTGACCTGCTTCAAACCAAATGACAGGGCAAAAGTCAATTTGCAAGTTAATTGCTACAAAACCGCACAACATAATGATGAACACTCCCATCACTGTAACATATTACAGCATCACAAACAAATCTGCAAGTACCCACAGGCACACAGGGAAGATGAATAAGACAATTTAAAGGCACATTTATGAGGTGGTGCTATCTGCATTGATTAGTAATTAGTGAGAAAAATAGACGAAATACCAGAAAGTACATTGACTTCAGTTAAATTACCCTCTGACAACGTAGAACATGGAATTTCATGCATTGAAGAACGGTCAAGGGAACAATAGCCGTGACTGAGAATAGCTGTGGGGCCTTGGTGATCAATGTGCTGTTGAGTCTGAGCTAATATGACTGAAAAGCCATTAGAAATAAAAACAGGACAGTTTTATCAATTGAGATAGTTAAGCACAAATATGAAGATTTTCTGTAAGTCCAAGCTTTTATGAAATACATGCATATATCACACACCTAACATTAGGGATCTGTTCTTGAAAATCGGACGTTCTACGTGAAATCACTGCTTGGGAGCCTGTTCTCCATTACTTTAAGTGGGAAATCTATGATGAGTTACACACCCACCTAAAACCCCAATGGGTTTCCTAAAGTGTGTCTAAATCATAGTGAGTACCCACAGATGAGTAACAAGCTGTTGTGTTTTGATAAAAAATACTTAAAACATTGTTTCCTGGTCACCAAAAGTGGAGATGGCTATTAGCAAATGGGCACTTGATTTGCAGTAACACAGCCTCACCCAGAACCTGCAAAACACACACATAGACACACACACGTGTAGACACACTCATGCATGCATGCGTGGTGATGTCAGCCTGTGGTCACTGCCAAATTCCTTGTTACAATCAGAACATAGAGCATTCCCTTTGATAAAGCAGCATTCTTACTGTTTGGCTAGAATAGGGTATCCAGATCAGCCTGTCGTAAATGGACGTCATCCCTTGGCCTGCAGAAGTCAGGTGGCGAGCAGATAACAGTGCTGGCAGTAACTATACATGCTCACCACACGGGCATGTGGACCTTAGTGGTTGTCCTGTACCACTGAGGTGGCGAGTGTGGAGAGAAGCGGATGGATCTGGGTGTATTGTTTAGGTCATCTCGTGGGATGGTGTTGACGTGTAGGCAGAGGGAAGAGAAAAGCACAAGAGTAACAGTCAATCCTCTAGGTTTGTGGCTTAAGCAACCTGTTGAATGGTGTTGCCATTTACAGAGCTGTGTTGTCATTCCTTCCTACCCCGGCTTAGGTCCCAGGACAGAGTGAGTTGACATTGGTTTCCTGGTGCCTGTTAGGAGACTTGTGGCCCTGACTTTCTTCTGGTTCCCATGGCCATCTGGTCACTTTCTCAATGCCTTTTGTTTTGGCTGCACTTAGCCAGTGACAAATGTCTCGGCTGGGAAATAGGTGACTCTCTTAATGACTTTGAGCATAAGTAGGATGGTCACATCTGACTGCCCTTCATTTTGCCTCCCAGATTCCCAACATGACAGCCAACCTGTGTGTCTGTGGCCTTGTCCTCATGGCCCCCTCTGGACCCAGCCTCTTCCTTATAGGTACTCGGGTGCAAAGCCACATCCAGCTTCAGGATGAGCTTGCACCACACTGCCACACAGGAAATAAACAGAAAGTGTCCTCATCTGTCATTCCGGCTTCAAACTGGTCTGCCTGGCATGGTCCATGCACACAGATGGTGATCCAAGCGTGGCCTTTGGTAATAACAGTACTACAATGTAGCAGTATGTAGCACTGTGTTAGTTTCCTACTGTGGCGAATTACCACAATGTAGTGGCAGATTTATTATCTTACTGTTCTGTAGGTCAAAAGTCCAGCACGGGCCTCCCTAGGCTGAAGTCTAGGTGTCGTGGGGCTGGCTCCTTCAGCAGGCTCTGGGCGAGGATCGTTCCTGGCTGTTTGCATCTCCAGAATCTCCCCCCGTCCTTGGCTCCTGGTCTGTCCTCCCAAGCTGGAACTCTTTTTCACATGACATCACTCTGACACCAACCCTCCACCTCCTCTTCCTCTTTTAAGAAGCTTGTGATCACACTGGGACGCTAACCCAGGATCATCTCTGCATCTTAGTGTCAGCTAACTAGCCACCCAATGCCTCCTGCCCCCTTATCTACCGCGTGGCGCTGCGCCTCCTGTTGCTGGGAAAGTGGCTTTCACGTTTGCTGTGATATCCTGCCTGCCTTGCTTGTAAAGTGGTCAGTTCTCTGTTCTACTGCCCCAACCTCCACTCCCGGCTGCCAGGGCTCCTTACAGCCCCGTCCGGTCAGACTGTTCCCGACTCTTTGCTTTGCCCTTGCTGTCTCTGTGCCTCCATTCCATTTCCCGAGACCTCTGGCCCCTTCCACATAGACCTCCAGCCTCAGGCCTGCCGAGCACTGCTCCTCTCTCTGCCTCTCAGACTCTCGTTGCACTTGTTGTAAGTATCAGCTCTTTCCTGTATATTAGTGTCTCCTGTAACATACTTTAGGGCTGGCCCTCTTCTCGGGGTGGCTTGTCAAGTCCCCACAGTGGCTCTGAGGTATGTCAGGGCATCAGGCTCAGGAGGGTGCATGAGAGATTCAAATCCTGGTTAGTGAGAGCTAAGGAGGGTCGGACCTTGCCACCTGGCCACGCATCCTGCGTGCATAATTTCTCTCATGCTCCTGCAGTGGTGTCCAGCACAGGGCCGGGTGCCTGATCACCATCCAGCTGACATGCAATGGCTCACAGTGTTCTTTTGCTTTTCAGGACCTCAATGCAGAGTGTTGATAATGAAAAGAGATACAGTCAGGAGGGTGACATTGCACTAGCCAAGGCCCTTCAGCGCTACCTGCCGTACCTGGAGGCCCTGTCCCAGGCCACCACCTCGAACCTGCTCCCCAGGATGAAGCATGGCAGACCACCATCTGAGGTGACCCTTAGCTTACTCTGTGATCTGGGATGTGTCTGTTGCCTGCTGTGTTGGTTTTCTCTGGGTGCACATACAGGGAATGCTTCCTAAGTCTTCAGCCTCTCTTTGTTTTTCTCCTGTGTCCCAGGCTAGTGGGTAGTATGGTGAGGGACAGGGACTGTGTGCAGACAAATGTCCCTGGAGCCCTTTTAGAATCACACACCACTCCCCCCGCCACGTCCAGCAGTGGCTGCCTACCCACCATCAACACTGAGCCAATCAGTGGTCCAAGCCACCCTTACCAATGGTGAGGGTCTTTCGGATGTCTTCTTTGGGACAGGCACTGGAGAAAGCCCACCATCTAAAATATGGCATGACGCTTGGGAGGCAGCACAGAGCATTGTTTCCTCCCTTTAAGGAGAGGACCTGCATTCACTGCCTGACCCCAGGACAGCAGTGGACACTCATCTGTGAGGGAAGACAAGCTCCCTGAATTTGGCTGGAATTAGGTGGGCACAGGGTGACCAACCATCGTGGTTTGCTCAGGGCTGTCCTGGAGTGAGCACTCCAAGTCCTGCGTCCAGGACACCTCTCCTTGCCAGCACACCTGCCTCGGTGTGTGCCCTGTGTGGGCGAGGAGGGCCTGGAACCAACTGACTGGCCCTCGGGGAGAAGTTCCCTTTACACCAATGCTGAATCTGCCCTGGGGCTATCTCAGAGTGCGGGAACATTCAGAAGAACACTTTAAAGAAACAGATTTAGAAATCTCCATGACCTTTTACGTGGAAAAGCATGCATGATTTTTATAACAACTTGTTAAACCGGACTTGCCAGACTTTGACTTGCCTGGACACAGGCAGAGATGTGGGGCTACAAGTGACCCTCAGCCAGACGACCATCGCACGTCCTGAGGATGGGATTTGGGGCGAAGTATGGAAGCCCTGGAAGGTCCTGGGTGTGCTGGTGTTTGACAGCGATGCTCACACTTCTGTTTTGCCAAGCATTAGTTACATCAGCTGAAATTTGACATATTTTTGCTTCTAAGAGTGACACTCGCTGGCTGGCGTGAGGCTGGGGGTGCTTTTCACTTCCTCAGAAGCTTCCCAGTCTCCTCAGAAGATGGCTGGGGCTCTTGGAAACACGTGGGAAGAAATTTGATCCACTTATTTGATTATTTTCCTGTTACGAAGCCATTGAAATTATGTAAGCCGACTCTGGGCTGGCATTTCTGGCAACGCATACACACCAGTTCCTTTGAGAGGCCACACGGCTGACGATGCCTCACAGAGTCACCTTAGGATCTTAGTGACCTTGGAGTTGACACATCAGAAGAGAACTCATAGAAGGCTGTAGCCCCACAAGGAGATGTGGGCTAGGTTAAGAAGCTGGTTCATTTCTGCCTCTTAGGGGCAAACATCAGAAAAAGGACCTCTGTTGTCCAGCTGCTCTCCAGGATGCTCATGTGGCGCCCTCCTCGAGGCCCCTCACCATCCAGCCTCCTTGATACGGAGGTGCCTCACAATAATGTTGGAATGTGGAGGCCCTGTGAAGAGTCCAGCACTGGCCCAGCACTCATGCTGAGGCCACAGGGGTTTCCAGAGACCCCAGGTCACGTTTGAGAGCTGCTGGGAGCGCTGTCCTGCACAGCTCTTATTCATGTTTCCCCGAGGAAACAGCGGCGAGGTGGGTCCCTGGAACCGCTGCTGAGCCTCGGGAACCTGGAAATGTGTTTGCCCAGTTCTCAGAATCCGTCCTAACGGCACGGAGTGGGGTCTCAGTCCTCACAGATGAGCACAGGCAGCCGAGTGCTAGAGCCCCTACAAGGAGAGAATGAGACCACAGAGGGACAGTTCTGCACTATGCTTCACCCATGCCCACCCCAGCCCAGGTTGCTGGCCAGACTGAGAGGCATGGTTCAAAGCCTTTCACATGAACCATCAGCCAGCATCTCAACATGGGCCTGACCCTGATTCAGCAGGGTCCACTTAACACTTTTTTTAAAATGTTAAACTTAAGGTTTTTTCAATTCATTTGCTGGTATTGACTAAGCACTTTCTATGACCCAGAGGCTCAGCTAGACGTTGTGGGGTGAGAGATGGATTCCAGAGAGGAATCTCTTCCTGGGGGAATCAGCGATGGGCAGACATGGTGGGAGAGATTCTGGACGTTCTAGAGCAGAATCCTGGCAGTTTCAGGAGCGGGCTCAGAACCAGCTCCTCTCCAAGTGCTGTGTGGCCTTGGGGAAGCTACTTAACCTCTCTGTCCTCCAGGGTCCTTGGCTGTAAAATTGAGCAATAGTGGTCATGAAGTCGTTGTGAGGATTAAGCAAGAAAATATATGTAAAGCTCATGGAGAAGGGCTCACTTGATAGTAGTTATTATTATTAATAATAAAATAATCTTTTAAAAACAAAATGACAATTAGGTCAAGAGTCTGAAAACCATCTGCTGGATTCTTAGTGGATTTCTTGACTCTACCGAGGAGAATCAGAGGAAAGCAGCCACACTCACAAAGCAGATTTAATCAATATATCCCAGCGCCTCAGAATCCCCTGGAGCCGTGGGCTGCTGCCCCGGCCACAATGCAGTGCAATACAGATTTCATCTGTTTACTTCACAACCCAGTAGAGACCGACATTTCTCCCAGTCCTCTGCGTATTGGTGAGTTAAGTACATTCCGGTACAAAGTCATTGTTTTGTCCTCCTGCGTTGTCCCCTGTTGTGTCTTTATCAAAAGGATGTGATGCTTTGTGCTCCATCTGGCTACTGCTGTGGGATCTCTGGGCTCCTATAATGGAGACGTCACATTATGTCCCTGGGTATTGGATGCGAGTAATCAATAAAGAGGAACCCATGTGCAGTCCAGAGATGTGTTCAAGGAGGGAGAGGAGAGAGCGGTTAAAAGTTCCGGAGACTCAGAAGAAGTTTGAATGAAAGGAAATCAGTTGAAATTTCTCTGTGAAGCAGTTTAATGTGTTTTCCCCCAACTTAACATGATATCCAACAAACCAGACTTATGTCCTCTTTGTCAGCTACAGAAACAGAAGAGGAAGGGGCGCAGGTTCCAAGGCATGGCCCGCCAGCCTCAGGGCAGTAAATGAAGCGCTGACTGCAAAGAGCATTTGGTTTTGTACAGTGGAAGCCTCAGTTGTTCACTTCTGAACTCATTATCATGTTTCTCTTTCAGTTTCAGTTGTTTACTAATTTAGCCCTCATGCTAAAACGACAGAGTCAAATTTAGAATAGAATTTGCTCCCTGGACAAGGAGCGGCATGAAATTCAACTGGAGGGAGTATTAAATGGGACCCCCAACTCTCTGCCGTATGCTCTTGCTGTTAGCACCCCAATGTGAGTAAAACAAGAGGTTTGACATTCGGCGTTAGAGATACATCGCAGCAAATTGTAGAAACTTGTTGAAAGGAGAGACTTTGGTTGCCTGTCAAGCAGTTTGTACCATGAGCATTGGGACGTGCTGTGGGTAACATCTGTGAAATGGCGAGGAGCAGCTCCTGGGGGAGGGAAAAGTGCTGCTGCTCACAGCCACTCTCAGGGTACTCACGGGACAAGGGCTTCTGAGGTGGGTAGATCATCCTCTTGCATCCATATACTAATCAGTAGAGTTTACTGCGGAGTCTTTCCAGTCCTGACTCATGTACGGTGTGATTCCAACACCAGGAATCTGACATGTGTCCTGGGGCCGTTCTCAAAGCAGCCTACCCAGCACACATTCTGGCAGGAAGTGTGATGTGTATCTTCGCACGGGGCCGGTCATCCCTTCAGGAGCTTATTCTCGAGGTGGCGGGAGGACTGAGCTCTTGGGATGGGGGTCCATTACCTCAGATGCTACTCTGCAGTCTCTGGGGTGCTTGGGAGGGGAATGGCATCCTGTCCCTGCCCACATCCCTACCTGCTCTCCATTTCAAGGAACAGACATGGGAAAAGGGGGTTGGTAGGGTCTTATTAAACATCCTTCACTAACCACTTGCTACCTTCCATCAAGTTTGGCTTCTATAATCTTTAAAACTCCCACCCAGTAAGATGACTAGACAGTGTGGTTTGTCTGGATGGCGCTGGTTTATGCCTGTTGCCCCATCATAATTACTAATAAGTCCTCCTTTCCCTCTCAGAAATGTTCCAGTTTGACTAATGAATTCTATGTTGATCCTACCACACCGCCATCTTAGCATGATAGTCACAAGGATTATTCAGAAAATGAGCACTTGGTGGCATTTTTGGCTCAGGTATTTTTCTTCTATGTTAAGATAGATGCTTCTCAATATTAAAAAATATGTGAAAACCTAGAACTCATTGTTTTCTCTGTCCAATGTTTAAATGAGGAGAAAGCTCTTCGTCATCTCTCTAGTGAACAAAGCCTGGATAAAGTACAAGATGTCCACGATCAAATATCACCAAAGCCACTGTGCAGACTCTGTCGCCAAATGAGTGCAGCCAGCTGAGGTTTGGTCAGTGTTTTCTGATCCCCCTCTGCTCTCAGTTGATGAAATATTTCAGTTGGAAATTTAAGCTGTATACACTGATGGTCTTTCAAAGTGCAACTAATTTCCAATGAATTATTTTATAAATCATTTTTTCTGTGTATCTGTCATTAAAAATCTAACTCTAGCTTAGAGAGTCAGAGAAATATTGTGAATTTATTATCTTTAGAGGCTTTAATACTGATTACTCCATAAGAGAAGCCGGAGGGAGTAAAAATCACACTACTCCTCTTAAATCAAACCAATAGCTCAAAGCTCTGATGCACTAATTGAGCTCTTATTGATCATGAAATAAGTGTAATTATTCCTTCTGTGTTGTTGTGGTGGAAACCAGCTCCTGCTTTTATCGACCACAGTAGCACTCGTGAAAAGTCCTTGTAGTCAGTATAGAGAACATTGTAAATTCCCAATTTACTCTATGCTATTGAAGAGGCTTAAACAGAGATTCATCACTTGGAAATACTATGAATTAACTGTTTTATTTTGGAAACATTGTTTTAGCATCTTTAATGCACGAGAAACTTTGCTGGGTGCTGGAATTGAAGATAAAAATTAGTCCTGCCCTCTGGGACTTTCGAGTCTTAGTGGATAAAGGAGACAAAAATATATAGTTGAAAATAGAGCAAGTGCTATAATGGAGAGAATGATAAAAATAAAGGAGATGCTTGAAGCAGATGGGCATGTGGGGCAGGGATGTGTCAGAGAACAGATGTAGGAAAACAACTAGAAGCAACTGGTTGAAGATGTTTAGATGGACTTAAAGGTCAAGAGACCACCACAATCCTACCCTGACAACATGAACAAGCCAGGTGAGCTACTAAATCTTAACTTTAGAGATAACCCTCAGAGGGCCAAGGATACAAAGAAACATGAATGAACTAAATTCCAGAAAGCAATAAGCTTGTTCTAGTGGAAAAGAGACCACCACTACTTTCATGCAGTCTGGAATCACCCATAGGAGAGATAGGAAGGATGCAGCCTAAATTTTAAGGAACTGTTGACAGCACATGGAGACCGACATGAAGGGTAGAATCCACAGAGGCAGGCTGCATAGGGCCCTGAGTACGTGAGACAGAATACGGAAGGGTGGGAAAGGGAGGAGGGCTGAGAGAAACCCTTACAAGATACTGCAGGCTTTTCTGACCACACCTCAGCAGCCCTCTGAAGGCTTGGAACAAGGCAGCACGGTGGAGAAAGATCTATCATATAGGTGCAGAAAGCCAGGACTTGAGAGGGAAAAGAAGTCTTCAGCAACTCATGAATTGGCACTTGGGCTGTAAATCAGAGAGAGTGCTCCCCTGGTTCAGGAAACTGGCAGGTGTCTGCAAAGTATAAAGCAATCCTTGGAGTTGCACTGGGGCTTTGATCCCAGCCCTGCTGAAGAGAAGGTCCTGATCCTGCCCTCAGCATAACTGTAGCCAGAGTACTACGACTGAATGACTGAATCTAACCCGTTTCAGCTACAGATTGCATCAACTCAGCCCCCACATCAGCCAACTGAGAGAAGAAGGGACATGCTATTTTCAGGGATAGGTATTATTCACTTCATTATTTATTACTCTTTTATGCAAAATTTCTAGCATACAATCCAAAATTGGGAGACACACGAAGGAACAAGAAAATGAGTCTTATGGTCAAGAGAGTAAATAGTCAAGAGAAGAATACCCAGGTATGTTTCAGTTGTTAGAATTGTTAGAAAGGGACATTTTAATAATTAGGGTAAATATATTAAAGGATTGAGTGGGAAAAGTGTAAAACATATAAATGGACAAATGGAAAATTGCAGGAGGGAGATGGAAACATAAAAGAGAACCAAATGGAAATGCTAGAAATGAAAGTAATAAGATCAGCAATAAGGAATTCATTTGATGAGTTTAGTGATCAACTAGACACAGTAGAGAAAAGAATCAGTGAATTTCAAGACGGGTCAATGTAAATGATCAAAAATGAAACATAAAGAACATGAAAGGAGTGCAAGAATGAAATAAAACATCCAAGACATCTGGGGCAATATCAAATACTCTAACACATGTGTAATTGGAATCCTAGATGAGAAAAAGAGAGGGAATGAGACTGAAGAAGTAATGGCTGGAGTTTTCCCAAAATTGATAAAAGTCATCAAAACATAGATCCATGCTTAGTGAATGTCAAGCAGGACAAACATAGAGAAAACCAAATCTAGACATATCATAATAGAACTGGGAAAAACAAATAAAGAGAAAATTTTTATCAGTTTGCCTGAGGGAAAGAAAGTCACATTTCATCTAGAGGAACAATTATAAGAATGAAGTCCTACTTCTCATTAGGAGACCAGAAGACAATGGAACAACATCTTTGAAGTAATGAAAGGGAAAAAAAGCCTGTCCGTTTAGAAGTCTATATTGTTCAAAACCATAGACAGAACAGGGAGAACGTGTCTCTGGAAGAGCTGTACTTCAGAAGTGCTAAAAGAAGTGCTTCAGTGTAAAGAGAAGTGATGTCACGGAGAAGCCCATATCTGCAAACAGGAATGACAAGAACCAGAAATGGTAAATCTGCGAGTAAATGTAAAAAATACACACACATAAGATACATCAATTCTGACAAAGACTATTGGATATTCAAAGCAAAGTATAAAACTGTGTTGTGGGATTTATAGCTTATGTGGAAGAAAAATATATGACAACAAAAGCATGAAGAGTAGATAGGAATCCTGGAATTATACTGTGGTGACTTTCTGTTCATTCATGAAGTTGTAATATTATTTGAGGCTAGACTGTGATAAATTAGAGACATACATTATAATTTTTACAGCAACTATTTTCAAAAATAAGTAAAAATAGGTATAGCTAAAAGTCAATTTGGGGATAAAGTGGAATGTTAAAAATGCTTTATTTATCCATATGAGAGAAAGAAACGAGGAAGGAAGAGAGGAACAAAGATCACGTGGGTTGAATATAAAACAAATATCAAGAAAGTAGAGTTAAATCCACCCATATTGATAATTACATTAAATGCAAATGGACTAAACCCTCCAAATAAAAAAGCAGAGATGTTCACTCTGAATAAAAACCAAAAACAAGTTTTAACTATATTCTACTACATCCAAAGCACATGAAATAGAAAGGCTTGTATAGGTTGAAAGTAAAAGTATGGAAAATATATACAATGGAAACTCTAAATATAAGAAAGCTGGTGTGACTATATTAATATTAATCAAAGTACACTTTAAGATAAATAATGTCAGAGATAGAGACATTTTGTAATGACTAAATGGTCACTTCATTAAGATGACATAGAAATCCTTTTATGAACCTAATGGAAGAGCTTCAAATACAAAAAGCAAAAATATGAGGATATTGAAGAAAGAAATATACAAGTCCATAGTCATTTTTAGAGATTTTAACTCTCCTCTCTCAATAACTGATTATACAAATAGACAAAGTATCAGTAAGTATATAGAAGATTTGAACAACACCATCACCCAAATTAACCTAATTGATATTTATAGAATGGTACTCCTAAAAACCGCTGAATGCACATTCTTTTTAAGTACACACAGAGTATTTCCCAAGATTGATCATATGCTGGGCCATGAACTAAATCTCAATAAATGTCAAAGGATCAAAATCATGTAGAGAAAGATATTAAAAGAAAACTACAGATCATTATCCCTCAGAAATACAAAAGCGAAAATTCTAGACAAATTTTAGCAAATCAAATCCAGCAATATAAAATAAAGGATAATATGATCAAGGGAGATTTATTCCAGAAATGCAAGATTGGTTACATTTGAAAATTAATCAGTATAACTTATTATATTAACAAGGAAAAGAAAGACTATATGATAGTCTTAATAGATACAGAAAAAGCATTTGACAAAAGCCATTATCCATTCATGACAGAAACCTACAAATAGTATTATAGTGAATGAGGAAAGACTGAATGCTTTCTGCTTAAAATATGGAATTAGACAAGGATGTCTGCTCTTACCGCTTCTCTTCAGCATTGCACTGGAAGTCCTAGGCAGTGCGATAAATCAGGAAGAAGAAATGAAAGGTATCTAGGTTACATAATCACCTTTGTAGCAAATTTGGTGAAATATACAAAACAGCTGCTAAAATTAATAAATGAGTGGAGCAATGCTGTAGAATGGAAAATAAATATACAAAAATCAATTGCATTTCTATATACTAGCCACAAAAATTAGGCATTGAAATTATAAAAATATCACTTACAATAGCATCAGAATTATGAAACAATTGAGATAATCTAACAAAACGTGTAAGGCTTTGTACACTGAAAATTAGAAAACATTGATGAGAGTAATTAGAGATCTAGGTTGGTGTCAAGATGGTAGTGTTGGTGGAATCTGAAATCACCTCCTCCCATGAACACAACCAAGTTACAACTTTTCCTGGAACAATTGACCCTCAAAGAGGACAGAAAACTGAAGAAAGAGAACCCCCACAACAGGGGACAGTGCTAGCTGAGGAAGAAGAGGCAGAAATTCCTGTCTGGAGAGAAAAAAAGCCACCTTTGTGAGCCATGGAGCTTCACAGCTGTGAGGGAGAAATCCTAAGGTACACAGCCTTCCCTGGAGGAGTGGGAGATCTGAGCAGGGGTGTGTTACTGCTATTAGCATCCTGCAGACTCAGCACAACTGAGACGAGTCTCATAATATCTGGCTTTGCTGGCTGTTAACTACAACGGGGAATACCCCTAGAAAAGCTGTCAGACATAAGTGGAATAAAGTCATCTCTTAAATGACCCACACATAAATTCACCTGTTTCGGAAAGCAACCTAAAATCACCCGAAAGGTACAAAGTCCTTTGGTGAAAAGAGACTCACCTGATAGGCCCTAGGTGCATCTCAGTGAGAGGTGAGATCTCACTAGGGGCTGAGACATTGGCGGCAGCCATTACTGTGACCTAGTACAGGCATGCTGACACAGACCCTAGCAGACGCCATTGGAGTTATTCCCCTGGCCTGTTAGCCCAGGATCTGCCCTGCCCACTAGAGCACCAATTTAATCCATCTCAGCCAGGGAAGGCAGCCTGCCCTAGGGACTGGCCCCACCCAACAGCAAGCCCTTGGGCTACTCTTTGGCCTGCATAGATTGGGTGCTTGGATCTTCTACAGGCAGGGTGGTGGGTCCACCCCTATGGGCCAGGGTGGAGTACATGGGGTGTTGGTGGAGGGTGTGAGGGCCTCTGCAGTGGGTTGACTGGGTCCGCTCCAGGGGGCCGGGATGTGTGTGTGGTCCAGGACTGTGTTGATGGTGTGTGTGAACCTGTGGGCCATGGGGCTTATCAGCAGCAGAAGACCTGTCCATTTCAAACAGCCACATAGGGGATTAGCCCTGCCTTCCAAAGCCTGAAAAATTGAATGCATCTGTTCCTGGGGCCGGCCCCACTCAGCTGCAATCCTGAGAGAGTTAACAACAGCCTTGAAGGCCAGAGGCCTATAGCAATTGTAAGCCCCTGAGCCTATTAACCAGCCATGCTGGGGGGCCTACTCACTTAATAGAAAAACTGCAACAGGAATGTGCTATTAGACATTGCAGCCAACTGTGATGAGGCTCCCCAAACACAATAAAGTGACTGAAGGATCCATAGCAGCCCCCTGTAGCTGAGCATTGCAACCAGGAAGCCAGGGGGACAGCCTAGACTCCTTGGGCACCAGCAGCAAGAGCAACAGTGCCACTACAGAAGGATACATGTAGCCCACATAAGAGTCACTCTTGGAACATTTGGAACTGGTGATGAGAGGGAAGCACACTGCTGGGCCTCACAGGGCATCTCTTCAATAAGGCCACCTCTCCAAGATTAGGAAATGTAACTGGCCCACCTGATTCATAGATATAAGCACAAAGAAAGAGGCAAAATGAGGAGGCAAAGGAATATGTTCCAAGTAAGGGAACAGGACGAAACCCAGAAAAGGAACTTAATGAAACAGAAATAAACAATCTACCTGACAAAGAGTTTAAAAAAAAATCATAAGGATGCTCACTGATCTTGGGAGACGAAGGGATGAAGAAAGTGAGTATTTCAACAAAGAATTTGAAAATATAAAAAAGAATCAATCAGAACTGAAGAATACAATAGTGGAAATGAAAAACTCACTAGAGGGACTCACTAGCAGAGTAGATGATACAGAAGAACAGATCAGCGAGCTGGGCGAAAGGCTAGAGGAAATCACCCAAGTTTGGATACAAGAAAAAAGAACTAAAAGCAATAAGAACAGTCTAAGGGAACTCTGGGACAACATCATGCACGCTACATTTGTATTATAGGTGTCCTAGACGGAGAAAGGAGAGACAAAGGGGCAGAGAATCTATTTGAAGAAATAATAGCTGAAAATTTTCCTAACCTAAAGAAGGAAACAGACATCCAGGTACAGGAAGCAGAGAGAACACCAAACAAGATAAACCCAAAGAGGCCCACACCAAGACACATTATAATTAAAATGTCCAAAATTATTCCCAATTATCTTTAGATAAAGAGAGAATCCTAAAAGCTGCAAGAGAAAGGCAATAAGTGACATACAAAGGAAACCCCATGAGGGTATCAGCTAACTTCTCAGCCAAAACCTTACAGGCTAGAAGGGAGTGGCACAATATATTTAAAGTGCTCAGGGGCCGGCCCTGTGGCTGAGTGGTTAAGTTCGTGAGCTCCACTTTGGCAGCCCAGGGTTTTGCCAGTTAGGATCCTGGGCACGGACGTAGCACTGCTCATCAGGCCATGCTGAGGCGGCATCCCACATAGCACAACCAGAAGCATTTACCATCAGAATATACAACTATGTACTGGGGGACTTAAGAAGAAGAAGAAGGAGGAGGAGGAGGAGGAGGAGGGGGAGGATGGGGAGGAGGGGGAGGATGGGGAGGAGGGGGAGGGAGAAAGAACAAGATTGGCAACAGATGTTAGCTCAGGTGCCAATCTTTTTTTTTATTGGGATTATAATGGTTTATAACATTGTGTAATTTTGGGTGTACATTATTGTTTATCAATTCCTAATACACTTCATTGTGCTCACCTCTAGTAGTCTAATTTTTTTTTTATTAAGGTTACGAAAGTTAATGTCCTTGTGAAATTACAGTTGTACATCATTATTAGTCATGTTGTAGGTACACCACTTCACCCCTAGTGCCCTACCCCCAACCCCCTTTCCCCTGGCAACCACCAATCAGTTCTCTTTGTCAATATGTTAACTACCACCTATGAGTGGAGTCATACAGAGTTTGTCTTTCTCTGTCTGGCTTATTTCACTCAACATAATACCCTCAAGGTCTATCCATGTTGTTGTGAATGGGACGACTTTGTCCTTTTTTATGGCTGAGTAGTATTCCATTGTGTGTATATATGTATATATATATACCACATCTTCTTTATCCAATCATCAGTTGCTGAGCACTTGGGTTGATTCCATGACTTGGCTATTGTGAATAATGCTGCGATGAACATAGGGGTGCATGGAACTTTTGGAATTGCTGATTTCAGGTTCTTAGGATAGATACCCAGTAGTGGGATGGCTGGGTCATAAGGTATTTCTATTCTTAACTTTTTGAGGAATCTCCATACTGTTTTCCATAGTGGCTGCACCAGTTTGCATTCCCACCAACAGTGTATGAGGGTTCCCTTTTCTCCACAGCCTCTCCAACATTTGTCACTCTTGGTTTTGGATATTTTTGCCATCCTAACAGGTGTAAGGTGATATCTTAGTGTAGTTTTGATTTGCATTTCCCTGATTATTAGTGACGATGAGCATCTTTTCATGTGTCTATTGGCCATCCGTATATCTTCTTTGGAGAAATGTCTGTTCATGTCCCCTGCCCAATTTGTAATTGGGTTGTTTGATTTTTTATTGTTGAGTTGTGTGAGTTCTTTGTATATTGTGGAGATTAACCCTTTGTTGGATAAATAACTTGTGAATATTTTTTCCCAGTTAGTGGGCTGTTTTTTTGTTTCAATCCTGTTTTCCCTTGCCTTGAAGAAGCTCTTTAGTCTGATGAAGTCCCATTTGTTTATTCTTTCTATTGTTTCCTTCATGTGAGGGGTTATGGTGTCTGAAAAGATTCTTTTGAAGCTGATGTCAAAGAGCGTACTGCCGATATTCTCTTCTAGAAGACTTTTGGTTTCAGGCCTGATCTTTAGGTCTTTGATCCATTTTGAGTTTATTTTAGTAAATGGTGAAAAAGAATGGTTGATTTTCATTCTTTTACATGTGGCTGTCCAGTTTTCCCAGCACCATTTGTTGAAGAGGCTTTCTTTCCTCCATTGTAGGCCCACAGCTCCTTTGTCAAAGATTAGCTGTCCATAGATGTGTGGTTTTATTTCTGGGCTTTCAATTCTGTTCCATTGATCTGTGCACCTGTTTTTGTACCAGTACAGTGCTGTTTTGATTACTGTAGCTTTGTGGTATGTTTTGAAGTCAGGGATTGTGATGCCTCCAGCTTTGTTCTTCTTTCTCAGGATTGCTTTAGCAATTCGGGGTCTTTTGTTGCCCCATATGAATTTTAGGATTCTTTGTTCAATTTCTATAAAGAATGACATTGGAATTCTGATTGGGATAGCATTGAATCTGTAGATTGCTTTGGATAGTATGGACATTTTAACTATGTTTATTCTTCCAATCCATGTGCATGGAATGTCTTTCCGTCTCTTTATGTTGTCATCGATTCTTTGAAGAAGGTCTTGTAGTTTTTGTCGTATAGATCTTTCACTTCCTTAGTTAAATTTATCCCAAGGTATTTTATTCTTTTTTTTGCGATTGTGAATCGGATTGACTTCTTGAGATCTTTTTCTGTTAGTTCATTGTTAGCATATAGAAATGCTACTGATTTATGTATGTTGATTTTATACCCTGAAACTTTGCTGTAGTTGTTGATTGTTTCTAATAGTTTTTCTATGGATTCTTTGGGGTTTTCTATATATAAGATCATGTCGTCTGCAAACAGTGAGAGTTTTACTTCTTCGTTGCCTATTTGGATTCCTTTTATTTGTTTTTCCTGCTGAATTGCTCTGGCCACAACCTCCAGTACTATGTTGAATAAGAGTGGTGAAAGTGGGCACCCTTGTCTTGTTCCTGTTCTGAGAGGGATGGGTTTCAGTTTTGTCCATTGAGTATGATGTTGGCTGTGGGTTTGCCATATATGGCATGGCCTTTATTATGTTGAGGTACTTTCCTTCTATACCTATTTTATTGAGAGTTTTTATCATAAATGGATGTTGGATCTTGTTGAATGCTTTCGCTGCATGTATTGAGATGATCGTGTGGTTTTTCTTTCTCATTTTGTTAATGTAGTGAATCACGTTGATTGACTTGCGGATGTTCAACCATCCCTGTGTCCCTGGTATAAATTCCACTTGATCATGCTGTATAATCTTTTTGATATATTGCTTTATTCGGTTTGCCAAAATTTTGTTGAGGATTTTTGCATCTATGTTCATCAGTGATATTGGCCTGTAGTTTTCCTTCTTTGTGTTGTCCTTGTCAGGTTTGGGGATCAGGGTGATGTTGGCTTCATAGAATGTATTAGGGAGTGCTCCATCTTCCTCTATTTTCTGGAATAGTTTGAGAAGGATAGGTATTAAATCTTCTTTGAATGTTTGGTAGAATTCTCCAGAGAAGCCGTCTGGTCCTGGACTTTTACTTTTGGGGAGGTTTTTGATTACTGTTTCTATTTCTTTACTTGTGATTGGTCTATTCAGATTCTCTATTTCTTCCTGATTCAGTTTGAGTAGGTTGTATGAGTCTAGGAATTTATCCATTTCTTCTAGGTTGTTCAATTTGCTGCTAGGCCCACCGTCTTCAGTGCACGGGTCGGTGCAGGGGGTGCCCAGACTTCCCGTGGACGTACTTGGTGACTGGGTGGAGCTCCAACACCCTGCTCTGTGGCCCGGGGGGAAGCTCCAGGGTCCCGCAACCCCCCCTCCCCCAGCAGGGAGGGCCTCTGCTTGCCATTGGCAGGGAGGCCCCACCCAGCATTCAGAACACCAGGAAGCTCCCTAGAGCAGAATTCCCCACAAGGCAGCAGCTTACAAGCCACCACCAGGCCCACGGACTCTGGCCATGTCCCAATGAGGCAAGGGGCTCCGAGAGATCCCGTGAGAGTGGAGTGGGGCAGAGTGGAGCTCCGGTGAAATGGCTATATAGCCCAGGGGGGAACTCCAGGTTCCTACAGCAGCCTCAGCAAAAGCCTCTGCACAGCACTAGTGGAGAGGTCCTGACTGGCAGCCGCAAGGCTGGAAGGCCCTGGGGCAAAAGTAGCACAGCTAGGTGAGCTAATGACAGACTGCAGAAGATACCCATAGCTCGGCTGGGACCTATAGTGGACAAGTGTGATCTTGTGGGCTCTGTTAGGGACAAAGTGGCGATTATAGGTGATCCTGCTCCTGGCTGCTGGGAAAGCCCACAACACTGCTGCAGACCACAAGGAGGGAGCACGTCTAAGTGGACTGCAACAGTAGGCACCAGCAGCCTGAGGCCCCCTTGTGATTGCCCCCAAAACCGACAAGGGACACCACAGGACCACTGTGACCATGAGGAGGGGTCCAGATCCAGTCAGTAACAGCTGACAGGGTTCCTGGTTGGTGCAGTCTAAACAGCGGCCCCCCCCCCCCCCACACACACACACACCAGTCACAACAAGTGGAAGCAGCGACTAAACTCTATCTCTATGCAGAGGCACAAATCCACACCATCAAGCAGCATGAAAAAATATATTAAATCTCCAGAACAGAAGGAAAATGATAAGCACCCAGAAAACAATCCCAAAGACAATGAAATCTATAACCTAATGATGATGATTTCAAAACTGCCATCATTAAAAACTCAATGAGTTAAAAGAGAATTCAGATAGACAACTCAATGAGTTCAAGAGCTATGTCACAAAAAAGCTTGATACTATAAAGAAGAACCAATTAGAAATACTGGAGATGAAGAACACAATGGAGGAGATTAAGAAAAATCTGGACTCTCTGAACAGTAGGGTCGATAATATGGAGGACAGAATTAGCAATTTGTAGGATAGGAATATAGAAATGCTGCAGATAGAGGAGGAGAGAGAACTAAGACTAAAAAGAAATGAAGAAACTCTCCAAGAATTATCCGACTCAATTAGGAGATGCAACATAAGGATTATAGGTATCCCAGAGGGAGAAGAGAAGGAGAAGGGGGCAGAAGGCCTGTTCAAAGAAACAATAGCTGAGAACTTTCCAAACTTGGGAAGAGAGATGGAACTTCATGTGACAGAAGCCAATAGATCTCCAAACTTTATTAATGCAAGAAGACCAACCCCAAGGCATATAGTAGTGAAACTAGCAAAAGTCAATGAGAAAGAGAAAATACTAAGGGCAGCCAGGCAGAAGAAAATAACTTACAAAGGAAACCCCATAAGGCTAACAGCAGATTTCTCAGGAGAGACCTTACAGGCTAGAAGAGATTGGAATGAAATATTCAAAACTCTGAAGGACAAAAACCTGCAGCCAAGAATACTCTACCCAGGGAAAATTTCCTTCAAATATGATGGAGAAATAAAAACTTTCCCAGATAAACAAAAGTTAAGGGAGTTCATCACCACAAAACCTCCTCTTTAAGAAATGCTCAGGAAGAACCTCATTCCTGAAAAATCAAAAAAACGAAAGGGGCTACAAAATCCAGAACAAAGGAGATAAGCAGAAGGACAATAACACAAAGTAACAGCTCTTCATCAGGACAAAATGCAAAAGAACTGGAAAACAAGTGATAAAATGGCAACAGTAGGCCCCCATGTTTCAATAATCACTCTAAACGTGAATGGATTGAACTCTCCAATCAAAAGGCACGGAGTGGCAGGATGGATTAAAGAACAAGATCCAACAATATGCTGCCTCCAGGAAACACACCTCAGCCCCAAAGACAAACACAGACTCAAAGTGAAGGGATGGAAGACAATATTCCAAGCTAATAATGAACAAAAGAAAGCAGGTGTTGCCATACTTATATCAGACAAAGTAGACTTCAAAGCAAAACAGATAAAAAAAGACAAAGAGGGGCAGTATATAATGATAAAAGGGACGCTCCACCAAGATGACATAACAGTTATAAATATATATGCACCTAACACAGGAGCACCAAAATTCGTAAAGAAACTATTAACAAAACTAAAAGGAGACATCAACAGCAATACAATAATAGTAGGGGACCTCAACACCCCATTAACACCAATGGACAGATCATCCAGACAGAAAATCAACAAGGAAATTATAGAATTAAATGAAAAATTAGGTCAGATGGACCTAATAGATATATATAGGACACTTCATCCAAAAACAGCAGGTTACACATTCTTCTCAAGCATGCATGGAACATTCTCAAGGATAGACCATGTCTTGGGAAACAAAGCAAGCATCAATAAGTTCAAGAGGGTTGAAATAATATCAAGCATCTTTTCTCATCATAATGCTATGAAACTAGAAATCAACTACAAGAATAAAGCTGGGAAAGGGCCAAAAATGTGGAGACTAAACAACATGCTACTGAACAAACAATGGATTATTGAAGAAATTAAAGAGGAAATCAAACATTATCTGGAGACAAATGAAAATGAAAACACAGCATACCAAATGACTTGGGACGCAGCAAAGGCAGTCCTAAGAGGGAAATTCATTGCAATACAGGCTCACCTCAATAAGCAAGAAAAATCTTACATAAACAGCCTCAAATGACTCCTAACGGAATTAGAAAAAGAAGAACAAACAAAACCCAAAGTCAGTAGAAGGAGGGACATAATAAAAATTAGAGCAGAAATAAATGATATTGAATCAAAAAAGACAGTAGAAACGATCAATGAGACAAAGAATTGGTTCTTTGAAAAAATTAACAAAATCGACAAACCCTTAGCCAGACTCACTAAAAAAAAAAAGAGAAAAGTCTCAAATAAATAAAATTAGAAACGAGAGAGGAGAAATCACAACAGATACCGAAGAAATACAAAGGATCATAAGAGAATACTAGTAGTCTAATTTTTATCCGTCACCATACATACGTGCCCCTTTGTCCCTTTTGTCCCTAATCTGTTCTCTTTATCCATGTATGTTATCTTCCACATATGAGTAAAATCATGCCATATTTGTCTTTCTCTGTGTGGCTTATTTCACTTAAAAAAAATAATAAAGTGATGAAAGGAAAAAGCCTACAGCCAAGAATACTCTACCCAGAAAGATTATCATTCAGAATGGAAGGCGAGATAAGGAGTTTCCCAGACAAGCAAAAATTAACAGAGTTTATCACCAAGAAACCAGTTGTATAAGAAATGCTAAAGGGACTTATTTAAGTGGGAAAGAGAAGACCACAAATAGGAATAAGAAAATTATCAAAAAAAAAAGGGGCAATGCAATCACTGTTAAAGGCAAAAATACAGTAAAGGTAGCAGATCAAACACCTATGAAGCTAATATGAAGGTCAAAAGACAAAAGTACTAAAATTACCTATTTCCGTGATAAGAAGGTAACGGATACACACACACACAAAAGAAGGGGTTAGGTATGATATCAAAAACTTAAAATATGGGAGGAGGGGAGTAAAAGAGTAGAGCTTTTAGCAAGAGGTCAAATTAAAGAGATTATCAATTCAATATAGATTGCTATATACATAGGTTATTATATATGAACCTCATGGTAATCACAAACCAGCAACCTATAATAAACACACAAATAATTAAGAGAAAGGAGCCCAAATATAAGACTAAAGAAAGCCATCAAACCACAAGGGAAGAGAGCAAGAGAAGAAGATGGGAACAAAGAAGAACTATTAAAACACCTACGACAAAAGTAACAAAATGGCAATAAGTACATATTTATCAATAGGTACTTTAAATGTGAATGGACTAAATGCTCCAATCAAAAGGCATAGGGTGGTCGATTGGATAAAAACACACAACCTATATATATGCTGCATACAGGAGACCCACTACAGACCTAAAGACACTCACCGACTGAAAGTAAAAGGATGGAGAAAGATAGTGCATGCAAATGGCAAAGAAAAGAAAGCTGGGGTAGCGATATGATTGTGAGACAAAGTAGACTTTAAAACAAAAGCTATAACAAGAGACAAAGAAGGGCACTACATAATGATAAAGGAAACAGTCAACAAGAGGATATAACACTTGTAAATTTCTATGCACCCAACATAGGAGCACCTAAATATATAAAGCAATTGTTAACAGACATAAAAGGAGAAATAGACAATAACACAGTAGGGGACTTTAACACTCCACTTACATCAATGGATAGATCAGCCAAACAGAAGAGCAATGAGGAAACATTGGCCTTAAATGATGCATTAGACAAGATGGATTTAGTAGGTATATATAGAGCATTCCATCCAAAAACCACAGAAAACACATTCTTTTTCAAATGCACATGGAAGATTCTCCAGGACTGATCATATATTAAGCTAAAAAACAAGTCTCAAAATTTTAAGAAAATTTAAATAATACCAAGCATCTTTTCTGACCACAAAGGTATGGAACTAGAGATCAACAATAGGAAGAAAATCAGAAAAGCCACCAGTATGTGGAGATTAAACAAAATGTTACTTAACAACCATGGGGCAATGAATAAATCAAAGGAGAAATAAAAAAATACCTGGAGACAAATGAAAATGAAAATACGACATGCCAATATCTATGGGATACAGCAAAAGGGGTTCTAAGAAGGAAGTTTATAGCAATACAGGCCTACCTCAACAAACAAGAAAAATCTCAAATAAACAATCTAACAGTACACCTAAATGAACTGGAAAAAGAAGAACAAACAAGGCCCAAAATCAGTTGAAGGAAGGAAATAATAAAAATCAGAGTAGAAATAAATGAAATAGAGATGAAAAAAACAATAGAAAAATGTCAGTGAAACCAAGAGCTGGTTCTTTGAAAAGAATATTGACAAACCCTTAGCTAGACTCACCAAGAAAAAAAGAGAGGAGGCACAAACAAATAAAATCAGAAATGAAAGCAGGGAAATTACAATGGACACTGCAGAAATGCAAACGATCATAAGAGCATACTATGAAAAACTATATGCCAACAAATTGGATAATCTAGAAGAAATGGATAAATTCTTAGAATCAAACAACCTTCCAAAACTGCATCAAGAAGAAATAGAGAAATTGAATAGATCCATTACCAGTAAGGAGATTGAAACATTAATCAAAAATCTTCCAAAAAGTAAAAGTTTGGGACCTGGTGGCTTCCCTGGCAAATTCTACCAAACATTCAAAGAAGACTTAATACCTATCCTTCTCAAATTTTTGAAAAAAAATTGAAGAGGAGGAGAAGCTTTGTAAGTCCTTCTACAAAGCCAATATTACTCTGATGTCAAACCAGATAAGGACAACACAAAAAAGGACAATTACAGGCCAATATCACTGATGAACATCAATAAAAAATCCTCAACAAAATACTAGCAACTCAAATACAACAATATATTAAACAGATCATACACCATGATCAAGTGGGATTTATTACAGAGATGCAGGGATAGTTCAACACCTGCAAATCCATCAACGTGATACACCACGTTAACAAAATAAAGAATAAAAAATCACATGATCATCTCAGTAGACCCAGAGAAAGCATTTGACAAGATACAGCATCCATTTATGATAAAAACTCTGAATAAAATGGGAATAGAGGGAAAGTACCTCAACATAATAAAGGCCATATATCACAAACCCACAGCGAATATCACTGTCAATGGAGAAAAACTGAAAGTTATCCCTCTAAGAACAGGAACCAGATAAGGATGCCCACTTTTCACCACTCTTATTTAACATAGTATTGGAAGTCTTAGCCAGAGCAATCAAGCAAGAAAAAGAAATAAAAGGGATCCAAATTGGAAAAGAAAAAGTGAAACTGTCACTATTTGCAGATGACATGATTTTATTTACAGAAAACTGTAAAGAATTCACTAAAAAACTTTTAGAAATAATACAGTCATGTTGCAAGATACAAAATCAACGTACAAAAATCAGTTGCGTTTTCTATACACTAACAATGAAGTAGCAGAAAGAGAAATTAAGAATACAATCCAATTTACAATTGCAGCAAAATAAATAAATATCTAGGAATAAACTTAACCAAAGACGTGAAAAATCTCCACACTGAAAACTATAGAAGATTGTTGAAAGAAATTGAAGAGGACACAAACAAGTGGAAAAATATTCTGTGCTCTTGGATTGGAAGAATTAACATAGTTAAAATGTCCATACTTCCTAAGGCAATCTACAGATTCAATGCAATCCCTATCAAAGTTCCAATGACATTTTTCAGGAAAATAGAACAAAGATTCCTAAAATTTATCTGGAACAACCAAAGACCCCATGTAGCCAAAGGAATCCTGAGAAAAAAGAACAAAGCTGGAGGTATCACACTCCCTGATTTCAAAATATACTGCAAAGCTGTATTAACCGAAACAGCATGGTGCTGGCACAAAGACACACAGATCAGTGGAACAGAATCAAGAGCCCAGAAACAAACCCACACATCTCTGAACAGCTAATTTTCGACAAGGGAGTCAAGAAAATAAAATGGAGAAAGGAAAGTCTCTTCAATAAATGGTGTTGGGAGAACTGGACAGCCACATGAAAAAGAATGAAAGTAGACCATTATCTTACACCATACACAAAAATTAACTCAAAATGGATTAAAGACTTGAATGTAAGACCTGGAACCATTAAACTTCCAGAAGGAAACCTAGGCAGTACACTCTTCAACATTGGTCTTAGCAGCGTATTTTCAAGTACTATGTCTGACTGGGCAAGGGAAACAATAGAAAAAATTAACAAACAGGACTACATCAAAGCAAAAAGCTTCTGCACAGCAAAGGAAACCATCAACAAAATGAAAAGATGACTCAACAATTGGGAGAAGATATTTGCAAACCATATATCCAATAAGGGGTTAATATCCAAAATATACAAAGAACTAATACATCTCAACTACAAAAATTACCAACCCAGTTAAAAAATGGGCAAAAGATCTGAACAGACATTTCTCCAAAGAAGATATTCACGTGGCAAACAGGCACATGAAAAGATGTTCAACATCACTAACTATCAGGGAAATGCAAATCAAAACTACAATGAGATATCACCTCACTTCAGTCAGAATGGCTATAATTAACAAGACAGGAAACAATGAGTTTTAGAGAGGATGTGGAGAGAAGGGAATGCTCATACACTGCTGGTGGGAGTGCAAACTGGTGCAGCCACTATGGAAAACACTATGGAGAGTCCTCAAAAAATTAAGAATAGAACTACCTTATGATCCAGCTATTCCACTGCTGGGTATTTATACAAAGAACGTGAAAACATGAATGCATAAAGATACATGCACCCTTATGTTCATCACAGTATTATTCACAATAGCCAAGACTTGGAAGCAACTTAGGTGCCCATCAAGGGACGAATGGATAAAGAAGATGTGGTGTATATGAACAATGGAATACTACTCTGCCATAAGAAATGATGAAATCTGGCCATTTGTGACCATGTGAACGGACCTTGAGGGTATTATCCTAAGTGAAATAAGTCAGAGGGAGAAAGTCAAATACTGTATGATTTCACTCATAAGTAGAAGATAAAAATGACAAACAAATATAGACAAACAGAGATTGGATTGGTGGTTACCAGAGAGGAATGAGGGAGGGAAGAGGGCGAAAGGGGTGGTTAGGCACATGTGTGCAGTGATGGATTGTAATTAGTATTTGGGTGGTGAACATGATGGAATCTATACAGAAAACGAAATATATAATGATGGACACCTGGAATTTATATAATGTTATAAATCAATGTTACTGCAATCAAGAAAAAAAGAAAAGAAAAAAACCCAAAACCAGCCAACCAAACAAAAAAGAACAGCTAAATTAGTGGAGATACAATATGTTTATGTGTCAGAAGATCATGTGTCAGTAGTTTTAAGGTGGCAATTTCCCACAAACTCCATCTGTATGTGACACCAAAACACAATTCATAAAAGAAAAATTGGACTTCATAAAATTTAAAATTTTTCTTCTTTAAAAGCTACTGTTAAACACATAGATAAGGAGAACAAATAAGAGGTTACCAGAGGAGAAGGTGGTCTGGGGAGGGCAAAAGGGATCAAGGGGCACCTATGTATGGTGATCCACAAAAACTAGGGGGAACATGATACAGTCTATACAGAAACTGAAATATAATAACGTACACCTGAAATTCATACAATGTTATAAGCCAGTATGACCTCAATAAAAACATAGATACTGTCATGAGAATGAAAAGACAAATCACAAACTGCGAAAAAACATTTGAAATTAATACACCTGGAGAAGTACTTCTCTGCACAATGTATGAAGAACTCTCGAAATTCATTAAAAACAAAAAATCAGTCAAATAAAAAATTGAGCAAGAGATTTGAACACTTTACCAAAGAAGATAGATAGGTGGCAAATAAGCTCATGTGAAAAGTTCAACATCATTGTTCATCAGGAAAATGAAAATTGAAACAACAATGAGTTGCCACTACTCATTTATTAGAATGGCTAAAATTTAAAAGACTGACCACATCACATATTGGCAAGGAGATGGAGGAACTGGATTCTCATACACTAATGATTGGAGTGTAAGATGTTACAGCTACTTTGGAAAATATCTCGACAGTTTTTTAAGAAATTAAACAAACACCTTCTCTAGGATCCAGTTTTCTCACTCCTACCCAAGGTAAATGAAAGCTTTGTCCATTTGAAGACTTGTAGATGAATCTTCATAGTAGCCTTAACAGTAAGTGCCAACAGTTGGAAATAACCCACATGCCCACCACCAAGTGAATGGATGAGCAAATTGTGTTTGATCAATAAAATGAAATGCTATTCAGCAATAAAAATGAATGAACTATTGATGCATGCAGCAGCATGGATGAGTTTCATAGTGATTATGTGGACTGAATGACAGAAAAAGAATACATACTGTTATAATTTCATTTATACAAACTGTTAGAAAATGCAGTTCGGGGGCTGCCTGAGGATTTGGCGGTGGGCAGGAGTGGGAAAGAAGGAGGACAAAGGGGGATGAGGAAACTTTTAGGGTGACAGATATGTTCATTGTCGACTCTGGTGATGATTTCATAGGTGTATACCTACGTCAAAACAAATGTATACTGTTAATTGTGTCAATTATACCTTAGTAAAGCTGAAAAAGAAAAAAGACAAGCAACCCAACCCAGAAGTGTGTAAAAGTTTTGAACAGATGCTTTTTTAAAAAGGAAATATACAATTACCAACAAAGGCATAAAAAGTGCTAACCATCATTCATTAGGGAGATACAGTGTAAATCTGTAAAGAACTACCGCTCATGTCCACTAGATTGGCTAAACTTTTTGAAAAATTTTTTAATACTAACTCTTGGTGAGAATGTAGAGTAATGGAACTTCTCCAGTTAGTGGGCACATAAACCATTATCAACCACTGTTTGGCGATTTCTTTCCAGTTGAACATCCATCTACCCTGTGACACAGCAGTTCCACTTTGGGCTTCTACCCTAGAGAAAGGACAGCATGTGTTCAAAGTAGACTTGCATGAAGCTGTTCATGGCAGCCTTATTCATTAAAAACTCCAGACTGGAAACAACCCAGACATCTACCAGCAAGCCCGTTGTCTCCTGTCACTCCACTTTTGAAGAGGTGCTGCCTTGGGAAATCAAGTTTGGGGACACAGAGTTCCCTCCTGCCTTCTACTTAGCTATACCACTGGGAATAGCATATTCAAAAGCATAGAGAGCTGTGAGGATCGTGGCCACAACATTTTCTATGTGCCACATCTGTGATGTTTGCTTCGTTGAAAAAGTGGCCTGCTCAAGCTAGTATTTCTGCTGACCTTTGCTTGGAAGCTGAGCTCTGGTGGTAGAGCTGTCCTCAGGGTTCCCGCTCTGTTCTTCATGCACGTAGTCGTGTGTAATGTGTAGGAAGGGATTAATGCATGCTACCTGTAGTGACTGTCAGCCTATTCCCTGCCAGATAAAGTCCCACCTGCAGACGCAGCCACACTCCACTTACAGGAAACCTACAATTCTGACCAGCTCAGAACTGGGCTCCGTGGGCAGACCAACCTGTCTATCATTCATCTGTTCATCCATTCACCCAGCTTGGTGAGTGCCTAAGATGAGACAGACACAGAAATGCTGGGGTCAATTCGTGACCTTATTTGCAGCATGGTCACACATGCACTTTCTATCCCAGGCCCAGGTCCTGTTCCCTGCCCAGCTCTGTTTCTGTGTCCTGGGCTCTTGCGGGGCAGCGAGTTGAGCCTCTGTCCTGCTGGGCCCTGTGCTGGACAGTGCAGTTATACGGGAGGTAGCCCGGCCTTGCCCTGAGCAGCCGACTTGCTGATAGGAGAGATGGTTGTGTAAGGATATGGAGCAAGCAGCGGTGAAGCTTTGTAGGAAGCCATGTGTTTTCCATGCTTTTCTTTAGTGTTGAATCCTGTGTGGGCAGAAGACAGTCTCTTTTTTCTCTTGGTTTTTGATTTAACTCCTCTTGTCACCACATGTGAAAAGCTACTTGGGTGGTCTCTGGCAGTTGTTCACTTCTCCCATACAGATTCTTCAGAACTGATTGCGTGGATGCAGGAAAAAAGCAACAGCCTCATTGCCTAAGGTTTTGTTGCACTTTCTGTAGGCTCATGTTTTACTAGGATGAGAAGGTCCCTCAAGACCTTTAGTTCAGTCATCTCATTTTACAGATAGGGAAACTGAGGCTGAGAAAGAGGGAGTGAAATGTCCACTTTCAAAAACTTACTTAGTGATAAAGCTCAAATAAGAATCCTGGAATCCTTGTGCGACTTTTTCATGATTTTTAAAATTAAAAAAAAAAATCTTTTTTGAGGAAGATTAGCTCTGAGCTAACATCTGCCACCAATCCTCCTCTATTTGCTGAAGAAGACTGGCCCTGAACAAGCATCTGTGCCCATCTTCCTCTACTTTATATGTGGGATGCCTGCCACAGCATGGCTCAATAGGTGGTGTGTAGGTCCGTGCCTGGGATCCAAACCTGTGAACCCTGGGCTACCAAAGCAGAGTGCAGGAACTTAACTGCTACGCCACTGGGCTGGCCCCTTCATGTTTATTTTTTAAGCCAAAACAAGGTCACTGAGTTCCCTCTTCCAGACTCAATTGAGCACAGTTCTGTCATTATCCATCAGGCAGACTGCAGGACAAACCTGCTTCTTTCTGTGGCATAGCCCAAAGCCAGTCTCCTGGAGCTGTATCCCAGCTCTGCTCCTTACTCACTGGGAGATCTTGCCTCCTTGTAAAATGAGGAGAATTGTGTCTACACCTAGGGTTGTTGAGAGGGTCAAAAAGAATTACAAGATACAAAGCCGAAGAACAGCCTGGCAAGAGCACTCAGAAAACATGACCCACTTTGTGATGGTTATCCTGCTGTCCTCCAGGTGGTTATTCAATTGGCCTGTAACTCCATGCCTCGTGCTTATCAAACATGGATAGAAAAATGGGGGCTGGCCCCGTGGCCGAGTGGTTAAGTTCGCGCGCTCCGCTGCAGGCGGCTCAGTGTTTCGTCGGTTCGAATCCTGGCGCGGACATGGCACTGCTCGTCAGACCACGCTGAGGCAGCGTCCCACATGCCACAACTAGAGGAACCCACAACGAAGAATACACAACTGTGTACTGGGGGGCTTTGGGGAGAAAAAGGAAAAAATAAAATCTTTATAAAAAAAAAAAAAAAAGAAAAATGGATTGCAACTCTCTGCTTTAGTCCATTCCCTTTAATTTTTACCTGCTAGGTGTGAAGCTATAGAGTACAACTGCTGGAAAGGCCAAAATGCCAACGAGAAAGAGAGCATGAAGAAGCAGAAGCGGCAGAAGGAGGAAGGTAGTGCAGAGTGGGATGGAGATGAGAAACAACAACATTTGCTTCGTGTCATTTGTCTCTTTAGAATAATTCCAAGCTAGCCTAATGTAGTGTCATCTGCAGATATCCATGTTCAACACCCACACCTTGTATTACTGTCAACTTTCTACAAATTTTGTTGATCTTGTAGTTTGGAACTTAACATCTCTTCAACCTTATACATTTTGTGAACTCTGTAAAAACTGTTTGAGAACTGATTTTTCTAACTGAAAGCACCATGTCTCGGCTGCAAAGATAGCACACTATAGACCAGCGTGAGGCTCCTCTGAATGCAGAATTTCTTTTGTCCTGACAACAACGCTGTCAGTAAAAATGACACCTTCAATCTTCTTCCTCTGCACATGGACGGGCCACTTAGAGCCTAGACACTGTTAAGCACTGACAACCTTTCACTGTGTTGGGGTGGGGGTGTGGAGAGGGGGAGGGAAAGACACAGAGAGAGACAGGGAGAGAGTAAACAAGTTGCCAGAATCACCTTCCATGGCCCGAACACAGAAAGGCACAGAAGTAGTCCCAACTTTACATTAACAAGCTGGAGGTGAAGGGTTGCTGAGAGCCCACCGCCCCAACCTCTCTGCCTTGAGCTCCCAAATCTTGCCGCATCCAATGGCATCAAGGGACCATCTCATTAGGAAGCCTGTGGACAGCCCCAGTGCTATGTGCTGTGTGTGGTATCAGCAGCAAGCACGTCTTGATCAATGTGCTTGTCAACGCTGCCTTCAGGCTGTGAGACAAACTGGAGAAAATGTTTGTTGTGTGGTCAAAAGATGGCCCAATTTGGGTTTCCTAATTTGTTTTGGGTCCTTGGCACAAGAGAATATTTGATGAGCCTGAGTAACTGGTATATAGACAAAAGTCTCATCCACTCAGTTTTTGCTGGCATGTGGGACTCCGAGAGCCTCCAGGCCTTCCTGGCAGTCTGAATTCATAATGGTGCAATCTGAGGTTGGGGTGGGTGGATTTCCCTGAGAGGAAGGAGGCCTGACTTTTAACTCTGGTACCCAGCCCTGGTAGTGAAACTAGGAGCAAGGGGAGCCACTTCCATGAGTATCTCATTGTTTGGCGGGCCGGAGAAATGCTGTAGGTTGTGGCTCAGGGCTATGTGTCAACTGGCTCTAGGAAGCTGCCATAATTTCCTTCAGCTGAATATGGTCACTTCCTTCCAAACTCCATATCACTGAACCTCTTTAATAATATACTTTTAATTATAGTTACTAATGTCTAGGACTTAACTCTCATTTCAGTCTGCAAGCTGTTTGAAGATAGGACCGTGTTCAAGTCATTATTTCTCTGTAGAATACAGTCCAGAGCTTGGCACGCAGAAGCAGTAGTAGTTGTCATGATGATGATGATGGTAGTGATGCTGCTGCTGATGGTGATGATGATGATGGACATAATGACGATGGTGGTGATCATGCTGACTGAGGTGGTAATGCTGATGATGGTGATGCTGTTGGTGCTAGTGATGCTAATGGTGGTAGTGATGATGGTAGTCATGCTGATGATGGTCGTGATGATGATGATGATGATGGTGGTGGTGGTGGTGGTGATACTGCTGCTGTTGGTGGTAGTGATGATGCTTGATGGAGGTGATGATGCTTGATGGTGGTGATGATGCTGATGGTGATGATGATTCTGACAGTGGTGATGCTGCTGCTGATGACTACCTTTTATCAAATGCCTCCTCAGCCATGTGCTGAGCTAGTCACTTCTACCTATATTCGCTCTAATCCTTATAGATTCTTTAAGAAAAAAAGGAATTATTTTCCCAGTTTTGCAGATGGTAAAAGTGAAGCTCAAAGAGGTTAGATAACTTGTCCAAAGTTACACAGGTTACACAGAGCGATGCTAACAGGATTGGGCCAGTCTCCCAAATGAACCTTCTCTCCCCTTGGTTTTATTCCACAAACGTTGTGGAATGTGTGGGTGAGTGGATTCTACTCCTTATCATGTGGAAACACCATGGGTTAAGCAAGATAAGCAGAGGAGTATAATTTCAGTGTAAATTTCAGCAAACTTTGGCAGCAGTTCTCAGATGCTTCCTATGCACAAAATGGGCCATATCAAAGATGCCCAAACTAGATTTCTCTGACATATAGTATGAGGAATTAATGCACCAGGAGTGTCCATACCATGTTTTGGAAATTGGTCATTGTTCATGCTTTTAGGTTGCTACTTTCCAGATTTAAAATTCCAGTCTTAAAAATTATTGAGCATTATCTTAGGAAACCTGACATGATAGGTTTGTTGAAAGGAAGCTTAAAAGGTCTTCAAAGTAAGGAGTTTGAAAATGAGTCATAGAATTTTAAACTCAGAGCTGAAAGAGGAATAAAAAGTACAATTGGATGGCTCCTCCTCAGTTGAGTTATAGATTTCCTCCTGCTTTAAAGAAAATGAAGATATAAGAAGCTGAAGTAAAAAATAGTAGGAATCATAGTAGTAGTGTAACCACTAGCACTTCTGTGCCAGCACCATGACTATCACTGCACTTTACAGATGCCTTAGAGGTTACATAACTCACCAAAACAAAAGTCACTGAGCACAAGCATCTGAGGTGGGATTCAAACCCTGGCAGCCTGGCCTCAGAATCCAGCTCCATCTGCTAGCTCTCTCCTTCAGGATGTGGAGCCACACAAAAAGAAGCGACCGTGAGAATGCTTTTCCTCACTGCTCTTTTTCCCAGCTCCCAGGCCTCTTGGTTATGGGATGGGCACCCTCACCTTGAAGCTGCAGTAAGCTAAGCTCCCCCAAGGACACCATCATGCTGGCCATTGTTTACAGAGGGCCTGGTATGACTCGTGAAAACTGATGTTTTCTATTATTTCTACAGACTACCTACTGAAATGTTCTTTTTCCCTTTTCCCTTAATTTGTTTCAGAGCATAGACAGACCCAAAATAGATTGTTTATCCCAGTCTACTGCACAGATTACATTCTGCTGCAATTTGTCGTGCACAGTGTTCAGCCTGGCTTGTCCTCTACCTGGAGCTCTCCAGGTCAACTGTAACTAAAGGCCCTTTGAATCAAAGCTCCAGGTGAGGCTGCAATCACAGCAAAGAGGAGAGTTGCTCGTGGGCACATTGATGAGCCATTTGGATGCAGATCCCCAGCCCCCAGTGCTGTCATCTGACTGGGTGTTCAGAGGCAGCCTTTCTGAAGGGCTGAGCTTTGAATTGACACTCACCCCTAATTTGTGAAACTGCTGGAGGGGCTATTTGTTGTGGTAGCATTTTGTATTTCTTTCTTTCTAATGAGTCTTACTTTCTCTTTTTAAAGGAAAACAGTTGATTTCAACTAGTACTTGGACAAAATTAAACAATTTGGATGACAGCTAAAATCACATCATTTTAGAAATGAAAACAATCTTAGAGATAATATGCAATCTCCTTCTTTGACTGAAGAAAATTGAGTCTCAAAAGGTCAAGTGATTTTTCCAAATTCACATAAGAGAATGGAAACTAAAACCCATGCCAACCTATTCCTGATTTCCAGCTTTCTACACTAACATAGATCCCAGAAGACTGAAGCCAAGTATTTTTGAAAATAGCCAGACTTGGGCGTCTGAGCCACCTGTCTTAAATTCAGTGATGGTTGCACATCTTAACTAGATCCCAAGGTTTGCACCCCATTGACTCTACATTCATCATGTGCCTCAGGGGAAGTGCATGTAGAAAACATGAATGGGCAAGATATTAAGAATTGATGGTCCACAGACTCATGCCACACCATGAAGGGAGCTCTGAGAATGCCTCCAGGACAAGCATAACCTTTCTGAATGTCTCAGAGTTGGAAATAATTACGTTTTTCCATGAAATTTTGAGGTTTTGGATTACTGTTTCAATCTCTTGACTTGTGATTGGTCTACTCAGATTCTCTATATCCTCTTGCTTCAGTTTTGGGAGGTTGTATGAGTCTCAGAATTTATCCGTTTCTTCCAGGTTATCCAATTTGTTAGTGTATAGCTTTTCATGGTATTCTCTTATAATCCTTTGTATTTCTGTAGTATCCATTGTAATTTCTCCTCTTTCATTTCTGATTTTATTTATTTGAGCCTTCTCTCTTTTTTCTTAGGGAGTCTCTCTAAGAGTTTGTCAATTTTGTTTGTCTTTTCAAAGAAACAGCTCTTAGTTTCATTGATCCTTTCTATTGTTTTTTTAGTCTCTATTTCATTTATTTCTGCTCTGATTTTCTTCTTTCTACTGATTTTGGGCTTTGTTTGTTCTTTTCCTAATTCTTTTAGGTGCACTGTTAGATTGTTTGAGATTTTTCTTGTTTCTTGAGTGGGCCTGTATTGCTATAAACTTCCCTCTTAGCACTGTTTTTGCTGTATCCTGTAAGTTTTGGTATGTTGTGTTTTCATTTTCATTTGTATCCAGGTATTTTCTGATTTCTCCTTTGATTTCTTCATTGATCCAATAGTTGTCACTACGCTTCTCTTGTGTAGACCCAAGAGAATTGAAAATATATGTCCACACAAAAACTTGTATGTGAATGTTCACAGCAGTATTCATCATAATGTCCAAAAAGTGGAAACAGCCCAAATGTCCATCAGCTGATGAATGAATAAGCAAAACATGCTATGTCCTTAAAATAGAATATTTTCAGCCATAAAAAGAAATATGGCTCTGACACATGCCACAATATGGATGCACCTTATAAACATTATTCTATGTGAAAGAAGCTAGACATAAAATACTACATATTGTATGATTCCACGTACTTGAAATGTCCAAAATAGGCAAATTCATAGAGACAGAAAGTAGATTAATAGTTGCCTGGGCCTGAGAGGGAGAGGGAACTGAAATGGGTACAAGGTTTCTTTTTGGGGTAATGAAAATATTCTGGAATTAGACAGTGGTGATGTTTCTACAACTCTGCGGATACACTAAAAAACACCAAATTGAGTGAATTTCATAGTATGTGAATTAATCTCCTTAAAGCTGTTATTAAAAAATGAATGCAATAACAAATATGGATTATGGAACTTGGTCAATCAGTGGGTGTGCATTTCAGATGCTCAGTGCTGTTTAGTGCCTTGAAAATTGAGACCAAATGCTATTTTGGCATGCGTGGCTGATGATGGAGACTCACCTACTGCTGTTTTGTTCTCTGGCCCCTGTAGGGTGAAGATGCCCTGGCCGAAAGCGTGCTGACTTACGTGGCCCAAACGTCTGCTCTGACCTACGCCCCCATGCCCCGAGAGGATTACCCTGCAGGCCACCCCCTGCGAACCCTCAGCCGGCTCCAGCCTGATGAGCTTAGCCCAAAGGTGGTGGGTAGTGTGGACAGACAGAATCTTGTTGCTGCGCTGGGTGCCTACGTGGCTCAGAAGCACCCCCCACCCCCCAGGGAGGGTGACCCAGGGTTGCACAACCTTCTGCACGCACCGTGGAGAGAACCGAGGGTCCTTTCAGCACCAGCTACCCCCCAGAAATGGCCTTTGTCTCCAGGAGACCCCAAACACCCCCTGGGCAGGGGCGATGGTAAGTCAGCCTCACCTACCCCCTTTAGTGTTCTTGTTGTTGGCTTGTTTTTGTCTTTCTGTCACCTTCCTGTCCGGCCCTCCATGTGCTTTTCACCACTGAGTGTCTTTTCAGACACATCAGCATTTCTCCTTAGGGGACAGTGGCAGAGCAAGGCGCAGTGTGAGGGAGTGAACCTTTGGCAGTCTCACTTCCCTCTGGTGCTGGTAGAAGAGAAGGTGGTTGTATTCATGCCAAAGGTGAATCTCTCCTTGGGGTGTAGGGGGTGTCAGTGTTTAAACATCTTCCCTGCAATGTCACAGTTTTGTGACTTTATTGATGAAGGTGATAGGTTGGGGAACAAGGCCAAATCTGGACCCCAAATTTTGTTGATTGCATAGTGTTTTGGAAAATTGAATGAACACTTTTAGATTCGGCACATGCTTTCATATTGTCACATGCCTCACTATTCCTTATGGTCAAGCGCAAGCCCTACTCACATATTTCTGATTATTTGCCTTGTCCCCAAAAGAGCCCAGTCTGAAGCTAATGCTGCTCACAATGCGTATGTGTACTGTGTGGCCCTTGACATGACTGACTTTCAACACTGTGGCTTCAGTACTTTTATGTGTGTTATGCCTTAGTTCAGATCGTCCCAAGGGAGAAGGAGTATGTACTGGTTCCCACTCCTCTGGAAGATGCAGAAGGCTCTCATGCATTATTTTCTAACAGCCTTTTCCTAAGGCCATGAAATATAAAGTGAGCTTCTGATAAAATGTGACTTCTCCTCTGAAGATATACAAATAATAAAATCAAACAGATAACAGATTTTAAAAAAATATTGACTGAGAAACACATTCACATTAGCCTCTATTTTCTATAAGTGAAGGTTTAATTGGATTTGCTCTCACAGTACTTTTCTAGACATTGCTGCTTTTCAGCTAGGTAGCTCTCTCCTCTCTCTTTGTCCATATAATCATTATGGCACTTTCTAAATGGAAGAAATGCAAAGTTATAATTAGAGGGAAGGATATGTAGCCATTAGTAATGCTTTCTCCTTGTTCCTGTCTTGGGAAAATAAGATGTATGAGAAAACAGATTGTGCACCTGACTAAGAACTGTTTGCACATAAATGCCCCGTTAGTGAGACTGGTGTTTCTCTATAGGAGGTTGCTCTACAGAGAAGCTCCTTTCCCTCCAGCATTTTCTCTTTGGGGGCTGTTTTTCCTCTGCTTCAAACCAGGCACTATTCTGAGAAACCCCTTTTGTTGGCCCTGCTTCCCTCTGCAGTCTCATAGTTACCAGACTCCATCAGTGGTACTCATCTGCTCCTTTGGCTTTTGGATGGTCACTGTACTTTCTGCTCTTCCCCAGCTCAGCATCACCTCACTCCTCTGCTATACACATGCTGCTGGGACCACCCCCAGGTGTCCAAAAGCCATGCTGTGGCCTCTGTGGAGGACTCCCAGGTCCTCCCCATGGTGCCGATTGTCCCTTCCCCGTCCTCTCCTGCTTGGTGCCCCCCACCCCATGTCGTGGAATGTCAGATTGGCTTCTCCTCTTCTCTCTCTAATCATCTCTCTCTGTCTCCCTTCTCATGTCTCACAACTTAAAAAGTCCCATTTATTGACTACTTCTATTCTAGTTATTAGAAATAGGAAGAGGTAAATACAACTGCTCCAACCAGAGGGACTTCAACCCGCTCCACCAGTGCGTTCACAGGCGGAGTATGACGCATGTCTTTGCTCCTGCTGCTATTACTGCTCAGATGAGCCTCCTGTCTCCCCATTGCTTGGTACTTTGCCATTCCTCTTCACGCCCCGAAGGCGCAGATCTTCAGGACCCTGCTCTCTCCACTCTCCAATGACCCTTATTAACTGTATAATTTGGTTGACATTTTTTTCTGTGCTAACTTGCTGTGTCGGTTATCTTTTTATATATACTGTCTTCCCGACTGCACTGTATACTTTAAAAAGAGTCATGTAAAATGTCAATCACAAAATAAATGCGAGACAGAGTTGTCCAGTGAGCCCCCCCGTGCATCACTGGGCTTCAACAAACGGCAGCTGCTTGCCTCTCCTGCTGCTGCTGTGCACCACCACTTCCCCTCGTCTCCCCTATCACCCGTGATTTCATCTGTCGATATTTTAGCATTGTATTGCAGAAAGATAAGGACTCTTTTAGAAACCTAACCACAATAGCTCTATCACATATTAAAATTAATAGCAATGTCTTAATATCACCAAATATCTAATCAGTGTTCAAACTTCTCAGTTGTCATAAATTTTCTTTACAACTGGTTGTTTGGAATCAGAATCCAAAGAAATTCCATTGAATTGGTAGATATAGCTGTTAAGCTCCTTTTAATCTGCAGATTTATCTTCCCTCTTTTTTCTTTCCTTGCAACATTTTTTTAAAACTAGTTCATTAGTCTCATAGAGCTTTTCACATTCTGGATTTTGCTGATTGCATCCCAAAGATAACGTGTACCTTGTTCCTCTGCTCTGGACCTCCTGTAAATAGGAGCTAGCCCAGAGATTTGACCATTTGTGTTCAATGTTTAGCAAGAAGCCTTCAGAGGTGGCGAAGTGTCCTTCCGTGAGGGGGACACTGTCTAGCTGTATCTTGTTTTAGCATCCAGCAGCCATGGGCCACTTACCTCTCTGTCAGATTTCAACTTGATTATTTGAGAAGAGCTCGATCCCTTAAAACGAGCCCCACCCCATCCCATCTGCAGGGTCTGCTTGTGGTGCCCTGTGCTGTCCTCCAGAAGTCTGCACCTGCATATTCGTGTGATTATTTACTGTGTGCTGGTCTCCCCTGTAGACCATAAGCTGTGGGAAGATGGCAAACTGTACCTCTGTTTTTGTCATTGTGTCCCAGGGCCCAGCAGGTCCCTGGCCCAGTATTTGCTGAGTGAATGAATGAGTGGATTCTTCCACATAAATGGTCTCATTTGCTCTTCATGTCAACCTGAAAAGATGGTATCATTGTCAACCTTGTTTTCCTTGTTTCCTTTCAGCTTGAGAGGGTAAATGATGGTACTTAGCCCGGAAGTCAGATCACTTGGGACAGAGTCAGAGCTTGAAGAGCCGACTGTCTAAAATGCAGGTTTAAGCATAATTTACTTTATTGCTCTGGCTTGTTGGTCCTGAGCCCTACTGCTTTAAATGGCCATTCAGCCCTGAATTTTAGCTTTCTCTGCTTGTTCGTTGTATGCAGAGTTGTGTGCTGAGCCTTCAAGGGGAGCAAAGGAGTGGAGTAAGATCACTTGTGGGCAGGGGTCAGCCGGGACAGGAGAATAAAGATTTCTCTTCTTACAGATTTAATGAAAAGGGACAAGAGAAGAAAAGACCAACTTTCCCCTAAATTTTCAGTCCAGGGCTTCCTGAGGTTACCTCTCCAACTCAGTGCACTATTGGGATTTAGTTGATGTTCAGCAATATCAGGTGCCAGGTGGGCCATTTCATGGCACTGCCTGGAGAAGTGCCCATGCCACGCAGTGTAACAATGCCGGGCTCTTGTGTAAGGTTCAGGCAGATTCAGCATGGCCCGCACACAGAACCCCTATGAAGGCGCAGTACACGGACAGCCCTCCGCATGAAACCCAACTTCACCTGGAAAGCAATAGTTCGAGAAAGAAGGGTGGTCTGAGGGCTGGTGTGCCATGACTTCTGAGGGGGGTGTGGCCCTGGGAACTGGATATTTTAGATGCCCAGAGGGCTGCTATGCCAGAACAGGAAGGGAGGATCTTGTGATAGCTCAGAGGGCAAGGAAACTTCTGTGTGACTCAGCACGGTGGAATCCAGTATGTGGTCCTCAGAGTCCAGGTTTCACGTGGAACTATGGGAAAACCCACCCATATGTGCCCCAAATAAGTGATAAATAGTCTGGGTGCTCACTTAATACGTGTGGCAAATGTTCATTTGCTAAAAACTTATCATAGAGAAGAGAGAGACCCTTTTCCTTCATTTATTCATTGTTTACACCGTGCCTCCTTTCAAAAAGCTTTAAAGCCACACAACATGGAGAGACCTACATGAGACAGGATAAAGGGAAGGCCAGACTGCAGAGCACAGTGCTGTTGCACGGGGTTCAGCCACCATCTCGGCCAACTTCTCTAACTCGGAATGCAGCGTCCCGGCCGCCACCAGGCGGGAATGCTCTCGTTAGAATGTAACTCTGTAATTTCATGATCAGTTTGTTATGAGAATCAGAATTTGTAAAAGATTATTTGTTGTACTTTTAACCAATTATAAAAGTAATAAACGGTTACTATATAAAACTTGAATAATAGATACGTAGAAAGAAGAAAACAAAAATCCCGTTTAATCTCGTTACCATGAGATAAGTGCTGTCGGAAGCTGGTGTGCATCCTCTGGGTCCTGTGTGGGTTTGTGAGGCCCTGCAGTGAGCTGGGCCCGCTTGCGTGGAGCCAGAAGCAGCTATATCTCGGCCTCTCCTTGTCTCTTGAACATCTTCACCGGGGCTAATTCTTCCTCCCACCCTGGATTAAAACTCAGGCAAGTCCCATGAACTCCAGTCACTCTTAGGTAATGAAAGTGCCATTACTTTTTATATTTAAATCTTTTAAATTGTGGTAAAATACACGTAACATAAAATTTACCATGTTAACCATTTTTAAGTGTTCAGTTCAGTGGTATTAAGTACATTCACTGTTGTACAACCATCACCACCACCATCTCCAGATTTTTCATCTTCTCAAACTTAAGCTCTGTCCCCATTAAACACTAACTGCCATCCGCCTCCCTAGCTCCTGGCACCCACCATCCTACTTTCTGTCTCTATGAAATTAACTCCTCTAGGAACCTCATATGAGTGAAATACAGCATTTGTCTTTTTTGCAACTGGCCTATTTCACTCAGCATCATGTCCTCAAGGTTCATCCACATTGTAGCATATTGCAGCATTTCCTTCCTTTTTAAGGTTGAATAATATTCCATTGTATGGATATACCACATTTCATTTATCCATTCATCTTTTGATGGATGCTTGAGTTGTTTCTACCTTTTGGCTTTTGTGAATAAACGCTGTCATGATACATTTAAATTTCTAAATTAACTTTTATATTATAAATTTAAGATATGATCATTTCTAAAATTTCTAAGCAGTGCAGAGGGTACAAAGTGAATCTGAAGTTTCCTTCCCCATGGCCAACCCTCCTAGGCCTTCCCCACACCCAGGGGGAAACTGCCATAGTGGCTCTGTGTCCCTTGGATTTCCTACATAAAACCAATGTGTCTGTACATCTCTGTTTTAAAAGAATGGGATTCCAGTGTTGTAAGATGCAAGAACTTGCTTTCTAAGCTTTGGACAGCTCGGACGTCTTGATGTCAGTGTTTCTGGACCTGCCTCATGTTGAAAGCTTCAGAGTGTCCTTCATCTCACTGCTCTGTAATCCACCTAGTTAGCTTGGAGCCTGCATTTCCCACTGAATATAGTGTTAGCATTTTGCTGCATTATTAAATGCATTTCCATTACATTTTTTATGGAGGCATATATTCAATCATATGTATGTACCATAATACATTTAAATCAGTTCTATATCTATATATTTCTGTTAAACTATGTCTAGTTTGTCAATCTTTACTATTCACATAATGCTGCAAAAACACCCTTATGCATGTATCTTTTCAGATCATAGAACCTTGACTGCAATTCTCCCTGGGCTCAATTGTCACCAAGTTTTAACAAAGCTTAAAGTCATTCCTTTTTTCACAAAAAAGTAAACTCTACTTTTTAGAGCAGTTTTAGGTTCACAGCAAAATTGAAAGGAAGGTGCAGAGATTGCTCATGTACTCCCTGCCCCCACATATGCACAGCCTCCTCTGTTATCAACATCCCCACCAGCTGGTACATTTGTTACAATCCATGAACCCACACTGACACATCAGCATTACCCAAAGTCCATAGTTTACATTGGGGTTCACTCTTGGTGTTGTGTGTTCTGTGGGTTTGAACACATGTATAATGACATGTATCCATCATTATAGTATCATACAGAGTATTTTCACTGCCCTAAAAATCCTCTGTGCTTCACCTGTTCATCCTTCCCTCCTATCTGACTCTTGGCAGCCACCTATCTTTTTGCTGTCTCCATACTTTTCCCTTTTCCAGAATGTCATACAGTATGTAGCAATTTCAGTTTGCCTTCTTTCATTTAGTCATATGCATTTAAGGTTCTGCCATGTCTTTTTATGGTTTGAGAGCTCATTTTCTTTTAGTGCTGAATAATATTCCATTGTCTGGATGTACTGCAGTTTATCCATTCACTTACTGAAGGGCATCTGGGTTACTTCAAAGTTTTGGCAATTGTGAATTAAAATGCTATAAACACCCATGTGCCGGTTTTTGTGTGGACACAAGTTTTCAACTCCTTTGGGTAAATACCAAGGAGAGCGATTGCTGGATCATCTGGTAAAGATACTGGTAACAGTTTCTTTAGTTTTGTAAGAAATAAAGTCTTCCAAAATGGCTGTACCATTTTGCATTCCCACCAGGAGTGAATGAGAGTTTCTGTTATTCCACATCCTCGTCAGCATTTGGTGTTGTCAGTGTTCTGCATTTTGGCCATTCTAATGGATGTATAGTGGTATCTCATTGTTGATTGAAATTGCATTTCCCTGATGACATATGATGTGGAGCATCTTTTCATTTGCTTACATGCCATCTGTATATCTTCTTTGGTGAGGTGTCTGTTAAGGTCTTTGGTCCATTTTGTAATCAGGTTGTTTGTTTTCTTATTGTTGAGGTTTAAGAATTCTTTTTTTTTTTTTTAAAGATTGGCACCTGAGCCAACAACTGTTGCCAATCTTCTTTTTTATTTTTTTCCTGCTTTTTTCTCCCCAAATCCCCCTAGTACATAGTTGAATATTTTAGTTGTGGGTCCTTCTAGTTGTGGCATGTGGGACACCACCTCAGCATGATCTGATGAGCGGTGCCATGTCCACACCCATGATCCAAACCGGCAAAACCCTTGGCTGCTGAAACAGAGCACACGAACTTAACCACTCGGCCATGGGGCCAGCCCCTTAAGAATTCTTTGTATATTTTGGGTAAGAGTCCTTTATCAGATGTGTGTTTTGCAAATGTTTTCTCCTGTCTGTGGCTTGTTTTCTAATTCTCTTGATAACTGTCTTTTGTAGAGCAGAAGTTTTTAATTTTAATGAAGCCAGCCTATCAATTCTTTCTTTTATGGATTGTGCCTTTGGTGTCATATCTAAAAAGACATTGACAAAACTCTAGGTCATCTAAGTTTTCTCCTATGTTATCTTCTAGGGGTTTTATAGTTTTGTGTTTTTTTAAAGATTGGCAACTGAGCTAACATCTGTTGCCAATTTTCCTTCTTTTTTTTTTCTCCACAAAGCCTCCAGTACATGGTTATATATTCTAGTTGTAGGTCCTTCGGGTTCTGCTATGTGGGACACTGCCTCAGCATGGTTTGATGAGTGGTGCTAGGTCTGTGCCCAGGATCCGAACTGGCAAAACCCTGGGCCGCTGAAGTGGAGCACACAAACTTAACCACTGGGCAACAGGGCCAGCCCCTATAGTTTTGTGTTTTAAAATTAGATCTGTAATCCATTTTGAGTTAGTTTTTATGAAGGATGTAAGGTCTGTGCCTAGGTTCATTTTTTTGCTTGTGAATGTCCAGTTGTTCCAGAAACATTTGTAGAAAAGACTATCTTTGCTCCATTGTATTGTGTTTGCTTCTGTGTCAAAGATCAGTTGACTATATTTATGTGAGTCTATTTTTGGACTCCCTATTCTGTTCCATTGATCAGTCTGTTCTTTCACCAATATCATACTGTCTTTGTTTCTGTAGCTTTATAGGAAGTCTTGAAGTTGAGTAATGTCAGTCCTCCAACTTTGTTCGTCTCCTTCAATATTGTGGTGGTTATTCTGGGTCTTTTGTCTCTCCATATAAACTTCAGGATCAGTTTGTCAATATCTGAATAACTTGCTGGGATTTTGATTGGAATTGCATTGAATCTGTAGATTAAGTTGGGAAAAATGGATGTCTTGACAATATTGAGTCTTCCTATCCATAAACATGGGGTATCTCTCCTTTTATTTAATTCTTCTTTGATTTCTTTATCAGAGTTTTGTAGTTTTCCTCATATAGACCCTATAATATTTTGGCTAAAGCCATTCTTTCAGCTTGAGACTCAATGATGACAATTAAAGAATTATAGAAACCACATTAGAGAATTTATCGTATACCTTTTTCTAAACAGTTAACTAGAACCAATGACAAATAATATGCTACTGCTGGTAGCATCCAATCTAATCCTTACTCATTGATGAAACTTCAAACCACACCAAACAGGAAACAAAACCTCTAACCTGTGAGAACCCTTTCTTTAATTATCTTGATTCTGCATCCTCTGGGTCCTGGACTGAGAATTAGGAGAACTTAATTCACATTATCACTCTGCTAACTTTCAGCTAGGTATTTCCTATCTCAACCTCTTCCCAACATAACTTGTTGTTTCCTTTATTCAGGTGTCTTCCTATATTATAGCTTGAATGGCCAAGGTAATGAGTGTTCTCCACCCCCACCATCATCTATACTAAAGTGGATTCTGTCGTATATTAATGTGGAATGTTCACTGGGATGTAAGTCTGAACTTTTGTTGACTACTGTTTGTGCACCTTCCTAACTCTGTGACTCTTAGCAAGTTTATTCATGAATTAACTCGTTGACAGAGCACATGCTGAGCCCCACCAGTCACACAGCCTTTCTGATTCTCTTCCCTCATCCAAGATAAGAGTGTTGTGATAAACGCATTTTGGGGCCTCTTCCTACTCAAACCTCCCATGACTGCGAAGTCCCGCATGTGTCTACTTTCCCATTTGTGTGGGAATCCCAGCCTGAAAACTCATACAGAGCAAAGAGTATACCCTGCATCACCCAATCTCAGGAGGGCACTGAACCAGGGCTTTCCCTTTTCATGGTGACAATGATAGATTGTAATGTATAAAAACCAGATCCCAGTGCTTTTATCATCCTGGAGAAAATATGCTCACAATTTTGGGATAATTTTCACTTGAAAGGAAGCACCTGCTGCCTTTTTCGTTTTTAAAGAAATTTATTCATATTTGAGTGAAGGCCAGTGTTGCTCGGTACTCTAAACCCAATCATGCCTTTTGGTTTTTTATGAAAAGAGGCCCAAATTAGCCATCTAATCACTGGAGCAAAGAGGCTGCCTTTCAGAGTCTGCCCCACAAGGAAGTGCTGATATACTCTTTATCCTGGATTCATGCCCCTCTCTGGGGTTTAAAAGCACCTTCTAGAACATAAGAAAGAAGGCACCTATGTCATCAAAGAACCTCTCATCTCAGTGAAACATAGTCCCATATTTGATATGAAATGCCAGAGGCCGTTATTTCAGCCAATCACCATGTCGCGGGGTCAGCAAACAGCCAACTTTCTCCTGCAGTGGAAGGGAAGCGGAAGCGGGGCCGGAAAAGTCTCTGGGTGCCGCTCTGTCGCTTACACAGCAAGGAATGGCTCCTCTTGTCTACCTTCTAATCCCACCATGCCCACCCGGCAGCCCTGATGTGGATGCACCTGAATAGGTTGCCCACATGTGGAGTGAGAGCAGACATATGTGACTGGGGAGCCCAGCTCTGCATTGCCCCCATCCCATGCCTTCCTCCCTGCCTGGGAGACAGCTTCCTCCTACTTCTGCATCAGCAAAGAGTCACTGTTTTCAGATTTGGAAGGAACCCAGAGTCATGCACTCTGCCCCACACGAGAAGTCTCTTCTACAGTGTCTCTGACACATGACCTTTCAGCCTTCCCTGAAGTACCTGTGAGCTCATTGCTTCCCTGGGAGGTCCTTTCCACAAAAAGCCAGCTGCATTTGCTAGAAAGTTCTTTACATTGAGTATTGAGTTGGAAGTTCCCTCTTTTAGACTGAGAGTGGGTGGGGCTCCAAAAGGTAACTTATCGCAAGTGCTTGTTCCTGCCAACTTCCACCGTTGGCTCTAACAGGAAGTCCTTTTAGAACAACATGGAGCAGGGGTGCTCTCCCTGTGGCCTGTGGGCTCTCACATATGAGGTCGTCCTCTTGTCATTTTTCCAACTCTTTCCACTTCCAAACTGAACATTTTGGGTTTGGAGACCACTGAACCTATGGTGAGGTTTTCCTTCTGAAGGCACAGGGTGGGTCTAAGGAAGGAGCTGAAGAGGTCAGAAGAAATTTTTCCCTTTCCCACATGTGAGGGTCTCACTGAGCCCCCACAGAGTAGAACTGGGGCCCTGAGGCCTCAGGGCATTCTGGGCAGTGAATGGTTTGGATATGATCATAAATTGAGTTCCTAACTACAGATATATATTAACCATGCATGCCTGGTTGTCTACCAACTAGAACTTTGCTGCTAAGAGGGAGTTCGACAGCACTCACCATTCAAGGGTATTTCTTTGAATGGGATCCAAATACTCTACTGGTTCAGCCCATTTAGTTAATGTGGACAAATTTCAGTTACTACCCCTGATAGCCATCCCTGGAAATTTTTATATTTTAGTCTGGCATTTGCCAGTCAGTACACGTCTAGACTGGTTCCCCTTGTCATATGTCAGTTAACATTCTGAGTGTGCAGACCCATGTTAATGTGAATCTAAATGAAATACTCCTTAGAAGGCAATCTGACTGCCAACCCCTCCACTGAGTCAAGTAATTAATGCCAAACCTAATTTGATATGTGTATTTGTTCTTTACCTCACTATTACTGTAATAGAGAGAGAGTTAGACTGCTATATACTGAATTCTAAGTACAAAACAGCATGGCCTCACTGAGCAACAGGTGCTTTATCCAGACTATAGTTGGGCACTTTTCATTTAGCCAGTGAGTGATGTATGCCACTTAGCTGTGATACCCTAAGCCCCTCAAGTTGAAGGAGAACACATTTTACTTTACTTTTGTTGTTTTCATTGAAAATAGTCAGGAAGCTGACATATGATTATGCCCATATCTCCCAGGTGGAGGCCCATATGAGGACAGAATAAAATAATAAACTCCTACTGAATTTATCTGAACTCTTTGCAAATATCTGAGAGTTGGACTCTAGCAACTAAATGGACTATATGCTCCCTAAACAAAAGGAGCACAGTAAATTCTTCGTGATGATGATGATAATGATAATGATGATCATGGCAGTGATGATGGTGATGATGATGATAGTGGTGATGGTGATGGTGGAGATGATAATGATGATGGTGGTGATGTGTTTATACGTGGCCTAACTGTATATTCTCATGTATACATGGTGATAAAGGCACTTAGGAGGAAAGCTGTTATGCATGATTCACATCTTTTTTGTTAAAACAATTTTGTAGTGAGATTATCTGCATGCCATTGCTTATTCTCTAAAGCATGTAACGTTTTGTCTGGGGTACCCTATTAAGACATCTAATTTCAGTAGGTCAGGCCTCCAGCAGTTGTGCGTGCAAGTTGATCTCCTACTCCAGGCCTTACATATTTGATGTCCTGACATTTTGTGTAATTGCTCTGCTAGAGCCCACTTGGAGCATTGAAAGCTACTTAAAATGTCATTATGAGCTGGCCGGATCTCGGAATTATATGGTGCAGTTGATGGAACAAAAGAGCGTTCCACTTTGATGCGCGTGGTATTTGATTGTGCTCTATGCCAGGGTCCCTCTTCAATCCACCAGGGCTGGCTGGACTTTTTAAAAAGGATTTCCTCACTTCTGTTCATCTTCAAATGACTGACGGTAGATGCCTTTGAGATGGCTCGGTGTGGTTTGCGATGGTGATATGAAAGAGGATTTCTAATATGCGTTAATTGTTCTCATCATAAGCTGTCAGCCACTTAGGGTCTGCCATTGTATACCTAAGGTTTTTTTTAAAGTTATTTTTCACTAATGATAACCTAAAAAGTTTCTTTTTTGGATAAGAGGAGGCAATTTTAGGAATTATATTTTATTATTCCATTTTGAAGCTATTTCTTCTTATAGTCATTCTGAGAGGCCCACGGAAAGTCTTTCCTGTTCTCTGATCTTTATCTTAAAGAACATGAGTTTTTCATGCCACAGTCTATTCCTCCTCTTCCTTTGAAATAATGAGAACAGAACTAAAGGAAGCTGAAGGAAAAAAGATGTGTGGTAACCATAAGAGATAATTTCTCTGAGTTGTTAAATGTTAGGACAGATTATTGGAACAGGGGCACAATTTTACATGAACTATATTGATTATTGGGCATGTGGTAGACAATCAACACACTTTATGTTGTGTTTTCAAGAAGCCCTTCAAGTAGGAATTATTGACACTATTTATACAGACAGAACCTGAGGCTGGAGGGGCTGGATGGGGTGCCCTAAATCACAGGCGGCAGTGAACCTGGGTTTGGCTGACTCCAGAACACACCAATTTTCTCCTTATTTGTGGTGGGTCTTTTTAGGATCTCTGCTCTGACTTGCCTGAGTTTGACCAGGAGGAGCACCATATGTTCTTCCCACCCAGAATTGGCATAAAACAAAATATTACACGGTGGGGTTCTTTGAGGGGCTGCTGAGAGTTCTCCACCCCTCCTCAGGCTGTCCCCCACGTCTGAAACTGACACTCAAACAGTTCCTACTGCTTTGCCCTCAAGTCGTCGTCTGTTTAGGCTCCTTTCTTTCTCTTGCACCTCACGTCCAGTCCAGCAGCAGACCCTGCTGGGCCTGCCTCTACAGCACGCTCAGGCTTCCCCACGCTCCCCACGAGCGCTGCTGCATGGCAGCACTGTCCCCAGTGGGCTTATTACAGGAGCCTCCTTTGGCCTCCCTGCCCTGACCTTGTCCCAACCGTGGAGTGGAATGGTCCTTTTAAAATTGCAGATCAAATGATGTCTCATTCTCAAAACTCAGCAAGGGCTTCTCACCTCACTGTAAAAATCCAAGTCCTTTTCATGTCCTGAGACCCTGCAGTCTCTGCCCCACACCCCCTTCTCTCACTTCATGCCTTACAGTCTCTTCCCCTTACTTTCTCCATTCCAGCCACTCTGGCCTCCTTTCTGTTCTTCCAACCTTCTGCCCAGGGCCTTTACACTTGCTGTCTCCTCTGCCTAGAGAGTGTTTCTCCAGAAACCCACTGGACTCATGCTTCACCCGCTTTGAGTTTCTGCTTAAACTTTGCTTTCTCAGTGAAGTTTTCTCCAACAATCCTATATAAAACAGCATCCTCCCTCCCAGCTCCCCTGTCTTCCATACTTTGGATTATTTTTTCCATGGCCCCTATCACCACCAGACATTCTATGTATTTATGTTTTTAATTGTTTATTTTCTGTCTTTTCTAACATGGATGGAAGTTCCATGAAAACAAGAGCTTTGTTAACTGCTTTAGTCCTGCAGCTGGAAAGGTAGCTGGGCATAGAAAATGTGCAATAAACGTTTGTGGAGGGACGGAAGGAATGAAGGGCACGAGAGAGGGAGGAACATCCCATCTCCTGAACTCTCCTGTTGAAATCTGAGAACCTCTGGGGGGCGTAAATGACTCGCTGATCATTGGTCACCTTCATGAGACCTGGAATGTGTCACCCCCACCTTGGTCAGCTCGAGAGTCTGCCTAAAGAGCAACTTGGGTGAGGGATGTAGGGGGCAAAAGGGACGGAGTGTTTGGATACACAGGGACAGCGACACACCCTGGCCTCCTGCACAGAAGATGGCACGAGGGGTTGAGAGATACGAACATTGCCACGTGGGTGGGATGTGCTGAAGGAAAGTCAGCCTGCTGCACAGTTTTGTCTAGGGCCAATTTGCTGCAAACCAGAGTCTGAATAGTCACCACGATATTCTGTACTCTCTCCTCTGCATTCCTGTTCCAGCACGATGATCCCATCAGCTTACGTTCGTACATATGGAATTCGAGGGAGGCTGGAGATAAAGTTGAGAACTTAGAAGGAATGCTCTGTCAGGTAGACAGTAAACCTTGACACTCATAATGTTCACCAAGTTCTAGACTCCTTGAAACTGGCTTACAGAGTGACTCAGTGGCTTAACTTAGTTGTGAAATGTCATTGCGGGAGAGATAAGAAATGTCCACTGGCCTGCTGCCATTGGGTGCAGATCGGGGCGGGCAGGGATCCCACGTTTTGGAGCCCCTTTAGGATGGGCACCTCAGCTCTGCAAGATGAGGATGGTCCGACAGAGGCTAGGAACAGATCCTTGGTTAACCAAGGTGCTCAGGAATGGGACATTCTTGTCCAGTGAATTTTCTGGTTAAGTTTGCATTAATCAGAAACACATTTTTGATTCAACACTTGTTAAAAATCTCTCATAAATTTATCGATCCATTTCCTGCCTTGGTCAGTGTGTTCCTGGGACGTTGGGTGGGTTCTTAGGTGCACTGGCCCCTGGGGGCACTGTGCCTGCTGGAGCCGCATCTCTCTGACGAGCATCAGCCTTCTGCAGCCTGGCCTGTGATGTTAGATGAATGCATCTTCTCATCTTTTGTACTATCACTGCAACAATACAGACAACTTAAATTTGGTGGATTTATGTTAAGACTTAGTAAACGGCAGAGTATTGTTTAGCATACTTTCTAGTCTATCTTATTTTTTCATGTATTTTATTGATTTTCTATTTAAAGTATGTTCTTGACATTTTTTTAAAAAACTTTTCTTTCTTTCTTTCTTTCTTTCTTTATTTATTTATTGGGGAAGATTAGCCCTGAGCTAACATCTGCCACCAATTCTCCTCTTTTTTGCTGAGGAAGATTGGCCCTGAGCCACCGTCTGTGCCCATCTTCCTCTACTTTATATGTGGGTGCCCCCACAATATAGTTTGGTAAGTGGTGCTTAGGTCCACGGCCAGGATCTAAACTGGCCTACTCTAGGCCACCAAAGCAGAGTGTGTGAACTTAACCACTACACCACTAGGCCCGTCCCTATTCTTGATATTTTTAATGAAAAATTTTTGCTCAGAGTAACTGAGACCCAAAGATTATACAGTAAGACTTTTTTCCAAAAGACATAATTTGAGTTTATCTTTTTAAAAAATCTGTAAATTAATTGGGTTGCCCTCATTGGGACTAATGCTCATGCATGCGCGCGCACACACACAGACATACACACAGATACATCAAAATGTTTTAGAAGCCAGAGAGACGTGACTTCTGGATAGTACAAGCAAAGTTAATGTATGAGATAGACCAACCACTGAGACCCTATAAGGAGATCAAATAACAGCACATTGCAAGTCATTTCTCCTTCCTCCTAAAACAGACAAGTGTTTGGGCTGACGTGCTATTCAAACTGTCACTTATTACCCTATTTGGAAGCAAATGTCTTTCCTGAATTCAACCAAACAACTTCCAAACTTTTATGACATAATCTACTTGTAAACTACTACCTATATTTTACCCTTAGAAATTAAGAATTAAATTGATATAAACTTAAGATTGGACAAATGTCGCTATAAAGCTCTTAAAACATAAAACTTTACCTTTGCTAAAAAGGTAAAAAACTCTTATTATTTTTATCTCTAATGAGGATCCTCCAAGAGGACTATGCCTTTAATTCTCTATGCTTCTTCAGGGTGATACTTACTCCCAGGTTCTGAACACAATGGGTGCCAATACCAGTTGATGAAATGCATAGTGAGTAGAAGGATGGATGGATGGGTGGGTGTGTGGATGGGTGGAGTCTGGGGTCTGATGTTAATAACTGAGGTTCACACTGTTTAAAACGTAGGTTAGTACTTTGGCAAAGAACTGTCTCACAATGCATAATCTTAAATTGAATGTTGAGCACACGGGGAGGCAGTAGCCCACACAGCTATGCATTTTAAGGGGCTCACTCTGTGTTCCTTGCTTTTGCTTGAGGATTGCAGTGAGCTGTGGCCAGAGCTTATCATTGAAAAATCAAGCATTTGTGTTTACAGTGGATTGGAAGGAATGAAAGGCAACGGAGGGCTAAAATGATTCTACGTCACCTCATTATCATGAAGATAGTTACAATTTATCAGGCACTTATGGCAGCCTGGCACTGGATAAGTGATTCACAGACACATCTCATGTGTCCCTGTGGTACAAATAAGGAAACTGAGGAATAATGAGATTAAAGAACTTGCCCAAGACCACCTACTGGGAGTGCTGGAGGTGAGACTGGAGTCCAGAATGCATGTTGGACCCCAAAATCCGTGCTGGTAGCTCCTCAGCCCTCGGCTTCCTGGAGCATGTTTGAGGTACCGCAAAGCACTCTTTCTTCCAAGTGGCAACAGTGCATTCCCACCAGAAAGTAGTCAACTTTTCTGCATGTGAATCCAGTGCAGTGGCCCCAAGGACATGGCACCATGAGGACTGACATTGTGACTGATAAGAACTTTAAATATGCACTTGGAAACCAAAGTCTTAACCACAACTCTGACAAAAGAAAGGGGCAAACCCCCTGCAGTTTCTAGAGTTATTTGGCCTGAGAAAGCTGATGAGTAGCCGTGGCCCCTGGCAGTGGGGTTCATGGCCAGTATCAGGGCATGCCTGTGATGACAGGTCCAGGCAGGGATCAGACACGGCCTGGCACTGTCATCCTTGCTGGCTGTGGTGGACGAAGGCCTCTTGCTTGCTCTGCTTCCTCCCTTCCTGGCCAGCCACAGCGCCTGCTCAGTTTCTCAAGGTCAGGCACCTGCTGGTCCTAAAACTCTGTCTCCCAGCATCATTCTGTCCCTGTGTGCATACAAATAGTCAGATTCTGCATACAGTGAGTGTGGTGCCCCTTAGGACATGATTCCTAGCTGGGTGATTTTTCATTCTCACTGTGCTGAAAGTGGAGGCTTGCTGTGCTCATGGTTCGTGGAGTGGATTCGGGAAACGTGGGTTATTATGGACTCCCTTCTTTCTGGAAGCACTTTTTCAGAGTGGATGCTTGGTGTCTTTGTCAGTTGGAGGGCAAGTAAGCACCGTTTTGTAGAGAGCAGCAGCCCTGAGGTGGCTCTTCACTGTGCTATATGTGACGTGTAAATAGCAGTGCCGCCACCGCTGTTGGAAACAGGCTCCACACGAGAAGTAGCACAAGAAACTCCAGCTGATGCTCTAACACGCCGTGAGAGGGCATGGAATGGGCTCTGTAGCATTTTGGTGATGTAGGTGAGGTGCTAATGGGGGCATAGCTTCCAGTGTCATTTTCTCATCTTTCTCTTGACGTTTTCCTGCTCATCTTTTTTCCTAGCAATGCAGTAGCCACTCTGGGTTGAAAACCTCAACACACATGTACACACATGCACACTCACGTGCACACTCATGCATGCACACACTCATGCACATGCACACACACAGGCACTACCACCTTTTCATCCCCCCCAAGAGACATGAGGGCCTTGCCAAAGAACATAACATGAGACTTAATTCCAAACATAACCCCCAAACGCGCCACTTTAACTTTTCCATAACTACAGTGGTCTCGCTGTGTTCAGGTGGAGTCAGTGGGTTTTTGTAATTCACTGTTAAAGTTTTGGCCACAGTAGTGCAGCTAGTGGGGTGAGCGGTGGGCCACTGCAGCCTGTTGGCTCTGGAAGGCAGATCCTCGTGGGATCCGCTATTCCTGGGCTGGTGTGTGAAGAATCCTCTTTTTAGTAGAGCAAAGGTATGTGCTGACTTTAAGTGCTGATTGCTGTATGACATCCGGAAGCGTGGGAGCAGGTCCCTGTGTCACTCACAAACACGTTTGAAGTCACTGACACTGCCCCAAGGTGGCCTCTGCTCATGCCATCCTTCCTGGGGCCTCCCTGCCCCAGCTCACCTGAAATTAGAATGGTGGAGCCAACGAACCTGCTGTCAGATTGGTCAGTGTTCTAAAGAAAGCATTTTTTCCCTTAAGAATGATCATTTTAGCCTGGCTTTATCTGTCTCTTTCCCTCAGTGTAATAAGTATGTAGGGGTCTAGTGCTCACTGTACGGGTTGCAGCGGCCAGCTCCTCTGGGTGCAGCTCAGTCTTCTGGGCTGGGTGTGTTGAGGGTGTGGCCTTGCCTCTCACTGGAGCCTGGTGACTTTGGGATAGCAGTGTCCGACGTGAAGTGGCCCCTTCCCCAGGTGTCACTTTGGTTGCACTGCTGACTCTCCCATCATGACCTCAGGCCTACGATCTGCTCCCTCAGGGCTGTTGGATGCTCAAGGGAGGTGGACGCTGCAGTTTGCTGGGATTGCCTGTTGGAGCAGGACCTTTACAGAATCCACTGCAGACCGGTGCCTGTGCCATCCACGTTTCCTGATACAGCTCCTTATTTCCATTTTCTTTGACATGAGTGAGTCCTGTGTGGTTGGCATTGGATCTATGGAGGTGGACGGTCAAGATAAGCCCTTGCTTAGATGATAAGCACCAGGAAAGAAAAGTGTTTTGGTCAGAGTAGATTGCCGTGAAACAGAAATGAAGATGTTATACTCAGCTTGTTGTTCACTGACTCAGTTATAGGTTCGAGGTTGTTCCTTCTGATTTTGATTTTTTTTTTTTCTCAGAAAGATTCACCCTGAGCTAACATCTGTTACCAGTTTTCTTCTTTTTGTATGTGAGTCGCTACCACAGCATGGCCACTAACAAGTGGTGTAGGTGTGCGCCCAGGAGCCAAACCCAGGCTGCTGAAGCGGAGCATCCTGAACTTAACCACTAGGCCACGGGGCTGAAAGTTACAATGAACAGTGGCTTTTTCAAAACAGCAACAATGGCTATGGCATGTGCACACCTTCAATTCCAAAGCACATCTTTTATCTTTTCTATGAAACAGCCTGTGCCTTATGTCAGCCCAGAAAGAGCAGGAATCTGGTATTGTTTATGTGGGATTGCTCATAAGCAATCCCCCTTTGGCTCCTGTCATCTGTAGGAAAGAGTGACTGTTCTGCGCTTGTCTATTTTTAAGCGTATTTTTGTTTACAAGGAAGTGAGAAATATTATTCCAACTTCATTGCTGGAAGTTATTTTTTAAGGCAAGTGTTCAGTCTCTGAACATTTGGGAGGGCTGCTGCATGGGGCCTGATGGACTCTGGGGACACAGAGGTGGGAGGTGCATTCTCCCCAGGGACTCAAGTCTGGAGGAGTGAGAGGGAAGCAGCCACCAATGTAGGCATTCACCTGCATTTCCTTCTACAGGAAGCTGTTTCAAAATCAGGTTTGGTTATTATTCCGGTGTGCTGAAGTCAACAGACCAGGAGACAATTATCATTGACAAGGTAGTTCCCCAAGAGGAGGGGGTGTGCCATGCCCTGCGGGGCTACACAGGGAAGCAGCAGGTGGTCAGGAGGCAGAGGGAGGGGAACCGTGGGCAGAGCAGGAGAGGCGGGGCCAGCAGGTTTAGGACTGGCTAGTGTGGGTGATTCAGGCAGGCTCTGGGCCAAGGGGTTATTGCTGATTGTCTGATGCCTGACTCGGGGGTAATTAGGGTGGCAGATGGTGGCCCAGAGTGTGAGTGCCTCATAGAGGACAGGGTTGGAGTTGGGCTCTGGACTGGTTGGTGGGCATTTGAAAAGCAGTGTTTGCTGACTCTGGGACATGAGTAGCTCTAGTAGGGGCAGTCCCTCCCGGATCAGCGAGGCCCCAGATGTCGGAGCATCAGAAACACATGGTTAATACACAAGGCAAGGCCAGGGTGGTAGAGTGACGTCCTCACTCTGTGGCTTCAGTGCTGCCCCCAAGGGGCCCTGCTGCTCCTGCAGGAGAACACGTCAGTGCAGGCGACAGCTCCAGTCCTGACCACAGAGGTCGGCTGCATACGCCACATTTAGTGTACACCCCACTTCAGAGGACACCACCGACTATCGACTATCATGCCAGCTTCAGGTCAGGCTGTGTTTCAGAAACAACTGTAGTGGAGACTGTTAAGAATTTTAAATCCAGAAGGGGTCTCTGTGGTCAACAGGAAGTCTGACGGAATACGTCCTCCAATAGTAAAATCAGAAAATTATTGCAGTGACTCTTCCTTGGCAAGAGAGAGACTGTGGGGAGAAGGTGGGCATGGCAGAGAATGTTCAGGAATGGAAACAGAGCACTTTAACGTTTCCTTATGACAATGTGGCAAGACTGCCCCTGAAAAAGATGAGCTTCAGTTAGTAGGTAAAAGTGGACATTTTCTTTCACTCAAAGAGCTCATAATAGGCTCTAATTGCTTATCTTTGAAAAATCGGTAAGGTCTGGGTAACCCAAAACACTGTCTTCTGTCATGCTTTTGCAGTGTGTACAAAGCTCGTTTTGACCAGGTGACGCTGCCTGCTGTGTCAGTCAGCGCTGACTGGGAAGTAGAGCCCTGGCTGTGTGGGGACCCGTGGCAGAGTGGAGGGTGATCTCAGGTCAGCGGTGAGCTTGGGAAAGCTGTGTGGAAGGAGCCTGGTTAGATGGCACTAACATCGGCGTTCCCTGGGTCCTCTTAGTGCAGCGTGGGGTGGCCTTGGAATTGCCCCAGAGAGCGTATTCCTTCTGCGTGCTGTGTATCAACACGGAGTGCTGGCCGGCAAGTGCCTGGTACTGTGGTTGTTGGTGTCTGGAACTTTCTCTCACCTGCTGGTGGGGACGAGAGGGAGAAAAGCTGCTGGGAATTGTGTTTGTGGCTCTAGTTCAGCAACAAAAGAGGGAAAGTTGAAAAAACATAAAAAGCCTAAATTTCTTAATTTGTAAAAAGCAGACACTAATCCCCACCCTGCTTGGTTTAGAGGATTGCTGCGTAAGGCTGCAGGAGTGTCGGCCCGAAGTCCCCGTTCTGGTGTTGTGGGGCAGGCAGGGCACGAGACCAGCCGTCCTGCGTAGAGCTGCACCGAGGGTCAGAGTCTCAGCATTGCAGACTGAAGGAAAGGAAGTCCAGGCTCCCTCCTACTTCAGAGATGGGACTGCATCACATTGATCACTGTTCTTGAGGGCGATTTACATATAGGGAGATGTACGGATCCTAAGTGTACAAATTAGTGAGTTTTGACATGTGCACACATGCAACTCACACCCCACCAGTACTCAGACTACCCCACTCGGTCCCACACCTGCTGTCACTGCTCTGACTGCCCTCCCCAGAGAGGCTGCGCCTGGTTCGCCCTCGGCTTCCTATCAATAGAATCATGTGTATTCTTTAGTGCCTGACTTCTTTACCCAGCATAATCCTTTGTGGGTTCACCCCTATTTTTGCGTGTATTGGTAGCTCATTATTGCTTATGTGGATGAACAACAGATTGTTCATCCTTTCTCCTGTTGGTGGACATTTGGACTTTTAGAGTGTTTTTGTTTGCTATGCATGTTCTTATAGAAATCTTTTGTGGACATAGGTTTTCATTTCTCCGAGGTCAACATCAAAGAGCCCGCTTTCTGGGTAACATGGAAGGTGCATATTCATCTTTATAAGGAGTTGCCTGTTTTCCCAAGAGTTGTAAAATTTTACATCCCCACCAGGAGTGTACGAAAGTCTCTGTTGTTCCATATCCTCTCCAGAATTTGTTCTCAGTCTTTTTAATGTAGTCATTTTAGTGGGCATGAAATATGCCTAATGCAGTTTTAATTAGCCTTTCAATGATTACTAATGATATTGAGCATTTTTTCTTGTGCTTATTGGCCATTTGTATATTTTCTTTAATGAAGTTTCTGTTGAACTATTTTTCCTGTTTTTATTGGAGTGTTTTCCTTTTTATTGTTGATTATTGTTGTCGGAGTTTATACCTATATATTCTGGATAAAAGTCTTATGTCAGAGGTTTTTGTTCTATCGCCTTTTAAAAAAATACTTATCTTTCTCCATTGAAATGCATTTGAGTTGAGGGCCTTTGTCGAAAGTAGTCTACTTAGAATTATTATCTTAGTACCCCATGTAAAACGTGGATAAACCCTACAATGGCGTGATCCCACTTGCAACGCTGTCCTCTGTGTCATGTAGCTTACATCTACATGTATTTTATAAACCCTACATTAAATGTTATTAATTTTTCCTCTCTAACAATCAGTTGTCTTTTAGAGGAGCTATGAGGAGAAAAATGATGGTCTTTTCCATGTACTCACCTATTTACCCTTCCAGGAGCTTCTCAACACTTCCTGTAGCTCTGGGGTTCCATCTGCTCTCGTTTCTCTTAGTATTTCTTGTAGCCTAGGTCTGCTGGTGATGGATTGTCTTAGCTCTTTTTCTATAATATGAAAATGTCTTTCACTCTCTTCTTTGAAAGATATCTTCACTGGATACAGACTTCTGAATTATATGTTTTTTCTTTTTTTCCCCCCTTTTTCTGGGAGGGGTGAGGAGGATTGGCTCTGAGCCAACACCTGTTGCCAGTCTTCCTCTATTTTGTATGTGGGATGCCACCAAAGCATGGCTTGTTGAGGGGTCTGTAAGTCCATGCCTGGGATCCGAACCTGCAAACCCTGGGCCGCCAAAGCGGAGTGCACAAACTTAACCACTATCCCACCAGGCTGGTCTCTGTTTTTTCTTTTAACACTTCAAATATGTCATTTGTATGTATACTATCAAATGTATAGTTACATATATTATATCAAATATGTTATTTTTACAAGACGTTCATTATATCTCGTGACCTCCATTTTTTAAGAAGTCAGCCACTACCTGTATCATTTCACACTACATGTGATGTGTCTTTTACCTCTGGCTGCTTTTAAGATACCTTCTCTACCTCTGGTTTTCTATGAACTGAAGGAATTTGACTATGAGATGCCATTGTGTGGTTCTCTTCGTATTTGTTCTTCTTGGGGTTTACTGAGTGCCATCAATCCCTAAGTTAATGCTCTTCACCAATTTTGGGAAACTTGTGGAGGTTTTTTTTTTTTTCAGTTTTTCGCTCCGATTCTTTCTCCTTTCCTTCTTGGACTCCAATTACAGTATGTCATGCCTGATGCTGTCCCACACCTTACTGAAGTTCTGTTCAGCCTTCTTCAATCTTTTTCACTCTGTTCTTCAGATAATAATAATTTCTATTATCTGTCTTCAAAGTTATCCTTTATCCAATGTGCTGTTAAGGCCATCCAGTAAGTTTTAAATTTAAAATTCTGTACTCTTCAGTTATAGAATTTTCATTTGGTTCTTTTTTTTATTCCCATTTCTCTGCTCACTTTGCTGATGTTGCCCATTATGCCTGTATTTGTGTAGCTCCTTTAAGGTCCTTCTCTCCTCATGCCGATGTTGACTACTTTTCTCTTTATTCAATCTGCGTTTGTTTCCCTCTAGAAGCACTAATTCAGAGCCTCCTGAAGGACCTGAGGAGGCATCAGGTTGACATGGCAAGTCTGAGCCCCCTGGACCCCGAGGAGATGGCCCGTGTGATTGCTAATGCCATGCAAGGTGTGGGTACAGAAGGGGAGCGGGAAGAGGCCGGGATGGGAGTCGGAGGAGAACCAGGAGAGCAGGTGGACAGCCCCGAGGCAGGGCTCCACGAAGCCCGCAAGGTCGGAGATGTGCGAGGTGAGCCTCCCAGCTCCTGGGCCCCTTGTGTTTGTGGTAGATGTCGGGGGAGGCCGCAGGTCTGCGGAGAGATGGCCCACTTTCCAGGCTGAAATGCGTTCTTTCCGCTGGGGAGGTGGGGATTTCTATTAATGATTTTTATCTGTTTGAACTTTTGCCTCTAAAAGCTTTCTTAACAGGCTAAGCCTACCAGAGCAATTATGTTGAAAGGCAAATTGCTCTCTGTGAGATGTAATTCCTGTGTGCTGAGGTTCAGAGTTAGAAAAAAATGGGAGTGGTAAAGTTTTTGTTTGGATTGTGCTGGTAAATATAGTCAAATATTTGAATCATAAAGTGAAAGGGGTTTATTTGAATGCCTGCTTGAGGCTCCCATTCACCCTCTGAGGCTGCTCCAGGGAGAGAGCAGAGATCCCCCACAACACATGCACACACACACACACACACGCGCACACGCATGCATGTGCCCACGCAACACACATGCAGCAGCCGGAACCCTTGAGCAGAGGGCCGAGCAGGACAGCTCGATCTCCCCCAACAACTGCCTTCGCCAGGCCTGATGGCTTTGCAGAGCCCCTGGAGCTACATTAAAGCATCTAGCTCAGTGCTGCACACAGAGGGCACACAGACAACACACCGGGAAGACACCTGTCTCCTTCCTCTGTGGGCGGGACAAAGGTTAGCTTGGAAGCTAGAAGCATGGCTTGACGTATAGGATGCAGGAAAAGATGCTGAAACTCCACCAGGGCAAGGCATTATGTTAAACAATTGTTAATTAAAAGGATTGATACCTATCCTGAGGGCTAGGAGGGATCCAGAAGGTGTCAGGTGCCCCCAGGAGCAATTGTTTGGCCTTCAGAAGTGAGTTATGCACTGTTGGACATTGCAGGCAGGATATTTATTTAGAGAAACGACTACCACAGGAAAATAATGAATTCTGAAGACATCTTAACTTGAGATGGTTTGGGTTAGATGCTTCACTGTACTTTTTTGTAACTGTTAACTGCTCCTGGCACAATGGATTTTTCTTGCTGTGAGCTCACACTAAGGGTAATACACAGATCCGTGGAACTGGTCATGTAATTAACCAGTGACTTCACATCTGACATTTAGCTGGCACCCCCTCCTCTTTCATGAAGTTTATAGAGCACTCTTATTGTACTACAAGCAGAGAAGGTTTATTTATAGTAGAAATTAGGCCAACATCATTAGGACTAGTCTTCAGTAAAGAAGGGTTCTATGTGGTTGTCTTTTTACACACTGTGACACTTTGTGATGACCTTCTCGACAAGGATTTTGATAATGCTCATGTCTTTCACAGATAACAGAGTACAAGACGATGATGATAGAGTTTATGAAGAGGTAAGATGGAATGTCATTGCAGGTTTGGTTCACATTAAACTCAGAGCTGTATTGATAATCTGTTTATGTCTTGGGAATGTTTATAAAATACAAAGTTCTTTTTTTCCAGAAAAGGCTGGAGAAACCCTCATAATCCCCAAATTGAGAAAAGTATAAAGAATACATACAAAATGGTGTATATTTAGATTTTGTTTTGTTGTTTGTGCCATCATTCAATTCCGACTCCTAGCGCCCCCATGCACAGCAGAGCGGAACCCTGCCCTGTCTGTCTGCGTCATCTTCTCACCTTCCAGCACTGCCTCAGACAATGCTCTGCTGCTAATCATAGGGTTTTCATGGCTGTTTTTCCGATGTGGGTGGCCAGGTCCTTCTTCTTAGTCTGTCTAGTCTGGAAGCTCTGCTGAAACCTGTCCACCATGAGTGACCCTGCTGGTGCTTGAAATACTGGTGGCAGAGCTTTCAGCATCACAGCAACATAGAGCTGGCACAGTATGACAAGTGACAGCTGGGTGGTGTGGTTCCCTGACCAGCACAGGTACCTGGGCCATAGCAAGAGCACCGGATCTTAACCACTAGACCACCAGGGCTGGCTATATTTAGATACATACTAATATCTATGTTCAGATTATATACTAATATTTATCTTTTGTATAAATATGAAAATATGGTTAATACAAAGAAGAAAATGAGTATTCCTTAGAATTTCCCCACCCAGGGATATGGAATGATAACATTGCATGAAAACATCACATGCCCACTAAATATGCTTGACATTGTCCTGTGTGTGCTGATTTTTGAGGTTCACATAACAGGGACGTTGACAGGCTCTAGATCATTTAGACCTGCACTGTCCGAAGTGGTAGCCATTAGCCATCTGTGGCTATTTGAACTTGAATTTAAATTCATTAAAATAAAGTAAATAAAAAATTCAGTTCCTCAGCTGTACTAGCCACATTTCAAGTGTTCCTTAGTAACCTCTGGGTTGGATGGCCCCGATATGGAACATTTCCATCATTGCAAAAGATTCCATCAGACAGCACTGGTTGAGAAGGCAGTTTGAAAAAAGGCTTAGTCACAGATAACACCCACTCGCTGAGTGGTTTGTTGGTTTTTCCTATTACAGAACCTCTGCTCATTATCATTAGTACAAGTCTTAGGGATGCAGAAAATCAGTTCATAAGCAATGACAATCACATTATGTGATTCCACGAAATTCTAATTTGTGGAGTGGAAAAAAAAATTTTGGTTAGTACTTCTCTTGTCAGTTTGTCTTAGTGGTTTTCTGTTCAATGCTTGTTAACAAAGAGTGGAAGAAAACATCAGCAATTCTTTTAAATGTCCATCAAAAATGGTGGGATATTCTATCTGAGCTGAGGAGGGAGAAGTGGGGTTTAAGAAACACATTTCCTCATTGGGAAGTGGAGGGTAGGAGATGGGCAGTGGCTGAGCGTGGCTGGACGCCAAGCTGTAGGGTCTCCATATGGCACACAGTTCAGCCAGATTCCTGAACCTGCCCTATGTGGAGACCCCTAGGGCTTTTATATTACAAAGTTTTCATCCCAGATGAGTTGAATTTTGATTCATTTCTCTGTTACTTGGGGTACATTTTCAAGCAATTTTTTCCAAAAGGGTATTTGAGTGTCATATTCTCTGAGTCCTTATTTATTTAATAACATCCGTTTCTTCCTCACACCAGGAAGTGTGAGGAAGTTTAAGTGAGAACACTATTCTCTTTCCTTCACAAGCCTGAGGACATTTTCCATCCATATTTGGTAACTGAAATGCTATGACTGTCATCATTCAGGATCCAAATTTGACCAAATGTTTTCATCAAACTCTAGTTTTCTTTAAATAATTCCAAAACACAAAAGGAAAAGTTATGAATAATTTTTAGTCGAAAAGGAAATAATTAATTTCCTTTATTATCCTCCCTAATTTTCTAAATACATGTGTTTTGGTGAAGTGAGTTGTAAAGTAAGTCCAGATTTCCTGTTTCTGTCTAAGATAGTATTGGAAATGTGGTTTCCTAGTAAAGAAAAGAAATGCCTCACTGATGAGCATGGAACTTTTGCTCACGTGTTCAGGTGTCCTTGGCATGCTCTGCTTTGTGATGCACCAGCAGCAAGAGCGGCCATTTGTTTTCTTAAGAAGTGGTGCTGGGTGTCTGCGAGGCTGATGCGGCCCAGGGATGCCATCTTTGACATCAGTTAGATCTGAGTTAAGATTCAGGATCTGCCAGTCACTACCCCTGTGAATTTGTGCAAATTATTAATCTCTATAAGCTCCAGAGTCTACAAATTAGAGATAAAACTAGTAAGGAACTCATGGGTTGGGGTAATTAAATGAGAATTTTCACAGAGCACTGAGCACAGTGTCTGATATATAATCAACACTGAGTGTTGTAAGGTAATATTCAGCAGGCAGGCTGTCAATTAAGTGGTTCTAAGGACCCTCTTGTCTAGGAAACAGGGATCAGGAAGGGGTGAGTATTGGCATGTGAAGACCAAAGATCCCCTAGATGTTGTTGGGATGTGATTGTCCCTGTGACTGCTCAGTCCTGGAGCCTCAATTTCTCTGTGAAATGGGGGAGGTATGACCGTTCCTGACTCACAGGGTTATCATGAGGACTCGGTGAGTTCATGCATATGAGCATCTAGTACTGAGTCCTTGTGCGTTGTGAGAACTCAGTAAATACAAATAATCATTATTGTTGTTATTCTTAGGTGTTCATTGTTTCTAGAGGAGTAGGATGGGGTCTCAGAATCACATGGGCTATTTTTTAAAATCTAGATGCCAAAGACCTACACTGAGGGTACAAAATCAGATTCTTCAGGAAGGTGTGTGTGTATGTTTCTGACCGAGACAGGCAGACAGAGACAGAGAGACAACGCACTGTTAAGTGATTCTATACATAGTGCCTTCATCCTCCAATTTGTTGAAAATTTCTCCTCTAGGTATGATTCTAAATACAGGCTGTAGAAGCTTTGCCTTCATCAACTGTTTTGTTTCACGTTACTGTTATCTGATGTGGATGACTTTGTCACAGATGGCCCTTCCATCATGCAAGTTGACAGTCTTTCTCCCAGACATCACCTCACATGAGTTTCCTTTCTGCTAGGTCAATCGTTTGAGCCTCACACTTGGGGACCTCCTGCAGGATCCTGGGTCTCAGTTCTTGCCTGGAGCTCCCCCTCTTGTGGAGTCCTTCAAAACAGAGATCAAGAAATCAGAGGACCCTGGGGCCTCCCTGTCTTCAGAGGAGGAGAGTGCTGGGGTGGAGAACGTAAGGAGTCAGACCTACGTGAAAGAGCTCTTGGAGAGGCCCCAGGTCGACGGGTTTGGGGAGTTCCAACGCCAGATTCCAGGGGCCTGGAAGGAGGACCGGCGCCTCGAAGCAGGAGCTCAGGGACGCTCCGGCGAAGGCCTGGAACTGGAAGTCCAGCCTTCTGAGGAGTCCGGCTACATTGTGACGGAGACCAAGTGAGTAGGGGCTTCGGCTTTTCCCTCCTGGTGGCTGAGGTCCATAAGCCTCACTGGAGTGAGGAAATGCTGTTACTTTTGCCTGTGTTCACCTGGGGACATGAGGGAAGACATCCCTGCTATTGCAGGTGTCGGGGGCAGCCAGGAGCCAGCCCGGGCCTCTCAGCCAGTGTCCTGAACTGGGAAACTGAGTGTGAGGACAATTCTCCACAAAACATCCCAAACCAAGCCCTTCCTAGCTCCTGGGTCCTGGCCTCGTCACTGCTGGTCAGACCATGGGGCATGCTGAAGCAGGCCTGTTTTCGGGGTTGGGGGAGGCGGTAGGGGCTGGAGGAGCAAAGCCTGGGCGGGCGCTGGGGTTCCCAGGAGGAGTAGGTGGGACTTGGGTCTGCACTGAATGCTGGCTCTGTGCCTGTTAAAACTCCAAAGCTGTGTCTATTTCTCACCAAAGTGGTCCAGGTATCAGGATGGGAGTCATCCTTCAGAGGGAAGAGCATGCCTCACAGCAGCAGAGTATGCTGTCCTCGCTCTCACTGTGATCTGAATGTGACAAGGGGCAGAATTCAAACAGCACGTACCTGGCAGGCGACAAGCGGGAGGCCCCATTGTTCAGGTCATCTAACTAATGAATCTGACATTACAAAGCACCATGCTTTGTAAAAATGTTGTGTTTTCTTCGAGTAATGGAATTGGTGATTCCAAAGGAAAAACATATCTGGCTGGCTGCACAGACACATGTGCGTGTGTGTGGCAGTTGTGTGTACACCCATATCTGTATATAATTTTGCTCTTGCGTTGTATTGCACACTTGTTCAGGTGTTTCTTCATTAATTCAGAAGTCGACTGTCTTTCAGTGATCACAGTGGGGAAGGGGCTGCGTCAAAGCCAGAATTGATCTCTCCTGCTGATTCTGCAGAGTTCACACCTCCTGACAAAATTCAATCCACAGCGTGTGCAAGTTGTTGCTACACTGCAAATAGCAAATTTCATTAGTGAGAAGTAGTTGCATACCACAGTTGGGCAGAAAATATTTGATTTTGAGCTCAAACTACAGACCATCTGTTAAAATCAGATTGAAATTTAAGACTCCTTTCAGCTGTAGAGGATATTCTCACCTGTGTCTTTAGAGAAATCCTCAGCAGCAGACACTTGAAGCTTGCACCAAATATTGACTCAGTTTCCTCGAGGACTTTTTTTTTTTAAATATTTTATTTTTCCTTTTTCTCCCAAAGCCCCCCAGTACATAGTTGTATATTTTTAGCTGTGGGTCCTTCTAGTTGTGGCATGTGGGATGCCGCCTCAGCCTGGCTTGGTGAGTGGTGCCATGTCTGTGCCCAGGATCCGAACTAGTGAAACGCTGGGCCACCGAAGCAGAGCGCACAAACTTAACCACTTGGCCACGGGGCCAGCCCCTCGAGGTCCTCTTTTTGAGATGTGTCTGCCCCTTTCTGACTTCTTCACCTAGATGGTGTGCTCCATGTGTTTGTCTCTGACCTCATGGTCCTTTTCTTAGAATTGGAACTCCTGGTGGGTATGTGTCTTTAGAATCATGCCTTACAGAGAATGGCAGAGAGGAGCTTGAGCAGTCTGTCCTGCTGAGGGCACAGCTCTGTGCTATTAAAGCGAAGGTGAGATTCGTGATGCAGACCATTGTACCAACCTGTTCCTTACTGTAAATCATCAAAAACGCTGTGTTGTGGATTTTTCCCTTCCTTGGGAAACATTGCTATGCTGTGTGTGTGTATGTGTGTTTATATGTGTGTTGTGCATATACGTGTTGTGTATGTGTGTTATATGTATGTGGGCATGCGTGTATGTATGTTGTGTGAATGCATGTGTTGTATTGTAGTCTGCATGTATCTCTGTAATATCTGTGTATATGTCTGCATGTGTATATGTGTTCATGTGCATATGTGTCCACATGTATATGTGTGTTGTATGTGTTCATGTGTTGTATGCGTATATGTCTGCGTGTGTATGTGTGTTCAAGTGTATGTATGTGAATGTGTGCCTGAGCGAACATCTGCACGTGCATGCGTGTTCATGTGCATGTTTTCATGTATGTGCACACACATGTGTTCATGTGCATGCATGCACATGTGTGTATGTATGAACATGTGTGTATGCATGTGCATGTGTGTATGTGTGTGCGTGTGTGGGTATATGTATGTGAGTGTGTGTGTGTGTGTGATTACCCATGGTTCCTGCACTGCACAGCTCCTCTGGAGCCTTCTTTCTCCCTCCAGGATGTCATTGTCATCATGTCCCGATACCCAATGGCTTGTTCCAGCATGAGGCAAGGGTGCTTGTAGGGAGATGCTGGCTGCTCCCTCTTCTGGGATCCTGGGGCTCAGCTGCAACACCAGGAGGATGAGCACCTCCATGGAAGTGCTGGGAAGAGAATTCTGCTCATTCGAAAGACTCATGTGAAGGCACCTTGTGCTGATGGGGGCAGCCGAGGATGGTGCAGTTTGTCTGGGAACCTCGAGGGCAGGACACTCCATATTGACCATTCTCTGCATTGGGGCCCATCTGTGGAGGAAACTGACCGTTTGTTGTGAGTGGTCGAGGAGAGACTGTCCACTTGGACATCTCCTCGTGCTCTGGTTAACTTCCCAGGAGAGAAGGAAGCCATTACCAGGGTGGGTGTTCTTTGCGTTCAGAGTTTGTTTTCCTGTGGAGCTTTCTGGCCGTCCTCTGGGACGTGAGCTACTCCCTGTTGCAGTGAAGCTTACAGAATATCATTATCTTATCTTAGTGGCTTTCCCTTACTTTTCTCTTGCTGCTTCAATTGGATGAAAGATATATGGTGCAGATAATACAGCTTTATGTCAATAATTCTCACTGTTTGTCACAAGGCATAATGCACTAGAAGACAGATTGAGGTTTCTGCTTCTGTTGTCAGATTAATTGGTAATTTGGCATTCTCTGGGGCAAGTTTTCACCCGGTCTCAGCTTAAACCTTAATAGATCAGCTATTAATTGACAAGACTTCAATGCCATTCTTTAATAAAGAAAGATTTTTGTATATTTGGCTGTCCAATAAAAAGGCAAAGGAATGTGACTTGTAAGTCAGTGTTGTCATCGACGTGCGTTCTCTCTGTTGACGTTTAGGTGGGTGAGTAACAGGGCTTAGCTTTGCCAGCTCCACTGTCTCTTCTCCATTTTCTGATGGACACGGTATAGTTTAATCCTTCACCGTTTACATTTTCCTCCTCTTTACAAACTAGACAGATTATTCAAGACTGGATGAAGCGTAGGACGGCCATCCCTGGTCCTCTAAGGATGATTTAAAAATGATTTCAAGGTAGGTCGACAGGAAGAGATCACAGGATGGAAGGGGAATTTGAAGCAAAAGGGGCTGTTTACCTCTCAGCAAAGAAGAAACTGCCGTTTACGTCTGGTAAAGAAATACTCGAGGGACATGTGGCTGTATTGGTATGCCTCTCTTAACAAAAGAACTCCTGTGTTTGGGATGTGTTCCTGGGGAAGGATCACCTGAGCCGACGAGAGGGACTCTGGAGAGGTAACCATGGTCATAAGCATGTGGAGGCCGAGAAGCAGAAGTGCAGCGAGTCTTGGATCTGATGCTGGCCACAAGCAGAGTCACATGGGATCCTCTGCCGCCATTGGGACAGGGCTGTCCCCACAGGTTGTGGGTGGCTGTGGACAAGGACGTAGGTTGCATGGGTTGTTAGGAGCCCAGCAGTCCCTCGCTGGAAGCACTGGAACACCTGCCGATGGGTAAAGCGTTGATCTCCTTCTGATCTTTGCAGCCTTGGGTGGGTGAGGACAGCTCATTGGGAGGCCATCGGTCAGGGTGGGGATCCCATGCCAGTCCTGTGTCTTAGGCAGTTACTTTTCTCCCCGGGCTTGATTTCCTGTCTCTAAAGGGGCAGTGATGATAGTGTGCACCTTGAGGGGCTGTCAGGAAGAGCAAATGTGATGCAGGAAGAATGATAGCTGGGACACAGTTCAGTAAATAAATATTAGCCCAAGAGCAATAACCAAAGAGCACACAGCTCCTCCTGAAAGAGACGAGGAGTAAATGACCTTCCTCAGGGGAAGTCAGGGGACAAAGCTGGGGCAGGGGGGCACTGAGGTTTCAAGGTGAGGGTCACTGGAAGTAGAGATGGGACAGCTTTGCTACCATCTCTGTGCCGCCTCTGATGCTGATCCACACATTCTGAAAAAAGACAGGTTGGGTGTCAATTTTCCTCCTTCAGTTTTTTCTTACGACAAAACTTCCTTTCCCCTTGGGTAAGCCAGTCAGTGAAACTACAGATGCCCTTTTACTCTCCTGATTAACATGCTCACTGGAGTGTGACCTGCCTCCCAAGCAGTTGTGAGGGCTCCCCTTCCGGCGGCACCACGCTTGGGAGTCAGTCAGAACGTCTGCTTAAGGAGACACGACCAGACTCAGCCTGGGCACGGCTCTACCTCCCTCCACTGAAGAAGTTCAAGGTTTCGGGAATCAAAAGTCCAGAAGGGAGTTCAGAAGTAGAGTTCTCTGTTTGCCAAGGCCTCAGCAAGTAGGTACCAGGCCCAGAGCTTTGTGTGCCGGTAAGACCTGGCCTCGTCTGAGGACAGACCACCCTTCTCCTTCCTCTCGAAACTTCCTTCTGGGCCATCCAGGGGGTTGAGAATCAGGTGGCTGGAGCCTTTGGAGGTAGAGATTGCCCACACTCTTCCCGTCGCTCATTCTAAAGTGTAAGAACCCGTCTGCTCTGGAGTGACTTGCCTGTCTCCCCCGGGAGCCAGTGTGGCAGAAGAGGAAGGGGTGCCGTCCAACCTTGGCTCTGCCACCGCCTTCCGGAGACCCCGGCTGCCCCCTCAGCCCTCTGACCTTGGCAGGGGAGCCCCACCTCCCAGTGGTTGCTGGCAGACGGGCAGGGATGGGAGTGAGCCATCATGACACGGAAAAGGAGTGTGGGCCAGTGTGATGCACGATCTTTCCCACTTTTTCCTTCCTTTCAGAGAAAGGAAATCTTAAGAATGTTGTGGATGGACTCTGTGTATCTGTGCCAGTGCAGACTTTACTCTGCTCTGTTCTTGGACCGTCTCAGGCGAAGTGCTCTGACTTTTTGTTCAGAAAATATAGCTGCCACCTCTATCCGTCTTCTTTCCTGAACGTCCTTCCTAGGCCACTGTTCCTCTCTTCAGTTTGTCTTAAAAGACTCTCTTTAGCATGATGGATTTATTATCGCTTAAGATTTTAGGTGGATGGGATACAGCCCCAATGAGTAAAAATGGCCATGGTTGCTTGTATATTAGAAAAATAATAAGAAAAAAGAAGCAAAAAGATTTCCCAAATTTAAACTCTTGATTGCTTGGTTGGTGGTTCTGGGGAGTGTCAATGAGAAGAGCGTGAACGGTGGCCTTCGAGCCCCAGATGGGGGCCCTGCCCTGCGTGTCTGCTTCCTATTGGCCTTTCTAGACTTGGGCCCCCTATAAAACTGAACAAATATTTATTCAGTGCCTGCTGTAATGAAGATACAGTAAAGCTTCCCAGAGAAGGAAAGAGATTCAAAGATAAACACAGTGTAATTTTTCCCTAAGGCAGTCAGACAGCTCCCGGGTTAACTTGGGGGATTGTTTGGGAATTCACATGAGGAAAGTATGTAAACGTACAGGCTGAGAGTCACAGAAATCTGAGGCGTCTGTTTTATTGATAGAGGGTGTAAATAGTTTTAGCTGAGTGGGTCCCCAGGCCCATGAATTAAGGAATCTCAGAATCCTGTATCATAACTTAAACCAAATTTTTATCTATAAACTTCTTGTCCTTGACCCCAGCTCTACTCTCCTTCCTTCTGTCAGTTGCAAAACTCCTCAGCCCAAACTCAGTAACTCCTCTCTGTCTGCCCTCTCCTCCTTGTTTCCTCCATGTCACCAAAGGCCTTAGTGCTGCCTGGTGCCAGTGACCTTCTCAGTCAACCCCTGCTTCACCTTGTGCAGCATGTGGTCCGTGGGAGATGCCACCCATGCTGGTGCTTCGGGAACCATGTCCATGTGGCCTCTCCTCTTGGACGTATAAAAGAAGGAAGTCAGCTGGAACTCAACACGGTGGATGGAGTACCCCCCAGTGCCATGCTCCTCCTCGTGCCAGTGCCTCGGTCAGCATCAGCACCGTCCATCCCCCCTCTTATCTCCTGTGTCCAGCCATGAGGACCTCTCCACCTACCCTCTCCTCCTCCTGCCCCTCTGCATCCTGCCCCAGGCACTGCCTCTCCTGCCATGGTTACTGCCGGTACCTGGTGTGGGTATCTGTGCATCCCCTCTGACCTTCCTCAATCCACTATGCATGTTGCACCCAAAGAGAACTCTCCATGCCCTAAATCTGATTGTGTCACCTTCTCCTTGGAAGACCTTGTGGTTACCTTTCACTGCTCCTGAGGGAGAGACCCAGGCCTCTACGGTGTCCCCAGGCCCTGCAGGCTCTTCAGACTCATCCTCTCCCCATTTCCCTTCCCTCTGGGTGCTTGGCCACGTCTGCCTCCTTTCTGCTTCTGGAATATGCAGGGTCACGACAGGGCACCTTGTGTTTGCTCCTCTCACTCTGGCACACTCCTCCCCTAGCACATGCTACCCCTTTACTTCCTCCTCATCCTTCTGATGTCGGCTCAGGGGCCGCCTCCTCCGTACAGCCTTCCTGATTCCCCGGCCTCTGTCAGGGTTCCTCGTCAAGTGCAGCCCTGCCCTTCCTTCCCCTTGGCACCTTACCTGGGCGTGCAGTGATGCACTCCTGTGGAGAGTTACTTCTCTCTTTTAGCTCTCCTTTGCCAAGTCAGCGGCTGTGTCCGCTTCTGCTCAGTTGCATCCCCCACCCCTGCCGAGCCTGGCTCCTCAGAAGATGCTCAAGGGTTTCTCGCACTATTAACCTCCCACCTGCTTTCTCTGCACACATTTCTCCTCCTCCCTGATCCACCCAGGTGCTGCCATCAAATCACAAATTCTGCTCTGGGATGCTCAAGGGGTCCTCTGCCTGTACCATGGGACCTCCTCAAGCCCCTATCTTGAAGACAAGGCCCTTCACACCCCAACTGAAGCCCACCCACCTTTCCACCTGCACTCTTGTCACTGTTGCCAGGACCCCATCCTCCAACCAAACCATCTTCTTACGTTTATGATTCTGAGTTGGCCCAAGCTGCCCTTCTGGCCTGGAAAGTGTTTCAGTCCTAAGTAGTCAGCTAGAGTGGGACTTTCTGAAGCTTTCCCTCTGGTCACCTGGAAACCACTGGTACTAACCACTGGTTCCATTTGCTTAGTCACATGTCACCTCCTTAGTGCAGACTCACACTTCCCGCGGGGAAGGCTGCTCTGTCTTCTTCTCCCAGGGCCCAGCACACGTCTGGATGTTGAGGAGTAAGTGAACGAGTGAGAAGGCCCTCTGGAATAGCTGGTTAAACAATCAGCATGTACTTCTCGCCTACAAAGTGGGCTTTTGGAAATTCTAGGAAAATGGACATAATTGATGTGAAGGTTCTTCCCAAGGCAATTTGAGGATTGGATTGTAACAGAAATCCAAAGTCACAGAATTGACTCTTTAAAGGCACCAGCGATGAAGATTTTGCCCCTAAATAGAGGGCAATAAATAAATAAATAGAGGTTCTATTTAGAAACTCCTCTAAACTTTCATGTTCAAAGGCACCACACCTGCCCACCTCAGAGCTGCTCTAATGAAGGACTCGGTGTCCTGAGAGCATCCTCTGAGGCTGCACTCCAGGTGCCTGGGCAGCTGTTCTGGGAGCCCACCCGCCCCTGTCCCGGGGCCCTTGGGCTCATGGCCTTGGCTTGCCCTGGTAACGAGATGCAGCCACAGGGGAGGTCCCCAGTCCAACAGGCTTTGCCTGGCTGTTCAGTTTCATGTTTTTTGTGAGGTAGCGTATTTGTTTTTTTACTTGTGCAGAACTTTGAACATATACAAAAGCAAGATAACGACCCAGACCAAAAACCAAGACAACCTTGCCCCACCCACACCCCATCTACTCCCACCCCTCCTGCTGCTTAGAAACAAATCCCAGTTATATTGTCTTATAAACATTTCGTGAAATATCTCTAAAATGTAAAGATTCTTTCTTTTTAACATACCACAGTGCCATATCACACCTAAAAAGTAGCAAAAATCCCTAATATCATCAAATATCTAGTCTGTGTTCAAATTTCTGGTTGTCACATCAGCATCAGAACTTTGTTTTAGTTCATTTGTTTTTTGACTCAGGATCCAAATAAGGCCCACACCTTGCGGTTGGCTGTTGGTCTTTGATGGCTCTAAGTCTATAAGCTTACTTTCCTCTCATTTGTTGAGGTTACAATGATGTGTTGGATTTAGATGTCTGTTATTGGCTGGAAATCTAGAACTGAAGGATTTCTCTGCTTGTCTGGCCTCTAGCTATGGCGGTGGGCACAGTGAGAAAGTACTGTAAAAGCACAGATGTGGTGAGCATTTAAACAGTTTCAGGGCCTCTTTGGCCCAATGACTTCCAAGTTAGCTTGGCCTTGTTTGGCCCCCTGGAAGATACCGGAAGAGGTGATGCTATACCAGGAAGGGGCCCTTTATGGTCTCTGCCTATGAGCCTCTTTCCCACATCTGATGAGGGTGAGGTCAGGTGTTGGTGGGGAGGAGAAGGGAGTACTGGAACAGCCCAGCCCACTCAGACCACACCTGGAGCCAGGACTTCAACACTCTCTGCTTCCTGCTTGTCCTTAGAGGCTGACCTACAGGCTGTTCTAGAACTCACTCAGGTGCTAGAAACACAGGAGAGTCTTAGGAGGGCCTCACAATACTGGGACTCTCCTTTAGCCACACTGACATCTGACACCAGCAAGAGGGTCACCGTAAACATCTGCATCTGCATCTACACCTATCTATCTGCACATACACCTATACATATACATATATATCTACGCCTACACCTGTGTCTATATCTCACCTGTACGCACATCTGCACCTATATCTATCTCTCTACATCTATACCTGCACGTGTCTATATATCTCCACCTCCGTCTCCACCTCCATCTGTACATCTGCGTCTACACATCTCTGCATCTACACCTCTATCCATACCTACTCCTACATCTATACATCCGCATCTCCACCTACACCCGCACGCACATCTAGACTTCTGTATCTGCACCTGCACCTATATCTATACGTCTCCACCTACACCCGCACGCACATCTAGACTTCTGTATCTGCACCTGCACCTATATCTATACGTCTCCACCTACACCCGCACGCACATCTAGACTTCTGTATCTGCACCTGCACCTATATCTATACGTCTCCACCTACACCCGCACGCACATCTAGACTTCTGTATCTGCACCTGCACCTATATCTATACGTCTCCACCTACACCCGCACGCACATCTAGACTTCTGTATCTGCACCTGCACCTATATCTATACGTCTCCACCTACACCCGCACGCACATCTAGACTTCTGTATCTGCACCTGCACCTATATCTATACGTCTCCACCTACACCCGCACGCACACCTAGACTTCTGTATCTGCACCTGCACCTATATCTATACGTCTCCACCTACACCCGCACGCACATCTAGACTTCTGTATCTGCACCTGCACCTATATCTATACGTCTCCACCTACACCCGCACGCACATCTAGACTTCTGTATCTGCACCTGCACCTATATCTATACGTCTCCACCTACACCCGCACGCACACCTAGACTTCTGTATCTGCACCTGCACCTATATCTATACGTCTCCACCTACACCCGCACGCACATCTAGACTTCTGTATCTGCACCTGCACCTATATCTATACGTCTCCACCTACACCCGCACGCACATCTAGACTTCTGTATCTGCACCTGCACCTATATCTATACGTCTCCACCTACACCCGCACGCACACCTAGACTTCTGTATCTGCACCTGCACCTATATCTATACGTCTCCACCTACACCCGCACGCACATCTAGACTTCTGTATCTGCACCTGCACCTATATCTATACGTCTCCACCTACACCCGCACGCACACCTAGACTTCTGTATCTGCACCTGCACCTATATCTATACGTCTCCACCTACACCCGCACGCACATCTAGACTTCTGTATCTGCACCTGCACCTATATCTATACGTCTCCACCTACACCCGCACGCACATCTAGACTTCTGTATCTGCACCTGCACCTATATCTATACGTCTCCACCTACACCCGCACGCACATCTAGACTTCTGTATCTGCACCTGCACCTATATCTATACGTCTCCACCTACACCCGCACGCACACCTAGACTTCTGTATCTGCACCTGCACCTATATCTATACGTCTCCACCTACACCCGCACGCACATCTAGACTTCTGTATCTGCACCTGCACCTATATCTATACGTCTCCACCTACACCCGCACGCACACCTAGACTTCTGTATCTGCACCTGCACCTATATCTATACGTCTCCACCTACACCCGCACGCACATCTAGACTTCTGTATCTGCACCTGCACCTATATCTATACGTCTCCACCTACACCCGCACGCACATCTAGACTTCTGTATCTGCACCTGCACCTATATCTATACGTCTCCACCTACACCCGCACGCACATCTAGACTTCTGTATCTGCACCTGCACCTATATCTATACGTCTCCACCTACACCCACACGCACATCTAGACTTCTGTATCTGCACCTGCACCTATATCTATACGTCTCCACCTACACCCGCACGCACACCTAGACTTCTGTATCTGCACCTGCACCTATATCTATACGTCTCCACCTACACCCGCACGCACATCTAGACTTCTGTATCTGCACCTGCACCTATATCTATACGTCTCCACCTACACCCGCACGCACATCTAGACTTCTGTATCTGCACCTGCACCTATATCTATACGTCTCCACCTACACCCACACGCACATCTAGACTTCTGTATCTGCACCTGCACCTATATCTATACGTCTCCACCTACACCCGCACGCACATCTAGACTTCTGTATCTGCACCTGCACCTATATCTATACGTCTCCACCTACACCCGCACCTGTGCGTTTACATCTACCCCTACATTTACACTTAGAACTACACATCTCGTCTACAGCCACATCCATATCTAGATCTATATTTTGTATCTGTATCCATCCATATCTATATCTAGTTTGGTGCCAGATTTCCATAATTGTTGGGAAAGTTTGCTTTTCCTCTTCAGCAATGCCATGAAAGTCCATAGTAGAGTCACCCCAGGGACCCTCCCAGCCTAGTCGCTGTGATGGGTTTTTGCAGTGTCACCTGTGTTATAAATTGGCCTGGACTTACATCTGTCTGAGTTAAGCAATTTAAATTCCACTCCTCCAAAGGAGGGAGTAAGAAAGAGGGAGAAAAATAGGAAAAGAAGAGATTTGGTAGGCTGTCAAAATAGAAGTAAGTCTGGGAATAAATAATGAAGCCAAAGAGAAAAGGAAAAATAAGTATCCTCATGTAGCTTGGTTGTGAAATATTGGCTTACTTAGGATGATGACTCAAGAAAAAGTGTTGTTTTGGAAGAGCTGGCTGTGGATAACTGAGTTCCAGCACAGCCTCCTGATTCTATTTAAGAAGGAGTCCGTTTCAAGCTTCAGATGAACTTGTTCAGCCCTTACTTCTAGCTGTGTAGAAGGCAGACAGGTGGGAAGGGAATCGTGTTCCAAAGAGAATAGCATATTCAAGGCTCTGAGTCAGGAGGGAGTGTGAACGTTTGAGGAGCTAAAATAAGGCTGGAGGAGCGGGGAGAGGCTGGCGAGGCTGCAGGGCCCTGGCAAGGACTGGGTCCTTACCCCTGATAGACATGGGACACCACTGGAGGCTGCCAAACTGGCAAATGGTGGGTCAGGTCCCACTTTCCCAGACGCCTCTGCCGCTGAGTGGAGAAGGGACAGTGGGAGGTCCACAGGAGATGTGCTGGCCACTCCTCACTCTCTGTACTACAGGGCTGACCTGCAGTGTGTCATCTGTGCTGTGAACTGGCCTGGACTCAACTCTGTCTAAGTTAGGCGGTTTCACTACGATTTCCAGGCTGCTTTACCAGCGGGGCTCCAGGCGAGGTTCCAGTGGGCAAAGCTGCCAGGGCCTGGAGGATGAGACTGGGGAGCCAGGCAGGGTGTCCATCCCCTCTTTCCTGCTGCAGGGGTTGGCCGTGTGTCCCCAAGGAAGTTTGGTGGAGAATCCCAACGTGTAGGTGCTTGCTGGAGGAGCAGAGACGGCAGAGGGGGGAGGGATGCAAGGAGAGTCATGGGACGGTCAGCCCCCGAGCCAGCGCTGCTGGGTGGGCTTCCTGATTCAGCTTGGCTTCCCAGGAAACCCAGCGTGGGTAGAGCATGTTGGAAACACAGCATGTGTAGAGTATGTGGAAACCCAGTGTGTGTGAACGTGTTGGGAACAGCGTGTGTGGAGCGTGTTGAGCATGCTGGAAGTAGACGAGAGTGTAGGTGTGAACCACCAAGGTTTCTCCGGACTCAGGTGCTCAGAGACAATGGTGAGGCCATACATCTATGCCCAGAGCTCTGCCTTGATGCAGCAAAGATACGGAGCTGAGGTATCACACAGACTGTGGGCACAGATGAGCTGTCTCAGCTGGCCCCTGTGGTGGCTCCTGGAGGCCCCTCTGCTCCACGCAGGACCCTCCACTGGTGTACCTGCTCCATCCTCTCACCCCTGAGGTTGGCGCGTGAAGACCTATTACCTCTACACCAGCCTTTTTACAACTCTCGCTGGTACCCTCTTCTAAGGGTTCCCGGTGGTAGGAGTTGCTCTGCCCGTGGGCTCATCCCAAGACATTCACGTGGCTTGTGTGCTGCTTCTTCAGCTCTTGGGTGTCTCCTTGGATGGAATCTTTAGCTGTCCTCAGCGGTTTTCTCCTCAGCCCCAAGCGAGGGCTGGAAGAATGCATCTGGAAGGCATCGACACTGAGAAGTTACTAACTAGAATCGTGAGTAGCAAGCTTTCCGAGAGAGTTTATAAAGAGGCAAGAAACGAAATGAAGGCGCGAACCCTGAGCGGCCGTGCAGTCTGATAAAGTGCACGCAGCGTGGGGCAGAATAGGAACTGGTCGGCGAGACAGAGCCACGAGTTCTGGCCGCAGCCGTGGGGCAGGATTTTACAGAGAAGTGGGGTTCGGAGGGGTCACGTGCTACAGGTGGCCTGTGAGCTGGCTGCTCTGTTCTCAGGGATGGTCTTTCTCTGAGTAAAGTCACTCTTTATTCTGGGAAGCAGAGTTTCAGCAGAGGCATGTGCGAGCACGTGTGTTTGGGAGAGAGGCCTGACAGCTAATGATTGCAGAGCTGCGTGAGAATGAAGGCCCTTGGCTTAGCATGTGCCTTCCAGGAGTGGCTCTGGAGGGGGGACTGTGCTGATGCGCAGGCTCTGAGGAGCCCTGAGCCTCTGAGGATGGGGCCCAGCGAGTAGCCAGCGAGTGAGCGTGTGAGAGTGGGAGGCAGCCACAGGAGCTGGCCTGGTGCGTCTTCCTACAGGCCAGGAGTGAGAGCAGAGACACCCACATGCATCTGGGTGCGACCAAGGTCGGGGACAACTGATTTGTGTCAGAAAGTGCTCTGCAGGTCTTCCTCTCACAGAGCTAACTTTCCTAATTGTCCGCTATTCACAAGGGTTTGCAGTCCCTGTTGACTGCCAGGGCCGAGAATCCACTCCCTCCCCCTGCATTCCACCCCAGCCAGAGATCCTACTTGGCTTCTTAGCTGGACTCCTGTCTCTCCTGTCCAGCCACACGGCTCGCTTTCCTGATGAGCTTTCGCAGTCCTGGTCTCAACCCTCCGCACTGGCCTCCTCCTGCACTGTGAGCTGCTGCTGGACCAAAATAGCAAGAACATAGCCTTTGGAATTGTCAGACCACCCACAGTTGTTTTAGGAGAGACTGCCTGGGTGCTTGAGGCTGGTGCCGAGTGGGTCTAGGAGCCCAGCCCAGGGTAACACTGCCACCAAAAATCCACATGCAGATATTTTGAGAAGACCTAGAAACTCGTTATTTTTATTGATTGATTGATTGATTGAGGAAGATTAGCCCTGAGCTAACATCTGCTGCCAATCTTCCTCTTTTTGCTGAGGAAGACTGGCCCTGAGCTAACATCTGTGCCATCTTCCTCTACTTTGTATGTGGGACGCCTGCCACAGCATAGTGTGCCAAGTGGTGCCATGTCCGCATCCAGGATCCGGACTGGTGAACCCCGGGCCACCGAAGCAGAACGTGCTAACTTAACTGCTGCACCGCCAGGCCAGCCCTAGAAACTCATTACTGTGGCTTTACCCCCACGGAGTGGTCTACTTAATTTTCTTACAAATACCCAAACTAATCTGAAGTCAACACAGGACAATAGACCCCTTTGGAAGCAACTTCACTAGCCTACTTAATATACTTTTCCTCCCAGTTTTATTGAGGTATAATTGACAAAGATATTTAAAATGTACCATGTGATGATTTGATAATTGTAAACACTGTGAAAGGATTCCCCCATCAAGTTAATGAACACATCCATCACCTCACATATTTATCTTTTTTTAGGGGGAGAACGTTTAAGTTCTACTCTCTTAGCAAATTTCAGCTATACAATAGTGTTATCAGCCATAGTCACCACCTTATACACAAGATCCTCAAATCGTATCCATCTTATAACTGAAAATTTGTACCCTTTTACTAACCTTTCCTTATTTCTCCCACTCCCTAGCCCCTGGCAATGACCTTTCTATTCTGTTTCTATGAGTTCCACTTTTTTTAGATTCTACATATAAGGGATACCATGCAGTATTTGTCTTTCTCTGTCTGGCCTATTTCACTTAGCATAATGCCCTCGAGTTTCATTCATGTCACAAATGACAGGATTTCCTTCTTTTTTAAGGCTGAATAATATTCCATTATATATGTGTGTGTGTGTGTGTGTGTGTGTGTGTGTGTGTGTATACACATGCCATGTTTTCTTTAGCCGTTCATCCACTGTTGGACGCTTAGGTGGTTCCATACCTCGGCTATTATGAACAATGCTGGAATGAACATGAGAGTGCAGATATCTCTTTGAGATAATGATTTTGTTTCCTTTGAATATATACCCAGAAATGGAATTGCTAGATCATGTGGTATTTTTATTTTTAACTTCTTGAGGAACCTCCATACTGTTTTCCTTAGTGGCTATACCAATTTATGTTCCCACCAACAGTGTGTAACGGTTCCCTTTTCTCCACATCCTCTCCAAAACTTATTTATTGTCTTTTTGATGATGGCCATTCTAACAGGTGTGAGGTGATATCTCATTGTGGTTTTGATTTGCATTTCTCTGATGATTAGTGATGTTGAACATCTTTTCATGCCTCTATTGGCCATTTGTATGTTTTCTTTGAAAAAATGTCTTTTCAAGTCCTTTCCCATTTTTTAACTGGGTTACAGTCATGCATTACTTAACGATGGGGATGTGTTCTGAGAAATGTGTTGTTAGGCAATTTCATCATTGTGTGAACATCATAGAGCGCCCTTAAACAAACCTAGATGGTGTAGCCTACTACGCATCTAGGCTATGGCACTAATCTTGTGGGACCCCCATCATATATGTGGTCCGTTGTTGACTAAAATGTTATTATGCATTGCATGACTGCATTTGGTTATTTTGCTATTGAGTTGTATGAGTTTATTGTATATTTTGAATATTAACTCTTATCCAATTTGTGGTTTGCAAATATTTTCTGTAATTCCGTAGATTACCTTTTCATTTGTTGATGGTTTCCTTTGCTGTGCAGAAATTTTTTAGTTTGGTGTAGTCCCACTTATTTATTTTTGCTTTTGTTGCCTTTGCTTTTGGGGTCAAATCCAAAAGAATCACTGCAAAGACTGATGTCAAGGAGCTTACCCCCTACGTTTTCTTATAGGAGTTTACTGTTTCAGGCCTTATATTCAAGTTTTTAATCCATTTTGAGTTGATTTTTGTATATGGTGTAAGATAGTGGTCCAGTTTCATTCTTTTGCATGTGGGTATCCAGTTTCCCCAACACCATTTGTTGAAGAGACTATTGTTTCTCCATCGTGTATTCTTGGCTCCTTTGTCATAAATTGACTATACGTGTGGAAGTTTATTTCTGGACTCTCTATTCTGTTCCTTTGATTTGTGCGTCTGTCTTTATGCCAAGCCACACTGTTTTGATTTCTATAGCTCTGTAATATAGTTTGAAATTAGAAAGTATGATGCTTCCAGTTTTGTTCTTCTTTCTCAAGATTGTTTTGAATATTCAGGGTCTTTTGTGGTTCCATACCAAATCCAAATTTTCGGATTGTTTTTTCTGTTTCTATGAAAAATGCCATTGGAATTTTGATAGGGATTGCACTGAATCTGTAGATTTCTTTGAGTAGCATGGACATTTTAACAATATTACTTCTTCCAATCCATGAGTACAGACTATCTTTCTATTTATTTGTGTCTTCTTTCATTGATGTACAGATCTTTCACCTCTTTTGTTAAATGTATTCCTTGGTATTTTATTCTTTTTGATGCAACTGTAAATAAGATTGTTTTCTTAATTTCTCTTTCTGATGATTTGTTGTTGGTGTATAGAAATATAACATATATTTTTTTTAAACTTGATTTTTTTTTTAAAGATTTTATTTTTTTCCTTTTTCTTCCCAAAGCCCCCCGGTAAATAGTTGTATATTCTTCGTTGTGGGTCCTTCTAGTTGTGGCATGTGGGATGCTGCCTCAGTGTGGTTTGATGAGCAGTGCTATGTCCGCGCCCAAGATTCGAACCAACGAAACACTGGGCCGCCTGCAGTAGAGCGCGCGAACTTAACCACTCGACCATGGGGCCAGCCCCTAGAAATATAACATATTTTTATATATTGATTTTGTATCCTGCAACTTTACTGCATTTGTTTATTAATTCTAACAGTTTTTTGATGGAGTTTTTAGTGTTCTGTGTATATAATACCATGTCATCTGCAAGTTGAGACAATTCTTCCTTCTGATTTATATGCCTTTTATTTCTTTTTCTTGCATAATTTCTCTGGCTAGGAATTCCAGCATTAAGTTGAATAAAAATGGCAAGGACACCTTGTCCTGTTCCTAATCTTAGAGGAAAAGCATTCAGCTTTTCACCATTGAGTATGATGTTAGCTGTGGGCTTGTTGTATATGACCTTTATTGCATTGAGTTATGTTCCTTCTATACCCAGTTTGTTGAGAGTTTTTACCATGACTCAATGTTGAATTTTGTCAAATGTTTTCTCTGCATCTATTGAGATGATCATATGATTTTCATCCTTCATTTTGTTAATGTAGGGTATCACATTGATTGCTTTGCAGATGTTGAACCATCTCTGCATCACTGGAATAAATCCCACTTGATTGTGGTGTATTATCCTTTTAATGTATGGTTGAATTTGATTTGCTAATATTTTGTTGAGGACTTTTGGATCTATGTTCATCATGGATATTGGCCAATTTTCTTTTCTTATAGGGTCCTTGTCTGGCTTTGGTATCAGGGTAATGCTCACCTCACAAAATGAGTTTGAAAGTGTTCCCTCCTCTTCTATCTTTTGGAAGAGTTTGAGAAGGTTTAGTATTAGTTCTTTAAATTTTTGGTAAAATTTACCAGTGAAGCCATCTGGTCCTGGACTTTTGTTTGTTGGGAAGGTTTTGATTACTGATTCAATCTCCTAGCTAGTAATTGGTCTGTTCAGATTTTCTGTTGCTTCGTGATTCAGTCTTGGGAAGTTTTATATTTCTAGGAATTTTTCCATTGCTTCTGGGTTGTCCAATTTGTTGGCATATGATTGTTCGTAGTTTTCTCTTATGATCCTTTGTATTTCTGTGGTATCAGTTGTAATGTCTCCTCTTTAATTTCTAATTTTATTTGCTGCATTCTGCTGTTTTTCTTTGGTCAGTTTATCTTTTCAAAACACTGGCTCTTAGTTTTGTTGTTTCCATTGTCTTTTTAGTTAGTATTTAATTTATTTGTGCTCTGATCTTTATTTCCTTCCCTCTCTTAACTTTAGGCTTAGTTTTTCTTCTTTTTCTAGTTTCTTGTGGTGTAAAATTAGGTCGTTTACTTGAGATCTTTCTTCTTTCTTAATGTAGGCCTTTGTCACAATAAATATCCCTCTTAGAACTGCTTTTGCTGGATCCCATAAGTTTTGGTATGTACTATTTCCATTTTCGTTTGTCTCAAGGTATTTTTTGACCCATGATTGTGCAAGAGTGTGTTGTTTAGTCTCCACATATTTGTGAATTTTCTAGTGTTCTTCTTGTAATTGATTTCTAATTTCATACCATTGTGGTTATAAAAGATGCTTGATATTATTTCAATATTATTACATTTATTAAGACTTATTTTGTGACTTAACATATGATCTATCCTGGAGAATGTTCCATGGGCACTTGAAAAGAATGTGTATTCTGCTGCTGTTGGTTGGAATGTTCTGGAAATGTCTATTAGGTTCCTCTGGTCTAATGTGCCCTTTAAGCCCAATATTTCTTTACTAATTTCCTGTGTAATAGATCTATTGATTGTTGAAAGTGGTATATTGAAGTTCCTGCTATTATTGTATTGTCTGTATCTCCCTAATATTTGCTTTATATATGTAGGTGCTCCTATGTTGGGTGCATAAATATTTACAGTTGTTATAGCCTCTTGAAGAATTGACCCCTTTATTATCATATGATGACTTTCTTTGTCTCTCGTTATAGTTTTTCACTTAAATCCTATTTTGTCTGATATAAGTAAAGCCACCTCTGCTTTCTTTTGGTTCCCATTTTCATGGAATATCTTTTTACATTCTTTCATTTTTATTCTATGTGTATCCTTAAAGCTGAAGTGAGTTTCTTGTACGCAGCATATAGCTGGGTCTTGTTTTTATTATCCATTCAGCCATTCTGTGTCTTTTAATTGGAGAATTTAGTCCATTTACATTTAAAGAAATTATTGATAAATATGGGCTTATTATTGCCGTTTTGTTAATTATTTTATGGTTGTTTTGTAATTCCTTTGTTTCTTTCTGATTTGATGATTTTCTATAATGGTATGCTTAGATTCCTTTCTCTTTATCTTTTGTATATCTTCTGCTTTGTGGTACCATGAGGCTTACATAAAGCATCTTATAACAGTCTATTTTATGCTGATAATTTAATGAATGCATACAAAAGCTCTGTATTTTTCCACACCTCCTCGTTTTAAGTTTTTGATGTCAATAAACTTTTTCTAAAGGTGACTCTAAGACATTCTATCCTCAGATTTGTCTTAAGCTGTTGGAAAATTTTTTTCCAAAAAATTTGAAGAAATGAATATATTTATGGTGAAAAGTGAAGTCTCATCTTGGTGTTAAAAATAATAAGTAGTTAGATTACGACAACCTTTCATTTGTTGATTTTTCACTTGTGAAGAGTCGATGGTTGTTAACAACTTTACTAATAAGAGTAATGCGGGATTGTTAGCACCTTGAGATGAATTTGCATGTGCTCTAGAATGCTGTTGTAGACAAACAGTCAGAGGAACTCTTGCACAGCTCACCCATGCTCTGAAAAACATTGGGCTTTATTAGTCTTCTACAGGGAAAAAGGGTGGTACTGAATCAAAGTTGGAATTTTGAATCATTCTGGCTCCTCCATCGTCCATCATTTGCCCTCATCAGAAATATCACTTCTCTGCCTTGGGGAGAATCCCTGTGGATTAGCAAAAGTTTTAAGTAATTTATAAGATTATTTAAATAGAATAAACATCATTATTTGTTATAATGATGGTTAGGGATAAAGTAACTGGTGAATCCCACAATAATATCATTTTATCCATTGGTTTCAAATATCATTTCATCAGAAAGTTTGTATCAAAGTTGACTGATTTCATTTTTCATTCCATCAATCATTTGGTCCCTACATTTGGTGAATTTTCAAATAAATAGTAAAATGTCCAAAATCAGGAAATGAAGCAGCAGAAGCAAAAAGGGTCAGTACTTGAAAACTGAGTCCTAGATGTAAATGTCTAGTTAGCAGGAACATCTGGCCCAATGGCCAGATCCTGTCCTCAGCTTGATTTCATCTGGCCCATAAGGAAGACACAATAACACCATTGTGAAAATAAGACATGGAGAAATCATGGGAGAGACACTTTTCAGTTTAGTTAAGGTAAAACATAGGTAAGGATACAGCAATTATTTGGGCTTACCCACAGTTCTGGAAGTCTACCATGCAATATTCACTCAATAATAACATTTAGGTTTGAGTTTTTCCTTTTGGAATTTACTAGTAGCATGACCTTGGACAACGAATTTAATTTCTCTAGTCTCAGTTCCACACCTTTAAAATGAGGTTCCTAATGGTACCTTCCTTACAGGTCTGTTGTGAGCATTAAATGAGAGAATTTACATAGAGTCGTAGCATGGTGACAAGCATGACGAAACCTTCAAGAGTTTTCACTGCCCTTAATATTTCTGACCCTTGTTATTTTCACTAGTTTTTTGTTTTTAAGGGTTGCATTCCACAGCTCTTTTGTCATCTAACATATTCAATTTTTCTCATTTTTCATCCATTCTCTCATTCCAGCGATGATCTTAGGGCACCATGGATGTCCACAATGTTGCACATGGTGTTTGAGGCTATCACAGATGTTGTGAGTTCTAATTCAAGCTTCCCGTCAAGTGAATGATGTGAATGCTTTAGAATTTCCGCTGTTTTGCTTACTTAGTAGATCCCTAGGAGCATCCTTGTTCAAAATGATTTACAGCAGTATTAACATGCTGCCGTGCTTCAGAATGGAGATACATTAGAGAGAGTAGACACTGTCTAGCTTTTGAAAATCCTTTCTGCCACTAGACATGGAGGCAGGCCGTGAGGAGCCCTCACCACCATCCCAGCTCTGACCCTGAGCCGCTGAAAGTTCTCGCATCTCTCTGTCTTCCACAGCGATATTGGGTGTCCAGGTAGTCAGGGTGACAGCTGTCACAGATGGACAGCTGAAATTACACGTGCTGTATCCATCTATTGATTTTCAAGATTAACTCCAACTGCTTTCTAAGGAAGTTCAGGCCGTGAAATGACAGATGATGGCCATGTATTTTAAAAATAAAATAGAAATAGCTGCAAGCTCATTTTGAGTACAATCAGCACCATCTTACTTGTCTGACTTATTGAATGGAACCACTATTGTCATAAGCCATTTGCCTTCCCTGCCTGGAGCCATGACAGCTTGCAGTGATGAGACAGGAAGGGGCTGATTGTGCTTGTCGTGTAGTTTGTGTGACCAGGAGGCAAGCGGGTTCATAAACATACTCTGGGCTGATGAACTTTATCATTATCTGCAAAGCTGTTTTAAATAATCTTGTTTTGGAGGAAAATGTTAAACTTCTCTATTGTGAGAGTGAAGGAGATTGTCTGACGGCTAACAGTGGGACTGGAATTCGTGATGGAGCCTCTGGACTCCTCATCTCATCATATTACCCCTTTGGTTTAAAACAAGCTAGAAAATGGAATTCATGGAATCTGATAGCAAACCTTGGCTGGGAAGTTGGTTTACATTCAGCATGGAGCAATAGGCTTTGAGATACAAAGAAGGATGAGCCATGGTTCACACCCTCTCTGAGTCTGCAGGTTGTGGAAGGAGACAGGGTGAAAACACATGAGATCATTACAGACCTTTTACTGTAAGTGATGAGCTGGCTGGCTTTGAGTCAAAGTGCAGAGGGAGTTTTAGGAGAAGGGGGAGCCTCCCAGGCCTCCATGGTTAGAATTGGTGGGGCTTTGGTTGGTGGCCAGGATTTGAGGATGAAGAACAGGCATTGTGGGTACAGAACCCCAGACAGGTGGTACGAGGAGTGCAAATAGAAATAGTCCTATGTGGGGCTGAGGGAGGGGAACCTGGGCTGGCTGAGGCATCACTGGGAGGAGAGGGAAGTCAGACAGGGCAGGCAGGGTGGCCCAGTCATGTCAATCCAAGAATGGATGTCGTCGCCACGTGCCTCACTGGTTTTAGGGCCAGTGCTCTTTTTGGTGAGTGTGACAGTATATGTGTCTGTGTGTGCCTGTTCCACTGTCTCATGCACATGCCCACGTCCTTGCAGATGGAGGTGTGTGTACACACCTGGGAAGTCTCTTGTGTCTGCAGGTGTATGTGTGCACACCTGGGGAGTCATTGGTGTGTATTCAGGTGGGAGTATGCACAGCTGGGGAGTCTTTGGTGTGTGTGCAGGTACGAGTGTGCACAACTGGGGACTCTTTGGTGTGTGTGCAGGTGGGAGTGTGCACAGCTGGGGAGTCTTTGGCGTGTGTGCAGGCGGGAGTGTGCACACCTGGGGAGTTGGTGTGTGTACAGGTGGGAGTGTGCACACCTGGGGAGTCGGTGGTGTGTGTGCAGGTGGGAGTGTGCACATCTGGGGAGTCGTTGGTATCTTATCAGATGCCTCTTCTCCTACACCACATGGAATGACTGCCCTTGTTCATCCTTCCTGCAGGGCCAGGACTCCAGCTTTAGGTTCTGTTCTTAGAGCAAGGGTTGAGAGGGAGGCCACTAGGGAGGCCATTGTTTATGGCCCACAGCACCCAGGATGTCCCGGTGTGGGTCTAATACTGACAGAGTCCTCAGCAGCTGACAGGCACACTCACCGACAAAGCATGGTCCGAGTGACCACAGAAAGATAGTTCTGACTACCCAGCCTGACCTACTGACCATAACGTGGGAGACACATGTCATGAAGGAGAAGGACAGCAAGCTGAGGGGGCCGTGGGAAGTGCTCTTCATCAGGCACAGCATCAACTTAATTTTTTCCCACATTCTCATCTCTGTAGTAATTGTCTCCTAACAGCCATTTTCCTAAGATTTAACTTTCATTCAGCTGAGGGGCCCATGCCTACTGTTGCCTCATTGAAATCAGCCAGGCACCTCACACCTGGCCGTAAATGTGTATTCCTATCATCAGTTTAAACTCTCTAAGATCTAAGGGGGTGAGGCTGAAATATAACTTGGTTCTGAAATCAGGTTCTTTTGAGCACTCCTCTGTTCCATTTCCACACGTCACTGATGCACAGGGAGCCAAGGATGTGAAGGGATCTTGTTTTGCTGGAGCGTAAATCCTTTCTCCTCTGTCCTAATGATTGGTGGGAGCCTGGGGACCCCTTACAAGGTGGGGAGTTCCATGGGTCACGCAGAGGTGTTTGGGAGATAGATATGGGAAGTGTGGGCAGTGAGCAGGCGCCCATGTGCACACGTCGCTGGTCCCTACCTCTGTCTCCCTGATTTCCTACCTGCAGTCACCACTGGAGCACCCCCTCCCCCAAGGAGCACCTTCCTGGAGTCTCTGCCCGGGGCTGTTGGGCACGTTCTCGCAGCCAGGACCCCCTTTGCGCGGAGAGGACTTCTCTGGACAGGCCCTTCTAGCTCTTTCTTTCAGGAGTGCTCCCCTGGCCCCGCCCCCAGGTAGACCCTGCTGTCTTCTCTCTTCATGAGACAAAAGCAGCCCAGCAGCTCCAGGCTCCCCCTCAGGAGATCTGGCATCCATCAGGTTAAATTTGCATGTTCTGTCACAATTTCTGGAGTTCTAATGTTGTCACTGCGCTGGCTCTGTAAGATGATTCTTGTTCACCTATGTCCTCTGTATCTTTTTGCAAGTGGTAAACGCATGCCTGGTCCTAGCATTTCCTCTGGGCCTGTTGCCTTTGTGGTCAGACATTCGCCCCCTCTTTATCCCTGCAGCCTGGGCAACAGTAGCTCTTCAGTCTCCAGCTGTGGCATCCCCTCCTGGCTCACTTCAGCAGTCCCATTCATGACCCATTCATCTCTGTTTCATGTTGTTGTGAGGAACAGCACCCCAAATTGAATACTTCAGGCCGTGTTATCTGTCACTTGATTGTTAAAGCAGCATTTCTTGGGTGCCTACCCTGGGAGGCTGATGCTACCCTTCTGGTGGGAATGCAAACTGGTGCAGCCACTATGGAAAACAGTGTGGGGACTCCTCAAAAAATTAAGAATAGATCTACCATGTGATCCAGCTATTCCACTGCTGGGTATTTATCCAAAGAACATGAAAACATGAATGCATAAAGATACATGCACCTGTATGTTCATTGTGGCATTATTCACAATAGCCGAGACCTGGAAGCACCCTAGGTATCCATCAAGAGATGAATGGATAAAGAAGATGTGGTATATATACACAATGGAATATGACTCAGCCATAAGAAATGATGAAATCTGGCCATTTGTGGCGTCACGGATGGACCTTGAGAGTATTATGCTAAAGTGAAATAAGTCAGAGGGAGAAAGTCAAATACCATATGATCTCACTCATAAGTAGAAGATAAAAACAATGACAAACAAACACATAGCAACAGAGATTGGATTGGTGGCTACCCGAAGGGAAGTGGGAAGGGAGGAGAGCAAAAGGGGCGATTAGGCACATGTGTGCGGTAATGGATGGTAATTTAATCTTTGGATGGTGAACATGATGTAATCTACACAGAAAATGAAATATATAATGATGTACACTTGAAATTTATATAATGTTATAAACCAAAGTTACTGCAATAAAAAAAAACTTGGACAAAAAGTGTGAACATTTAATAACCCCTGTTTATGAGGGTAAAAGTGAAGAGGAAGAATAACCCTTGTCTGTAATTTAGAATCAACCGGAGGAATAACCTCGTCTATGAGGGTAAAGTTAAGAGGAAGAATAGCATCCATCTATGAGGGTAACAGTGACAGTGGAATAGCCATGTCTATGAAGGTAAAGTGAACAGAAGGAATAAACCCAGTGTCTGAGGATAAAGTGAACAGGAGGAAGAACCCCATCTGTGAGAGTAAAAGTGAACAAGAGGAATGACCCACGTCTATGAGGATAAAGTGAACAGCAGGAATAACTTTGTCTGTGAGGATAAAAGTGAGGAGAATGAACAAGCACCTTCTACAGGGTAAATGTGAGCAGATGTACAGATTTCACTGCCTGGAGATCTTTCCCACTGGCCTCCTGGCCCTTTCTCCCTTTGTTGTCACCATGTCCAGAATAGGCTTTCTAGGCTGATGTTCTTTCTCTGACAGAAGCTCTAGAGTTTGGCCTCGAATGAATATGTCTTCCTGACATCTCTGCCCACCTGTTCTCCTGATGCTGGACTGTGGAAACTTGTTTTTGAATCTGCACCTTGATGTCATCTCTGCTAAGTTATTTCCAGTATGATGCACTGGAATAGTGGTCACCACAAGACTGCTCCCTCAAGACCGTCCCCAGTGCCAGGGTGCAGATGCCTAAGGGGCTGCCTGTGTTGCCATGGCCTCTCCCAGCAGACTGTATTTAGATACACACATGCTTGGGACACTCATTGGCTAATGAAGAGAAAGCTCTGACCTGCAGTTCCACATGGATGGACAGTGAGTGATGAGGATGACTCAGAGGTTCTAAGTGGACTCCTTCCCCGGTAGGAATCTCACCTCCTGGTGGGGCTAAGGCATCATCTCTGACAAGTATACAGGGGATTTCATAAATGGGGGGACAAAGGCACAAGGGCACAGTTGCACACCACATGTGCATACCTACTGAAAAACGTATTCTTATTTAAGACATCTTAAGGAAACAAATCTGGAGAGCTGTGTTTCAGGAGCTTTGGGGAATGAGTCCATCCTTGGTAGGAGCATCCCCAGCCCATGCATTACTTGCATGCTCAGGAAGCAGGACAGTGCACGAGAGGGCAGCCCCTTGATCACAGACGCAGGTCAGACCTGCCTTTCACTGTCCTTTCCTTTCTCAGCTTGTGGAAGAACAGCGCCTTGGAGGCGGGCAGAGGATTTGAAATAACCTAGGTGAGGTTGGAGAGCAGGCTTGGCACAGTCAGCGACAGTGGCAGCCACCTGCAGATGCCTGGTATTATTTGGTGATAAGCATTTCCCCATTCCTGTGCAGGGCTAGGGGGGCTCCCTTCTCCTGAGAGAAGGCGTGGGGTGGAGTGCCAATAAGCGGCTGGGCGCCGGGCTCCCAGCCCAGTCCTGCCATCTGCTTGCTGTGGGACTTTGGTTAATTATCAGCCTTTCTGAGCCAGTTTCCTCCACTGAATAGTAGCATCTACCTGGGGGTGCACCACCAGCAGCTCCACAGGAGATCCCAGAGCAGTCGCTTCATGCCTCTCGGGAGTCAGTGACTCTGGACCCCAGTCCCGCCTGCTGTACTCCTGCTTCTGTCTCCACTTGAGGTCTCTAAGGATCTGGAACCCTTACTGGACACCACCCTCATGATCTCCTCCCATGCTGGCTCTGTTTTTGGTGTGTCCTGCTTCAACCAGTGGTCCATCTCACCATCCTCCCTCCCCCAGAAGCCTGCCTTCCTCACTCTCACCAACACGGGGCCTGTCCCCTCCGTCCTGCATGTCTCCGGGCCATTCTGCTGCCCTGGGCCCTGCCTCACGTGGCACTGCCTGCTCTCCTCCCCAGCTTGGATGCTCAGCAGGGGCTCCTTATCCGAGTGTCCACAGTGAGATTCCTGACTCTGTCCTTCCTGACGCTTCCTCGACTCTCGTTTCCTTGGCTCACCAGCTAGTCCCGTCAACAAGCCCTAAATTGCCTCTCTGAGGCTGGCAGGTCTCACCCCACACTCACCCGGCCACCATGTCCTCTGAGCTGCTGCGAGCCTGTTTAATTCCTCCTCACCTCCTGAGACCTGGCTGGCTCTTAGAATCAGCAATCGCAGGAAACCATCGTCGCTCCAGGTCTTCTGCTTCACTGCTCCCTGGTTTCATCTCCATGTCCCCTGCCCTCACTCACAAGGTGCACTGGCCTGAGTTCTTGAAGCTTTCTGTCCCAGGTGGGGCCTTGGTGCCTGCTCTGCTCATCATCTGCCCTGTGTGCATGTCTGTGTCCTGACCTCTTCTTCCTATGAGGGCACCAGTCATGCTGGATCAGGGCCCACCCTGATGACCTCATCTTAGCTTGATCATCTGCAATGCCCCTATTTTCACATAAGGTCACACTCTGATGTTCCACATTTAGCATTTGAACGTGTGAATTTTTGGTGACACAATTCAACAATATGCTCTGTTTTTACTCATTGATGACCTTGCTGCCTGTGTCCCCACTAGAATGTAAACCCTGTGAAGGCAATGGCTCAGCCTTTGTTTATTGCTGCATTTCCTAAAGCAGTGCCAGGCGCCCAATAGGCACTCTTACACATTTGCTGAAGAAATGAACAAATGAATGAATGAATGGTCAGCTAGGATGAAAACCTTTGCTGTACAACAGTTTTTATATAACAATATAATTGAATACTTTTTGCAGTGGTACTAACAGGATTTCACAGGCAATGGGTGATTTACAAGCCTGAGTGCTGGCATTCAGGATTTGTAATTGGAACTTTGAGTTACGTGCCATTGCTGCTGGTGCCTCTTCATGGAACTGGCCTTGCTGGGGGTGTCTGAGGCCTTCTAGAACATGAGCGCCCCTTTTAATGAGTCACTGCTAGGGGGCTGTCCATCCTGTCTCACTGTTTACCCTTAAAAGTGTGATATTTATAGATCCTTTCATTGGCATGTAACACTTTTTAGAAATGAATCCATTAAAAAAATATGCATTTCCTTTGTACGTTTGACTCCCTATCCTGAAATCTGATTTTCAGCATCTGCTTATCCCTCCATCTCCCATCTCTTCTCTCTCCTTTCTGTCCTTCCCTCGTCTCCCTCTTCATTATATTTTTTATTGAGGCTGAGATGAGCAGTTGCAGCACCATGGGCCCATTACACTTCCTAACAATTCCATTTGCAGTGTATTGTTTGTCTCATTGCTGGAAATTCAGGTGATTCATCACGCCTCGAGAAGCACCTGATCCCAGGTGCCCTGAGAGCCCGGTCACTATGTGACAGGAATACAGTGAGCGGCTGCTCTCAGGAACCACGGGGCTGCGGGGGAGCTCCTGCCGCCTTTCAGCTTCCTGAGGACTGGTGAGTTCCATTTTGTAATGCTGCCCCCTTTGCTCTTCCCCCACAGCCCCCTGAGCCTGGAGAAGGGGAAGGAGTTGCTGGCGGGCGTCGCACGTCTCCTCGAGGTGCCGATGAGCGTCTTCGTGGACATCGAGTGAGTGCGGCTGCGGGTCCTGGGATACCCTCAGCTCACATTGGTTCTGTCCCATAAATTGGTTTGTGAGGGAGAGAACTATGTCTTGTGGTTCCTGTTAATTATGTCAGAGAGACTTTAGGAAAGAAATGAAAGGAAAATTCCAGTGGGTTTTGGCAAGTTATTCAAACACAGCTGAGAGCTGTGTGTAATTATGGAATTACATTTCCTGAAGAGTGGGACTCACTGAGGCTGTGGCCCTCAGCCCTGCCGCACCTGGAATCCCCAGGAGGCTCTAGAACCTTCTGGTTCCCAGGCCTCACCCTGCTGCAGATGAGCCAGAGTCTTGGGGGTGACGCATGCCGGTGAAGGCTCAGTCAGCATTTACTGAGTGCCTACAGTGCACAGCTGCTGCCAAACCCACTGCATGGGGGAAAGGGCTGGGGTCGCTGGGTGCCACCAGCCCCTCTTGCTGCAGTGGACTGAGTTCTAGAAAGATTTGGTGACATTGGGGCTGGAGTGGTGCTCACATGACAGGCACACGCTGAGGGGCAGCCATGTTCCTATTCCCTGAAAAGTGTTTACAGAACGCTGAGCGTGAGGATCATGTAAGGGAGATGAATGGAAATACACTGATGTGGGGAGTGAGTGGGGTCACCAAGTGTGGCCGTGGACTGACCAGGCATGCCACATTTCGCCGAGCCTGAGCATGGAGATCAGTAGTTCTGAGGAGGCATGAGGACAGGTTAGCACATGTGGCGTGAGCTCCTAAGGACCCAAAATATAGACTTAGCTGAGCCATCTGTTGATGCGAATGTGGACACAGGGTATGTCCATTGTGGCCTACAGACACTCATGCGTCACTTGTCCTCCACACAGCAGGTGTGTCTTGAGCACCTGCTGTGCCCTGGCATCATGCTGGGAGCTAGGCGAACGGCGTGAGCAACGTTGCCCTGCCCAAATGTTGTACCACTCAGTGGGAAAGGCAGATGGGTGTACAGGTGGCTACAGTGGAGGGTGCTTGGAGACATGTTTGGGGAACAGCTTCACCTAGCCTGGGACCTTCTAGAAGAGGAGAGCTGAAGTACAGGTGGCGATGTCCCACAGGGAGGCGAGGTGTGCTCCAGAAGTGCATCTGCGGTGTCCAGCACAGAGCACAGGGTGGACTCAGTAAACATTTGAATGAAGAAGTCCACGGACGGGCAAAGAGCTGGAATGACCGAGGGAGCTGCTGAGAGTTCACCTCACCTGGGTGCACAGACGGCTGTGCAGGTGAGAAGTGCCGAGCAGCAGAGAAGGCAGGGCCATCTAAGGAGCCCGCACTCCAGACACACAGCAGCAGGCCCGAGGAGAGCGACTCAGTCAGATTTGCTGAGAAGGAGCAGCCCGCCTGCCGTGTGGCCAAGACAGGACGAGAGGGAGGAGGGTTAGCAGCATTACAGGTGAGGGAGGATGAAGGGACCTGGTATCAGGTGGCTGCAGTGGGCATGTGGTGTCAGAAGCCTGCCTGTGAGGCAGAGTGGCATAGACATGGAGGGGAGGGCGAGTCAGGGCGGGATCACAACATACAGTGACCAGCCCCTCAGGATCCATCACTACAACCAGAGCAGATGTGAGTGGGGCTGCAGCCAGTGGTCCTGGAGCCCCAAGCTGTCAGGCATTTCCCTCTTATATCTGGACCAAGGGGGCCGGGGATGGCTGGGCACTGGGCAATCTGGTGGTGGAAGGTGGGCAGGGGCAGCACCTGTCCCCAGGTGGGGAAATACTTCCATACGGTGACCCCAGTGTGTCTGACTGTCCTCCGAGCGAGAGGAAACCTGCTCAGACCAAGGTGTGTGGCGTTCAGGAAGCCAGGGACTTAGGAGAGATGGGAGAGGCTTTGGGGAATATCCTGACAGGTTCCACTTGGACAGGACTCTAAGGGGCACGGTCCAGGTGGCCAGGGATGGATGCAGATGCTACAGTCCTGATGCAGTGGATGCAGGGCCCTGTCTGTGATGGGGACGGAGAAGAAAGGACGGTGTGGAGGGGCGTGGGGCAGGGTCCCCTTACAGATGTTCCCTGAGAACCACACACACAAGTGTGTTGGCACCATCGGGGTCTGCCATCGTCCTTCTACCTCCCCTGGCATGTCCATGCCCTAGACTGTGTCCTGGAGGGCAGGTGAAGGAGGGTTGCACAGAGGGTGATACTCTGAGGTAGTTTTGTCTGTGCTCTGTCACCGTGAATGCAAACCCCAAACCATGAGGCAGTGTCTGAGCACAGTGCACTGAGGGAGGCCCCGTGACTTCATTGGCAGCATGGGGGGGCCCTCCTGCGCATGCTGGGTCGTAGAATGGGGATGTCAGTGCTGTGTAAGTACTGAGAGGGGATAGAGAGGGAAGACAAGTCCACCCAAGCAGATTGCAATCTGGCTGAAGAGACACACACACAAGAAAGCGTAGAGAATGTCACAGGAATACAGAATTGTTCAGCTTCGGGGGGCCGGGGCACTTCCACCATACCTCCAGTCCAGGGTGCCTTGGTGGGAGGGGGCGATCTTACAGGCACCCGAAGAGCTGGGGCCTCTCTGCTCCTCACCGCGGGGCCATTGGTCCTGAAGATAGTTTGTCTGTCTGTCTGTGAGTCTTGCTACTCTGTGGAGCTTTCCAAGTTCTTTTTCCTACTGCCATTATTTTGTTTTAAAGTTTATCAGCTTTTGTTTTGAGTAGGAAGTAGCCAGAAGTTGGGGCAGAGGGGCTAAGGCCAAGGCCTGGTTGTAATAATCTGCAGTTCCCTTATCGGACTCCTTGGGGCCCACACAGCCCAAACTGTCCCCTCCAGCTAATGAAGCCCTTGTGTCAACTCCACACTGGTGAACGTGACCATCTATAGAGATAGTTGTTCATTCTCTGAGGGCCTGCTACGTGCTGTGTGCCAGGATCGAGCAGAGAGCAAGTGGGTAAGGTCCCTGCTCGGGTGTAGCTGACCTTTCAGCAAAAATAGACTCATAGACAGAGCTATGAAAGGTTAGGCAGCCTTAGTTCTCCTGGAAACAAAGGGATGAAGGGATGATGGCAGTGAGGGAGGAAGCTGCATGAGGTCTAGGGAGGACCTGCCTAGCTGGGGGTGCTGAAGTAGCTGCCCAGTGGCCACGCTGCTTATGAACAGGAGGGACAGCATGGTCCACATGAGGCACATGGGACGACACTGTCCGCACAAGACAGACAGGATGGCCTGGTCCACCTGAGACAGATGGGGACGGTCCAGCCCACGTGAGGCAGGTGGGGATGGTGTGATCCATATAAGACAGACAGGATGGCCTGGTCCACGTGAGACAGGTGGGGATGGCCCAGTCCATGTGAGACAGGCAGGCACAGTGCAGTCCACGTGAGGCAGGTGGGCGTGGAAAGGCTCTTGTGAGACAGGTGGTGACAGCATGGTCCACGTGAGGCAGGTAGGCCTGAAGATCCTTGCGAGTAGTGTGCTGTTTCTTCTGAGTGCTGGGAAGCCACCAAAGAATTTTTATCAGGAGAGCATGTTTCCAGCTGCATGAAGAATAAATTACATTACAGGGGACATGAGTGGAGGCCCAAGTGATTTGGGAGCTGCTGAGGTTTCTAGGTGAGGGGTGGTACCCCATGCTGGGCGGGGTTTAGCCTTGGAGAAGAACCTGTGTGACTGGGGGTTACCCACTTTTAAATACTTTATTTGTGTGTCTAGTTAAGCTGCACATAAGCCCCATGAGAGTGACTTTTACTTTCACCTGTCACCTCAAGAGTCTGTTAGAATTGTCCTTTGTCAAATTGCACTCCTTTCGAAGTGAGATTCAACACCTGGTCTGTGCATCCGTACTGCCCGTCTGTATACCATCCCCTGAAAGGGTCTTGGCTGTAGGACTCAGGAACTCAGCCATGAACAGAGGCCCTGTGGTGGGCCACATGGCAGCCGAATGGGCACGTTGTTCCCACTGACTGTGGCTGGTGTCAACTGGCCCTTTGCCCATGTCATAGCCTCTGCATGGACAGGCACAGAGAGAATCGAGCCTGACCCGGTGGTGCTGACTCTTCTTTTCAAAGGGGAGGGAGGTTTCCTGAGCATCCTGATGGGCCTGTTTCAGCCTTCTGTGGATGCCTTCCCTGCATTCCACACATCGTGAGTCATCTTCCATCTTCACTACGGATGCTAAGCTCAGGGGCCAGAGTAGTCCCTACACACATTCACACCAGGCACCCAGCATGGTGACTCTACAGCGTGGGCACGTGTTAAATGTATGAGAGATGGCACAGCACAGGCCTGTCCCCTCAAACTGCCCCACCAGCAACAGCTGAGGATCCGTGGCTCACCACTCCCTCCGTAAGTAGGAGACATTGAGTATGGCCGGTGCTTCCACAGGCCCTGGGAATCCACCAGTTGGTGCCAGGGCGAGTGCTGCAGAGGAGGGAGGCAGTGGGTGAGTGAATGCCTTCTTCATTAAACCTGAAGATGTTGCAGGAGAAATCTGACAGTGTTAAATAAGAGTCGGTCCCACGGGACAAGCTTCCAGGAGCAGCAGGGTAGCTGGAGCATCGGGGAATGTCATCTCAACTCTGCCTGTCACGAAGGACATTGGACCAGAAAACAGTAATCACCCGAAGCAGCTTTAGAGTAAAACTTCCTCAGGCCCTTCGGGACTGTGTCTATTAACTTTTCATTATTTTTCTTTGGCAAAACCCCGCGTGATGACTCTGCAGCATAGAAGGCAGAGGTCCCAGGCCAGGGAGGCCTCGTGTTTCCTGGGGCCCCCCTCACCACTCCCGTTGCCACCGCTTCTTGTTGTAAACTGAGGTGTGTGTGCATCAAGAGCCAGGGCCTGCCTCACAGCCTGGGCACAATGCTGCGGAGATGGTGGGGTTCAGGACGTGGGGCTGGAGGGGAAATTCTCAAGATAAGATGGGAGCTGCAGTGCGGTGGGCTGGGAGCACCACGGAGCAGCCTGGGAGCCTTCTGGTTCCACAATGGTGCCCTTCCCTCTCCATCTCTGCCCCTCATTCCTCTCCTCTCCCACCATCCCCAGAACTGTCCCCAGGGTTGGGGGGTACGACCCAGGTTCTACAGCTCAGGAGGGAGCTGCACTGCAGCAGGGCTGGAAGCTGAAGTGACCGCCTGTGTCCTTGCTCACCTCAATAGCACAGAGCCCACGCAGACAGGCCCACTGCACACCACAAGACTGAGATTCTTTCACACAGAGATGGGACTGCTGCTCGCATCTTCAGGGCTTCTGTGGGTGGTAATGTTTTACACTCTTTGGCTGTTATCGAGGAAGGTGTGAGGTTTCTCTCTTTCTGGAGAGAACACGACCTGGGTTTCCAAGACTGAGAAGCACGTTTTGCCCTAGACCCAAACTTGGTACCCTGAGATGCTACTATCTTCTCCCACCATGTCCCACAGGGTTCTATGTTGCGTACCTGCTACCTCACTTTCTCCCCCATCCCATCATCTTTCCCATTCCTCATCCATCTTTAAGAGTCTCAGCAGTGGCAGGACTGTCAGCCGCCAGGATGCTGGGAGCAGGGCATCAGGACCAGAGCATCTTCAGGTGGGAGGGGGCTTCAGGACTAGAGGGGTTTCAGGTGGGAGGGGGCTTCAGGACTGGAGGGGTTTCAAGTGGGAGGGGGCTTCAGGTGGGAGGGGGTGGCCGGACTAGAGGGCCTGCAGGTACACGCTAATTTAAGTGTGAAGCTGGCTGGGCTCCCTCTCTCCCTGGTCCTTCACCTCCGGTTAGCTCCTCATTCCTTGTTCCCATGCAAGCAAATGGCGTCCATGTCTGGAGAGTGATTCCGGCACAGAGGGGTATCCAAGGAGCGCTTTCCAGCCTCCCCGAAGGGCAGTCCTGCGCTGGCCAGCTGAGCTGGGTACCAAACCAGAGATCTGTAAACATCACTTCTCAGTCTCTTCCCTGCTCAGAAGCCTGGGGGCTTCTTACTTCCCACGGAGCAGACCCTGACACCACTGCCCTCTGTTTAAGCCTTTGGGAATCGGGTCCACAGGGCTCGCGGGAGCCAAACCCTCAAGAGTACCTTCCCCATGGCCTGGCCTGGCTAGGGGTGTCCTCAGTCTTCCCTGCTCCTAATCCTGTTCACGTTTCAAAGCTGAAGTATGGTCCTCTTGGTGCCAAAGCCACCTCTGAAGCCCTTAGTCCTGGCTGGTTAATGTCTGTAATTAGCGTGTGTGTGTGCACGTGTGTGGTGTTAGCTTCACCCCTCCCAAGCTGTACGTGTTGTCCTGTGGGTCACCCCAGGACCAGCACAGTGATGGCACACACTGAGGATGTGTGCCTGCTGGACAGACGGACATAAGCAATGGAGGCCCCGGGCAGGGCCGACTGCATGAGCAGCACATGGCTCTTCATTTAGAGCACGTTCTCAGGGCTGTTCATTGTTCCAGGAGAGGAGGAGAGGCCTCTGTGCGATCTGGCACCTTCAGAGATTGTCTGCATTTTTATGGAAGTACTAGTTATGCTTAATATGTTTTGTTAATGGTTATGTAGCTGTCAAGTAAATTCCATTATTTCTTATTACATCATTAGAAGCCATTAAAACAGCATTAGCATGCTGATGTAATTACGCCAGCAGAGGCACAACGACCAGCTATGATTTTATAATCTAATCGTGGCTGTCCACGGCGGCCCTGATTGATGCTCAGGCCTCTCTCCGCCTTCTGAGTCAGCTGGGTGGTGCTGCGCGGACCTACAGTACAAAAGAAGACATTCCGAGCTCGCCGACTCCACAGCGAGGTGGGGACCAGTGTCAACCCTGCTTCTAATGAGCTTCAGCTGAGTCTCCGGATCAGCCCAGTGAAGGTTTGGATCAGCGGAGGGCATCCGGGAGGACAGCCTAATTCTGTGATCAGTCTCCATGTGTTCTCACGATATAAGAAGCAGTTTAGTTCCCCATCTGTGGGATTTACTGAATTGATGAAAATACAGTGTTCTTGTTTTTCAAGACTCTCACTGAAGATGCAGCAGTGGGAATTCACAATCCTGACACTTTTCATTATCGTCTCCTATGCAGAGGGTCGGGCAGATGCCCAAGCTCAGCTCCATCCTGTAAGAGTCCTGGCAACGCCGAGGCCACTCACCCCTCCTCCCTGTGCCCCACACCCTCGCCCACCCCCACCAACCTCCCTCCATGTGTGAGAGGATCCATGGGAGTTTGGAAACTTTGGGAAAGCATGCTTCAGTTTCCTGGGGCACAATTGTGATTGTTTGCCCCCTTATCTTGTCTCTGTGATTTATGGAGACATTTAATAGGAAGTAGAAGTAGGAAGAAGGGTCAGAATGGCCTTTATCTCTCAGGGTTGACCCCTCTCGCTTGCTTTGTGGCCCGAGTGATTACAAAACCCTGGATAATTTGGTGTGCATGCCAAGGCAGTGCAAATTCACAGTGGCAAAGCTTATGCTCAAGGTAAATAAACATTGCTCACAGCTAAGAGCCTCCAACGGTACAACCCAGAGGCCTAGGGGAGGGGCCGGTGTGAGCTGTTTGCACCCTACTTTTAGTATGTCTGCTGCCTGCAGGCTTTGGTGCTCACAGGTGGATGCTGTCACCTTGCTCTACCACAGCTCAGGATTAGCTCAGTGATGCTACCTTAGAGGGGCAGAGGAGGAGGGGCCTGATGGAGTCCTTTTTTCCTAGAGGAGGAATGCTGGCTTTGCCATGTGTACACACTGCAAGATTGCCAAGGTCCAGCCACCTCTCTAGTGACAGCTACAGTGATTTTCCTTGAAATACAGTGTTTCAAGGAAATGCCACAATTTGTCAAAACAGCCTCAGCTTTGTCTTTAGGGTGAAGATGAGACAGCAGGAAGGAACCACTGTGTATTCACAAATAATAATTCTGTTTGAGTGAAAGATGGCCATTTCTCATTTTAAGCAAATCTCCATGCTTTGAAGACATTAGTGTTTAAAGTATTGATTGAGCCCCCTTGACATCAGTATTGACATCACAACTTAGGAGAAGAGTCAGGTTAGTTCACCTTTCTAAACCTCAGTTTCCCCACCTGTTAAATGCGGATAGTCAGGGTGAGGCATGGGGTGTGACCTAGGACCTTGCTCTCAGGAGGCCCCCACTTGGGTCAATGCTCTGCTGTTGCTGTGTTGAAACTCTTAATATTAGTTTTTTAACAGGAGGCCCTGCGTTTTCCATTTTGCACTGAGTCCCACAATCACATAGCTGGTCCTGAGGCTGATAGGGTTGCTGTGAAGATCCTAGGAGAGAACCCATAGTAGAGGGCTTAGACCAGTGCCTGCTGTGTAAGTATTCAACCCAAGCCAGCTTGGACCATTGTTCTACCGTCGTTTGCATTGCTACGTAGAAAGACAACGCTAGCATCTGCTGTCCATAGGGTCGGATGGTCCAGTAGTTCGGCACTCCCTAAGAGACTCTGCTGCCTTACAATGATCCCTTGATCTAGTAGAGTTGAATCTTTTTCTCTCCTAGTAGGTGGTGAGGTCCTTGAAGGCAAGGACTGTGTCTGTATCACCCGATGATCTATTTTCAGTGCCTGGAACAGTGTTAGGCAGATAGGAGGTGCTCAGGATTTGCTCAGTCAGTGAATGAATGAATCAGTCAATTGGTAGGCTCTGGATATAGGCACCTCTGTTTGCATCTGTTTTTCTCTACTTCCCATTAGACCTTGGGCAAATTAAACCAAGAAACATGTAAACACATGAAAAGAGTAAGATTTGTATTGAAATAAAACCAAACATTGTGGTAAATATATATTTTATTTATTGCCTGTGTTGTCAATATGAGATACCTCTGCTCAGCTCCCTTATTTTCCTCACAAGAACAAACTGGAAATCCTTTTGCTCTTCTGCTTTTCTCTCTTGGGTCAGTGGTGTTGCAGACATGCTGATGTCAGCAAGGCTGTGGAGCAGGCAAGTCAGGCACTTTATTCGGGACCCATCTCTACAGGGAAGCCATAGGGACTGAATTCATCATCCTGCAGGAAGTCTTCACCTTTCACACGTGGAAACTTAACCCGTAATGAGGGCAGGAGAAGAATACAAAATCACCCTGACTGGGGAGCCTAGTAACTCTTTCCTGCCGTGGAAACTGGCCCCCGAGTGTTTGTTGCATCACATTGTGAATTACAAACTGGAATATGTATAAATGCCAGGCAGGTACCCTCAGGAATTTGGCAGCCTGGGTGTCCAGAGAAACAAAAATAAAACTAAGACAAAAACAGTGAGCTCAGCACCCAGGAGGTTCTCAGGGACCGGGACGTGGCAGGCTGGAAGCCCAGGGCCCATCCCATGAGAAGGGAGCTCACGGTCCAGCCTTTGCTGCCCGTCTTGCAGCACTGAATGGCCATCGGGCCCAGTTCTCTGAAGTTTCAAGAAAAAGCCTTAGTCCTAATTTTTAGGTGGTCACTTTTGTTTCTAAATGTTTGTTACTAATAATTCAGTTACTTACTTTTTGTTTAATTCATTCCTCTTTAAGCACTGTGCAGGTCCAGCTGCAACAGAAGATACATCTCAGGCAGTCCTGGTCCTCCAGGCACCAAGGGCGTTCTGCTTTTCCATTAGACAGACCCAGGCAGTTGCCTAGCACATCCCTCCCAGTGTAACACAGGGTTCCTGTGACCGGTCACACTACCTGTCAGTAGTAACAGGAAAATATGTTATGAGAATTAAAAACTAAGCAGATACTTTCAAAGTTCAAAGGCAAAGCATAAACATTGAATAATCTGTTTTTTTCCAAATGCCCATGAGAGGAAAAGAGTGCCAGGCAGGCATCCCCTGACAGAAAGGAGCCCTAGGCTGCACATAAGCACAACATATTGCAAATAAGAGACACTGCACTGGAAAGCAATTGCTCAGCCCTTTAGGCAGATAAAGCATCATCAGTAATTATGGCTTGGTTAACCTCATGTCATGTTAAATTATCTTGCAATAGCTTTGCAAGTCTTTGTTTCGTCACACATTCAAGTAGGAACTGATTCTCCCAGTCCTTCCTCCTGTGTAAGCCCTCAAGTTAGATATTTTGGAAAGTTATTGCCTAATGTTTGGGAGGCAGGAATATACAATTGTGCAGAAAATATGGTATTGGAAAGTTAGCTTTTGGGATATGCATGTGCATTACTTTGCTATCTACCTGGAATTCTAGAATTTTGTAATATGACATCGCTGGAATGAGGCATGCACAGAGAATTCTGTAGCAGTCAGACATGAGCTCGTTTTTCTGTTGGCAGCTTGGATTAGCCCAACCTGTGGGCTTCCCCAGAGTTGAGGACAGCTGTGGAGAAAGACTAGGAAGAGGCTAGTGATCCAGGGAAACAATTAAGGGGCGGTACCGGTTTTAGGGAAAGAAAATGTCAGCAACATGATTCTTGGCCCAGTGACAGAGTAAGGCAAGGACACTGGTGAATGCCGGTGTACAGACTGTCTGATGATTACAGTGTCCTACAAAAAAGTTCTCAATGGAGACTCAAGAAGTTACTCTTCAGTGGTGGCATTGATATTAAAAGTGGACTATTTGGGGCTCATTCTTAAAACTCTATGTTTTTCAATTTATTCATCTGTAAAATGAGAGCATTGCCAGAAGAATTGCTTTGGGTCTAAATGACGCGATTATGTTGTTCAGCTCTACACTAGAACACTCTCCTGGTTTGTGCTCCCTGAAGGCCAGCTACAGCGCTGGGTGCAGCGTGTGTGTCTCTAGTGCCTCAGCCTGAAGGCTAGTTGAAGGGGCTGGTTTAAGAAACCCCTCAAAAGCAGGTAGTCCATATAACGAAATCTTCCTCTTCTTACATGGCCTCAAATTTATGTTCAACCAGAAACAATAAGTCTCCTAAATCACTCTGATTTTGTTTGGTAACTTTGAGACCTTTATTTAGCACTTTGTTTTTCTTAAACTGACGCTGAGTAAGGTACAGAAGAGCAATTCACTACATGTATAGCCCACTACAGGAGAAAAGTTAATGCGGAAAGATTCTTAAGCAATAGATAGGATTTTGAGAAAATGTCTCAATATGTTTGCATTAATATAGGCTATATATATATATATAATATATATAATATGTATATATGTATATTATCCATCCATCCTTCCATCCATGTTATGAACTTCATCCCAAATCCAGGCAGCAGATAGACAAAGCACAGATCAGTCTGTCAAGCCAAGGGAGAGCATGCTAATAAAAAAGTTTTTTAATTACTCTATCAAAGGCTTTTTCTTCCTTTTATTTCTAAACAGCTCTCAAGAAAGTGCATCAATTGAAAAGATCAGCATTTGCTTTTACCTTAGTTATAAACCATCAACGTTACATAATTAACTTTAAAACTATCTGCTGTTGCCAAGTGTGCCTTCTCATTCTTCTTTATGTTCCCCCAAATTCAAGGGAAGCTGAACCTGAGGAGTTTGTTAAACTGACTACAAAGTTAGCTGCTGGTTAGCCAGTGTTTATAAGGAAAACTATGGTCATATATGTTATATTCACTGTAGACCCTAAAGGTTGACTTGATACAAATAATCGTATGTTATGGATAACCTATTATTATATAGAAAAAACAATACCCAAATGAGCCAAACTAAGTGGAACCCTCAATTGACTGGAATTTTACAGTGTTCTATGTTTTGGAAATGGTGTTAAACAATAAGAAAAATAAGCTTTCATCAGAGATTGGCTTGCCTTCCCCACTCTCAACTGAAATACAGGTCTGAGTACAGACTGAGTTCAATGTCTAATAATTCCTATGATTAGAGTATCATGCAATGAACGGTAATATTCAGAAGTTGACCTTGAGATCTATGACTATTAGGAATATTCATATATCAGTATATTGGTATTATAAAGGAAGAACATTATATGTATTTTTAAATTATTTTAATGACAAAAGTAGGGGAAAAAAGAGATTTCTAAATAGTCCTCATTTAAAGAAAAGATCATTTAGGCGGAACTCTTAGTCCCAACACTCTGGTTAATGGAGGGCTGGCTCATTTGTTTCATAAAACTTAAGTGATAGGAGCGGAAATTCTGGAAAACAAGCAACATATCAATGTTAAAATGCTGGAAGTTACTTCCGACCTTCGTCAGCATGTTCTGTGACCATGGAAAAGAAAATGAGTAATTATCAATATATAGTCAATGTCTATAGAAACACTGAATTTTAGAGAGCCCAGGACCAGTTGGACTTATACTTAAGACAGATAACTACAGCTGGAATTTGCGTGATGAGAGGCTGTCTTATCTGTGTGCACGTGTGATTTGCTTAAATCGGTTAAAGATAGTTTTAAATCAATGCATTCTGCAAGATCACAGGGATATATCTTTCCATAGTATTTCCAGCTTGATTGGGAATCGACTCCTAATGATAATGTGGAGTATTTTTTTCCTAATAGGGGGCCATGTAAAAGCATTTTTTGAGAGTCACACACCCAGTGAGATTTCCTAAGCCGAGATGTGATTGTGAAGACTCCCTTTCACTGGAGCAAGGAAGATGTGCATCTGGGTAGATGGGTTCCACCTTTTGGCATTCCTTCCACTGTAAATAGGAGTCACGTCTCACAATAGGTGCATTTGACGGTCAGAAAGTTGATGGTCCTGGGGCTGGCCCCGTGGCCGAGTGGTTAAGTTCGCGCGCTCCGCTGCAGGCGGCCCAGTGTTTCGTCAGTTCAAATCCTGGGCGCGGACATGGCACTGCTCGTCAGACCACGCTGAGGCAGCATCCCACATGCCACAACTAGAAGAACCCACAACGAAGAATACACAACTATGTACCCGGGGGCTTTGGGGAGAAAAAGGAAAAAATAAAATCTTTAAAAAAAAAAAAGAAAAAAAAAAAAGAAAGTTGATGGTCTTACAGGAACGATGACTCAAGTGACACGTGCTGTCACAGCAAAAGCACCTTGCTATAGGATGTGCCAGGCACTGATGACCCTCTCCAGGTCTGCCTGTAGTGACTGTTTATAGATTGATCATAAACTCCATGTCCTAAAGCCATGGGGTCAGGAAAGAATCGAGCTGATCTTCCCCCGTATCAACCAAGTCATTTCAGATGGAGGACAGCTGGTCTCCTGCATTGAAGCAGTGTGACATGGAGGAACGCCATGAACCTATGCAGGCAGCCCAGGATTTAGAGTGGATCTCGTGGAAAAGCTCGGAGGGAGAACAGGCTGCTCTGGACTGATGGGGGCAGAGAACAATAGCTTCAGTTTAGAGAAATATTCCACCGCCCAGTCATCCACACCCTCCCAAGACACATACCGTTATCGCTACTTTACAGGTCAAAGAATGTGATGTGCTAAAACCACACAGCAAGGAAGGACAATACACAGTTGGGTTACAAGCCCCTTTAACTCTGATGCCCATGTTCTCTCTACAATATTACGTTATAAAATGTGATGAAAATAGCGAGGTCATCGATGTATGTGAATGTGCTCAGCACCAATGCTACAAAACAAGGTTGATCCCCATTATTCCTGGATTCCATATTTGCAAGTTTATCTGTAATGCCAAAGTCAATAGTCACGGTCACTTGAGGACATGCGCAGAGCCGTGAAAGATTTCAGTTTCTGGATGTGCACGTTCCCTGCTGAAGTTGAGGCGATGCCTGCCTCCTTGTTTCAGATCATTCTGTAAACAAGGTTCTTTTCACAGTCTGTGTAGTGCTGCATTTCCACATCTTTGTGCTATTTTTGGTGATTCCACTGTTTGAAACAGCCCCGAATGTAGCACTGTCTAGTGTTCCTATGAGCAAGAAGGCTGGGCTGTACCTTTCAGAGAAAATACATGTGTTAGAAAAGCCTGGTTCAGACGTGAATTATAGCGCTGTAGGCGTGAGTTCCGTGTTAATGAACTGACAATATATTAAATAACATGCCTTTAACAGAAGACATAGCACGAGGGTGCGTGTTGACTAGTTGATGGAAGCCTGACCAGAGGCTCGCAGGAACTAGGCTGTGTTTCATCAGAGCACGGCATTCCCTAAACCAGTGCTCGTGGGGACGGGATGGAGCGTCACCCCGCAAACAATGGGATGGGACCACTGTATGTTTTGGGTGATTAATGGTTTAATCTGAATAAGGATCTGAAAGTCAACGAACAAAATTAGTCTCTTTTCCCAAGCGAAACCTGGCTATTCCCTGGTAACCTGATGTTCATCTTTCTTTGCGTCTGCTTCAGGAGTTTCCTAATCTAAACCCCAATTCTTTGTATCAGTAGGGTTGGTATATCCTGCTCTGCAGGACAGACTCCAGTCGCTTATCAATAACTGACTTTCTGAAAAAGAAAATAAAAGAGGGACTTGTCTTCTCCCTACAAGCTCTGCTAGATGCTATGTTTGCTTCTCAGAGACTCTGTTTTGTTTTTATTTCCTCCTTAAACAGAAATTCCTCTTTCTATGCCAGCATCATGCACATGGGGCTTACACAGTTTTCCCCAAATTTATGGAGGACTGGATTGGTGACCAAGATGGTGAGGACAGCCAAGGCCACAGGGTCTTAGGAGGAAGACGGTAGAAATGACTGGGACCTTACTCCCACCCCGGTAGCCTCATTCAGACCCTACACTGCCTTAGGCTTTTGGGCATGGGGAGCCCCTCTTATCAATTAGGGAAGGTTGGGACAGTTTGGGTGTGGGGAGCCCTTCTCATCCATTACCGAAGGGTGGGTGTCCTCCTGGTGTGTAAGTTCCCAGCTGCCAGCCCAGGGCCAGCCCTGTGTGCAGGCTTTCTGGGGACAGCAGTCTCAGGCCTGCAGCGTTAACCTTTGCTGTGTGGGGCCTGGAGGAAGACTTTCTTGCCCCAAGTTAAGGTAAGACTGAAGAGTTGACAAGTGAGATCAGAAGCACATCCTAGGGGTTCTCCCCTCACCTACTCCATCACCAGCTGTCCATGCAGGAACAAGAGTCCTGTCTGTGTACCCACATCCAACCCCTCCTGAGGGGCCTTGGCGCCAGGGCAGGACACGGGAAGGGTCTAGAGCATGCCCTCCCAGCAGGGCCGATATTGCCTCCAAGGGGAGTACACAGGCATGTGGGGGCAGAAATCCTGGATTTTATGACCGTCCGTCGCCCTGTGAGGAGCCACTGCACGGAAGCAGGGCATGGTGCATCTGTGGTACTGACATGTCGTGGTCAGAAACTATGAGGGACTGAACATCTTTAACTTTCCGTTAGGGGATCAGTGAAGGAAGATGGGGAGCACTATCTCGGGGTGAGACCTGTGGAGAGAGTGAGCCACAGTGGGGCCTCGTCACCTGGGCTCGTGCGTGCATGTGTTTATTCTGTGCATTCGGGCATCCAGATGTCCAGTGCCTGCAGGCAGGCTTCAGGAGGGCTCACGGTCCTGCCGGTTCTAGGCTCCCGAGAGAACACCTCTTTTCCTCTGTCTTTCCGTGGGAGGGAGCGGGGGTTCATGCAATGGTCTCTGTGCCCCAGAAGTCTTGATGTAGTTGGGTAGAAATGAGTTACACTCTTGAAATATGTCTATAAGAGCAGTGTGCTTGTGTCGAACCTTAGCACAGACAGTGAGTGAGGCCAAGGGTGGGCGCTGGGGCTGGGGTGGGATTCTGGGAGGAGGAAGGCTTTGAGGAGGGGAGGCCGTGGAAAGTCAGAGGTACTGGGTGGGATCATCATACCTTTGTGGCCCATGGCAGGGGGTGGGGGTACGCAGTAGGACTGGCCACCTGCAGGGAGACCTCCACTTCCTGTGTCCCTGCTGGAGCCCTGTGCCGGGAAGGGTGGAATCAGGTTCTCTGTCCCTACATCACCCCTGCATTTCCATCCCTCACCTGTCCTCCCACCTGTGTCGGACCCACCCTCCCTTCCAGTCCCTGTGGAGCTGGCTGAGGATCCTCCTCCACTTCCTTGCTCTCTGGTGTGACGTGGGGTCCAAGTGTGGGCTCTGAGCGCATTCCTATTCCACCTCTTTCCTCCACAACTGGCCTGGAGGTGCCAAGAGCTCCTGAGGCTGAGGGCTCTTGCTGAGCCAGTGAGAACTTTCAGGGCTACCATTTCCACCGAATCGAGGATTACCGTTTTCTGAGCACACCCAGGGCTTCTAGACTCAAGGAGGTGGTGGGTCTGGGTGTCCACCCACAAGGACCACAGATGCCGGCCCAGGGACTGGGAAGCTGCAGGGTCACATGACCTGCCTGTGACATCCTGTGTGTCATCAGTGGTGGCCCTGTCAGTTCTGTGAAGTGCCCTGGTTCCATCTGTGGGGTTGGTCTAGGCAGGAGTCATCTGACCGTGTCTACTGTCTCTCCCAGAACGTCGGCCCCACAGCCTCGTGCCTCCAGGGCTGTGCTGGGACTGGGCAAAGGCACGTGTGGTGTAGTGAACACAGCATTTCTGTAGTCTGCCACCCTACACCTCACAGGAGATTGCTGTGTATGTGTCTGCGTCCTCGCCTCCTGCTCATTCACCTAGTGAATGCGTTCTAGAACGGGGCACTGTCCATGGGGATGCTCTGTGGGGACCATGCTCGTGGTGCAATGCCACTGCTGCACCATCGGCAGAGCCTGCGGTAAACTTGCCTTAGCCAGTTCCTGCCTTCAGTGACTGGTATGACGGCAAGGTTCTAGGGCACGCCATTGGCTCAGAGTTCATTCTTTTTATTGCCCTTTAATACCTTGCATTTAAAAAGACTGGTCAAAACACTCTATACCCAAGGAATACCTATGTTGGAGTCCTACAGATGATGGGCACCAGCTGGCATAGTGTAACCCCTGGGTCTGTTCCAGCTGGGCTTCCCACCCCTGTCCCTGGCACAGCAGGAACTGTTCTGGGCTGTTCAGCATGTTTCCTGTCACTTTCATGCTTTCTCTCTCACCATAAAGTCACTTATCTCATTCTGTGAATTTTAATTGAGCATCTTGTGTGCTGGCCCTGAGCCATGGAGTGGCCCCAGTACCAGACGTCTGAGCCGGCCCCAGGCTTCCGCCTGCCTCCGGAGTCCCCTTCCACTAGTGGGTAAGGCAGACCACATCTGCTCCTGGGCCCACTTCCCATGGAATGTGGCAGCCCTAGAAGCCCAGGAGAGGAACTGCCGAAGTGCCTGCAGCTGGAGTCGCCATTCCTCAGGGATTTCAGAGCTCTCCCGCAGGCCCTCACCCCAGAGTACTGCATGAGCAGGCTGGGGCAGGTGTGCGGACAGGCCCATCCACTGACCCACCTTCTTGTGACTCTGTTGCCCCAAAGTGCTTCGTCCATTTGGAAGGGAGAATCACCTTCTGTGTGCTGCGTCCATCCACCTCGGTAGTGGGCATTTGCCAAGAGGGCAGGTAGGCGAGGCATTCCCTCAGCAATCGACCACGAAGTCCCTTTCTGCACAAATCTTGCCATTTCCTCATCCCTGTAGACAGAACAGAAGAGACAGGGTCACAGTTTGCAATAGGTAAAAATGCTTTATGGCTGAAGGCAATGCAATGGAAATTAAAAAATTAGTAGCAGAGGCACTGACATCCAAGAAAGGGAGTGATTCGTCTATAAATTTCAGGTGATATATTCAGCAGGTCGTTAAGGGAGATGGTGCATCTGGCATTGGGAGTCTTCTCCACGTCCTGGTTACCTTGACTGGGGAAGAATCCAGCAAATGAGGGGAGAAGCATTCAGCATGTTTGCCCTCATGCAGCCTGTAAAATCTCATGCTCGAAATTCCCAGAGACTATTCCTTAATACTGCATTAAGTGTATGCCTACATCTAACATACTGAATATTTTCCCAACACAATGAGGCAATCTTTCTTCTTCTTGTCAGCCTGTTTTTCCCTGGGCCTTCAGCCTGCACGTCCAGCCCTGTGTCCAACTTGAACATCTGGACCAAGATGCTGTCCGGAACGGAGAAACCTCCAACACCCAGAGTCCTTCAGGACAGCCATGAAATGATCTCTCTCCACCCACTGTTTGCAGACACCTCCATGCTCAGCAGCAACACTGTTTATTGCAATATAGAGACAGACTCAATGTTAGCTCCAAGGATCACAAAGCAAAGAAGGAAAGAAGAAAATGAGTTGCACCTTGACCCCACTGTAGAGCTGTAGGTTCTTGCAGACTCTGTGTGTGGTGCTTCCCCTGTGTGAGGTTGAGTCACCCCTCAGCGCGCTCTTGTAAATGTTTATCAAATGCATCCTCGTTTAGTTTGGGGATATGACACTTCCTGACGGTGGGTCCACGGCAGGCCGCAGTCCCTGGGTCTCGCTGTGCTCGCTGAGATGTTTATTTGCGGAGCATCTCTACTCCAAGGCTGTGGCTGAAAGCTCAGGCTTCTGAAAGGCTCAGCACAGGTGACAAACAGTGACCCCAGATGTAGACTTGTAGTTGAGACCTCTCCAAAGAGACTTTCACATCATCACACATCAAAGCAGGTGTTAGGGAAAGTGCGTGTCCACGTTCACATCCTGAGAAGTTATGCAGCGGGTCGGATTGCTACTCATCTCTCAATCCGCTCTGTAAAATTGGGTGATTCATCTCTCGCTGGATTCTGGTGAGCCCAAGAAGTAGCACGCGCCCAGTGCCTGGGCCAGTGCCAGGCAGCATGGGGGCTTCACACTTGCGGGTGTAGTAGGAGTCTTGGTGATGACAGAGCCAACACTCAGTGAGTGCTTGCCATCACTAGGCATGTTTTCCTGTCACTAGGTGCATTCCAGGTACGTGTCCCTTAATGAGTAGGCGGCCACAAGTAGCATCCTGAAAGGAAGGAAGTCCATGTGCTCGTCTGCCTCTCCTGCGAGTCCAACAAGATGGGGTGGCAGATGAACCACAGTCTTATGACACAGGTGTGCTGGGCCTGTGAACTCTGAAAAACCAGGAAAGTCCATGTGGTCTTTAGAGAAAACTTTTGGCACCTGAGGGAAGATTTCAGTTTAGGGAATCCCCCTGCCAGGAACTCTTTAGATGTAGTTTAGATTAGAAATGTCACAGAAACTACATGTAACCTGAAGTCCTGTTGCTAACATCTGTCATTAGTGCTGTTTCGATGGCGGAGGAGTACTGCTCGTGTTAATAAGACCCTCTCTTAATTTTAGAAACAGTTGTGCTCAGATGCGTGATTCAGTCACAAATGTGAATCCAGCATCCACCGTGTGTGAAAGGCACTAGCAGGAAATGTCATGCGTGCCCTTGAAGAGCCAGTCATCCCCTTGGGAAGCTATGAATAATCTGTAAAATAATTAACATGCAACTTAAGTGCTAGATGTCAGGTGCACACCACACTTGCTGGAAGCTATTGGAGAAACGGAGGGTCTGCCGCTGTCAGGGTGCTCATGGGCGAAGCCAGAGCTGAGGGGGCTCTGAGAGACATGTGGAACCTAATTCTCACCATGGGGAGAGAAAACAGGTGGCAGGAAAGTCAAGTTGCGTGAAGGCAGAGAGGCAGGAATAACCATTGCTCCATGGGCCAGGAGAAGCCAACCTCATCCGGTTGGAAGTGGTTTGGCCAGGTCACTTCAGATGGAAGGGCCTGCAGAGATGACAGAGGGTGTTAAACTTGATGTTAGCAAAGAGTGCAGCCACTGCTCAGAGGGTCGGCGATGCGGTGGTTCCTAAGGACAGTTTCCTGGTTGCCACGTGCAGGACATGGGGCTGACTTGGCTCTGCCGTGACATGAGTCAGGCTAGAACCGTCACAGTGGGGACTGAGAAGGGAGCATGGAAACGATGGTATTTTCAAGGAGTTTCAGCAGAACCTGGTGACTGGACATTTCTTGTACAAAGAAGCCAAAGGGAATGTCCATTGGCTGGAACCTCCTTGTTGGGCAGAGCTGTGGACACGGTGGCAGGAGCTGGTTCAAGGACATCTCGTTGAGCTGATGCTAATGCTTCTACATAGAATATCCAATGACAATGGTGTTGGAATGATAATTACACTGACTTACAACGGCAGCATTTTACATTTACAAAGGGCTTGCACAGCGGGCCATCCGGCCAGGGAAATGAGCCCGAAACTCCCATGAGGAACAGGACCAGAAGCTGAGACCAAGGTGTCCTGAGTGGAGATGACATCTGAATCCACGAAAACTCGTCAGGTTCAAAGGAAGAAGACTTGATCTGAAATCACGAAGACCAAGAAGCAGTAGGCTCAGCCCTGGATGAGTGAGTGTTGGGAAGGAAGGGAGGTGAGAAGTTAGATGCAAAGGAGCTGGCAGATTTTTGATATGGTAATTTCACTCCCACTAGCTATGTTGCTACTATTTTTGAGATAGTCATTTTAATTTTTATGTAACTCTTCTTGAGCATGGTCTCATTATTCAGTTGACTCTCACTCTTATGTACTTTTCTTTACATCGTTCTTCTTATTAGTGCCTTTTAAAGGTGATTTTATCATAAACACTGAAATGGGCAATAGGCAGATAGGAGGAATAGTGGGTGGGATAGGGCCCGGTCACAACATGCGGGAACTTTGGATCCTGCAGGTAAGGTAGGCAGCTTGGTGAGGGATCTGGAGAGGTGTAGGGTGGGCGTTGTCTGTGACTTACTAACTGGATTTCTCTGGAGGGGACTGTTGAAAGCCCTTGGATCTTCAGTTTACTGATCATTAAAATGGCAGTGAAGGCACTTGATTTTCAGGAACACTGGAAGGATTAAACATAATATATGTGAGGCTCCTGCGCACAGGTGGAAGCTCCTGTACACACAGGTAGAAGCTTAACAAATGACAGAAGTGGTTGTTTTGCTCTTAATGGCATTATTATTGGTAGTTGAATCCACGCATGTTGATCAGATTCTATGGCATGAGCAAGGAGAGCTCAGCCCCTGGACCGAGGGGAGGACGTGGAACCTAAGAGCCTGTCCACAGGGAGCGGTGGGATCCTCCAGTGATCCCCAGGAGAGCAGCTCTCCCGCCAGATGCGTTCTGACAGCTCTGGGCCCGCAGAGACCTCTGCTCTGCAGAGCAGTATCTGTCCTGGGGGCAAAGACAGCGTGTTGTATGTGTGGCTGAGAACGTGCCACCTCCTCAAGAGCTGCTGTTTTCATTTCTTCTCTCTACATGACACCAGCTCTGGACTGAGTGCCTTCATGTACAGGAGGGAGAAATTTAAAAAATGGGAAATGGGGCGAGGGGGCTGGCCCAGTGGCCTAGTGGTTAAGTTCACACGCTCTGCTTCGGAGGCCTGTGGTTTGCTGGTTCAGATCCTGCACGCAGACCTGCACACTGCTCATCAAGCCATGCTGTGGAGGTGTCCCACATACAAAATAGAGGAAGATTGGCACAGATGTTAGCTCAGGGACACTGTTCCTCAAGCAAAAAGAGGAAGATTGGCAACAGATGTTAGCTCAGGGCCCATCTGCCTCACCAAAAAAAAAAAAAAAAAGTAAAAATAAAAATGGGAAATGGGAAGGAATGATGTTTTTGAAAAGTGTCTGGACAGATGATGGAGCCGGGAGACTGAGGAACTAGGAGAGAAGTCCTGGAGAAGGTGATCCTGACTTCCTCCCCCTCCCCCTTCAGATGAATCAAATTATTTAAAAAATGATGTATTTTTCAAAATCGTGTTCAATATAGTATTCAAAAAGCTTTGAAAAACTGTGATAATTTCTGTCTGGCAATTCTTTGCCAGTTATTTTTATACTGAATAGTTCTTAACAACTTTGGTAAGATTTTTAAATGGTTCCTGTCGGGAGAATTTTAAAAACGCCCGTCTTTTTCCTTTCTGCTTTTGATTTGTTCTGCTCTCTTGGGAGCCAAATACTAAAATCTGTTTCCATAACGATTGTTGTTTTTCCCTTGCAAGAATATCTGCTTGTTATTGTTGGGTTATGGGGATTGATTTGAGTTTTTATAAGAACATTGTCGAGTGTGTGTGTTAGAAAAGCAGAGCCTGTCGATGGAATTATTGGAACGTGGGAACAAATAGTCACGGTATCCAGGAAAACCAAAACCTGGCTGAGGTCACATGTGGAGCAAGGGTGGCCTTGGGTGTGCGTGTTCTGTAAACATATCAGTGTTTTCCTTGTAGCATTCAGAGAAGCATCACCGTCTGCTGAGTTTGGTCTGAACTTCTTCTCAATGATCTCTTCCAGTGTTGTGGGACCAGCAGTGACCTTCAAAGTGAGTGCCAACGTCCTGAACGTGACCACTGCGGAGGCTGTGGAGGCGGCAGGTAAGGCAACTTGAGACAAACACACAGGCACACGCACCCCAGGCAGGGGAGAGAAAGGCAAGAGGTTCAGGACAGCCTGGAAGGAGGTAGAGTCTCCCCAGGATCCCCATTTTTATGGGGGAGACAGCGAGGGGGTAGCAGGGTCAGTTCACATGGCCAGGGCCTCACCATGGCTGTGAAACATGGCCAGGCTTCAGTGGGAGATGATGACCTCACGGTCTGTCTGAGACAAAAAGGCTGACGTTCGCAAGAGTGAGGTCTGCAGTGACCCCCATGTGGACAGAACAAATGTGATTTTGCTTTGATGTTTTCCATTTTGTACCAGGCAAGAAGCACATACTGGCTTTACTTCTGTCCATCAGCGACCGAGACAGCACAGGAGGGAAGGTCTGAATAGAAACGGCCACTTACTTAGAGCTTGGCTTTTAGATCCCCAGCCCCCGTCACTCTTGCTCACACTCTGACACCTGTTGAGGGGTCTGTGTCGTGTGATTGGTGTTTGTCCCTGAATGAAAGACACAAAGCTTGACCAACAGGGATGGGAAAGAACAGAATGTGGCGGTGGATACAAAGTTTGCATTTTCCTCAACTTCAAATTTCTGTTTTTAGCGTACTGAAAACTTTTGTAAAATGCTCTGTACAGTCTTTCTGCCTCCCAAGGACAATGCAGGCAGTAGAGCTGGACCTTGGCTTCCTGGTTCCATGACTTCAGTGCGTCTCGGTGGTTAGGACTCTGTGTGTTGTTGCCATTTGTAAGAGACGTGGCTGGATGTGCGCTCACCAGACACAGCAGAGACAGCTCTGCGTTTGAGCCAATCCTGTGTATTGCTAAATATGTGAACTGGTTTTAAATGAATTTTACGTCTTTTTTTCCAATGTAAAATGCAGCCAGATATTCTGGTTGACTTAGAGATTAGAATATTTAGTTTTTGTTAATTAAGATGTCACTGTATTGGCATCCTATTAACTTAAAGTTTCTTTATCCAGTGATAGTAAACAAGGCGTGAAAATGGCTGTTCTCCCCTATTTAATGGGATAAACTATTGGTCTCATCTGTTTTAGTTGCTGCTGGCTTTTACTTGCAGGATATCTTGGTGCCCCTAGTAACTATTATTTGCTGAAAAGAGTGATTTTGGGGGCCAAGTATTTTTAGGTAGAGAATTCCTTGCGGAGTTGTACTGCACTCTAGAACTCTGACAGACTTAAGCTGTGGAGATTCAGATCTCCGGCTCCACGGCTGCCATGTTTCATGGTCAGGCATTCTGGGCTTGGGGTGTAATGTGCAGAGTAGTAAAATGTCATTACTGCAGCTGAGCGGCTCAATGTAGTCCTGGCACAGGAAGCCAGCAGATTTCATTCTAAACGCTCTGCCCCAGAAAAGGAGTGGAAGTTGTGTATTAATGGCTCCGACCCCTCCTGGTCACAAGCTCTCTCCTTCCCTCCACAGCATCCATTTTACAGTCCTAGTGCCCCAACATAAGAGATTATTGAACATATTTAAGACCAAATTGGTTGCCAGTTTTAATGCAGAAATGCATTAACAATTGTTCCACAATTGGCAACTCATCCCAGTACTGGGAACCAATACTTTCAAAATTGGATTTCCTGGAACTTAAGGATGCTATGAATGGACTAAAGTGGAATGAAGTCTTTTTATCTTTTTGAAATCATGATAATGTGCTCACTGAGTCACTGACAATGGCCTTTCATTTATTTTATTGCTTTCTGGGAAAATGAGGTTGATTACTTGAAATCTAGTTTCGGGATCATTTTAAATGTGTTCATGTCATGTACTAAAGTGCTAGACCAAGGGGGAAATTACACATAAAATGTATGTTTGAGCATCATATCAACAACTTTTTAAATACCTGAATTTGCTAAATTGTACCAATGCACTTATATTCACCATCATAGCTGTGTGAGCCAGAGTGTTTCCTGCTTGTTGTATGTGTGAGAAATGGATAACAGTTTAAAAAAATTAGTTCCTTTTATATTTTGAATAATTTTATGATGTTATGAATGTGCCTGATGCTGTACAGGGAAAAGATTAGGAAGTTGTGGAGATGCCACCTCTCGCTGAGTGCAGAGTCCACACGAGTGGCAGACCAGCTCCTGTTAACAAGGCAGAATTGTGAACCCAGAATGAATTCTTTATGGTTTCTGGTTTTAAAAGATGTCGTGGAATCTTAATAGTGTCGCAAGCTACCTAACGGTGTTGTTGGGCAAACCCGGTTTGGGCATCCATGGCGGTGTAGCTGCATGTGTCATCAGCACGCTACCATTGGTATGCGCTGTGTCCTGCGCCACCTGCGTGTTTCAGCTGCCTGCACATCCAGTGAGTTGCATTTGGTTCCTTCTGGGCCTTAATGACACAACACTGTTGCCATTTCTCGTTCTTATTAATGGAGACACAATCCTGGTGATGGAATTTAAAGGGCATTTATTTTGCCATTTTATACAAAACGATACAAACCTAATGAATAGGCATACAGTTAATGCCACCTTACTCTCCATCAATGTCACATGGTCTGCATCCTGAAGGGTGGGCAGGCATAGAGTTAATGCCACCTTAGTCCCCATCAGCGTCACGTGGTCTGCATCCTGAAGGGTGAACGGGCATACAGTTAATGCCAGCTTAGTCCCCATCAACGTCACGTGGTCTGCATCCTGAAGGGTGAACGGGCATAGAGTTAATGCCACCTTAGTCCCCATCAATGTCACGTGGTCTGCATCCTGAAGGGTGAGCGGGTATACAGTTAATGCCACCTTAGTTCCCATCAACGTCACGTGGTCTGCATCCTGAAGGGTGAACGGGCATACAGTTAATGCCACCCTAGTCCCCATCAGCGTCACGTGGTCTGTATCCTGAAGGGTGAACGGGCATACAGTTAATGCCACCCTAGTCCCCATCAGCGTCACGTGGTCTGCATCCTGAAGGGTGAACGGGCATACAGTTAATGCCACCCTAGTCCCCATCAGCGTCACATGGTCTGCATCCTGAAGGGTGAGCAGGCATAGAGTTAATGCCACCTTAGTCCCCATCAGTGTCATGTGGTCTGCATCCTGAAGGGTGCATGCACCTGATTTTCGTTATTCAGAATCTGTTCATTGTACTAGGTGATACTTTTCTGGGGATTCTGCTTAATTTATGAACTTGGGCATGACCATAGGGTATTAGTGAATATTAAAATTAAGCAGGTCTTGCACAAAGAGGTGCTTACTACACTCCAAAGTGTATAGAAATGACTGGTAGTTACATTTAATCTATGTGGCCAGGTCATCTGGTCAGATTGGGCAAAGCAGAAAAATCCTTTTTTCACTCTTCATTTCCTTGGTAGTTTGTTCTGAAATAGTCTATTTCTAATCAGTTTTTTTCATTTCTCCTTTCGGAGAAAATGGGGTTAATCATCTTTTAAAAAGGCATCCACCTTTGCTTCACCTCCCGCTTGTAGAGCTCCTGCCTCATCACCTTTTGGGTTTCCCAGGACTTACTGCTGGGGGTGACCTTCGTGTCCCGATTTGTTTCCTTCCTGCCCCTTGGTTGGCTCTTTCTACAGCCTTCCCCTCTCCTGGCACTGCAGAGGTTGCACTTTCAGCACTGGACTTCTGCGGGTGGTGTGTTTGACTCACTCACTGACCGGGATGTGGCCTGTCCTTACTGGTGTGGATCCCTTTCATCTTAGTGTCGTCTGGCGGACTGTTGTCTGATCAAAGCCTCTAACACTTGGTGTCCGGCAGCCATTGTCTCTTTTGGCTTGCTGGAGAGGTTCCGCGTGTTGTCTCAGATAACAGGCATCTCCTTATTCAGAGAACTTGGTGACTTTCCGTGAAGTTCTCACGTCCAGAGCCCGGCCCTCTCTTTTCTCACCTTCACCTGTCGAGTGTCTCTGCCGAGTTAGCGAGTCTTCTCTCTGCTGCATTGCCTTCTGGATTTTGTGTTTTACACACTGTCTTGTCTACATGGAGGAGGAAGAGGCCTCCTCTCTTTTGGCATTGCCCTCGGATGCTGGCTGAGGGCTGGGCTCTGGACCCTGAGACCTGTGGGTGTGTTGTGAGGACTGGCTCTCGATGCAGGAGTGCTTTTAAAACACTCATGTCAAGTGTGGGCCACAGAGCTAGGGACCCAGACGGCCAGACCCCAAGCCTGAGTGTTTGATCCTGGAGCCCCTGATGCACTACGTGCTACCCAGCCTCTGGTGTCTGGTAAAGGGGGCAGGTGTGTTTGCTTTGGAGAATACAGTGGAATCGCTCAGGTGAAGTGAGATGAATCCTCCGTAGTGTGTTCTTGATTCTACCTTCTGAACTGCTCCTCCCGAGCGGGCATCAGTGCTTTGTGCTCCTGGTCCCCTCCAGTAGGTTCTCTCCTGGGCAGAGTGCGTGCTAGTCCTACGCTGATGTCAACACCCGAGGACAGGGCCCTGCCCAAGAGGAGCCTAGCCTGGGTGTCAGAGAAGTGGACACAGCGCCTGGGCGCCGAGGGGAGGGGCGTCGTCAGACAAGGCTCGTGGTGAGTGGAGAAGCTGGCCTTGGGCGGGCTTCAGGGACTAGCATGGCTCTCAGGCAGACTGGCAGGGGAGAAACAGTGGCCCACGGAGGGATGGTGTGGGAGGCCAAGGTGCAGAGCCTGCACACCAGGCACAAGGCAGGATGGGGCCCAGCAGGCTTGAATCCAAAGTCAGACTTTGCCACAGGAAGTTGTACTTCAGCACCCACAAGAAACACTGGGGCTTGAATTTCACGGTGCCAGATGGAGTCAGTACCACTGTCCTGTGACCCGCGGGACTGGGCTGGTGGCCATGCGCTATGCCTGCAATGAATCCAGAAACCAGGAGGCAGCTGGTGAGGTGGAAGGAAAGGAGGCTTCACTGCAGCCTCAGCCACACGCACACAGGTTCCCCATCCCGTCTGGCCCTGCGACCCTTGGTCACACCTCTGTTCTCCATTCTCGTGGGATGCCACACAGCTGCTGGACTATGCTCTCAGGATGGAGTGTGTGCATGTCACCAGCTAGCCTGTAGCCTGAGACCTGTTTGCGCTCATTGCACTTGCTTTGTGATCAAGAGACTGATTAGGAGCTGGCCCTGTGGTGTAGTGGTTAAGTTGGCATGCTTTGCTTTGGTGGCTCCAGTTCATGGGTTTGGATCCTGGGCATGGACCCACACCACTCATCAAGCCATGCTGTGGTGGCAACCCACAAAGAAAGTGGAGGAAGATTGGCACAGATATTAGCTCAGGGCTAATCTTCCTCAGCCAAAAAAAAAAAACGAGAGAGAGAGACAGAAGTAAATGTTAGAGGAATAACTGAGCCTTGGACGTCGAAAGAACGTTGTACTTTTTCAATGGAAAATGAGGATGCTTTGGAAATGCTCAAAAAGCCCACTTGCTAAGAAAATGTGTGTTCATTTACAGGTGAGTGAGACATCTGTTAAAAAATTAAAAGTGAAAGTCAACAAGGATTCTGCACTCTTTTCTAAGGTACAAAGTTAGAGAATCAGAGGATTTCTTACGTATGAGGTGTGTTGGTGTTCCTCTCACTCCAGCCCTGTGGCACAGATGAGTCACTGAGGCCCGCCAGTGGGTTTTGTGGTGAGGCCAGGTGGATGGGGCACAGCGGGATGGTCCTGACTGGGGCCTGGTGACCTGCCCGCAGCAACAGGTATGAACGGCCACATCTGACTTTTCCAGTCAAGCTGCACTACAGCTCAGAAACCGGCACTGCTGAGGTTCTGATGCGTCATGGGCAGCAGTGGTCACATTTGCCCAGCAGCTTTGGGCAGGTGCCAGGCTGAGGGGCCCGCCAAGCCTCGCTGGCCTGCGGGGTCCCAGCCGATGGCCAAGAGGCCACGAGGGGAGCCCCGTGCTCACCTGCTCTGCTCGGGAGCAGGCGCTGATTCCCCACATGGGCTGGCAGAGACTGCAGCAGCTGTGGAGGTGTCCACCAGGCACGTTAAATGTGGAACGGGCGGGAGGGGAAGCATCAAGCCAAGGTCTGTGGGGGAAAGACAGAAACGGAGGGCACAGGAAGGCAGACGTGGGGAATGGATGGGGCACCCCATGCTTGCACAGAGGTCGAAGGCTGCTGGGCGAAGGGGCAGCGGAGACCACATGTGACTGGGGACTCGTGTGTGAAGTGGAATGCTAAAAGCCAACTCTGAAAGAAAAAGGGAATCGTTTTGCAGCTCTGACGCTTCTGTGTCCTGTGTTGATTGTTACTTGGAAGGGAAGAGTTTTCTTTACTGAACTGAACTGACAGATAAGTTTCAGAAGCAAAGTGTAGGAAAGAGGCCCTCATCACTTAGGCATCCTGAAGACGTTGTCGTCTGCTGTGTTCCGCAGAATGAGAATGAGGACTTGTCCCTGTGAAGGTGTCAGTGCAGTGGGAGGGGACGGTCTCCCTCAGAGGGGAGCGCAGTGCCGAGGCCCTCCACTTTTTTGATGATGAGAAAAGAAATGGAAAGACAGAGCAACATTGCTCCTTCCTCTTTAGAAGAAAGCAGATGAGTGAGGAAGTGTCAACCTGGATTGACTCAGTGGCCCAGCTGCAGAATGCACGTGGGGTAGAAAGGTTCAGTTCCTGCTACTGAAGAAAAGAATGAGTCTGCTAGCAGTGAAGGCACACTGTCGTTTGGAGGATATCTTGCTTTTTGGAGAGCTCAACTCAAGAAGTTCATGTGATAACATCTGGGTGTCGCCCCTCTTCATATTTGTGTGAAGGCAAAGTTTGCTTCTGTTCAGGAGGACCTTGAGGATCTGCTTGTGAGCACATCTCTCTCCTCTCATCCTCGGTCTTCAGAGAAGTATTATGTGCTTCTTTTCATGCCCTCGTTGCAGCTGCAACCCTGTGTGGACGAGGGGACTCGCTTCAGGGCAGAGACGGGGCAGCCTTCAAGGTCAGGCCCTGGCTTTCCTGCTGAGAACCAAGGCTGGTTGACTCGGAGTTGGAATATAATCCAGACTTCAGTGTGCATTCATGCTCTGCACAAGTATGCATAGGCACCTCTCTTCTAGATGCTTCTATCAGCACCAGAATGCATCAGCTAACAGGGTCAGACACCGATGCAAAACCGTCCTGCAAGGATGTGATCAGGGTCAAACTGCAGAACTCAGAAGCGAGGCCACTGCAGTCGGGACTGGAACAAAGACAGGACTGGAGTCCAGGAGCTCGGGGGCCCTGGGAGGCTAGCCAGGCTGACACCAGGGTCCTGGGGAACTATCAAGAGGGGGGCCTGGGTGGTGGGCATGCATGGGTGGGAATGGCAAGCTGCCTCACTTGAGCTGAGCTCCCTGATGGATCCCAGGCCTGGCCTGTCCTCCCTGGGTCGTGCTCTCATGCAGAACTGGGTGTGGAAAGGGCCAGACTCACCTCGAGAAGTTCCCTTTGAGGGTTTCCGAGTTCCCTTGTCTCTGAGGATGGGTAGCTTCTGCTGGGTCTCCTTCGTAGTTGGAGGACAGTTTCCCCATTTCTGAATCATTCAGCTAATACGTCTTGGGAGTCTGCCATGTGCTAGGCACTGTCCAGGTAGCAGGGGGGCTGGGTGAGGAAGACAGAGGCTTGGCCCTCATGAAGGTGTGGCCTCATGCGGAGGGTGAAGGAGGAGGAAATAAATCAGTGTCGTAATGTAATATGGTTTGGTACAATATACTGTAAGATAATGGGGTATAAGGGATGGGATGGATAGGATGTAACATAGTATGGCATAGCAAGCATTGTGTAATAGAATATTGTGTAATGTAATGTGGTACAGTATAATTTAGCAAGTGTAATGCGATATAATAGTATAGTGCATAAATAGCATAACAGTATAGTGTAATATGACATCAGGAAATGTTTAGTGTTCTGAAGAGAGACAAGGCAGGACGTGGGAGCCAGGTGGGCTGGGATGGGGGATCTGTTTCAGACAGGTGGTCAGACGAAGCCTGGGGGTGGCCTTGGAGCAGACCCACTGGGCGTGAGGCAGCCAGTGGACACCTAGGGGAGGAGTGAGGAGGTGGTGGGGTGCGTGCTTGGCATATCCTGGGAACATCAGGAGGCCCATGTGACAGAGGCCCAGCATGTGTTTGTGGGGCCGGGTGGGCACAGGAAGGACTTGGCCTTCTTTCCTCAGGGTGGGGTGGGCCCGCTCCCAGGCCTGGAGCAGAGAGACAAGTTGGTGGAGCAAGTGCCCGATGGCTGCAGCTTCAAGGAGGTTTTGATGGGGGCTAAGGGAAGACACTGCACCCCACAACTCCTTCCTAAGCAGCCAGGTTATCCTTCTGGCATTTTGACAAGGGTTTGCTGAGTGGAGGTCAGTGCTGTCAGTGAGGAAGATCCGTGCCGTCCACCCAGCTGGGGAGACCCAGCAGCCTGTGTGTTTGTGATTAGCCAGTCTTCCTCATGACTCTACTCTGCGTGTGAATGAGTCATTGCTGTAAAGTAATTGCACTGGTCCTAATTTGCAGGGTTACCTGTGTAGAAATGTGTGAATGCCATTTGGGGAGGGTGAGGGAAGGTGGGTAGACTAAATACTAGGAAACGTGTCACTCAGCATTCCCCCTTGTACCTTCATTTCTGTACTAAAGCATCCTGTGCATCGAGAGCATCCTTTACAGGAGGAACATGCTCTCACTTGCAGATGGGCGAGAGGGTGCGGATCCCGTTTGCTCCAGGCAGCATCTGGCCTCCTGCTGGTGTGCTTGAGTTCTTGTTGCATAGTCACATTCATAGTGACTTAGGAATCCATCCAGAAGGGGAGCAAGGACAGCCCTGGGCCCAGGCCCAGGGTGACCAGGTTCCCCCTGCTCAGGAGAGGCCCTGCGAGATCTGCTGTGCACATAGCCAGCTGTCACCATGCGGCGTGCAGGAACCACGGCCAAAGCACACCCAGTCGGCCAGGATTTGGGGAATATGGATAAATATCCAAAGAAATACAGCCAAGACTTTTAAGTACTAAAACTTAAAACCCACCTCTGAACAGAAATGAGCAAGAGTTGTCTGAAATGCATAGACAGTTCCCTGGAGGTGTTCAGGCATGGCTGCCAGCGTTTATGGCAGAAGGACCTGTTGGGAACATCAGTTAGTCTCACTTGCGACTCTCTGTGCTCCCGGGGTCCCTGGAGGCTGCTGTTCTTGGTCTACTTTCTGTGGGTCCTCGGCTGGCCCGTGCTCACTGCCTTCTGCCCTGAGTGGATGGCAACCTGGAGGCCCACCGCCTCTCCATATGCTGCTTCTGGAAGGGCCTGGACTACCACCTTGCCAGGTGAGCCTTCGGCTCTGGCAGCCTTTAAATAGTGTCTCAGCTGGACCCACTACTATGCTGGATCCTAGTCTGTGCCTTCTTATCTGCCCCGCAGGTAAAGAGTGCTTAGCTCCCCTTTTAGGCATTCTCGTATGACACTGCCTGACACAGAGCTAAATAAATTATGCCAAATCAGTCTCTGGTCTTCACGCTGTATGTGGAAAGTTGTCTAATATTAGCAAGCAGGTTCTGCAGGGGCCACAGGGGTCTCTTTGGGGACCCAGGGCTTGGATTTAGTGCTCTGTCCCATTGTGTAGACCCTTCATGCAGGGCTAAGTGGGGCAGATGTGGGAGTCAGGGAGAAGCCGACTCCATCCAGGAGTGTGGGGTTCTGGGGTCAGAGACCCTGGGCTCAGATGCGTCCTCTGTCACCTCCCAGCTGTGAGAATTGGGAAGTGACTTAAGTTCCAGTTCCCTTGTCAGTAAGGTAGGGGAATAGCACCGACTTTATAGGGTTGTTGTGAAGATTAAATGAGACCATAAGACACTTGGCAGCAGCCTAGCCTCTGAAGGCTCTTGGTATGCGTCATTTCTGCTGCTGGTGGTTCCCCACTGTGGATGTCGGAGCTGCGGGGTCTTCGTCTGTGACACGGGGATGCCGACACCCACTGAGCCGGGTGGTGGTGAGGCTGACATGTGATCACGGGCGGTGGTATCCGCCGTGTGAAGGGGCGCTCTATCGAGAGCCTACTGATTCCGCACAGGTGACTCACATGTGCTGCCTGCAGCCCAGGCCTCGTCTAAGAGGATTCAGTGACTCCCTCTCCTTTCCCTGGAGGGTTCGTCTTTCTGTTTCGTTATCTGTGTGATTTCTTGGTTTTCTGTGGAGATGGATGCTAGTTCCAGGTGCACGCGGCTACCTCGTTTCTACGTGAGCCAGACGCCTCTGTGCCCTGACAAGACTGATTCTGGAATGGAGGGGCAGCTACCTGAGCAGGAGAAAGGAGCCTGAAGAGTAGGTTCTGCTGGGCTCTGGGAATTGCTTCACACTTTCCAGAAAGCAAAGGTTTATTCTGTATGACTCGTCTGTCCCTTTGTACGTGAAGAGTGTTCACTCAGCGAGTATTTCCACTCGTGCCAGCACATCCCTGGGGCTGTGGGCAAAGCGTGTGCGTGGATGAGAATCCTGCCCTTGGACAGCTTGCATTGGAGCAGGAGGCCTGAGCAGACAGGGTGGCATGTGAGATGGGAGAGTCCTGCAGGGACGATCGCCCGGGAAGGAGGCCTCCGGGCAAGTGTGGTCAGAGGGCCCCCAGGAAGGGGCCTGGGACTTCTGGGGGCAGGCGCCCAGCAGAGGGGTCGGGAGGCAGTGGCTCTGATGCGGGGATGCCTGGCCCGCTTGGGGCCGTGAGGAGGCGAGGCTATAGAGCGGCGGTGGCAGGAGGGAGCGCGGGGAGCTCGGAGCTTCTCCCCACATAATGCAGGTGGGGGAGCCTTTGTACCGTGTGCCCAGGCTGCTCACGCCCCTGCTGCTCAGGGTCCAACTTGCGCCAGGAGCACCGCGCCCCGCAGCCGTTGGGGTCCAGCTGGAATTGCAGTGGGCTGGTGCCGGGCCGCCCTCAGCAGTGATGGGTGAGAACTGGAGGGCACCCACCCAAACTCCCTGCCCCTGGGGAGTGGCTCTGTGGGTGGCCTGCATGGTCTCCCGGGCTCCGGGCATGGTCGGTCCTGTTCCCTTGACTGTCAGTGGTTCAGTGAAACCCTCAGTGCCCTGTGCTGGGTCCCTTTGCTTCCGGCCTCTCTTCTCACAGCTCCACAGTCCCCCGAATAATCGAAACTTCAGTCCTCCTCTCAGGTCGGCTTTGGGGAGCCCACCTAGGTAGGACGCTGGCCCTTTCTTTGCGTGGGGTGAGAAGCTGCGAGAGTCACGTGATCTGAAGCATTTCGGAGGGTCGGGCTGCCTGGTGTACAGGTCGTGGTGGGGGGTGTAAGGGAGGAGTGAGGACGAAATCGGGAGGCAGTCCTTGCAGTCATCTGGTCTGAGATGACGCTGGCTTGGGAGGGCTGACAGGCTGCAGACGCTCAGCTGGGTGTGATGTGGAGATTTAACTGGCTCAGTCGGCAGAGAGATTGGAGGCGGGTGAGGAATACAGAGAGAAACCGAGGCTGGCCCATCCACTTGGAAGTGGGAGCTTCTATTGACCATTTGGGGAAGTTGGTAGAGAAGGCAGGTTTTAGGGGATGATGAGGAGTTTGATGTGGGACAAGTTGCATCTGGAATCAGACTTCCAGGTATAGGCAGTTGGATATTTGGATCTGTGCTTTGGGGGCAAGACCCCACTGAAGGCATGACTCCAGGAGCTGGTGATGCGACACCCAGCACCGTCCTTAGAGTTCATGTGTGGTTGTCGAGCCAGGTTTCGTAGTCCCACCCTTGTAACCTGTCTGCTTTCTTTCCTCCCTCCTTCTCTTCTTCCCTGCACCCTTCCGGCCTCCTCCTTGCCCTCTACAAATATTTCTTGAGTCCTGCCCTGTGCCAGGCTGTGCCGGGTGCTGGTGCAGCAGGAGACTAGCTGTCACAGGCTTGCCCTGGGAGCCTGGCATCCGGCGGAGAAGGGAGACAGAGAAGGGTGTTCTGATATGTGCAGGTCATGATGCTGAGAAGGCAGGGCCAGTGTCCTGGAGGAGAGAGAGGCTAGAGCTGTATTCCTTTCTCTAAGGGGAAGTAGTGAGGAGTTTAAGGGGCATGTTGGGATCAGATTTGCACTTTAATTCTGATACATTTGCATTTCCACAAGCTCCTGGCTTCAGCTTGGGGAATGTACAGTGGGGACAGCTAAGATGGGAGCTGAGGAAATGGAGTAGAGGCCTTTGGGTGGTCCAGAGAGGAAAAGGGTGGTATGGATGGGGACACAGTGACTGAAATGGGGGGACGGTGACCCAGAGGGGGATGGTGACTCAGATGGGGGGATAGTGACATGGAAGGGGGATGGTGACATAGATGGGGGGATGGTGATTCAGATTGGGGGAGGGTGACCTGGATGGAGGACAGTGACCTGGGTTGGGGGAAGATAACTCGGATAGGGGGATGGCGATTTGGGTCAGGAGACAATGGCATGGATGAGGGGACAGACGCATGGACAGGGCATTGGTGTTGGTGAGGCTATGAGGGGAGAGGATTCTGGAGGCACACCTACTGGCCCTGGTATTGGATCACAGGTGGGTAGGTATGCGGGAGGAATCGGGGGTGAGGGTTGACTGAGTGGAGGGGTGTTTGCTTGCTGAGGCAGGAGGCACTCCAGATGATGCATTAGAAGGAAATAGTAGGGGTGGGTTAGCCCGTGTGTTCTGGGGGCCCGCAGACTCTCAGAGGAGGTGTGGGATGTGCAGTCACACTCGCAGACATGGGTGGAAAGAGCAGCTGGGCAGCCCTGAGCTGATTTTGTGGTGGGCAGGCATGGCCTGAAGCATCTGCCATCAGGGGAGAGCAGAGTTTGTGATCCAAAGGGCCTTGGTAGGAATCTGCTGCTGCCCCCGAGCCCTATAAACTATGACCCAGGCCTCTGACCTTAGACAGCTCCCTCCTGGTGAAAGCCTAGTTGGTTTGTTTGTAAGTGGTATGGAAACATTAGTCTGTAGGACTCAAGTGCTGAGTGAGGTGAAATTCAGGAGAGGACCTAGCACACCAGGGACGCTCAGCGAATGGACATGTCCTGGCAGCTGTTACTGTTGGGATCTAGTCACCAAGTTCCCTGAGCAGTTCTCTTCCCTACCACGTGGGTTTCTCACCTCCACTGTCCATGCCTATGGCAGTGTTGGGTCAGCGGCTGATCTGGGAAAGCTGGGCTGGTTCAGCAGTCACGGCACAGCTGGTGCCCTGTCGGTGACCACGACACCCACAATGGGAGGTGAACGCATACGTGGGGAGCTCACAGAGGAGCATATCCAGTGACAATGGGCTCTGGCCCTAGAGCTAACACTCAGAAGACACTGCTGGCTGTGCATTTTGCTCTTCTGCTTAATGTGAGCATGGAAACTCCCGACCTTACAGTACACGAGGGGACCGTGACTGTTGCACCATCACTGCAGTTCTTTTTCTACACATGAAGGGTATTTCTACTTTCTCTCATCATCTTGGCATAAAAATGTTAGCTCCTTTGTGCCTAAGTAGAAGGTGGCTCATTTTGAATATAGGGCTGTGGGCTACTGTGCAGCTTTTAAAGACATTGCTTCAAGACGGGCATCTGAGGGAGGAGACAAGCCATGGGACAGGCCACATCAGCAGTGCAAGGAGGGCCCATGCCCTGGCAGCCAGCATGCCCTTCCAGCACAATTTCTGTCAGCTGAACCGCTGCCTCCCATGCTGCGAAGCAGGCTTTCTAAGTGGAGAGAATGCAGCGTGTGTCGGAAGCCGCCTTCCTGGGAGTTCTCCTGGCAGTCCCCATAGCAACTGCACGGCAGGCGGAGGGACAACAGAGCAGCAGTGGCTACACTTCAGCTGGGCCTGCTGCTCCTCACAGGGCATGGGGCATCAGTTGGCTCTGAGTGGAGGTTTTCCCATAGGGCTCTCAGCCCCGCCGCTCTCTGGGCCCCGCGGTCCTCAGGGGATGTCCTTTGGCTGCTCCACGTCAGGAAGCCTGGTGCGCTGTGGGTAGGCCTTTTCTGCTGGGTGCCCATCCCTACCAGCTCTGCGGCCAAGCATAGGCCTTTGACACTTGAATCTGTCCCAACGTTATGATCTTAGAGGCTCTATGAGGCCTAACTTCTTAAAAAATTCTTCCCACAATCGCGTCAATATCTGCAATCCTCACCCTTCCTCCTAGAAGCTGTGTGGCATCCTAACCCCTCCGCAGTCACTAGCATCTGTTAGCACACCACAGCAGCACAGAGTTGGTCAGGTTAGCAAACTGTCACCTGGATGGCCTGGGGCAGGTCCTGCAGGTGCCAGGACTCAGGAGAGGGCTCTCTCGCTGGAAGGATAGAGGAGGCTCAGAAAGGTCCCTGAGCCCAAGCTGCCTGGGTGGGGTTGGAGCGGGCCCTGGCATTTGGGACCAGCATGAGTCTATTTGGCACTTTGGGCAAGAAACCCTTAGAAATCTGTGTGTGGGGAGATCTGTCATTGTCAGACCTTGCTGGTCAGCAATCGCTCAAGGCCAGCTCTGCCTTCTGAGGACTTGTTTCCCATCCATTAGCCCACTTTTTCCACCAGCACAGAGATACTAAAGCTCTGATGGCCCATTCTTGAAAGTGAGTCCACTAATTTACACAGCAAGACTGGTGCCCCACGTCCATCCGGCCATGTGTGAGTTCTTTGTAGGAAGATATAAGGTGAGTGTGTGTCAGGGCTCAGCTTTTCTTGTACTGTCAAGGATGACACTGTAGGTAGCTGCACTGTGGGACAGCACTCCCAGTGTGATGATGGATGTGTTAAATGCAAGTTAGTCCACAGAATAAGGGGTGCCACTGGGCACCATGGACACTCCCTCATCCCATCACATCCACAGCATTCATATTTTATTTGTGAGACTGAGAGCCACACAGCTCCCTCACTTTCAGGTCAGCGCCTTTGTCCCCATTTTGGGTGTCTTGGCTGTAATGAATTGGCCTGTAAGTCATGAGTCACGTTAAACCAGGTTCCACTTTCCTCAACCCTGTCTGGATGTCCACTCTGCTATTTTGTGACAGATGAGGTTGGCGAAACGGAACCACGAAGAGTGGGTATTGGGTTCAGAACCTGAGTCCCAGTCTCAGTTCCACTTTTTTGTCTTGTGACTTTGAACGACTCAGTTGCTCTCTTCAAGCTCCAGCTTCCTTCTCTGTCACATAGGACCAATAATTATGCTCCATGGGGTTGCATTAGGATCAAATGAGGTAGCAAGAATTTGATATGAGAGCAAAATTTAAATTCTAAAGGGTTTGCAAATTGTTAGTTGTCCTTGTTCACCTGAGGTTTCTGTTGGCTTTGTGTGCCTGGAATGCCTGTAATCAGAAAGATATTGTGCGAAATCATCAGAAAAAAAAAATCTTTTCAGTGGAGTTAGCAGTTTGGCCAGGAGCTGACGGTCGTGTCTCCTGGGGTTGGAAGGATAACAGCACATTGTGCATAAAGAATGTAGAAGGATCTTGAACTGACAAGATCCGTTACGTGTGCACTAAAATGTGAAACCTCAGATCTTCTCAGGGTGGGGTAGGAAGTGCATGAGTGACCATCGCTCACTGGACTCCCTTCTACATAAAGACCAAGACTGTTTACTACTGAGATGCTAGCGATTCAAAGGTGAAGGCAGCGCTTGGGTTCTTGAGGATCGCTGGAGAACAGCGTCAGCACGCGGAGTTAACACGTTGTCAGAAGGCAGCTCGGGAAGAGAAGGCCTCCTCTGTCTGATAGCTCAGTGCTGATCAAAGGTGGACTGCACAGTTATACCTTTTAAATTTAAGGACAGTTTGCACTCTGTCAACACCTTGTCTTATTACAATTGCAAAGCATGAAAAAAGAAAATGCATAGTGCAAGGTCTTCAGCAAAAGTGATGATATAACCCTCCCATGGTATAAAATGGTACAAATAGAGTCTCGTCAACTCCACAATCCAGTTGACACCCCCACACAAACCCTGTGGTGGTAGCTCAAGCTGCCACTTGTTTGAAGAAACCTGTTTATGATGAAACAAGTGTAGATATCCTGATTTAACAATGACGAATTGGGCTGAGCTTTGATGTCTGAACAGTGACCAGGTGCAATAATTTATTTAATTTTATGACTGAAAAAATGAAAACAATGACCCCACCAGCCAATGCTGTCTCGTAGAGGTGCCATTTCACTTCTCTTGGTTGGAGAGCTTGGAACAGAGATGCTGTATGTGGGGCCTTTATGACGTTAGGGACCTGGGCAGAATGTGAGACACCACAAGGAGAACAAAGCAGCACATGTGGCATCTCACCAGCCTCACCAAGAGGCCTTCCTCTTTTCTTTCTCCCCAACATTTAGGGAGTGGAAGGAAGGGAAGTGAGGGCTCAGAGCTCGCGGCAGTGGGGCCACCCGCTCAGCCAGGGCTCTGCCCTGGCTTGCTCCTGCCCTGGACCCCCACAGCCCGACTCCCTTTGCAGACATATCCGAGTCCTGCGACTGCCTTCACCCAGCTCTTCCTCCAGCCCAGCATGCCCACCTCTTTCTGTCCTTGTGTCTGACCCCCACCTCTCTTTCCTGGCTGTCGGATCAGTGCCAGCTCTGCAGGAAAGGTTTCGATGGCAGCTCTGTTGGTTCCTTGTGACTCCTCTCAAGCCCCACAGCGTCTGCCTGTTACTCCCTACTTGACCCACGGCCTCACCATCTTCCACTAGGGATCAGCCACCTACAGCCCTTGGCCAATCCTAGCCTACTGCTGCCTTTGGGGTAAATTTTTATTGGCGCACAGCCACACTCATCCATCTACGTCTCATCTGCGGCGCTTTCGCTGTAACAGTGGAGATGAGTAGTTACAACAGAGACTGTGTAGCCACAAAGCCTAAAATATTTACTCTCTGGCTTTTTATAGATAACATTTGCTGAACCCAAAGTTTTAAAACAGTGGTTCTCAAAGTATGATCCCTGGGCAACAGCACCACTGGGAGCTTGTTAAAAATGCAAATTCCTGGCCCCTCCAGCTGTACTAGGTCCTGAATATGGGGTGGGGCCCAGCAATCTATGTGAGGACAGCCCTTCAGGTGCTGTTGAGGACACTAAGGTTTGAGAGCCCCTTGCTGTTCCCTAAAGATGTAACCAAGTGCTCAGGCATCTCAGAACCCAAAACCAAACTAAGTGCTTTGCCCGCAACAGGAGCTCAACCAAATTGGTGGCTGATGAGAGCAGTGATATGGAGAAAAGAAGAATCTAGGCGTTGGAAATGTGTTTCCCTCGTCTCTTGAGATGCCCTCGATGGAGGAGTCTTAATCGAAAAGCACGTGTATGGCATTTTCATTCATGCAGAAATAGAAATTTCACCTTAATTCTACCACCATTTCCCTCCGCCTGGCTATAGGCACCTCCCACCGCCTTCAACTGCAACAACTGACACGAACAACAGTGCACCGCGACGGCAGAACTTAGCTGCTGGGCGCAGAGGAGTTTCAGGAAGACACGTCCTGTCTTCTCCCAACTCTGACAGAAGGTGTTGATCTCCAACCGCTGCTCCCCTGTGATAACCGAGGAGCATGTTGGTGACGAGGGTGAAGCGCTGGGAGTCTGCTGAGGTTCCGCTTCCCGCTGCTCAGCCTCACTGAGCTGGGAGGGATGTGGTTTCAGTGTTGCGCTGTGGAGTCCACAGTCACCCAGTTTGTCCCTGGAGTCTGTGCAGGTCACCATAACCAGCACCTTTTTGTTGCGTCCCTAAGTCCAGAGAAGGTCAGATACCTCCAGAAGGGGTCTATCAAGTGAGAGTTGGGACAACTCAAGTGACCTAGCAGTTTCCTAAAAATAATCTTAACTTTAACATCTTTACATAGGGAAAATCATTTATTTTGTGTCTGTACAATGTTTTGGAATGTCTCCACAGCATTTTGTAAATGTCTCACGGTGCCCACTTAAACTTGGTCTTTTAGCACTCAGAAATTCTCTCGACTGAAGAATTTGGGAGATGTTTGAAGGTGCTTTCAAAAGGAGAAGCTCAACTCTCAGTGCCTGAGACGGAATGCCCTGTGAGTCGGTCCTGTGACTGCTGCCCGGGCCTGAGACTGGCCCTCCAGGGAGACAGAAGCCAAATTTAAAGTCTCTCTCCATCCTGGAGCCAGAAAAGCGGGCTGTTTGTGAAGGAGGGCTTGAATGAGAGGACACACCTGCCTTGGGAATGCACCGTCCCAGGCTGGATCAGACACCAAGGAGGAACATGGGACGGCTGCCCCTCCACTGAAGACGCTTGTTTTATTGTGGCACTGCTAAGTCTCCAGAACTTCCAAACTCACACTGTTTACTTGCTAAACAAACAAAATGGCATCGTGCTGTGATTACCAAAGAAGATAAATAGAAACACAACTTCATGTCAGAAGGGACTTTGGACACATAAGTAAACTGAGGCCCAGCAGGAAAAATCAATTCCCACTTAAGTTAGAGAGTCAGAGCAGCATCCTCCCCAGAAGAGTTTATGTTACATGCAATTGTTTGCATTTCCTTATTCTTGCTTTTAAGGATACATTTTCAAGACCTAAATGATCACATAATTTTCTTATTCTAAAAGAATGCAGACAGAGTGACATTCTCATGCTCTGGGGTAATTTCTGTTCTAAATATGCAATTTCACAACTTTTAAAAGAAGTCAGGTTTCTTTTAGCTGCAGTTAAATCCAGAAAGTGTTATGTTTTGAAGGCCCTCATGGAATTTTAACTTTATTGTTCTAAGAATGAATGTGTAGAAGAGTTCCCTGCATCAATTTAGTGAATGGCTCCACGCATTGTCTGCTCACTGTGAAATGTGGGTCGTAAAGTGCGCTTGACTTGACCTGTCAAGTTGTAAGTGTTGTTGCTGTAAACCCTGCCCTCCACCCCTGTGCGCAGCCCCTGTCTGGCTGCTCCGTCCTCCCTAGGAGACACCATCCTCACCAGTTGTACCCCTGTCAGCCTCTGTGTCTCTAAGACACTTACCTGAGACTCACCTTTCCCTTTGCCAAAAACCACTTGAGAACAGCTGGTGCTGGAGGCCTGTGTGCCGAGGGATGGTTACCTAATCATTCCTTGAGATTCTCCAAGATGTGTTCTGTGTTAGTCTTCTCCAGACCTTTATAGGACTGTCTTGTAACCTGATGTTGTTGGCTTCATGAGGGTGAGATGAAGGGACTCTTTCGGGGAAAGCCCACCTGCAGCTGATTAGGATGCTTCTCCAAGTCTCTCGACCAGAAAACTCCATAATAAATCTCAGAGCTCAAGGCCAGGATAAAGGTTGGTGTCTCCATTGAACTGCTAGGATTCCTGCCACTAGATGGTAAGAATTGCTTAACTTATCATGTTTTCCTCTTTGCTCTGCCTGCCAGGAACCTCATACCTAGATTTTGTGCCCACTTGGCTTAGCATCTCTCACCCAGGAATATATCATGTCATATCATATATCATTTGTATCATATCATATCATACATACCATAGTGTATTGTATCATATCATATTGTGTCACATCATATCATGTCACATGATACCATTTCATGTCATGTCATATCACATATCATATCATTTGTGTCATACTGTATCATATCATATCACATTGTCATATATTCTTTCATATGATATCATATTGTGTCACATTGCATCTATTGTGACATATCATATTGTGTCATATCCTATTGTGTCATATCGTATCACATCATATCATATTGTCTGATATCGTATCGTGTCATATATTTTTTTCCTGCTTGCCTTCCCCTCTATCACTTTCTTCTCAACGTCTCTCTGTTAAGCTGAGTCTGCATCACTGCACCTGAGTTCCTAAGTAAGCTGCTTTCAGTCCTTTCCAGAATCAGGCAGAGCATTGATCAGTCAATGAAATTAGTTGCTCTGTGTCCCCATCTAGAGTCTCTGTCCCCAACTTTCCCCAGGGACACCAGCTTACCTGATGTTTCTGTAATATAGTCACGTGCACACAGAGCAGTTGAAATTCTCTTCTAGTGACACTTGGATAATGTCAGAACTGGTGGTCAACCTGCTCATAAAAGAGTGGGCTTTTCATCTTCCCTTCCCTACAAGAAGCAAATGTCCTCCAGCAGATGAATTTCTGGAAGCCAATTGAATGGGAGAGTTTTACATTACATTGAAGAAGAGAGGGACATTGGAAAAGAAAAAGGGTTGTTCTGGAAAAGATGGAGCCATTGGCATCCTGCAGATACAGTGTGTAGACAGCTCTCTCTCTGTAGATGACTCTCTCTCTGTATAGGTGGCTCTCTCTCTCTCTGTAGATGACTCTCTGTATAGACAGCTCTCTCTCTCCTTCTGTAGATGACTCTCTCTGTGTAGACGGCTGTCTCTCCTATGCTTGCACACAAAGGCATGGTGGTTGTTCATCTGGGGGCAGCCATGGTAAGAGCAGCTCACATGAGATTCTCAGTTTTGTGTACCAGGTGGTCTTCTAAGTGCCCTTTAATGCTGAAGACCACCTACAGAGGGTGCTGTTTCCTCCCTTTTGCAGAGCACAGAGGGGTGGGACGACTTGCTCAAGTTCACGCCCAACGTGGTAGTCCCCAGCAGGAGTCCAGCTGGAGCTGTGGTGGCAGAATTTCCCGTGCCTCCCGAAGCAATAGTCACAGTCCTTCATAATCACTCCCTTCCCCATTCCACTCTCACCCCATGCCTCGTGGGGTGGGGAGGGATGTTAGGAAGAGGTTGATGACCTGGACCCTTGAACAAGTGCTGGGCTCAGACCCTCCTGTTGGAAGCGCAGGAAGTGTGGGAGGCTCAGTCCCACCATGCTGTGTGTGTTCCACTCAACGGAAAGGCATGAGTGGTGCCTGCTGCATGTGGGGCCTGAGCCATGGGCACCGCCCGTGCTCCTCCCCACAGTCCAGTCTCTGGTGCCTTAGGGTGCACAGTTCTCTTGCACACACCTACCTAAGGATGTGGCTTTTGTTCAAGAATTTTGTCTTGTCATTGAGATAGTTGGGTCTGAGGGACACTCCTGTCTCGAGCACCCAGCCCTGGCTGCGTGTGCCTGCCGTGGGCTCTTGCTTTGCATCACAGACACCAGGACTCGGAGTTCTCAACGCCTTTTCAGGTTAAGTTTGAGTTGAGCAAGGAGGTTAAACCCGATTTGCTCTGTGCACCTGGCTATTTTCTCCTGAACTGTGCAGGATTAACCCTGTGTGCTCTCCTTCCTATTATGGAGGGAGGTTTGCACTTTATTTGGAGGCAGGAGCCTCGTGGCCCCCAGCCAGCAGGCACAGGTATTTGCAGTGTTACCGTCACATGGATGTTGCCTATCCATGGGCCAGAAGCAGAACAGACCCTGGCAATACAGATCCGAGGGGCCAAGATGCAGCAGCTGCTCCCGATTGCGCCTGACTATCCTGTGAGCATCCTGGGGCCGCCGGCTGCTGGACTTTGGAATGAGGTGGCCACGGCCCTGCAGCGAGTCCACACACACTCTTCCCGAGCTGCTCGCTGGACTGGTTAGTGGAGAGCAGCAGGTACAGTGGGTTTTATGTGTGCACCTAACCCACCCCAAAGGGGCTGCCCAGGGCCTTACCCTGAACAGTGGAGTTGTGGGGATGTGTGCACACACGTGTACGTATGTGTGTATGTGCGGGTATGTGTGTGCACGTGTGTGTGTCTGAGCATACAGAATGGCCATTAGTCAGTTGGATGATAAATGTTATTGGGGTGACCTTGGAGAAGTTGTCTAGGTTGCTTCTTCTCCCTAAGTGTCACTGAAAGTGTCTGAGAAGCTACCAAGCTCCGTTCCCACATGTGTGTGTGTGATGGCCACACAGAGCTCCGGGGCTGTGGAATAGTTGACGTCAGGTGAGACTGAGTCTGAATCCAGCGTCTGATTCACATGCAGCCATCTTCTCCGAACCCCCTTTCTCTATCTGTAAGGTGGAGTCAGCATCCCTCCCTAGAGGACAAATGTGGGGTCCCAGCAGGTGATATTTGCCAGCTGGCGGGTGCCTGGCAGGAGGGGAGCGCTCAGACCGGGCTCTGCCGTCAGCATTGTGGGTGCTCCATGCTGTCTCACTGCTGAACACTAGGTCAGGGCCTGAATTTCCCCAGCGAGATAAGGGCTCAGACCCTGAACTCTGGCCTGTCTGCTGTGGGAATAGAACGGCGCTTTGAACGTCACTGAGCTCAGCACCGCCTCTTACGAGCACACCACGCTCCTGGTTGTTTGGCACTTTCCTCGATGGAGGAGCAAGTGTCATTTTGGATTGTCGTTTTCCTCCTTAAATCTTTAGCTTCCACTTTTGCTTGTTAAAAAAGTGAGTCATACTCTTCACCAGGAGTAGCGAGGGTGGGTTCTTAGCTGCTCACACTCAGAATGGCTCGTAGGACGTTTGACTTTGATGCTTCAGCAGATTAACAACCTTCTTATTTGCACTCAATTTCAGATCCTTCTGGTGTTGCACCTGAGCAGTTTCAGGTGTGTTTATGGCTGCAGGTCATGGGAAATAAATGACACTATTAAGGAAGGAAACCTCCCATCATGGTTTTACCCAGAACTCTTGTAGCCGTGTGCGGTGGCAATTATCATGGCAACCTCCTGTTCCACCGGCTTCCTCTGCCTCCGTAGCCAAAACGTTCATCAGAAACCACTCAGATTTCAGTCCCTAACTTTTTACATTCTGGCACCAGTGGCCACAGTTTGGTCTGTCCTCTCTTCTGAGTGACTCGAGCTTGGAGAGGATTTGCTTAACGGGCCGTCTCTCTGCAGAGCATCCACATGTGGCGGCCAGAGCCACGGGACATGCAGCAGCAGCTTCTTGACAGGAGGCATCTGGCTAGAACAAGAGCCGCCTCAGAGGCAGGTTGTGAATGGCCCTTGTCAAGAGTGTGGGGAGCTGCCCCTGGCTTCATCCTGCGCTGACGTGGTCCCTCCTTGCTCTCCATGTCCTTGCTGTTTGCTCACGTCAGTGATTGCAAAGGCGGGCACATTCTCCAGGCAGAGCAGCTGGCCTGGTTGTGTCCCCTTAATTTGCACTGTGTTTGGGACGACTGTAAGCCTGCTGCGCGACGGGGATGGCCATCCTGGGGGTCGGGGGACACGCTAGCTGTTTGCCCACGTGGATGTGTGATTTATCTCATGGTGATTTCAGGAAGTGTCAGACGGACAGGATGCTGTGAAAGAAATGCAGCTTCTAGACACTGAGGCTGAAACACCAGTACAAGTGTGCTCTGCAAAATAATGAAATGACGAAAGTCTGGATTCAAATGAAATGCCTGGAAAGGTGTTCCTTCACTCCTTCTTAGTCTTTCCTTCTGAACCCGGCTGGTATAGCCTCTGTTTCATACCATTCATCGCTCTGGAAACCTTTCCATTTCCAGATGTATGAAGATAATGAATGCGCTGTGTCCAACAGGCTGCTTGGTGGTAGACGCTCTGTCAGAGATGGCTGGTGTGACTGCCTGTTGTGGGTAGGATGCTGCCCCTAAAGACATGTTCAGGTCCCACCGCCGTACCTGCGATGTGGCCTTATTTGGAATATGGTCTCAGCAGATGTCATCCAGTTAAGAGGAGGTCACACTGGATTGGAGTGAGTCCTAATCCCATGTGACTGACACCCTTATAAAAAGAGGGAAATGCCAGGAGAAGACAGACTCCCAGAGGGAGGGTCACATGATGACAGAGGCAGAGACTGGGGCTTCAGGAGCTGGCAGAGGCCAGAAGAACCCTCCCCTGGAGCCTCCAGAGGAAGCACTGCACCTTAACACCTTGATTTTGGCCTTCTGGCCTCTAGAACTGCGAGAGAACGCACTTCTGTTGTTTTAAGCCAACCAGGTCGGTGCTTGTTGCAGCCTCCCCAGGAAACTCATGCACCACCAGCACCACGTTTCTAGAGTACAGCAGAGTCAGCCAAACCAGTGAAATAAGGCAGCCCCAAATGTCATTAGCCCAATATACTGGTTTCTTCTCTACAACTGCTGCTAATTAGCCCATTTGACTTTTATGAAGTGAGTGCCCTCTGACAATGTACCAGGGACACAGATGAGGCAACAGGTTTGCAAGATGTGAAGCTTTCTGCTTAAAAAAGGTGCTGCTGAGAAAGTCTTCCCGTGGGATTTAGATGAGGCCAGCCCAGTCCTGTGAAACAAGGAGAGCACGGAACCACAGAGTCTGGACTGTCACTACCAGGAGACGAAACTGAGACGAGAGCCATGTGCATGATCTGCAGTCCCTCCGTAGGTCCCTGAGGAACGATGGTGTCCCAGCCTGGGGCCGCTCCTCGTGTTGGCCGTGCAGACGCTGGACTGCTCACCATCAAGCACAGGCATCCGTGAACCTGAGGCAAGCGTCGGGGCAGAATTCTGCCCCCACGCGGCACGGTGGGCGGCACTGAGCCCAGGCAGGGTGTGTCCACTCATGGGAGCAGGGCTGGGCGGGCCATGGTGTCTCCAACTCCACCCGGTGTCCTTTCTGCTCAACAACAGGTGACTGCCTCCACAACCACCAATTCCCTCTCATCTTGCCTTTATTTTTAACACCATCCTTCAGAAAAATCTGGGGAAAGCAGAAGGAATGATTCCACTGACTGGCTTCTCAGCATCTAGCACAGAGCCAGGCTCCACATTACGGTGTATCGGATGGATGAATATGCCCTCTTGGTTATAGTTGACTCCCTCTTGCCTGGTGTGATGACAGGCAGCAGGATGCATGTGAGTTGCAGAAACGGTGAGCAGAGCAGGCCTGGCTCTGCCTGTGCAGCTGTGTGACCTTGGGCAAGTGACAGCCTCTCTGGGCTGCAAGGGGGACAGGATACCTGCCACCTGCAAGTACGATGAGAAGCAAGTGAGCGAAGAATTAAAGTGTCAGCACATGGCTGAAAACCTCAAGGACACGGGAATGTTAGTTCTGTCCTTTCCTCCTGTCTTATTTTTCTTCCAGAGTGCTCACCCTGTCTCCTGGTAGCCTCTGTCTGGGTAGACCCAGCCATGGTCACCCGTTTGCCTTCCTCCTGGGCTCCACCCATCTGCTCAGGAAACACTTACTGAGCCCCCACCTTGTGGCAGACGCTGTGTGAGCTGCAGGGAACCAGCCGCATGCTCTCTCTGCCCTCCTGGGCCCAGGGTCTCAGGGAAGGTGTAGTCTGTGGAGAACAAGGAATGACAGGCACACATGTCCAATCACTCCAGCCACACGCGTGTGTTAGGGCCATGAAGGAGATGAATATGCAGTGACAGAGGATGAAGGGAGGGTGGGTAGGCCTCCGAGACCTGAAGGAGAGAGGTGGGCACAGCACTGCCCAGTTCAGAGGGACCAGCCGCCAAGAGGGACTCGGGCACTGTGGGCCGAACCAGCTGCTCCAGGGGGTCCTGGGCAGGAGGAGCTTGATGCGTCCTGAGTGCAGATGGGAAGCCCGTGGGTATCGAGGTGCAGGATGGGGGGCATCAGGTGGGTTGGGGTGCTAGACTGAGGGAGACCACATGGCGCCTGTTGGCCACGGTGACAGGTCTGCTGGGTGTGGTAAGTGAAAGGAAAGTCTTTGAAGCAGCATTCCCCTGTTTATGTATTCAAAGACGGTTCCGCCTCTGTGGGGATAGTAAATTGCAGGTGTGAGTGTGGAAAGCCGTGGCGGCGGGCTAGTGCAGAGGCCTGGCATTAGATGGTGTGATGGTGGGGGACGAGGAGAAAGTGAGCAGATTTGAAAAGGCAGGAAAAATATGATGTGCTGGTGGATGGGCTGTAAAAGACAGGAGGAAGGGAAGAGTCCAGGAAGGAGCCCGGGTTCTAGATGAGGTGGCTGCGCAAATGGGGCGGCATTTGCAGGGAGGGGAGCAGAGGAGTGGCCTGGGGAGGGGGTCGGTCGGGGGCTGTTCTGTCTCAGACGTGATAAGTGGGAGACACCTGTGAGGCTTTCCAGTGGTAACTACAAGGAGGGGTTGTGGTCCAGATGTCCAGAGCCAGGAAGGGGCTGGGTTAAAGATGCAGTCTGGGAGATAGCCACACCTGTGAGCGGCACCATGGCAGGGCCACGGTCAGGAGGGTGCAGGTTGTTGTGTAACCTGCCATGCTATGTCACGTTGCACAGACGGAACATTTCCTGTGCACGAAGTGCCTAGCTTCTCATGAAAAAGAGAAAATCTTTGTGTAGATTTATAACTATTTATTTTTAGACGATTACCTATGAAGACAGCAGCTAATAAAGTGCCTCCTTGTATGGGTTATGTGTTGTGGTCTGGGAGTGAGGGAAATTCTTCCTGCAACATGGAATCTGACCTGAAGATTTAAACAAATTAGAAGGAAGCAAGGAAAACAGAATAGCAGTAGGAAAAGGAAGAAAAGAAACAACATTTTATTCCTAGATCCCAGGAATTTTCCTTCTTGATGAGGGGCGTTTGGGAAGTTTTGCTTTCTGTGGCCAAGTGGTCTTTCTCCCGTGTGATTTTAGACTGTGTGTGTAGGGGTTGATGGAGGCGGAGGAGTGGACCACGCTGAGCAGTGATTTCAAGGAGCTTTGATGGAAGGAGAGGGATTCTGGGAGACTTCGCTGTGGCTGAGAACACGGAAGTGTTGTCATGGGCTTTCTGCTACAGGAAACCAGGCCGCAGCCTCCTCAGGTCTCTCTGCTCAGGGCGGAGGGCTGCCTTTGAGCCTCGTCTCTCCCGCACCAGACCACAGTGGGGTAACGTCAAGGTTTGTTTTGTTTTTTTCTCATGCACAAACCTAGAATTTATTATTGTCGAGCCAGGAGGTAATCCTAACAGACTGTATTATTTTGTCAGTGTTCTGCATTATGTGAGCCTTGAATTTGTGATAAAGTTGGAGGATGTGGTTTGATTCACAGTATATACAAAGGCTTGTCATAAAAAAGGACACTTGTGTCTGGCTTCGCTGCATGTAAGGTTGAAGTTAGTCCCAAATCAAACCTTCCTAAAGTTTTAGGATTCTAGCGGACAAATAAATGTGGTGGAATCAGGAAATTTGAACAGAATGCACGTGCAGATCTGACAAAAGTAGAGAAGTTTCCATTTCTTTCCATAGTTGCCAACAGAGAGGCAAAGTAGGTGGGGAGGACAGAGGAGAAAAAGAAGAAAGGTGGATTTGGGCTGACTTCTTGTGTTTGTCACACATTAAAAGTTAGAGGTGCAAGCAAAGGGGTGGGGGCAGAAGCCCCTGTGCGCAGACGCCAAGCTGGACGGGCAGGGACCCCGCTTAGCTGCTCAGGGAAGCCAGAGCGCGAGCAGTTGACCAGAGAACGATCAAAAGAGGAGCTTCTATAAGGATTCCAAGGATGTTAATGAAATGGAAACTAACTGTCAAAGTCGCAATTCTGTCATGTCAATTTTCAGTATACACTGAAAAAGAGTTCTTCAAATGAAAAATAAAGTGGGGGAAATTTCCAAGGAAATAAACTTGACTGGGAAATTGGACTAGCAGGAGGAGCCAGCCTGGCAGAGCCCTGTGCGAACAGGTGTTTAGTCTCGTGGAGAATTGATCTGAGCTGTGGCTGTGAGGGCACAGGCACTAAATATCCCCTAATTGACCTGGTGACCCTTACGAGAGTTTTAATGCCTGACCCAACCCTGGGCACATGGCAGGAATTTGGTGCTGCTGAGAAATGAATATGAGTGACTTTTACAAAGTGGTTTTTCCCTTTGGATTGGATGAGCAACCGCTGTTTCCCACGTCTTCTTGGGTGCTGCGGACAAGGCAGACCCCTGTGCTTGTGCCTTCCGTCTGGTCGGTGCAACAGATCTCGCCATCACACACACAACGTCGATTGTTAGGATGTGATGGCCTATGATTTGTGGAGCCTCTAATAAGGAGATCCTCCTGAGTCTGGGGGGAGACCACCCCTTTAGGGTGAGACTAGCATCATATGAAGGGGGAAGATGCTCTAGGCAGAGGGCAGGCTCCAGTGAAATTCTGGGGCAACACAGGGCTGAAGGCTGCTCAGAGATTTCAACTCGGTCCAGAGAGGTGCACGGGGATAGGGGGGTGACCAGGACGAGGCTGGGTCGGAAGGCAGGGCTGGGTTGGCCTTCCTCCCAGGACCCCTGTTAGAAGCATCCCTCTGACCGCTGACCACCATGGGCAGGCACAGGGCAGAAGGAGGTGGAGAAACCAGGGAGAGGCATGGTGTGAACTGGAGCCGGCACACAGGGCACAGAGCATCAAACGCAGGCAGGAGTGAGACCAGTAGGGTTTGGTGATGGACGGATAGAGGGGATGACAGTGAGGGAAAAGTCAGGAACACATGGCTCCCAGGCTCCCAGCTTTGTCAACGTGGAATCAGGGAAGGAGAAGCAGATGCATGGGGTGAGGTGGGAGTGGGGTGGGGATTGCGCTGTCTGCAGAAGGGTCTGGTTTGGGGAGGGGGGAAGCTGCAGGGCCCCAGGTGCATCCAGGTGGAGGTGTCAGTTGAGAGGTGGGGAGTCTGATCCCTCTGCCTGGCCCACTGTGGGGCCTCCCATGGTCCCTGGATGCTGGAGAGCAGGGCTATGTGCCTCACCCGTGGCCATGTGAAGCCCTTCTGAAATGTTTGTAGGATAAATAATGCATCTCAGAAAATAGTTTAATGGCACCTTTGTTAGACTCTGGACTCACTGAGTTAGGCAGACATGAGCTCCGCCCTTGTCACCAGTAAAAGTCCTTGTCCCTTTTCATCTTCCTTTCTTCCTTCGTCACCTGCCATAGGGTGACCCCAGCTCCTCGGGAGATGCTATTTCCCTGCTGGCTTCCTTTGCCTGAGGAGCATCCTACTGCCTCTCCCTGGACCTCCGCTATTTTCTTCTTGATTCTCAGGATGGAAGCATGAATCAGCACTGATAGGAAAAATCCCATAGAGGTGCCCTGAGAGCTGGGCCCCAGCTCTGAATATTCACCCCACTTCGGGTAGCTCCCCCCCCCCCCCACTCTGAATATTCACTTTCAGCCAAACAGATTTGGAAAGGACTCTTCTCTCTACAGGATTCCGCACTCTCTCTGGGGTTTCTTTAAATCTTCCACAGTAGGTTTAAACATTATTTAAATAGAAAGAAACTTACCTTGTATGCAGCCTTCTGGCACATGCCTGTTATGTTTAAATGCTTTTCTTTTACCACATTAAACAAACTTAATTCCTTTAAGAATTTATAGTAAAACACACTAGGAAAATTTGTTTTCCATTTTGTCATAATATTCATCCCTCTTTAGAACTCCCCATATAAGATGCCACCGTTGGTCCTGAACATTTTCTCTGTTTCTCTTTTTTGAATAATCTGTTTTCCTCTTTTCTGCACTCATTATTTCCACACTAATTAAGTAGTTGAGCTTTGCAACAAAGCCACATGAGCATGACCTGCACCGTGAGGGGATACCGAGGCCCCTCCATTTTCCTGCTCCGCCACTGAAACCCCAGATGAGACAAAAGCACTGGCACTTTCCGACCCCCAGCACTTCTCCCTCAATGACTTTGGCACATCTGCCCCAGTTGTGAGCTTTTCCACAACCAGGTGGGTTTGAAGCCTGTTTAAGGCCCTGGTGCAGAGGCCAGGCTCTGAGATTCTGGACAGGCAACCGCAGGTCTCCCCAGCCACAAACCTCATTCTGGGTTGGTTTATGAAAATCCCTTTCACTGAGGTTTTTTGAGGTTGAAAGGATAATCTTGTGCCCCAACAAGACAGTGCCCCCAGAAGAGCAGAACTGCTGTGTTTACAGGCCATTGTCAGTTGGGGCTCTGAGAGGCAGCAGTGGGATCAGACAGAGGGACGGGTTAGGCATGTGGCAGGACTGACACCTGAGAAAGGACAAGGACATCGGGCAGAACCCCAGATGGAAGCCGGTCTCAGGACATCCCAGTGAGACAGGAACTGGGGCTCACAGCCCCAGGCCCTCCATCCTCGGCTGGCACAGCTTGGGAAACGTGGCCTCATGGGGACGTGGTGGACCCAAAGGGGCGGCCGTCAGCCAGCTGTGCTTGTGCAGAGGTTCTCTCGACAGAGATCGGGAGCTCCCCCGGGGCCCCCATGTGTGGCAAAGAGGTGACGCTGTCCGCTCCGTGATGGAAGGGACTTAAATGCTTCCCCCAGGAGCCTGGAGGTTCCTGGCGTGAATGGCTGAGCCAAATTTAACACCATTTCATTATTTTAAGAATTCCTCTTGAATCACCCACAAAACCATACTCACGGCTTTTAGGGGAATCTCGTGAAGCCTTTCCATCTTTAACTTTCACAACCCAATTTTCACACACAGGTTTTTCGCCTCCTTTTCAAAAGTTAGAAACCAATGAACAAATGAATGGACATCAAAGGAGATCACTTATGATAAGATGTTATGCATAATAAACATTAGCACATGTTTAACAAAAAAATTTCCTCCGGTAGAAGTCATTCCTATATTAATTTAATCCTACTGTCTAAAATAATGTAATCTCTTTGAAACAGTCTCCACTTCAGCGCCCAGGGACTTTTTCTGGATCAGAGGCTGAGTTTCCGTCACCTGATGAGCTCATCTGATGTGACAGCCTCAGATGCAGATGGGGAATCTCTTGTCAGTAGCTTTTCGACAGAGACAAAGAGAGACAAATGTCTATATTCATGCCTTCCCCTCATGCATGAGTAACACCAGTGCTTCTCTCTTCCTCCCTCTCCAGCAGGCAGTCACTGCAAGTTCCAACTTCAGCTTTTGTGTTTCGAGCTGGCTGTGCCGGCAAAGCTGTTTACCGACGCCTGGTAGCCTTGTCTATCTGTTTAAGCTCGGTGTGTGTTTTGACATGTAAATTTACGTGAGCATATTTAATCAGTCACAATGATATGCTAATTGGATTCATCTTTGAACTGAAAGAAAAACACATTTGAGGAAAAATGAAGCGAACTTATTGCCAGCTGAGACGCTTTGTAATCAGCGCTGTGCGTCATCGAAATGTGAAAAGGTAAAGGGGCCAGGTATTTGCTGGGGAAACACAACAGCCCTGATTCAGTTTGTCAGCTTTTCTGGCTTTGCTGAAACACACACTGTTTTCTGTGAGTCCCTACCGCGAGGGCCCACTGTGCTCTCCGTGGTGCTGACTAGCAAACCCCAGGGGCAGCTCACGCCAGGCAGCCTGTGAGTCTGATGCAGGTGTGTCCGCGTGTGCGGGCGCACATACATACAAGTGGAGAGGAGGGGGGGCTATGTTTCCTGTCCTGTCCCCAAAGTCACATAATAACTTAGGAATTGAGCTGTGACCAGAATCAGATTAGGCAGTTTCCATTTCTCGCCCACGTGCCTTCTCATGAACAACAGTCCAGAGCTGGAGGTTGTCCATGAGGCTCAGCCATTTAGAGTTGACTGCTGATGCTGTGGGCCAGACAGGGCTCCATGCACGATAGCATGTGGCTCTCCTCCCCCCACGCCCCCACAAACACACCCTCTGTGGACATGGCCCGCTGATGTAGGTTCTCTGCTTGCTTCCAACACTTCTGCTTTTTGATGCTCTAGTCTCAAACTGGCAAAGGGAAGCAAAGAGTCCAGAGTGTGTAACCACCGTGGGGTGCCCAGACTGTGCCCTTGGTGGGGAGCAGCACCTCCAGTCCTCACCCGTGCCGTCTCACGTCTGCTCGCAGGGCCCTGGGCATGGCCGCGGGCGTGTGCTGCCTGTGCTGTTCTGTGCAGGGAATGGACTTCCAGAAACCCAGCGGGCGAGGAGAAACTTATCCAAATGAAGCTGCAGAGGGAGTAGGGGCCCAGCACAACTCAGCCGGCACTAGGTCAGCGGGGCCTCTGGTGTTTCACAGCTTCTTGCAGGGACAGACATCTGTGAGGGATGAATAGACATTTCTTTTTTGGGGGGCAGGTACTTGAGGAGCTGGGGAACAGGCGAGGCCATACTAGTGGGAGGGATAGAGCAGTGGCAGGGTCCTAGGCTTTCCTCTCCCCAGGGCTGTATCCGAGCCCTGCAGAGAAGGGAGACCTTCTGCTAATCCCGTCACAGAGCACCAGCCGACTGCAGAGACCGAGCTGGGGCAGTGCTGCCTGCCTGGCACCTGGGCGGGTGTGCAGCGTGGGGAAAGCCGGGAGACTGTCAGATGCAAGGCAAGCGGTGTGAGGGTCTTGGAGAAACCTGGAGAGAAAGAGCCTTCGTGGGGCACCCACGGGACCCCACGGGTTATCGGGACTTTCCCGAGGTGGTTAGCTTGAGCATCGGCTGGTGTGAGTCAGTACAAATGAGGTGTCAAAGCTGATGGAAGGGTACTTTTACGAGTGAAGCTGGAGGACACTGAGCTTGTGACGCGTGAAGGGAGCCACACCTCCAGGCGTTCAAGACACATAACTTGGTACAGGTCTCCTTCTGTGAATTACGGTTTTCTTTTATTCAAAACAAAGATTGAAATATAAGCATAATTGCTTTAAAACCTGAATAATCCATGAAAATCTGCTCTCATTCAATGATTCTAATCTTTTCAAAGTTCTTTCAGCAGTTTTTTAAGCAGTAGTTTTTCTCAGGCCATTGAAGCAGGTGGGTGGACATCCCTCCAGGAGCAAGCTGGTTCTGAGCTGGTCTGAGCTGGTTCTGAGCTGGTCTGAGCTGGTTCTGAGCTGGTCTGAGCTCTGGTTCTGAGCTGGTTCTGAGCTGGTCTGAGCTGGTCTGAGCTGTTCTGAGCACCCCCACCCTGTGCCTGTTTTGTTTTGCCACAGTAAGATGATGGTTGCAGTGGATCCGTGTGTGCCTGGACAGCTCTCTTCTTTAGTTTCTGCTGGCTCCTAAGGTGACCAACCTGTAGTTACTGAGCACCAGTGTTTACCAGGCAGCATCCTTGGAGGCCCGCTGGGGCTCAGCCCAGGCTGGGGCAGTGGGAACATGAGGTCGGGCTGAGCTTCCCACGGACCTTAAGCATCAGCTGAGCGCCCGAGTGAGTGAGTCTTGGCTGGGGGCCTGTGGCGCTCCTGCACTGATGTGAGAGTCCATAGGAGCAAGTAAGGACATGGGACAGGAGAAGGCGTGAGTAAGGGCAGTGTCCAGCAAGGTGGGTGGTCTGAAGTCGTTGGCACAGATGCCACAGAGAGCTGAGACAGCGGGGGCCTGGGAGATGATGGGATGGCCAGTGGAGGACAGGAGGTCGGCAGAGGGATGGGTGAGTGGGACAGGGCCCTTCTCTGGAGGAGCAGAGGGCTCGCTCGGGGACAGTGGGTGGGGCGTCTGGGCTTCCGAGACCTGGGCTGCCAACTGTAACCCAGGGCAATCTGCTTAACCTTTGGCTGTGTCAGCTGGCTCCCCCATGAGACAGTGATAACACTGCTCGTCGTGAGGCTTTTTGGAGCCTTACACACTCAGCATGGCGCCTGCCACATCACACGGCTCGGGACGTGCTGGCCGTCCTCATTAACATGGTCGATGAGCAGGTAAACTCCCATTCACACGCTATCTGCAGAACTTCAGAGCGGTCCCCGAGACACAGCCATGTGCCAGTTACAGGCATAAATGGACACGACTCTGCAGTCAGAGCCCAGCAGAGATGGGTCCACCCCAGAACTCACGAAGATGGAGGTGAGGGTGGTGATGGAGGTGGTGGGGACATGGGACTCACGCTATCCCAGTGGAGCGAACTCACCTAAAAATGCACATTTAAGTCTGCAGAGCCAAACCGTGCTCCCTTGCCATAAGAGAACTTACGTCTAAGAAAATGAGGTAACTGAGGGCAGGTGTGAGAGACCCGTCACTGAGAGGACCTGGCAATTTCCAGATGAATATAGCACTTTTCCTCCACATGGTCTACAAGAGAAAACTAAGTTTCTAATGCCAAGGAGTTCTCAGATTATAGAGTTGGAAAGGTACCATTTTTCCAACATTTTATTCTGAAGATATGCAAACAAACAGAAAAGTTGAAAGAACAGTCCCTAACCGTGTGTGTGTGCACATGCGTATATGCATGTATGCGTGTGTGTGCGTGTACATATGCATCCACATGTGCATACACATGGTGTTATTATTCTTTACATACATGTTTATAGAAGAAAAATGCCCTCACGAGAAAGCCCCACACACTACCCTGGGCTGCCCTCCATGTCCGCCTGTCCTCTGTCCCCATTTCTGCCTGCCCCGCAGCCCAGTTCAGCCCCCGCCTCCTCCTGACAAAGGCCTGCCCTCCTGTCTGTCGTCTGCCCCGGTGCCCTCCCCCCAGCTCAGCTGCACGGCCCCAGTTTGCCTTCCTGCAGTGCCACATGGGTCAGGGCTTCCAAGTTGCCTCTTTTGTCCTGAGGAAGGTCCGGCCCTTTGTCAGGCTGCACATTGCCCCGCGGCCCCGCTCCAGCTCCTTTTCCAGACTTGCCTTCCAGACCCCAGGCACCAGCTGCACCCTCTCCAGCTGCCTGCTGTGGTGCGGTTGGCTCTGTGGTGCCACATCCTGCACCATCCCCTCTCCCACGCCTCCATGCCCACGTGCCAGACACTCCCAGGCCTCTCTGACACCTTGCTCCTTTCCTGTGGTGACCACAGTGTGCCCTGGACATTGTCATGTTTGTCCCTCATCTTCCTGCTAGATTGAAAGCCCCATGAGAGAGAAAGAAGCCACTCCTCTGCCTTTGGCCCCTTGAGCTAGTAAGTGTGGCGCCTGGGTGCCAGCACAGGTCTGTCTGCCTCCAGCGCCCGTGACCCTCCACTGCTGAGCCTGCCTTCCAGGATGGTTTCATTCATGTGTGTGTCACTCGGAGGAAGTAGCAGACTGCAGTAGAGTGCGCTGTGTGTAGACTGGGTGGCCAGCAGACGCTGTTCAGGCAACAGGTGAATTTGTGTGAGTCACTGACTGGCTGTGAGTGGAAGGTACGTGGAGGCCCCGTTCCAGGTGGGATGTCAGACCTGCCTTCCGTGTCAGCAACTCCCCTCCCTCATTGGCAGCCTGCTTGCCCGCCCCTCCAGTGATCCCAGAGGACCGAGGTTAATTTAAAAATAGGCATCTGAGGGGTTTAGACAGACTTGGCGCATTGGTGGAGCTGGTGCAGAGCTCGCGGGTGCTCCTAGATGGCGGATGAGGGACTATTGCTGACAGACCCCTCCCCGCCTTTCCCACACTGACTGAGGAACCTGCGTGAGAGGGCCCAGGAGCAGCTCCAGGCATGCCTGCTTGTGGCGTCACAGCGGCCCTTGTCTCTGAGGCCGCCTGATGCCTGCGTTCTGTGGTGTCAGCTGCCTTTTGCAGCGTTGCTGAAGGGAGGGTGCTGAGGACACCCCCGTGGGAAAGTCGAGGGTTGACTCCAGTTTCCCAGATGGCAGTGCCTGGAACGCAGCAGGAGTGGGTCTTGCGTGTTTCCGCGTGAGGCGTGTTCTCTCCACTGCTCAGCCTCCAGGTGATGGTGCGGGAGGGGTTTGCTGAGCGGTCTCTGTGGGCTGTCCTGTCTCAGATTTCCTGAACACGTTCTGTGAACGCCACTCCCTGTCTCTTCCTCTCTGCTCTCTGCTCTGCCTCTCACCATCCATGTAAATGTCAAAGCACTGAGCTGGGCCAGCACCGCCAGGCGAGTCGGGATGCTTCGGGTAGCATCTGTCTGGATAGTCAGGATCTTTCCCAGTGAAAAGTGAAAAATTGGAAATCTTTCCCATTTACTTTTATTTTTATTTTTTGGAAGATTGGCCCTGAGCTAACTACTGCCAATCCTCCTCTTTTTGCTGAGGAAGACTGGCCCTGAGCTAACATCTGTGCCCATCTCCCTCTACTTTATATGTGGGACACCTACCACAGCATGGCTTTCCAAGTGGTGCCATGTCTGTACCCAGGATCCGAACTGGCGAACCCTGGGCCACCGAAGTGGAACGTGCGAACTTAACTGCTGCACCACCATGCTGGCCCCCCCATTTACTTTTTTTAACAAAAAATTTATTTTTCCAGGCGTTTGGAGCTGCCTGATGTAGGGACTAGTTTAAATTTGTTTATTCATTACTGCCTTTGCCAGAAACAAAGATACTGGTGCTGCACATTGTGTGAATGTTTTCCAAAAAGCCCCCAGCTTTTTCTGCCCGAATCAGATCCCAGGTCTCCAGTGGTACTTTAGCCTTTGCATGGTTTCAGCATAACTCTCTGGTCAATTTAGGGATCGATACGCGTGTGTAAATTCAGCACAGTAAGGTTTAATAGCATTTCTTTGTTGTTTTTAATATAGGGAAGTTTGCTTAAAAAATAATCCAACAATGATCATCGATACAAATCTCAGGTGTGTTCTAGAGAAGTAAAGGTCACTCCTGGTATTTTTGGCCACCTTTTATTGTTCATGATCTTTCCTGCCTGTGAAGTTTCTCATTGCAGCTCCCACCAGGTGCTCCTGCTAAGAGTAAGATGTAGCTTCTGGGGTGCACTCCTCAGCACTTCATTACAGTTCGATGTCGTTTCTGGGGTGCACTCCTCAGCGCTTCATTACGGTTCGATATCGTTTCTGGGGTGCACTTCTCCGTGCTTCATTACAGTTCGACGTCGTTTCTGGGGTGCACTCCTCAGCGCTTCATTACAGTTCGACGTCGTTTCTGGGGTGCACTCCTCAGCACTTCATTACAGTTCAACGTCATTTCTGGGGTGCACTCCTCAGCGCTTCATTACAGTTCGATGTAGTTTCTGGGGTGCACTCCTCAGTGCTTCATTACAGTTCGATGTCGTTTCTGGGGTGCACTCCTCAGCGCTTCATTACAGTTCGATGTCGTTTCTGGGGTGCACTTCTCCGTGCTTCATCACAGTTCGATGTCGTTTCTGGGATGCTCTCCTCAGCGCTTCATTACAGTTCGATGTCGTTTCTGGGGTGCACTCCTCAGTGCTTCATTACAGTTCGATGTCGTTTCTGGGGTGCACTCCTCAGTGCTTCATTACAGTTCGATGTCGTTTCTGGGGTGCATGCCTCAGTGCTTCATTACAGTTGGGCTGAACACCTGGTGGCTTGGGTGTGGAGAAGGATCTTTTCCAAGTTCAGTGAAGCTGGTAACCAGGGCCCCAGCACCCTGGAGACCATTGCCGAGGTGGTCCTGCAGGAGCAGCCTGTTATCTCGGCAGCTCACCGTTCTCCGTCCTTGTCTGTCTCCGTGCACTTTGTCCTCCTCTGCTGAATTCGGTGACAGTAATGAATAAGTGTCTCCATCACCGTGACTCCTGCTCCTGCTGGGGCTCTTCCTACGCCAGGCCTTCTGGCCATCAGCAGTGGCTGCTTTTCCTGAGCGACCCCACTCTCTTTGGGGGAGCCAGCTCCAAAGTGTGCCTGTGTAGTAGCAACAATCACGACATGCATGTTGGATTGCTGCTTTTTTTTTCCTCCACAGAAGTGAGGAGTCTGAAGGGAGAGAAGGGGTGGGGGTCAGGCACTGATGAGACAGCTAATAAGGATGCCCTCCTCCCCCCAAATCCCTCCCCCTCTCGCCTTGTGGCTGTTCAGGCTTCATCTCCTCGTGAAGAGCCCCTGAGATACACCAGCCTAATAATTTCTCCTCTGTTTGCTGTGCCACTCAATCTTTTTTATTTAACCGAAGACTGCTTTGGACATTTCTTGGGCTGTTCGTTTTTAAAATCATACAATTCAGATAAGGTTACTTTAAATTTTCTGATCTTAAGCACCCCACAGGGTTGCTTTGAGGGTTAATTAGTTTTTTGAAAATTCTGTGTGCTGTGATGTTCTATTAAAATGTTAGATATAATTTTGATTATGGGTATGTCATCATCTGTGGTGTTCTGACCTTTTTCATTCTCTGTACTCACTGTGTCTAGTAGAATACTCTGCATATTTAGGTGTTCAACAAAAGTTTTGAGTGAATGACAATGAATTAATCTCTAATAGTAAAATACAGAACCAATCACGCTATCTCGTGGGTGGGACCCCTTGGCCTCTGGGCGGGGTCCTTCCTGGCCTCTTCTGGGTTGTCTGCAGTTTCAGGAAGGCTTGCTGGCATTGGTGCCCTGAATTGAGGACAACAGTTTGTGAAGGTCAAGTTTCACTGTCTGGCAACTCTGCTCCTGTGTTGAAATTGGTCTCTCCTACAGAGGGCCTTTGAGGCGAAGTCAGACCCTTCTCATCCTTGGGGGTCTCCTGCCCAAATGCCCCTCTTCTTGCCTGGAGTTTGCTGTGGGGGAGATGGTTTTACTGATGAGTTTTCTTTTTAAAAAACTCGTAACCCTATTATGTTAAGTGAAATAAGCCAGATAGAGAAAGACAATCTCTGTATGACTCCACTCATATGTGGAAGTTAAACATGTGGACAAAGAGAACAGATTAGTGATTACCAGGGGAAAGGGGGGGTGGGGGTGGGCACAAAGGGTGAAGGGGTGCACCTACAACATGACTGACAAACAATAATGTACAACTGAAATTTCACAAAGTTGTAAACTATCGTAATCTTAATAAAAAGTAAAAAGAAAAAACCCATAACCCTTAGTGTCAGGCAACAAGAGCGGAAGTCCTGCTGATGCCCTGATGCCAGTGTCACTGGTCACGTGGGACTGGACACACTTGCACCCAGGACACCTCTGATTTAACGGGAAAGAATGTCATTAGTAAAGATCACGATCTTGCCTGCACAGGGTATTGAAATCTTGCATTTGTTCAGTGAGATCAGAGGAAAGTTTTCCCCTCACATAACGCGTGGTCTTCATTCCCCCGGAGCTTTGTAATCCACCTTCCCCACTGTCCTCCGTTTTCCTCGTCTGCCTTAGAATGGCCAGACGTTTGCATACTGAAGGATTCCAGAACCTTTACGAACATATTTTGTTTTGTATATAAATATGGAATTTACAAATGAGGAAACTGGCAAACTTTCCTTTCAATGATAACAGAGCATAATATAAATATATGCTTAGGTAATTTATTAAAATCTGTTTTCCAAAGTTGTGTCAGCCACAAATCTCCATAAGCCAGCGCTGTCTTTCTTCCCCAACTCACTGATTGCTGACGTTCATCCCCATGGCTCGAGGCATTGCAGTAAGAGACCAGCTGGGATTCTTAACCAACTTAACTTAAATCAAGTACCTACTGTGTGGGGGGACTGGCCAGGTCCTGCAGGAAAACCATGAGCCCACAGGCTCCCTGTTCTCCAGGAGTTTTCACTGAGGAAACAAGAGCAACCTCTAAGAAAAAAGTGACACGGCGTATAAACAACAGTGAATTGATATGATGAAGATGTCAAGAGCAATGGACATAAAGAGAAATACTATGTTCCATTATGTTATGTTCAGTATTACTTACAGTGCAGGAATCTTTCATTTCTTCCTAAATTAATGATTTGTGTATTTGGAAGGGTGTAGCCCTCTTCCACACAGCCTGCTACGAAGAACAGCATGGATCATATCCACGTGTTGGGTTCACCTGAGCTTGCACAATTCTAAGGTATGTTTTGCTTTGCTTTCAGGGGGCTCACCATTAACTAGAACGTGTGATTTAACCAGAACTGCCTATCGTCAATGTGCCGCACAGTTAACCACACGGCCTGTGAGCTGAGTTCACGTCTTTGTGTTCCCTTCCCCTGCTTCTTAGTGCCATGCGTTTGGAAAGCCACTCACTGATTACTCTGGATATAATGTCTACAGAGAGGAGGTGTTTAGTGCATGTAGCTTCTTGGTTACATCCTATTACTAGACAGAATCCTAGCTCTTGTCCGCAGCCAGAAAGGGCAAGGAATGACAGGTACCACCAAGGATACTTGGTTGTTTAAGCGATCAGAGTTTATTGATAAAGGGAACAGAAGGAGGAGCAGGGATAAAGGGGAACAACAAAACAGTATTTACAACATCCACACCACAATCGGCTGGGGAGGTCCCAATACTTTGTATGGCGGGTGAGAGTGCCAATTGTCTGGCTCTGAGGCAAAGCGTCCTCCCTTCAGTGAGACTCCCAATTGTTCCATGTTTGTGACTCCCTTTTATCCTGATGTTATCTGGGTTCTAACTCGGGGTTTCATACATTTAGATGCTTTGAGTTGTTTTTTCTTGTTCCCATGGATGGGGTGTATCTATCTTTTTGTTCCCACGGATGGGATGTTTCTGTAGTCCGGTCAGGTGCCTGTCGGGGTGGCCAGCCCAGACAAGAAACATGACGCAGGACATATTCTTTTTAACTTGTGCCTTGGGGTCAGGGCTGAAGTGGCCATCTCCGGCTCTGAGCCCAGACACATTCTTTCATGTAGGGCCCAGGTTCCAGCATCTCCGGAAGGCGGGGAAGTCAATGAACTCTGAACACTAGCCATGATTCATCGGTAAAAGCTGTGTGTCCAGCTTCAGAATCTCTGGGTGTCTTTAATTACATCTTCTTTTGATACAAACATCCTTCTTTTGACTTTGATCTTCTTGAAGGCTTAAAACGGGTGATATGTATACGCGAAGAACCCCAAACCATGTGATTAATAAGAATTTCGCAAGATACAAGAATTAATAAAGGAGCTAGACATGGCTTGAAGGAAGTCTGCCTTTTCAAACACAAACTTAATCATTGGTAGGAAAGGATGCATTATTAGGAAGAGTCACACAACAACAGTTGCGAAGACTGAGACCTTCTTAAAAGAACCAAACCCACATAAACTTCGTTCCTTTTTTCCGGTCCTAAGTACTCAGTATCTCTTTGGCCATATGTTTTCCAAAAGAATAAATACTATTTGTAGCTTTTAATTGTTTCTTTATATTAATGGTATTAAGAATACTTGGAAAAAAGCAGTTCACAATTTTTATATAGATAAAGTATTTTCATTCTTACTGTCAAATTCCCTTCATAATTAGCAGGTCCATTTCAACCACCTCAGCTTTCTTGCTGTTCCTCAAACATTCCAAACAAGCCTCTCCCTCAGGGCCTTTGACTTACTCTTCCTGATCCTGGAATGGGTTCCCCTGGGAAGATGCTCCGCTTCTTTATGTAGGTCCGAGTTTGAGTTTCTCATCCATGTCATTTTCCTTCTCTCTGAAGAACTTTGTTTAAGAATTTCTTTCAAGACAGGTCAGATGTTGAGAAATCTCCTCAATTTGTTTTTCTGAAAAAGTCCTTATTTCCCTTTACCTCTGAAGGATAATTTCATTGGATGCAGAATTGCTAGGTTGGTGTGTTTTTTTCTTTTAACATGTTAAGTGTTTACTCCTACCCTCTTCTTGCTGTGTGTTTTCTGAAGTGGAGTCCGGTGTGCGTCTGCCCTGTTCCTCCGGAGGCAGGTGCTCTTCTTCTGGCTCGTTCAAGATTTTCGCTTTGTCTTTGGTGCTACGGCTGGAATTGGATATGCCTAGGTGTAAATTTTTTTTGGAATTTATCCTGCTTGGGGTTCTCCAAGATCCCTGGATTTGTGGTTTGGGATCTGTGCTAATTTTGAAAATTTTCAGCTGTTGTTACTTCCAATATTTCTTCTGTTCCTCTCTCTTTCTTCTCCTTCTGATAGTCCCAATTACACATTTGTACATTTTTGGTAACTTGTCCCAAGTTCTTGGGTATTCTGTTCCATCTTTTTTTTTTTTTTTTTTAAGATTGGCACCTGAGCTAACAACTGTTGCCAATCTTCTTCTTTTTTCTTTTTTCTGCTTTTTCTCCCCAAATCCCCCCAGTTCATAGCTGTATATCTTAGTTGTGACTCCTTCTAGTTGTGCTCTGTGGGACACCACCTCAACATGGCCTGATGAGTGGTGCCATGTCCGTGCCCAGGATCCGAACCAGCGAAACCCTGGGCCGCCAAAGCGGAGCACGCGAACTTAACCACTCAGCCACGGGGCCGGCCCCCAACATTCTTTTTTCTCTTTGCAATGCAGTTCTGGCAGTTTCTATTTGCAGCTCACTGGTTGTTCCCTCAGCCATTTCTAGTCTACCATGAGCCCATCAAAGGCAGTCATCATTTCTATTAGTGTTTTTGATTTCTAGCATTTCTTTTTGATTCTTTCTTAGAGCTTCCATTTTTCTGCCTCCACTACCCATCTGTTGTTACAATGTTGTCCACTTTTTCCATTAGAGCTCTTAGCCTATTAAATCATAATTATTTTAAATTCTTGGTCTGATAATTCCTAAATCTCTGCCCTATCTGAGTCTGGTTCTGATGCTGGCTGTGCATTCTGTAGTCCTGTGATTACGTCTCAGTCTCTGAGGGAGCCTTGCCCCTGGGCTGTGACCTTCACATGTGCTTCTCAGCTTTTTTTCTCCCTTAGGTGAGACAGAAAGACTAGAAGGGGTGAAATTGGGTGTATGTATAATGCATTATAAATACTATGCATATTTTTGTATATTAGATAAATATATGCATTATATATAAATATATATATATAAATGTCACATATATTTATATGTAAACACTATATATTTATATATGGTATAATATTTTGTTGTACAATCTATAGTATTATATTTGAGTACTAATTCTTTGTCACTACATTATATTTGTTACAATAATAAAAAATAGCTTATCTTTTATCTTTGTATGTGGTGTCTTTTATTGTATAGACCTTAAATTTTAATCTCATCAAGTTTATCAATATTTGTCTTTATAGTTTGGGTTTTTGGGTCTCAGTTGTGGTATCTTTCCCTATAGTGATGTTATAAAATATTTGCCCATATTCTCTCCTAGAATTTCTTTAATCCACTTGGAGTTTTTTGTTGTGAGATAGAATTTTCTCTTTCTACTTAGATGGCTGATTGTCCTAGCATCACTGACTTAATAGTTTAAATATCCTCTCCCTCCATCTTGGCTGTCACGTCTGTTGTGTATCCAGTTCCCATGGGCACGTGTTATGTTTCTAGCTTCTCAGTTTTATCCCATTGATTCTATTTTTCAATCTTCCCAATAACATGGTTATCAAGTTCATGGAAAAGATTGGTTAGATTTTTTATGGGAATTTTATTTAATATATGCCTTAGTTTGGACAGAATTGACTTGTTTACGATATTGAATCTTCCCATCCATTTACATGGTATATATATCCATTTATTTAGATCTTTCTTTGTCATTCAATGAAGTTTTATTATTTTTTACTATAAAATTCTTAAAATATTTTGTCAAATTTTTTGAAGCACTTTCTCATGTGAATGTATTATTTTTAAGTTAAATTCTAATTATTTAAAATGTTTAAATTATTTTGATAGACCCATTTGAAAAATGGTCTACTACGGACAATACTATGGAGGTTTCCCAAAAAATAAAAATAGAACTACTATGTGATCGAGTAATCTCACTTCTGGGTGTATATCTGAAGGAGGTGAAATCACCATCTTGAAGATGTATCTGCATTCCCATATTCATGGAAGCAGTATTCACAATAACCCAGACATGGAAACAACCTAAGTTTCTGTTGACAGATGAATGGATAAAGAAAATGTAGTGGATAAATATACAAGGGAGTATTACTCAGCTGTAAAAAAGAAGGAAATCCTGCCATTCATGACAACATGGATGAAGCTTGAGGACATTGTGCTAAGTGAAATGAGTCTGACAGGGAAAGACAAATATTGTATGATCTCACTTATATATGAAATCTAAAAAGAACTGAACTCATAGAAAGGGAGCAGAATGGTGATTACCAGAGGCTGGGAGCTAGGAGTAAGTGGGGAGATGTTGTCAAGGGTACAAAGGTTCAGTTGTAAGATGAATAAGTTCTGGGAATGTAAGGTACAGTGAGGGGACTATGGCTAACATTACTGTATTGTATACTTGAAAGTTGCTAACAGAGTAGATGTTAAATGTTCTCACAACACACACAAAAGTAACTGTGAAGTGATGAAGGTATTAATTAACCTTATTGTGCTAATCATTTCACAAGATATGTGTGTGTCAAATCATTACATTGTACACCTTAAACTTATACTATATGTCAACTATATCTCAATAAAACTGGAAAAATAATAAGCATTAGTTCAATTAAAAGAAGAAAGATAAAATTATTTTATAATTTGTTGTTGCTGATGTATGGGCACATTGTTTTGCATTTTGACCTTGTGTCTTGCATCTTGGAGGAAATCTTGAGTTAGTTATAATGGCTTGATTATAGATTCTCTTAGATTTTCTCTGTGGACAACCATATCATCTGCAGCTACAAAGAGTTGTTTTCTTCCTTTTAAATCCTCAAAGTCTTACAATCTTTTCTTATTGCGTTAAGTTATCTGGGATGCTCTGTATAGTGTTAAATAAAAGGAGTCATGGTAGGTATTATTATCTTTCCTGGACTTTGAGAGAAACCTTTCTCCAATATTTCATCTTGCCAAGCGATGCTTTTTCTTGAAAGATTTTAGTAGATAATCTTTATTGGATTGAGTAAGTTGTATTCCTAGTTTCTTAAAATTTTTAAATTTTTGAATGGATGCGATGCTTATTCTTGAATCTCTGAGATGTTTGGGGTGTTTCTCCCTTTAATCTCATGGTAAAGTAAATAACATTGATAGACTTTCTGATGTAGAACCATTTTTGCATTTCCGGGATCGACACTTTTTGGTCATTAAGTTTTGTTGATTTTCCTTTGTTGGATTCAGTTGCTAATATTTTTTGAGAAGTGAAATTCACTTATTTTTCTTTCTTATATTTTCTTTGTCCAGTGTTAGTATCAAGGTAATATACTAGCCTCATAAAATAAATTGTGGCTCTCAATTGCAGGAGAATCTGCATGAGACAGAGAGCAGCTGTTGCGGGGGTCACTGAGCACATGGGACCGTCTGGGCCTGGGCTCTGCAGTGAGCTGAGTGTGAATAATGATGTGACTATGTGCTGGTTGTGAGTGGAGTCAGATTCTATTCTTTTCAATTCAATTTTGGCATTTTGTATCTTTTTCTAAAAATTATTCATTTCATTTACATTTCCCAATTATGTTCATGTTGTTCATAGTATTCTCTTGTGATTTTGTAAATCTCTACTGTATATGTTGTTACATCCCTTATTCATTCCTAATGTTATTCATTTTTGCTTTCTCTTCTTTCTTGATAATCTTAATAGATGTTTTCCTATTTAACCAGCTTCTGTGTTTTGTCAGTGCTCTATTCTTTTCCTTTTCATTAATTTCTGCTATTATAGTCCCTTTCAGATTATTACATTATCTTGATTTCTTATGGTGTTAATTCTCTTGTTTGCATTTTCTTTTAAATTTTGCTGATATTTCTTCATTGTGGATTGTTTCCTATCTGGTTTATAATTTTTCATTGTAACCTTATCTTTGATGTCTTTCTTCTTGTGAGAATCTGTGGAAGTCCCAAGACTCATTGTTAGAAATGTTCCTCCAAAGAGATTTTAATTAGAGTGATTCCAATTCGAGTTTTATGTTAAGTATGTGAGTATTTTGTTATATGAGGATGTGACCCCCCCCTCACCCCCCCCGTGTGATTCAGGCTCTGGCTTTCTCTTTCTCACGAGAGAGATTTTTGTTTCCATCCAGAGCCTGGAGAAGACACAGACTCCCTGCCCCCTCCCTGTTGAGGGCAGATTGTTCTGACAGCTTCCATACATAGGCTGTTCTGAGCCTCTGCCTGGTGCACAGTCGAGGTGGCTTCCTGCCTCTGTGTGGATGTGGGGACCCAGCACCTACACCCTCAACAAGTAGTGGACACCACCCCCACCACCGCCACTTACCCGTCTCTATGCGTGCTTGTCGTTCCAGCTTTGCTCTTCCCTGTTTTTGGCATCTGAGGATTTCCCTCTCTTCCTTTCAAGTTTAGTAGTTTATCACAGTCCTTGTCTGACGCATTTTATTTAGCAGATTTATGCATTAGACCAGGGCAGCATCTGTGTTGTTTTTATATTTGCTTCAATCTGAAGTCCATTTTGACTCTTTATAGGTTTATAATTAAGATACTTGTTGATTACAAAATTAGAGTATTTAAAAGTGCAAGTTTTTGCTACATGGATTCTTCTAAAGATGAGTGCGCATGTTAGATGTTCTAGACAGTTTGAGCTCAAATTTTAGGTCCTCCTGAGCTCAGACATACTAGGCAGGCCATGTGTTTTGAGTTGGTGATCCAAAAGAAACGTGACCATCATTTTAAGAAGAATTACTAAATTGATCCTAGTCTTCAACTATAGCATTATGTTCAATGTACATAGCAGGGAAGAATTCTGTGTAGAATTTTGACTGACAAGCATGTTTCTGTGTGTACTTACGTAAAGCTGCTCCAAGAGTAATGAAAGTCCACTCCACCAAATGTTGGCCAGTCTCGTGTGGCTGATTCCTGCCTCCAGTGCTCATTATCAGCAGCTCCCAGCACGTGTGCCCGCAGGAGGTCCAGGCCCCTGTATGACCACAGACGCTATTCAGGTTTACCGCAGTTCCGGAGGGGTGACGATGCTGGGGGCAGGGTGAGGAATCCAACCACCGCCCTGACTCCCAGTTCCTTGGTCCCTGACACTCGATCTGGGGGCCCATGTCAGTTACTCTGTGTGTCAGCAGCACCCCCCACTTCTCCTGGAGAGGGAATGACTGATCCACAGGCTTTACAGACTTATTTTAGCCCTGTTGCATAGTTTAGAATTTGTCTGGCCTTTGTCTCGGTTCCTGGGAGGGAACCTCTAAATCCTTGGAATTTCCACACGACAGGAGAGTCTGTGTTATCCCTGGTAGGCCCCTTGGACCACACCTGATGGTTGATGCTCATGAGGTGGCTCAGGATGGGGGCTCCCTTGGGGGAGACGCTGAGGGGCAGCAGTACAATTCTGGCCCCAACTATGCACAGTTAGCCACACTTCCTGGGTGAGGGGCACTGCCCCAGGAGACTTCCCTCACTCAGATGCCAGCTGCTAGTTTGGGGGTCCCCAGGTCACCTACTCTCTGCCCAACTGGCTACCAATTCGGGGTTCCCACAACCCCCACTCACAGAACTCAGGAAAGCGCTGTCTTTATGATTACCATTTCATTACAGCAAAAAAAGGATACAAATCAGGACCAGCTGAAAGAAAAGACACGCAGGGTGAGGTCTAGGTGGGTCCCCATCACGAGGCTCCTGTGCCCTCTCCCTGTAGAGCCAGGACATAGCACCCTCCGGGCACTTCAGTGTGTGACAGTACACAGAGTCCTGCCAACCAGGGAGGCTCACCTGAGCTTCAGTGTCTAGAGCTTTCTTTGGGGTTTCATGGTGGAGGCCTGATTGATGAGTCACTGGGGTTTTGTTGTGGAGGCCTGATTGATGAGTTATTGGCCATGAGGCTGAGCTCACTGTCCAACCCCCTCCTGCCCTGGGGTCAGTCAAAGCCCCAACCTCCATCTCCTGGTTGGTCTCTCTGTATGGCAGCCCCCATCCTGAGCCACCTCATGAGCATCAACCATCAGGTGTGGTCCGAGGGGCCTACCACAGATAACACAGACTCTCCTGCCGTGTGGAAATTCCAAGGATTTAGAGGTTCCCTCCCAGGAACTGAGACACAGGCCAGACAAATTCTAAACTATGCAACAGGGCTAAAATAAGTCATTGTTCCGGCCAATCACTGGCTTGATTTTTCCTGCCTCTCTTGTGCCTCTTCTTCCTTAGTCCCAGAGGCAAATGTGGGTCCACAGGCCACGCTTGGCCTTCCAGCACTTCATCAAGCCTGGCTGCAGCTCCTGCTTAAACTGATGTCATTCAGATGCCTGCCTCTGGCCCAGAACTGTTCTGACCTCCAGATCAAACCCTTTTTCTGCTCTCGAGCATAGCACCTGGACATAGAAGCGGCCAATTGCATCAGTGACTTCCAGAAAAAGTACTGGATAGACACATCCCAAAAGACAACTCCTAGAAGTTTCTTATGGTGAGACTTTCACCTTCCTCTGTGGACTATAGAAATAAGCGTCATCATCGGTCTCTCTCTATGGTGCAGGAGCACAGCTCCTTAGCCCATCGTTGAAGAGTACGGAGGGCTACGAATGACTCAGTGTCCTCCATGCCAGGTTGGACACATGGTAATCCAGGCCCAGGGCTCTACTCGGTCACCTCATTAAGACAGTCAGCACTCCAAGTGTCAGCCTGAGTGACAATGGGAGACAAATGCCGGCCTTGCTATGAATTTATGCCCAAGTGTATTTAGAATCACTTGCATTTGCAATTGTAAAAAGTTACCACGCACTGCATTAAGTGCGCTTCGTGCTAAATTTACCTAGTCTGAGCCGCACTGGGTCCAATCTAATTCTAATACATGAAACAATTGCCAAATATGCGCTTAGGTACTCTGTATGTATGATTTACAACTTGTGCACCTGTCTTTTCTACTTCAGCGTCCATCTTTTCAGACTGAGGATTTATTAATTATAGACTTTATTCCCTTAGTTTGATTTACCTTTGCTTTCTCTAGACTTTAATTCTGAAATACATGCACATGCACACACACACACAGGACTCAAGTGTCATAAACAGATATTGTACATACACTACATTAATTTGCTACTATTCCACAGCATCTCTTCAATGTCGACACTTTTTTTTTACTGTTTTCCTGTAGAAATAACTGGCCCCTGAAATTAAATTTTTTTTTTTTTGAGGAAGATTAGCCCTGAGCTAACTACTGCCAGTCCTCCTCTTTTTGCTGAGGAAGCCTGGCCCTGAGCTAACATCTGTGCCCATCTTCCTCTACTTTATATGTGGGATGCCTACCACAGCATGGCTTGCCAAGCGGTGCCATGTCTGCACCCGGAATCCGAGCCAGCAAACCCTGGGCCACCAAAGTGGAATGTGTGTGCTTAACCGCTGCACCACCAGGCCAGCCCCCTTAAATTAAATTTGAAGCAAGCCGGGTACCTGGAAATATAATTTTTGATGCCTAAGTTGGTCCACTCTTCTGGCTGCATTTCCAATGCTCTACCGAAATACAGGGCCACCTTCTTGAGGGACAAGGCAGGTCCTGCTGTTGTGGTCCTTGTGTTTTGTTCCATGTCCAAATGACGGCTTTGGAAGGATTATTTGGATAAATATTTTAAACCACAGACATTTATGGGACCTTGTTTAAAAGACGTAAGATATACTTCTGGTTAATTGATTCATAGAGCTGTATTTTATATGTATATGAATAAGTAGATTCTAAGTTTGTTCATTTGCTTGGTCTTATGTCCTCTTGGGAGCTGAGAATAGTCACCTATTATGTGGCCTCATCATTTAATAAGTAAATAAGATGAGATTTCCTGCCTGAAGTTGAGGTGTGTCCAGTAGGGGCCACTTTTCCCGTGACAGTGGTGTAGGCGCCACAGTGAATGTGCAGAGGCAGCTGGCACTGAGAGCCGGGGATGCTGTCTGCCACGTTGCGTCCAAGGCTCCCTCCAGGTCCTACCTAAACCAGCGGAGGACTTGCTTGCTCGGGACGTGAGTGTGTGGGGTGTCACAGCACACTCTTCTCCTGCCACGAGAGCTGCCACGACACACACAAATGCAGTGTTGCCGTTCTCAAAGCCCAAGAAGCAAAGGAGTGTAGGAGCGGTTGGGGAGAGGGGGCTGTCACTAAGGTGGTCCCTGAGGGCAGGTGCAGGCAATCATCAGAGCATCGGCTGCCCTTCCCGCTGGCCTTTGCTGTCTCCTCCAGAGGGCATCTTCATGCTCCCAGGAGAAGCAGTAATTACAGAAAGCAGGAAGTTAACGAGAGGTGAGTGGAGTGCCGTCGTGGCTCCGTGCTCAGCCAGGGCTAGGATGTGGAGCTGGTTGTGGGGCCAGCGGGAGAGAAAGGCCCCATCCTGCGTGAGGTCCGGTTTCTGAGGGGAGCGGAGGCTCCACAGCAGCCCCTGAAACGGGCTGCCTTCCTGCTCGTCGCTGGTGCAGAAGACAGCTGAAGGTCCCGTGAGAGTGACTGTGCAGCTGCTCCAGAGCCTCCTCCTGTGTCGAGAGTGAGATACAAAGGAGACGGAGGCTGCCGGGTTCCCGGGGCTCTAGCTCCACGGTGGCCCCTTGCTCTGGGGCTCTGTATGGTGACAGTTCCAGCGCTTGACATGCGGTGCTGTAGACATCTCGCCTTCTCTTTCCTGCTCCCTTTGCTCCTGGATGATTTAAATAGTTTTCCTGAGTTTATCTGTCACTTTACTTAGCAGCTCCTAACGTTTCTCTTTTCTTTTCTTTCAACAAATGAAGACTAACACTGAGGGTTAAAATGCCTTTTGGAAAGTGTGTGTGAGAGCCATTCCCAGAGAATATCCTTTGCTCACTCCTCATTTATTTTTTTCTAAAGTCAGAGAAAGCATTCATTTCCCAGTTTCTGAATATGCATTACTATTATATCTTTCCATTTCAAAAATAAACATAAGCAAAGGAAAAAAATAAGCTTTAAGGGCTTTTTTCACACTCTCATTTGTGGACACCATTTTATCACAAGTGACAGCATTTGGCACAGTCATACTGGTTATAAATGAATATTTTATCACAATTAAGGGCATTTCTGTGGCTTTACTCTGCTGTTGTACGCTCTGGTGAGACCTGTCCTTCCTTGAAAACAAAATGGATCCCAAATGTCAAATATGGGAGCCGAGTGAGCACAGGAACAAAGTAAAATTCAGAAAGGTGTGATGTAAAATTGATCGTCTCGGCATTGATGTTTCTATCGCTGCAGCATCAAGGTGGTCTGTCAGATCACACAGAGTCTTCTGGAACAGATCTTTGGTTCTGTTTTAAACTTTAGAAAACCCAGGCGGACTAGGAGGATGTTAAAGACAGCGTCGTCTCGGTGTTCGAGCCTGGGGCTTTGGCGTCTCCACCCGTGGCTTGTGGAATCAACGCGTTATCTTCACATTGTCAGCATCTACTACAAACTACTTGGTGGTGTTATTTAACATGATTCCTTCTCTTCTATTTCCATTTTAACGAGCACAGGGTGGAAAAGAAAGAAAGACCTCCAGAAAGAGAACGCCTGCGGTCCTGAGCAAGGCCCTGGGGCCTGCTCCTCCCCGGGTCAGCTGCCATAACGAAGTTCCACAAACTGAGTGGCTTAAAACAACAGAAGTTTAACGTTTCACGGTTCTGAGCCTAGAAGTCTGACATCCAGCTGTCCGCAGGGCAGGCTCTCTCTGGAGGCTCCAGGCGAGGGTCCTTCCTCGACTCTCCCGGTGTCTGCTGTTGCTGGCAGTCCCTGGGGTTCCTTGGTTTGTAGAGGCGCACTCCCCGCCCCCCCCCCCCCCCCGGCTCTGTCTTACATGGCTGGCTTCCCTGCGTCACTGTCCAAATTTCCCATTTCTATAAGGACACCGGTCACGTTGTACTAGGCCCACCCGGATGACCTCGCTTTAACTGGATCAAATTGGAAGATCCTATTTCCGGGTGAGGTCACATTTCCAGGAACAGAGGGTTAGGACTCTGACATATCTTTCTGGGATGCAGTTCACCCCAAAGCAGACAGTTTCAGCTCTGTGTCCTATTTCCCTGTGGTTGGAAAGGTGCGTGAGTGGTGGTGTTTCTTCTCACGGGTTTCTCAGTCTGGTCTGTTTATGTCACTTGCCTCTTTGGGGGAGTTTGTTTCTGTGCTATTTTACCTTTAAAAAGTAACCAGTCTCGATTAGAAGGTAAAATTTCAGCATGGAAATTCTACCTCTGAACTAGTCACCGTGGGTACTTTCTGCTCATTCTTTCCACTATCACCCCAGTTGGGTGTTGCTCCTGTTCAGGAAAATGTTTCTTCCAATCTAACACAATATTATAACTATTATTATTTGTGTATATGTTTCCTCTCTACACGTCTTTGATTATATTTGAAATTGGTATATTAATTACATTTACATGTATAATGTCCTCCCCATTTTTTTTCAATTTATTTTTTTTAAGGAAGATTAGCTCTGAGCTAACATCTGCTGCCAACTCCTCTTCTTGCTGAGGAAGACTGGCCCTGAGCTAACATCTGTGCCCATCTTCCTCTACTTTTTATGTGGGACGCCCACCACAGCATGGCCCGACAAGCAGTGCACAGGTCCATACCCGGGATCTGAACCTGCAAACCCCAGGCCGCCAAAGCAGAATGTGCACAGTTAACCACTGCACCACCGGGCCAGCCCCACGTCCTCCCCATTTTTATCAGATGCTTTACTGCTTTGTGAGGAGGAGAAACATGTGGGTTGGTTGTTTCTAACTGCTGGTAGATGCAGGTGGCAGAACCCCCAGCCCCCGAGACTGATGCTTGCTGTCTGGATCAGTCTCTGCTTGATGAGAACAGCTGCAGGGGAGAGATGGGTGAAGAGCTTCTCTTCCTTTTCAAGTGGAAGGATCATTTGCATAATCTCTTCTTATTAGGCTGGGTGTGGTGTCTTTTCCAACACGACTTCTCCAACTCTGCTTCTCTGACGCCACTCTAGTTCTCACACTCACTACCTGCAGTTACTGCAGACCCCACAGGTTAGGGGCTCAGCCCCACAAGACCACCTCCCACTTCAGACGCCAGTCACAAGTCCCATGGTACTCACACTCCTAATGGACTGGCTGTAAGTAAGGGCTTCCCATGCCCCTCTCCTCAGGTCCAGTAATTTGCTAGAAAGGCTCACAGAACTCAGTAAAGTACTTCACTTACTAGATTACCAGTTTATTATGAAGGGTACAGCTCAGGAACAGCCAGATGCAGGAGAGGCACAGGGCCAGGCACGTGGGTCGGGGAGCTCCCATGTGCTCTCCAGGCACCCCCCTCCCAGCACCTCCAGTGTTCAACAGCCCAGAAGCTCTCCAATCTGTTGTTTAGGGGTTTTTATGGAGGTGCCATTACATAAGCATGATTGATTAAATCATCTGCCATTGGTGACTGATTCAACCTCAGCCCCTCTCTCCAGCCCTGGAGGCTGGGGATTGGGGCTGAAAGTTCTGGCTTCTAATCAAGGTTTGGCTTTTCTGGTGACCAGCCCCATCCTAAAGCTCCCTAGGGGCCCACCGAGAGTTGCCTCACTAGAACAAAGATGCCCGTATCATCCTTATCAGTCAGGGAATCTGAGGGTGTTAGGAGCTCTGTGTCTGGAAGTGGAGACAGAGACCCAATATCTTTCTCTGGTGCCACAGGGGGCCTTCAGAATTTAGGAGCTCCCATGTTGAGAAATGTGGCTGCTCACTCTAGGGTAGAGTGAAGAGGGTGCTTGAGGAGGAAGATCTCACAATTGAAGGGGGGTACAGAGGAGACAGCACGCTGGGGACAGACAGTTTGCTCTCCTGAGAAGTGGTGGGAGGGCTGCAGTAACAGCACAGACAGACAGTTGTACGTCAGTCACCGTGTAGTCTGGCTTTTCCACCCACTTGCTGGGCATTGTGACAGTTCTTGGTGGATGATGTCAGCCGGTTGATTTGAGCTAATAACCCAATGTTCTGATTTGGATCCATTTTCCACCAGGTGATCTTTGCAGTGTTGGCACGACTGTGGTCCTCATCCCTCTCGGAGGTCCTGGTCTCCTAAACAGGAAAGCAAGTGTGGCTTCTCCTTATGCTCTGTGTTCACTCTCCTTTTGTGGATTTTGGATTCTTCCCCTACAGTGCTGCTCCCTTCAAGTGAGCGTTTGCTGGCTGCCCACCACCCACTCGGCTGGTGCAGGGCTGACCCTTCCACCCGTCGAGGGTGACAACCCTTGGGCAGGATGGAGGAGGAACAGCCCATGAACTGGTGTTTCAAACTTCAGGGCCTTCCTCTGAAGGACAAAACTATTTTTTCCTTCTAAAACTTTGGTCTTTTTTTTTCCCCCAGTTAAAATCAGGTAATTTAATTAGCTTCTCTTTCTCTTGTTCCTAATTTTTGTCCTGTTCCTCCAGAATCTCTCTTCATTTTTAGACTGCGCTGCCATTCTGCTTATTGTCTCTCTGCCTGTTTTTCCCCATTCTCCCTCTCTTCCCTGAAATGACTTCTCCCTGGATCTGGGGGAGAAAGAGAACCCGTGAGTCCCAGGTGCCACTTATCTTCAGCTCTTTCTCTTTACTCTTCTTCTTAGTTTTTATATTTTTAGCTCCTGCTCTTTTTTTCTCATGCTTTCCCCCTCAAGCAAATTTTTCACCTCTGATTTTGTTTGTGTAGGCTTTGCAAGCTTACTGTCATTCAAAATAATATACCGACGTAACCTGATCCCCAGAAATTTCTGGAAAAAATTTTGTGATGGCAGGTGTTATTGTGGGGTTTTCAGCCTTAGCAATGTTGAGAGAATTTTGATCTGACCAGGAGAGGACAGGTGGGCAGAGCAGCTAGTACCATGGGGACTCTAACATCGCAGGGGACCGGGAAGAGCTCCAGTTCAACATGGACTCTAACATTCAGCCGTCTTTCTACGATAGACTAGTTATTTATAAAAATGTTCTATGCCTGAAGCTCAAAATGGATTTTTTTCATTTTACACTTCTGAAATATAAATGAAGCCTCCAACTTTAGGGCTATGGGAAAGTGGGGGCTTTTTTATGCTGCTTTGAATATAACCAGCTCAGAAATGCTGTAAATCTCTGGTGTCTGACTGAAAAGACAACAGTATGGGAGGTTTCCAAACCTGACCACAGCTGTGCTGACTTCCTCCCAACTTTGTGGATGCTGTTGCGTCTGACTCTCTTGATGGATTATATGTGTGTGGAACATCCCCACTGGTTAGGCCATCCCTGAGTGGTCAGGACATTCCGAGTGGTTAGGACATCCCTAGTAGTTAGGACATCCCTAGTGGTTAGGACATCCCTAGTGGTTAGGACATACCTAGTGGTTAAGACATCCCTGGGTGGTTAGGACATCCTTGAGTGGTTAGGACATCCCCAGTGGTTAAGACTTCCTTGAGTGGTTAGGACATCCCTAGCAGTTAGGACACCCCTGAGTGGTTAGGACATCCTGAGTGGTTAGGACATCCCTAGCAGTTAGGACATCCCTAGCAGTTGGGACACCCCTGAGTGATTAGGACATCCCTAGCAGTTAGGACACCCCTGAATGGTTAGGACATCCCAAGTGGTTAGGACATCCTGAGTGGTTAGGACATCCCAAGTGGTTAGGACATCCCCAGCGGTTAGGACATCCCTAGCAATTGGGACACCCCTGAGTGATTAGGACATCCCTAGCAGTTAGGACACCCCTGAATGGTTAGGACACCCCTGAGTGGTTAGGACATCCTAGGTGATTATCTTGGTGCAGGATCTATTTCCTCTGTAATAGTGAAGTCATGATCTTTGTGTTGTGGACTGTGATTACTCACCATGTATTTCACAGTAATAGTATGATTTACTCTGTTAGAGAAATGTACACAGCTTTAGTTTCAAAATAGTACTTTTTAAAAAGTGTTCTGGTTGATTTGTGCATCTAAGAAGTGTTAAGGAGTAACCAGAACAACTATGAAATTATGGGATAACCAAAGGTGAGGAAGGTAGGAGATTGTAGGCAATGTAGGGAGTCATGGGAAGGGGTCTATGTATTCTATCACTGCTGTCCCCCAAGTTCTTGTTAAAGTCTCTGGACCTGTTTCTTCACCTCTGAACTTCTGGGTTGACCAAGAGCAGTGGCTCTCACACTGTGTCCTGAGGAACTCCAGGTGTCATCGCACTGGGATGGAGCAGGACAGGACCTGGGCAGCTACGTAAAGTCCCAGAGATATTCCATATTGACCCCTCCTTACCCCTGTCAAGGTCCCATGAAGGCCTGGCCTTTTACTTTTTAGTTATGTAAATAGTGTCACAGGATTTCATTTTAACAGAGTCCCCTCCTTTGTTTTTAAGTGGGAAGCAGTAGAGGAGCTGCTTCCTCGGGTTCCTTCCACTTCTACATTGCTTACATTTCTCTTCACTGTGGCTGTGGTTCTCTGCATTTGACTGAGCAGTTCAGATGGGGTCTAGTGATCACGGATCAGCCGTACGGCATTGTGGGAGCCCCTGGGCAGCTGCCCGACCCCCAATAATTAGATGTTCTGACTGCAGGCTGAATGTTGGTGGGGTTGTGGTGGATAACCTGCTTGTCCTAGGACCTGAGCCCTGGCCCTGTCTGGTCTGGGGAGCAGAGGAGAGAGGAGTAAGTACTGAGCCCTCACCCATGTCACTCCATGTGAAATCATAAACTCTTACCCAGTATGGGTGTCCCGAGCTAAGTGTTAAAGACACAGATGACTGTGGCACATGCCACGTGGAGGAAGACAGGCAGAGATGCTACTTAAATGACTGGGATGGATTGAGGAGAAGAAAGATGAGCAGGCATGTAAACCACATAACTGCAGTGGGGTGGGCTGAGGAGACCGTGACTGCCTTTCTGAGAAAGTGGGTGTTGAGGTGGCCCCCCGATGAGGTGCTGTTGCACGGGAGGGGCCTGGCGTGCTGCAGGCACAGAGGAGCTGGCCAGCTTCTGGGTGTGGCTTCTGCACAGAGTGCACGTGTGGGGCAGCCTCTGGTCATGGGCTTCATGCCCCATGTCTGGGAAGTTTGGGCCTGATGTTGTGGGCAAGCGGAGTGACTAGCAGTTTCTGAGTAGGGAAATCCCGCTTTTGAAGTCCCTTCTGGTGGTATCTGAGGGAGAGGCTAGGAGAGCATGGAGCCGGAGGAGGAGAAGGCAGGCTGGAGACCCCTAACAGGAGACCAGCAAGCCCAGAAGGCACCGCTGCGGCCTGAACGACCACCAACAGTGGAGACGCAGACAGAAGATGCAGGAAGCATTTGAGGGCATGAATAGGTGGGCTTGGGTGGCCAACTGGACATGCAAGCCAAAAGCATCAAGCCAGCAACTGCAGCAGCCATTGGAGCTGTTTGTTACACAGTGTAAGGTGTCCTGTGCTCGCTGATACAGGGCTGAGAGAGCTGCCCACCACATGTCACCGGTTGGCTCTGCTCCTTATGCTGCACACAGGCCCTGCTGGAAGAGTGGGTTGTGTTGTCATTAGCCCTCTTCTTCTGGAAAAGGTCCCTGTCGTTGACCTAGAATTGGAGATATAAACAGCGTTTTGTCTTGTTCCCCAGCGCACCACACATCTAAACCGGCAGTGCATTCAGTGGACTGAAAAATCTCTGACAGAGTCTAAATAAGGGCAGATTTTAAAACAAAGGCAATGGTGCCCCCTGTGACTTCTCGTTATAATTTCTCTTCTGCTTTCACATGGGAGTCCTTAGTAGAGCTGCTACTGGCAGGTCCTTGATTTTGCCTTTAGTTGGTAAATTTGTTTTATGTTATGATTGTAAGAACCATGAACATAAGGAGTTACCTATATGTTTGTAAGTATTTAAGTAAAAGAGTGATAAAAAGAATCTTAATCAATACTGAGATGTATGAGAGTCCTTTGCCTTTAAACAGGGATGATGCTCAGTGCTGTGCTGTGAGGACTCTGCTCCACGGCGTCCTGGCCCTGTGTGAGGAGAGTCCCAGCCCCCACCCCGTCTACTGCCCAGCCGACCCTTCTCCAACAGTTTGCTTCCCGTCACGTATCATTTTTCAAGACAGCCAAGTTGATCAGACCAGGCCACCTCCCCTTGAATTTTGTGCACATGTAAGTCCCATAATCCCTGGCATTTTACTTGTGAATTAATATTTGGGGAAATATATCAATAGCAGAGATATGGATTCTGTAATTTTCCCTAAATAGTTAGGATTCCAACATGAATTTTGAGGGGACACAAACGTTCAGACCATAGTAGGTTCCTAAGGTCCAGGGGTATATGTCTTCTTTCTCTTCCTATTTTTGAAAGTACCCTGAACAATGCCTGCCCCAGGAGGTGCTCAGAAAGCATTCTGGACTGATGTCCAAATCTCCACAGGAATAGGTCCTTGTGACAGGGTAACGTGCCACTGTGCTGTCATCAAAAGCCAGATGCCACCCAAACAAAGTGCCTGGGCATGGAATCCTTTGTGATAAATGCATTACGGGTTTGACTAGTCTTCACTTGGTAAATTACCTTAGGAAATGAGGGAATTAAGGAGTGAGGGTGCTTATGTGAGTTTATATGAAGGGGCCAACTGGAGGCTGATTATAGAAGACCTTCAGGAGGAGGTGTCCTTGGAGGATGGTGGAGGGACAGTGTCATCACACCACAGTGTAAAGTTGGGCAAAAGAGAAGCATTCGTGGAAGGCCTTCTTCATTTCATAAAGTGAATTCATTCCAGAAGCAGTCTTCTCTCACTGCCTCTGGCAACGCTGCTTTTCCAAACTGGTGTAGACTGAAGCCTCTGGGATGCCCCTCACCTGTCTAGTCTTATGGAGCTGGGGGCCAACGGGGGTGTGCGTTCTGGTCCTGCAGTGCCCATGGTGGAGGTGGGGCCAGGCTTCAAAGCTGGACTGTGGGGATCACCAGCCACCTCTCCACTCCAGTCTCTCCCTTCCCCAAGGGGACCTTGCGAGATCACTCATTTTTGGCTTCAAGACTGGCTCCAGAACAGAGGTTAGCAAAATCTGGCCCATGCACCAGCCACCTGTTTTTGTAAATAAAGTTTTATTGGTTTACATTGGTTACCAGATGTGTTTGCTTTCCAGCGCTGCCATAACAAAGTACCAGACTGGGTGGTTTAAACAACGAAATTTATTTTGTCGCAGTTCTGAAGGGTGGAAGTCCAAGAACAAGGTGTCAGCAGGGTTAGCTTCTCCTGAGGCCTCTCTCCTTGGCTTGCAGATGGCCACCATCTTGCTGTGTGCTCACCAGGTCTTTCCTTTGTGTGCTCAGGCCTGGTGTCACTCTGTGTATCCAAGCCTCCTCTTCTTATAAGGACGTCAGTCATACTGGATCAAGGCCCACCCTGATGGCCTCAGTTCTCCTTGATCGCCTCTTTAAAGGCCCATCTCCAAATGCACCACATTCTGATGTACTGGGGCTGAGGGCTTCAGCCTGTGAACTTTAGGGGGACACACAATTCAGCCCATAACATCAGATTTAGCAATTAAGAATAAGGACTCCAGTTAAATTTGAATTTCAGATACTCAGCAAGTTGTGCACAGGGCATACTCATATTAAAACATGGTTTGTTATTATATGAAATCCTAGTTTAACTGGAAATGCTGTTTTGTCTGCCAGCCCTGATTAGAAGACAGTCATACCCATTCATGTATGTTTTACCTGTGATGTTTTCATGCTACAGTGGCAGAGTTGAGTAGTTGAGGCAGGCCCCAGTCCCTTTCAAAGTTCACATGAAAAACTAGCCACCACCCTGGGAAGTGAGGATATGGGCTTATAATTATTTCCAGGGACCAGGGTAAGAGCCCAGTATAGGAGCTAAGGCAGCACCTCAGAGTTGAAAGGCACTTCCTCAGATGTTCCGTATTGACTGCGTGTTGACCTGAAACCTCCAGAGGAGGGGCTGTAGGACTGGAGGCTCTACATTCTGTATCGATTACCAGTATATGTCCTTCTACATATTTTCTTTAAGGACTTCCTAATATTTTCTTTCTTAATATATATACTTATTTTTGGCCAACCCCATTGGTCAGGTTTCTCACTGTCTTATCATGAATTAGGAAAGTGTTATGTCCGTTGGTCATTGTGGGGGTTTCTTTCTTTCTCTCCCTTCTTAGTTGCTGTTTTCATTCGATGCTTTTGAACTTGTTTTCCGTGATAATTACTGTGGCTTGAATTACATCCAGCTCTGTCCTAATAGCTGCTGTGTCCTAACAAAGTAAATACAGGCACTTAAACCTGAGAAGCCAAAGATGTCAACAAATTGGAGGAAATTCAGAGAAAAGCACAGAAATGGTTAAGAGGCTGGAGGATCTATTTGTGAGACAAGTGTAAAGGAACTAAGTGCGTTTGCCTTGGCAAAGTGGTGACTGAGGCACGGTGGAAGCGGCGCCAAGACATGTCCACCTGCAGTCCCAAGGAGAGAGGACTGGGTCGGGGTTGCCGAGGGAATTTAATTACGGTGAGAGAAAGGGGCTGTGTGGCTGATGTCGGTGGAGGAAGCTGGGTCCAGTGGAGGGGAAGGAGGAGGTGGAGAGAGACCAGCAGCAGCCCCGCAGGGCAGCGCGAAGTGGAGTCAGGAGTGGGAAGGAGGTAATTGCAACGCTGAGTGCGAGCTGTGCCGTCAGCTCCTAAGGGCTCCAGGTGACTGTCTGCCCTTCGTGTTCAGCAAAGCACCACTCCTCTGTGGCCTCCACCTAGACTTGACATCAGTTAAAGTCACTGCTCCTGCCTGTCTCTATCCCCTGTTCCTTCTGAGTACCAATTTCTGCCGTATTCCTTGGAGCACTGGCCTGGCAGGGTTTGGGGACCCCACCAGCCACATCAAAAGTCACCACACCATGCTGATTTTGCCTCCAAAGTGTCTGAAGTCAGTTCCAGCCCCTTGACTACTGACTGCATCCCCAGTGCACGCCCTGATTCTGGCAGCCACCTGCCTGGCCACCCTCCCACTCCACCTCCAGCCAGCCCTGACCTGTGGCTTGTGGGTCAAGCTCTCCAGTGACTTCAGATGCAGAAGTCCTTTGCCCACCTCACCTCCCCTCTTCCACTCCCTGGTTCATCCCCACAGGCTCCCGTCAACCTCACACACTGCTTCTCACCTCCAAGCCTCTGGCACTGGAGGTCTCCTCTGTCTGGAATACCTGCCCTCACCCCTCCTCTGCAGTAAGACCCTGCTCATCTCTGCAAGCCCAGTTCAGGGAAGCAGCCTATGCTGGAAGTCCCCCCAGAGCCTCTGGAGATGGCGGCATAGGAACCCTCCCCGGGCCCTTCATTCTGTCTGTTTCTAGCTCTCCATCCAAGGAGTTGAATCCAAGGACTTAAGACAAAGGAACAGAGTTGCGTTGAATCATGGTAACAACAACAACGTGAAAGGAAAGGTCAGTGCTGGACCTGCAGGGGCATCCCAGGGTCCAAACACACTGAACAGGGCTGGTGGGAGCCTCTCCAGGGCACAAGTGTGACACAGAAGTGGCGGGCAGGTGCAGCATTGGAATCCTGGGAGACCTGGAGCCCAGCCTCAGGAGAAGGTCTGGAAGAGCTAGGAGGCAGTCGAAGGAGCAGAGCTGCTGTGCGTTCAGGACACCAGGCGGCCGGCCAGCCTAGGGCTGGGCAGCTCCAGGACACCAAGGCTGGCGCTGTGGCAGCACGACCGACCACAGGGTGCCTTCGTGCTGGGCAGGGCTCCTTCTGCATGGGCAGGCTTTGCCTGGCGTGTTTGGAGCTGGGCTGGCCTGAAACACAGAGTTTGATGAGACTGGGCGTGAGTGAATGATACCGTATACCGCTGCTTTCCATCAAATGCTTGTGACTGACTCCCCAGTTTGGTTTGCTAAATCTATGTCTTCCATATGAGGGGCTCTCAAGAAATTCTGCTTATTTTTCTATTTGACATAATTTAACCTCCCTCTGTCATTCCTTGAATTCTTTATAGGAAAGATACTAAGGAAGAAAAATAAATCACTGTATAAATAAGATAAATCGATCACTAAGTCCTGTAGGCATGTTATTTTGCTCCTCCGAGTCTGAGACCTGATGTGGTGTCTCGTCTGTGTCAGGAGGGCCCTTGCCCAGGAGCCGAGCATGGATGGGACGCCCTTCTGGTGCCTCCAGCAGGGCTCTGTGACAGACGCAGAGCCACCTCTGCTGTTCTACTTCATGCTAGTGTGGGTCATGTTGTCATGAATCCTACCTCCTAATTTTAGTGAATTAATTTCACTTCATTTATGCATTTCTTATATTCTCAAAGAGAACCCAATGGCATATTTGAATAGGGACATTTCCAGCATCTATGGTGCTGTTAAACCCCGGCAGCCTCTGTGGGATAAAGATCAAGCACAGATTTCCATGTAGAGACAGATATTTTCAGAGGTAAATTTCAAAGTCCAAGGTACATGCTATAAATTATGGACTTTAAAAGTTTCAAGCCATATAGATTTCTATAAGCAATGAAATTCTCCATTGCCCCAAATCTCGTTCCCCAGAAGTAGCTCCATGTGGATTAGTTCTGCACAGATCAGCCGTTCTCTATGGCACAGCAGATATTTACATCACACGTGTAAATCCTGCCAGCATTTGCATGCAGTTCCTTAATGCTCTTTTGCCACAGTGACATCTGACCATGCAGTGCCTTTTCTTTTTCATGGCAGTGTAATATTCTGTTGTGCTCATTTCTTCAGCCATTGGTGCCTATTGATAGGCACACAGACAGTTCCAGTCTTCACTGTTTCAAGCAGTGAGCACTCACAGCTCTGTCTCAGAGTGCCCGCTCCAAGGGGAACTAGGCTGGTCCTCTTCCTTCTCCTTCTCCACGTGTTGTGAAAGTTGCAAAGTGTTGCAAAGTATTCTCCATCATGGCCCTGATCATTCAGAATTTCACGGGAACCCTCATGATGGCTCTGGGCCAGTGATGGTTGTGCGTGGATTGAGCATCAGAGCGCCTACGTCTCACAGATGCCAGGGAGGGTGTGCAGTTACTCTGGGACCAAGCCCCATGGAAAGGAGGGACGCGGAGATCTTGTCTGGTCCTTGCCCTTGAGCAGAGACTTAAGTCCTTTGACTCATGTGTGCGCAGTGACTTGTTATTACAGTGAGAAAACAGGACAGCAGCCTCTGAGAGTCAGCCTGCCACGTCTGCCCTCCACTGGGAGCCAGGTTGGTGGGCTGCTTCAGCTGCTGGTTGTTCAGCTCCTAGAGACCGTGGGCCACACTGCTGTTGCAGGCCTGGTGTGGCGGTGTCCAGCAGCTCCTGCAGGGGTTCACAGTGCGGCCAGTGCTCTGACACTGGCACGGAAGGGCCAGGTGCGGCTGTGTCCCTCACACCTCTGATCCTTTCCCAGGCAGTCTCCTTTTCTCCACTTACCCTTTTGTTTGTGAGAACACTTAAGATCTCCTCTCGGCCCATTTCAAGGGCACACACAGTGTCATCAACTCTAGTCTCCATGCTGCACCTCGGGTCCTCAGCAAGTTAGGACGCTCGTTCTTAGGAAGGCACAAGGATGTCCCTGGACCCCCCAGGCAGGGCTTCCACAAGGACACGGCAGGACAGGGGTTCACCCTCTCACCCAGCCCTTTCCTTGGCTGTTGGCTTGTTCCTCAGTCTACGCATTTTAACATGAACTTAAGCAGAACTGGGCCAGTCAATACAGAAATGAGAAAAAGAACATAAATTCTTATGGGGCACTTTAAAATCAAACCGTACCCCAAATGGGGCCACACTCCCTTCCAGAACTGCTTCTGCTGGCTCGGACCTGGACCCTGTAACTTAAACGTGTTAGTGGGAAGCACATCCCTTTCTCCCAGGGCAGGAATGAGACCTAGAGCAGAGGTCTCCCCCTCTGTGCCCTGGTCCTTCCCACACAGGGAGATTCTTACCCCCACCGCAGCCTGGCTGCCAGGTGCTCACTAAACTGGGCTCTCAGAACATCTATCTTCTCTCCCTTGATTCTAGAACGGCCTCTTTGTTTGATGTTCCTAGTTGGGAAAATCAACAGTGATAACTCTCGAGACCCTTTCTTCTCTAACGAGTGCCCTCATTTTGAGCCATGCTTGTCAGAAAGTGCTGTTCATTTGCAAATGCACCTTTCTGTAATTTTCAAGCAAAAAAAATGCATTTCAAGAAGCACCATCCTGCCCTTTGCCATAATATTTGTTAACATTATTAATCTGTTTTAAGTGAAAATTATCCTTTATATTGCTTCCCACATTTACACACTTTTTTTCCCTTTAAAATTGGAAGGTTATACCAAATGCTGTGTTTCCCTTTCCTGCAAAGACGTATGGGGGCTGTTTTAACACAGATTAGTGAAAGTGCAATAGCAGAGCCCAGTAGGTGGTAAAACTCCGTTATCATTTGTATGATTAGTTTCACCTTGTAGCTGTGTCTCCGAAAATGCAATTAACAGTTTCATATTCAGCGTAGCTAGCTTTTATTCCTGCTGCATGCTGTGCAACATTTGCATCATAAAAAAAAACTAATTGGTAAACACAGTCTTGCCAGCTTCTCTGCAATCCACCGAGTTCTCTACACATTAATTGGCTCAGCTTCAACAGACACTGGATGGAATTTCAAAGGATGCTGCAGATTAGAGAGCCTGCGAGCACTTGTGTTTCACGGAACCGACTCCAAGGAGACTGGGGGAAAATATTTTAAATTAATGCCAAATGCAGGCAACGCTCTTGTCCAGTCGTTGCCATGGGAACCGTTTTGTCCCCTAATCTGATTCGGGCGAGTGTTTCCTGGGAGTCGTCCCTAATGACCTTCGTGGAGGACGTTGGCTGCAGGGCCCTCTGCCTGGTGGGGCAGCTGAGTGACGACATCCTGAACTTCCTTTTACATTTCATGACCCCTCATGCTTCTCTGCCCCGACTCAGCCCGCTGCCTCCAAGCTCATTGACCTAGTTCTATATGTGTGTGACCCTGGAGTGGCAGTCGTGTGAAGTTTAAACACACTCATTCCACACGAGAAATTCGTGGCTTGTGAAATGTGGCGATTTGCCTGTTCTCTATATTGAAATGTCATCACAGAACTTCCCCTGGGTATCCCCACCTGTCTTCATCCTCTCTACCCTCCCTCCACATGAGGGATTCGAAATAGTCAGATGATGCCTTACAGATAGGCAAAGTTTTTCTTTTCCTGAGCGAGATAGACCATTAGACCAATAGAAATAGATTTGCTGGTTCTTGGCCTGAATAAAAAAGTTCTTGGAAGTGGTTCTTATTCTTAGAGTGAGGAAAAACTGCCATGCAGATCCATGCAGTGTGTTTTCCTGCAAGGCTCCCAGAGTGTGAAAAGGCCATGTGGGTGACACACTTCAGTCAACAGTCGTTCCATGCGACGTGTGAGGGAGGAGATCCAAACTTGTCCAGTGACACAACTGAGATTTTATTAGCCAAAGACTTTTACTTTCTTTCCTCCCTTCTTCCTGCTCCTTCTCCCTCCCCTCCCTCCCTCTCCTCCTAACCCTCCCTCCTCCCAGGTCCCGGGTTCTGTAGATTTTGTCTTAATTACCAGGCTCTAATGAACGGATGTTTTCTCTTAGTGTTTAGCATGGGGACTGTCAGACAACTGTAATAGAAAGACATGTTTGTTATTTGTTTTGAACTCCTATAAATAGCTATTTGTTTAATTACAAAAAAAAAAGAAGAAGAAAGACCTCATATGTTCTCTGCTAGTGCAAAAAAACAGCTCTTTTTAGTTAAAAATTAGCAAAATGAACCACTGGTAAGTAGAGAGGAAGTGACAGTGCTTTCTCTGAAAGTGGATTCCAGATGTGTGGATGGGGAGCGGAGTTGGGGTTGGGGGAGGGATGGACAGGGGAGCAGGCGTTTGTCCCTGTTCTCAGCAGGAAAGAATAACAGAAAGTGTGAAATGGGGCCATGTTGTCATGGACACAGAACTGGGACAGAATTCCAAACTGAGAGCACACAGGGGTCTCCAGCACCAGTACTGTGTGATCAGATGCTCAAGGTCATGGCAGGCCCTCAGCCCTCATCCTGGAGACACACTTCATGCTTCTGGGATGTTCTCTCTCTCTCTCTCTCTCACTCTCTCTCTCTCCCTCTCCATCCCCCTCCCCTATTTGCCACAACTTATCTAAAAGTAATTTGAAGATTTTTTTATCAATAGACTAGGAATTTGTTCATTTTAGGATTTTAGGTTACAAAGAAAGTGAACAAACATAAAACAATGAGAACAAATGGAGAAAAGGTAACTGAAGATATTATGGCTTAGAGAAGCTTAAAGATAGACAACCAAATAATTAGATTCAATGTGGAGTACAAATGAAGCACAGATTGGCGCTCGGCCTTTTTTATGAAGAAAGGTCAGCTAACCGCTCAGGCTCCGTGGGCATTTGGACCTGGAATTGTTTTCCTCTGCTCTGTCCAACCCTCCCCTTTCAGCAATCTACTTTTCTCTGGTGTTTGCAAGATATAAGAGAATAAAAAGAGAAATACATGGGAGAGGAGAAGGGGAAGAAAGACTTTCTGGAGAAGTTTGTATTCTCTTAAAAATTAGGAAATGAAAGTAAGCTTTTGAATTAGAAGAAGATACCACCAAAGAAAAAGCCTTAAATCTTTTTTTTTTTTTAAACAGAGAGAGAGATGGATAGAGGTAAATGATGGATGGATGGATGGGCAAATGGATGGACACATGAATGGGTGAATGGGTAGATGGATGGATGGGTGATAGGTGTTTGATGAATGGATGGATGGATGGATGAATGATGGATGAATGATGGATAGGTGTATGGATGGTGGATGGATAGATGGATGGATGGTGGATGGATGATATGCATGGATGGATAATGGATGGACAGATGATGGATGGATGGATGGAAAATTTTTATCAGTGGCCAATACCCCTACAAATCCTGCCTATGGAATGATATCTTGGAAACTTACCTAATCTGCTAGAGTGCTGAGTGGCTGAGAAGAGAAGGCACCAGGCTATGATTCTGAAGTAGGAATTCAGGGAACATAGTATTTCCTTCAAGGAGCATGCTCTTCAGCTGATAGGTGCCTTGATGAACTGGAAAAAACTGGTCACAGGCATGAGTGTTAACATTAACTTTTCTCCTTTGTGGCTAAGTCTTTGCCAACCACACACATTTCCTCTAGCACAGTGGAGCCGCTCTCCAGGGGATAATGACAAATCCAAATCCCCGAGCTGAGCATCTTCCCTTTTGATCACAGATTGAAAATGCAGTTGGTTTTAAACAGTGAGCACACCACATGGGCATTTTCTTACAGGTGTATCTGCTCCTTCTGAATCACCTGTGAGAGGACAAATGTAAACCTGCCTGGCACACTGTCTGTGGGGGGAAGATGTGGGGGGAAGATTTAGAACGGTTTGGTGTTCTAAATCTCTGATTACTATGGATTGAATGTCTGCTACCCAGTTTCAAACGTTGCAGTCCTAACCCCTGATGGGATGGCAATAGAGGGTTGGCCTTTGGGAGGTAATTAGATCATGAGGGTGGAGCCCCTATGATGGGATTTGTGCCCTGGTAAAAGAGAGAGACAGGAGATCTTTATCCCTCTGCCATATGAGGGACAATGAGAAGATGGCCATCTTGGAAAAGGGCCTTTACTAAGAACCTGACCATGCTGGAGCCCTGATCTCGGACTTCCAGCCTCTAGATCTGTAAGGAATAAGCATTTGTTGTTCAAGGCACCCAGCCTGTGATGTTGTTGGAGCAGCTCGAGCTGACGAGACACCAATTTTGTCTTCTTTGTCCCCTTCCCAGCTAATATCTCTTTCATGGCACATCAGGAATGCTGTACTCTGATGTTAAGTGTGTTTAAACTCCCTCCTCCCCAAGTAGGCATGGCTGGGCCTAAGATCTGTTCTCTTCTTCTTCCTTAGTGATAGAACTGGTAGTTTAGTTTGGGCCCATGGCCACCCCCACCTTGAGTAAAATCTACATTCCCTAGCCTCCCTTTCATCAAGGTGTGGCCACTCGACTAAGTTCTGGCCAATAAGATATCAGCTGGTGTGTTATGCAGGCAGTCTTCGCTCCATCTTCATTTCTCTTCCTCATTCCTGCTTCCAGAATGCAGATGTGATGGCTGGAACTGAAGCACATCATGATCCATGAGGTGAGCTGGGAATTGAGGCCACATAACAGAGCAGCAAGAGAGGAGAAAGGAGGGCCCATGGACCAGAGTCCCTGTATTAGCCCTGAACTGCCAGCTTCCAAATTTTATGTGATAGATAAGTCTGCTGTGTTGCTCAAGCTGTTATTTGGGTCTTTTTTGTTACTCTCAGCCAAAGTCAATGTTAGCAGAGAGAGACTGCACTGCACATGCCTTTAGCTTGGTATGGGACTAAATGGAACCCTACTCACCCCACCCCAAGTTAGTTACTTGATATACCTTAAGAAAATCTTCCTTCTACATTTTGTGAATTTTGGTATTTCTTCCATGTGGATTCATTATCCCTTACTCTGAAATTTTCTACTATGGCTTCCTAAACACTACAGATTTTTTATTTGAAACATTGCTGCCTAAATTATGTACGCTTGCTTGCATCTGCCTCATTGTGACTCATCAGGTATAAGACCAGCGTCACGTGATCTGCATCACATATGGTCTCTAGGCATTTCTTTATCCCTCTCTCAGCTAGCAGATATTTTTAAACATCTGCTCTGTGAAAAGTGCGTATTAAACACTATGAAAAATACACAAATGAATGAGCTTTGGCCCCACCCTCTGTGCACCTACAATCTATTAGGGAAAGTCCTAGAAAGGAAACAGTTATCTAATAATTACATGATAAATAACCTTATACAAAACAGTGACTTTCATAATAAGCTTGAATTCCCCCACATGCAGTAAAAGCCTTCTGTTCTTTGTCCCAGGCTGAGTCTGCAACCCTTGGTGAGTTATGGAACAGCTACTTTTGATCTGTTATTGTTATAGTTTTGTTATAGTTTTCTAAGAAGGAAGGGAGGGAGGGAGGGAGGGAGGATGGATGGATGGACTCTGTGCTATGATTGGACTGAGAAAGAGCTGAAAAAGACACCATACTATAAAATAATTACCTATGACCAACTAAACCAGCTAGGCTTTGGAAAAAATAACATTATTCTTTCACTTAGCATTATGCCCTCCAAGTTCATCCATGTTGTCACAAATGACAGGATTTCCTTCTCTTTAAGACTGAATATTATTCTACTTATATCTGTAAATGACATTTTCTTCATTCATCCATAGACAGCCACTGAGGTTGTTTCCATATCTCAGGTTTTGTGAACAATGCTGCAGTGAACATGGGGGTGCAAATATCTCCTTGAGATAAGGATTTTATTTCCTTAGGACGTATACCCAGAAGTGGAATTGCTGGATGGTTCTATGTTTAGTTTTTTTGAGGAGCCTCCATACTATTTTGCATAGTGGCTGCGCCAATTTACATTCTCACCAATAGGGCACAAGGCTTCCCTTTCCTTCACATCCTCGTCTCAATAAAACTGGAAAAAATAAGATTATTCTTGCTCTTTTTTAAAAAATAAGATTGGTCTTGCACGTGTCTTCTTTCATGTTTTCATCGGGTTCAGTAGAACTTCTCTGAGACAGAAGTTATGCAAAAGGCAATGTCAGTTCAAGCTGCTGGCCCCCTGGCCCATCCTGTGTCACGATCATTAGTTTGTAAAACAAGTTCACATAAACAGCAGAGCAGACAAAATACAAGGCAAAGTGCCTACGTTGATTTTGTTTTAGTATTCTATAATTTTATTTCTTTCTTTGCCTACATCTCCTTATGACCCCAAGCATCATAATACGTTCTTAGCGTAATCTGTACAATTTTCATTGCTAAATGTGATTGTTCTGGTTGTGATGATGATCTGATTGTTTGGAGTTTCTTTTAAACATGTGCTCCCTCTTCTGGTTGGATGGAATGGAATTCAAACATGCGCATCTTTGATTTAGGGCATTGGTGCTTTTAAGAACTTGTTGCAGGCCAGCCTGGTGGTGTAGTGGTTAAGTTTGCACACTCTGCTTTGGTGGCCCAGGGTTTGTGGGTTTGGATCTGGCTGTGGACCTACACACCGCTCATCAAGCCATGCTGTGGCAGCATCCCACATACAAAATAGAGGAAGACTGGCACAGATGTTCGCTCAGGGACAATCTTCCTCATGCACACACACAAAAACCAAAAACGTTTGCAATAAAGGATTTCAAAAACAAGGATAACAAGGGGGAGGCTTCTATCATCTCTTAACAATAATTGGGAGATAGGACTATGGCGTTGCTCTTTTGTAAGTTTCTCCTTCTTTATATGTCAGGGGGAAGCAGAGGCCCAATATGAGAATCATTTACAATGTCAAACAGAGGCACATTTTGCTTTCTTTAGCAATGACATGCAGATGAGATTTTGCATTGGTGAAGACACCAGGGAGATCCCGTAATAAACATCTCTTTGGTCATTTTTAAGTACACCTTGACTGTCATGTTCTGTGATCCCATCTGTGTTCATAAATTGGTGAACTTCTAAAATGTTCTGTGTATAGAAGTGCTTTTTATTCAAAGCAGAAAGATGTTATGAAAGTGGGGATATTCCTCCCCTTTCACTGCCAGCAGGACATTTGGAATGGGGTAATAGCCCTCCTTGTCTCAAGAGCATCTTTGCCCTTCAGCCCGGCACCAAAGAGCATCTTGCTGATGTTTGAAATGGGGACTCTGGGTTATCAAGAGCAAGTTAGTGTTTGTTCATTTGACCGTGCTTAAGGCAGCAGAGAAATAAGCAATACTTTTAAAAAAACGGACTTCCGTTTAAAGTGTGTGAACCTTTCCTGTGGACGCTTATGTAGGTGTGTTTAAGTTATCTTGGAAATACATTTATCTGGAATAACTTTCACCTAATTGATGCTAAATAAATGAGGTGCTACTGTATTGTCTCTAAAAGTTGAATCTTTCTATGGTTTTCAATAGTTTTGAGACTCTTTCAATGTCCGTTAACCTAAGTGCAGAGCAGCCCCTGTAGAAATGGAATGGACTCCTAGAAGCTGGTGGACAGCTCTTTTGTGGGTTTGTGTGAGTCCTCCTTCTAGGCTCCGGCCTACATTCTCCACCCTCACCAATGACCTCAGAGGTCTTACTTTTTCAAGTATAGAAAAAATACTGTGTGTGTAACTGAATGGGAAACACCCAATGCTGTTAATTCAACTTTAAATATAGAGCATTAGTGTATCTGTGGATCCATTCTGGGCGTCTGCTCAGCGTGGGGTACGTGCTGAGCTTCTGGGTGGAGTCGTCATGGGAGCTGAAGGCTTTACGTCCCCGGGATCGTCCTGTCTAGTGGAGGAGACGACATCCCTTCAAGCCCTATTGGAACTTCACTATGAGGACTGCTGGAGATGCTGTAATGCATAGGTCAGTTCTCACATGCTAGTACCTCCCCACGGCACCTGGACGAAGAGACAATGGTATGAACGAGAGGAAATGCTCTAACAGAGGCATGAGGGGTATGAAGGAAACGGAAAGCGAGGGGAAGGCCCGCTGCTAAAGGATGGGCAGGAGTTCATGAAATGGCACAGGAAGGAGAAGGCATCTCCTTGGCGAGACTAGCTGGTGCAGGAGGGCGGGATCAGGAAAAGGCACGGCAAATTCTGGAAATGGCGTCACAGAGACAAATAAGTAAAGAATGTGGGCAGTTGAGGAAGTGTCAGATGTGTAATGAGTATATGGTCAGCAATGTTCATAATTCCAAATTGGAAATTCAAATGCGTTGCTTTTTGTGGTCTTTCCTATAGGGCTTAATGTGAGGTCTCCTTATTGCTCTTCCTAAGCCTAGAGGGAGCTGTGCCCAGGCAGACGCTGGAAGGAGAAGGGACAGACTCCCCGGTGTATGATGCAGTGTGCTGGGGAGTGCTGGAGTCCTGGACAAAATGGCTTTTAGGCCAGAATTGAAATGTGTCCTGACACTTACTACAATGTCATGTTTTTGACATAAGTAGGAAAATTTTACTCATCTGCGATCTGTGGTTAAAAATGCCCAATCCGTTATTAAGAATCATGGCCTCATCATTAGAAACTTTTCTGTCTTTCATGTTTTTAATATGCGTTACTTCAAATCACATATTCTCCCATTTCCCTCATTTGTAGGTTGCACTCTAATGCTGAATTGACTCTGCATTTAAAATAAAATGGTAGCTTTCCCATGGAGAACAACAAGTAACTATCCATAACAGAAACTTCTTTCAGGAGCCTCCTTGTTGGCACAGAACTAGATTAGTGGTGGTGGTTCCTAGAATGAATTATGTGAGTGTGATTGTTCCTCAGAACTGCTTGACTATAAATTGAGTGGATACAGATTTGGTGATTAATGAAGGTATTTTCAAGTCCAGCCCGGAGAGAATGATTATAAAACAACTGAAATACTGCGTTGTGTGTGAGTACATTCAGTAGACTCACCTCACACTGAGAGAACTGGCAGGTGCCCTGCTGATTATAAGGGTACTGGGTCGAGACTGGCTGGGAGTTGTTGTTCTGGATGAATGAGAAAATTCTGGCTACACCTTGAAGACTGGTCGCGCAGGAAGATCTGCAGGTGTAGGACTTCCAGGGACCTTAGACTCAGTGAGAGATCTTACAAATAAAGGTGAAAGGAGGAGGTTGAAAATATCGGCATTTGTGATAAAATTTACTGAATGTCAGACATTTACTTATCACATTTACTAGCATACATACTTAACAGTAAAAAAAAAAACTTACGATCACTAGACCATGGGAAAGATATACACGTGCAGGGAAGAGAATACAGAGGTAAAAGTTTTATAGAAGCATTATTTAAATTTCAAACATTTGTTAAAGGCCTACCGTGTCCTAGACTTTGTGGGGAGATAAGTAAGAAAGGGTCTCTGGCTTTGAATACCTCACGGCCCTGAGTGGAGACAGATCAATACTGCATGGAGGGTGGTGGGTCATTTTTGTTCTTTTAGAATGATATTCTTTGTTGTTGTGGTGCAATTTTTAAAGTAAATAAAAATCAGGGGAAGACAAAAAGGAAATCCTACCCCTTCCTCTGATGATCGGAAAGCTCCTTAGGGCATTGCAGGCGTCTGCAGTCGCCGCAGTGAGAGCGTGGACTAGGTTCATTCTGTAGAAGTGGGTGTTGAAGGAGAGGAAGCTGAGCTGAAATGCAGACCCGGTGGCCGGGCTTGTTGCCTCCTACATTTTGAGCACCGCCGCACCCCCCAGCCCCCCCCCCCCCCCCCCCCCCCCCCCCCGTTCTCTTTCTCTTTAAAATGAAGGCAGGAATGAGCGATTACGCAATGCTTTCCCATTGTGCTTTAGGTAGAAGTTTGGTTGACCCCTACATCCAGGGTCAGCACGGGTTACCTGACTCTATGATTTCTTCCTCCCTGAGATTTCTTCCTGTCATGGACTGAGTTGTGTGTCCCCCAAATCCATATGTTGAAGTCCTAAACCCCAGGACCTCAGGATTTGACTGTATTTGGAGACAGGGTCTTTAAGGAGGTGGTGAAGGTAAAATGAGGTCATACGGGTGGGCCCTGATCCAGTGTGACTGGTGTTCTTCTAAGAAGAGGATATTTGGACACACAGAAAGACACCAGGGATGTGCACAGAGGGACAACCGTGTGAGGACTCAGGGAGAAGATGGCGTCTACATGCCCAGGAGAGAGGCCTCGGGAGGAACAACCCTGCTGACAAATACAAATGGCAAGCAATGGGATATACTGGAGAATATGAGGAAGCCATTTGGTATAAACCTAATTCGGCCTGACCTTGTCTTTCCAAAAGGGCCTGACCGTGGTTGTTGAGCATGCATTGTATATCTGCTTTAGATATTCCCTATGGCAAGAACAAAGGCCCTTGAGATAAAGGTGCAACTCCGCCCCCCCCTCCCCCCAACGTTGGCATCTCCTTAAGGATTAAGCATCTTTCCTTAGGCTGGGAACTGATTGCTGCACTCACCTGTGACCGGCCAGCTCGAGACAATAGGCTTGCCTCCTGCTACGCCCTCTGAGATAGCAGACCCACTACCTGCTGTGTCCATCAAGAGCTGTGCTGACAGGGCAATCTTGTGACTATTGTGGGAGGGACATTTCAATCATATGTGAAACGTCCTGCTTGGGGGTATATAACCACTCTGTACACCTCACTTCTTTGGTGCCCTTTCTTCCTTTGGGAAGAAAGGCCCCGGGCCATGGTCTTCAGATTTCAGCTCAGAATAAACTCACCCAAATTTTCATTTATAGATTGGTTATGGATTATTTTCGTCGACACTGCTGACACCTTGATCTCAGACTTCAACCTCCAGGACTGTGTGACGATAAATTTCTGTGGTTTTAAGCTGCCCAGTCTTTGCCACTTTGCTATGTGAGCCACAGCAAACTAACATACTAGCCAAATGTCAGCTCGTGAAGAGATGACACAGGAAACCATCCACAGGGCATGGATTCTGCTTGGGGGTCATCTCAGTGCAAAATACCATTACTGCATGAGAGTGCTTGCATTTTCACAGAGTCATGTCTTTGAGACCTGCCACCGTCGGTGTTTCCTCTAGGAAAAACAGCAACAGTCAGGGCGGCCCACAATCACTTTACGTTTCTGCAATGGACCCAGACAAGACTCTCCAGACCTGAGTAAACGAGTCCAGCCTTCCTTAAACGGATGAAGAGACGAACTCTCACAGGACACTTGATGTGCCCAGGACGCTGCCGATGCAGCAGAATGCCTCCTCAGCCACGTGTTCACCTCTGCCCCAGTTGAATGAATTACATTAAAAGAAAATCGAGACTTAAAGAATTTGTGGGAATACTCAGTTGGGAAGAATCATTCTAGAGAGAGAAATGAATGATAAAGATGGTCACATCAAAGATGACTTTTTGTTATATTTTGCCTGGGCCAGCCCTCACTGGGACTTCTGTGTCCAGTGAAATGTGTGAGGCCAGGACAGCAGGAGGAAGCCACGTTTCTGGATGTCAGGACCATGTTCTGGATGCCAGAGGGAGCCTCCCAGTCTGACTCCAGACTAGGTTAGTGCTCGAGCCATACCAAGCACAGGAGGGCAAGCAGAGATTTGGGCTTTCCTTGGAAAAGTTTGTAAAAATTAATACATCCCTTGGCATTTCCATTTGTACTGCCTAAATGGATTCCCTCTCTTTATAGAGGAAAGAGTGCTGAATACAATAACTTCACGTAAAGAATAATAACTTCCATTGTTTTCTTATGGATGTCATGTTGGCAGTTGAGGTAAAGCCTGTGGCTCGGTGCAGAGCACAGGCCCCACTGCTCCAGGGCGTCTGGTTTGGGGCGAGCAGACCCAGGCACAGGAGGAAAAGCAATGCCATGTGGAACATGCCTTGACAGCAGCAAGAGCAGGGGCTGTGGGAGCACCAGCAGGGGCATCCAGTGTCAGGATCAGGGGCAGGGCCTGGAGGAGGCGATGCTGATGTGTTGGTCTGGCGGGTGTTCCTCCCCTAACCACAGCTGCTGTTAGTGGAAAGATGGGAAAGGAGCCTTCCAAAGAGATTCAGAGTCGGGTCCAGTGTGAGAACTTCTCAGCCTCTGAGCTGTTGCCTCCATTCACGTCTTCATGGAATTAAAAGAGGGCCCAACTGTGACGCCAGCTTGCTGTTGTGACAAGTTCTGGCCACAGGAATTTGTCCATAGGAGTGTTGCGGACGAGCGCACTGGATGCTGATGTTGGCTCAGACTCACATGTCACATGCGTGAGCAGTCCTCCTTGACTGGCTGCTCCTCATGTCGGTCGGTGTTGGCTCAGTGGCCCAGCTCCACGAGCTCTGTCCCTTCCTTGCTCCCGCCCCCTCATCTTTGAACTCTCTAAAGACAGCTTGAAACCAGATGCCACTTCTCTTATTTTCTCATCTGACTTGGGCTTTATAAGCCCCCCCACCCACCTTTTTATTTTACTCACTGTTGGATTAGTGAATTCCAAACCAGCTTAGGCACATTGCTTAGTGACCTTTCTCTTCTCTGCATTTTTTAGAAGAAATCAACAAAAGACAACAATAGTAACCTTTCCATATTCATTATCATAAGCTGTGCTGACCTTAAGAAAGAGTTCTGGGCAGCCTCGGGTCCTAGGCACTCCACGGCGGCCTGGACGTCAGACCCGGCTCCTCCAGCTGGGAGTTGTGTGGCTTGTGAGGAGAAAGGGAAATTACATTTCTCCGATTGTGGTTCCGTCTCTTTGTTTATGTAACTATTAGCATTTAGCGTTTCTACAGCACATTTATACTGCGAGAGGCTTTAAAATCATCCATCATGTACATCACCATTGTTGCAAGAAGAACGGAAATAAGCATTTTAAAGATAAAATTTGATAGAGTGGAGGATAATGCTTCCAAAACCATTCTTTGAAAATGAGCTCAGAGTCATGGAAGTGAAATTTACATTTATTCGCTTGAAGGACATGGTTTATAAATGCTCTGGGAATCAAATATTGTCATGAATTTTAAAAAAATGAAAACAAATTTAGGGAGAGCAGAATGCAAGGGGATAAATATTTCCCATACTAGCATGTAGCGTTAAAAGTTCCTGAAAATTAAACCATCAGCAGAGTGGTAAGACTTGCCTGTTTCTGTTATCTCCAGGAAATATAATGTGAACGGGCAGCAAAACCATAGTGAAAACGAAGCTTGGTTTTTAATTACTTTTTTGTGTTAAGTAAGGCGTTTTCATAGCAAAGGAATGCATGCAGCCCTTTAGAAATACATGCTGGTTGGCTTTATATTTGCTGTTGAGAAAAACAGCCACCTAGCTGTGGATGCAGAGGGCACCACAGGGAGAAGTGAAGTGGGGACTTGTGGCTTCATTAAGTGCTGTTCTGAGCCTGTCTCACATGGGACAAGGGTGTCCTGGGCCGAGCCCTCATCCCTGGAAGACATTCAGAGGGGCCAAGCCCTCCAAACACTGCATTCTTTTCTCAGGCAGAAATGGCCCTAAGAGTCTCTCTTTGTGGTGATAAAATCCATTCTTTAGCCCCAAATTGGACACCGGAAGCATTAACAGAGCAATATCTACTTTTTCCATGGCTCCAAGCCACAAGGCATTTTAAATGAGGAACTAAAAACAGCTTCCATTTACACCCAGTTGGTTCTGGCTCAGTATGGATTTTCTGGAACTTGGTGAAATGAGAGCCATCGGCTGGGTTTACAGGCGCTGACAAGTTTCCTATAATGATATGACAGTAGCAAATGATTTTTGCAGTTTATAGAATTGTAAATGAAGTTTGCTGATTAAGTCAGCAACAGTGATGAAATTAATACTCTCAAAGTAATTAGACAAGCAAGCTATTCTTTAAAACCAGAGAGCAAGGGAGCCTGGGAAAATCTTATTCCGTTTTGTCTGTGCGCTTAGAAGTGTTGGGAAGGGAGAGGCTGATGGCACAAATTGAAAGCTACTGCCACCAGGGGAGGGCCTCACTGAGGAAGCAGAGACAGGAAGACTGAGTGGAGCTTCTCCTACCTGAGTGAGTCTCTAGGGCCGCCAGGGCAGACCCGACAGACTGGGCTTCAACGACAGACATTTATTTCTCACAGTTCTGGAGGCCAGACGTCCGAGATCAAGGTGTCCGCAGGGCTGGTTTCTTCTGAGGCCTCCCTCTATGGTGTGTGGATGGCATCGTCTGTGTCCTAACAAGACCGTCCCTCTGCGAGTGTCTGTGTCCTGCTCTTATACGGGTACCGGTCAAATTGGATGGGGACCTGCCCACACAACCTCATTTAACTTTTATCAGCTCTTTAAAGACTCCCTCTCCAAACACCATCGCATTGAGGCTTAGAACTTCAACATATGGATTTTGGGGGGACACTTCAGCCCATAGCACAACTCAAACTTTACCTGCCTGCCTACTCCTGCTGTCTTTCTTCCTCATCTGAATTCTCCTCCTCCTTTCAAGGTCTCACCTTGACTTTAAAGCCCACTGTAGTCATGCTGTCGTGCGCCTCCAGACCCCCAGGCTGGGGCTGGGCCAGGCCGCCCCACCCACCATGCCAAGAGGGACAGCTGAGCTTCTCCATCAGCACTGACCATGTCGGTGATAGTTACGGGACGGTTGCAAAGGCCTGGCTCCTCAGCTCAATCTGGACATCTCTGAAGGGCCCTCCTCTGAAGGGCATGCGAAAATGAGCGCATCCAGGGTTGTGAGAGATTTGGGTAGCACGCTGTTCAGGCCCCATGAAACTGATTTCGTTTTGGGAGATAAGTTGTGAAGATGGTTTTGCCATTTATTTGAAGGATAGACGAAGAGGGAACAAACCAACTAGAACCACCAGTGACTGGAGCACGAGCGAGGGGTGAGGACGTGGCTGTGGGATCTTGGGGCACGAGGCTGGCCTTCAGGAGGGGACTTTGAGTGGACATGGGATGTGGTGGTGGGCCAAGGGGCAGCCGAGGGGTGGACCCCCGAAACCAGCCCTGTGTGGTTGCTGTGGCCTATGGCCATGGATCCAGATTGTCTTGGCAGAGCCTGGCTGGGACTTTCCATCCCTGCAGGAAGATGCCCTGTCCGCCCAGAATATGGCCTCCTACATGGGGTGTGAGAGACAGAGAAATGGGCTTAAAACCTTGGAATCAGGACTTAAAGTGGAGTTAATTTTAAAAATCACATTTACTGAGCTCAGAGTGTCAGACTAATTTATTAAGTCTACACTTAAACTCACATGTACCGTCCCAAAGAAGTACCCACTTGAGCCCATTTTCACTGGGGAGCCCACTGTTCCTGCTAAGCCTCCCGCGGGCAGGCGGTGGCCTCGGGCAGACAGAACTCTGGCGGCTGCAGCCTGGGGTTTATTGACCCTGCGCTCGCCAGCCCCCAGCAGGGGTTGTAATTCTTCACGTATTCCATGACCCTTGCCCTATTCCACAAAGGAATACAAATTAATTATTGGGTCAGACAGTTAATTAAAGAGAAGATGGAGAAGAAAAACCAGAAAGGGAGAGGGAGAAGGCGTTGCTGGCCTCCACGGCTAAAGCCTTTCAGCACTAATTATGCGTCTCCTTCGTTTCATTCTTATCTGTACTATTTCGTACCCTCAAAACATTTCAACATGCATATGTCTCATAACTCCGACTTCCTTAAAAGGAGTACTTGTATTTAACAAGTCGTCCACACCTGCTCCTGATATTGATTACCTTGTTGCTCTGTCTCACAGTGCCGTCCAGTAGAACTTCCTGCCGTGACAGAATGTTCCGTAATCTGCACTGTCCAATATGGTAGACTCTCGCCACGAGTGTCTGTTAAGCACTTGCGATGTGGCTAGTCTGGCGCCTGAATTTTTACTGTAAGTTTAAATAGCCACACGTGGCCAGTGGCTGCTGTAGTGAACAGGATGGGTCTAGCATCTCTGGTCCATTGGTTCAGTTTGACACAGTGAAGTGTTTAGAGCTGAGATGATGGGCCTTCCAAAGCCCTTGGCGCTCCTCCTTAGGCTGGCGGCCACCTTACCTCTGGCTGCATCCAGTCGTCCTGAGGAAGGAGGAGGAGGGAGATTGGAACGAGACCTTGTCGGGGTCGAATGGCTTGGTGTTAGACATCTTACGTTCATGTTTAATAGCCGGGAGACTGAACGGCCTGCAGAGCCCCAAGTGGAGGTGGTAGTGCGAGAGTTCTTGCCCCAGGACCTCCTTGTCTCGAGCGCGTTGTTATTGTTCTTATTTTACCATTTGGCGGTAAGCCCAGGTGACTTTCAAGGGCAAACATCGCATCTCAAGAACTGGAAGCAGATGCTCCAGCTCCCGAGATGCCATTTCCAGGGCGCATCACCCGTGAAGAAATGTGCTCTTGAATGCTGGGTGCCTTTTGGCAGATTAATCACCAAACTCTTGACCAGATAAACAAGGATGAATTGAATATTAAGAAATCGAAATAGCCACTTCTCAGCTCCTGCAGAAAGTTCATCAACATGCAACGGTGTAGACACACGTGATTTTTACCACAGTTTTAAGAGATGAACTTTCACAGCCCACCTCATGAGAGGGAAAGCTTAAAAGATGCTGGCCTCTCAGCGTCTGTGGCAAATTATTTTGACAAATCAGTGACTTTTGAGGGGAAAAGATTTTAATTTTTTCCCCCAGTAGTCCCTATTAGGTCACCCAAATTACCCAAACCTTACTAGCCCTTTGCTTCTGTTTTATAACAAAAGATAAGGCTACCGAAGAAAATGCAGACTTGCCTCCTGCTTTGGGATAAACGTTGCCTTCCACTGCTTTCCCACCCGGGGGGCAGACGAATGCACCAAACTACAGCTCTGGGTCTCCCCCCCACCACGCCGACTGCCTCATGGGTCCTTCTTGGGTACTGGGGCCAAAGACTTGCTGGTCTGATTCAGACCAGAACTGAGGATGAGTCCTGTTTGGTTTTTCTAAGGCACCCATCTCATCAGAGCATCTCTGTGGGCTGGGAAACTTCTGGAACTCATGACACATCCCTAGGGCACCAGTACCCTGCCTGAGTCTAGGATGAGAATGGGATTCTGGGCTAGGCTGGGCTCCTGAAAGCAGTGACATCATGGAAGGGACTCCACAAGCCTGGTCCAGCCCCTCCTCCTACACAGGGAAGGCAGAGGACATGCCCAGCTCCTGCCCCATGGCCTTTGCATGTGCTCTTCCCTTGGCCTCTACAACCCCCACTGACCCTCTGCCCCCAACTTGCGTCTCACTAACTGCTCCCATTCCTTCCAATCCTTCCTCAAGGAAGCCCTCCCGGCCCCAGGTGGCTCTCAGACCACCCTGTCACTTCCCTTCAGTCTTTACTTCCACTGCAGTTCTAAGGTTAGTTGTCTGGTTAGTTGTTTCCTGTCTCCCTCTAATATAAGCTGCATGAGGGCAAGGTTGATTTCTGCTGGTTCACCATTCATTGGCACAGGACAGACAGGAAATGCTTCTGGAGGGACGAGGGAGAAGGGAGTGAGGTAGGAGGGAGGAAGGAAGGAAGGAGGGAGAAGGAGGGAGGAGGGGACCTGATCAAATGGACATCTCCAAGATCCCCCAGCTGATCCTTATAATAACAATAAAAAACGCCACCACTCAGGCTTGGTACCCAGAACACCGGGAGATGAGAAACACACAACTTCTCACTTAAACAGGGTGTCTCGTTAGGAGATGAGGTTTGTGTTTGGGGCTGGACACTTCGCAAATGGCCTTTCTTATTGAATCTGCCTGAATTGCCTTTGAAATTAACTTAATCTGGCAGAGCCACCTACCAGAGAGAAAGGAGCAGGGAGGCGTGGGGGGGCGAAGCCCTCTACCGACACCCCTCACGCCCCGTATGAAATGCGCTTTGTAAGGAAACAGCAGATGCGTGGCCTGGACCTTAAGAGTCCTTCATTGTGGTTTTCCCAGGACAAGCAGGAAGCAGCAGGTGGGTCCTGTCCTGTGCATCCTCCACAGAGGGAGGGCGAGGAGCCCACGGGAGCTTGATCGGAGCCGGACAGGATGAGCCGGAGCCGCCCTGAACCCCCAAGCAGAGGGACCAGTGGGCTGAGACTGCAGGTGGGATCCCAGGGCCAGGCCGGGGGACGCAGGTTCCTCCCTCTGACAAGGGAGCAGATCGGGTCGTCCTGGCCACCCCACAGGGTGCTCAGAAGCTTGGGAACTCGATGTGGAGCCTGTGGGCTCCTCGGACACGGCTAGTGGGGCTGGCTCGCCAGGGTGGCTCAGGCCCCTTCACGTGCTCATGGTTCTGCTCGGGGTTGGGCTGTGGCAGGAAAGGGGCAGAGACCATGTGAGAAAACAAAACTCTCCCAGACAGGACTCCGCATCAGTGTCAGGGGGCCCTCATCACAGCAACCTGATCGAAACAGCAGTTGTTCTTAATCTTAATCATAGTTTTGAAGGAAATTCTAGTTTTAAAATTATTTTCACCTAAACCTGAGTGTATGCAAGAGAAGTCGCGTTTCGGTGGGTGACTTTTTGCCACACGCAGTGCGGTGTGAGCGGGTAGATTCGCTCCTCCATGTCAGTACGTGGACCAATGTGCTAGGGGGAGCCCGAGCTGGCTTCTGTGGGCCGTTCGTGCCTTCACGGGCTGGGAACTCCCGTCAGCCATCCTCGCGGCTTCCTGGGGATGGACTAGTGCGCTGAGGCCACATCCTGGATCTCTGGAGTTGCTGCCTGTGGGAATTTGGAATCATGGGTCCAAATGCTGGGGTGTGTTTAGTAAATGCGAATTGGGTTGAGACAGACAATTTTCCTGGTGCAAGTGGGCGTTTTTGTCTCCCAAATGCAGCCAGACTGGTCAAATAGTCCCCAAGAGACAAGCAGGCCGTGGGAGTGTCAGAGGAGAATGAAATGGGATAGAAATGGGAGAATACGACAGGGTGTCCCTGAGGGGAGAGTGTGACCTTTAGTCTTGAGAACAAGGAATCTGGTCTGTGCCGAGAGTGAAGAGACGGCCCAGGGCAGGTCGAGCAAGGCCCCCTAAGGACTTCCTTCGGCTCCCACACCTTCATTTCTCCTCCTGGGGAGTGAGACTAGTTTTCTGTCAGCTTGTTTGTGGTTTGTCTATTTTAAGGAGGTATTAGGGAACTTCACTGTGCTTCTTATTGAAATAAATTAGGAAGCAAACATGCCAGGTTGTAATTGCACCCCAAAAAGCTGAAATAGCTCAGGGCAGGTGTCGCTCACCCTTAAGCTGTGGAATTAATTTTCCTCTGGAAGCAGATTGCTGGTGGCCCGTGGTGGAGTATTGCTGTGCTGAAAGTATTTAAAGAGGATGAAAACAACATTGATATATTAGGTCTGTTCTGCTGGTTTCCAAGAAGCATCCAGCGCACTACTTGATGACATCGAGGGCCTAACAACACATGATCTGTGTCGCCGTTTCTCGTGTGAGTTGTCACCCTGCATGTGAACTTGGGGCAGTGGGATAACATCCATGCCTGCAGTGACATGTGCCATGTTCTCATTGGAGAGGACTGGCACAGTGGCCCGGGCTTGTCACGAGGGCTGCCTTGGTTTCGTCTCGACAGCCATGGGAGGTTGTAGGGGAAGAGTCCTCTGGACCTTTCTGCCCACTCCTGGGTCCTGCAATCCGTCTCCAGTTGGGGGTTTGAATCTCCAGTCTGGAATGGCCCAGTCCCCCCGTCCTGGGCCCCAGTGGGGCAGGGGCAGCCGGCACCTCCCCAGTGCTCCCGTGACCTTGGAGCCTCTGCAGTGCCCCACCCCCTACCCCGGCCCCCTGCAGCAGGGACAGGAGCTACAGCTCCTCTTGGCTGGGTGACTTGTGATTCTTTAGGTGTGCAGATGATTAAAATGGCATCTGTCCTGAGCATTTTCCAGGAGCCTTTGGAGGTTTCCTGCTCTGCTTTCTCCTCCGCAGTGCTCTGGCCCTGGGTGGACACACTGTGGAAATCACTTTTCTGAAAGGAAGAGGAAATTGACCCCCACAGTGAGCGGGTCAGCTCTGCCCAAGAGCAGGGATGGGCCTGTAGGTCTTTTTCCCACAGATGCTAGTTGCTGCTCAGATACTAATATTTTTTAATTTCATCAAGTCATACCACCTAGAAAAAAATCTATTTTCCTCTTACGTCCTTGGACTTAATCTGAACATGGGCTGGTGCACCAATGTGGGAATCTGCTCTTCAGAGAAATCGGAATCTATTTACGTTTTGATGGAAAATCTTTCCAGCTGCCTGTAACACATTGTGGGAAAATGAGTTTGAGCTAGCTGTCAGAAAATGGAAGTTGCGTGCATGGCCCCATGGAAGCAGACCACCCTGCAATGATCTTTCTGAGACCCTGGTGCTAGGAGGAGGGACTGCAACCTGGGCCTGGCCTGGGATGGAGCCCCGCCTTCCTGCAAGACAGGGGCTCCACTGGCAAGCGCCCGCTGCCTCCTCCGCAGGACATCCCCGTCTCCTGGTCCGTGCTTCCCTCTCAAGGGTGCCTGCGTGGGTGACACAGAAGGTATGTCCAATGCCTCGTAAATGAAGAAGTCCAAGGATCCTTCATCCAGTGTTCATTCTCAACGTGTCAGTGTTTGCAGGCCTGGAGCTCAGGCTCTGGAGATAGCCAAGAAGATTGTCCGTATCACCTGGAGCCTGATGGCCGTGACCTGGGGTCCCCAGGCTCCTGGTCTCTCTTGGTCTCTACCTCCTGCCTGGGCCCACCCCTCCCCTGCACCCCAGGCCCCGGAGCTGAGGGCTGAGCCCTAGATAAAGGCCTGCCTCAACTGGAATTTCCAGGGAGGGAAGTTGTGGATAGCCTCTATTTTAGCTTCTCTGTATTATTTTAATGTTTTCTTTTTGTTGTTGTTTTTTAAAGATTGGCACCTGAGCTAAAATCTGTTGCCAATCTTTTTTTTCTTTTCCTTCTTCTCCCCAAAGCCCCCCAGTACGTAGTTGTGTATTCTAGTGCTGGGGAGCGTCTGCCGATGAGGAGGAGGCTGAGAGGGAGGTCCGTGGGAGAGTTGGTGACGGGACCAGGAGACGGCAGCAGGAAAAGTAAACTTGCTTTCATCATCATGGTTCATGATGACCAGCAGCAGAACTCAGCTGTCAAAAGAGAGTCTGTGTCTGATTAAAAATGTAATTCTCAGGAAGGTGGGTGATTACCATGTTTTAAAGAGTTTCTCTCTGACGTGTGTTGTTCCCAGTGCTTCTGTGCTGACCTCCCTTCACCTGGTGACCATCCTCTTGAGACCGTGATCATAGTTCCCATGCTATGGGCGAGAGAAGAGGTTGAGAGAGACAGGGGGCATGCCTGTAAGTGGTCACATGCTCTGTGCCTATCGCTCTGCTCTGGGGTGTGTTGCAGACGTGCGGGAATGTCCTCAGAGAGAACCCCAGCTGCCTCCAGTCTTGTTTGAACCAGCTGGCGAGACGCAGAGTTGCTGGCACCTGACCTCCTCATGAGCCGGACGTGGTTCTGCAGAACACATCCGGGGACGTGTGACCCTCTCTGAGCGAGGGTCCTGCTCTGATGGGTCAACTGGGCCGGGGCCTTTGCACTTTCATGTCTACACTCCAGGCACCTGCAGGAGAAGCTCACGCCTCAGAGAGGGTGCTCCCTTGGGCTGAGGGCTCCAGCAGTGGCCAGAGGAGTTCACTGGATCCCTTGGGGGGGCCTGTGCATGTCCTGTTGTCATAGCAGCCATCATAGTCACATGGACTAATCGGGCACAGAATCAGAGTGGAAACCAGTAGCTTTCCATTCTTGACGGGAATCTCTGGGGTCCTTCATGGCTGCTTCTCACAGGGGAGCATCTCGTTCCTTAGTGAACATCCAGATCAGGCTCTTCATCTCTGGACCTGTGGATTTATTTCTCCCTCCTCCCTCCCTCTGCTGGAGGATGGATCAGCAGAGCTCTGCTCCACACCCTCCTTGTCTTTGGTGTGCTGCTGAGAGCAGTGCCCTCTGGGGAAATGAACAAGAAGGCAGTCAAGGCACATTCAGCTGCTCCTTGTCCCCATGACTTCTTTGCAAAGGTGGCCGCCTCCGTGAGCTCTGGGTCCCGCCAGCCCTTTCCCTGACTCCCTGCCTGCATTTTCTCTTCCTGCTCTCCTGTCTTCTCTCCTCTCTGTGCAGAGTGTGGCCGTGGGAGGGTGGCCGTAGGTCCTGCCGTGGCCTGGGGAGGACGGCGGTGCTGTCTGCTCCATTCTTCCATCCTCATGTTGGTTTCTGCCACAAAAGGAAAGAGAATACCCCCAACTCCTGAGGGATTGGAAGGCTGAGGGGCGGCAGAGCCGTGGGCTGGGCCCGGGGGAGCATGCCCCCAGGGCCACGATGTAGGTACCTCAGACCTGCGCTGCTGTCCATCTTGGTCACCCAGCAGCTCCGTTTCATTTAGAAACCATGCTTTCCCTGTGGCCTTGGACCGAGTCTCAGATTCGTTGAACTTAGGAGTGCTCACTTTTTCCGGGCAGCCTCAATATGTGATTTATCTGAGCTTCCTCCTGTCCCCAGGCTCTTGTCAATGTTGACCGATGATCCCTCCGGAGGCTCAGCCCACCTTGTTTTTATCCCTGTAATCTGAGCACGGAGGAGCAGCGAGTGCTTCTCTTCACAGAGGGAAGAGGACCAGCTTAGTCGAGAAATCTCGAGATTTTCACCATCAAAGAAGGGACACAAAGTGGCTCTGCACTTGACAACTCAGGGAAAGTTTTCTTCTTGGGCTGGTGAGAAGCAAGGGAGGGAGGGAGGAGGCCAGATCAGCCCCCGCGATGGGAGGCTGGGGGTATGAGCCGCAGAGGAGGGAGGGTGACAGTGCAGACGCTGGGCGGCAGCCCACCCACCTCCCCGCCCGCCTCCCTCCCTCTCCCGGAGTTGTCTGAGCCTCTTTTCCTGTCTGGGAAGCAGGGGTGGTGTCTGGGACACCACGAGGACTGGAAGGGTGGTGTGCTGGGTAACGTGGAAGTGGCAAGACCCCGGTGGGGCACTGGCAGTGACTCAGCACCTGGCCACCCCACTGCGGCTCCTCCTGTGACCTGCCCCCCCAACTCACCTGGACGGCGGCACCTGTAAACCTGGCATAACTGAGTACAGAGAGCCCCACGGCCCCTCAGGCCCTTCTCCCCCACAGCAGCACTTGGTGGGGGTGCTGAGATAAACTGCAGGAGGACGGTGCTGGGACCACCGACCCACGTGCACGGAGGCCCCTCCCTTCTCCCCACACCTCCCCTGGTCTCCTGCTCGCTGACCTCGCCTCCTTATTAAAGTGACTTCTGAAAAGATCAGGCAGACTCAGCTGCGCTAAACTGGTCCTGCCGACCATCCAGTTGGGGGTATTCACTTTTTTAGAAGGTGCAGTGCTTCAGCACAAAGGAGCATACTTGTTCCCGTAGGAGTTCAGGTTTTTGGGCTGTATGTGTGTTGATTGCTATACGAGGGAAATATCTGTGGGGTGGACGGGATGTCCCTGAGTTCCTTCAGGCCCTCTGCCCATCGATGGCTTTCAACACAAAAGCATGGACGGAAGTCCCTGAAGAACCAGGTGCAGGGGACAGTGCCACCCTGGGCAGGCCGGCAGGAAGGAGTGGGCACAGTGCTGGCTCTCTGCACCCGTTTCAGGGCCCAGGAAATTAAACCATTTTCTGTCTATGACTTTTTTGGGAAAACTTAATGTGCACGTAACTCAGGAGCTTTAGGCAGTGATGGACAGGCTGAGCTGGGAGCAATTCTTGGCTATCTCATCCCCCTTGTTTTCCCTCATGAAGCGCGCCTCACGGTGTGGGGGGCATTGCAGACTGTGTCTTCAGTATGTTTCGCCCCATTCTCACTCACTGTTTTTACCTATGAGAGTCTCACTGCCCCCAGCATCTGCCATGGGGACCTGGTTTGGAGTTTGTCCGGCAGCAACATCAAGCAGTGGAGACAGCCCCGTGGTGCTGGAGGGACTTTGCTCGAGGCCGTGTTCAGACGCTGGTCCCCGTCGTCTGCACTGGAGATGTGGTTGCTGCAGTGGGGCTGCGGGAAGGAGCCAGGCAGGCCTGCGCTGTCCCGGGAGCAAGAACTAGTTGGTCTTGGTTTGCTTTGGAGGATCTTTGCCATCAAGGAGAAGATAGAGAGGCTGCGCTGATCGTTCTCTGTCAGTGAAGTGAATAAACCCACACGGGGCTTCAGTCTGTGGGCTTCCTCCCCGCTGCGTCCCAGACTGACCACACGCCTGCGGCAGGACCACAGTGAGCAACTTGGGGTGCCGTGCACGTGTGTGTCTAAATGAGACTTCCACACAAGCTCGTCAGAAGCAGTGCACCCCAAAACCCATCAGAACACAGCGCTGTGGGTTCTTTCAGAATTTTCAGAAAGAGCTAGAACACCCTTTGTTCTTCAGTTAGAGACTTTTAATGGACATCGATTAGAAGTTGTGTGTACGTGGCTCATTTATTCATTCAAAACCATTTACGGGGTGCCTCCCTGCACTGTGCTAAGCAGGGGTTTGTGGTGGTGGTGAAATAGATACTGCCCCGCCCTAATGGGGCCAGTAGCCTCTTTAGAAAGAAGGACAATAAATTCTCAAACAAGCAATTAGATACATATGTTGAATTGTGATGAGAGATAAGCTGGAAACCAACAGGGGTATTGACAGAGAATGAGGGGACAGGGGACAGTAAGTGGGGGTGCGGAGGACCTGACGAGAACAGCATCACTGAACTGTGTCCATAGCGCAGCAGGCCTGTGAGCGGTTAGAACCTCTGAGAAGTGGGGGCGCCTGGGAAAGAGAGACCCAGGAGTGAAAGGATGTCATGAGGAGGGGGCTGGCCTGGGAAAGGCAGTGTGCCCTTGTGGTGGAGGGAGGGCTCCCCAGGAAGTTGGAAAGTGGAAGGACCATATCTGCAATTCTAGCCTTTCCTCTGTCATAAATGCACGTGTCCGCAGGCAGGCTGCTTCCGCTCTGTGCATCCAGTGTCCGCATCTCTAACCTGAAAGGGGCAGGCGACCGGGCCTCTCGGCACCTGCGTCTCTAATGTGAAGGGAGCAAGGCGAGCAGGCATCTCAGCGTCCGTGTCTCTAACCTGAAGGGAGCAGGCCTCTCGGCATCCGTGTCTCTAACGTGAAGGGAGTGGACTCTCGGCGTCTGTGTCTCTAACGTGAAGGGAGCGGACTCTCGGCGTCCGTGTCTCTAACGTGAAGGGAGCGGACTCTCGGCGTCCGTGTCTCTAACGTGAAGGGAGTGGACTCCCTTGCTTTCCATCGCCCACAGCTCTCCCTCACCTTCTTTGCTGTTCTGCCTGGGGCCTGACAGTGGAACCTCCAAGCTGCTCAACATGTGAAAACTGTTTGAGCGGCTTGCAGCTCTACATGACTTTTCCATATCCCAGTCCCCCGTCCCCGCCATGTGGTAGCCCGGGGCTGTGGGTTAGAGCATCTCATAGCTACTCAAACTGAGCTCCTAAGATGGTTAAAATCCCTCCCTCCTCCCCCTGCCACTCACTTTGGGGTGAATGCATTAGTATTCTCACCTTTCTCTTGCCAGTGCTGAGTCATTTGTTACAATTCAACTCCAAGTGCCTCAGGAGGGGCTGGTCCTAGAGTGCTTTCCAAATGAGGTTGGTGGAAGTTGATCAGGAATCATTCTCCTTAACTAAGTGGGGTGTCTGGCTTGTTTTTCTTCCTCTCAGAATTTGGACTGATGATCTCGTGCATGCACCTCTCTCAGGAGTTTGCTCAAGAGCAACGCTGGCTTCACAATATATAGAAGACACACTTGCTGTGTCCTACACAGAAGAAAAAATTAGGAAGAATGGAAGAAGGATGGAGCCTTAGAGACCACAGTGATGGATCTGAGGGGTGATTGAATCTTAAATACTATCCTTATTCCTCCCCAACAAAGGGGTCCTACAGCATAACTGCATTCCTCATCTCTAATCACTAGTGCTACATGTCAGTATCTTTTATTTCTTTCCCATTTTGAGTGACATAGTGTGATATGTCTAATGACAACTAGAACAAATTCTGGTAATGAGGTCACCTTGGGCCTGTATTACTGTCTGACTGCTGTTTTCCATAGAAATTATTTGTGAAAGCACCCCACGTGCTTAGAATAACTTCCTCTGCATAAGTGTGGGTGTCGACAGGCAGATATGTTAGAACTTGCAAGAGATGAACGGCTTGCCTTGGCCTCTCTAGTTTAGACCTGTAAATTGGTCTGTAATGAGACAGCTTTGGCTTTCATCGCAAGGAAGGAGTGATTGGTTGTGATTAAGTTACTTGGTTCCCTTTAGATGCAAGCTTTTTATGCAGAATGTAGAGTGGTTTAAAAGTAAATGGGGCCCAGAACGTCTTATTAATTCTTTTTTAAAGGGAGATTTTAGTGAACACATACCATGTTTCCAGAATTGTGGAGAAGATTATTGTAGGAGAAAGTTGCAGGCGTATGGAGCAAGAGGAGGCTGCAGGGACCTGGGTGGATGCACAGGACTCAGAAAAGTGAGAATCTGGGTGTGTGGCAAGGAGTGTGTCAGGGCACAGAGGAGCTGCGAGTTGGGAAGGAGCTTGAAGAACGCGAGGGCCTCAGCAGGGGAACAGTGGAGCGTGAGGTTGGGAGGCTGAGGTGCAGCCCAAGTGTGAGAGTCACGAAGCCAGAGGTAAGCGTTGGACCTGCCATGTTATGCTACTGGAAGCCATCATGGGCCCAGTAGAAGGGGTGACATGACATAGGTCATGAGTTGGGGAGATTGGGCCTGTAGAGTTGACAGTGTGCTGAGGGGAAGGCTGGAGTCATGAGGAGAGTGTCAGGAGGACCTGGCTGCTTCCGAACAGGTCAGATAGTGGGGCAGCTTAAGACAACAAGCGTTTCTTATCCCGCAGAGTTTCTGTGGGTCAGAGATCCGGAAGCTGCTCATCTGGATGGTCCTGGCTCAGAGTCTCTCCTAAGATTGTAGTCAAGCTACAGGGTGGACTGAAGTCTCATCTGATGCTTTGACTGGGACTCTGGGACTGAAAGATCCTCTTCCAAGATGGTGTTCTCACATGTCTGTTGGCCAAAGGCCTCAGCTCCTCATCACATGAACCTCTCCAAAGCGACCTCCCTGACAGGGCAGCTGGCTGCCCCAGGAGCAAGTGATCCAAGAAAGAGAACTAGCAGGAGGCTGTAGCACCTTTTATGACCTGGTCTCTTCCATTTTATTCTACTCGGTGGACATGAGTCATTAAGTCCAGCCCACATTCCAGAGGAGGGGTATTTGCCTCCACCTCTTGAAGGGAGCAGTATCAAGCATTTTGTGGACATTGTGAAACCACCACACATACCAATGATAAGTAAAGGAACCAAAAAGTAGTGTTCCTCTGCAGTCAGGCTGTCTGGATTAAGATACTGGCTTTTCTAGATATTAACCAAGTGACCTTAGACAAGTTACTTCAGTTTCCCCATCTGTAAAATGTGGGTTGTAAGAGTACCTCCCTCATAAGGTTTTGATGTGTTAACTATGTTGTAAGAACATATAATAATGACTAGCAGATAATGAACACTCAGCAAAACAGTGTTGCTACTAATATTACCATCATCATCATCCACCACCATCATCATTGTCACTGTCATCACCATCATCATTGTCACCCTTATCATCACCATTATCATCAACATCATCCTCATCATCATCCTCACTGTCACTATTATCATTATCAGCATCATCACCATCATCATTATCATCATCATCATCACCATCATCATCACTGTCACCATTATCATCACCATCATCATTATCACCATCATCATCATCACCATCATCATCACTGTCAGCATTATCATCACCATCATGATTGCCATCATCATTGTCACCATAATCATCACAACCATCATTGTCATCAACCATAGTCATTGTCATCATCACAATCATCATCACGATCATCATCAACACTGTCATCATCGCCATCATCATCACAATCATCATCATCATCAACCATAGTCATCATCATCACAATCATCAACAGTGTCATCATTGTCATCATCACTGTTATCACTGCCATCATCATTACCATCATTGCTGTTTCTATTGTTATTGCTGCTGCAGCCACAGCTATGCAAAGAGTGTTTTCTCAGATGTTTAAAGTACTAGAGTGGTGGTTTTTACAGAGAAAATCATGGAATTAAGGATAATATTTTCTAAACTGTACCTTACAGTTAACATGTTTCTCTATTGGGAATTCTGTACCTGCTAACTTTAGTAATGTCCTTTCATCTCCTTTGAGTATTTCAAACATTTGAAATATTTTTATTTTTCATTTTTATCTATTCAACAGACATTCATTAACCACCTACTACATACTAGGTCTTCAGTGGATTCTGAGTGTACAAAGAAAAAGAAGTGATCTCTTCTACCCAGGGACACACAAGGCCATGGGGGGTGATAAACACATAAACCCGACAGTGTGAATGCATTATGGGACCCAAGCAAACATGGTTCCTATTCTGGCTGTAACAGCACTCTAGCTGACTAAGCTTAAGCAAGTCACCGTATCCCCTGACCTGCAGACCGTGTTGTGTGTACTAGAGTTGACACGTCTGGCCCTCCAGAGTGGCTGTGAAGATCAGGATGATGTTTCACAGCACAGAGCCAGGCGCATCTTGAGCGCTCTGTCTCTGGCGGCCGTGCTGCAGGAGGTGTGCAGGAAGCACAGTGGTCATTTGGCAGAGCAAGCACTGATCCTGGCTCTGAGAAGTCAGGACAGACCTTGTCAAGGATGAACATCGCACCGTGCCTTGAAGGAGAGACAGGAGGAGAGGACAGAAGGGCCTATTTTGAGGAAGGAAGAAAAAAACACTCTGTCCCTGAGAGAATTTGGGGGAGCTGAAGAAGACCTCCTATTTTATAAAGCATCGGTCCTTGAAAATCTTCAAGGCATGTCAGCTCTCCACTTTGAGAAAAGTTTAGCTCTGGTTCCTATTCTCCTGGTTTTGTGCTTTGGTGGGGGGGCGGGGGGTTGTTAAAGGTGCCAAAATTAAGATCTTTCTATTATGTTCACAGATGTTGTAGCTTTAGGCATGACTGGACGGGCTGCCTTGCCAGAAACTAAGACACAGTGGAGTGCAAAAGCTTTCTCGGGAGTGAAAGACTCAGAGTCTGGTGAACAGTTTCTCAATGCTTTATGATTTCTCTTTGCTTGGGAAGTATGCAAAGTCAAAATATTTTGATATATATTATCTAGAAGGAGAGGTTTGACTCTTGAAGAGGAAGGTCAAGAAAAAATGTGATAAATATAATGAGTTACTCTATCATTACACCAGCCGATGTTGAACAACTTAGGGAGACCCTGTTCCACCTTGAGCTTTCTGAGTAATAAGAAGCATAACGTTTTGAGAGAGCAGGAAACTCCTGGACCACAGCCTTTCCAGGAGTGCCCCCCGCCCGAGGGCACTCAGGCAGCCCCTTTTGTCCTAATTAGTGCTAACAATTAGGACAAATCATTGACCCGTCATTGACCTCTGCTTTTTTAGCTTGTTTGGAAATTATTCTATAGGTTGTTCACACAAACACCAGAGAGCTCAGGGTCTGACATTCAACTTGTTTCCAAAAGTATGGCAAAGCTGGCGTGGGCTGCCTGCCACGTCCGCCCCCGTAGGTGCGTCTGGGATCCACCTCCTTCCCCACCTCCTTGGTCAGCCCGTGGGAGCTGCCTCAGCACTTCCAGGAATGATTCTGTCCACTCGTTCCCCATGGCAGCCACGGGGATCTGGGGTGTAATCAGGTCATGTGATGTCCCTCTGAAGGCTTTTCCCCAGCTTCCCGCCCTCCTGAGATCCGGCTGACCCTGCACTGTGACGGCCTCTGCAGCTGCCTCAGCCTTGCCACCCGCCACCTCTGCTGATGGCCGCACACTCTGCATGGCCACCTCGGCCGAAAGCATCTCAGAATCTGCCTAGTTGGCTGTCATTCAGGCGTTGGCCAAGTATCCTCTCAGGAGGCCTCTACTGGCTTCTGAGTTTCAAACAGCCCTTCCCGCACCCCCAGCACATCACCCTCTTACTCCATTCAGAGCCCTGTCATGATCCGAAGTTACCGTGTTCACTTATTGATCTGCTCACTTAGGATCGGTATTCCACAGGTGTGAAGTCCATGCCAGCTCTGTGAGAGTGGCCCCGTCTCCGTGGGATCCGCCACTGGGTCCCAGCACCTGGAATAGCACCTGCCCTCCAAGACCCTGTGGGTGCGCTTGATAAATGTACAATTCATTAATTCACATTAGTTCACTAATTAACTAGATGCAAAGACTGTTAACTCTGGTTCATACCCTAGCATCTATTTCATTTTCCATACATACTAATAGGTTTTTATTGAAACTACTGTATTTATTGCTTTGTTAATAAGTACATGTGTCTTTGAAATTTGGTGAAGTCTATAATAATTCATGTTGCGTCAGCGATCTTTGTTAATGGCCTCTGATTTTATTCAACTAACTTTTCTTACCCTAAATCTGGCTTTAGTGATTCTGAGGCTTAAGCAAAGCAAAGTATATTCTCTGATGACTTTGCAAAATGCTCCCCACCCCCCACTCAGTTTAATCTAAACAAGATAAAATGGGTTTAGATCTAAAAACAAAACATTTGTTTTTAAAACAAGTTTAAAAGCAAGATATTACTTAGTGTTATTAATTACATCTTGAACATTTTATCTTAATTATCTGATGTAAGAATATTTAGCTCAATTCAATACATATTTATCAAGTGCAGAAGCTGTATGCAAGGCATTACCCCCAGATGCTCTAGAAGACAGAGAAAGGAGTAAACTGGTTTGTGACCTCAGGTCCTTAGGATCTAGTGGGGAGGTGACAATAAGTTCATCAAGGACTTGAACAGAAGGCAGAGTCTGCAGCCTTGTTATGGAGATGCCAACACAGACTTAGGGGACACCGGCCGAGACTATCCAGGAGGGCTTAAAGGAGAAAGTGGTCACTGGGGACGGCCGTTTGGCTGGACTGTGAGAGATGGAGCTGAGGACGGACATATAGGGCAAGAGGGATAAAAAGAACAGAGGCGCAGGGAGAAAAGCATCGGCCTGTTGGGGACAAGAAATCGCCCACTGGGGTGAGGCACATGCATGGTGTACGGCAAAGGAGACCAGAGACAAGGAGCTGTAACTCTGAAGGAAGCTGGCTGCAGGGGTTAGCGGGCAGCCATGAGTATTTTTGATCAGGAAAGTGTTAGGCTCAGGGCTGTGTTTTCGGGAGGCCCGTTTGCTGATAAAATGGCAGACTCTAGAGCCGAGCTGAGGTGCGCTCTGACGAGGGGTTGTGTGACGCGTATTTCCTCAGGAGGTGTGTGTGCTGGGGTGGCTTTGCGTCCCATCCCGTCTTTGAATGACGAGGATGCTGATGATGAGCACCCCAATCAGTGAGGACCCTCTGTATCAAGGGGGTAGCGAAGGCTCTCGATTGTCTCTCACTTCTGGGATCCCTCTGCAGGTGTTTCTTTCTCCCCAACTTCTACTTCTCACCTGTCTGGAGCCTCTCAAACTCTCCCACGCTCGTCCCGGCGTGTTTAATGCCTTCTCTGCTCTGCCATGGCTCTGCCAACCCCGTGTCGTGCTGTGTCCTCTGCGTGCTGTCTTTCTCTCCACCCTGGTCCATGAATTCCTTCAGGACAGGAGCTGTCTCTGCAGGCTCAGCATCCCCCACTCCCCAGACACATGTGAGGTACTGGGGGATGTTGGAAAAAAATGGTGATGGAAATAGGCAAATTCGAAAAAGACACTGAGAGTTTTGATTCCTCATGACTTGGAAACTGGTTGCATATGGACCACAGGGTGAGCTCTGTGCCAAGTGCAATGTTGAGTGATTGATCATCATTGATGGAGCAGCCAGGCCAAAGCGTCAGTGGTCCCATGTGACAGATGAGAAAACAGACATAGAACTTAACCTACTGGCCCAGTGTGTGTAGAATGAAGTGGGTGTTCCCATGTGGGCTTTGTGAGGATGTGACTCAGGTGACGTCTTGTGGGGGGGATTGGGCACTGTGTGTTAAGAGGGCTCCAAAGTGTCACCTGAGCCCATAGTGCAGGGAGGTCAGGGGGCTCGGAGGGCTTAAGGGGAAAGCTCTTAGTTGTAATGAGACAGGCGGTGAAATCTAGTTCATAATCAGCAATTGCAGGACTGAAACTCAGAAGAGAATTTGGGAGTAGAGGGTGGACAAGAGTGCAGATGCCTAGAAACTGTGGGTGCACAGCAGTGCGGTCAGGAGGGGAGGCCAGACAGACCGTGGGCACAGGGGTCAGGGGCCCGGGAGGAGGAGAGAGGGCAAGGAGTTCCAGGACTGATGGCACCCAGCTGGTAGAGGGTGGGGAGAATGTCTAGGCAGGGCCACGCCCACGCCCCCACCCTCCCCGGCCTGGGCCTCATCTTGTCGCCAGCCCTGTTTGGAGGTTGTGTGTTTCAGGAAGCCCTCAGACCACCGCAGCTCTGTGCAGCCTGGGTTTTCTCTGTTGAATCTCTGCTCCCCTTCTCCTCCAGTGCCTGCACCTCAACGATGGGGTGAATGCGAATGAGGGAACACAGAATGGATGAAATGGTGCTTTCACACCGCAGGATGCCAGTCTGTGGCCAGCTCACCTGCCAGCTGGACACCCCTGGCCCGTGTCTGCCCTGTCAGGTGTTCGCCTGTTCTCGACTTGTCAGAGGCCCCCACAGGTCTAGACGTTGGTCATTCTGCTGCTGGCACCACTTTCTAGGACTTCCCTCGCCCTGCCCGGTCAGATCATCCTTCCAGCTCTGGCCACCCAGCCCCTTGACCCCTCAGCTTTCCAACCCCGTGGTTGAGGTCAGAGGTCTCATCCAAATAAGCTAAACCTCTGACAGCTGAAACCAAGAATGTACAGACCAAGGCTGGAAGAGCGTTCTTCTTGCAGCAGTGTCAGTGAAGTGCTGCCTGGGAGACATCCGGAGTGCTCTCTGCCAGTTAAGGGCTTTATCCTTGACACCCACTCTGCTTTTGTCTTCTCGAAACAGATTCCTTAACTCCTACGGTAGGTTGCCTGTGCAGTCCAAGAGCACCCCCCTCCAAGGCCACCTCAGGGACTGCAGCAGAGCAGAGCAGAGACGTGCTGTCTGAGATGAGAGCTTCTCTGTGAGCGAGGAGCATGCCCCCGGGAGGAACGCCGGCCGGGCCGCCTTCCTGGCTCACGCGAGCCACCGTGCCGCCTTCCTGCGCAAAGAGCCATTAGAGAGATCTAATTATAAATGTGTCATTCAGTATTTATTCTAGCAGAAGAGCCCACCAAAGCCTCTTAGTGTAGCTGACAAGTGAACCCTCTCAAATGTGTCTCCAGAAAGATTATGACAGGAAAGGCCATCTTCCACTCTATGTTGTCTTTTCAAAATAAATTGTGTTATCTTTGTTGTTTTTCTTCTTTTACATTGCCATTAAAAAAATAAGTACAGATTTTTAAAATCTTACAGCACTGCTTTATATCATCTTATAAACTTGCACCTTGCCCATTACCTGAAAACTGGGCATTTGATATTTAAGGAAACCATCATGACTTGAGTGAGGCGACACCCAGGGAGCCGCCTCCTGCCGTCATCTGCTGTAGCAAATGGATTGTTCATTATAGAACAAATCATGCCTAGCTGTTGTTAAATCTCTTACGTGGACTTGTGGCCTTATGCAAGTCTTCTCTATAAAGCCCTGTTATTTTGTAAAGTTATTCTAAATGGTGTATATTATTATTGGAAATCAATTTCCCTCCAATTAGGAAAATGATAGAAGAAGTCTGGAAACGTGGATTTTTTGTATGTTAAAAGAGTATATCCTCATGATTTTTCACCTCTTTCTACCATTCCTCCTCTTAAATGCTATTTATTTTATATTTGTAGATTTTCTATGATTCTCTATATTCAACCTTTAAAATACGTTGATCTATCCTATCAGCCCATTAGCCAAAGGAGGCAGGACAGGACTGTCTTCTTTGAGGCCTGCTCCTCCACCCCTTAGTCCTAAAGCAGTTGTGGGGTGCAGGCCTTCATCCCATGGCCTGCCCCTGCCTGAGGGGCCTGGCACAGCCCTGCTCTGCTCATGTGGCTGCACGCTCCTTGCCCGAGCCCAGAGTGTGGTTCTGCGTTGCCCCCGTTGTGGCTGTTGTTGGTGCTATGTCCTCATGCTGTGAGACTCCCGTGCTTTCCCGCGAAGGTTGTTGGGACCCTGTCAGAGTGCTCTTGTCCTGGTGTTTGTCAGTCAGTGATTTAATGCATCGCCTGTATGCTCCAGGTTCCTCCTTTAAGATCTGAGGTTTTATTTGCCACATTCCAGGTGCCTCTGCAAGTGTCTGTCATCCCTAGAAAGATGTGCATCTGAACTAGCAGAGAAAAGATAGAATGATTGACATGACTTTTGACACGGGTTTTGTTAAGACTCTGGCATGCCATTTGCTGGCGCACCTACTCTGATGAGCACCTCTTACGCGTGCGAGCTGTGCAATCTTGCGATACGCTCCCTTCTTGCCCACCTCGGTATCCACATGCCAATCATCGGGGAGAAAATTATGCTGCTGAATTGGGTAGCATGCAATTTACCCTCTAGAAATTGAACATCCACCGTAAGTGGTAAAAAGTGTTTTCTATACCTTGATATAAGTTTGCATATAAATCTCTGCCTTCATGGCTCTCATTCACGCACACTAGGCGTGTATCTTTGCGAATTATGCTCTTTTATTTCACTGGAGTGTTTAATACACATTTTAAAATTGCTTCTCTACATATGCAGTTAGTAAATTAAAGCACAGAAAAAGGCATTTCAGTTTACTCCTTCCCTGGGGAGCTCTTCTCTTCAGTTCAGGGTGTAGCTGGTGTGGCCGCCGTGGAGAAGGCGCAGTGGCTTTACCGATCCTTTCATTATTGCGTGCCGAGAAGGTGTGTGTTTTATCCCTCCCCACTTTTTTTCTGTATTGGCTCGGGATTTGTGTCTTAATCAAAGTGTGCAAGAAATGCACTTAGTCGTAAGACAGGGTGACACTTCTACACGACTCTCCAGTTAATTAACGCGGAATGCTGCGGGAGAGCCCATGGTCTCCCATTTACCTCCAATGAGTTTGTGTGATTAATGTTATCATAGCAAATACCAAAGGAATTAATAATGATTAGGCCATTACTTCCAAGTGGCGCTGGAAACTCAAAGATCTTCATTCATTACAGCAAGAGCTTTAAAAAATTCCACCAACTTTAGTTTCTCTGTTCTGATGTTACAGGTTGAACACATTGAACTTGAGTGGAATGGGTCCCCAGACTCACCATTCTTTTTTCCAGAAGTATTCGAATTTGGGTTCCTGATGGGTTAGGGAAAAAGTCTCAATCTTTTTTTTTTTTTTTTTGAGGGGTTAATGCTTCACAAATTCATTTATTCATGCCAAAAATACTAAGCACAAATACAAATGTTAGTTATGCACAAGGCCTTGAGGTAGGTATTCAGGGGTGAGATCAAAGATGAACATAACCCAGTCCCTTTAATTGAATAACTGGAGAGGAAGGACCACACAGACAAGAAGAGTTAGGACAGTGTGCTGTTAAAGCTGTAACGGAGATGCCCAGGGCACGGGTGGCACAGACGGAGGTGGTGGACGCTCTGGAGGACTCTCAGGCTGGGCAGGAGCCATGAAATTCCCACCGCTTCCCACAGTGCTGGGGAGTTCGCCAGGCAGACGAGAGCCAGAAGGTGGCATGGAGTTTAAGGTATTCCGGGCCAGGATGACTTTGGATGTGACGGGAGCACAGGGCAGACAGGTGTGACGGGGAGAGGTCATAGCCTTGCGAGGCGGCATGACCACTGCTACAGCTCTGCTTTGAATTAGGGTAGAGAACACGGGGACGAACACCACAGTGGGTGTGCAGGGCGCTGAGCCAAACAACGTCTTAGTTCACAGCCAGCCCTGCAGGGCCTGGGCGTCCATGCTAAGCTGCTGTCCTGGCGACTCAAGCAGCCTCCTGAACTCGACGTGGACACCATAGCACCTCCGTGTGACAGCCCTCCAGATGTGGGGTTTGCATAGATTTGTGCCCTTCAGGCCTGTTGAGAGGGTTCTGCCAGCATGAGTTGACACAGGTGCTGGTGGTCGACCTCGGTGTTCTCAACTCACTTGCTGTCCAAATGTGCACGGTGCTTCATGCTTTCCCACAACGTTGCATCCTTGGACCAGAGTTGACACCATCACTTTTCCTGCCCACTGTGACCACCACCTCCTTGGCAGTCAGGTTGTAACTCAGCATCTTCTAATCCTGAGCCGAGGGGTCTGATCGAAGTACTTGAATGCCCGCGCGTCTGAGTTACACCAGCTCTGGTGTTTCCAAGTGTGCCATGGCTCTCGGAGATGTCTGAGGGCAGAGGTGGCCAAGGAATTGAAGTCACTCTCATCTTACGATGCCTAACATCATTGTCTAAAGGGCTGAGCTGGTCGGGCCTTCACGGCCCCAATAAGTCATTCGTGTTATGTGTTTCCTGTGCTTGCCTGAGCTGAGCTCCGGCCAGCCCCACCCCTGCAGTTGCCCTTGCAATCGTTTTCCTGGACTTGCCCTCCCAATGGCCTCCTGGGTGGGCTGTGCTGGTCCCTGACCCGCTGGGAATCCCACTGCCTGATGCCACTGTAGGGCTGGCCTTGCTCCTTTCTGTCCTTCCCTGGCCCCTCTTCCTCCCAGCCCCATGGAATCCCCAAAGCCCTCTACCCAACTCGGGGGCTCAGGGTCTCTCCCAGCCTCAGTGGCTCTCCGGATCTGTGCCTCCAGCTCTCTCTGTTATTACAAGCTCCAGGCCCATCTAGGAACATTTTTATCTGGATATCTCCCTGCCATCTGCAGTCCCAGCTTGCCTAAAACTGGAGCCACCAATGTGCCTGCTCCCCAGGTACCTGTCTCCATTGGTGACTGGAGCCCCAGGGTCACCCCTCCCTCCTGTCTGTACCCGAGATTCAGCCCACACGCTCGACCTTCCTTCCCAGCATCTCCCTCATGCTTGCTTGTTTCCATGGTTACCACCTGGTCCCTGGAGGTCTCAGGAGGTCTGATGAAACACAGACAGCCCCACCGCTGGCCTGTCAGCCCTCCCCCACTCCTGCCAGACCTTTCCTGTTGTGATTTCACTGGAGATTCAGAAGCGAGGAAGAGCCTACGAACAAAGCCGGAGGCCTGGGAAGTGGGCATTCTGACTCTGTGGACGGTAGAAGATGCTCCACTTCACGTCAGCATCTTAGGGGGAGTCAGACTCTCATAAGTTAGTCTGGATTGAAAGCTTAAACAAGGACTAATTTAAAAACGAAATTATTCTGTGATTCACGGGGTGGGGAGATCTCTTGCTTTTTCTCTGGCAGTTTCCACTGAGCTAATGAAGGAGGTCATTTCCACAGGGCGACCTTGCGGAGCCAGAACACCCAAAGGCTTGCCTGCCTGCTCACTTGAACTCCATGGACATAAAACCAGTTCCTACACATCCGATTACATGTATCCACTTGATTCTCTCCTCTCACTTTGTTCTTTTCTTCCTCACCTTCTTCAGTGTATGCGTAGAAGTAAAGTAAGCAAAGTGACATCAGAAATTCACTTGAAAAGACACCAAAACAACCTCTCAGCTACTCAGGGGTCAGGAGACGTGCAGGCTGGCTCCTTCACCTTTCCTGATGACCCTGGAGATGCAGCACAGGAAGCTCGGGTTTCCAGGGCTGAGAGCCTGGCTCAGCCTCCATCTGCTGGGAAAAAGGAGAAGCGAAGATGATGGAAGAAGACCATTTTCTGAGAATTGAAAACCTCTCTGGGCTCTGAGCACCCCTAACCCTCAAACCACAGTCATCTTAGACAAGCCGCTGACTTCCCGAGGCCCTGTTAGCACCTCCGGGGAACCGGGCTGTGCTGGCCACCATCCTCATGTGCAATGCTGAACCCTAGAAGCCGCTGGAAACCAAGAGTCTTCTCACAACCCACCTCGCAGCAAAACACACCCTGAACTGAAGTGAGTGGCCATGCACTCTCCCTAGGTCAGTGTCACCACTCACTCGTTCTGCTGCTGGTAAACAGCAGACAGGGTTCCGGAGCGTGGCTGAGACGCCCACGGCTGAGATGCTCTACGCTGAGTGGAGTGTGTACTGCTCGCGGAAGTTCTGAATTCCCAAAGATGCTGTCCCAGGGTTCTGAGATGAGGGCTCCACCTGTAATGCTTCTCACAGATAATTTACATTAAATGGTCTAAGGTGGGCGGTGGTACTTTGTAAAGCATAAAGCGCCGGGCGTCTGTTTACAGTGGCTCCTAGGTGACAGCCCTGGCGAGCAGGCCTGCAGGGCAGGCTCTTATGGACCCAGCAGGGCAGCCCTGCCTGGCAATTTCTACAGCTGGGCGGTCCTGTGGGCACGTCAGGGCCAGAAAAAGAAGAGGTGTAAGCACCCTTGATTATTTGTGTTTCTCCTTATTTTTACTTATCTTTATTTTTCCTGATAATTCATCCTGAGGCAAATTTGTCTTCACTTACAGAAGGCCGACCAGCCAGCCACTGTTCTCAGTTTCCATCCTCTTACTCATTTATTTTTCCTGCTTTCTATTTCTAATGGCATTATCGGGCATAATTGGCGCACAATTAGTGGCACATATTCAACTGGTACAATCTGGCCAGTTTGGGAGCAGGTGAGCAGCCTTCTCCTTCCTTCACCTCAGGTGCGTGTTTGCCCCGAGCAAGGGCGCCCGCAGCTCCCCTGCCGAAGCGTCAAACTCCAGCCCCCCTCCTTCTTCCTGAGGTCTAACCCACAGAAGCATCTAACGCTGTGCGTGGTTCCAAGCTACATGAATGAGAAGTAAACTGCCAGGCAGAGGTGTAAGCTGCATGTCCCCATCCTATTTATAATTATCTGTGTTCAGGGGGAAGCCCTGGGCTCCTTCGGGGTGCCTCGGGAGGAGAGGGGCACAGTTTCTTCAGCAGGATGAGTGTTTAGCTGTGTTCTCTCTCATGCCTGGAAGAGTGACTCCCCACTGAATAACATTTTGTAGATCACAATGTGCAGTTAAACGAACACCCTGTTGCAATAACTGGATAAATAAGAGGGTGTCATGTTGTGTCGTCACCACATCTCTTTGTTGGGAGGACCAGGAGACCTGCATGCACAGGCATGAGGTCGGCCCCAGAAATGCATGCCCAGCTCCTCATCTGCTTTCATCCGTGAAGTTGCCCTCTTACTCTAGGGAGACAGAATACCCTCCCCAACCAGTGTCCTCATCCGGATCCCCAGAAGCTGTGAGTATGTGACCTCACATGGCAAACGGGGCTTTGCAGGTTGAGGACCCTGAGATGGGGAAATCATCCACATAGACCCAGCGTAATCAATACACAGTTCCTTAAAAGGGGGGCGGGACACTGTTAGAGGGAGATGTGACGACAGAAGAAAAGCAGAGAGAGACACAACTTGCTGACCTTGACGATGGAGGAAGGAACCAGAAGCCAAGGAATGCAGGAAACCTCTAGAAGCTGGAAAAGGCCAGGAAAGAGATTGTCCCCTGGAGCCTCCAGAAGGACCAGCCCTGCTGACCCCTGCAGACCAGTAAGCTTGTGTTTCATTAAGCCACTGAGTGTGTGGTCATTGTTGAGCGACATAGAAAGCTAATACACACTCAAACCCAGGACATTTTAGAATTCCTTCCTTTTTAAAAATGATGTTGATGCTGCTGCTGATGATGATGATGATGAAAAGAAGAAGGAGGAGGAGGGGAAATTATCAGGGACCAGAACAGAGACCTTTTCTTTCATGGGAAGGCAAGTAAGCCAGGGCCAGGGAGTGCTGCCTCAGGATGGTGGATCTGCCAGGATGGAACGTGTTCTCAAAGTAGTTTCCGAAGGTTTTATAGACCATGGAGGGAACTCTTCTGGTTGAGAGGCAGGTTGATGGAGCTGGAAGAGCGTTTGTGTTGGAATGGACCCCGGGTCAAAGGGCAGTTCTCCCGTTACCTGTGTGTGTGCTCACCTGCGTCTGTGGAACCTTGAAGCCCACGCCCTCCACACGTGGTTCCTGAAGCCTGCTCCCCCAGGGTTTGCCAAAGTCCTGGGGGTCTCGGAGTTACGCACTGCCTGTAATCTTCCTTTGGAGATGTTTTGGGAAATGGACTTTGTTTTTGGCAATTAGGGGCTCCTGTTATTAAAGCAACAGGATTCTTGAGAAAGTCATGAAATAAGACCCTATGTTATTTGAGCACCAGAATGTTGAGTTGGATTGAAGATGAAGAAAGCAGTGTTTTAGGAGAAAGGAAACTGGAGAAATGAAGATGATAAAGAAGGCGCCCTTTTCTGAGGATGGAAACCTCTGTGGGGTCTGACCACCCCTAACCCTCAAATCACAGAGGCCAGGTCTGGCCTGGAGCGTAAATGGGACAGAGTGAGAGTTGAGTGGCACCCACAGTTGTCATGGGGTGTGGGAAAAATACCCCGAATTTTAAATTAGGGCTGACTTTGATCGGAATGCTGGCTTCACCACTTTTACTGTGTGATCTTGGGAAAGTTACATAACGTTTCCAAAACTCAATTTCTTCACTGTGAAATGTTTATAAATGTTGTAGTCCATCCAATCCAAGCCACGATCAATTGTGAGAAGCACTGTTACTTTATGTGCCAATAAGAAAGAAAATTCATTCGCATGGCCATAAATTATCTTGCTGTTCATGGTAAGATGCATCTTGACTTCAGAGATGTTACAATGGAAAAAGCTGTGCATCTTGGAATTGATGAAACACAGTACTACTTATCTCACATGGGAAGATTAAATAAGTATTAATTAGCACAAAGTGTGTGCTCACAGAATCCTAGACCCTTCCCTATCCTTCTCCCACAAATCCACATTCTGTCGTTTCTAAAATTCCCTCGTGGAGATTAGTCTCTGGGTGTTAGGAGGTGACTCCTGGGATTTCCTGTTAGATGAAAACGTGTCACCTACAGCCAGGATGACTATATGTTGTAGTTTCCCTGGGACAATCCTGGCTTATCCTGATGTTCCTCCTGAACACTCATATCCACTCTCAAGGCTTCCCTCTTTGGAAGATACCTTATGTTCTGATCCTGCTTACAGAGAGCAGAGTGCCAACAGGCCAAATGCCAGACCCATGAGTGTGCAAGAGGAGGAGGGCATCAAAAGTACCAACCGTGATGCACTCCCAGGGACCAGGCAGGTGGGGCTTATAGACATGCACCTGGAGCAGCGTGGAGACGAGAGTGACGACAGCTGGTCCAGGCAGGTGGGGCTTATAGACGTGCACCTGGAGCAGCGTGGAGACGAGAGTGACGACAGCTGGTCCAGGCAGGTGGGGCTTATAGACGTGCACCTGGAGCAGCGTGGAGACGAGAGTGACGACAGCTGGTCCAGGCAGGTGGGGCTTATAGACGTGCACCTGGAGCAGCGTGGAGACGAGAGTGACGACAGCTGGTCCAGGCAGGTGGGGCTTATAGACGTGCACCTGGAGCAGCGTGGAGACGAGAGTGACGACAGCTGGTCCAGGCAGGTGGGGCTTATAGACGTGCACCTGGAGCAGCGTGGAGACGAGAGTGACGACAGCTGGTCCAGGCAGGTGGGTTGTATAGACGTGCACCTGGAGCAGCGTGGAGATGAGAGTGACGACAGCTGGTCCAGGCAGGTGGGTTGTATAGAGGTGCACCTGGAGCAGCGTGGAGACGAGAGTGACAACAGCCGGTCTAGGCAGGTGGGTTGTATAGAGGTGCACCTGGAGCAGCGTGGAGAAGAGAGTGACAACAGCTGGTCCAGGCAGGTGGGGCTTATAGAGGTGCACCTGGAGCAGCATGGAGACGAGAGTGATGACAGCTGGTCCAGGCAGGTGGGGCTTATAGAGGTGCACCTGGAGCAGCATGGAGACGAGAGTGACGACAGCTGGTCCAGGCAGGTGGGTTGTATAGAGGTGCACCTGGAGCAGCGTGGAGACGAGAGTGACAACAGCCGGTCTAGGCAGGTGGGTTGTATAGAGGTGCACCTGGAGCAGCGTGGAGACGAGAGTGACGACAGCTGGTCCAGGCAGGTGGGGCTTATAGAGGTGCACCTGGAGCAGCATGGAGACGAGAGTGACGACAGCTGGTCCAGGCAGGTGGGTTGTATAGAGGTGCACCTGGAGCAGCGTGGAGAAGAGAGTGACAACAGCTGGTCCTGGATGCAGGTGCTGCAGGAACATCATCAACCTGGTCATGTGCCGGGGCTGGTGTTGACGGTAACAGCTACGCATGTCGGAGACAGGTCAGCTCCAGACTTCAATGGAGTAAGATACAGTCAAGGGCTGCTCTGTGCCTGCATCCTGTGCTGGGGCCTGCACTGGGTTGCTGAATGAAACATTCAGCCAAATTAACTGATCATGAGTGCAAAGCTTCAAATTTAATCCATTTAAATCCAAATTGGTTAATTCCTCTCAAATTTAAATTGTCCTCAAGCTCTACTGTCTTGACTATTCAAGCACTCCTTTTGTTTTTGCAGCGGCACAGAACCGGATCCTTAGGGCCGGCAGCCATCCCAGTATCTGCATGACTATCTAGTCTAGTGGCTCCATCTTTTGCTGCTCCTAGGAACCATCTCGGAAGATTTTTAAATGCCCCCACCCCCCACCGGACTAATGAGTCAGACTCCAGGCAGTGGGTGCCAGCTCCACACCCCTAACACTCCTCAAGTCATCCCACTGTGCACACAAGGGCAAGAGCCCCAGTCTGATCTGGTGTCCTTACAGAAATAAGGGTGTTGAGGATCCAGGAGCTGGCACACAGGTCGGGGGGAGCCAGCATGGCACTCGGAACTCTTTCACCCCGGTGCTCCCCAGTATGCTGGGCTGGACGTGGGGAGTCCCACAGGGGAGGGAAGGCCATGGGCAGAATGAGTTTCTCACCAACCACAGTTCCCTTAACAGCCTCTTACAGATAAGGAGTAAGATCTTTTGAGACTTGTCTTCAGATTTTAAAAAGTATGTTGTTGGAACTTAATTTGGGCAAATAACATATAAATAGGATTTAATGAGAGAAATTACATTTCGTCAATGTAGCGACCACTGCTTTTAAATTAGAAATGGAAATGGAAATCAGTGACTAGAATTAGTACTGATTTGGCATTTTAAATATGGACTTTCTCTGCTGGCCCACAAGTGCGGTGGCGCTAAACCGAGATGGTCTTAACTGCGGGAAGGCGTTGGCGTGCTTGGGGAGTGAACGTGAGCACCTGACCAAAGGTCTCCATTGTCGGGACTTCTGCCCCAAGTTGGAACTGCTTCCTGTTTTCAGTCAAGGTTGCATGGGTATTGTGGGGATTCTTTATGTTTATGGAACACATTCTCAGAGAAAATGTGAAGTAATTAAATCCTAGCTAATAGGCTATTTAGCAACTGAACTGATGTCTGTAACACAGATCCCGTGTTATTCTTTTTAAGAACTGATTCTTAACCACAGCCTTAGTGCCTAAAGAGAAATAATAAAACCAAATCGATCCTTAATTATTTTAGTCCTGGAACACAAGGATGCTTTCAATAAATAAAATCCACAGATCAGTGTAAAACCTTGTACCTGTCATTAGTTCCAATATTCTCCACCTTACCTTTCCCGACAAGGGCTGTGAGAGGTGAGGGTGGGTGTTTACCAAGCAGGTGTGTGCTGGCCAAGTGTTTTGCATGTGTTAACTCGTTTATCCTCTTCCATTCTATGAGATGGCTAAATCATCCCCATTTTAGAGATAGGAAAAGCGTGGAATGGACAATTTAGGTAACCTGTCAACATTGCATGGCTAATAGGGTTGTTTATCACCATTTCAAGGGTCAAAGACTATTTTGCACAAAGTCTTTCAAAGAGTGGGAGATGGTGGGGTCAAGAATGATATATGGTGTATCTGACTCCATAGTCTATACAAATGTGGTCCCCAGACTGGATAATCATAAGTTCTCCCAGAACAAGACTTGTGATGTCAACCTTTGTAAATCCTCTGTAGGGTGGTTGAGATAACTCCCAATCACCTCATTTTGAACTTTCCCCATGACGTCTATGATAAGAACAAAAATCAGGAACCACCATTCTTCCAACGGTTGCCATCCAGAACCCTTCCCAGAGGATTCTTTCATACTATCAACTGTGTTTATTGAGCTCCTGCTGTGTGCAGGCTGTCCTGGACAGAGCAATAAAAAGGCAGGCTCTGCCTTCAGGGACTTGTAGTCTTAACATAAGTAAAATAATCCATGTACTAAATATGTTCCAAAAAATAAACACCCCTGGGCTGAAACAGCATTTGGACAGTATGTCCTCTAATTTCAAATGACAAAACTTAGTATTGAAAATAAACCTGCTGGTGACTGAGCTTGAAAATTCTACCGTACTCTGTGCACCTGAACATTCCTGCATTAAAATCAACACCAAAGAACTGGAAATTGGAAAGAAACAATTCCCCTACTCTTAAATGTGTACATTTAAATTCATATCTCATCCTTATTTCCATCATGGCCAGGAAGCATGCAAATAATTTTGGTTGTTTATACTAATCCACAAACAGACTTTAAAGCATGCTGCTTCTCCCTCAGCCTCAAAGAAAAAGAGAAGACACTGTGAATTTTTTAAAAAGTAATGACCCACTTTTTTCTCCTTAATTTGTTTAAATTGTTTGACAAGGTCCTTCCATGTGTCTGTGTGTCCCGCTGGGACAGGCTCAGGCTCTGGCACCGCCTCCTTTTGTATGCACCCAGGAGGCATTGAGGCTTCTTCAGTAGGAAGTGAAGCAAGCTGGGGAATTGCAGGTGGGGCCTGTGGACTCAGCCGTGCCACAGCTCCTGGCGTTGCGCCGACCCCGGGTCCTGTGGGCATCCATTCGGACACAGAGAGCCTGTTTCACCACGATCCATAATCTAGAAACCTGGCAAAGGCTGACATGTGGGGGACACAGGCTAGAGACCACTGTAAGCGGGAAAATTTAGTACCCTAGGATACGTGCTGAGAAAGTCTCACTTCACAATCAGGAAACCCAAGAACAGAGAAGTTGAATAACTTGCCCAAGGTTGCACTGTCACTGAATGGATGGTTAAAGCTAAAACTCAGGTCTCCTGATTCCTGGACCAGGCAGTCTTTCCTCTCTCTTTTGCTGTGATTGTTCTAAACAACTTTTTATAATAATTTTTCTTAATATATGTGATATGTATCATTGTGAAATTTTTGGAGAAAAACAAAAGAGAAAAGAAAATCTTATTCCTTTATAATCTTGCTAATCAGATATAACTACTGTTAATATTTTGGCATATTTCCTCCCACAGTTTTATACATATATATTTTAATGTAATGAAAACATGCTTTTTATGCAATTTCTTCTCTAGATTTTTTTCATGTACATGACATTAGAAGAATGTCTAAAAAGTTTATCCTTTAAACATTTATAAGCATCCTTCTAATGGTTGGGTAATTTTTCATGGATTGCATGTACTGCGTTTACTTAGCTATTTCCCTATTGTTAGCCTTTTTTTCTATAACTAATATTTACTACAATTTTTTAAAAAAGCTTTGATGGAATTAAGGATATATTTTCAAAATTGAAATTATATGGTCAAAATCCCTTTATACTTTAGAGAATCTTGATGCGTGTCACTCGATTCTTTTTTTAGAGAGACTTTACTGATTCATTGTCTACAGCAGCACCTGACTACAATAGTGTTACTATACTTTTTTTTTGCAACGATTTTGTTTGTTGTGCTAAGATATACATGACATAAAATTGGCCATTTGACCATCTTAATTTAAGTGTACAGCTCAGTGGCACTAAGCACATGCACCCTGTTATGCTATGACAAGGATTTTCCTGGACCAAACTTTGGTCAGGCTCCTCTGAGCCCTCTTTGTGACTAGGCCTCATCCTGCGGCTTCCCTGTCCATCCTTGCAGAGTCCAGTTTTATCGAGAATCCTGCTAAGTCAGTTTAGAGGGAGCTGCTACCCTTGATATCTGATCAAATTCCTTATCCCCTACCGTTGATATCTGATCACCATGGCTGCCATCAGCAAGAATCCTGTTAAGTTGGTTTAGCAAGAATCCTCCTACCCTTGACGTCTTCTCTTAGTAGTTTTCCATCCAGTTGCTCCCTCACTCTGCTCTTGGCTATAAACCCCCGCTGTCCTTCCTACTCAGAGTGGAACTGGCCTTACTCCCCTGTTGCAGTAGGCTTGAATAAAGTCTTCCTCACCACTGTGACAAATATCAGAATAAATTTTTTTTAACAGCAACCATCACCTCCATCTCCAGAACTTTTTCATCTTGCAGAACTGAAACTCTGTATTCATCCAACAGTAACTCCCCATTCTTTCCCCCGCAAGCCCCTGGTAACCACCATTTTCCTTTCTGTCTCTATGGATTTGACGTTTCTAGGTCCCTTTGCAATCTGGCCTATTCCACTCAGCATAACGTTCTCAAGGCTCATCCATGTTGTAGCATGTGTCAGAATTTCATTCCTTTTTTAAGACTGAATAATACTCCATTGTATGAATATACCCGTTTTGTTTATCCATCCAACAATGGACATTTGGGTTGTTTCACCAAAAGCTATTAAGAATAATTTTGGTATACAAATATCTTTTTTTGTCCCTGCTTTAAATTCTTTTGGGTATATAGCCAGATGTGTAACTGCTGGATCATATGGTAATTCAAAGTTTAATTTTTTGAGAAACTGCCATCCTGTTTTCCACAGTAGCTGCACCATATTACGTTCCCACCAACAATGCATAAGGATTCTACTTTCTCCACATCTTTGCCAACACTTGTTATTTTGTGTTTTTTCTTCTTCTTTTTTTAAATAATATCCATCTTGGGGGCCAGCATGGTGGTATAGCAGTTAAGTGCACGTGCTCTGCTTCGGCAGCTCAGGGTTTGCTGGTTCAGATCCCTGGCACGGACCTATGCACCACTTATCAAGCCATGCTGTGGTAGGCATCCTACATATAAAGTAGAGGAAGATGGGCACAGATATTAGCTCAGGGCCAGTCTTCCTCAGCAAAAAGAGGAGAATTGGTGGCAGACTTTAGCTCAGGGCTACTCTTCCTCAAAAAAATAAAAAAATAAAATAAAAATAATATCCATCCTAAGGGGTATGAAGTGGTATATCATTGTGGTTTTGATTTGCATTTTCCTAATAATTGGTGTTGTTGAGCATCTTTTCATGTGTTTATTGACGATGTGTATATCTTTGGAGAAATGTCTTTTCAAATCCTTTGCCTGTTTTTAAATGGAGTTATTTGGGTTTTTTGAGTCTAGGACTTCCTTATATATTCTGTATATTCATCTCTTATAAGACATGTGATTTGAAAATATTTTTTTCCCATTCCATGGGTTGCCTTTTCACTTTCTTGATAATGTCCTTTGATGCACAAAAGGTTTTAATTTTGATGAAATCCAATTTACTTATTTATTCCTGTTACCTCTGCTTTTGTGGTCATATCCAAGGAATCACTACTAAATCCAAAGTCATGCAGCTCCCTCCGATGTTTTCTTCTAAGAGCTATAATTTTACCTCTCACGTTTGGGTCTCTGATCCATTTTGAGTTCATTTTTGAATATGGTGTAAGGTAGAGGTCCAACTTTATTGTTTTGCATATGGATATCCAGCTGTCCCAGCACCATTTGTTGAAAAGATTGTCTTTTCCCTATTGAATAGTTTTGGCACACTTGTCAAAAATCATTTGACCATATATGCAAGAGTTTATTTCTGGGCTCTCTGTTCTATTCCATTTTTTGGTATATCTGTCTTTATGCCAATACCTCAGTGCTTTGATTATTATTATGTTTTAGGAAGTTTTTTTTTTTTTTTTTTTTAAGATTGGCACCTGAGCTAACATCTGTTGCCAATCTTCATTTTTAAAAAAAATTCTTATTCTTCTTCTTCTTCTTCTTCTCACCAAAGCCCCCAGTACGTAGTTGTATATTCTAGTTGTAGGTCCTTCTAGTTGTGGCGTGTGGGATGCTGCCTCAGCATGGCCTGATGAGCGGTGCCATGTCTACTCCCAGGATCTGAACTGGTGAAACCCTGGGCTGCCAAAGTGGAGCACGCGAACTTAACCACTTGGCCATGGGGCCGGCCCCTGTAGGAAGCTTTGAAATCAAGAAGTGTAAGTTCAACTTCATTCTTCTTTTCTAAGAATATTTTGGTTATTCAGAGTCCTTTGAGATTCCATATGAATTTTAGGATGGGTTTTTCCTAAATGGGGCACTGCAAAAAGTAAGAGTACTGAAAAAAATGACATTGGGATTTTGATAGGGATTGCATTGAATCTGCAGATTACTTTGGGTAGTATTGACATCTTAACACTATTAAGTACTACAATTCGTGAACATGGGACACCTTTCCATTTATTTGTGTCTTCTTTAATTCTTTCAGCAATACTTTGCAGTTTTCAGTGTACAAGTCTTTCACCTCTTTGGTTAAGTTTATCCTTAAGTATTTTATTCTTTTTGATGCTATTATAAATGGAATTTTCTTAACTTCCTTTTCACATTGTTCATTGTTAGGTATAGAAACACAACTGATTTTTCTGTGTTAATTTTGTATCTTGCAGCTTTGCTGAATTCACTTATTGATTCTAACAATTTTTTTGTGGAATTTTTAGGGTTTTTGCATATAGGTTCATGTCATCTGCAAACAGAGATAATTTACTACTTCCTTTCCAATTTAGATGACTTTTCTTTTTCTTGTTTAATTGCTGTAACTAGTACTTCCAATACTATGTTGAATAGAAGTGGCAAAAGTGGGCATCCTGTCTTTTCCCTGATCTTGGGGGAAAGCTTTCAGTCTTTTACCATTGAGTGTGTTGTTTGCTGTGGGTTTTTCTCATATGGCCTTTATTGTGTTGTAGTTTCCTTCTATTCCTAGTTTATTGAGTGTTTTTATCATGAGAGGGTATTGAATTTTCTCAAATGCTTTTTTGGCATCAGTTGAGATAATTATGTGGGTTTTTTTCACTTCATTGTTAAAGTAGTGTATTACACAGATCAATTTTTGTAAGTTGAGCCATCCTTGAATTCCAGGAATAAATCCCACTTGGTCATAGCGTATAATTCTTTTAATATACTGCTGAATTCTGTTTGCTAGTATTTTCTTGAAGACTTTTGCATCAACATTAATAAAGGATATTGATCTATAGTTTTCTTTTCTTGTAGTGTCTTTATCAGGCACTGGTATCAGGATAATGTTCACCTCACAGAATGACTTAGAAAGTGTTCCCTCTTCTTCAATTTTTGGGAAGAGTTTGGGAAGGATTGGTGTTAATTCTTCTTTAAACATTTGGTAGTATTCACTCATGTAACCATCTGATCCAGGGCTTTTCTTTGTTGAGAGCTTTTTGATTACTGATTCAATCTCCTTACTAGTTACAAGTTGTTTAGATTTTCTGTCTCTTCATGATTTAATTTTGGTAGGTTGTGTGTGTCTAGGAATTTGTGCATTTTAACTAGGTTTTCCAATTTATTGGCATACACTTATTCATAGTACTCTCTTATAATAATTTTTATTTTTCCCATACTTTTGAAAGCATCAAATATTACTATTTTTAAAGCATTATTTAATCACTTTGATTGTTTTTAATCTTTTATTTATGTGTATTATAAATATTTTTCTCTAGAGATTAGCTCACCATACTCTGGTTCCTTTTTCATTCTATAAATATACTTTCCTTTAAACATCTTATCCTCTCACTGCCCAATCTTTAGTTTATGGAATTCACCCATATGGACTAATATTCACGTCCTGGATACCAAATGTAAGCATTTCATAAGCACACAATTAGGATCCACTGTTATGCTGTGTGAAGAGAATGGGGACTGGGGTGGGGCCACTGCAGCTTCTGGGAAGTGGAGATCTAAAGTTACCTTGCATTTTTCTTGTCTCTCCACATTCGTGTTATAATGGGCTCAAAAGATGAAACCCCAGAGCTGTTACTAACTCCTCTCAACCTCTTTATTTGTTCTCCAAGACGGCAGTTTCAAACAGACTTGTGTTCTCTGAGTGGCTGTTTGCTTTATCTCGCTCTTACATTGCATAGGACATTACCTGTCACTTTTCTTTCTGTTCCTCTTTAGCGGACCATTACTGAAAAGCAGAACGAACTCAGATGCAGGTTTTACATTGGAATGAATCAGCTGTTCTAGCCAGGATGCTTATTTAAATGATCTCTTTGGCTTGTGGCAATTGAGACATTTTTTCTGTGTGAATTCCTAACATGAATTAGTCACACAAATTAATTCCAATTCACAGGGTCAGGAGCCAAAAGAAATCAGGCCCTGTATATAATAATGCATCCTCTGGGAAAGTAAGATTTTTATTAAGAACTGAAACAGTGACCCTGACACTTGGCTGCCTCTGTCAGCCTTTGATTCTTGTGGCATTGGTGGGACATTTGCGAGGGGAAGGACTGCTCCACCTCAGTGCCTTGCTGCCATTCCTTCCGCTGGGGCTCGGAGCTGTGGCATCTCTTAACTTACTTCTTTTGTGCATCACATGCACATCATGGCTAAGGACTGAAAACAGGCTGATACTCCGAACAGGAAGGCACCAGCCGGCCCCTGGAGGAGTGCCCTGAGCTCCAGCATTCAAGCTTTGTTCAGTGGCCATCAGGTCCTTGTGCTCATTAGTGTCTGAGGACGGTGCAGTGTTTCTCACACCAGGGACCCAGCCCCTCGTAGCAGTCACTGACCAAGGCTGACAAATGGCCTTGCCTGTGCTGATTCATGTAGAAGCCTCTCGATAGATGTCATATGGACTCAGCAGAACGGGCAGGAGGAGCCATCACCGCCCCAGCGCTAGTCCAGCCCACCACCTACAGACTTGTCTGCAGATCTCTTACTGGTCCCCAACCTATTCTTGGTCGTACACATTAACAAGTGCAGGTCTTGCATCTTCTGCTCTGACTCTCCACGCTGCCCAGCACAGCATTCTGTACTCGGAGAACTCCCTGGGAATGCTCTTAGCTTAAAACCCAGCAGTTTCCTAGATTTTTCTCAGGAAACAGCTGTCAACAGCGGTGTACTAGATGCTAGCATGTAGGAAGAATGAAATGTCATCCCAACACAGGAGAAATGCATCCGGTGTTAGAGGCACACAAACAGGCTGGGATGACATCCCAGCAGCTGACATTGTGATTAGAAAGCATCTCTGAATTTGCATGTTTCCTTCTTGGTCTCCTGGCTTCCTGCCAAGCCCTGACTCTCCTTAGAAACAGGCAAACGTCACTTTTTGTTGCTGAAAATTGCACCAATTTTTGGACTTTCTCAGGGGTGCTATCTGGGAGTCTTCTGACCTCTGCTTTGCAAGCCAGGAGCCAGCCGCACGTGGTGCTGTTGACAGCAGCCACAGGGGCCTCACGGACGGATCCAGAGTCGTGCATTGTGCCGCAGTGTCCCCGTTAGTCCCCTGCGCCAAGCTGCAGGGCTGACCTGACCCTCACTTGTCTTTCTTTTCTGAGTTGTGCCCTGCCACTTAAAACCAAAATGATTAGGAGTTGTCTAAAGAAGGGATTTGATCCCAGAGACCGTTTCTTCAAATGCTGAGTAGACCCCTGCTGTGTGCTGTCTGGAAGCCGTGGTGCAATGCGAGGTTGAGGTCTTGCTTTCTCAAGGGGTCTGAGATGAACCAGGGCTGCTTTCCGGGTTTTTGCTTTTAGAGAAATTGAGATGGTTTAAAAATTGCTGGCAGGGCCTCCCGTTAAATAGCTCCCCACCGGGAAGATGTGAGCCGGTCTCACGTTTCGTGGCAGGTTTCCAGCTGCAAAGAATTTTAAGTATTACAAACATGGCTATAGTACGTAGAATTGCTTTTCTCCACCAAATTATTTATGATCTGGCATAAACTTAGGATATTTATGGCAAAAAGAAGTTGCTTGATTGGCAGTGAAGCAATATGCCCCGATAGAACATTGCAGAGTTTACTGAGTTACATCAAGCTCACATCTTGTTCTGCTGGCAGGACAGCACTTGCATGTGTGCTGTTCCTGTGCACACGCGTGGCCGCAGTGAATCCATGTTTCTGGAACATACAGTCGGACGGGTGTTACTCTCACAGAAAAAGAGACTGACTTACACTGCCCCAGTGGCGGAATATGAAAATGAACACAGAAACAGTGCTTTGTAAAGCCCAGGAGAATGCCAGAAACGCCTCACATTTTTTATTTTAAATCTATTATTTTGACTTATTATTCTTTTAGTTTATTTTAAAAGACAATTTAGCAGAAATAAATAGAAATTATGACTGAAAAACACGTGGATTGTTTAAACACATCTCTTGACTTGATTCCAAAGGCGCCAGAAGGAACTGTGATGCTGCCCTGCTGGAAAATGCAAGTGGGGCCGAGCACGCCTGTCCCATCTCCCAGGACACTCACCAGCCGGCAGAAAGGAGTCCTGGGGCAACTCTGCCCTGGGCCGACTCCTCATGTCTTCATATTGACGTCACTTGCCCTTCCACTATCTAAAGGTCCTTTAGGTAATTAGGAATAAAATAAAAATTTAAGACCAGATGCGTAACACGCACTTTTTAGCCCAGAAACTGAAACTGGTTCACTGTTGCTGGAGCCTCCACCAAGATGACATTTAAAAAAATGGTAACTCTTTGACCTGCCTTTTAAGAGCATTCTCTGGATGAAATGGCTCCCGCACGCGTGTGTCTTCAAAGAGCACACATTGGCGGGTGGGGGAGAGGAGAAAACATTGAAACTGGTGACTTCTGCTCCAAAATGCTAATTTTCTATGTTTCTCCAGCATCGCTTCTTTTATCCACCTCTCAGGATGCCACGGCCTCCCGTTCCTTTCTCTATCTTTTACCTCTTCTCTCGCTCACTGCAAACCTCCTCTCTGGGCCGGTCCTACTTCTGAGCCCACCAGCTCCCATCCAGCCCCGGGTCTCATGCTGCCGTGTGAAGGCTACCCCTGTCCTCCGCAACCACCCTCAGCACCGCCCTCCTGGCAGGCACTGCAAGCTGTGGGGTCATCCTTCTGAAGACTGGGTGTGGAAAGGAGCTAGACTGTTTCTGTAGGCCGAGAAAACAGACCAGAGCTGACAGAGGGAGGAGATGCAGCAGCTCAATGCACGGAGAGAGATTCCTGGGTGGGGCTGTGCAGACAGAGGAGAGTCCTTCCCCATGGAAGACCAGGGCCCCATAGGGGCATCCACTCAGGGCACTGTCACCGTGGAGATGCAGGATCAGCTTGGGCGAGACGATTCTCTGGTTTCCTTCCAACCGGGGTCTTTACCCTGTGGCGGGAGGAGGGCCAGCTGGACCCAGGTATCCAGGCAGACAGGGTCCCTGGGACATCTTAAAAGGTTTACAGGGGCAGTGGAGGTGACAGACATTGGACGGGGACTCAAGTTGAAGTGTGGGTGCAGACATAATACCGGCAGGTAGAAAGACTCACAAAGGAATCCAGTTGCTCAAAGCTGGACAGGCCCCTGGGGGAAGAACACCTGTCTTCGTCGGGGGAGGACAGATTCCTGAGTCCGTCCACACTGGGCGCTCATCCTGGGTTATCAGGACGTGTGGACCAAGTGCTCATGCCCAGGCATCTCCACTCAGCTTTCCTGTACACGGAGCAGGCGGCAGGCAACTTGGGGGAAGGGGCCCTGTCCTGCTCGTCCGTCCTCCTCTGGGCTCTGTCTGCACAACCCTCCTCAGCGCTGCGGGAAAGCCACAGCTGCAGGTCACGCTCAACATCTCACACGCTCAAGATCTTGTTCACGTACCTACAGGGCGGCTGTATGGGTCATATCAGGTCTGACTGCACCATTAACACAGAGATGCGAGCGACTCAACCTGGAAGGAAAATAAATGTTTCGAGAGCGTTCGAGGACCTGGCTCTGAGTCTCATCTTCACTCCCCTGGGGCTCCTGGGCCAGGTCTCACGTGTAGGACTCTGCAGCTTCTCCTTCATACTTCATTTCAGAACTAGTCTTAGAGTCTCTCCCTCCCTCCCCTCCTTTGTCTCCTCTCTGTCTCTCTGTCTCTCTGTCTCTCTCTCTCACACACACACTCTCACATGATCCCTCTGAATCTCCCCTTGGCCTCCGTATCCAGGACTCTCTCACTCTCTCCGAGGTTTGCCTGCCAGGTCTTCAGTCTCAGAAATACCTGTGCCAAAATCTCCTTGGGTGCAGAGTGAGGTCTGGCCAGCAAACGTCCCCAAGAGGAGCTTTGGTTGACTGCTTCCCATGGGCACCCCGCGCGGCCTGCCTTGACGTCCTGCCCAGGCCGGCAGCCAGCTCTCCAGCTCAGCTTTGATTTTTGTTTTGTGGTTTGACCGTCGCTTCATTGCAAGGCATGCTGAGGCTGACAGAGAATGGGGGTGGCAGGCATATGGTAGTCGGCTCGCGAGCTTTGAAGAAATATGGGCAGCAAATCACAAAATGAGACCCAATATGGAGAATGTAAAACAGGGCATCTGGAGAAGCATGATCAGACCCATAGATATTTTGGATGAAAAGCAGCAATGGGGAAGTGAGCTAGATATGCAAGCAGCAGCCAAATATTTATCAACAAGTTGGTTGTAAGGAAATGGCACTGAATCCAGCCGCCACCACGTTAGGAGCCACGTGCTATTTGCTTTCTTTGCTGGACTCTGGTTCCACCTGGGATCCAAAGACAAACATGTGAATCAGAGAGAATTCAGGGGAAACCGTACAAAGGAAGATTGTAGAAAGTAAGCCCTGAAGCATCACGTGATCAAGATGGACAGAACTCACGAAAAGTCATCAACGGTGTGGGTAGCCATCAAACCTTCCAAACTTAAGACTATGGGAATCGGAAGGTGAGACTAGTTAATTATTCTGATGAAATGAGAGTCATTTAATAGGGAAATGCTTCTGTTTTAATCCTTGATGAAATGTTGTTAGAGTGTATCTGTCTGTTTTCCAGCATTAGAAGTAGGATTGTGGTGACGGTAATTAACAATAATGGAATCCTCTTTCTTTTCGATGGGTTCTGCTGGGTCTCCCCTGTTGCTCTAAGAATGTTCGTGTGGTTCTCCAGGACTGAGGATGGTGACCGGGAAGACGAAAAAGGCAACACAAACGTGCAGCGAGCCCAGGACCAAGCCTGTTGGGTTTGTCTGCTGCTTTTACAATCCCCAGTAACACATTAATTGTTGTGAGCTTCCTTTTTTTTTTACCAGAGATTCTATGTAAGGAGTAAAACTCTAATTTCCTAAAGATTTTAATTGAAAGAGGTTTGAGTGTGGTAGTTTCAGACAACAGGATGCCTTTGCCTGAACTTTATTGAACTGGGTATTGGTGTGTGTTTCATCCCTGACTTAAAGAGTGTGACTGGAAAGGGAGGTTGGCCAGTCCAAGCGGACAGTGGCTAGGATGCTGGGCGGGGCGGGGTGGTGTGTGTGGGTGGGGGGAGGTCCTTTTGCCATGTTCATATACTCTCCAAACAGGAGTGTGGCCACAGCAGAAAATACAGCTGCATTGGATGACATGACGCTAAACAGATGGAGGCCAGGCATCCAAGAATATTCCTAATGAAGAATTAGTAGACTAACTACACAGAGGGAGAATGGAAAACCCTTTTATTTTATTGTGAACAAATGAGGAGCCGCTCCATCCGCAGGGAACAGCAGCCGCTGGGGAGACTTTCCTGGATGATCACTGCCGTCCTGGCAGCATCGTTGGCCCCGAAGTGTTCCCGCTGTGGATTTCCTGGTTGGGCGTCCACCACATCGCTGTCTTCGTCATTTCTAGAATCCAAAGTGGAAAACAAAGAGCTCTGACTCAAAGCAGACCGAGTTTGTCTTTTTGTAGAATGGTTCTAGAGATATCCTCGCCCCACACCTGCGGTCGATGCTGTTGTCATCCCCAGGAGGAGAATCACAAATAGTGAAGAAATACAGGGATATCAGAGAAACGGGAGGTCACAGACCAAACTACCACTAATACCAACAAAAGTAACCAAAGATGAATCTGAGCATTTAGGGCAGAGATAGGGCCAGTTATAGGGTGTGATCCTCTCTTCTTTCAAACACCCAAATGTCCATCCCTTCAGTCATTCATTCGTTCAGTCCACAAAAGCTGGGGGCCCGTACTTTCTGCCAGGCATTCTCTGTTTGGGGGACAAGGTGAGATGGCAGGATGCTGTCCCTCTCAGAGAACTTTACAGCCGCGTGGAGAGATGGCAAACAAGTACCGATAATGGAGGAAGCTGACGTCAGCTGAGACGCTCACACAGCGCAGCATTAAACGTTTAATCTGTTGTAACATAAACTTTGGAAATTTATTATAAATTTTTTTACCAAGATATAAAAAAATTGGTGACCCACAAGCTAAATGAAAAGTATCAATCCACAGCCTCAAGATTCTAGTTCAACCTTTTGAAGTTTTCTACCAATTTAAGCTTAGTGTATTAGGAAAAGTCAGCTGGTGGGGCTTGAAGAAGTATGAATTCTAATAGGGGCCTCTGGAAGAGCCTCAAACTCAGGGGACTCAGCCGCTCGCGGTTGGAAAGGTGTCTGGAAGCAAACCCCGCTGAGCCCCGTCAGGCGCTGCCCAGCCCTCCCGGCGGTGGGCTTCAAATAAACTTCGTATCTGTGGGCTGAGGAGTGGGAGCTCCTGTCTAGTGGGAGACAGGTAGATAATTACCATTTGTTTTTAAGGGTTTTGATGGAATGTGGGCTCAAAGGAAAGAGTGGTCAAAATCGGCAGCTGTAGGAGCAGCAGGCAAGACCTCCCAGAGAGGTGCCCCGCCCTGGAATACCAGACAGGTGGGCACCAGCCCCTGGCCCCGAGCCCAGGCAGCCCACTGGAACCACCTGGGGCTGTGAGCAGGGCACAGCTTCCCCGCTCAAGGCTCTGACTGGACTGGTCCGGAGCAGTCCTGAGGAGTTGTGTTGCCTGAAAGCTCCGCGGCAGATGAATGTGCAGTCGGGGCTGAGAAGCCGCGAGCAAGCGGAGGCTCTCACGGTACCTGACATCTGAGTGGGAGAGGAGAGCTTTTAGGGTCAGAGAGACCAGTCCAGTGTCTCTCTGAGGGGTGGGTGTAAAGCAGAGGCTGCAGACAGTAAACAAACGGTAAAACCAAAGGCAGGGGGATGTCCCGGTGACCCAGGAGAAGTGACAGTCAGGCAGCTCAGGTCGGGCAGCGGCACAGAAGACGGAGGCCAGGGGGCAGACAGGACAGACACCGAGGGGTCGCGAGGACTTGGAAATGCAGAGGGGGAGGCCAGGGCATGGTGACTGGGAGCCAAGCTGTCATCAAGTAGGACATCCCAGTTCAGTGCTGGAAGGAGACCCTGGTCAGCTCCGGATCCCGATGCCCATGTTTTCCATGTGGTAGCCGACAGTGTCTTATAGCTTGAACTGCTTGATATGTGGGGTCAAACTCCCTGATGGGGCACTCAAGCTTCGACACGCACTGGCTTTATTAGTGTGGCTGGCTGGCCCAGCCTCACAGGGGACAGTGTTCCTCTGTGTCATTGACCAGAGGGAAAGGGAGACCCTGTTGTTGGCAGGTGGCTGGCTTAGCCAGATGCCCAGGCTGGGATTTCTTTAGCTCAGTTCAGTGCTGTTTCCAATTGAAAGGATAAAATGTCTCTGGCATAGCTGTTGTCTGTATGCTCCATTTCTGTGATACTATATACTTAGCAGATGGCACACGACCCTTAGTTGATGGTTTTTCGAGAAGATTTAGGTCAAGCCTTAAGGCAGTACTGGCTCCAGCGGAAGTGGAAATTACCTTGGATGACGTTTGTCCCTGGCCCCTCCTCCACTGTGGGGCATGGTGTCCCCATGCTGCCCATGGAACCTCACTAAGGGGCCACTCCCAGGCCAGTCCTGCTCAGGCAGCTGACCCATTATTCCAGATCCTTCTTCCCCACCCCCATCCGTCCATTCACCCAGCATTTCCTGTGCACCTGCCATGCACACTTGTGATGCTACAGTGGAGTCACCTCACAAAATGCATTTGCCAATTCAACGATAAGCTTCTCCAAATCCTGGCCTCCCTTTCTAAAGTGGGGAAAATGCCAGGAAGAGAACGAGCGCCTTCCCTGTCCTCCTGGTGGATTCCGCTCCCCTGCAGTTTTCACACCGAGAGTGTCTCTCCACACTTTGATGCTGGTGTCGACAAATGTCTGTTTCATATAAAATAGCCTTAGAACAAGCCAACTACTCTGTCTGTCACTCAAGAGAAGAGCCTCAACTTCTCCCATCTCTGGGGAAAACAGGTTGGGGTCCCCAGGGGGAGAGTGTGTCAGTCTCCAGCCCCCAGATCTTCAGATGGTGGAGACAGACACACGGTCACAGTGCCAACCAGACAACCCTGGCAGGAACTGGGAAGAAACCCACACCCGCCCTGGCTCCTGTACCACCTGTACAAGAGGCGGGCTCTTCAGAAGCTCAGTAACTTCAAACTGTGTTTTTGAAACTGGAGTCAGGGCACGCCTGGGGCCAGAGGTATATCCTAGGGCTGATTCCTCTGTGGTAATTTTATTGTCTTGAGTTTCGTGTCAGAGAGAATCTAAAAAGCTTACCAGGCATCTGATCACCTGGTGGCCACTTCGCACCAAGAGCTGTCATTCTTCAGTTTTGATGACGCTGGTGCCACATCCTCCGCACAGTGGCAGCTCCTGCCTGGGGTCCTAGCGCTTCTCCCCGGCCAGGGTGCAGCCTTGCTTGATTGCTCCACGGCTGTGCTGGAAGGCCCAGGGCTTGGCAGGTTTTCTCCTCAGCACTGTTCCTTGAAGCCAGGCCAGGAGGCAGCACCCGCTTTCCTCAGATTTGAGGGTGGACAGAAATTGGGTCGTTTGGGGAGCTTAATACAGCGCCTGGTGTCTTTTGTTTTATTTAGGAGGTAAAACATTGAGGCTGCACCTCCTAGGATGGCCTGTGGCTGAGCCCTCGCACACCCTGCCCCATCCCTCATCGGCCTCTCTGTTCTTCTCAGTCTCCTCCCTTGCTCTCACGTTCTGTCTCTCGCTCAGTATGTATGGATGATTATTGTTCCTTTTGAGGAAGCCAGTGCTGTGGATTTCACCGGACGCACTTGAGCTGTGAGTGGCAGAGCCTCGTGCAGGCCCTCAGGGCCCCGTGGTCAGCTCTGTGCCTGATCCCCATGCCTCCTGGGTGTGATCGTGTCTGCTTTCAGACGTCACGCCATCTGCTAACTGGAATGCTGGGAATACTTCTAGGAGATCATTCAAAACCACATTCCTCAGAAGGCAGTCTGTCTTAAAAAGAGCTGCAGGTAGATTAGATGTCATTCCTGGAGCTCCGACCTGCCCACGTCTTCCTGTATGGCTGGGAGGGAAGAAACCCAGAGGAAGGTTTGTGGGCTCTCGTGGTTTTATTTAAACTGTGCAAATTCAGTGTGGGACACATCACTCATTCCCCAAGAAGATCTGAAATCAAATGGCCAAGGTGGACGAACAGAAAAATACACTTAACACCCCACTGCACATACTAGAGGCTGGGACACCCTGGGCAGCAAGGCCAATCAAGCAGGAAGGGCCAGGAATAGTGGACAGAGCAGGAGGCGAAGCCCCTCTTGGCAAGATGACTTTCACTCTGCATTTTAAGCTTCCACGGTTTATCAGGCTGATGAGTTTGCAAAGGTGGTCCTGAGCTCTCTGGCACCATCGATAAAGGGACTAGTCAGGAGAGACTTTCATTAATGCTCTCCTGCCTCGCATTGAAAGGTGATTGCAAAGCCAGGCTGGGGGCTGGCTCGGCGCCGGCTTACAACAGAGAATGTCTGCTTGAAGGCTGGCTTTCTCCTGTGCTGGAATTCCACCTCCGAGGTCGCTTCCTGAGGGAGGAGCCAGACCTCTGCAACTGTGTCCTGTCTTCACTTGCCTGCAGACCCTCAGTGCAGTTCCTCTAGGCCACTCACAATTCCCGATGGATCCACCAGTTTCCCTCTGCACGTCTGCTCATGCTCTTCTTTGCCTGGAAATTCTTTCATGCCTGGCCACTCAGGGTGGGTTTTAACTGTTCTGCAAAACCCCGGGCCACTGCAGCGAGACGGGTTCTCCCCCTGTTCTGAGCTCACTCAGCATTCATTTTCGGCTATTTTGTATTGTCACTTACCTGTTTAAGCGTGACTGGACTTGTCTCCCCTGCCGAACCCTAAGCTCTATCAAGAGAAGGCCTGAGCCTTAGGTCTCTCTGCAACATGCCTGTCCCACACAGTGGCCATCACAAAACTACAATGGACAGCCTGGGGACACAGCCTCCCATCACCCATAGCTTCCCAACGCACTCAGAGTCAAAGCCAAAGTCCTTCAAGAAGTGATGAAGCCCAGTGATACACGAGTCCCGAGCTCTCCAACCTCCCACGGCCTCTCCACCCGCACTGGCCTCCTCTCGGATTCCAGGAACACAGCAAGCCCAGACTCTTTCTTACACTCACCTGGTGGGCTCCCTCCTAGCTGTCATGCGGTCCATGGGCTTCTCCCTAGATGACAACATGGCCCATGGGCTCCTCCCTAGATGTCCACGTGGCTTGTGCCTCACCATCTCAGGGAGGCCTCCCCCGGCCACCTTACCCAAAATGGCAGTAGCTCTTCCCTACCCCTTCTCTACTCCGATTTCTCCTTTACATTCATCACCAATTTGTTGTTTATTTTATTGTCTACCTCCCCTTCTAAAATGTCGTTTCCATGAGATCAAAGGTTTGGTCTGTTTTGTTCACTCCTTAAGCCCTGAGCCTAGAGCTGAGCCCGGCATGTGGACAGTGGTCAATGAATCAGCAAAGACGAGACGTCGACTCCCCCATCTTGTTTGGAAAACCTGTCAAATATTCTATTTTATTTTGGTGCCATGTTTCTATGGCAACCAGGCTAGTCATTCTCTTATATTTAAATGTAAGACTTAAAAGGCTGTGAATGAGTCTTAGATATTTGTAAGGAAATATTTTTAGAAGAAAAACTGGGTGTTTTGAATATAACCTCTCTGCCTCCCTCTCTGTGCCTTCCAGCAAAGCTGGAATATTGACTCCGAGTGAAGAAAATCTTGTCAAATGAACATAATTTGTAGGAAAAGTGCACAGTTTTCTCAGTTTCCAGATAAACACATTAACTCCTTCCCACACCCTCTTTGGCATGAACGTGGCTGGAATATTTGTGAGAAGAAAGGCCTGCTTGCCTTCTTGGTGGCTTCACAACAGTTGATCTTTTACAGTCTTGCTTTTACAACCAAAGATCTGTCACAAAGCAAGAGAAATTCAGAATTACCTATGTCACTGAGAGAACAAAGTGAAGAGTGGGCTACCTGAGCCATGTCTGTTCCCTCGGTCATTCGCTGAGGGCTTGAAGAGCCTGAGCCGTATGCTTGGTGCTGTGAGGATGGTACAGGAAACAAGCCAGCAGAGCTCACAGACTTGTGAGAATTGGTGTAAAAATGGTTATTCCAGAACTTCCTCACAATTGTGCATTTCTATCCATGCCACAGCAGGGGGAACCAAGCTTGCCAGTGAACTGATGCAAAGAGAGAGGCAGAGAAAAGGTGGGCAAGTGCCCTGCTGCTCTGAGCTGGGCGTCCCTGAGCCTGGGGCGCTGCAGGGAGCTGGCTGGGACACAGCCGGGGATCATGTGCTTTGGCCCCTCCTCTTTGAGCTGGAAGTTGTGGGCACACAGGCAGGGCTGACCTTCAGCAAAGTTGTCTTCAGTGTTTGTTTCATGGCTTTGCCTGAGCCACCCACATCTGAGTCATTCAGGGATATTGGGCTCTGTGCTCACATGGACCTTCAACAGATAGACACTGAGCTGGTGACACCAGATAGAGGAATAAGCCCGTCTATGCTCTCAAAACACTTGTAATCCAGAAGAGCAAATAAATAGGAAACTGATAAATGCAATACATTTAAATTGATGGAGCTTTTTAAAAAATTGAGATGAAATTCGTATAGCATAAAATTGACCATTTTAAAGTGAATAATTCAGTGGCATTTAGCACATTCACAGTATTGTGCAACCACCACCTCTATCTAGTTACTAAACATTTCATCATCCCCAAATGCATCCTTTCACTTTCAACCTATTTGTGTCTTTGGATCTAAAGTGGGTCTCTTCTAGACAGCACATAGTTGGATTACACTTTTAAAAAAAATCTATTCTGCCAGTCTGTCTTTTAATTGGTGAGTTTAATTCCTTTGCACTTAGTAATTTCTGATAAGGAAGGACTTACTTCTTCCATTTACCTATTTTTTTCTCTCTGTCATATACCTTTTTTGTTCCTCAATTCCTCCAATATGGCCTTATTTTCATTTTGATTTATTTCTTTTAGTCTGCCATTTTGGTTCCCTCCTCATTTCCTTTTCTGTACATCTTTTAGTTATTTTCTTAGTTGCTACCATGGGGATTACAATTAACATCCCAAATTTATAACAGTTTATTTTGAATTAATACCAAATTAGCTTCAAAAGCATACAAAACTCTCCTCCTACACAGCTGAGTCCCCCCAGCTTTATCTTGTTATTGTTACAGATTACCTCATTATACAGTGCATGCCCATTACATAGATGTAGGGTCTTATGGGACAAAGAGGGTATAAACCAAAGTCACAACACTACTGGCTTTTATATTTACCTATGTAGTTATTGTCACTGGAGCTCTTTATTTCTTTGTGTGGCTTCGAGTTACTGTGTAGCATCCTTTCATTTCAGCCTCAATGATTCCCTTTAGCATTTATTGTAGAGCACGTCTACTAGTGACAAGTTCCTTTAGTTTTTGTTTATCTGAGAACATCTTCATGTCACCTAAATTTTTGGAGGATAGTTTTGCCAGGTATAGAATTCTTGTTTGACAGGTTGTTTTTCTTTCAGCACATTAAATATGTCATCCCATTGCCTTCAGGCCTCCATGATTTTTGATGAGAAATCAGTTGTAGGTCTTATTGAAGATCCTTTGTATGTGACAAGTCATTTCTCTATTGCTGCTTTCCAGATTCTTTGTCTTTGGCTTATGACAGTTTGACTATGATGTGCCAGTGTGGATCTCTTTGAATTTATCCTACTTGAAGTTAGTTGAGCTCTTTGGATATGTACATTTGTAGTCTTTCATGAAATTTGCGACATTATTGGCCATTATATCTTCTAATATTCTCTCTGCCCCTTTCTCTTTATCTGTTCCTTTTGGGACTCCCATAATGCATATGTTGGTATACTTGATGGTGTTGCACGGATCTCTTAGGCATTTTTTATTTTTCTTAATTCTCTTTCTGCATCTCAGACTGAATCATTTCAGTTTTTCTACCTTCAAGTTTTCTGATTCTTTCTTGTGCCTGCTCAAATCTGCTGTTTAATATCTCTAATGAATTTTTCATTCAGCTATAATTCTTGTCAGTTCTAGAATGTCTATTTTATTCCTTTTTATAATTTCTATCTTTTTATTGATATTTTCTATTTGCTGATACATTGCTCCCCGGTGTTTTTTTTTAGTTGTTTGCCCATGGTTTCCTTTAGCAATTTGTGTATATTTAAGACAGTTGATTCAGTCTTTGTCCAGTAAGTCCAATATCTGGGCTTCCTCTGGAACAGTTTCTCCAATTTCCTTTTTACTGGTGAATGGGCCATAATTTCCTGTTTCTTGGTATGCCATGTAGTTTTTTTTGTTGAGAACTGAACATCTTGAATATTACAATGTGGTAACACTGGAAATCAGATTCTTTCCTTTCCCCAGAGTTTGCTCTTGTTGACAGCTGGGGGCTGTGATCATCCATTTATTTAGTGACTTTTCCAAACTATTTTTGCAAAGACTGTATTCCTTGCCATGTGTGGTCACTGAAGTCTCTATTCCATTTTCTCCATGGTCACCCAGTAGCCTGAGAGAGATTTCCCTAAATGATTGGAGCCAAGAGGGGAGGAAAACACTTTCCCAGCCTTTGCACATTGGCTCTGAGCCGGGTCACTCCAACACTTTGCCAGGCTACCTATGACTCTGCCTTAGCCTTCACTTCCTGCCTATGCAGAGCCCAAAGATCAGCCAGAGATGCCAGTCTAGTATACTGTCAGCTCTTCTCTGAGTATGTGTCTGGCTCTGAGCATGCATGTTAAACTCCAGATTCCCTGGGATATACAGCAGCCCTTCAAAGCCCTGTTGCCCCAAGAATCTTCCTCTCAGCCTCCTCTTTCCCTGGCTTTTGGGTCTCTCTGCTGCCTGGTCTTCCACTCTCTCTTGCTCCAGCTGGTCACAGTCAGTATATGTCTTGAAATGCTTTCAATAAGCCGATCCAGCCCAAGGGGTGCTAACCAAAGGTTACTGTCTGCACTGGTCCCTCAGGGAACCACCAGACAGGTCAAAACACACAATCTTAATTTGTTGAGAACGAGGTCAGTATTGCCTTGTGGCACCAGCAAGCCATGCCAGAATGCAGGCCATTGTCCTCAGGACTGCTGCCCAGCTGGGGGTCAGGCTGACAGGTGGGTAAGCAAAAATGCCACAGTGCTTTCTTCCAAAATTTAGCAGTCACTTTCTTCTTTGAGCATACCTCTAGTTGCTGTAAGTTTTTTTTATTTGATCTCAGAGTTCTGAAAAGTTGATTCTTTCTGTTTTTCTCACCTTACTGGCTATTTCAGTGGAGGGACACGTCCTGGGAGCCATGTACTCCACCATCCCACGGTGCCATCGATGTGATGGAGCGTCTCAGCCCATCATGGAGGAACTCTGTAACAGACCCCATCACCCACATCCTTACCACCCACCTGGGCCCACTTGCAGCTCTCCTGGGCAGTTCCTTGATGTGCCCATGGCTTCCAGCCCTACGTTCCTGCATCTCTCTGGCTGAACAGCCACACTCAGTCTACGTCCAATGCAGGCCAGGGCTCCTCAGGAGTTAACTTCCTCAGAGACCCTTAAAGAATGAGGGATGAGAGTTGATGGATAAACACCCTTGCTTCTCTGCCCCTCAGAGATTCTGAGGCATGTTCTGCAGTCTCTCAGAGGACCCAGCAGGACTGGCCTGTTGCCCTCACTGGCATTCATTCCTGCACCTTTATCTGCTTCCTGCCTTCCTGGTTTCACATCCCCACTCCCTCATGGTGTTTCCTGGGATCACCTCCCAGACAAATTACTTGTACCCACATCTTTATTTCAGGATCTATTTTTTTAGAAACCCAAACTAAAGCACCACTGCCTTCATTCTTCGAAGTGTTTAATCCCACAGCAGTGACATCCCTGTGCCAGGGGCTGGCAGAGTCAGCCTTCGAGAACAGTGTGCAGTGCAGCAGGTACCTGCACAAATGGCCGGGGTGCAGCTGGAGGGCAGCCTGTGCCCGTTCCTCGAGGTAACAACCCTCAGTTGTGGGCTGTGGGCCTTAACATCTGGGTTCCATGTTAATAATTAAAAGCTTCTCATTTGTATACAGATATGTCAGAATGTTGAAATGCAGAATCCTTGCCTTGGGACAAAATAGGCATGTGTGAAATGGTGTGGAAAAAATGACTTAGAGTATTCTCAGTCCCCGTGACTTCATTCAGTGCATAAGCAATATTTCCCCTGCTGAATTTCCCTGCTGAATTGAAGAAAGCTTTCTCCCTGAGGACTACTGGATCTTACTTTTTTTGAGTGTCTTCTTCGGACAAAGATCTATACAAACTCCCATGAGGCATGAGCTGAGGCAACTTCAGAGAGCTGGTCTGGTTATTTCACAAGAGCAGAAAGGTTTTGTCTCCCGCATCCCCTAAAGTGAGTTTTGGAGGTTGCAGGTAGCTAACCGTTCACTGCGTGACTCTGAGAAGTGACTGAATGACTTTCCTCTCCTTTCCTCCTGGCTTCTGTCCTCTTGGCTGGAGGCAAGGCCAGGCCTGTGGCAGGCTCTGCCAGAGATCTGTGTTCTGATTTTTCCTATCGTGCTGGGGGCTCGTGCACCTGCCCTGAGCCCTGGGTTAGCCTGAGACCATGAGGCGGGAGTAGCCGGCTTGCTGGGCAGTGGAGGCGAAGGGGCAGAGAGAGCTCATCTGTGATCCGACTCTTTTTCTCGTAGCTTCCTTCAAGCCGTGAACCATATAACACGTGGACAGAGCAGAGTGAAGGCTGGTGATGTGCCAAGTGCACCTGGGGGCAGGAGTTAAATACCTGAAATGGCAGTGATCGCTTTCTTTAGGGGGAATCAGCAGTCTCAGCCGGCTCAGTGGCCCCCGTCGCCCCCAGGCCTGTCTGCTTTCTGCTCCTACTAACGGACACTGCATTTCACACTCTGCACTGGTGCATCCACGTGCTGCGGCTGTGGGAGCTGCCAGTTGCAGGCTTGCTTGTGGAAACCACTTCTGGCTGGATGCTCTCCTGGTAGCTCACAGCAGCAGGCAGTTCAGCTGTGGTTTGACAGAAGTTGGTGTCTTAGTGATTTTTCTTCTTGACAGGAGCCCAAGAGCAGAAAGACCATTGTAGAGCTTGTGAGAGCTCCAGCTGAGCTCAGACGTTCAGGCAGGTAGGAAGAAATGAGAAATGATGAAAGCTAGGTGGCGTCTTGAACTGTTTCTGTTTCCCTACAAAGAACCTCACGTCAGCATCTCTGCCGTCTCGAGATGAGAGGCCAAGGTGGGGTAGAGAGAGAAGTTGACATCAGCAGCTCCCAGGTCTGCTCAGGTCTGGAGGAACCAGATTAGGAATCTTGCTCCCAGTAAATCCACCCTCAGGGCTCACAGTGCTGGAACTCAGACGTGGGGTAGACAGTTGAAACAGGGACACAGAACCTTCTAGAACCACAGCCAGGCTCTTCCTGGTGTCCTGTGCCACTCTGTCGGTGGCCATGCTCCTGACCTCTGAGCCTCTTCTTGGCGCCATCCCAGTGTCCACCGGGTCCTGAGTCCTAATGGTGAGCCTGGCCGATGTCCGTCTCTCACAGAAGCTCCCTGGGCAAGGAGAAGCTCAAGCGTTCATTGATCCTTGCGTGTTTATTGGACATATTGGTGAAATGCGATGGATTCTCTCAGGGGATACCAGGAAGCGTTTTCTTCTTTCTCATCATCGTTCCCCTCAACGCGCTCTGTCAGTTTGATTTTCTCCACCCTGGATGAAACACTGATCCAATCTCATAGGGCTTCTCCCCGCTCCCTCTTCTCCCCTCCCCCGACGGGGCCTGCCTGAGGCTGAGAGGGGCGGAGCGGCTGCCTTCTAGCTGGGCACCACCTCTCTGCCTGCTGCCCTCAGATTCCCGGCAGTGGCTGGGGCGGCACAGGGCCTGGGGCAGAACCCCACACGGCCTCTCCTGGTCACAGACTGCCAGTTTATGGTTCTCACCTGTGTGTGAGTGTGTGAGATGGTGTGTGTGTGTGAGGAGAGTGAGTGTAACAACTATAAGAAGCTCTGCTACAAACGATCCAATGTCCACAACTCACCAAACCTGGATTCACTTAGTACAGTTCTGTCCATATCCATGGGTGATCTCTTGATGGTAACAAACAGCAAACCAGAAACCAGTACCTTGTGTCCCATAGGTAATCAGGCAATCTAACAGCCACCCACACACACAGAGCCCAAGGGACGCACAGCTCGAGCTCAGCCCCTCTCTCTGGGCTGTCCTGTCTGTTCCAGAGAAGGCAGCAGCAGAGGAGAGTGGCTACAGCGATGCATGAGAATTGTGAGGTTGGCATGAGCCGTCTTCTGATGGCAGGACCTTGAAGCCGGGCAGTGGCAGGGCTGGCTTGCTTTCCAGAAAGCTGACTTTGGTGGGCATGAGGAGGAGGCATTGCAGGTGTTAGGAAAGGCAGGCGTGGGGACAGAGCGAGTCATCGATCATGGCAGTGATGACGGAGGTGGAGAGAGAAAGGACTGGAGAAACGTTGAGGGGCAGATGTGTTGGTTCAAAAGGAACAGGGACTGAGAGCAGTAGAGAAGAAAGGGTGATTTCCAGAGGGAGAGAACGGGGTCTTTTGGGGACATGTTGAGTCCAGTGCCTGGGGAACTGGCTGGTAATGGCAGGAGGTGGGGGCGTGAGTCTGGACATGTGGGACGGAGGCTGGTAGGGACACCTTGGGTGGTGTCACTGCTGCAACGCAGTTGTTGGAGCCACGAGAGTGAGTGAGGCTGCCCTGGGAGGAGCTGCCAGCGGAGGGGAAGTGGGCCAAGGAAAATAAACTCTAGGGACCTCCACCTTTGTGGGATGGACGGCTGCCCCGCCTCTGGGCTGGCCAGTGACCCAGACCGCTCATTTTATTCCTCCCACATCAAAAGATATCTCCAGTGTGTAGGAGATACTGACCTGCAGCCTTAACTCAATGAAAATGCGAAAACTGGATGGAAAAGGAGCACGCTTTTACCTGGAGGAGACGAGTGATAATTCTTCTTTCTCTTCATGGCGGGACTACAGTATTGCGAGCTGGATAGGAGTCATTCAATACCATGTTTACTTCAAAGTTTGCCTTTATTCCATAAACACGCATGCAGTGCCTAGTAATTGCTGGAACACTGACCCATTATTTACCACCCACTCCACGGCCTGTACTGTGTCCTATGAAGCACACCGCCTAACACAGGTGGGAAACTGGCCAGGCCTGGCCCTGTGCGTCCTAGAGACCCGCACAGAGAGAAGACAGAGGGCAGAGCAGAGCTCGTCACGAACACCAGCTTGATGCTGATCCAAGTACCTAACGGCCGGTTCACCCAAAATCAACTCTTTTCAGGATATGCGCATCCATTTTGGTGTCCTAATCTTTCTGACCCCTTTAAGATGTTTTTTAACCAGTTAGGTGTGCTTCTGATTTAAATATTATGTTTTTACAACTAATTATTAGATTTGAGACATTATGAATAACTGCAGGGATCTTTTCCCATTAGATTTTTTAAAAGAAAATTGGTCAATAAACACTTTCCTTACAAATTTTGGTTTCTCTCAATAAATACTTATTCATGCTACTCAACACCTTAATTCAAATGAATTGCCTGCCCTGTACTCTAGCAATCCCAAAGTTCAGTCACTGTGGGCAGTGGATGTCACACCCAGTAGGGTAGCGGTTCGCTCTACAAAATTGGTGGAGCGTTGTGATGGGAGAAGCCAAGGAGGTGACAGACAGGCACAACTAGCTATTAATGTTGTGCTGTGTTCAGTCTTTTGTCAGAATGCCATTAGAATAATTTTCTTTAGCAAGAAAAGAAAGTTCGACCTTCTCTTTGAAGGTCATTTATACCATTCAAACAAAAGAGTTGGACAGGTGTCCTAAAGTGTCTATAATTGGCACTGTCAAGCACAAGTGATAACATTTTAAAAATATGTACTAGAAATGTCAAATCAAGCTGATTCTCCCTTAAAATAATGGTTTAAAGTCCTTAAAACGTGGGGGGAAAGTGACAGAGAAAGAACAGATAGTCTGAATGGATTTGGTTTTAAAATCCCATAAAGAGATGAAACATGACAAAAAAGAATAGGAAATCCAAGCAGATACAAAGACACTTACAGGGGCTGAGTCGTGGTCGAGTTGCTGCTGGGGCATCCTGATCGTCGGTGAATTGATGACTTGCCTGTGTGGGCAGGTGGCAGATGCTCTCTCGAGGAAGCGACACCCGAGCGGCACCTACTGTGAGTGGAATTTCCACCGTTCATAGACCAAACATGTGAGGCCTGGCAAGCCCTGGAGTCAGGTCTCTGCCAGAATCTCAAGGCGGCTGGAGGAGGGGCCAGACCAAGGGCGGTGGGAGCTGCAGGCAGTTGGCTGGTGAGGCTGCAGGTGAAGGGACATGAGGGCACTCAGTGAGTCCAAAAATGGCTGTCCCACAGCGATCGAGGTATTGCTGGATTTAAGGGCAGGAAAGTGATTTTGCTGGAGGCTCTTGAATTTAAAGCATAGAGACTTTGTCTACTGCACCCGCCCTCGAGTGCCCTCTGGGACTCCTGAGGTCCCCAAGACCCTGTCAGAGTCTGTGGACTCAGATATTTTCATTCACAGGAGGTAATTTGCCTGCATCACACTCGTCCTCTCGTGACTGGTGGAAGGTGTGCTGGTGTTTTAAAAACCTCTCCTTTAACATTTTCAGTACAGTAAGTAGGGATAGATGTAGCCAGGGAAACAAAAGCTCTTTGGGGTCCTCAGTACTTTTAAGTGCATAAAGGGTGCTTGAGACCACAGAGTGTGAGCACTGCAGCTGTCCTTGGTCCCTGGTGCCTGCTGCCATCACAGGGCCAGGCACCCAGAGGCCCTCGAGAGCATGTGTTGAATGAGTGAATGGAGAGGCAGGGGGTCTCCAGAAGGTGGGTGGGAACCTGAGAGTGAAGATAGAGACCAAAGAGCAAGTTCGCACTGCACTGATTCTGGCCTGCGGAGAGAAGAGAGTGAGCTGGAAGAGTGGAGACAGAAAGGAGGACGAGATCCAGGAACATCCAAGAGGAAGTGTGGACAGCCCTGGGCACTGGTGCACCCAGAGGTGGCAGGGAGGGAGGAGTGAACATTACTCTGATGTTTCCTTTCTGAAGACGGTGTCAGGGCAGGAAGCACAATTTGGGGAAGAAGAGAGGGTGTGGATTGAGACACCCTGAGTGTTGAGACACTCGCAGGATGCACAGGTGTGTGTGTGGCAGCTGGGACCTAAAGCAGACTTTAGTTGGGGTACGGAGCTGGTGGACTCCAGGTGATGGCTGGCCATGGAGCCATCCATACATTTATTTTAGGTCTCCTGTCGACTGTCCGCGCCCTGCGGGGAGACTGTCTCTGCTTTTCCTTCATGTTCCTCAAGTGCCTCACAGGGTGTCTTATACCTTTAAGTGCCAAGAATTGTGTGCAGAATGGAGGATGAGTGTGCGAGTAAGACAGGTGTGTGACCGGGAGTTTTAGGTATGCAAGTCCTCTCTCAGGTCACCTTTAGATTTGGAATCAAGTCTCTCTGAAGATAGTGGTGGGCCCCTTCCATCTCTCCTGCGCCAGCCTGCTCCCTCCCAGGTGCACTGTGTTCTTCTGAAACTCTCCTTTGCCATTTGTCTTGGGGAAGTGTTTTCTGTGTTCTAAAACAGATCCTGTGAGACAGCTGTCATTTCTGCAGCCTTGAGGTTCAGTGGGAACGCTGTGGCAAGGTCGGGGGGACAGGAAGTCCCTCCCTCATGGTGAGTGAGACAGAAGGAGCCAGACTAGAACCACAAGCATTTGCTGCTCCCACGCTGGGAGGACAACACAGCTCAGAGGGAGGAAAAGCGACCTCAGGAAGGAAGACAACCAGGGATCCTGAGAACCGTGTAAAAGAGATGGAAGAATATGAAAATCAACTTGTCAACAACCAAGGATTGAAACTCCCTGGACCTGTATTTGGCATACGGTGTATCTGGGGTTCTGCTCTGGGGAGGGCTGGCTTCATCCTTAGGTGGGGTAAGTGGGCAAATTCTGTCGGATGCTTGCCAGAGCCAGATTCAGCGCTTGACCCTAGGAAGACTACACCCTGGAACCTGGGGCATATCTGCAATCCGTCATCACACTCATCTGAGCTGAGATGCTCCCAGGAGAGGACAAGGATCTGGGCTTAGCCAGCATGGCACTGAGGCCAGGCAGAAGCACTGTGATGCTGGGCACGGAGGAGCGGCAAGCCCTGAGTCAACCCTGCCAAGGAGCGATGTCGGGAGAAGGTGTGAGTGCTGAGGCCTGAACGCAGGATTTAGAAATGTTCACGGAGCCTCACCAGCACGGGCCGGGCCACAGGGCCAGCCACGGGCAGGCGTGCCCGCCGTGCACCTTAGAAAGGGGCAGTGCGTTGTGGTGGAGTTTGCCAGAAGACGGCTGAATTTAAGGATTTCAAGCTTTGTCTTGTTTCAAAGAACTCAACCCCTGACCCCACCCTTTTTTTAAACTGCTCCTCACACTCCCAAAGTCCTGCACCAAGCACAGGTCAGTGGCCTTACTCGCAGGGGAGTCCAGGAGGGCTGTCAGGAAGGAGAGGGTCTCACCAACGCCCAGTCGCAGGCTGACAGCTGCTGCTCAGAGGACAGGCCAGTTTGGGGTGGTTCACCTCCAGTGGTCAGCCAAGCCAGGGCTGGTCCTGGCATTGATGAAAAAAATATATACAGACACACGCAAACACACACACACACATACATACACGTACAGACATATGCACACATGCACACATCATATACAGACACACATACAGACACACGCAAACACACACACACACACACATACACGTACAGACATATGCACACACACACATCATATACAGACACACATATAGACACACGCAAACACACACACACACATACATACACGTACAGACATATGCACACACACACATCATATACAGACACACATATAGACACACACACACACACATACACGTACAGACATATGCACACACACACATCATATACAGACACACATATAGACACACGCAAACACACACACACATACATACACGTACAGACATATGCACACACACACATCATATACAGACACACATATAGACACACACACACACACACACACATACACGTACAGACATATGCACACACACACATCATATACAGACACACATATAGACACACGCAAACACACACACATACATACACGTACAGACATATGCACACACACACATCATATACAGACACACATATAGACACACACACACACACACACATACACGTACAGACATATGCACACACGCACACATCATATACAGACACACATACAGACACACGCAAACACACACACACACACACATACACGTACAGACATATGCACACATGCACACATCATATACAGACACACATATAGACACACGCAAACACACACACATACACGTACAGACATATGCACACACACACATCATATACAGACACACATATAGACACACGCAAACACACACACATACATACACGTACAGACATATGCACACACACATCATATACAGACACACATATAGACACACGCAAACACACACACATACACGTACAGACATATGCACACACACACATCATATACAGACACACATACAGACACGCAAACACACACACACACATACATACACGTACAGACATATGCACACACACACATCATATACAGACACACATACAGACACACGCAAACACACACACACATACACGTACAGACATATGCACACACACACATCATATACAGACACACATACAGACACACGCAAACACACACACACACATACACGTACAGACATATGCACACACACATCATATAGAGACACACATATAGACACACGCAAACACACACACACACATACACGTACAGACATATGCACACATGCACACATCATATACAGACACACATATAGACACACGCAAACACACACACACATACATACACGTACAGACATATGCACACATGCACACATCATATAGAGACACACATATAGACACACGCAAACACACACACATACACGTACAGACATATGCACACACACACATCATATACAGACACACATATAGACACACGCAAACACACACACATACATACACGTACAGACATATGCACACACACATCATATACAGACACACATATAGACACACGCAAACACACACACACACACACACATACACGTACAGACACATGCACACATGCACACATCATATACAGACACACATACAGACACACGCAAACACACACACACACACATACACGTACAGACATATGCACACACACACATCATATACAGACACACATATAGACACACGCAAACACACACATACATACACGTACAGACATATGCACACATGCACACATCATATACAGACACACATATAGACACACGCAAACACACACACATACACACATACACGTACAGACATATGCACACATGCACACATCATATAGAGACACACATATAGACACACGCAAACACACACATACATACACGTACAGACATATGCACACATGCACACATCATATACAGACACACATATAGACACACGCAAACACACACACACACACACACATACACGTACAGACATATGCACACACACACATCATATACAGACACACATACAGACACACGCAAACACACACACACATACACGTACAGACATATGCACACACACACATCATATACAGACACACATACAGACACACGCAAACACACACACACACATACACGTACAGACATATGCACACACACACATCATATACAGACACACATATAGACACACACACACACACACACATACACGTACAGACATATGCACACACACACATCATATACAGACACACATACAGACACACACACACACACACACATACACGTACAGACATATGCACACACACACATCATATACAGACACACATATAGACACACGCAAACACACACACACATACACGTACAGACATATGCACACACACACATCATATACAGACACACATATAGACACACGCAAACACACACACACACATACATACACGTACAGACATATGCACACACACACATCATATACAGACACACATACAGACACACACACACACACACGCATACACGTACAGACATATGCACACACACACATCATATACAGACACACATATAGACACACGCAAACACACACACACATACATACACGTACAGACATATGCACACACACACATCATATACAGACACACATATAGACACACACACACACACACACATACACGTACAGACATATGCACACACACACATCATATACAGACACACATATAGACACACGCAAACACACACACACACATACATACACGTACAGACACATGCACACATGCACACATCATATACAGACACACATATAGACACACGCAAACACACACACACATACATACACGTACAGACATATGCACACACACACATCATATACAGACACACATATAGACACACGCAAACACACACACACATACACGTACAGACATATGCACACACACACACATCATATACAGACACACATACAGACACACGCAAACACACACACACATACACGTACAGACATATGCACACACACACATCATATACAGACACACATATAGACACACGCAAACACACACACATACATACACGTACAGACATATGCACACACACATCATATACAGACACACATATAGACACACGCAAACACACACACACACACACACATACACGTACAGACACATGCACACATGCACACATCATATACAGACACACATACAGACACACGCAAACACACACACACACACAGACACGTACAGACATATGCACACACACACATCATATACAGACACACATATAGACACACGCAAACACACACATACATACACGTACAGACATATGCACACATGCACATCATATACAGACACACATACAGACACACGCAAACACACACACACATACACGTACAGACATATGCACACACACACATCATATACACACACACATATAGACACACGCAAACACACACACACATACATACACGTACAGACATATGCACACACACACATCATATACAGACACACATATAGACACACACACACACACACACATACACGTACAGACATATGCACACACACACATCATATACAGACACACATATAGACACACGCAAACACACACACACACATACATACACGTACAGACACATGCACACATGCACACATCATATACAGACACACATATAGACACACGCAAACACACACACACATACATACACGTACAGACATATGCACACACACACATCATATACAGACACACATATAGACACACGCAAACACACACACACATACACGTACAGACATATGCACACACACACACATCATATACAGACACACATACAGACACACGCAAACACACACACACATACACGTACAGACATATGCACACACACACATCATATACAGACACACATATAGACACACGCAAACACACACACATACATACACGTACAGACATATGCACACACACATCATATACAGACACACATATAGACACACGCAAACACACACACACACACACACATACACGTACAGACACATGCACACATGCACACATCATATACAGACACACATACAGACACACGCAAACACACACACACACACAGACACGTACAGACATATGCACACACACACATCATATACAGACACACATATAGACACACGCAAACACACACATACATACACGTACAGACATATGCACACACACACATCATATACAGACACACATACAGACACACGCAAACACACACACACATACACGTACAGACATATGCACACACACACATCATATACACACACACATATAGACACACGCAAACACACACACACATACATACACGTACAGACATATGCACACACACACATCATATACAGACACACATATAGACACACACACACACACACACATACACGTACAGACATATGCACACACACACATCATATACAGACACACATATAGACACACGCAAACACACACACACATACACGTACAGACATATGCACACACACACATCATATACAGACACACATACAGACACACGCAAACACACACACACACATACACGTACAGACATATGCACACACACACATCATATACAGACACACATATAGACACACGCAAACACACACACATACACGTACAGACATATGCACACACACACATCATATACAGACACACATATAGACACACGCAAACACACACACATACATACACGTACAGACATATGCACACACACATCATATACAGACACACATATAGACACACGCAAACACACACACACACACACACATACACGTACAGACACATGCACACATGCACACATCATATACAGACACACATACAGACACACGCAAACACACACACACACACATACACGTACAGACATATGCACACACACACATCATATACACACACACATATAGACACACGCAAACACACACATACATACACGTACAGACATATGCACACATGCACATCATATACAGACACACATACAGACACACGCAAACACACACACACATACACGTACAGACATATGCACACATGCACACATCATATACAGACACACATATAGACACACGCAAACACACACACACACACATACAGACATATGCACACATGCACACATCATATACAGACACACATACAGACACACGCAAACACACACATACATACACGTACAGACATATGCACACACACATCATATACAGACACACATACAGACACACGCAAACACACACACACACACATACACGTACAGACATATGCACACACACATCATATACAGACACACATACAGACACACGCAAACACACACACGCATACACGTACAGACATATGCACACACACACATCATATACAGACACACATATAGACACACGCAAACACACACACACATACACGTACAGACACATGCACACATGCACACATCATATACAGACACACATATAGACACACGCAAACACACACATACATACACGTACAGACATATGCACACATGCACACATCATATACAGACACACATACAGACACACGCAAACACACACACACATACACGTACAGACATATGCACACACACACATCATATACAGACACACATACAGACACACGCAAACACACACACACATACACGTACAGACATATGCACACACACACATCATATACAGACACACATACAGACACGCAAACACACACACACACATACATACACGTACAGACATATGCACACACACACATCATATACAGACACACATACAGACACACGCAAACACACACACATACACGTACAGACATATGCACACACACACATCATATACAGACACACATATAGACACACGCAAACACACACACATACATACACGTACAGACATATGCACACACACATCATATACAGACACACATATAGACACACGCAAACACACACACACACACACACATACACGTACAGACACATGCACACATGCACACATCATATACAGACACACATATAGACACACGCAAACACACACATACATACACGTACAGACATATGCACACATGCACACATCATATACAGACACACATATAGACACACGCAAACACACACACATACACACATACACGTACAGACATATGCACACATGCACACATCATATAGAGACACACATATAGACACACGCAAACACACACATACATACACGTACAGACATATGCACACATGCACACATCATATACAGACACACATATAGACACACGCAAACACACACACACACACACACATACACGTACAGACATATGCACACACACACATCATATACAGACACTCATACAGACACACGCAAACACACACACATACATACACGTACAGACATATGCACACACACACATCATATACAGACACACATATAGACACACGCAAACACACACATACATACACGTACAGACATATGCACACATGCACATCATATACAGACACACATACAGACACACGCAAACACACACACACATACACGTACAGACATATGCACACACACACATCATATACAGACACACATATAGACACACGCAAACACACACACACATACACGTACAGACATATGCACACACACACATCATATACAGACACACATATAGACACACACACACACACACACATACACGTACAGACATATGCACACACACACATCATATACAGACACACATATAGACACACGCAAACACACACACACACATACATACACGTACAGACACATGCACACATGCACACATCATATACAGACACACATATAGACACACGCAAACACACACACACATACATACACGTACAGACATATGCACACACACACATCATATACAGACACACATACAGACACACGCAAACACACACACACATACACGTACAGACATATGCACACACACACATCATATACAGACACACATACAGACACACGCAAACACACACACACACATACACGTACAGACATGCACACACACACATCATATACAGACACACATATAGACACACGCAAACACACACACATACACGTACAGACATATGCACACACACACATCATATACAGACACACATATAGACACACGCAAACACACACACATACATACACGTACAGACATATGCACACACACATCATATACAGACACACATATAGACACACGCAAACACACACACACACATACATACACGTACAGACACATGCACACACACATCATATACAGACACACGCAAACACACACACACACACACACATACACGTACAGACACATGCACACATGCACACATCATATACAGACACACATACAGACACACGCAAACACACACACACACACATACACGTACAGACATATGCACACACACACATCATATACAGACACACATATAGACACACGCAAACACACACACACACATACATACACGTACAGACACATGCACACATGCACACATCATATACAGACACACATATAGACACACGCAAACACACACACACATACATACACGTACAGACATATGCACACACACACATCATATACAGACACACATACAGACACACGCAAACACACACACACATACACGTACAGACATATGCACACACACACATCATATACAGACACACATACAGACACACGCAAACACACACACACACATACACGTACAGACATATGCACACACACACATCATATACAGACACACATATAGACACACGCAAACACACACACATACACGTACAGACATATGCACACACACACATCATATACAGACACACATATAGACACACGCAAACACACACACATACATACACGTACAGACATATGCACACACACATCATATACAGACACACATATAGACACACGCAAACACACACACACACATACATACACGTACAGACACATGCACACACACATCATATACAGACACACGCAAACACACACACACACACACACATACACGTACAGACACATGCACACATGCACACATCATATACAGACACACATACAGACACACGCAAACACACACACACACACATACACGTACAGACATATGCACACACACACATCATATACAGACACACATATAGACACACGCAAACACACACATACATACACGTACAGACATATGCACACATGCACATCATATACAGACACACATACAGACACACGCAAACACACACACACATACACGTACAGACATATGCACACATGCACACATCATATACAGACACACATATAGACACACGCAAACACACACACACACACATACAGACATATGCACACATGCACACATCATATACAGACACACATACAGACACACGCAAACACACACATACATACACGTACAGACATATGCACACACACATCATATACAGACACACATACAGACACACGCAAACACACACACACACACATACACGTACAGACATATGCACACACACATCATATACAGACACACATACAGACACACGCAAACACACACACACATACACGTACAGACACATGCACACATGCACACATCATATACAGACACACATATAGACACACGCAAACACACACATACATACACGTACAGACATATGCACACATGCACACATCATATACAGACACACATACAGACACACGCAAACACACACACACATACACGTACAGACATATGCACACACACACATCATATACAGACACACATACAGACACACGCAAACACACACACACATACACGTACAGACATATGCACACACACACATCATATACAGACACACATACAGACACACGCAAACACACACACACACATACACGTACAGACATATGCACACACACATCATATAGAGACACACATATAGACACACGCAAACACACACACACACATACACGTACAGACATATGCACACATGCACACATCATATACAGACACACATATAGACACACGCAAACACACACACACATACATACACGTACAGACATATGCACACATGCACACATCATATAGAGACACACATATAGACACACGCAAACACACACACATACACGTACAGACATATGCACACATGCACACATCATATACAGACACACATACAGACACGCAAACACACACACACACATACATACACGTACAGACATATGCACACACACACATCATATACAGACACACATACAGACACACGCAAACACACACACATACACGTACAGACATATGCACACACACACATCATATACAGACACACATATAGACACACGCAAACACACACACATACATACACGTACAGACATATGCACACACACATCATATACAGACACACATATAGACACACGCAAACACACACACACACACACACATACACGTACAGACACATGCACACATGCACACATCATATACAGACACACATATAGACACACGCAAACACACACATACATACACGTACAGACATATGCACACATGCACACATCATATACAGACACACATATAGACACACGCAAACACACACACATACACACATACACGTACAGACATATGCACACATGCACACATCATATAGAGACACACATATAGACACACGCAAACACACACATACATACACGTACAGACATATGCACACATGCACACATCATATACAGACACACATATAGACACACGCAAACACACACACACACACACACATACACGTACAGACATATGCACACACACACATCATATACAGACACTCATACAGACACACGCAAACACACACACATACATACACGTACAGACATATGCACACACACACATCATATACAGACACACATATAGACACACGCAAACACACACACACATACACGTACAGACATATGCACACACACACATCATATACAGACACACATACAGACACACGCAAACACACACACACACATACACGTACAGACATATGCACACACACACATCATATACAGACACACATATAGACACACACACACACACACACATACACGTACAGACATATGCACACACACACATCATATACAGACACACATACAGACACACACACACACACACACATACACGTACAGACATATGCACACACACACATCATATACAGACACACATATAGACACACGCAAACACACACACACATACATACACGTACAGACATATGCACACACACACATCATATACAGACACACATATAGACACACACACACACACACATACACGTACAGACATATGCACACACACACATCATATACAGACACACATATAGACACACACACACACACACACATACACGTACAGACATATGCACACACACACATCATATACAGACACACATATAGACACACGCAAACACACACACATACATACACGTACAGACATATGCACACACACATCATATACAGACACACATACAGACACACGCAAACACACACACACATACACGTACAGACATATGCACACACACACATCATATACAGACACACATATAGACACACGCAAACACACACACACACATACATACACGTACAGACACATGCACACATGCACACATCATATACAGACACACATATAGACACACGCAAACACACACACACATACATACACGTACAGACATATGCACACACACACATCATATACAGACACACATACAGACACACGCAAACACACACACACATACACGTACAGACATATGCACACACACACATCATATACAGACACACATATAGACACACGCAAACACACACACATACATACACGTACAGACATATGCACACACACATCATATACAGACACACATATAGACACACGCAAACACACACACACACACACACATACACGTACAGACACATGCACACATGCACACATCATATACAGACACACATACAGACACACGCAAACACACACACACACACATACACGTACAGACATATGCACACACACACATCATATACAGACACACATATAGACACACGCAAACACACACATACATACACGTACAGACATATGCACACATGCACACATCATATACAGACACACATATAGACACACGCAAACACACACACATACACACATACACGTACAGACATATGCACACATGCACACATCATATAGAGACACACATATAGACACACGCAAACACACACATACATACACGTACAGACATATGCACACATGCACACATCATATACAGACACACATATAGACACACGCAAACACACACACACACACACACATACACGTACAGACATATGCACACACACACATCATATACAGACACACATACAGACACACGCAAACACACACACACATACACGTACAGACATATGCACACACACACATCATATACAGACACACATACAGACACACGCAAACACACACACACACATACACGTACAGACATATGCACACACACACATCATATACAGACACACATATAGACACACACACACACACACACATACACGTACAGACATATGCACACACACACATCATATACAGACACACATACAGACACACACACACACACACACATACACGTACAGACATATGCACACACACACATCATATACAGACACACATATAGACACACGCAAACACACACACACATACACGTACAGACATATGCACACACACACATCATATACAGACACACATATAGACACACGCAAACACACACACACACATACATACACGTACAGACATATGCACACACACACATCATATACAGACACACATACAGACACACACACACACACACGCATACACGTACAGACATATGCACACACACACATCATATACAGACACACATATAGACACACGCAAACACACACACACATACATACACGTACAGACATATGCACACACACACATCATATACAGACACACATATAGACACACACACACACACACACATACACGTACAGACATATGCACACACACACATCATATACAGACACACATATAGACACACGCAAACACACACACACACATACATACACGTACAGACACATGCACACATGCACACATCATATACAGACACACATATAGACACACGCAAACACACACACACATACATACACGTACAGACATATGCACACACACACATCATATACAGACACACATATAGACACACGCAAACACACACACACATACACGTACAGACATATGCACACACACACACATCATATACAGACACACATACAGACACACGCAAACACACACACACATACACGTACAGACATATGCACACACACACATCATATACAGACACACATATAGACACACGCAAACACACACACATACATACACGTACAGACATATGCACACACACATCATATACAGACACACATATAGACACACGCAAACACACACACACACACACACATACACGTACAGACACATGCACACATGCACACATCATATACAGACACACATACAGACACACGCAAACACACACACACACACAGACACGTACAGACATATGCACACACACACATCATATACAGACACACATATAGACACACGCAAACACACACATACATACACGTACAGACATATGCACACATGCACATCATATACAGACACACATACAGACACACGCAAACACACACACACATACACGTACAGACATATGCACACACACACATCATATACACACACACATATAGACACACGCAAACACACACACACATACATACACGTACAGACATATGCACACACACACATCATATACAGACACACATATAGACACACACACACACACACACATACACGTACAGACATATGCACACACACACATCATATACAGACACACATATAGACACACGCAAACACACACACACACATACATACACGTACAGACACATGCACACATGCACACATCATATACAGACACACATATAGACACACGCAAACACACACACACATACATACACGTACAGACATATGCACACACACACATCATATACAGACACACATATAGACACACGCAAACACACACACACATACACGTACAGACATATGCACACACACACACATCATATACAGACACACATACAGACACACGCAAACACACACACACATACACGTACAGACATATGCACACACACACATCATATACAGACACACATATAGACACACGCAAACACACACACATACATACACGTACAGACATATGCACACACACATCATATACAGACACACATATAGACACACGCAAACACACACACACACACACACATACACGTACAGACACATGCACACATGCACACATCATATACAGACACACATACAGACACACGCAAACACACACACACACACAGACACGTACAGACATATGCACACACACACATCATATACAGACACACATATAGACACACGCAAACACACACATACATACACGTACAGACATATGCACACACACACATCATATACAGACACACATACAGACACACGCAAACACACACACACATACACGTACAGACATATGCACACACACACATCATATACACACACACATATAGACACACGCAAACACACACACACATACATACACGTACAGACATATGCACACACACACATCATATACAGACACACATATAGACACACACACACACACACACATACACGTACAGACATATGCACACACACACATCATATACAGACACACATATAGACACACGCAAACACACACACACATACACGTACAGACATATGCACACACACACATCATATACAGACACACATACAGACACACGCAAACACACACACACATACACGTACAGACATATGCACACATGCACACATCATATACAGACACACATATAGACACACGCAAACACACACACACACACATACAGACATATGCACACATGCACACATCATATACAGACACACATACAGACACACGCAAACACACACATACATACACGTACAGACATATGCACACACACATCATATACAGACACACATACAGACACACGCAAACACACACACACACACATACACGTACAGACATATGCACACACACATCATATACAGACACACATACAGACACACGCAAACACACACACGCATACACGTACAGACATATGCACACACACACATCATATACAGACACACATATAGACACACGCAAACACACACACACATACACGTACAGACATATGCACACATGCACACATCATATACAGACACACATATAGACACACGCACACACACATACATACACGTACAGACATATGCACACATGCACACATCATATACAGACACACATACAGACACACGCAAACACACACACACATACACGTACAGACATATGCACACACACACATCATATACAGACACACATACAGACACACGCAAACACACACACACATACACGTACAGACATATGCACACACACACATCATATACAGACACACATACAGACACGCAAACACACACACACACATACATACACGTACAGACATATGCACACACACACATCATATACAGACACACATACAGACACACGCAAACACACACACATACACGTACAGACATATGCACACACACACATCATATACAGACACACATATAGACACACGCAAACACACACACATACATACACGTACAGACATATGCACACACACATCATATACAGACACACATATAGACACACGCAAACACACACACACACACACACATACACGTACAGACACATGCACACATGCACACATCATATACAGACACACATATAGACACACGCAAACACACACATACATACACGTACAGACATATGCACACATGCACACATCATATACAGACACACATATAGACACACGCAAACACACACACATACACACATACACGTACAGACATATGCACACATGCACACATCATATAGAGACACACATATAGACACACGCAAACACACACATACATACACGTACAGACATATGCACACATGCACACATCATATACAGACACACATATAGACACACGCAAACACACACACACACACACACATACACGTACAGACATATGCACACACACACATCATATACAGACACTCATACAGACACACGCAAACACACACACATACATACACGTACAGACATATGCACACACACACATCATATACAGACACACATATAGACACACGCAAACACACACATACATACACGTACAGACATATGCACACATGCACATCATATACAGACACACATACAGACACACGCAAACACACACACACATACACGTACAGACATATGCACACACACACATCATATACAGACACACATATAGACACACGCAAACACACACACACATACACGTACAGACATATGCACACACACACATCATATACAGACACACATATAGACACACACACACACACACACATACACGTACAGACATATGCACACACACACATCATATACAGACACACATATAGACACACGCAAACACACACACACACATACATACACGTACAGACACATGCACACATGCACACATCATATACAGACACACATATAGACACACGCAAACACACACACACATACATACACGTACAGACATATGCACACACACACATCATATACAGACACACATACAGACACACGCAAACACACACACACATACACGTACAGACATATGCACACACACACATCATATACAGACACACATACAGACACACGCAAACACACACACACACATACACGTACAGACATGCACACACACACATCATATACAGACACACATATAGACACACGCAAACACACACACATACACGTACAGACATATGCACACACACACATCATATACAGACACACATATAGACACACGCAAACACACACACATACATACACGTACAGACATATGCACACACACATCATATACAGACACACATATAGACACACGCAAACACACACACACACATACATACACGTACAGACACATGCACACACACATCATATACAGACACACGCAAACACACACACACACACACACATACACGTACAGACACATGCACACATGCACACATCATATACAGACACACATACAGACACACGCAAACACACACACACACACATACACGTACAGACATATGCACACACACACATCATATACAGACACACATATAGACACACGCAAACACACACACACACATACATACACGTACAGACACATGCACACATGCACACATCATATACAGACACACATATAGACACACGCAAACACACACACACATACATACACGTACAGACATATGCACACACACACATCATATACAGACACACATACAGACACACGCAAACACACACACACATACACGTACAGACATATGCACACACACACATCATATACAGACACACATACAGACACACGCAAACACACACACACACATACACGTACAGACATATGCACACACACACATCATATACAGACACACATATAGACACACGCAAACACACACACATACACGTACAGACATATGCACACACACACATCATATACAGACACACATATAGACACACGCAAACACACACACATACATACACGTACAGACATATGCACACACACATCATATACAGACACACATATAGACACACGCAAACACACACACACACATACATACACGTACAGACACATGCACACACACATCATATACAGACACACGCAAACACACACACACACACACACATACACGTACAGACACATGCACACATGCACACATCATATACAGACACACATACAGACACACGCAAACACACACACACACACATACACGTACAGACATATGCACACACACACATCATATACAGACACACATATAGACACACGCAAACACACACATACATACACGTACAGACATATGCACACATGCACATCATATACAGACACACATACAGACACACGCAAACACACACACACATACACGTACAGACATATGCACACATGCACACATCATATACAGACACACATATAGACACACGCAAACACACACACACACACATACAGACATATGCACACATGCACACATCATATACAGACACACATACAGACACACGCAAACACACACATACATACACGTACAGACATATGCACACACACATCATATACAGACACACATACAGACACACGCAAACACACACACACACACATACACGTACAGACATATGCACACACACATCATATACAGACACACATACAGACACACGCAAACACACACACACATACACGTACAGACACATGCACACATGCACACATCATATACAGACACACATATAGACACACGCAAACACACACATACATACACGTACAGACATATGCACACATGCACACATCATATACAGACACACATACAGACACACGCAAACACACACACACATACACGTACAGACATATGCACACACACACATCATATACAGACACACATACAGACACACGCAAACACACACACACATACACGTACAGACATATGCACACACACACATCATATACAGACACACATACAGACACACGCAAACACACACACACACATACACGTACAGACATATGCACACACACATCATATAGAGACACACATATAGACACACGCAAACACACACACACACATACACGTACAGACATATGCACACATGCACACATCATATACAGACACACATATAGACACACGCAAACACACACACACATACATACACGTACAGACATATGCACACATGCACACATCATATAGAGACACACATATAGACACACGCAAACACACACACATACACGTACAGACATATGCACACATGCACACATCATATACAGACACACATACAGACACGCAAACACACACACACACATACATACACGTACAGACATATGCACACACACACATCATATACAGACACACATACAGACACACGCAAACACACACACATACACGTACAGACATATGCACACACACACATCATATACAGACACACATATAGACACACGCAAACACACACACATACATACACGTACAGACATATGCACACACACATCATATACAGACACACATATAGACACACGCAAACACACACACACACACACACATACACGTACAGACACATGCACACATGCACACATCATATACAGACACACATATAGACACACGCAAACACACACATACATACACGTACAGACATATGCACACATGCACACATCATATACAGACACACATATAGACACACGCAAACACACACACATACACACATACACGTACAGACATATGCACACATGCACACATCATATAGAGACACACATATAGACACACGCAAACACACACATACATACACGTACAGACATATGCACACATGCACACATCATATACAGACACACATATAGACACACGCAAACACACACACACACACACACATACACGTACAGACATATGCACACACACACATCATATACAGACACTCATACAGACACACGCAAACACACACACATACATACACGTACAGACATATGCACACACACACATCATATACAGACACACATATAGACACACGCAAACACACACACACATACACGTACAGACATATGCACACACACACATCATATACAGACACACATACAGACACACGCAAACACACACACACACATACACGTACAGACATATGCACACACACACATCATATACAGACACACATATAGACACACACACACACACACACATACACGTACAGACATATGCACACACACACATCATATACAGACACACATACAGACACACACACACACACACACATACACGTACAGACATATGCACACACACACATCATATACAGACACACGTATAGACACACGCAAACACACACACACATACATACACGTACAGACATATGCACACACACACATCATATACAGACACACATATAGACACACACACACACACACATACACGTACAGACATATGCACACACACACATCATATACAGACACACATATAGACACACACACACACACACACATACACGTACAGACATATGCACACACACACATCATATACAGACACACATATAGACACACGCAAACACACACACATACATACACGTACAGACATATGCACACACACATCATATACAGACACACATACAGACACACGCAAACACACACACACATACACGTACAGACATATGCACACACACACATCATATACAGACACACATATAGACACACGCAAACACACACACACACATACATACACGTACAGACACATGCACACATGCACACATCATATACAGACACACATATAGACACACGCAAACACACACACACATACATACACGTACAGACATATGCACACACACACATCATATACAGACACACATACAGACACACGCAAACACACACACACATACACGTACAGACATATGCACACACACACACATCATATACAGACACACATATAGACACGCGTGCACACATCATATACGTACATACACACATAATGCACACATCATGTACATGCACACACATATAAACATGTGCACACCACACACGTGCACACACCCCACATACGCGTATACATCGTATATGTACATGCACACATACATGTATATAAACATACACACACATGCACACACGCCACATTACTAGGGCCCACCTCTGGTGATTCCTCCTCCCAGCAGAATGTGTGCTTCTGCTCGGGGCACTGACTGCATCGACCACTGATACAGCCTTCTGTCCCGAGCCCCGCTCCGCCACAGGGGTCTTGAAAACTGTGGTGCCTGAGTCTAGTGATGAAAGTTTCCACTGCCACGATGGGGTGAATTTTAGATCTTTGTAACACTGAGAATCTCTAGGCTTCTTTATTTTTTAATTTCAGACATTTTAATGTTAGAGAGTCTGCTGAATATGGATCTGCATCTCAATGACAAGAAAAGGAGTTTTCTTTGAAAGTAATGAACACAGACCTTATAAAATTTAATACTAAAACTAGGAAGAGGAGAGGAAAAATCTGCAGCTGGGCTTTGAAGAGGAACCCGTGGTTGAGTCGGAGCTAGAGTGTCAGCGCTGTTATTGCCGACTGACAGGTGAAACCGAACCCTGGGGATGAGGGTGAGGACTAGAGAAAATGCTCAGGGTTGTGTCCCTTGGGGTGGGCACCTGAACTCTGATCGGGGGATCATGGTCCTGTCGTCTGTGCACTGAGAACTTCCTCCACCAGGTTCATTCATTCATTCAATAAGCGTTTCCTGAGGATCCATGTGCCAGAGGCCGGATGTGTAGTGGCTCACTGGCCAAAAGACCCAAGTGTCATCCGTAGGCACATATATAGCCCCCTGCTCCTTCTGGGACATGGTGTACCCACCTGTTTATCCACCCCAGGGTCTTGCAAAACCAACTGTGATGTCAACACATTTTTATTTTATTTTATTGTGGGAAGAGCGCAACATGAAATCTACCCTCTTAACAAATGTTTCAGTTCATGTCACAGTATTGTTAACTATAGGTTCAGTGTTATGAGGAGAGCCCCAGAACTTTTCATCTTGCATGATTGAGACTTTATGCCCATTGATGAGTGACTCCCCATTTCCCCGCCCCCCAGCCCCTGGCAACCACCATTCCACTCTCTGCTTCTATGAACTGGCCTCTTCTAGATGTCTCATGTAAGTGGATCACATAGCATTTGTCCTTCTCTGACTGGCTTTTTTCACTTAGCATAATGTCCTCCAGGTCCATCCATGTTGTCACATGTTGCAGAATTTCCTCCTGTCCTTAAGACTGAGTAATATTCCACTGTATATATACACCACCTTTTCTTTATCCATTCATCCACTGACAGACACATAGGTTGTTTTCACATCTTGGCTATTGTGACTAACGCTGCCCTGAAGGTAGGGGTGCTAATGTCTCTTCCAGATCCCGATTTCAGTTCTTTTGGATAAATATGTAGAAGTGGAATTGCTGGATCATAGAGTAGTTCTATTATTCATTTCTTGAGGAACCTCCATACCATTTTCCTCAGTGGCTGCTCCATTTTACATTCCTGCCAACAGTGCACAGGGTTCCAGTTTCTCTATACCTTTGCCAACACTGGTTGTGTTTTTCTTGATAGTAACCATCCTGACAGGTGTGAGGTATACAAACATATTTTAAGGCCTTGATATTAAAACAAATAGCAGGTTATAGCAGAGATAATGCAGGACTAAGGGTTTAAGAGGTCAGAATCTGTGTCCTTTGCTGCCTCCGAGCTGTAGTAGACGCTGGACGCTATGTGTGAGGCCTCTGGGTCTTGCTCCACCATCCTGATGATTGGTTTGGGTAAATTAGATTCATGACCGTACTGTGACCTTCACTGTAGACATAGTTCTGCTCAGAGAGATTTCTGATCCTTGGTGAGCTCCACCCATATATACTCACAGCACTTAGAGGAGGAAGCTGGTCTCTAGACCAGCTTCTAGAACCAGTGGCTGAGGTCTCTAGGGCAGCATTGGCCTAGAACTTTCTGTGATGACAGGAATGTTCTAGATCTGTGTTGTCCAATACGACAACCACTGGCCACATCTGACTACTGAGCACTTGAAGTGTTGCTAGTGTGACTGGGGAACTTAATTTTTTATTTGATTTTATTTCGGTTCATTTAACATGAATTCACGTGGTTACCATGACGAATGGTGTGGCTTTAAGAGGCTTGTGGTTATACTTGTGGATGCTCTGATGGTCTTGAAAAACAAGACTCATTCGCTTTTACTGCACATGGGGCCATCTTGACATGGGCAGTTGCTCTGTGGGCCAAATCCACAGCTTTAAAAACCCTCCATTGCACTATTAGAAGTTAGATCATCCTGTGTAAGTGCTAAATCCCCAAAAAGCTGGTTATTTTCATTAAAAAAATGATCATGTTTAGTGTATCAGAAAGACGATGTGTCTTTGATATTAAATAGAACTTTTGGGAAAAGAGTTACACATAATCCCATCACTTTAACACAACTTAAACATTTAATGTTTAATGTATTGTTATGGCAGGTCTAACACTGAAAATGGTGGTGTTTGGTGCGAGACAGACCTGGGTTCAAATCATGCCTTTGCATTTTGTTGTGTGGCATTGAGAAGATGCGTGGCCTGCCTGGGTCTCTCCTCCCCCATCGGAAAGGGAAGGGGCAGCATCGGAGCACCATGCCTGGCACATGGTGGAGCGTGGAAGGTGGCTGTGCCTGGTGGTCTGCTTCTATTGGGGTTTGTTTCTCATACCTGCCCCCTCCCCTCTCTGATGTCGACATGGCTGAGCATTGCATCAGGACTTGAGGCCGGCAGTCACCTAGGCAGAGCCGACTGTTCCCAAGAATGGCACCAGATGACCTTCATCTGCTTACCACCACACACACATCCTTCTCCTCATCATGGCTCAGTTCAGCTGCTGTATTTCCCCTGCATTTTAACTTCAGCTAATGTGGGATTTTCAACCCAGTGGGTGCTCCAATTTTTCTGAAACTGCCAACTACTCAAAGCAAAAGAAACCTTTCATAAGAGGCAATTGGTGCATGCATTTGGCAGCCCCGAGTGACGAGCCCACTTCGAGGCTGCCTCCTCCATCCAGAACACTCTGTTCCACACCAAAAGTGGCTCTTCACTTTGAATAGTGGGGTCAAGTTATGCACAAAAGCATATCGAGATAGCCCCACCATGCATTTGCTTCAGATCTAAAAGGCTCCATGTGTCACACTGTTTCCAAATTTTCGCTTGACATTGTCAAAGGAAAATAAAGGGAGTGAGAGAGAACAGGAAACGTATCAAATAGTGATTAAGTTCCCAGGTCACGGTGGTTGTAAATGGTGCTGCCGTGCACAGATAATTGCAGGGCTCTCATCCTCAGGATGTGAGAGGATAGATGAAGAAGCGCTGAAAGATACACAGGATTTTCCAGGCAGACTGTGCAGCTTATTTGTAAATATTAATCCATTCATCTTGCTCTAGCTCTGTGGCCTGAGGCAGTGGGTCATTTTCAGGCCTTGACTCATGCCGAAACTCAGAGAAGGGGGTGCCTTGTTCTGGTGGTGAACAGAGTTGGTGATAGTTGGGAGCAAAACCTTTGGACAAATGAGTCCAGCTCCTCTCTGGCTTTTTAAGCATTTTCTCCCAAGTGTGAAAGGTGAAACCTCAGTTTGATGCCTCCTCACCCGAGTAGCTCTGGAGCAGCACCCTTGGAAATGCAAAGCCACTAGGGACCATCTCATGGACAGTTTTATTCTTTCATCAAACACTTTTTGTCAGGCTCTTCACTAGACAATAGTGACTTAACAGTGGCCCACACACTCTGCTCCAAAAATCAAGGATAAGCATATTCTCCTACCTTTTCATTTCTTCACTGAAATCCTCAGTTCCCCTCATGTTCAGGGAAGAAGAGATCCTGTGTCACCCTCCAAAATCTTTTTGGACTTTACTCACCTATATGTGACTAGTTCCAAATTCATGTTATTGCTCACTGGGGACTGGCCACAATGGCATCCTCAAAGAATCCAGCTCTTTACATGTGCAAAGAGTGTCCTGACATCCTTAGGGAGAGCTTCTGCCCCAGGGTGTGAGGAACACAGGAGGGCTTCCTGAGGAAGGGTGGGTTCTGCAGCTTGAAAACAAATCACTCAAGTGAAGGAGGCTGGCATGGGGGTGAGCAAGGCAGGAAGACATTAAACAAGAGACAGACATATGCAAAAAGATCCAAAACTGAACAAGGATATGTGTGTGTTTAAGAAGATTTGTTTGGCAGGGGGGCAGGCTGACAGGTGGAAGAATGGCAGGAATGAGCCTGAAGGATGGGGCGATTGTGAAAGGGCCTCTTTCACTCACTGGAGAGCTCAGAAATTCTCGAAAGGGAGAGAGGAGCCTTTGAAGAGTTCCACACTGGGTTTCATGTGACCAGATTTACATTTTAGAACCCTCATGTGGCTTCCGAGTAGAAGAGGTGCTGGAAGTGGGAAGTGCTGGGGTGTGGGAGCAGCGAGGAGGCTGTGGTGGTAAACAGTCCAGGCAGGCGAAGTCAGTAGGAGAGGAACGAACGGGAGGGCTAGAGCGCTGTGAGCGGGATCCTCAGCGGTGTGGTGAGATGACCCACATGTGGAGAAGGGAAAGGAAGTCATCTAACAGGCTCTGGTCTGGGAAGTCGTGTGGATGGTGGCGTGTCGCTGCCCACAGAGCCTGTTGTCTCATGTTATTTCCTCAAGAAAACAGGAGTTTAGCCCAGCGACTCTCAGTCTTTTAAAAAAAATTAATTGAGGGAAAATGCCTTTTCCTATCAGTTCAGACTTTCATGTAGTAGTGGTTGCAGTAAAATTCAATGATGACTATTAAGCATTCTGTACAAGAAAATGTGGTAATAAGTTAAAGCAGGAGGAACATGTTTGCATTTACTTTAGTAATAGGTATATGATTGACTCACTTTTGGGTTGTAAAGCGTACATGGCAAAATAGTGTTGGTGTACATCCCAATGATAACTAAGCAGCAAAAGATAGATACTAATGAATGTAGATACTAATAACTCAGTTACTTCTAATTTTAAAAAGCAATTAATAAGGTGTAACTGGATTCCTATAATGGCCCATTCAAAATGTCCAGCATGCAATCAAAAATTACTAAACATGTGAAGAAGCACGAAAATGTGACCCGTAATGAAAAAGGAAAGTAGTCAATAGACACAGACCCTGATAAACCATACAAGAACTTTAAAACAACTATTACAAATATGTCCAAGAACTTAAAGGAAAATATTATCATAACGAGTGGACACATGGAAATTTCAGCAGAAAAACAGAGACTATACAAAAGACCACATGGAAATTTTAGAAATGAAAGTACAACATGGAAAATGAAAAACTCCTGGGATGGACTTCAGAGCAGACTGGAGACTGGAAAGAAAGCATTGGCAAACTTGAAGACAGATCTATAGACATTATCCAACCTGAAGAACAGAGAAAAATATTGAAAAAAATAGAGTTAAAGTGACGTGTAGGACAACACCAAGTGGCCTTCAGCCACGTTACAGCAGTCCCAGAAGAAGAGACAGAATGGGATGGGGGAAAGAAGAAATAATGTACAAATCCCCTTCCCCCAACAATTTGGTGGGAAAAGAAGCTGAGAGAACCCCAAGTAGGATAAACAAAAAGAGAACAAACCTAAGAAGATCATAGTCAAACTGCTAAAATATCAAAGATAGCAAATATTAAAAACCACCGGGAAGAGATACACATTACTCTCCAAGGAGCAATGACGTGAACAACAGGTCATTTCATTTCTCACCAGAAACAATAGAGGCCAGAAGACAATTTAACATCTGTAAAGTTCTGCAAAGGGGAGAAAAGTCAACCCAGAGATATATATCCAGCAAAAATATTTTTCCAAATAAAGATGAAAAAAAACATTTTCATGTCAGCCCATCATGAGAGAATCTGCAGCTTTAGACCGTCACTCTACAAAATGCCACAGGCAGCTCTTCTGACTGAAGGGAAGTAACAGCAGATGGAAACCCAGATCTGCAGGAAAGAATGAGGAGCCCAGGACACAGAAGGACTCAGTGACCAGGCAGCAGAGTGGAGTTTTGGGACGAATGTTGAAAAGGAGGTGGTCCTACAGCGAACAAAGCAGGCAGGGCCCAACGCACAGCAGTGCTTGCTCACCTGCTGCCATGTGCCGAGGCTGTGCACCACAGTGGGTCTGCAAGGGCTCCACACGTGCAGGCGGAGGGCAGGCAGGAGTGGGAAATGGAAATCAGCTCAACTTTATCTTTTAAAAAAGTAAAAATAAAGGGGAAGTATTTTATCTAAGTGGAAAAACAACTTCTATATGCCAGAGACTTCCAGTCAAATACTTGTTTATGTACAGATGATGGCAAGGTAAACTCATGTGCAAGTTGATTTCTGTCTGTCCAAACTGCCTTTCCCTGTGCCTCTTCTATTACTCTACTGAAGTAAGAATAAAAGATAAGTTTCTCACATTTGCTGTCTATAGCTGTTAATACCTAAAATCTTCTCACATTTGATACTCTCTATGTTAAAATCAAATAAATCTTACTAATATTTGATTCAGACAAGAATCATCAATGCATACTGAAATGAGTGGGTAAAATTCTGAGCAGTAACAAGATGGTCTCGCCACAAGATACATGCTAACTACAATGGGAACATAGTAACGTTGACAACGGGAGACCTGGCACACACCACCCTAACAAGTGAGAGAGTTTGCATCACCGGCAGTGGACACGTCAACACACACGCCTCTTGATGTGATGCTCCCAGAAGGACACAGTATCACTTCTGTGATGTTCTGACCAAAATGCAAGACCTGCGTGTAATCGTGAGGTAACCTCAGGCAGATGCAAACTGAGGGACGTGGTGCGAAGCTACTGACCAGCACTACTTAAAAATATCAATATTAGGAAAGATAAAGAAAAGCCTAGAACATATTAATTAAAGGTGGCTGAAGAGACATGACGATTGAATGTGACACATGATCTAGGCTTTTATTTTATTAAAAATGTTACTGGGATAGTTGAATAAATCTGAATAAATTCTATTAGATATTAGCACCATATCAATGTTAATTTCCTGGTTTCCATGCTAACAGGTTCCTGCCCCTGGTGGAATTCCAGGTTCATGCCTGTGCTCGTATGCATAGGAGCTGTGTGATGTCGCCAGCACTGCAGGCGGCCAGTTTTTATTGGAGCATGGAATTAGTCAATGGTAAATTCTAGTCATTTACCAAGTTTGGTTTACCAAAGCTAAACTTTTAACACTGCCAACAACTTACTATAAATAGCCCTTAGTCACCTATAAAAATGAGAGTTTATGGAATCATCCATAAAAATTTTTAAAAAGGACTTTGATTCATTCATGCCTCACTGAGATGCCTCTTGAGTGCCCCCACGGGCTGGGAATACAGTTTAAGAATTAATACTTTAGCCCCATTCAAACGCATATGCCTTCTGAAACAGGGTTAGATTAGTAATCTAGCTCCCACTTAAACTGCCTTTCTTTCATTGCCTGTTCAACATTTTATTTGGAAAGAGACTGGGTGCTGAGTAAAAGAAAAGCAGAGAAAAACCACCCGACCTCCATGGTCTGGGCAATCCCACCCAGGCCCCACACTTGCACGCCCTTCTCAGCAAAGCAAAAACTCTTGACTGGATCTACCTTTCTTAGAAAGGAGCACTGGTTATTATGCCCTCTGGAGACCTCATCCCTCACCCCAAGCCTCTTGTATCAATCAGAATTTTTATTCATGAGCAATAGAAGCCTGGTTTAAGCAGCAGATCTGTTCTTGAAAAGGTCTTGGTTAGCTCACAGCCTTCTGGGAGAGCTAGGGAACCAGGCTCAGACAGCCTGGAAGACACCTGGGACTGTGTCCTGAGCCACTGCTGCTCCTACTGAGCGCCAGATGCTGCCGCTGGGGCTGCTGCTATCTACACCCTGGCATCCAGAAACTGCATCTGGTTTCAGCTCCCACAACTGCTAGAAAGAATTCTCCACTTCCTCTTCTCCCATCCCTGGTCCCACTCAGAGTCCAGGTGGGAGCGTTGGACCGCACGCACCTGCACCCTCGCTGTAAGGGAAGGGAAGAAAGCCTTGTCTGTCAGCATCTTGGCTTGCAGGGTGGGAAGCTGGTTCTGCCTCTTGCCAAAAATAATCTCTAAACCTAGGAAGGCAATCAGATATTTTGGGCAACAAAAAGACTTGTAACATTCCTATAAACAATCATTTCACCCATAAGTAGTACTTGCCCTGCCAGCAGTCCTGGAGAATGCCGAGCTCTCCATTCCACCTGTTCCATTGACAAGTCAGCCTCCCTCTAGAGGCTGCCATCAGGGGAAGGTGCCCCGCTCCTCTGCTCCTTGATCTGTCCTTCCAGAGAAGCCCCTTCCAGAAGGGCCAGTGTTGGGAGGCAGTTCAGGCTCCACATCAGTCCGTGGGAAGCAGGAAGAGCAAAGCAAAGAGAGCCGTCCCAGGCGCCTCCAGGTCCCAGGAGGGCTGGGGGCCCCTCGGTCTGCCTGCGCCTGCACAGCCTGGCAGTTCCACACACAGGAGCCCGTGAGGGCGCGTCAGCCGAGGCTACATGTGCCCACAATCCGTCCAGAGAGGATTCTGACCCACCGGGGAGCAGCGAAGAGCGGCCGTGGGAGAAGGCGACGAGCCTTTCCCCCGACGCGGGCGACGCCAGGAGAGGCCACCGGGCGTGCTTGGTTACACTAAGTTCGTGATCAAATATTAATAAATCAGAGCCCCGCTTTAACCGCTACCACTTAACGCGCTGTGTGCGTGAATATTTCAGAATTGGGGTTGAGCGGAACTCGAGGAGGAGTGGCTCAGGACCCACCCCACCTCCACCCGAGGCCCAGGACGGCTCCCTCTGCGGCCCGGGCCTTCTCGGCAGGATGCTCCTTGGGAATTGCTTTTCTGTTATGATCCACCCGATTCTTGCCCACAGCCTACGGAGGGCACGGTTATTATCCCTTTACGGGCAAGGCGCCCAGGTCCCAGCAGGATGCTGGCCCTGGGCGCCGCTGTGCCAGCGCGGCCACTTGGCGCGGCCCGAGGTGGAGGGCGCGGCGGCCGCCTGCCCATCGTGGCTATGCCTCCGGGGGCCTCTGACACCAGGCCTTGGGGAGGCTCTGCGGTTCAGCGTTCCTCGGCAGCTTGCCTCTGGAGCGGCTCATTTCAGCAAACAGAGATCCCTCCCGTGCCCGGGGAGAGGGGGGCGGCAGGTGGGGGGGAGGGGGTCCCTGACCTCGGGCTGGACGCGGTGGTCAGCGGGGCGGGGATACTAGTGTGGAGGCCGGGCGCAAAGGGAGGCGGAGGACTGCGAGCGGGTGTGGTTAATCAGGGCGGAGCGGCCTGCGCTCCGGAGGGAAGGTGGGACTAGAAGCGGCAAATGTGGAAAGAGGAGGGCAGCCCGGGTGTCTCGGTGTGGACGCCGGTCCCGCCCCGTCAGCTCCACGAGTTTGAGACGGAAACCCTCCGCCGCCTCCTTCAGGAGTAGCACGTTGAGCCCCGAGCATTCGGGAGATTTGCCCCCCGTCACGTGGGACCCCGTGGAACTGGCATTTGGTCTCCTGACTCCCCGTCCAGGGTCCCCACCGTAAGGGCATGAGAGCACAGCCAGCGGCGCAGGAAAGAGCAGGGGTGTGGCTCTCCGAGCAGAGGGAGGGGAGGGCGCGGTGACTGGCTGAATGATTTAGGTGGGCAAACATGGGGCTGAAGGAAGGCGCCTGGCTTTTCCTCATTTCCAACCTTCCGCCAGTCACCTGTTGCACCCCGCCGGGCCTCGGTTTTCTTGTCTCTAAAGTACGCGTGCGCCTTGGGGTGGATCAGTTCCGCGTCCTGCTCTAACGTTCTGGGACGCTCTGGGGGACTACCCGGTGCGCGCTTTCTGAGCCAGTTCCCTCCGCAGTCAGTGCACTGGACCCTGCACAGCCCCCTGGAGCCGGAGCCGGGGCTTCTAAGCTGGGCTGTGCACCTGCGGTGGCCATCCGCATGTGGACTGTGCCAGGCAGCTCCGCTACCCGCCGCGGAGCAGGTGCATGGAGCCAGCAAGCCCCTTGGGGTGGGCCAGAGGGGCTCTGGGGAACTGGCTTTCCTGCACAGCCCGTCCCATCCCCGCAGGAAGTGTTCAGGGCCTACATTTGTCTCTTTGCCCCAGTGCCCTAAATGCGAAGAAGAGCACCAGGCCGGTTCTGTCCTTCTCAGAGGCACAGGGCGCGTCTTGTGGGTTGGCCAGTGGTCACCAGGAGACCAGCAGACGCGGGTCCCGGTGCATCCGCTCCACTAAGAAGTAGCCTGCACGAGGCGGTTATTCCGAGGATGTAGCTGGGAAGGTGGGTTCTGGTCCAGACCCTGCGTTGAGGATGGGCTCCCACCGCTTCATGACCTCGGAAGCCCTCGGTGTCCTTGCCGGCTCCTTCCTCCTGGCGTGGCTGTAAGACGCGGGAGTGAATTCTCACCCAGCACTGGTGCAGTGTCCACAGTAAGTCACTTATGATTATGGTGTTCCCAAAGAGCTGGCTCCACACTCTTGTTCCCAGTTTGCAAAATGGAGGTGATGACTGCCCTTCGTGTCTTCGGGAGGCAGTGGGCACTGAACGCATTTCACACACAGCAGTCGTGAGTGAATGCTCAGCCTAACCACAAACGCCACCGACTTCCCAGCATAGCTGAGTGGAAAAGGTCAACTCCTGCTCTGGGTCAATATTTGCATTTCAGTCAGCACCTACCCTCCTCCTGCTTCCTGCCCTGCCCTCCACACTCCCTGGGCTGCCCTCCTGCAGGGTGGGTCATCCGCAGAAGCAGGGCCTCTGCTCTCCCAGAAAGGTCGGTGTTGGCGGGTTTCCATCTTTGGGGCTTTGCTTCAGGCGTTGCTCTGGTGGCGGGATCCCTGGAGCCAGAGTTCCAGACGCAAATGGAGGCAACACTTACCCAGCGGGGTCTGTCAGGTGTCACACCAGGTTAGGGGCCGGAACTCCAGGCCTGTGGGCAGAGACTCCTTCCTTGGCTGAACGGCAGGGAAAGAGAACAGACACCCTGTAAATCGCCTCCCGCTGTAGGGGGGCGGCTTATTAGTAGACGTGTTTCCAGGCTGTTGAGGGGAAGACCCTGGAATGTGCCCAGGAGAGCTGCTCTGAGCCCCCCTCTGCTGCTCTGGGACCACGTGACCATGGGCAAGGCCCGCCGGCCTCAGTTTCCCATGTTTGTGGTATAAAGGGGATTAGATTCGATGGTCTCTAAAATCTCCTCTTGCTCTCTCAGTTTTTTATTTTGAGCAGTTAACTCCCTTACGTGAATTCAGCGTTTGAGATGCTGTACGTAAAACTCCTAATGCAGTACGGTACCCGGTACAGTAGGTGCTCGGTAAAAGCTGGTTTTCATCTTCAACTTATTGTGGCTGCGAAAGGCAGGTAGATGATGGATAGACACGTAGATAGTATGTGCGTACATTTATAACTTATATAAGTGTAAATCAAGCCATTTGAGTGTGTCACGTATGTACTCAAGAGCTTAATAAAGTCTATACCAATATGCCAGAATTATAGTGCATATATTGAAAATTACGACAAAACCATAAAATGCGTTTTATAGGGAAATGATCCTCTCATCTCTGGGAAAAGAGGTTTTAGAATTACCCAGAAAAAGAGAGATCTCTGGGTATGTTTTCTGATGCAGAATGCTGCGAATCGCTGCCCATTTTTTCCTCCAAAGCTTCCCTTTTTTATTATCATTTCTTTTTTCCCCTATTGTTTCAGGATGTGACGTTTGAGTGCCAGTTTCTCACTGACATCTGTCTGTGGCCTTGAGCAGCAGCACTGGTTTCTCCCAGGAGCTTGCTAGAAATGCGGGATCTTAGGGCCCTCCCAACCTCCTGAATCAGAGCCTGCATCTTTGCAAGGTCCCTGCTGATTCTTGTGGGCCACCCCGTGGCACCTTCTGGCTTCTGCTGCCTCCCACGGGACGGCTGCTGATACCCCCGCCAGGCAGGGCTTGCCTCCAGCCACAGGAATGGGGGAGGTCCGCAGCTGGAGAGTGGATCCGGGGCTGGCCTGCTGGTACAGGGACTAACAGGAGGCTGACCCATCACGGCTGTTCTGACAGCAACAATTTGGGCACGTCAAATGCAGGCATTAGACTTAGGATTCTGGAAGGTTCTGAAAGAGATATAACCTACTGAAGTGAGATGCTAAACACAGGGGCCGTGGATCCCGGCTGCGTATCAGCTGTTGCATGCGCCTGTTTGAACTCAGCTGAAGTGCTTTCCTCACCTGAAGATGGGGAGAATTACAAGTCCAGATCAAGCACGGCTGGGCGAGCTAGAGAGTACTGGCAGGGGCGCTTCCTGCTCGGTCCGAAGTCGTGCATCCACTTACGCACAGGCCTCCTTACCCCTCATGTCAGAGGGGTAGCCTGGAGGCGCCCTCTTCATTGCTGTGTAAGTTCTGCATTCCAGCTTCTTTCTGGGAAATCTCTGTCACAGGAGCAGCAACAACTACGTGGGCTGTTTGGTGACCAGCTCTGACGCTGGACCCAGCCTGAGTCCTCCGTAAGCAGGTCCCTGTGGCCAGGACCTCATAGGCCAGTCTGGGACATGGGAGTCAATCAAAGGGAACTTCCTCGGCTTTGAAACCCAGGATTATTCCTTATGATGCTCCAGCACAGAATTTTTCCTCATCAGTGAAGAGCACGAGAGCAATGGTGTCAGGACAACTTTCCTCTGACAGTGAGTGTGCTTTCAACAAGAGCCTCTCCTGAGAAACCCCCAGGATTTTCCCAGCGTCCTTCATGCTCCTCTCCTGTGCCCCCATGAGGAGGCCGTCCTGTGATGTCTGAGTCCCCCACTGAGACTTGGGAAATGCTTGGGGCTGTTGGGCCCCATTCGTGCTGTCCCTGGTCCCCTCCCCTTCCAACACAGCCTTTCTGACAGGGTTTCCATATCCCGCCATTCCCTGCCACCCTCCATGGTGAGCCCGGGGCCTCTTGAATAGGGCTATTGGAATTGAAAACTACATTCAGATGATTTTTCTTAACCTAAAGATGGAGATTTCACTTTATCCTTTGGAATTCCCTTTCATTGGCTTTTTTTTTTTTTTACAGGGGAAGATTTGCTCTAAGCTAACATATGTTTCCAATCTTCCTCCTTATTTTTTTTCTTCCTTTCCCCCCACCAAAGCCCCAGTACATAGTTGTGTATAAGTTGCAGGTTCTTCTATGTGAGCCACCGCCACAACACGGCTGCTGATAGACAAAAGATGTGGTTCCCCAATTGGGAAGTGAACTTGGGCTGCCCAAGCAGAGCACATGGAACTTTAACTGCTAGGCCATCAGGGCTGGCTCTCTCATTGCCTTTTTGGATCAGCGTTTCTACCTGTCAGGGCCATTTGCACAAGTGACAGCCTCTCTGAGTTTCTGGCTTTTTGTCTGTCAGGTGAGGGGGCAGGATGTGAGGCCCTCAGAGGTCTGACATTCATTGACTTTACCCCAAATGATTTGCACAGAGTCTTCAGTGGTTGGTTTCTGGCCCTGTTTGGACCAGCTGGCACAGGCGGAAAGACATGGATGATGTTCTTTGCATTTCCACTAAGTGTGATTGACTGCCCGCAGTTCCCCTCTTCTGAAGGATGAACTCTGTGAACAGGCATTTCCCATGGCTCAGGCAGGTCCAGGCCTGTGGGTTTGGAGGGTCCCCAGTGAGCTCCCTGACATCTCACCTGCCCAGGCACACCCAGCTATTCTTTTCTCAGTCACAGACATTGCAATAATGAATTGCCAACTGCTCCCGCTGCACCTACGCCGGCTTGCAGAAAGGTTCCTGGTGACTTATCTGATTTTTATAGTTTGGGGTTAGAAAAATTTCCCAGTGGAATTGCTCTAATATTGTGCTCTGCAGAGTGTTGGGATTAAGATAAAAAACCCAGAATGATGTTTTATTTATAGACCTCTATTGAAGCACACACAGTTTAGGCTAAATTTTACATTAAACCCTGGTTATAAATAAATGTGTTCACCTGAGTAAACAGTCTCTGGGGTCTTTATTAAAATGGCTGTAAGGAGAGGGAGGAATTTTTAACTGCCAGTGATAGGAAACCACGGGGATGGCTGGTCCCAGAGCCAGCTTGATACTGGTGGCATCATTTGTAATATATATTTTCATTTGGCTCTGAAGCAGAGCAAATAGATTTTTGTAAGTGAGTGACCTTATGGATTAGCTGTGTTATTTGTGACTTAGTGAAGCAGTCAGCTGAAATATTGAAAATGTTTTTTCAACCCAGCCTGGTTTCAGTGTGCTGCATGATGACGTGTTGTTGTCCCTCCTAATGAATAATAAAGACGGCTCACCTCACGCGGTTTGGAAGGGAAGAACCTAACCTTAGCACAGATGCTGCTTCTGCTCTCCCAGCAAAAGGAGTTCACATTGAGAAGGTGCTGGAAGCAAAGTCACACTTGCCAGTTTGTCTTCAACCAAGAGAATGTGTATCTCCTTTAGATCGGTGGATACAGGTTTCCTTGTGTGTCCATCTGTAATTTTCTGTGTCATTCCAATTTTGCAGAGTTGGTTAAATGACCCACCGCTGGCCTCCAGGATTGTGGTCCTGATGTTCACTCTCCTTTGTGCCACGTGTCAGGACGCAGCGCCAGGGCCGCATGGCGCAGCAGAGGGGAGCCAACCAGAGCCCTGCCCTCTCCAGCCGCCTCTCCCTCTTGGCTCCCATCTCCCAGTTTTTAAAAATTAAAAATCCCATATTGAGATGTTATACACAGAACACTGGTCACGTGAGTTGAAAAATAATAATCGTTCTTCAAAATTCTCCTGAACGTTCCTCTACAGTAATAATCTTTGTACAATAGGATGCCCTGTACCTAAAGTTCTTAAGGCATCCGAGCGTCTACCCAGGGACGGCTGTACTGAGATAAACACAGCTGCCTCTTAACCTTTGCTTTTTTCAGTTGTTCTTAATTGGCTTTGTTTTTAGAGTAGTTTTAAGTTTACAGAAAAATTGAGTAGCAAGTAAGAGAATTCCCACAGGCATCCTCTCCCCACCTGCCTCAGAGTTCCCCTTATTACCCACACGTGACGCCGGTGTGGTACATTTGTTGCACTTGATGAGCCAATATTGACACGTTCTCATTGACTGAAGTCCAGAGTTTACGCTCGGGCTCCCTCTTGGTGTTGTACACTCCGTGGGTTTTGATAGATGTATGATGACATGTGTCTACTATCTTACTATCACACAGAGTGGTTTCACTGCCCTAAAAATCCTCTGTGCTCCACTATTCATCCCTCTCCTTTTTCCCTAACCCCCAACAACCACTGGTCTTTTCTCTGTCTCCATGGTTTTCCCTTTCCCAGAATGTCATAGTTGGAATCCCACTGTGTGTAGCCTTTTAGACTGACTTCTTTCACTTAGTAATATGCATGTAAGGTTCCTCCATGTCTTTTCATGGATTGACAGTTCATTTCTTTTTAGTGCCAAGTGATAGTCCAATGCCTGGATGGACCACAATTTATCTATCCATTCCACTAATGGAGGACATCTTGGTTGCTTCTAAGTTTTGACAATTATGAGTAAAGCTGCTGTAAACACCCATATGCAGGTTTTTGTGTGAAGAGTTTTCAGCTCCTTTGGATAAATACCAAGGAGCATGATTGCTGGATTGTATAGGAAGAGTGTGTTTAGTTTGGTGAGAAATTGCCAGACTGTCTTCTAAAGTGGCAGCACCATTTTGAGTTCCTGCCAGCAATGAATGAGAGTTCCTGTTTCTCCACGTCCTCGCCAGGATTTGATGGTGTCAGTGTTCAGGATTTTGGCCATTCTAGTAGGTGTGTAATGGTATCTCATTTTTTATTTAATTCATGTTTCCCTGATAACATAGAATGTAGAGCATCTTCTCATATGCTTATTTGCTGTGTGTATATTTTCTTTGGTGAAATGCTGTTACAATCTTTTATTCATTGTTAATTGGGTTGTTATTTTCTTTTTGTTGAGTTATAAGAGTTTTTGTATATTTTGCACCCAGTTCTTTATCAGATACATTTTGCAAAGATTTTCTCCCAGTCTGGGGCTTGTCTTTTTATTCTCTTGATAGTGTCTTCTGCAAAGCAGAAGTTGTTAATTTTAACAAAGTCCCACTTATCAATTTTTCTTTTCATAGATCGTGCTGTTGGTGTTGTACCTAAAATGTCATCATCGGGGCCTGGCCCGGTGGTACAGTGGTTGAGTTGTCATGTTCCCACTTCAGCAGCCCAGGGTTTGCAGGTTTGGATCCAGGACACAAACCTAGCACCGCTTGTCAAGCTATGCTGTGGCGGCATCCCACATAAAATAGAGGAAGCTTAGCACGGATGTTAACTCAGGGACACTCTTTCTCAAGCAAAAAGAGGAAGATTAACAACAGATGTTAGCTCAGGGCCAATCTTCTTCCAAATGAATGAATGAATGAATGAAAGACACCATCAGACCCCACGTCACCTAGATTTTCTCCTGTGTTATCTTCTACAAGTGGTTTACTTTTGCGTTTTACATTCAGTATATTTTGAATTAATTTTTGTGGAAGGTGTAAGATCTGTGCCTAGGTTCATTTTCTGCACATGGATGTCTTATCGTTCCAGCACCATCTGCGGAAGAGACTGTCTTTCCTCTGTGAATTGCCTTGGCTCCTTTGTCAAAGATCACTTGGCTCTCTTGTACGGCTGACTCTTAACTTTTGACTCATAAAATGTAGGAATGAAATGGATATTTCACTCAAGTGGCTTTGGAAGTTTCAAACCTTTCAGCGCCTGCAGTCTCTCTAGAACGTCACCTTCAAAGGGAAGGAAAGAGAGGCAGGGCCGTCTAACCATGATGGAGGGTTTCAGTGCTGGAGGCAGAGTCTCTGATTGCTCTCAGTCTATCGGCGGTCACCAAGCGTGTTCCTGCCAGTGACCTCAGTCCATCTGTGGTCGCCAAGCCTGTCCCTGACTGTGGTCACTCCTGGGCTCACACACACCTGCGAGGTGCTGACACCCAGAATGGCTCACTCCTTCCAGTTTGTACGAGCTTTGCCCCAGCACCGTCCGGGCCTCGTGCTTCTCCCGAAGGAAAGTTCTTTGACAATCTTTTCTGTTTCTTCATAGTTATCTATTCATATTTCTTTCTTCATTCTTTGCCAGGTTAGTAATTTATATTTTCTCTGTTTATAGTTCAATTCCTTGAGAGTTCCAAATTTTTATACATAAGTAGTATTATTAGCTTGTAACTCTTAAATTTCTACTGTATCTGTGGTTATGTTTCCTTTTTCATTATTAGTTTCTGGTAATTTTAGGATTTAAAGCTTCTTATTTTTCTCTATATTAGACTTCTATTAAGAGTTTATGTATTTTTACCCTAAAATCAAGCTCTTGAATTTATTCAAGAATCGTTTCCCTTTTATAGTTTATTAATTTGTACTTTTATTATTTATTTCTATTCCTTCCCTCAAGTTTTAGCTGTTTTATTTCTGATTGCTTAATTTGAATGCCTAGATTTTTGTTTGGCTCATTTCTTGTGTAACGATGAAGGCCTTGGTGCTCCAGACCCACCGTGATGAGTGCTTTGGTTCCTCCCACAGTTCAGATTTATAGAGTTCTCATTGTCATCATTTTCCAAGTATTCTGTAATCATAGCTTTGATTTCTTCTTTAACCTAAGAATTATTGAAGAGTATATTTTTCAATGCCCAAATGATGGGAGAGTTTTATTTTCTGTGGTTAATTCCTAATTTTATTAGATTATGATTAGAGAATGCAACTTGTTTGATTTTACTTTTTGGAAATCATGAGGGCTTCTTTTAGGCCCAATATCTAATCAGTTATATATTTTTTTCTAGACCATAGAATTTGATCAGTTGCTACTGAATTCTTTATTAATTAAGTTATTAAGACTCTCTCTGTGTCCCCCATTTGGGTTAGGGAGACTAGTTTCAAGTCTGGTCTGTCATTTACTAGCTGTGTGACTTTAGGTAGGGTACTTGTGCCCTGTAAAACTCAGTCTTCCTCATCCATTTGGTGGGACGACTGAAAGGACCTGTGTTAGAGGCTGCTGTGCGGGGTGCGTTGTGTGGGCAGCTGTAGTGCTGGGCCCCGCTCCCAGGACGCGGTAATGGAAGTGTTGGCGTGATCAAGGTCTTCTGTCTGTCAAGCCGTGAGAGGTGTATCAGTTCTTTATTAATTTCAGTGTTTTGTTTTATTTCGTGGTGCATACTGGTTCATGAATACTATACCTTCATTTTGGATTTTTTTAAATGTTAATATACAGTTATTTTGTTTATTTCACTTTAAAAAAGTGTAGATTGTCTTAATGTTAATACCGTGACCCTGCCTTTATTTCTGCCTATAGTTACCTCATTTTTTCCTACCCTTTCAATTTTTAATCTTTCTGAACTGCTTTCTTTTGATGTGTTTTTTTATAGATAGTTGACCTAAGTGAGAGAGTTTATCCTAAAAGGATAGTTTAACCTATTTCCATTTATTGTCGTAACCACGTGCCCTGTTTATTTATCATCTTGTTTTATGCTTTCCATTTTCTGGGCTTCCTTCCTATTCTTTTATTGCTTATTTTTCGCCGTGTAGATCATGTTTTAGTTTGGTTTTATACTGTTCTCAGGTGACGTGGAGAGTATATTCACTGTTTTAGGTTCTTAAAACTTCAAAAACAATTTGGATCTGCATATTTCTATTGATCAACTTCAAGAATTAAACTCATTCTCCTGTCTTAGAAGGGCACTTGAGGATATCTAGCTCCTCCTGCATTTTATAACATGGATGTCTAATTAGCTTCATGTTTTCGTCTGTGTAAGGCATGTCTTTATCAGAGTCTGTGCTAATATCTGGGGGGAAAAAGGCATATCAAAACTCAGAACCTAGAACTGCCACGATGTGTCTGGGAAGAAGGATCTTTTGGGGGCAGGTTCAGGGCCTGTGGCGGAGAATTGTCAGAAAATGTGTTGATGAGGGAATGTGGCTGTTTATTCAGATGCCTCTTAATAAAGAACACCTTCATCAGATTTCACTGAAATTTGCATTGGGAAAGCCAATTACATAAAGAAATTGGTGGAAAATCTTATTATTATGAGCTCCTCACCCTTGCTCTACCTGCTTACTTTAATGTCTAGAGATAAATGATAAGAAGACAAATTTCCATTTTTCCTGAGCACCAAGGTTCTCCCTTCCCCATCACTTTTATTGAACATAGCAGTTTGCCAGGACCCGTGCACTGAAAATTGCTGAAGATAAACATTGTATTTTAAATTACTCCAGGCAACCAGGCAGGCTGGAAAAAAATCATTTGAACAAATTGAAATGTTGATATCAGATATTAAATTAATGTAAGTGAGATTGAAACAATATCTAATTAAAATAATTTGAAAAATGACTTGGAAATTGAAGCTGACAGTCGCTTTGACCAGCCTGTCATTATTGTTACCGCGCAGCTAAGCTCCGTTTTCACTGCAGCCCTTCCCACTCTCAGGAGACTTCACAGGAGTCCCGGCAGATAAAAGTCTCGTTTATTTACTCAGTTACGTCTGGAAAACAAGGGCTAAAGAGCCTTTCTTGGGACCCCGAGGCGTGGAGTTTGACAAATCGACCTTTCAGTTTCCAAGGAGAAGGTGCCTTCCATATTCTCTGCTCTGATGTGCAGTTTTGCATTTGAGACTGAAATGTGTTCAGTGCCTTCACTTCATCCAGGGCATTAAAAAAAAATCAGGTTTGGAACGTCAAAGGAAATGAAGCAAAAGCTTTGCTGCTGCAGTGACCAGTAGTGAGTGGACAGAACGTGCCGCCAGCCCTTCCTCGGCAGGGACCTCACAGGGGTGTCGGGCGTGCATTAGGATGGTCTCCTAAGAGCCCTCCAGGAGCGGAGCCGTGCTCTCAGACGCTAGCTTTGTGAGCAGAGTGGAGTGGTCTGTAAATGAAGTACCACGGCACCTCTCAGAATGCAAATGTGACCGCTAATGATGTTTCTTTCAGGCCTCTCTAACACCTGCTTCAGAGCTGTCCTGACATCTCTGTTTTATGAATAAAAGATAATGAAAGGAGAGCAGTTCGTCCTGTCGAAACACACACTTCTTTGTAATCCATGGTGCAGTGAGTGAAAAATGGCCCCAAGCTCAGAAGACCTGGCTATACTTCCTGCAGCCACACTGAGAAGGGCGCAGCATTGGGAAAGGCCTCTCGGAGGAGGCTCACTTCTGCTTGCCTGTGAACTGGGACCATTTGAGGGTGTGGGCCTCAGATCCGGCATTGCTTCTCAGAGGTGTTGGAAATAAATTGAGTCTGAAGGAATGTGCAGATTGTAGGCAGAGGAGAGACCAGCGTCCATACTCAAGGCACTATGCAGAGAAAAGGTATATTGATATTTCTATTTCACAATCTGAACAAGAGTTCCTACACAACTTGCATAAAAACATTGATTAATCTGACAACTTGATGTACACATTTATTTATAGTTATGTTTAGTATAACACAAAATTTTTAGATTAATGTTTTACACACTTCGTATTTAGCTTCTCGTGAGACTTTTCTCAAACCTGCATTAAATTAGTTGTTCTTCCATAAGCACAGAGCAGTTGGGGACGGGGCGGGAGCTTCTTGGAGGATTGCTGGGGTCTCCCCGTTTTCACCAATGCACTGGGAGGACACTGGGACTGACCTGTGTTCCGAAAACAACCAAACATGCTGGAATGTGGAGATATAGAGATACGGATTAAACATATCAGGTATCCAGCAGTATTAAAATTCTGGGAGATCCCAAACTAAGTGAAAACAGGAACCCAGAGAGAGAAGTGGACCCCTCTTTCTTGAGGGTATTTTCCAAACCAGGGTGAACTTGAACTTTAGCACTCATGGCTCTGTAGACTGTGGAGGGCAGGAGGCAAGACTCAGGGTGTGCCAATATGGCAAGGCTGATGGAAGGCCTGCCACACGCAGCCAGGATCACCTCAGGAGAGCAGTGAGCTGACAGCAAACCCTCCTGCCCCCCAGTGACCAAAGGATGGGAAGTTGCCTGTATTCAGCATCATCACTGGGTGCGTGTGGGATGTGGAAGGTGTTCTCCCTCAGGCACTGAGTGCAAGGCAGCCCCCACAGGGACACGCCATCCACGCCATCACTACCTGGTGATCCATAAAATCTCAAGCAAAGAGTTTAGCTTAAAATGGACTTGAGTTTGTAGGGCTTCCAGAGGCCTGGAGGAAGGAAATGCAAATCCTCTCTGAAGGGATCCACCTTTTTCTTTGGCCTCAAAGGATTTCCATAGTTAAAATCCCAAGTAGGAGTCACAATAAAAAATTTCACAATGTGCTGGGGAAGAAGGTGCCCTGAGCAGAGGTCAACTGAAAGAATGGACAAGATAACCCTCAGTGTGACAAATGGACATAGAACATAAACTTAAGCATTTTAATCGCTTAAAGGAACATAAGAGGGAGATAAAATATGACTAAAGAGTCTTAAAAATGACCAAAAATACTTTTTAAAAGAATAGAATTTTTTTAAATGAAAGATATTCTGATAGAAATTTTAAACCCAGGAGGTGAGTTTAATGACAGATTAGATATAGTTGAAGAGAGAATTAGTGAACTAAAAGATAGAACTGGAAAAATTATCCAGAATTCAGCATAGAAAGAGATAAAGAAATGGAAAATATGAAATAAAAAAAAAAAGGTAAAGAGTCCTGGAAGACAAAGTAAGAAAATCTTATGTCCATTAACAGGAGTTCCAGGAGGGGAGGAAAGGATGGTCAAGAGACAATACTTGAAGATATAATGCCTGAAAATTTCTATCACTGATGGGAGAATCCTCAGATTCAAGAAGTCTGTTGGAGTGAAAACAATTCTACATCTAGATTCACAATAATGAAACTGCAGAACATTCAAGACAAAGAGAGAATCTTACAAGCAGCCAAAGAGAAAGACAAGCTGTGCAGAATGAATGAGTATTGACTCCTGGCTGATTTCTCAGCAGCCAAAATGAGTAAGAAGACAGGAGGATAATGTCTTTAAATTACTGAGAGGGAAATCGTTATCAACCTAGAATCATACCATGAGAATATGTCTTTCAAAAATGAGGGCAAAAAAAGAAAGAAATGAGGGTTAATCAAGATACTTTCAGAAAAATGAGTTAGTTACTAACAGATCCTCATGTAAGATAATTCTAATAGATTGACTACAAGCAAATGAAATAAGCCATAAGGAAGACCTCAGACACAGAAGGAATAATGAGCAAAGAAATGGGAGATATGGGAAAGATGCATCTAAACAAAGTATACTGTAGAACAGTACTGTCTTGTGAGGCCAAAACCAAGATAGGATTAAAACAGCAAACTTGAAAACAGTATTTAAATCAAGATGAGGGTGATGGGAGGTAAAGTGTCCTAAGGTCTCAGTTATGTTTAGGAAGAGAGCCTAGATCTTTATTAATATGAAAGTTTGTTACATGTAAATATTAAAATCTCTGGGCAACCACTAAAAATTAGAAATAGAGTATATAACTTTCAAGCATGAAGACAACATAGGATGCTAGAAATAAATTCAGATATGTCAGAAATCACAATAAATGTCAGTAAAAAAAAATTCCAATTAAAAACAGATTTACAGACTGGAAATACATATATGGGGAGAGAGAGAATATATATATATATAGTGTGTTTGCATATATATATATATATACTGTAACCAAAACCAAATACTAAACAAAAGAAAGTTGATGTACTATACTGAGAGCAGATAACATATTAAGGGGAAAAAAAACAAAGTATTATCAGAGAAAAAGTGGGTCACTATGCAGTGGTAGGAGGAGATAAAAATCCCAATCACGCGTGCCCTGATAACATGGTCTAAACATGTGTGAACGCAATGTGCAGCACTGTGAGGGGACATAGATACCTGCCCCCTCCTGGGGGGAGATGGTGCACATCTCACACGGTAATGGAGAAATCACGCGGAAAGTCAGGAGGGCGCAGAGGACTGTAACTGCACAGGTGCTGAGCCTGGCCGAACCACAGCGGGACAACAGCGCACCTGACCAGCAGAGCACCCTGTTCTTTTCTAGCACACTGCACATCCATGAAAACTGGTATCTCACAAACCACGCCCTGAGACAACAATGCTGTTACGTTACAAAAATAAGTAAAAGGAAAACCTCATGTGTTTGGAAATTAAAAAAAAAAAAATTTCCAAGAAGCCATGAGTTAAAGAAAAAGTCAAAATGGAAAGTAAGAAAGTGTAACTTTGCAGTAATGGACATACTGGACTATATTTCATTGTCTGGAGGTTTGCACTGAAAGTGGCAAGTGGAGAAATTTATTGCATCAACTGTTTATATTAGAAAAGAAGCAAGGCATAAAAATAATTGTTTTGCATTTAAGAAATTAGAAAAATAATGATAATAAACCCAAATAAAGTGGAAGAAAGGAAATAAGGTAAAGCAGAAATGAATGAAATAGAAAACAAAACAGAGAGGATAAGCCAAGAAAAAGTTTTCTTCCTTGAAAAAACTGATAAAATTGAAAAATCTCCATCATAAATGGTCAAGATAAAAGAGAGAGAAGGCAAAAATAATGTTGGGAATTAAAAGTGGAGTGTAAATATACATCCTTAGGCATATGAAAGGATAACAAGAGGGCCAGCCCTGGTGGCCTAGTGGTTATGTTCCACTTCAGCAGCCTGGGTTCAGTTCCTGGATGTGGAACCACACTGCTGGTTGGTGGCCATGCTGTGGTAGATGCTTGCATACAAAACAGAGGAAGATTTGCCTCAGATGTTAGCTCAGGGTGAATCTTCCTCAGCAAAGAAAAAAAAGGATAACAAGAGGATATTGTGAACAACGTTATGACAATGTATTTGAACATTTAAATAACATGACCAAAATGAAGAAATAGAAAACTTTAATAGTGCTGAAACCAAGGAATAAATTGAATTAGTAATTAAAAGTCTTTCCACAGAGAAATTATGAGGCTCACATATTTCGTAAGCAAGAGTTCCACACATTCAGGTATCAGTCCTACACAGAACCTCCTGGCTCCACGGCTCCTGAGGTTGGTATTACTCTGATACCAAACGCAAGAGTGACAGCACAAGAAAGAGGGCTAGAGACCATTTCCCTTGGAAACAGATGCACAAACCAAACCAAATACAAGGGACTAAATCTCACAATTTATTTTAAAAATACATCATGAACAATTTAAATTCTGATGTGAGAAACATAATCTATCACATTAATAGTTTAAATAAGAAAAGTCATTAGTTATCTCAATAAATCCAGATAAAAAGATGCTAAAATTTAGCATTCATTCGTAATAGAAATGCTTAGTAAAATAGGATGAGTTTGTTAAGTTGATTAAAAAAAAACTACAGAAACATCAGACGTCATAGTGAAACACTGAAAATATTCCCTTTAACACCAGAAACAAGACAAGGATGTGTGTCCTCACTTCTTTTATTATGTGTTGTCCAGGAGGATCCAGCCAGCATGCAGTGCAGCAGGAAAAAGAAATGGAGGAATAGTTAGAAAGGAAGAAACACTACTCACTACTCATAGACAATCTCCTTATGTACACAGAAAACACAAAAGGATATCCAGATAAAGTAACAGAATTAGTCAGATAGTTGAGGAAGGTTGTCAGGTATAAAATCATGTACAAAAAGTCAATTTCATGTCTATATTTAGAAAAAAGTTAGAAAATACGGCTTAAAAAAACAATCATCGTTTACCATTTTAAAAAGTAAGATACCAGGAATAGATATTTATTTAAATGTACAAGACCTTTATGGAGAAAGTTATAAAACTTTATTGAAAGATGTGAAAGAAGACGTAAATAAATGGAGAGATTTACACGTTCACAGATTGCGAATAATGATGTTAATTCTATGAAACCTCCAGATTCAATAAAATTTTAACAAAAGTCCCAGCAGATTGATTTGTTTATTTCATTTTATTTTTTTATATTTATTTGGAAACTTGACAACCTGATTCTAAAATGTATTTGTAAGTGCAAGAAGCCAAAACAGCCAGAACGCCCCTGCAGAGAGAAAGCAAGTGAAGGCTGCCATCCGTGACGTAGTGTATGGCAGCGCTTACGCTGAAGCGTGGGGGGTGCTGTGGGTCTGGGCAGGACAGACCTCAGGACCTGGAGTGGAGGATGCCCAGAAGTACACCCTCCTGCGGAACTGACTGATGGTAGAGTTGGCGTTGCAGATCAGAGGGAAGGGTGGCCTTCAGTAAATTGTGCTGCAAAAATGGGGCATCCAATTAGGGAAAACCTCTCCTCGTACATGACCATCAGTCCTGGGTGTGAGACTTACACGTGAAGGCCAGACTGGTTTAGAGGAAAACATACAATAATGTCTCTATGATCTGGCATAGATGAAAAATCTTTAAACATGGCACCCCAAGTGCAAACCCTACAGAAAATGATAAATTAGAGTGTATTAAAACGAAGAAATTGTGAAAGCGGAGCCACAGACTGAGATAAGGCAGTAACACATATAACTGACAAAGTATTAGTGTGCAGGATGTTTAAAGAACTCCTACAAAGCAATATGAAAAAGACAAGTAGCCCAATAGAATAATGGGTGAAAAGCACAAACAAAAATTTCACATAAGAAGCAGTGTGAATGATGAATAAACACCCAAGACGGTACTCAACCTGATTAGTAATCAAAGAAATACACCTTGAAAGCACATGAGATGCAATGTCACGGCTACCAATGGCAAAAATGTTTATATCTGACAAGTTGGTGAGGATGTGGAGCAAGAGAAACTCTTATAAGCTGATGGCAGGAGTGTAAATTGACATAATCACGTTGGGACATCTCCGTCCTAGCGATTCTGCCAGACAGTCCTCTGCTCGTGCCTGGGGACAGCACAGAAATGCTCCCAGCAGCAGTGATGGAGATGTGAAGGGAAAAGGAGAAACAGCCCAGTTGTTCACTGGACTGCCCGCTGGATCGGACAACTGACTGAAGAAATAACTTATGACATCCTGTACTTGTATAACGCAGCCATACAGCAACAAGGGCCACAGCGACCTGTGAGAACATAATGGTTAGGGGAGGAAGCAAGTCAGAGAAGAACATGTGTTATTGTTCCATCTTATTAAGTTCAAACCCAGCAAAACTATGCAATAGACGCGTGTGTGAAAAGGTCTGGAGGAAAGGAACCGATCAACCCAGAATTCGAAGAGTTAGAACGTCTGATGGGGAGGAAGCGGGAGCCCATGTGGGGCTCACGGAGGATCGAATGTCGGTGTAATCCTCCATTTCTTTCTCAGAGTGTAGGTGTCAGGGGTGTTTGCTGTCTTATTATTCTGTATAACCAGCGCTTATTTTATAAATATTCCTTGGTATCTATCTAACATATAACTAAATATAAATATAAAATAGTGATATTTTTGAATTACAAATTAACAGAAAAATGTTTCTAACTATCGAGAGGAAGTCACCGTGAGTTGGGTAGGGAGATTCTTCCCAGGAACCCCTGACACACATGTTTAATAAAATGTTGCATTTTATACAGATGCAACTGATACATATTTATTTTGTCTACACAACAGCTTTGCTGTTTCCTTCTCAGTGTGGCCAGGCCGTGTACCTGTGGCAAGGACTTTAGACGGGCCCTGAGTGAGGTGCGACCCCAAGGCAGGGCTTTGCTGTGAGGAGTGACGTGAGGGAGCTGCATTTTGCAGGACCACTGCCGCTGTGCCTATCATCAGCCCACCCCAGCCTTCGAGGGTCAGGAGCACAAATGGAGGCCCTGTGCTGGGCATCTAGTGGTTAAGAGTCTGTAGGAAGCTAACGAATTGTTAAGAAGTTCTGCCTTCATACTTTGAAAAAGATATTTTCATAATGAAAAAAATTGTTTAAATATATATCGAGCTATAGGTTTTATTTCTGGAAGTCAGCCAAACATAAAGGACAGCCAGACTGAATTATTATCTGGCAAGCTGGGGGTTCTCTTGATGGGCCAGTGGAGTTTGGATGAGTAATAAGTTAAAGCCATATACAATTCCTAAATTATTGTATATTTATTTATAAATGTATTTTCTTCCTTTTGTTTACAAAATCGCTAATTATATCATTTAACAAAGATTTTTATAAAATTTGTGCATTTAGATGGAAATGGTACAAGTGTAATTACACACAGCGTATAAAATGTGAAAGTATTTTCATCACAAATATAAGATATATATCAAATTGAGAATTAAATTATTTATATGTCTTCAAAAAGGTTATTTTTTAAAAAATATTCTAAATGAACTATTATAAAACAAAATATAATTAATAAATGACAAAGCTTTAAATCAAAGTATGTAAATAAAGCTGCATTTTTAATTCTGTTTTTTGAAAATTTAATCAAATTGTAGTCATTTTTATAAAAACAAAATATATGCAGCTGTGGCCGCAGTGTCCTCCGTTGCCAGTGTAATGAACAGCAGTGTGATTCCTGCGTGCGGTGTCTAGAATGGCACACATAGACATTGATAAGCAGTAGGCACTGTTCAGCATTGCAGGCTGCATCCCCACCGCCATGCACAGCTGCTACAGATGTGGTCTCATCCACAGAAACTTGCAGAACCACAAACTGAAAAGCAAAGAAACATGGGAGTGGACCCTCAGCATTGCTGGGAAATGACACTTCTTCAGGCAAGAATCTTTTGCTTTCAGGCTGAGAGGCAGGATTTGACAAGTTCGTTAATGTGCGTCTGCTACAACTCAGACCCTCTCCACCCACTCCCAAGCTCAAAACCCTTGTGGCGTTAGACGGGAGTAACATGCTGCTTCCAGAGCAGAGGCCAAGGATGTGGGGGACCCTCCCCATGCCCAGCTTGCCTGTGGCCGCCCTGGTGGTGGGTGGAGAAGCCCAGGGCAGCATCCTGTTGATCACAGGGCAGCTCCGTTAGGGGTCCTTCTGTGGTCTCTGTCCCCTTACCCAGCGGGTTTGTGGGGTAGATAAGCTGCTCCAGGCCGAAAGCCCATCTGCAGGGGCTGAGGAGAGGCAGGGCCAGCCACCCCACAGGGCCGTAACCTTCCCTAAAGCAAGTCGGGCCCCCTGGTGCCACCTCACCTCCTGTTTTCTAATGGAGCACAGCCATTAAGTTGTCCCATTGCAATGTAGATCGCAGAGGAGATTTCTGCACATCCTTTCAGGTTAAAATAACGGGGATCAAGAGAGAGGCAAAATTATTCCACTGTAGCTACGTGCTTAATTATATGGGATACTGCCTAAATTGTCAAGTGCAAAGAATTATTCTGATAAATTAAAATACTAATTAAAGAGGCTATTGCAGAATTTTGAGAACATTGTAGAGTTCTGCTTCTCCAGGTAATTTGCATATCCTTCATCTAGCGAATTTAATTTTAAAGGACTTCTCTTTTGTGTTTGGAAACCCTTTTTGTCTCCCGTGAAGATAAAAATGGGCTTTATGCATCGTTCTCTCCTTTATTAAAGCAGCTCCTCCCAGGGTCTCCGCATCCTGGCCTGCCGGCCAGCCCATAACCACCAGCTCAGAATCCATGCTCGGCCATAAAAATAACTCAGAACTGACATTTGACAGAATGTTTGGCAGAAGCAAGGCTTCTGCTTTACCCCCAAAATGCCTCAGCAAAGACAGAAAAAGTGGCCATGTCCTCGTGGAGTTCACAGAAAGGCTGATGGTGACTGCACTCGCACAGTGCTTCCTGAGAAAGAGTAGTGTGTGCACGGGGACATGCCCGCGGGAGAGGCGCCCTGTCCTGCCTGCTCAGAGGCAGTCTGAGGCCTGATGGAGGAAAATCACGCCTGTGTGTGGGGTGCAGCCTACGAATGTGGAAAGACTATTTCTGTCGCAATTCCGTTCAGCAGAAGGGTGTCTGATAGAAAGCCATGTGGTCGTGTAGGGAGCCCTCGGAGGAAGTACTGTAAAATGATCAATGTGTAAGAACGGCGTTGGGAAGGGTGTCCCGAGTGGCCTGAAAATCACAAAGCAGGCTGAGGACTACGAGGCTTGTTTCTCTTTTAGGCATATTTGACCTAAAAAACCCAGAAGGCTTGCTTAGAATAAATTGTGTACCTGTTACATGTGCTAGAGAAAAAGCAAGATTCCACAGCTTCTCCATTTTTCCATCGCCACCAATGAGAAATTGCAAAAACAAAAACATTAAATAAAATAAAGAGAGAGACAGGTGTTGTTGGACAGGGATTGGCCCTGAGACTGACAGAAAGGTGGAAAAGGAGCACAGAGCGCCTGACGTCCCCAGACGCCGCAGCCACCAGGGGAGCTCGCGGACGTGGCAGGAAACTGTCCGCCATCTCCCAGGAGGTTCCTCAGGCAGAGAGGGAAGCCGGGGCTTCTGGAATCTGGGTTCTCACAGTGCCCCCACTTCCCTGCGCCTTCTCAGGGCGTGCCGGCGTTCAAGACCGTGACCGAGTTGTGACTTGAAGTGAACCACGGCGTTGGGTGCAGCTGGCTGGCAGGATTCTGGAAGGAGCTATGAGCAGATGCTGCGCACATCTCAGAAGGGCTCTCTGGGAAGCGTTGTGGCAAACGGTCTCCATTTCCTTTGTGGAAGAGCCCCATGGTGGTACCCAAGGGGAACCCTGTAGCTGGGACTGCCTCACCACGACCCCAACTGCTGTGATGTCCTGTGGAGAATGTGAAGAAATGAGGGCAAAGTGACGTATTTTGGGGTAGATTCATCGCTTGTTGAACAACCACAACTAAAGAACATAATCTGTGGGTTAGTATAAATCTGAAAGACAGTTACTGGTCCACACCGCAGGGCACCTGTCCTGGGTCTGTCCTACTCATCTTTATGTGTGTGCATTTTTGGAGGAAAATAACGGGAGAGCTGGTTAACATCTGCATTCTGGGTGAAGAGTCTATGGGATGGAAGGATGTACCAGACATTGCAAAGTGAATTGTAACAGAGACAGATGTGATGTCCTGACTCAGGCTGACAGTGATGGTCCACCTGCCGTGTTCCATCCATCACACCTGCAGAATAGGTGACATACTCCTGGGGGACTTTGCCAGCAAGACTCTGAGTGACAATGACCCCTCTGTGCTGATGCTGGCCAGACCACATCCAAGTGACACGGTCATATCTGGTGGCCCTCTTTCAGATGGATGTTGGACACACAGAGAGCTGCATGCCTGCACACACACCCTTCCAGCCACTGGTGTCCCTCACCTGACAGACCTCACCTGACCACCTCAGACAGACGCAGCTGCTATCATGGCCCCCGTTAGGATGTCAGCTCGAGAAGGCTTGTCTCATTCCTCACAAGGCCGAGCGCCTGGCACAGGGAGTGTCTGAACAAGTGCGTGGATGAATGGGTGCAGGGGGAGAGGTAATTCTCTCATTCAACCATGCTTCAGTCTGGCTAATCCTGAAAATAGCTGGTGGTGGGAGATGGAGGCACGCTTTTAGGAATGGACATGACCAGAACCACCTCCAGAGTTTCTGATTTGAAGGCCTGGATGGGCAGGAAACAACATTTTTACAAGTGCCCAGGTGGAGGGATCTAAACCCACTGCTGCGAGGAGAGGGGAAGGAGCAGGCTGTCCTGAGAGAGGAGAAAGCAGGGCCTCTCCTGACTCCCCTTGTGCAGAAGACAGAAGGGCCCGTCCCGCGTGGCTCTGAGAGCAGGCGGAGCTCGACTTGGAAGTTCCTGCGACGTGTGACTGTTGCAGGAGGAAGATGTAACCTGAGTTGTCTAAACAAGGTCGCGAGGGACACTTGAGCTGATGTTCAGCCTCTGAAACGAAAACAGAAGCATCGATCGACAAATGGCAGCACTGGGGATGAGAGATGATGGGCACTGCAGAGCAGCGAGCAGGCAGATGCTGTCCTCCTCCTGTGAATGGCCTCTGGCCAGGCTGCCACACGGACCCAGAGAAACAGCTGAGGAACCACTGCCGCGCGCCGAGCCCCATGTGTGCACGGCACAGAGGCTCCACACAGTCCCACAGCCACTTGTCAAGTGGGCATCGGAGTGCCCAGGTCTCATAAGGGAAACTGAGGCAGGGTGCAGTTCAGTAACGAGCTCAGGACACAGGCTGGCCATCCTAACTGCAGATACCTTGTTCTGTTCAGCTCTGTGAGGAACTCACCCCTGCAGATGAGAGGAATGATGGCCAGCGAGGAGCTGAAGATCACTAGGCATTATGTGCACGTGTGGCTGTGTGCTAGTCTCCACTTTTAAGAGAAAATGTCTTGGGAACAGGTTTTGCCCAGGACTTTAAAGCATAAAATGGGAAAATTTTATTGGATAAGAGGAGGCAGACTCTGCTATCCATGCAAAGTTTGGGAAGCGGCAGCTCTCCATGGATTTCGTGTCATTCTAAGGGTAAAATGAGTAATTAATTGACAAAACAAAGGGTGCCAGCAGTGAGCACCTGCAGGGACTCAGGGAAGCACAGAGGCTACGGAGCAGACAGAGAAATGGGCTTACAGGACGGTGGGTCCTCAGGACGTGCCATTGGTGGCCACAGAGAACGGGGAAGGGAGAGTGGATGGTGAGGTTCCGGGGCTGCGGGAGCCTAGGATTGGCTAGCATGGGGAAGAAAGCACGCAACTCTCGCCTCTGTACAGCCATCCATCACACGAAGGAAGTGGAGCCAGGGCCTCGTTGCAGGCCATCCCGCAGAAAGCGTGAGGAGAGACTGTTACCAGGGGTTGGACCAGGGCTCGCCCCATGCAGCTCACCCCTGGCTCGCTCCGCCTCGACGTGGCGAGTCCGCTGGGGCCAGGGCTCTCTGTGGCCTCAGATCACTGCCCTGTGTCTTCTGGTGGATAATTCCCTCGAGTGCTTCATTCAGTTCTTGGTGACAAGCCATTTTCCCCTCAGCTCTTTTCGTCAGGTGCGAGTCTCAGAATTCCCTGGGTTTCCTGCCTAGACCCACTTGCAGGACACTGACCCTGAGCAAGGCCAGCCTGGCGGTGTCCTCGTCGCAATTAGCATTGGCCTTGGGCTGTGGGCCAGACCATGTCCTGCAAATTTGTATGCTGAATCCCTACCCCAGAGTGACTGTGTTTGGGGGTTGGGGGTTAATTAAGGGTATATGAAGTCCTAAGGGTGGGGCCCTAATCCCCTAAGACCCGTGGCATCACAGGAAGAGGGAGAGGAAGACCTCTCTCCACACAGAGAGAAGGCAGCTGTGTGCGTCCAGGAAGAGGGTCCTCCCCAGACACCAGCCCTGCCGGCACCTCGATCTCACCCCGGGTGTCAGCCTCCAGAGCTGTGGGAAGTCGACGTCTGCCACTTAAGACGCGGTGCGTGGTGTTTGTGGCAGAGCCCCAGCTGACTGCGGCCCCTCGGAGACAGAGCGGCTGTGAATCCTGCGGTTCAGACCTGGAGTTTAGGACGAGATGGACTCGCCTCTGGCTCTCGACAGTGCCACACCCTGTGTCTCCTCAGTTTCCCCATTTCTAAGATGGAGGCAACACAGTCTACTCCCTGGGCGTTTCCAGGGATGAAGGGAGGCCCAGTGTGCATGCCGGCCTGGCTCGGTGCTGCATGTGGCCAAGTTGTGGGTGTTTTCATGGTTTACTTTGTGGTTGGGATTTGACTGGCACTTTGGCCTTGGGTTGGTTCAGAAGGAGGAACTGGTCCCTGCACTCTATAAAGCCCTTTACAGCTTCAGAGACAGCCCTCGTTTACACAGTTTGGGTGGTTTGCCCCAATTGCTGGTGGTTTTGAACTGACTAAACTAACTTTTAAGCAGTCGAGGCAGCCTTGAGAGCAGCTGAGCAGCTGGCTGGGCTGTTGGAGTTGCTGTGTTTCCTGGAAAGAGAGCTCGCCTCGTGCTGGGCCCTGAGGAGCAAAGATGAACTGGCGCCCGTGCCCTCCAGGGCACACGCGGGCTCAGGCAGATGTGTGAGGGACCAGCCACGGCACAGCGCCATATCTCATGGACTCCAGGCCTTTACGTTGTTCTATGAACCACTAAAAAGCAAAGACACCACCAGTTAAACTGTAACATAGTGCTTTCTAATCAGTTGGACTTACTTTCTGCTTATTGAATCAATCTTTCAGGTTCAGTCATCAAAGTTGCTGCTGTGCGTGTGTCAGAGGAGTGTTCTGGCTTCCACGTTCAGAGTGTCATGTTCCTACACGACACCTGTGGTTTTCCACACGACAGCATTGCCGGGTCATCAGGAGCATTTATTCATTTATCTTAGGTGAGGAAGATTGTCCCTGAGCTAACATCTGTGCCAATCTTCCTCTGTTTTGTATGTGGGATGCTGCCACAGCATGGCTTGACGAGCAGTGTGTAGGTCTGTGCCCAGGATCCAAACCAGCGAACCCCAGGCTGCCGAAGCTGAGGGTGTGAACTTCACCACTGCACCACCAGGCTAGCTCCAGTATCTCTTAAAGAGTCTATGAGATGATCTTCCAAGCAGTATCTCATCCAACCAGCCGACACCCCTTCTAGAAGTTTCTGGAGCTTGTCAGAAGGTGCCAGTGGAGAATTTTCTGATAGAAAGGAGACACATATTCTTTCAAGGCCGTCCAGTGGTGGCGGCAGGCGGCTGTGCAGTAGGCCAGGTTTGCACGCAGTGCAGTGACTCTGTCAGGCCCAACTGTAGATGTGTTAAGATGTAGGGGAAATGCACCTTTTAGAATCAAGGAGATATGATGTTTTAAGACCTAAAGTTTGGGTATAAACAACGTGTTATACCGGTGGGGCTGGAGCCAGTTCGTACCAGCTCACTGGAGCTCATTTTTACTCTTTCAGGAATTTTGTGAAATTAAAATTTCACATTATGCCATTATAAAAAATTAAATTCTACATACTTACAGTTAAATTATGTTAAAAAAAAAAAGGACTAGATCCCCAACTCATCATTGCGCGATTTGTTTAATACATTTTACTATCGTCTATGCCCATGAGATTCTCGCCGTATCTATGTGGTGGAAACCCCGGATAACGGTGTGGTACCACCGTGCATCTCTCCCCAACTCCACTTGGTGACTTTATATGAGCATCCTGATGGCGTCCACACGTAGGAGTGACAACACCACAGTGCGAGGTTGCCTGGGGGTGTGGTGAGCCCACACAGCAAAGCTGTAAGATGCGAAGACACGTCCTTGCTGCAGGCTCCAGGGGCGGGTGGTGCCAGGAAGGCCTCCCAGCGCAGGGCAGTTCAGGCTGCTTGCAAGATGATCGTGTTGTCACCGAGCTGAGAAGGTCGATGATGTGTTTCTGGCAGGGGAAAGGGCCTGCCTGAGGGCCTGGGGCAAGGAGACCAGCCTGGACCTCGGGGACTGGCTGGGCAGGGCTGTGTGTCTGCGGGAGAGCCGAGGGAAGGGCTTGGAAGCCCTATTGAGGAGTCTGCAGACAGGTGAGCCAGGGAAGGAGTCTAGGCAAGAACCAGCAGTGTCTGGCCTTCTGCACATGGTAGAGATGGACCAGCTCTGACGGCGGGTTGCATGGGGCCACCACCTGCTTCGTAGACGAGGTTGTGTTGACACAGCCAGGACCACTCCCTGTTCCCTTAGGTCTCATCCTGCTGCCTTCACACTGCGGGGCAGGTGGTCTCCTTGGCAGGTCCAGCCTGCAGTGCCTGCTGCCGGGCCCTGCTGGACGCTGGCTGACCCTTGGATTGCACCATCTCCAGTGTTATTGTTGGGCTGGTGTTTCCATCCCTGAGCCTGAAATATCTGTTACTGCTTTGCAGCAAAAGGTGGAGTGCTCTTTAAATTCCACTTTTATGTACTTTCTGTTTCTCAGCCTGTTTAAGAGTTCAGTAACTATTATTCCCCCAAAAGCAGCTTGCCGTTCAGTAAATGTTTCCCTTGTTTGCAGAACAGTAAAATCGGCTGCTTCATGCTCTGTCTCTTACAGAACGTTCTCTTCCAGTCCAGGTTTACTTTGGGCCACGGCCCCCTGCCTCCCTCTGCTGCCTCAGCTTAAAGTGTCTGGAGGCACCATCGCTCCACCCAGACGGTGCCGCCTCCCTCTCTGAGTGCGTGGATAATCACCCAAATGTAAAAAGCAATGTTCACTTGTTCAAAGGGAAAACTTTCCACAAGATAATGAAGAGGCCTGCAGGGTGGGGAGTGCCGTCTGCCGCGGGTCTCATTTGTATCACTCTAAGAGACGCGATTTCATTACCCAGATTCACGTACGTGTGTTACAAGAAGAGGTGAAAGTAATTGCTGTCTGCTTGCTCCCTCATTCTGCATTAATCACAAGCACAGTGCACTCTTCATTCTTAGGGCTTGCAGTAAAATTCTATTTTTTCTGGTTTTCATTTCCAAAATGATGGGCTTTATCCAAAAGAATATTTCTACAGAATCGTAAGCCAAGGTCAATTGCTTTGTGATCCAGCTTCCTCCCGACCAAGGAGGGCAGGTGGGCTTTCGGTGTTAGCATCAGGATTCCTGGGTTTTCATTTGTGTCTGCTAATTGTCTCCAGGGCTCACTTCTCTTGGTCTGATGTGGAGGGTAACTCATGCTCTGAAAGTCTTCCTTGTTCTAAGTCAGGAGCAAATTAGGGTGAGGCTCATGTTGGAGCTGAATTAATATGGACTGTTTCTCACGGGGCACAGTAAGAGGGACTAGAGCGGCTCCCAGCCGTCTCGGAGTGAGTGCACACGTGCAGTCGGGCCTTTCAGGGAGTCTTCCCTGTGAACCAGAAGTCTAGCTAACAGGACATATTTCCCAACGATTACGTAATTAATAGCCATCCTATTCTAAAATAAAACTTGACAGTTTGCAAAGCATGCGTTCGAACAATCTCCCATCCAGTGATGCCAGCAATTCTGAGGACTTCCCATGATGACTCTGTGTAGATGAAGCGGAAGGCGCACAGGCAGGCTGGCCCAGCACATCAGCTCCTGAGTAGGAAATGGGGTCCCTCGCTCAGGTTTTCCAGTTTCAGGCGGGTTCACACACTGCTGTTATTAGGCTGTCCGAGCAGTGGTGTAACGGAATTTTTCAATAGAGCAAAATGCTCAGGCTGTGTTGAGAATGTTACCTCTCCAAGCTGATGCCTCTGTTTCTTAATTTTTCCTAACAGTTGAAAATAAGGACAACTTGGAAAAAACATCTGGACTGAAAATCCTTCAAACCGGAGTCGGGTCGGTGAGTAACTGAGGGGCTGCCCTCTCAGATGCGCTCGATCGCGGCCTTGGTCTTGTCTCTGGGTGGAGACCTGGTGAGCGGAGGCCGGGGGCGGTGAGCGGAGTGTGGGTCGGTCCGACGAGGTTGGAGGTTGTGCTGACTGTGGGGGAGACCTGCTGGTTGGCGCACCGCAGCCCTCACTGACTGAGGGTGCTGACCCCTGTGGATGGCTAACTTGACGCTGCTTTTGGTTTCCTTTGTAATCATAATTTGGTGTCTCCCCAAGAAAAAGCAGTTGTGGATGAGAAAAACAGAGAAACCTTCAGAAAATGTGTACTTCCTCCTTCAGTGTTTTGTTATTGCTAAATTTGTGGACCTGAGCAAGCCAAGAGAAATTGTTCTTTCCTCTGGGATTCGGTGGGGCCTACTTCTGTCTTCCTTATTTAAAGACACATATTTGGGTAAGGGCCATATCAGAGAATGAATGCCTGCGTAATATAATTTAGAATCTATCAAACAGCAGTCATGTCCTAACATTGCTGTGCTGGTATCAGAAAGAGGTACTTGACCAGACACTCCATCAGCAATTAAAGCTGATGGCGCTCACCTCCGGGAACCCTGGCTGATGCCTGCGTTCCCAACCTCAGGCAATTTAATGAATTGTTCTCAGAACAACGGACGTGATTCATCCCAGGAGTGGTATGTTGCCACTCATAAGTCAGCGTGGACTGAAACCAATCTGTGCTATCGCATTTGAAATTCTAGATTTCACGGCACTCCCCATTACAGATAATTAACTGTTAAGGGGCGGCTTATTGATGAGTGCTCCTTGCTAACCGCAGAGATGTCCTCCGCACAGCCACTTGGAGGCGAGCCGCTGTCTTTGGGGAAATCTCCTGTTCAGCAGTCGTGAGTCCTGGCTCTTGAAATAAGAGGTTGTTTAATTGGTGGTTCTTCAGCAGCAGAGGCCGCCGTGCTTCCCGAGCAGGGGTGCGTAAGAACAGCCTTGCGGAAGCGCACTGGGCCTTGAAGACACGTGTGTTGCAGTGACCCGGTGGGCAGAGTGCAGGAGAGAAAACAACTGATGACTGACAGAAACTTGTCAGAAAATGCTTGAAGGGACTGAAAGACACTCCCGTTCTTGTTTTTTCTCACTCCCTGGCCGGCTCAGCCTGGCTTAATGAAGCGTTTGACAGCTGAGGACTCTGGTCTTTCCCCACCGTAACGTGCTGTACCTTTAGCAGTCAGTGAGGGTGAGGTGGAAATCAGGAGTCTGTGGGGGTCCCAAGACCATCTGTACCCCGTGGAGGGTGCAGTGACCGTGGCAGAAAGGGCCAGAATGGCTTGGAGGATCGAAGTCCGTGATGGAAGCATTCCACTTTGGCTGCCTGTATCTTGGGTGTAGAAGTAGACATGAAATCCTCCTTGCCCTTCCTCTCCCTTCTCATCCCCGTGAAGTGGGATCCGGTTTGGTGCCGAGTCATTCCACAGGAGGGATATTGGTGTCCAGTGATCGGGGAGCAAATCCAGACTGGTCCAGGTTAAAGCCACTCATGTAGGCTGAGCAGAGAAAGCTCTGATGCTGCGAACCCTCCCCCATTACAGGGCATGTCGGCCGTGTGGGAGGCCGGCTGGGGGCTTGGGAAATGTGCTCTGGGGAGCTGAGGCAGGTGCTGCCCTGGAGGAGGGGAGGCAAGGCAGGGCTGCCGTGGGTGATAATGGGACCCCAGGGCTGGTTGGGGGATGCCTGGCGTGGCACCTGGAACTCAGTGGCCGTCCTCCTGATGGAAACGTGGTCTCCTGCGGTTCAAGAAAGAGAGGTAGGACGTGGCGATGGGGTCAGCCTGCTGACTGGCTGGCTCTAGTCAAGCATGGCTTTCGTACATACCCTGCCAAACATGTTCTTAAACGTCACGAGATCTAACGCCGATATCAGTAAACCTTGGGCCTGAAGGGTGGGCCTTCCTCTCTGTCCTGCTTAGGACAAGCGGCTCAGTCCCGATCTGGGAGGACGTGGGGGTCAGGAAGTTGTGACTTCCTTCTCCTTGCTCCTCCCCAGGGTCACTGCCAAACTCTGCTCTCAGTGACAATTCCTGCTTTGGTCCCTAGGCCATCTCTGGCAACCTCTGACCTCCAGTGATTTTCCTCATCTACCAGGGAATTGAGGGTTTTTATTCTCTTCAGGACTTGATGTAATCTGTTAATGAACAAAAATTCAACTCATAAATTTAAAAATCTAATTAGCTTTATTCAGTGATTTGTGAATCGAGGAGCATCCCATCTAGTAAATAGAAAGTAAGGCCTCTGGGGAGTTGTACAAAGTGGAAGTATTTAGAGGCAGAAACTGGGTGGGACAAGGAAGTTGTCAGCAAAGGAGAAGAAAGATTGTTCCAGGAAGGGCCCCCTTTCTCTGGGGGAAGGTGCAGGGGTCTTATTGGGCAGATGACCTCGCCAGTGCTGGTCAGGAATTTCTGGACTGAACAGTGTAAGGTCACCTCCCTGGGAGAGGCTGAAACTGCAGTTAAGTCTTGGTTTGCTTCCTGGGGGTAAATGACTCCCCCTTGAGCCTGTTATTTGTTTTTTTTAAGAGTTCCTTCAACCTAGAGCCCATCATCAACTCTGCAAATTATCATCTGTTATCTCTCTGAATGTTGCCTCTCTCCCAGGTTCTCTGTTCTCACTACATGACTCAGTTTCCTCTGTTGTCCAATGGTGGTGATCACCGAGTCTCCCTCACTGGGTCGTTGTGCAGATTTGCTGAGATAATAGATGTGAATGCCTGAACATAGTGTGCACTCTGCAGATACTCTCTTCCTCGGCACCGTCCTTGGTACCCTGCCGTGGTGCCCCTCTCAGAGAGGTGTGGGCCTTCTCCGTGCTGTGTCTCAGACTGCTGTTTCATACTCACCCCTTTATCTCAGTGCCCCGTGATGGATTATTTCCTCACACTGTATTCCGAATCTCTCCTTCTCTGCATCTAGCCTTTTATAAAACTGAAATGTTAGATACTTTTGTTTAGTTACTGTATTTTCCACTTCCAGAAAACAATTGTTTAGTGCATCTTCAAATCTGTTTTTTTCTACTGACTTTTATGTTCATTATGTTTTTGGTACTTTATCTTTTTAATCATTTTACAGCTACTTAAATTATAGTCTTATTCATACTCTTTCACTGTTTCCTAATATTGGGTTTCTACTACTCCTTTTTGTTACACTTCTTCCTCCACGAGAAATGGAGGTTCATTTTCTTGTGTGGTTTATGAGGGATTTGTGTGTGTGTGTGTGTGTGTGTGTGTGTGAGCTCACCTTCAGTGGTGATAGATTATACTAGAAGTGTGATTCTCTGTAAGAGTTTCTGCATGCTTTTTGTTTACTTCCACTGGGACCCTCAATGTCTAAGTGGATCCATTTCTGTGCTAATCTCCCACCTTGAAGTTTCTGCCCCTTTAAAGTAGTAAAATCCGTGCATGTGGCACAGGTCTGGTTTCAGCCTCGGTCTCCTTCCCGGGGTAGCAAGTGCTTGATCCTGGCCTCCATTCGTAGGTGAGGCAGCTCTCCAAGGTTCTAGGCTTAATCTGAGGTCCCAGTTTTAGCCTTCCCACCTCCTGCAGCTCTAGGGCCATATCTGCTATCCTTGTGTGGACACAGAACCCTATACCCCAAACCCCAGGTCTCAGGCCATCAAATCTATATAGTGCCAAAACCCCAAGAGCAGCTGTAGCTCCAGCTCCCCGTTACAGCCTGGGTTTGATTTCCCTCTTCATTTTGGAATCTGGAGATTCCCGTTCCTTTACTTTTGTCTTAGCTTTGTATGGTTTTAAGTGGATGCATTTTATTCAGTATTCCCATGTGTATCAGTGAGAGGACCCCCGCCCTCCTCAGCTCAGCGCACTGTTTGTTCATTCAGAGGATATTCACTGAGTGCTTGCTATGTGTCTGGTGCTGGTGTAAGGACTGGGGTGACAGCAATGAACCAAACAGACTTGCTGTCCACATGGAGCTTCCAATCCACCAGAAACTGGAGGCCCATGAGGAACATTTCATCTTTCCTCTCAAGACAAAAGTCCTTCCACCACCTTCACTGGTTTCTGTCTTGCATGGGCAAACCATGTCTCATCTCTTCAGCTCCAGTGTCCTTCATATCATGTCCACTTGTGGACACACTTCACAACTCCTGTCCCTCTCAATTTACACTCAGTTTACACACCTGGTCTCCAACCTAGTTCCCTGCTCTCGCTGTACTTGACCTTTGAGCCCCACGCATCTTGAAGTCTCCTTTTCACTTCTGTGTCCCACCCTGACCACACCCCTGGCCTATTTAGTCTGCACCCACCTCCCATTCAAGACCAAATCTTCAATACTCTTACCCTCACCTCCCCAGGCCTCCTACAAAATCATTGTTTCTTTTCATTCATTCACCAAGAAATATTGAGCACAACTGTGTGCCGTCAGGAACGTCCATGCTTTAATGCAAATATTTATTTTCCTCCACTTCCCCCACTAGGTTGTGGTTTCTAGGTAGAAGGGAGTGTGTCTTACTGACTTTGCTGTCACCTCCTTGCTAGGCTGACTGATCTCACCAGAAATTCATCACCACAGATCTCAAAGGAAGCCTCAACACTACCAGACAATCATTTTAAGAATGTTCACCCTCCCACACTCCAAAACATCTACTTTTTAATTCTCCTCTTCCCTCATGTAGGCAACCACCCCTCCACACATGCACACACACACATAGCCACCCCCTTAGTCTGTGGTCTTTCATTGAGCAGAAGAACTCTGCATCCTCCCTGCTTCTAAAGCGTCCAGGGAAATGCACGTCTTGAGCCTCCCCTCTCCCAGTGGATGAAGTCACCTGCTCCTGCCACGCCCTGGCCCATCTCCACTCACCCCCGAAAGACCACCCTCCTGCTATTATAGTCTCTTTCTTGCATCCTCTGTTTTCCTGCTTTTCCGGTTTATTACTGTCAGCCTACAAATATGCTCAAGTATTTCCCATCTTATTAAAATAAAACAACTCCCTTGAGGCCCCAGTCCTTCTCACCCTCCACCATTCTCCATTTCCCTTCACAGCAAAACTTCTCAAAAACTTCGTCTACATTCCCTGTATCCAACATCTCACACCCGCTCTCTCCTTGCATCCCAATCAGAACTTGGCTGAAATCTGTTGTCAGCACCACTAGTGGCCTCGTAGTTGCCAGAACCAGTGGTCACTGTTCTGAACTTGAACTGCTTGTCCTCCCGGTGGCATTTACTGACCAAACTCCTATTTGAAGCCTGGACTGTGCTAGGGGCTCCCCCTCACACTTCATACCAGCTCCCGTCTGTCGGATCCCCACATCTCTGAATGCCCCCAGGACAAGTCTTCTCCTCAATCCCCTCTGCACTGTCTCCCCAACACTGTCATCCAGGCCCCGGCTTTTTATGTTATCTCTGTGCTGATGACCTGGGTTTATATCTCTAGCCCCGGCCCGTTCACTGTGCTCTAAACAGGCGGAGCTACCCGCCTCCTGCGTTTCTCTGCTTGGGGACCTAGTGAGGTGTCTCAGACTTAAAGTGGGCAAAGTATAACTCTTGGTGTCCCTGCCAGAGCCCGTTGCTGCCCCCAGGTTTTCCTCGTCTCATAAATGGGCACCGCGTCACTATCAGTTGGTGAGGCGCTGTCCAGGAACTGGACTGACCTGATTCGTGGAAAGCTGAGCTGCGCTTAGATTATTTATGAAGACGACCATTTAGTTGTTGAAGGAATCACCCTCTGCCCATTCCAGATGCCCACCCTTGTCAGGTGTGGGCAGAGGGCTTCTGCCTAGACCAGTGGCCAGTGGTGATTGACTCACGCACGGTGGGGGCCGTGGCTCCAGATCAGGGCAGAGGGTGAGAGTAAGCCAAAGCCACCACAACACTGGCTCCTCCATTGCCATCACAGTGTCTCCTGTTTCCTCGCTGGTCCCTGAGGGGCCAGAAGTGTGACCGTACCATCCACTGGTCAGGAAATGACCAAACCCTAGACCATTTACTTTACCCACTGATTAAAACCTGGCCAAAGAAGCTCACCCATCACCTGAGTGCTCCCTGAGCTGCCTCTGTCTCCATGGCAGCCTCCAGCTGTTCCCTTGGTCCATGAGTGTTTGCAGCCCAGCTCTCCGACCTCCTGTCCTTTTCCAGGGGGCAGTTTTCCATTTTAAAGGCTGCATTTCTCTCACCTGTGAAACTGACTGAGGCCATTCTCTACGGGCTGTGGCCAGGGATCCCACATTCCTTCCATTTACTTTCTGCCTATGCGTCTCCAGGCTGGGAGCTGTCCTTGACGAAGGGAAGGGGAGTTTGTTTCTTTGGAACGGATTTAGATAGTGAAAATGGGAGAAAAAGGAACCAGTTGAGGTATTTTTTAAAAGCTAACTATCTCTTTCTCTAATTTTAATTGCCTTTTGCAGTATTAAGCTGGTTTTGATGATTCTGACTTTTCTTTTGAAGTATGTGTGCTGCGGACGTCTCTCCTAATTCCTGACTCTGGGATGTGAGACAGAGTTTGATTGCTAGGAATCTAACAGCATTTACAGAGTCTCTCCCTGGTGCTTGTGATTCACACATGTGATGGCAGAGAGTGGAATTAAAACCTTTTAAGCCAAAGGAAATATCTCAAAACAAAATTTAAAGGAAGTGAACAGATTACAGTACACGCACACATTCCTAATAGACGGGTGGTATTTTGACGTATTTCAAAATCTAATTTCTGATATCTTGCAAGTGTTTACATTTTTTTAAATTAACGAAGTCATATTTCTTCCAAAGGAAAATTATAATATTACAAAGAAGAACTCAAATATTTGGAAGGAAAATAATGTAGATGATTGTTACCAGGAAGGAGGTCCATGAGCACAGCCTCCATAAAGGTGTCTGAAATAAAGAGTTACTTTCTAATTTCCTAACAGTGTGATAAACGTACAGCTGTAAGATTAACCTGCCCAGCATTTTAGTAGGAAAGAGCAGCTGACCCGTGAGTCAGCATTGCTCAGGGGGCCTCAGAGGCAGCCCATTTCACAACACAGAAGTCCTGGCCCAGGCTGAGCACCATGGTTCAGCTGCCCTGGGCAGTAAGGAGCCCTCCGTCAAGGGAAATTCAGGCAGAAGAGAGATGGCCGTCTGTTAAGATTCTGGAAAAGGGAGTCTTTCTACCTATCTAGTGTAAGGAGGAGAAAGTTTTCCTCAACTCTTTTGGGGTCCCTGGCTGGGTCTGAAAATTAAACCAACAAAGACAGATTAACAGGAGAAAAGCACCCAAATGTATTTAAGGTAAGGTTTACGTGGCACAGGAGCATAAGAAATGAAGACCAAAGAAACGGTTAGACCTGAGTGTTTTTAGGCTGGATTTGGTGAAGGACGGGCCATCGTGGAGGAGTAAGACAGGACAGAGTGTGAGGTGGGGCAGTAAACAGCAGGGGGAGACTTAGCAAGGCCGGCCTGCTGGGCTGCTTCTCTTCAGAGATGAGGAGTCTCCTTTCGCTGGGTGCAGGGAGGGCACCTCTACACAAGGGTCTCAGGACCTGCTTCAGGGGAGAAGGGGGAGGCAGAGTGATCTTTCTGCTCTGGCACTTTCTCAAACTCCTTCAGCTTGAAATATTCAGTATGGGCGCCGTATTTTGGGGTGGCATGTCTTGAATCTCATGACTAGCGTGGTGTGATGTTAGACGTGGTTTTCAGATATTTTTTCAGAGAGCCCAGGGGTGAGTGTTTTGCTTGAGTGAGGGCAGGTAGGGTGTGAACCCCAAGGTGTGCACCATCCGCTCTCTGGTTTAACTAGGTCTGCGCTTCTGTGGCCTCTGTCACTCACTGGGCTCCTGAGTAAGATTTTGTTCAAAGAAAGTATTATGTGGCTAAGACTATGTTGACCCCAAAGGTCCCTTAAAAGTCTATGACTCTATGGGTGTGCTTCCAGCCCTGTGAATTAATGTGAATTTATCGTGTGATGCTGTGTTGGTGGTGGGGGTGTGCATACATGGCAGTTGGACCATGAAAAGCAAGTGGCCATGATGGAGATACATAACTGATGTTTGAGAAAACAGCTGTTTCCTCCCCCAAATCCCACTTGTTCATTGCCCATCTGTTGAAAGAGATACTCTACGGAGCTGTTCTCAAAATCAGAGTCCAGAGGTTCAGGGGATTACTAAGAGGAACCTGGTACTAAATGCAGACTTGGCCAAGTCAGGAGGCAGGACAGCGTAGTGGTCATGGCCGTCCCTGGCCACATGCCGTAGTCACCGGGATGCTTGGGAGGAGGCGCATGAACATCCCAACTCCTCAGAGACTGAGTTTAGGGGGTCCAGGCTGGCCCAGGAGATGACCTGATGTAGAGAGATCTTTGCCCACAGTGTGAAGAAACCAGCAAAGTAAACTTTCCCCAAAGAAGAACGGTGGGGAAAAAACTCCATCTGATGGTCAGGCTGAGGGGAAGTTGTCGCTGCATGTCACAGATGGAGCAGGGGCCTGCCCTCGTCATGCTTGGCAAATGTGGGTTGGTGGTGAGGCTCCTGTCTTGAGGAAATGCTGTGGTGGCTGTGTCAGTGGATGACTGGGACATCCAGTGAACAGACGCGAGCCGCAGAAGGCTCTCCAGCCGAAATAAGCTCCGTTGCAGTCAGGTGCGGGGTCACAGGTCAGAGCCACACGCAAGTAAGGAACCGGTGGGCGCTCTGATAATGTCCCGGGTCTAATCTAAAGTCTCATCCGTAAGTGGTTATGGAGGTTGCTTAGAGGTAATAGTTTTGGTTTCTTTAATAAAGATCAAATGTGCTAAAACTTATATATACTCATCTTTTAGAAAGCAGCGTGGCAGTGGGCTTCTATGGCTTTAAAAAAAATCTTCCCCTTCAGCTCAATAATCATATTCCCAGAAGTTTATCTTAAGAGGACCATTGACTAGAAATGAAAATGAAAAAACAAAGCTTTCTGAAAAACCAAAACTGACCCAAGTATAAAACCATAGGAAGGTAACTAATTACATTATAATAATAATGTAAATGGAATTCAATGGTTTCATTAAAAATTGTTATGAGAACTCTAAACTTAAAGGCAGCCATGTAAAATGTGTGTGCACGCAGACTTGGGTTAGACAACAACAAGCAAAGAGGGTAAGCTGCAGAATGGGGGTGGTAGGATCAAAGTGACTTCTCTCCTTTTCCAAAATTTTCTTCAATATCCTTTTTTAGTCTTTGTTTTGAAGTCATCGTAGATTCACAGGAAGTTGCAGAGACAGTGCAGAGATGTCCCTTGGCACTCCACCAGTCTTCCAGGGTCGAAACATGCGACAGGACAATAGCCAACCAACAGATGGATATCGGTTCAATGTGTGTGCATAGTTCTTGTCATTTTATCTTTAATACCACTTTTTACAATTTTAATAGAGAAAAACATGCAACCGAAGTAAATGAGTCCATATTCACATTTACAAGTGAGTGAGGACGTAAGAGGAAACACCCCCATGTGTGAGTGCCCGGAACCTGGGGCGGCTGAGCCAGCTCCTCGTGGCCTGTTGACTCACAGGGTGCTATAGAGAACGTTACGTTAAAAAATAACTGAAGTTGTCGGCATTTAGGAAAGTCTCACATGGCACTGTGTCATGCACACAGGACTTAAGAAGCAATTTACAGGGTCCCTGGTGTTTACAACAGGCGTATGTGTGGAAACCCACGAGAAAGAGCCCTGAGGTGGGTGGGTGAGGAGCGGAGAGGCCGACCCCAGGCAGCGGCAGTGAGTGGGCGGACAGTTCTGATGGGAGCTAATGAAGTGGAGGTGGGGCTTAGAAAATGGTCTTGTCAGAAAAGAGAGCACCCAGTGGATTCAAGAGCATTTGAAGGAAAAAATGGTAGTATTTGAGGTTAAGTACAATGAATAAGAAAAGATGGAGATATCAGAGTGGACAAGGTCTCCTGGGTGAAGAGACCATAACTGAATTTGAGATGCTGGTCACGTGTTTGCAGGTGCCTGGTGACCTGTAGGTAAATAAGGCTTCGGCCACCTCAGCTGCACATGCCAGACCCTACATCTCACCCCATGGCTCCTCTCTCATCCAGCCTCAGGCTGGCTGTGACCAAGGTGGAAGGTGGACGCCAGAGTCACAGGCCCTCTGAGAGCCCCGGGAAGACCATGGAACCTCTCTCCAGAAACACACACACGTGCACACACACAGCCCCGGACAGCGCCCAGGCATACTGCTCCAGGGAATTTGTGGTGTCACAGCCCCAAAGCCTAGTCAGTGATCCAGGAGCCCTCGACAGGCTTCTGGAGCCACGACTGGACTTCTGCTGAGACCTCGGGGGCAGTGAGGGAACCCAGGGCCCCCGGCTGGCATGGGGCCCTCTTCTCTACCCCTTCATGAGATCTGGGCTCCCCTCACTCTCATTTTGTGCACAGTCACCTTATTTGATTCTAATCTGCATTTCTTGACAGAGAAAACTGAATTTTTTCCTCCTAAATGCATTAAGTACATCAGTCCTAAGAAAAACCTGTTTACTTATAAATACTGCTAATTTGTGTTTGAAAAGGGAAATCTTCATGAAATTGCATTGAAATATTTGCAGCAGCATGTCTGAGACTTGTAAACTCAGCCCGTCTGAGCTGTGGTGATGGAGGGTCAGAGGTCAGCTGAGCAGCCCATCTGGGCTCTGCTCCTCCTGTGCCTTATGACTTTTGCTGGACAGGCCACCACTGAGCATCGCACAGCTTCCCCCACACACAGCCCTAACAGATGCTCTTCGTACTGTTTTCTTATTTCTCCAAAGTGAAGAAAATCACACAAAAATATGTTTGGCATAATTAACTGCACTTGACATATCGACAAATATGCGTTTATTATGAAACAGCATCTTTTGCTTCCGAAATGCTGTATAAAGCACATGTCACGTGGGCCCACGAATGTCTCTTCAATACTTTTCTGTGATTTAAAGGCAGCAGAGGTACCCTGTGATGTGGCAGTTGCTATAGTGACAAACTCAATTTTTATTCAGTATCAGAGTAAATAGTCACGTAAAGTGAAATAAGTCCCATCTGCCTGTGGTGGTGGCTCCCACTGCTCCCCTCCCCGTCCCTTGTCCTCTTTTAACATTTTCAGCTGCATTTTCCTAGAAATGTGCGTAATATGTTTCACTTGCGGGGCATGGCTGGGACTTGATGGTGTTCCCGTAGGAGATGGAGGGACCGTCTTACTGAAGTGTAACACTGTTCTGGTAGCTTCCTCTACAGAGCGGGGTTGGTGTGGTATTGGAAGTTAATTTTCATTAAAAAAAAAATTAATCTAGAGATACTCCTAACAGAATGCAATATTCTAGAAACGCTTTTTCGCTGCTTAACCCATAAGACTTGGAATTGCTTGAAAAAGAGTGAAGAAAATTGGAGGGAAGATACACAGTCCAAGCGTCCTCAGCTTCCTGCAGAGACGGCGATGGCGGCCAACAGTTGCTTCCTGCTCCCTCCCCGCCGGGATCTGTGTGCATAGTCCCCATGTCGTGTGAGGTAGATGTGTTTCACAGATGAGGAAACTGAGGCACAGAGAAGTTAAGTGATGGAAACGGTCAGGTTTCGTCTCCCGGCCGCCCAGCTCCAGAGCCTGTGTCTTATTCCCAGACTGTACTGGACCAGCTCTGGATTCTGCCTTTTCTTGAGAGGACCCTAGCAGCTCCTGTGACTTGGAAATGCGTCCACTTGTGGTACTGGCCTCAAAGGGGGCTTTGGATCTCCTACAGACGGGGTCTACTTGGAGACCCCACGGCCGGCCGCTGGCCCGAGTCCTCCCGCTCCTGCCTGAGACCCCGTACGGGATGGACGGACAGCTGTGCAGTCTTGCTGGGCCTGCCGTAACACAGCCACACAAACTGGTGCTCAAACAACAAGCAGTGTCGTCTTGCAGTTCTGGGGACCTGGAGTCTGAAGTCAAGGTGTGGGCAGGGTTGGCTCCTCCAGGGGCTGAGGGAGGATCCGCGCCAGGCCCCTCTCCTCGGCTGCTCAGTAGCCACCTTCATCTTCACGTGCTGTGCTCCCTGCATGTCTGTATCTGTGTCCGAATTCCCTGTTTTCATAGGGCGCCATGCCTATGGGATGAGGACCCACCCATGTGCCCTCATTGTGACTGATCACCTCTGTAAAAACCCCGTCTCCAAATAGCGTGACATTCTGAGTCCTGGGGGTTAGGACTCCAACATATCTGTTTTGGGGGGACCCAATTCAGCCCATAACAAGCTGGTAACGCTACCCGTCCCTGCTCCTTCCCCATCCTAAATCCCGGAGGGGCGGCAGGGGCTGTTGTGCACTGAGTGGAAGCCCTTCGGCCGGGCGGAGAAGGTGCGCCTCCCTGCCCTCTGCCCGTCCCTGTGCTCCCTTCTACCCATCTCTTCCATGACGTCCCTCAGCACCTACTCGAGGTGTGGGATTTCATGTCTCTCTGCCTTTTACCCCATGAGCTTGAGTAAAATCCACGTGGTTAATCATCCTGGTGTCTCCAGCACTCAGTACAATGCCCGACATACAGCAGGAACCCTGTGAACACTCGCTGAAATGAACCCTGTGGCCCCTGGGCAGCAGGGTGGACTCCCCTCGCTGGCACACTTGTCTCTGCGCTGTCCTCCTCGTGGGCCCTTCAGATGCCTTTCCCAGTGCTTCGAACCTCCATCAAAAGTAGACTCTCCGTGAAAGGGCTCCTCCCTACGATTGTGCCCACTTTATCTCTTGTCACAGGAGTAACAGAGGCCCCCTTCCGTAACGTTGTCAGGCCCCAAAGACATTGTGGCCCCATTCTTTCCTTAAATGTTAACATTCCCGGATGCATCTTCAGGACAACTGATTCCAATAACTCCCTGTGTTTGATCCGTGAGTTTAAAAAAAAGGTTCTTTTCACCCATATAAAAAAATTAGTAATCAATATATCACAAAATATAATCAAATGCTAAATTTAAAGTAATCTCGTCTTAACTTGATCACATCTGCAAAGACCCTATTTTCAAATAAGGCCTCACTCACAGGTACTGAGGGTAGGACTTGCACACATGGTTTTGGGGGAACACAATTTGACCCACAACACCCTGAAATCACAGATTTCATCCACCCTTTTGACTAGAAGCCGGAGTATCGATTATTAACTGATGGATAACCGAGTTTTCTTCTTGTGGGGATGCGACACCTTTCATCCTGATGGCACAGAGTCAGCCTTCCTGCAGGGTTGGTTTCTCCACTAGCAACCGAGCTTGACTGAATGGACCTTGGGCCAGGTTGGATCTCCTCTCTTATCTCCTCCTCCGACCACACACACATGCATGCACACACACAAACACTCATGCACACACAAATGCACACACGTGCTCTCCAGACCCACCCATCTGCCCTGTGCTGACAGGATTGAGCTCTCAGGTGAATCAGGCTGACACTGTCTGTACCTGGGGTTGGGGTTATCACTGAGTACACCTGTGCTGAGAAACTTTATGAGGTGAAAAAAAAATAGAAATGTTTCACTTATAGACCTTTCTGATAATTTCATATTTTCAAGTAAACATGAAAAGTAAATAATCTAATTTCATTTTTTATTAAACCCACTAATTCTCATTGTATTGTCAAATTATGTTATTTTTTCTCATCAAGATTCCTGAAAGCTGGAGTCTCCTTGGTTGCATCCCTAAGGCACATTAACGGCTGGTGTACCCCATGAGTATGAAATATTTTAAAACTAAGTAGTAGGTTAAGTGCACTTGTGTAGTCTTACCTGCAAAGTTTGTGAGATACAAGTACAAGACGCTAAGTTTCTGGCTTCTGAATAAGCCCCCTCCTAGGGGCTGACAGGCTGGTGACTCCATCCTGGAAGTGCCGTGCGGGGTCAGCAGTAGGACTTGGTTTGGTTTCAGGGTCATACAGGTGCATCCACGGTACCAGCCGAACGTGCTTTCCTCCGGGGCACCCCAAAGCCTGCACTCAGGGCTCCACACAGTCTGGAGAGTTCTAGACCTGGAACATGCTGTGCACTAACTGTAGGCCAGTGACTTGAGCTTTGCACCTGGGGAGGTAGGAGGCGGGGTACGTCCTGCTGCGCCCCTGGGACCTGCTCACCCCGCTGGATGCTGAACACGGACCTGAGCCCCAGCCTGGGGGTCTGTCCCTCCAGTGTCTAGGCTGTACCTCCCTTTTGCATAGCGTTTCATAACCAGGCATCAGGGAATCCTCAGAGCAGTGGGGCACAGGCAGACCCCTTTGCCTAGGGCGCTGGCGTCACACTACGCGAGGGAGGGTGGGTGGAGGGGCACCGCCGACTGGGATCCCAGTGACTTTTCCCCAGTCGGCACCCACAAAACTTCACCTTTGTTTCTGTAAAACAGAAGACCTAGTTAAAAAGCTAATTAGGCTTCTGTGGGTACAAACCCTTCTATTGAATTACAGCTCCATTTTTTTTTAATAAGAGCATAAAGCAAAAAAGAAAATTCTTAAGAAGTAACTTTCTTCCCTTGACAAGCACTTGAACTTAATGCTACACTAAAAATATCAAATTCTTTCCTCTATTACATGGTGGTGACGCACCCTGCAGTCACAGAAAAGGGTTGACTTGATGCCTGACATAAACCTAAGGAGTCGTTTCCATGCCAACCATATTAATTTCCTAGAACTGCCTCAACAGGACCACAGGCGGGGCCTTCAACATCAGACGTGGATTTGCTCACAGTCCCGGAGGCTGGCAGTCCAAGGTGAGGGTGTGGGCAGGGCTGGCTCTTTCTGAGGCCTCTCTCCTTAGTGTGGAGATGGCCGCCGTCTGCTGTGTCCTTACCTCGTCGTCCCTCTGTGCGTGTGTGCGTCCCAATCTCTTCTTCTTTTGAGGACACCAGTTGTACTGGTTCAGGCCCCACTCTAATGACCTCGTTTACCTTAGTCATCTCTTTAAGGATCCCATCTCCAAATACAGTCACGCTCTGAGGCCCTGGGAGTTAGGACCTGAACGTGTGGATTGGGGAAGGACACAGCTCAGTCCATCACACTGACTCGTAGTCAAATCTGTCCTGTCAGTGTCTCATAAACTTAGAATTCCTTGTATACATTATACTTGTCCAAAAGATAGTATTTGGACAAGATGGATTCTAAGAAACGTGTATATGCACAGTGCTCCTACGCCATGTCAAACAATAAATGGAAAAGTGAAAAATTCTACCAAGCCAATCAGGGAGATAAAAATTAATTAAGTAAAACTTAGTGTGCAATTTTAAAAGCGTAAGGGGATAGTTTTGTCCAAAACCCCATCAAATTCATGATTTGATCTGGGACACCCAGCCATAACAATAAAGTAAAAATTACCCCAAAGTGTGGACAAACTGGACATCACCATTGGTGGTACACAGAGAGAAAGACACAGCCATCCTAAGGACCAGGGGGAGGATTAGATGTCACCACTCGTGGTACACAGAGGGGAAGACCAGGCACCCTAAGGACCAAGGGGAGGACTGGCCGTGTCTGCTGCTGGCCGGGTCACCAGTGGATGGTTTGCAGGGAAGGGAGTGTCTTAGCCTCCTTCCTCCGATGGGATGTGATGACTGGTGTGCAATGTGGACAGGCTTTCCTAGCAGGGGAGCCCTGAAAAATTCTTGACTTTGAAATCATATAAGTTATGTTGAAATTTTATTTCTTTGGCAAAGGGCTGTCTGCTTCTTTGCAGTTTATTTACTGGTGGAAGCCTTTTTGTTCTGGTGTGCAGCAGGTAGACTAATGAATTTATTTTAGAAATGTCAGTGATGTTTTATGACGCTGCCTTTGGCAACAACATAAAAGGGACTGATTGTTAAACTGCTAATTTACAGATCTTCTCTAAGTGAATGCAAACAAATTCTGGTCCTCAAAGCCCTGCTAATATACAATGTTCAATTTTTAATTTCCAGTCCATCTTAGATTATGGGGATGAAAAACAATATTTAATCCCTCGTTAACACATGAATAAGCGGAAGCTGTCATTTTCAACCAGACAATAACGGGATTATCTCAAGAACTGTCAGTTTATGTGAAAACATTATGTTGCCCAAATTTTCATAAAAATTAGCAGTGGATAGTATTCCAGATCAGAGCGATGGAAAGAGGAAAGTCTGCATTCATGGTAATAAATATTCATATTTGTCTGCTCAGGAGATGGAAATCTAATCAAGGGGCTATTGATGCCCTGGCTTTTTTTTTTAACCAAGACGCTTCATTGAAATTGGGTTTGATATGGAAATTAGCGTCACTGGAGCCCTCCAGGCCCTGTGCGCTGGGGACCCTGGCGTGGGAGTGTCCACAGATCAGAGGTTGTCCAGGTGTAGCCACTCCAAGACAACAGCCGCTGCACACGTGGGAGGCTGACAACATCTCGCTTAGCTCTGTCCTGAGCGTTTAATACGTTGGAGCATTTTGAGTCCTCCTTCCCCTTTTTAAGAAAAAAACAACATAATTTCATGCCGGTTAACTCCGAGCTACTGCAGGGTTAAAATCGTCTGTGTTTTTGCTTTTGTTGACAATTACCATAAATCAGAAGACACTCTGCATGAAGCTTAATGAAATATGTATGATTTTAAAGAGAAAAGATGGTGACTGCAGGATGTTGCTTTGCGTGTGTGTGTTTGGTTCAGGGTGCGTGTACGTGCGTGTGTTCCTGCGATTCTCTTGAAGGCTGTACTTTGCACGTCAACAGGCATTTGAAAACATCGAATTAAACAGCCGTTCGTCAGTCAGCTCAAGAGCAGGCTGGTCCCACTGACGTTTCTGGCCATCGAAGTGCCCTGTCTTCACTGTTTATGAGCATTCCAGGCCACGGAGAAACCTCCAGTGCTTAGACCACAGCCCACCAAGTCGAGCAGAGCCTTTTCTGGCTTACACACAAATTCTGAGAGAGCAAGAACAGGATCTGTCATTTTGGCAAAGAGCCAGGTCAGGCCTTCTAGAATGCTGGTGCCTGAACACTGTGGAGTGACCTCGTTGCACATCAAAAATGTTTGCTTCTTGTGTAAACAGGATTTTCTTTAGGTCGCTATTAATTATGTTAGAGAGCAGACTATTTATATTAACATACACTTTAAGTTATGACCCGGATGCTTACTTTCCATTCTCTTTTACCCCCTGACTCAACAGAGCTAATTATGGGACGGTCTGATTTTGGACAAGCAGGTGGACAGTGGTTTCTGGATAGAAACCTCCCTCCTAGCTTCTCCTGTGATGGGTGGGAAGACTGCAGAAAAGAGAAGCTGGGGAGGAGTGAGAAAGGCTTTCTTTCCACACGCTGCCTAGTGTTCAGTGTGTGTCCCTAACGTCTGGCTGGAGGGCCTACCAGACTCGTGGCCTGTTTCCCCACCTGTCCCCACTTCTGCACCATTGATGTTGGGTCCAGAGACATTTCAGTCCTCAACATGCCATGGCGGGAAAGGGAGCCCAGGGGGAGAAGAGGAAGAACATCTGAGACAAACGTGCTCGCCCCTCAGACCCGCTCAGGCCCACTTTTGGGCTGCACCCGCGGGCAGTGTGGCATTAGACATGGCTCCCTGTATGGGTGAGAAGCTAATGAGCCTTTTTCAGAGGAAAGCATTCCTCCCAGACACCAGGTTTGATGAGTGTGCCTGACAGCCACCATCCTCTGTGCCCCTGGGGGGCTCCCACACACACGGGTACAGACACCCCCCCTCACAAGGTGAGCTGTCACCCTGCCCCAACAGCTTCCCGACTTTTCTCCTGAGAAGTTCCTCCGCCCTGGAACTCAGAACATGGGAAGGAGCCCCAGCCCCGTCCCACCACCCAGACTCTCCTCACATTAGGGGACAGTGCCACCTCTGCTTCCCTCCCAGTGTGACTCTGGTCTTCAGTGCACGTGGCAGGTGGAAGGTGAGCTGACTTCCTGCCTCCAGCCTTCAAGGGCTGTGCCAGTAGTGACAATCCTCTGTCTTCAGCTTCCCGAGGGAAGCAGAACCGAGAAGATAGAGAGAGATGTATAGAAAGAGTTTATTAGGAAGAGGCTGAGAAATCCCATGATCTGCCGTCTGCAAGCTGGAGGCCCAGGGACACTGGGGTGTAATTTAGTCTAAGCCAAAGGCCTGAGAACTGGGGGAGCCATGGTGTGAGTCCTGCCCGAGCCTGAGGCCCCAGAACCAGAAGCACCGATGACCGAGGGCAGTGGAAGGACCTCCAGGGTCAGGCAGAGAGCAGGCTGCCCGTCCCCCATTTCTGTTCTGTTCAGACCCCCCAGGGAGTGGATGCTGCCCACCCACAGTGGGGAAGGTGGTCTTCCTTACCAAGTCTACCAGTTCAGTGCTGTTCTCTTCCAGAAACACCCAAAAGTAATGTTTGACCAGCCATCGGGGCGTCCCGTGGCCCAGTCAGGTTGACACATAAAATTAGCCATCACAGCTCCCAAAACCGCCTTTCTTCCTTGCCGCCTGCCCCTGGAGACGTTGTCAGGCTGCTCTTGCGTCTCCACAGATGGAGAAGGGCAGTTTTAGGGGTCGGGATTCGGCAGGAATTGTGTGGTGTCTCATGCTGCTCTTGGTCAGAGCTGGGTTTCCTCTGCTGTGTGAAGCTGGGGCACCGTCCTTGTTGCTGAGTTGGGAGTGAAGACGCTGGTCAACAGCAGTTCCTGTGACTTCCAGGGTTATCTTTTCCTAGAAGTGAAAACTTGCTACCAAGAGGCGCTGACAGGCACAGTTCCCGTATTTCTGCCGAGAACAGTGCCGAGCCGCGCGGGGCAGCTTGTCCAGTGCAAGAGGCCAGGGGCTGAGTCCAGGGAGGAGCAGGAGGATGAGGCATCGGGGGGATTGGGGGCCTCGTGGCCACGTGAGGAGTGAGACCACAGTGACTGTGGTCCAGTGAAGGGAATTCGTAAATAACTGGGATTATGTGTGGTTGTGTTAGTATCGACTCTATTTTTTCCAAGGAAAGGGGTAATTTGCCACAGCAAAAGATAGGATTTAGACACACCCACAAAGTGACTTCTGGTGACAGAGTCTGTCCCAGGGCTCTGCTTGTTGGTTCAGCAGGTTCGGTCCCCTTGGTGCTGAGACTTCATCTCCAGAATCTGATGCAGAGACAGCAGCACTTCTCCCTGTCAGTGTCTGCCCCACTCGGCACCTCAGCAACGACGGCAGAGGGAAGACTTGGCATAACTACAAGTGTCTTCTCACAGCAGTGGAGAGCAAAAAAGGACTTTCTGACGGACTCACTCGGGCTTCTTTCCTGTGGACCAGTTCGTTGAGGGGTCGCTGTAAAGGACCCGGGAGGCAGGAAAGGCGCAGGATGGGAGCCGGTGTGACCCTCAGGAGCAGGATGGTGGGTTCCAACCACTGTGGAAAAGGGCTTTCAGATGTTTCCCAGACAGAGAAACAGCCAGAATTTGCTTCAGTTCACCGCGGCCGCGAAGCCAGCCAGACCCCAGCAGGAGGCCTCGGGGGCAGTGCCGCCCTTCCACCTGGGAAAGCCTGGGGACCACCCCTGTGGACCCCACAGGACGCCGAAGTCGCTGCCACCTGCTGTCACCACTAGGGGTCACACTCACATTCTCTTAGCCAGAGTTAATGGGATCTTAAAATTAGGTGGCCATCCACCACAAGTTAGAAGGACTTTAGCAGCATTTAAAAAATAGATTTTGGGGAAAAAATGTGAAGAAGAGGTGGGGAAACAGGCAAACTGGAAGGCTCTGGGAAGACCTGTCTTTGGAGGAGCCCCGTGTTCCAGAAGGAGAGCTCCTGAGACTGTGCAGTGAGACTGAGGGTGGAGGAGTAGCAATGACTTATTCCGTAATATCGCGTCTGAGTTGACATTCTCTGTTGCCACCACATGAGAAAGATGGTGAGGACCTTGAGCAGGGTCATCAGAAATTGCTGATCTCTATTTTCCCATCTTCTGTGAAGCACCTGAAGCCGAAGGGAAGAAAGCCCTCGACAGCGCCCTCAGTGCCCACGGAAGGCCTGCAGACTTTGGTTTCCTCTCATCTGAGGGAGTAGGGGCTCCTCAGGGCTCCCAGGAGAGCACTGCCAAGACCCACTGCCAGCCTGCTTTAGGAAAACTTATAAGAAAGTCCCCAGAAGGCGGAGGGAGGAAACAGAGGAAGCCAAGAGACTGTCTGTGGGCCATTCCAGTACCTTCCACAGGAGGTGGTGAGGGCTGGAAGCAGGGTAGGGGAGAGGGACAGAGAGCAGGAGAGAGGGGACCATGCAAGGGCAGCCCTCGCTGACCAGACCGCTGGTCAGATGGGAGGACGTGGTCTGCAGGTGGGCAATGGGTTTGTGAGGTGTGGACTGCCTCAGTCCGCCTGGACACCCCTCCCCCTCTGCCCCCAGAACAATACACAGGCTGCCGAGGACTCTGGAACTTCACTGAAGTTTGGGGGACAACAAGTGGCATGAGAGCCCCGCGTGAAAACCAGATCTCTCCTAGCAGGTCGAGGCCTGGCCACTTGGGGCTCTTGCTGGGGGCTCGTCAGATGCCAGAATTTCCACCTCCTTCCTCCCATCCAGCCGGAAGCCCACGCCCTGCAAGGGCTGGGCGCAGCTGTGGTGACCTGCTCCTAACTTAACTCCTGCAGGCTGTGCTGGGCAGGATCCAGATCTGACAGACTTTGTTTGCTGAGTGTAACTGTCCTGTCCCCAGCTGGACAGTCAGCCTGGGGGAGGAACACGTCTCATCCCTTCATTCCACCTGGACGCATCAAGAGGCTAAAATAGTTGAGACTCAACAGGGTGCTCGTTGGGATGACAGTGCATTGTCAGTGACAAAATGACATGATGATGGACATTGCGTGGATCCATCATTGCATGCTGGAACTGAGTGTACATGGGTGTGTTTGAGAGAGTGTGTGCATGTAAGTGTGCAAGTGTGTGTTTTAGGGAAATTTTAACCCTATGACATACTAGTTTTATAGAAAAAAATCCTATAAAATAGCTTGAGGACTTAGTGTTCATAAAAACGAGAGGAAGAGGGTGAAGTTGTTGTGCCAGTGAAGCAGGTCTGCTCCCCGAGGGACTGGGGTGGTGTGCAGACGGGCCAGTGCCTCCTACAGAGGCACCATGTGCCTTCCCGCAGCACAGCACGGATGGATGAGGCTGCTCTAGCCTAACGTAAAGAGAGCTTTCTGGATCTGCCCTTTCCCACAAGCAAAACAGCCCTGACCTTCTAGCTGGTGGTTCTCACCCATCAGCCTGTGTCAGAAGCTCTGGAGGGCTGGTTAACACACAGGGTTCCTCACTCAGGGCTCTAGGCTGAGCCAGGGGCTGAGAATGTGCTCTTCCAAAAGTTCCCCATGATGCTGTTGTGTGGGGCCACACTTTGCGAACCACCCTCTAAGCATCTGGGTTTTATCGGGTGAGATGAGAGGGGAATTGGCGCCCAACTGAGTTCACTTTGGAGGGTCTGGGAAGCCCAGCCTCTTCCTGAGGGTGCCTTGTGTACAGTGACGTCTGTATGTAGCCAAGGGCACTGTGTGCACATAAGAGAACACCCCCCAGAGCCATGCCACCCCTGCCCATTTGCACTGAAAGAGCCCAGGTTGACCTATCCCCGTCATGTAGCATCAAGTAAGGCCAATGGCACATGTGTCTGCAGGACCTCAGAGAGAGATCGACTGCAGCATTCCAAGGGGAGACTGGATGTGGCAGAGGGCTGCTCATCCACCCCTAAGGGCTCTACCCGAGGGCGGATGGCGCCAATCAGAGGACCAGAGGAGGGCATGCAGGTGAGCGAGAGGCAAGCTGGCAAGCATCACTGTGTGTCTTTAGGCAGGAGGTGAGGCCTTGAGTAGCTCACTCAAATCTCTTCTTGCACCTTTTTCTGAGTTTATCTCACCCTTAGAGTTGTCATCTAGGTTTGTGACATATTTCCCTTTCATACTAACTAAGGGAAAATGTAAACAACTTTTTGTTTACGTTGACAATAACAGTAGAGCCGTGGAACTCTCCTGTCAGATGAAATGGTTCACAGATTCAGTATGTAAAAGAGACAAAGTGAATGGCCCAGAGCCCATAGGCCAGGGCCTTCCTTACCCCCAGCAGAGGCTCTGAGGCCCTTCACAGAATTCCTGGGTGTCAAGGGACCATGCCGAGTGGCCCCGCAGGTACAGTAAGTGCTCTTTTGGGCCTCAGCAAGGTGGAGGCACCAGGAAACGTTTGTAGAAGTAACTTGATATTTTAAATAAAAAGCCGTCTTCCCACCAACAGGAAAATCAGAGCTTTGACTTCCTTACACTAATTCTGAAACTCCATACTTATAAATTTTGAATTACATGTTGTAGTGTGCTTAGTGGGTATTGGGATCTGTAAGCTTTATTTCAAAGACCTTTATGAATCTTAATTTGGTCCTACATGGAGCTTACTCTGAGAATGGCTGATGTTGTGGCAAGAATGGTGACAAGTTGTTGGGAGGCCTGGCCTTACCATTAACTCCCTAGTAACTTTGAACTAGTTGTTGACTCCTGCTAGCCTCAGTTTCCTCATGTCTGAGAAGGGAAATGGTATGGATGACCCTGAAGAACTCCAGGTGGAACATTCACTAGAATTTATGTTCTGTGAGTATAGGAACCCTATTTGTCTCATATGTCTTTGCACCTCAAGTGTCCAGCACAGTGTGTGATCAGAATATGATCTCCATTAATTTCTGTTGGATGGATGGAGGATGGATGAATGGGTGGGTGGATGATGGGTTTATGGTTGGATAGGTGGATGGATGGATGATGAAAGATAGAGGGATGGATAGATGATAGATGATAGGTGGATGGATGGATGATGGAGGATGGACTGAGAGTGAATAGATTTATAATAGATGGATTGATGGATGGATGATAGATAGATGAATGGATGGATGGTTGGATGGATGGATGGGTGATGCATGGATGGAGGATGGGTGAGTGGGTGGGTGAACAGGTGGATGATGGATAGATGGATGATGAATGATAGATGGATGATGGGTGAATGGATGACGGGTGGATGGATGATGGATAGATAGATGATGGATGATGGATAGATAGATGATGGATAGATGGACAGATGGATGATGGATGGATGGCTGGCTGATGGATGGGTGGATAATCAATGATAGGTGGATGGTGGATAATGGGTGGTTGAATGAATGATGGTTGATGGATGGATAATAGATGAATAGATGGATAGATGATAGATGAATGAATGGATGGATGGTTGGATGAATGGATGGGTGATGCATGGATGGAGGATGGATCTGTGGGTGGGTGGATGGATGGGCGGATGGATGATGGGTGATGGATAGAATATGGATGGATGGATAATAGATGGATAGATGGACGCATGATAGATAGAGAATGGATGGATGTACAAGTGAATGGATGGATGGGTGGAGGGATGGGTGTATGATGCATGGGTGGATGGATGATGAATGAATGGGTGGATGGGTAAATGAGTGAGCTGTTCATCTGGATGACTCAGACTTTTCATCTGGAGCTGTCCTTGAACGGGAATGAAGTCTTTCTCTGTGTACCATCTTTTTCTTCTCTTTAAAAAATTTAGCCTGTTCTTGAAATTGGTAGTTTTACTGAATTACCAGGGAGAATAAAGAGGATGGACAATGCAGCTCTGAAATTCACAGGGCTTATTTCCTCCAGGTGTGGTTTTAATCTGAAGGCAAGGTCTTCCCTAGGGCCAAGGCCTTCGCAAATTCTGGGGCGCCAAGGTGTCGTCCTGCAAAGATCTGGTTTCATCATGGAAACATCACATCATAGAAACAAGCAGGTGGGCCAGAGCCCTGAAAGGAAACCTATCACTCAGCAAACTCCATCACCCAAGCCTTCCTGCAGAGATCACAATTTGGATGAGCTGGCTGGGGCCCAAATTCCCCCATCACTTAGACACGAATGGGTTATGAATACGTCAGCTCGCTCATTGGAGGACATCAGAACAGGAGCTGTTCCTGCGTGTGAACATTTGGATAACTGGTGTCTAAGTCAGTAAGCCTCACACCAGGCATATTTTAGCTGTTTTGGATGGGGTTTCCTAAGGTGTAGCGCATGTCTCATGCTTCAAAACACAGGATACTGGGCATAAATCTGATCTTTCCCAAATGACTGATGGTCATCACAGGTACACCAGTTAATTCCAGAGGGCTCCTGGTTGCTGTTCACTAAATGGCCCCAGGATCTCATGGCATTTGTGTCCCATGTCCTGCTTTTGCAGACTTTGTAGGTTGCATCCTCAGGGAAGCCATGGCCCTGCTGTCCTCCCTCAGCACATCTCCAACACCTGCCCCTCTGCTGTGGGTGGCCATGCTCGAGCTGAGACAGCCCCAGATCAGCCCTCAAGGCTGAGTGTAAAGAAAGAGGACAGAGGCTCCCTGGACTGGGTCTCAGGAGGAGCAGTGGTCTTTTTGCTGAACTGCGTGAGTGCTATGCACAGACTTTTTAGTCTTTCCATCTGTTTTATGTGTTTGAGATTTATTCATGTTGATTTATATGAATCTAGCTCATTCTTCTTATCTCTGGTGTCATATTTCAATTAGAATCAAACTCTCAGTTTATTTATCCATTTCCCCACTGAGGACACTCAAGTTGTTCCCACTGTGTTCTGATCAGGGCTGTGACGAGTGTCTCCCTGCACTTGTGCTGTGCTTCTTAGGAGAGGTGGAGAGGGAGGAGGGAGTCTTGGGGGAGCCCGAGACACTAGGCCAGAGGGCGCAAATCCTGACTCACCCACTCATGGGCACCATGACCTCAGGAAGAGGGGAACCTCTACAAATGTCATTCAAATACCTCATCATTGTTATTGCGAGGACTGCGAGATGCATGTGGAGACTAGAACAGCAGATCCTAGGCAGTGTGTGTGCATGCACATGTGTGTATTCTGTATAGTATGTATGTGTGTATGTACACACAGAATGTGTGTAAAGCATGTATGTGTGTACACAATGTGTGTGTGTACAGTGTGTAGGTATGTATACACAGTATGTATGTGTGTATATATGCACAGAATGTATGTGTGTATGCACAGTGTGTATGTACAGTATGTGTTTTATGCACAGTGTAAATGTGTTTATGTACAGTGTGTGTAAGTATGTGCAGTATGCATCTATGTGTGTATGCACAGTATGTATGTGTGTGTGCACAGTATGCATGCATGTGTGTGCAGTATGTGTGTGTGCAGTGTGCACGTGTGTGCGTGTGCAGTATGTGTGTGTGTACAGTATGCATATATGTGTGGCGTGTGTGTGTGTGTGCAATATGTGTGTGTGCAGTGTGCACGTGTGTGCATGTGCAGTATGTGTGTGTATGTACAGTATGCATATATGTGTGGCGTGTGTGTGTGTGTGCAATATGTGTGCGCATGTATGTACAGGATGCATGTGTGTGCAGTATGTGTGTGTGTATGTATGTATAGTATGCATGTATTTGTGTATTCAGTGTAATTTCCTGATTCTTAATTTACCAAAACATAGGAGTAGCAGGCCCAGGGTGGGCCTGGAGCCTCAGCTTATCCTTAGTAATTAACACGAGCCTATAAATGATGGACTAGTTTCCCTTTGGTTGTGACCTGTACATCACTAACATGGTATTTGTATAAAAGGAAAACAAACAACAACAAAAATGGTGCATCCATCTCCCAGTTTCTGGCATCTGCTCTAAGTGTATTAACGCAAAGGAGGGAGAGGCCCTTGTTCTGAAGGAGGAGAATATGCGAGGCGGAGATCGGTGAGGCTCAGCTGTCAGATGGCCTGGCTGGGAGGGAGGAGTGAGCCGAGCACCCATCAACCGCAGCAGAGCAGGCGAGGCGGGGAGAGGCTGCCGAAAGGGGCCCTGGGCTCTGGGGCCTCTGTCATGTCACCATCCTCCCATCACACGCCCTGCAGTCACTGCTCCAGGCCAGGGCACTGGGGGCCGGGCTGGCGATAGTGAGCTCAGGACCAGGTTTGCAGCCCCGCTGGGCCATTCACCAGGCTCTGACCCACAGGCAAGGCCCACGCAGGACCCCACCACCAGTCTTGCAAATGGAAGTCCTTGGCAAATGCAGATAAAGCTGCAAAATTCCTTTCATCCACAGAAAAACAGTAAGACTAGAAAGACAATGGTAATATGCGCTAGCTAACATTTATTGAGTGTTTTCTACAACATCCGGGCCTTATATTCATGCCTTGTTTAATCCTGACTTGAGAAGGCTCAGTCCAATGGGGCCAATTTTCTCAGATTTGGCTGGACCCCAAAATAATGTTTCTTCTTAGAAGCTGAAGCCTGCACCAGCTCCAGGGTCTCAAGACCCTCAATCTGCAAACCTTAAGGGGAAGGCTTCTGAGGTTTAGGGGAGGTCCCTTGTTCTCCAGGGCATTAGACTAACGATGGCACTGAGATTCAAACTCAGGTGATGTTTTAGTTAAGATTTCCAATAATTGGACCCAACCATGTTTATGTCTCCACACGGCAGAGGCCAATTCCTCGCTCATCCCACAGTGCAGTGACTCCGTGTGGCCTCTCCTTCAGTGCCTGGCTTCCGTCTTGCCCTGGAGTCACTGCCTTCCAACAAGAAGCAAATAAGAAAGGGCCCACAGGGGCCCTGCAGGAGGGAGGTCTGTGTGGGCAGCCTGGAGGGGCACATGCCCCCCATTCCACTGGCTAGAAGCTGGCCCCAGGCCAAACCCCCACCTGCCTGCCAGGGGCGCTGGCACTGCCTTCTAGCCGTGTGTCCAGAGGGGAGCAGCTACATTCTCTGCTGCCACAGGACGAGTCAGAGACCAGGTTCCTAACACATCACCCACACAAGCTGCCCGTGCGGGAAACCAAAGGCCTGGGAGAGGAGTGTTTTAGGAGGTGGCAGGATCTGTAGATTCAGGTACAAAAGAACTCAAACACTGGGCTCTGGTACCCAGCAGGTGGGTGATGGATAGAATGCTCAAGTTTCATCCTGAATGAGGGCATTCTCTTAAACCTGGACTCAGAGGTGGACAGGCTGCTGTGACCCACAGGTATCAACAAACATTTGAGAAAGGAATAAGCATTTGAATGTGACTCTACAGAAAAGATGGAGCAGCTTGTCCTCGGCCACTAGGCTTATTTTTCCAGACTCGCACACGGGCATTGGCACTGAGCCCCCTGTGGCTTGCAGCTATGCCAGAACACAGGTGGCAGCCACCAGGCCTTGGAGGAAAGACACCGTAGACTGTGGGACCTTCTTTCCTGAGCTCCTCCCCACTCTCCTTCCAACCCCAGCCACCAGGGCTTCCTCCTCTGGATTTGCCCACAGCGACAGAAGCACCACAAAGAGCGTCTGCCTAATGCTGCCGGTGCCAGGCCCCAGCCTGGCATCATCTCTCCAGAACGTGTACCCATGACCCCTGGTGTGGGCTGGATCTCGGACAAGTGCCAGTGAAATCCGGCAGAGACCAGATCAGCCAGTGATGAGGCAGCTCACTCTACAGAACTGCTCTGCTTTGGGGATTCAGCCTTTCCGTGGTCTTCAGAATAGCCGTCTAGTGTTTTCAGGTCAAAATTACTGGTTCAGCAGAAATCATACAATTAACATCAGTGTACACCGTGGCTGCTGGCTGTGTGGTCGTTGTGGCCAGAAGAATATACATGGAGATCCTTCTTTGGGGCCTGCATGAATTTGCTGGGGCCCCCACAACAAAGCAGCATAAATGGGGCGACAAACAACAAACAGTCCTGGAGACGGGAACTCCAAGATCAGGGTGTCGGCCACCCTGGTTTCTCCTAAGGCCTCTCTCCTTGGTGTGTATACAGCTGTCTCCTTCCTGTGTCCTCACATGGTCATCCCTCTGTGTGTGTCTGTGTCCTGATCTCTTCTTTTAAGGATACCAGTCCTATTGGATCAAGACCCACCCATGTGGCCTCATTTAACCTTCATCACCTCTTAAAGGCCCATCTCCAGATTCAGTCACATCTGAGGTCCTGGGGGTCAGGACGTCAGCATATTGATTTGGGGGACACAATTCACCGTAACAGGGCGAATGAATCATGTCACAGTCTTCACCCTGACAGTTTCCTTTCAAAGAATTGTATTTAAATTATCAGAGTTTTGAATCATTTTTTTTCCTTTGAAAACTACTTCTTGTTATAAAGTTTTATTGGGCACAAATCTGGTCCAGCTAATGTTGGCATCAACCGTTACTTCAAAATTCAGATGCTGACAAGATTGGCTGGGAATTGCTGAGATGTGTCACTGCCCACATGAGGCAGGAAAGGCTTACTGGGTGCGTTTTGGCATTTCCCACATGTTCTCCAGAACATTGTTTCTGTGAGAGAGCTTCAAGAAGAGGGGCTGAGAGGTCTTGTGTGTGAGATATCAGGCCTGGAGATTCACAATGCCATCAGCCGCTTACAGCTGGAAATTCCTGTCGTAAAGTTTAAACCGATTATAACCTAACCTTCTCAAGCTTCCCTGACCACAGAACCTAGTAACATTTATGAGAGCACACTTTGAGAATGTTGGTCCTTTACAACCAGATCACTGAATGTGTCCGGGAGTATGACCCCATAGACTGAACACATGAAGCTGATTGAGTCCTCCACTTTCTTATAAGGAAATTCCATCTGCCTGGAGCAATGTCATTGGAGTTCCAGCTTCCTAACAGCAATGTCTGTTTTCTGGGCTTTTACAAACAGCCCACCGACCTGTATAAATGACGTGGCCACGGACCTCCCTATCTTCCCCCCTTCCTTGTAAAAAAGGAACTGTTGTGACTTTTGCATCTGCCATTGCAAAGTTCCTGCATGTCACTGAGCTTATGCTTCCAGGAGCTGTGTCTAAACAATGCACATTGTCAATGCAATGTGAATTTTGTGAATCCTTCTTAAAAAGCATTTTATGTTGGATAAGAGGCCCTTGGCTTTTTTTTAATTATTATTGCCAATTTGTGAGTATTAAATATTCATTCATTCCTTCCATGGCATTTTGTTAACCTCAGTAACTAGACTTGACTCTGGAGATGAGACAATGAATAGAACATGGTTCTTGACCAACCAGACACACACCAGAAGTTTCATTCTCAAGGTCTTGTAAAGCAAATCAGCAAGTATTTGTTGACCATGTGGGTATCAATTTCTGTTCTAAAAATAGAGGTGAGTATAAAATAAAAATGAAAACTCATGAATCCTGCCCTCAATTAGCTTATAATCCAGTGGAAGAAATATAATGAGTGTATAAAAACTAAGCCAGTCAACAACACGTGATAAATTAGTACATGAGTGGAATGAACAAGAAAGTCTGTTTTCAGAAGAGAAGCCCATCATGGTGGGCTCTAGTCTATGGAGGGGACTTCCCAACAGAGAAGGCCCTTTAGCTGGTGTTATGGGTTGAATTTTGTCTCCCAAAAAGAGATGTTGGAGTCCTATGCCCCAGTGCCTCAGAATGTGACCTCGTTTGGAAATAGGGGAGTTCCAGGTGTAACTACTTATGTTGAGATGAGCTCATACTGCAGTGCGGTGGGCCCTTGGTCCAGTGTGGCTTGTGTTCCCATGAGAGAGAGGAGAACACGGTGTGAAGACACAGACACACAGGAAGAGGCAGAGAGTGCGGCGATGCCTTACGGGCCAACGACACCAAGGAGTGATGCCACCACCGGGAGATGGAAAGGGGGGAAAGACTCACCCTGGAGCCTTGGGAGGGAGCCCTGCCGATGACGCCTGGGCCCTGGCTCCGGCCTCCAGACTCTGAGAGGGTGTGCTCCTGCTGCTTTAAGCAGCCCGGTTTACGGTGATCTGTCACAGCGGCCCCCAGACTGCTACGGCTACACTTGAATACTACGTAGAACGTCTGTGAGCAGAGACGGGAGGAGGTGGTAGGAACCAGTGGTTAGAAACCACAGGGTCCCCTGAGGACCGGTGAGAAATCCGATCCTAGGGCAGAGGGCTGGCTCGAGGAGGGAGATGGGATTCCCAAGGTCAGGAAGGCCGTGCTTAATGAAATCACCCTTGAGGCAGGGAGTGAACACAGGCTGGAAGGACTCGTGGGCCCTGGTCAGCCGTCGATCAGCCTGGACCTGCTTCTGGCATGATTCTGGCCTCCCATCCTCCTGCAGACTCCTCAAAGAGGGCTTCGATGCAGTTATCCAATTTCATAAATTTCGTTTATTTAAAAAGTCTGAGGATTGAGCACCTGCACCTCCCAGGGGCACTGTTACCACAAGCCACACATGGGGCATTCCCAGAACAGGGACCTCACTCTGCACTGGGAGAATCAAACTTCCGTCTGACGTCCCGAAGCACTCTGTGCTTTCCCACCACTGGAGCTCCTCTCGTACCCCTTTAAGACAGGAGAGATGGGTTTTACTTTCTCCTCTCCACAGCTCCCTTGAATGAGCCGCATTTCAGTTATCCTCCTCTTGATTTTTAATTAACTTTAGGCTGGTCCAGCTGTGCCTGTTCTGGACTCCAATTTTGACAACTATTGACTGAATTGCCCGGTCAGTTCCATGAAAAAATAAAAATAAAAATAAAAATGAGCTCAACCAGCCAGTTGCTGATTAAATCGACCAGCCAGTGCAATCCAATGATCTCTCATGTTGCCTGCTTGAGATGGGCCACGAATGCAGAGTTTGTGTTTTATTTAAAGCATGTGTATTTATATAAATACAAGAAACTGTCTGCTCTCTGCTCATAGAGTAATTGTCTAGTTCTGTCACCTAATTATCTCGGCAGTTTACCGAGTGAGGTATTAAAACAGAAGACTAAATATTAAAAGGTGTCATTAAATCCCAGAAATGAGATTTGCATGGAGTGATATCCAATCCAAACCGGAAATGCACGCACAGAACACACGACTGATATCTAGACCAGCCTGGAAACATTCATGTAGGACAACAAAGATGAAGATTCGTCACTGTGTCAAAAAAATATGAACTCTGCCATTTTTTAAAAAATGCAATGTTATGGACCTCCAAGAAGTGTTTGATGATAAATGAGATGTGGGATCCTGTTTGCGAAATATCGCCCAGCTCCTAAAGAGAGAGCAGGAGGAAGTGGAGCAGGGCAGTGTGTCGGCGTCATCTCGAGAGACGCCCCGGTTGTATCCGGCCCTGGGCCTCACGAGTCCTGGGACAGCCCAGCTGCCGGGTGCTGCCCTCCACGGGTGCCGAGCAAGTGATGAGCCAGGGCCAGGAGGCCTTTACTTATGGGCAAGTGAGGAGGCAAACCCGAGGGACTCCCAGAGAAGGGCGACTGTGCATCCTGCAGGCCGCCACTGAAAGCTGGACCTCAGCCAGATGCCCCCACTTGAGCTGGAGAGAAGCCTTTTGCAAGCTGCCTTCCCTGTGACGGTGGCCCCCCAACCTGAGCCAGAGAGAGGCCCTTTGTAAGCTGCCTTCCCTGTGACGGTGGCCCCCCAACCTGAGCCAGAGAGAAGCCCTTTGTAAGCTGCCTTCCGTGTGACGATGGCCCCTCGCCAGCTTTGTCTGTGGGCAAAACACTACACGGACTTGTCTGGGCATTTGAGGAGCTCTGCTTAAAGGAGTGTCGACAACAGCTTGATTTATGAACTCAGTTTCAGTACTGAGTTTTATGAAATACTCTTTGTAAACCACTACAGGAGAGATGTAGAGAACAAGATATATTCAAAATAGCAAATGACTTCTCTAATAGCAGCAGTACTCTATGGGCAAAAAACGTCTTAAAAATTGGAGTAACTATGGGTGAAGTGGCAGCTGTGACTGAAAAAATGCTAAAAAAGTTCTGGGGTGGGGTTATAGAACTAGTATTCCATAGGAAGCCGTTCCCTGCCCTAGTCAAGTTAACACAGCAAGAAGGTGACTTTATAGATTTAACATATTTTTTAACTTTATAAATTTTATAGAAACAAGACCATTAAACTATTGTATGACTTTTTAAAATAAATTTTGTGATAAAGTAGGGAGAAACCAGGAAGTGTGTGCCACACAGAGGTTTGCTGGTTATCTGTGGCAAAGTATTTAAGAAGAGTGGAAGGTCGTGTAGACCGAGTGCACACAGCACCGTGTCCGAAGGTGCTGGCCTGTAGGTGGCGTGGGACATTCCCTAGCAAATGTTCTCGAGTGAAATAAGCCTTGAGTGTGGAAGACACGTTTGGAAACATCTCCCTTGCTGTGCGACACGGTTGCAGACAACAACTTGTGTCTCTCGTAAAGTCTCCCACAGCTACATTTCTAAAAAACTTGGAAATTGAATTTTCTGACTTACTTAACATCTTTCTAAATGAAACATTCAATGGGTTGAATATGTGTTAAAATTATAATAAAAGTGTAAGAAATTTCAATTGCTTTTGAAAAGTAATGGACATCAGCCAAGGAGAAAAACAACCTTCGCTTAGCTGGTGGGTGGACTCAGAAATCAGTACGTGATTGGGAAAGCACAGCCAGCTTCTTCCGTTTGGATCTGAATACGCTTTAGGGTAACTTCAGCAACAAGAGCCATTAAAACAAGTGTCAAAATGATACTGGACTTAGAATCAGACCTTCAAGTATCTGCAGGACAAACTGTAAACCCAATCACAGCAGAAATAATGAAGAATATGCAACCATGTGACTGTCAGTAAGATAGTTATTATTAAAGCATGTTTTAGGGAGAGAAATGAGTTCACGCCAGTACATAATACAGAGTTATTTTTATTACATAATACAGGGAATTATTTTTTAAATGTTTATTTCCTCTTTCTTCATCCTTTAAAAGTTACTTCGTGGAAATTCTACAATGTACACATATATTAGTACAGTAGTAGATGGATACGTTATCAATAAAATACTGACATGTGCTCAAAAGTTACAGATCGAGAGCATTTTAAAATGGGGCCAGATTATTTATGGTGATTTGAGGGTTGGAATTTTTTTCTTATTCATCTTTATATCTCTGTTTCTCAGAATATACCTACCTTTAGGATTTCAAATGCTCTGAGCTAGGCCAGTAGAGGAGGCGAAGGTAAGCCTCCCACTTGCCATCTCCCCCAGCCCCTCCTTCTGGGCAAGCTCATCCCCCTAAAGGCCTGGCTCCCTTTTCTCATCTCAGCCCTGACCACCCTGTTTGCATTCGCATCCTGTGCCTCAGGAAGAGATCTCTCCTGTCCCTGCCTCCCAGGGAAGCCACGCTGGGGGTCACCAGGACAGTGTCTGGTTGCCCACATGGACAATTCTTTACATCAGATAGACCTGCAAACCACTGTCATCCCTCGGGGTTACTGGAGGAGTGACCCTTCTGGCCCCAAAACCCTCAGGCTCCACAGCATAGACCCATGAAGCAGCACCAGGAAATCAAGGGTTTTCAACTCCAAAAGATATCCAGAGACTGTGTCTCCAAGGGATTCGGTGGTGGTTGTTCGGAGAGTTAAAATGCCTGCTGTCGGCAGCCTCGTTGCTCAGATGTTTGCATCTGTAGCTTAGGAGACGGAGCTGGACCAGGCAGCACCTCATCAGGGGCCCTCCTGGTCTGACATTTGCAAAGCTTGTTCAGGGCTGCCTTCTTCCATGGTTTTCAGGTTTTCCATAAAGTTGAGGTCCACGCCTTGCAGGGTGACGTCAGGCTCTGATGTGCCTGGCCTTGTCTCCTGACATCAGCTCTCCTGCTCCCATCACACATGCCTGCTGCCCTGACTTCGTAGGATGACCACTCTCGAGTTACCTTGTGTGCTGCGTGGATACCTAGAAAGTCACCAAGTGCTGCAGCCACAGCCTCACCCATCCAGAACCTTCCGCAGACTCAGAGCCAGCGGCTTCTGACCTGTTTTCTCTGTTTCTGCTTCTCTCGCTGCCCCTAGCCGTGTGCTCCACTCTACTCCCCAGTCCGTTCCACAGAGCTGCTCCAGGGGACTCAGGGGCAGACCTCCAACACAAAGGAGCAGTTGGGGTCACCTGTCCCCATGCGGGAGAGGCAGAGCTCTTGCACCGCTGCTTCGGAGGCCACTTTCTGATCCCACTGTGATGACTGGAGGGTTCCGTGACCCACACCAGGCCAGGGAGGGCCCCCGGCAGCTTTGCACAGGGCTGTGGGCTCGGCAGCACCAGAGCCTCTCAGCCTCCCTTCCAGCCCGGAGAGGAGCCCTGGATTTCCACATCTGTTACCTCTTCCTTCAAAGCCTGCATGCCAGGCATGGGTGCTCCATTTTCAAAGGTGTCAGCTGGATTTAAAGAGACTCACCTTCTTGCTTTGGCATGACCAGGAAGTCAACCCTGGGCTCTCTGGCCTCGTTCCCAGGCCCCATGACAAGCTATGTGAATATGTAGATGGCACAGCCGCAGAATCGTGGACACAGGCAGGTTGGGATGGGGAGAGTGGGTGGAAAAGTGACCACAGCTCACACCTCAGCTTCCTGACCTGAGCCAGTGCCGGCACCGGGCCACCAATGGTTTGATGTCCTGTCACTGTGGCAACATCCGGTGATCAGGGAGCAGCATCACTGGGGTTGGAGAGGGAGCAAAAGAGGAAGAAAGACGTCGTGTGTCAGTTTCCCACCACCGACGAGGCAGCTTAACCAGCAGACATGTCTTCTCTCCCAGTCTAGAGGCTGGCAGTCTGAGATCAAGGCGTAGGCAAGGCTGGTTCCTTCTGAAGCCTCTCTCCTGGGCGTGCAGATGGCCATAATCTCCCCGTGTCCTTGCAGGGTCGTCTCTCTGTGTGTGTCTGTGTTCTGATCACCTCTTCTTATGAGGACACCAGTCCTATTGGATCAGGGCCCACCCACATGACCTCACTGTAACCTGATTTCCTCTGTAAAGACCCATCTCCACATACAGTCACGTGCTGAGGTCCTGGGGGTCGGGACTCCAACATATGATTTGGGGAACACAATTCAGCCCCTAACACGTGGGGAGTGATGTCTTCCTTTGGACATCGATTTCCCTAGAAACAGTGGAGGGTGGAACTCTCTCCATATATTTCTGTTATTGTTGATGAAAACACCAGTTTTAGTGTGTAAGAATTTCCATGGAGAGCTCCTGTCCTGGGCTTTTTCCTCTTGTCTCGTCTTCCAGCCATTTTTGATAAAGAGTGACCCAAGGAGCCCACACCGCTCTGACAAGAGGCCGCCTCACAGTCAGGACGGGCTTAGGGCTTGATGGCAAGGATTTCCCACTCCAGCGTTTAAACAAAGGTCAGACACGAAGAAAATGGTGAATGGGGGAGAAGGGGCCACACAAAGCGAATTCCCTCTTCCAGGACCTCAGCCGGCTCCCACGTGTCCGTGCCTTCCTCCCTGCCAGGGAGATCCCCATCTCCAGCAGCCCTTTCCAGCAGCTGGGGGCTTGAGGAGGCTCCGAGGCCCCTTCCCCTCGGGTGGGGCCACATCTTCCTGGGCACATGCTCACCACCAGCTGGTCACCATCCTTCACGGTGCTTAGGAATAAACTGGCCCTCAGAACATCCAGGAAGAGAGTGCTCCCCAGTAGCTAATTGGGGCGATTTTGATGTTGTTCTTCGAAAGCTGGTTGCTTTCCATTTACTAGATGGATGGAGCAGCAAGAGAGACACAAATGTCCATTTCCTTGCCTCCTGCCAGGGTGGTGGGCAGAGGCTGTGGGTGAGAAACCTGGGAAGGGAGCCCAGGGCCTGGCTGTCCACCTGTGTCCACGTCCTCACAGTGATGGGGAACAATTTCATTACAAAACAAATGTGGAGAGTTTACCCTGGCAAACTCGTTGATCAGCGTAAACTACTCTGAGCCTCATATTTTAAATGGTTTATTTAGAGTCACTAAAAGCTATCCATGTTGCTAGTATTTTATTTTTTATTTTATTGAGGTCATAATAGTTTATAACATTGTGGAATTTCAGTTGTACATTATTATTGGTCAGTCATCATATAAATGTGCCCCTTCGCCCCTTGTGCCCACCCCCAACCCTCTTCCCCTCTGTTAAACACTAAACTGTTCTCCTTTTCCATGTGTTTGTTTATCTTCCACATATGAGTGAAATCATACTTTGTCTGGCTTATTTCACTTAACGTAATATCCTCAAGGTCCATCTATGTTGTTGCGAATGGGACAATTTTGTCTTTTTTATGGCTGAGCAGTATTCCATTATATATATATATATACACCACATCTTCTTTATCCATTCGTCAGTTGATGGGCACTTGGGTTGCTTCCACATCTTGGCTATTGTGAATAGTGCTGCAGTGAACAAGGGGATGCATAAGTCTCTTTGTTTTGTTGATTTCAAGCTCTTTGGATAAATACCCAGTAGTGGGATAGCTGGATCATATGGTAGTTCTATTTTTAGTTTTTTGAGGAGTCTCCATACTGTTTTCCATGTGGCTGCACCAGTTTGCATTCCCACCAGCAGTGGATGAGGGTTCCCTTTTCTCCACAACTTCTCCAACATTTGCCGTGTTTTGTCTTGGTGATTACAGCCATTCTAATGGGTCTAAGGTGATAATCTTAGTATAGTTTTGATTTGCATTTCCCTTATGATTAGTGATGTTGAACATCTTTTCATGTGCCTATTGGCCATCTGTATATCTTCTTTGGAAAAATGTCTGTTCATATTCTCTGCCCATTTTTTGATCAGGTTGTTTGTTTTGTTGTTGTTGAGTTGTGTGAGTTCTTTATATATTTTGGAGATTAACCCTTTGTCGGATATATGATATGGAAATACTTTCTCCCAGTTGGTAGATTGTCTTTTTGTTTTGTTACTGATTTCCTTTGCCTTCCAGAAGCTCTTTAGTCTGATGAAGTGCCACTTGTTTATTTTTTCTTTCATCTCCCTTGTCCAAGTAGACATGGTATTTGAAAAGATGCTGCCAAGATCAATGTCAAAGAGTGTACTCCCTGTATTTTCTTCTATGAGTTTTATGGTTTCACATCTTACCTTCAAGTCTGATCCATTTTGAGTTACTTGTTGTGTATGGCAAAAGATAATGGTCTACTTTCATTCTTTTGCATGTGGCTGTCCAGTTTTCCCAACACCATTTATTGAAGAGACTTTCCTTTCTCCATTGTACATTCTTAGCTCCTTTGTCAAGGATTAACTGTCCTTAGATGTGTGGTTTTGTTTCAGAGCTTTCAGTTCTGTTCCATTGATCTGTGTGTGTGTTTTTGTACCAGTACCATGCTGTTTTGATTACTATGGCTTTGTAGTATATTTTGAAATCAGGGATTGTGATGCCGCCAGCTTTGTTCTTTTTTCTCAGAATTGCTTTAGCTATTTTGGATCTTTTATTGCCCCATATAAATTTTAGTGTTCTGTGTTCTATTTCCATGAAGAATGTTACTGGGATTCTGATTGAGATTTCATTGAATCTGTAGATTGCTTTGGGTAGTATGGACATTTTAACTAGATTTATTCTTCCAACCCGTGTGCGTGGAATATCGTTCCATTTCTTTATGTCATAACTGATTTCTTTCAATAATGTCTTTTCTTTTTTTTGAGGAAGATTAGCCCTGAGCTAACATCTGCCACCAATCCTCCTCTTTTTGCTGAGGAAGATTGACCCTGAGCTAACAACTGGTGCCCATATTCCTCTCCTTTATATGTGGGACTCCTGCCACAGCATGGCTTGACAAGCAGTAAATAGGTCCGCACCTGGGATGGGAACCAGTGAACCCCAGGCTGCCGAAGTGGAACATGTGAACTTAACTGCTGTGCCACCAGGCCGGCCCCTCAATCATGGTTTTCATGGTGTGGGTCTTTCACCTCCTTGGTTAAATTTATTCCTAGATATTTTATTCTTTTTTTGCAATTGTGAATGGGATTGTATTCTTGAGTTCTCTTTCTGTAAGTTCCTTATTAGAGTATAGAAATGCAACTGATTTTTGTAAGTTGGTTTTGAACCCTGCAACTTTGCTGTAGTTGTTGATTATTTCTAATAGTTTTCCGATGGATTCTTTAGGGTTTTCTATATATAAAATCTTGTCATCTGCAAACAGCAAGAGTTTCACTACTTCCTTGCCTATTTGGATTCCTTTTATTTCTTTTTCTTGCCTAATTGCTCTGGCCAAAGCCTCCGGTACTATGTTGAGTAAGAGTGGTGATAGTGGGCACCTTGTTCCAGTTCCCGGAGGGATGGCTTTCAGTTTTTCCCCATTGAGTATGATGTTGGCTGTGGGTTTGTCATATATGGGCTTTATTATGTTGAGGTACTTTTCTTCTATACCCATTTTATGGAGCGTTTTTATCATAAATGGATGTCGGATCTTGTCGAATGCTTTCTCTGTGTCTATTGAGATGATCATGTAGTTTCTATTCTTCATTTTGTTGATGTGGTGTATCACATTGATTGATTTGTGGATGTTGAACTCTCTCTTGTCCCTAGTATAAATCCCACTTGATCATGGTGTATGATCTTTTTAATGTACTACTGTATTCAGTTTGCCAATATTTTGTTGAGGTTTTTGGCATCTATGTTCATCAGCAATATGGGCTACAGTTTTCCTTCTTTGTGCTGTCCTTGTGTGGTTTTGGGATCAGGGTGATGTTGTAGAATGTGTTAGGGAGTGCTCCATCTTCCTCAATTTTATGGGAGAGTTTGAGAAGAACAGATATTAAATCTTCTTTGAATGTTTGGTAAAATTCTCCAGAGAAGACTTCTAGTCCTGGAGTTTCATTTTTTGGGAGGTTTTTGATTACTATTTCCATCTCTTTACTTGTTATTGGTCTATTCAGATTCTCTATTTCTTCTTGATTCAGTTTTGGGAGGTTGTATGATTTTAAGAATTTATCCATTTTTTCTACATTGTCCAAAGTGTTGGCATGTAGTTTTTCACAGTATCCTCTTATAATCCTTTGTATTTCTGTGGTATATGTTGTAATTTCTTCTCTTTCATTTCTAATTTATTTATTTGAGCCTTCTCTCTTTTTTTCTTAGTGAGTCTGGCTAGGGGTTTGTCAATTTTGTTTATCTTCTCAAAGAACCAGCTCTTTGTTTCATTGATCCTTTCTACTGTTTTTTTATTTGTTTGTTTCAATTTCATTTATTTCTGCTCTAATTTTTCTTATTTCCCTCCTTTGCTGACTTTGGGCTTTGTTTGTTCGTCTTTTTCTAATTCTGTTAGGTGGAGTTTAAGATTGCTTGTTTGAGATTTTTCTTGTTTGTTAAGGTGGGCCTGTATTGCAATGAATTTCCCTCTTAGGACTGCTTATGCTCCATCCCATATGAGTTGGCATGGTGTATTTTGATTTTCATTTGTCTCCAGATATTTTTTGATTTCTCCTTTAATTTCTTCAATGATCCATTGATTGTTCAGTAACATGTTGTTTAGTCTCCACATACTGTCACTTTCTCAGCTTTTTTCTTGTAGTTAATTTCTAGTTTCATAGCATTATGGTTCAAAAAGATGCTTGATGTGACTACAATTTTCTTAAATTTATTCCCAACATATGATCTAGCCTTGAAAATGTTCCATGAGCGCTTGAGAAGAATGTGTAATCTGCTGTTTTTGGATGGAATGTTCTATATATGTCTATTAAGTCCATCTGGTCTAGTTTTTCATTTAAATCCACTATTTCCTTGTCGGTTTTCTGTCTGGATGATCTATTGATGCAAGTGGGATGTTAAGGTCCCCTGCTATTATTTGTTGTTGTTAATATCTCCTTTTAGTTTTATTAATAGTTGCTTTATGTACTTTAGTACTCCTGTGTTGGGTGCATATACATTTAAAGGTGTTGTGTCTTTTTGGTGGAGTGTCCCTTTTATCATTATATACTGCCCCTCTTTGTCTCTCTTTACCTGTCTTATCTTGAAGTCTACTTTGTCTTACATAAGTATTGTGACATATGCTTTCTTTTGTTTGTCATTGGCTTGGAGTATAGTCTTCCATCCTTTCACTCTGAGCCTGTGTTTGTTTTCAGAGCTGAGATGTGTTTCCTAGAGGCAGCGTATTGTTGGGTCTTCTTTTTCAATCCATCCTGCCACTGCGTCTTTTGATTGGCAAATTCAATCCGTTTACTTTTAAAGTGATTATTGGTATATGAGGACTTAATGTTGCCATTTTATCACTCATTTTCCGGTTCTTCTGCATTTTCCTTGTTTCTTGTCCCATGTATTTTGGACTACCAATTCAGTTTGGTAGTTCTCTATGATGGTTTTCTTAGTTTTCTCTTTATTTATCATTTGTGTCTCTGTTCTGATTATTTGTTTAGTGGTTACCATGAGGTTTGTACAAAAAATCTTGTAGATGAGATAGTCCATTTTCTGATAGCCTCTTATTTCCTTAGACCAAGCTAATTCCCTCCCTTTCCTCTTCCCCTTCTAAGTTGTTGTTGTCACAACTTTGTGGGTCTCTCAGATGTCTGTTGTGTTGTGTGAATGTCCTCTGCTGGTATATGAGTGTCCTTTTCATTGTATCTTAGGGGGAGAGTCTAAGGGAAGAGCTCACTCTGCCACAATGCTGATGTCACTCTCGCTAGTATTTTTTAAGGAAGCACAAGAAAAAAATCAGAAAAATCTGAACCATCCTTTTTGAACACCCCCTACCCCCACCCAGGTAGAATAAGTTTTTTAATATAAACTTATTTAAACATTTGACTTATTTAAACATTATTTTAACTTAAAAGTGATCATTTTGGGGGAAAAGGGAGGCTTAGTTTAGAAATCATAAAATTAAACTTTCTAGATTTCCATTCATGGCCTAGTCATCTTCATTTTGTCAATAAAATTATCTCAGCGTAAGTGGCCCTCATTGTCCTTTTTGAAGTATTGGGATGCTTAATAGTTGCTTTCAACAGAGATATACAAATTAACTTTTTAAAAAATATGTTGGTGCCTTTTGGTGAAAGCTTCCATAATTGAACAAAAAAATTGCTAACATTTCAGAATTTTTTAACAAAATAATTCTCATATAAGTACAACTTTCTTTGGTTCTATTCACTGTGACCCTGGGATACTTTTAGCATATTTTAAAAATCTAGACCCAAAGGTGGGCACCATTTCAAGCAAACTTGGTGCTAATATCTGATAACTTTAAGGTATAGTTTTCAGCACAGAGGTTTTTTTTTTAATGGGCAGTTGTGCATCACATTTCAAATATAATTCTGATATCACACCCACCTCGCCAGTTGTCCCAAGAAGTGTGCGTTGTCTGGAGGGTGGCGGGTAGGCAGGTGTGTGTACCTGCAGCACAAGGAGAAAATATTTTGTTCAGTTATAAATACAGGAGCATTGAGGTTTTCTGCCAAAGGAAAGAAAATTTTCAACATTTTCTGCCATCGACGAGGTCTGTTGCACCTGTGGGCAGCCCGGGCCAGTCCCTTCTGTCAGGACGTAAGTCACCTGTGTGACCCAGACTGGATCATTTACCTTCCCTTACGGGAAGCGGAGGACACTTGGCTCCAGCAGATGCTACGCCCGGGGACCTCCAGGATAGAAGGATCGCTTTTGCATAACCAGCAGTAGGGGAGGGGACTCCATGGGGTGGGTCTCAGGGCTGTCTGTCAGTATGGATTTGTATTTAAACAAAAGTGCGTTTTCATCCCTGACTTGTATGTGTGTGAATTTTCAAATGCATGTTATGATTATTTTGAGAAGTTAAGGGGTAATTTAGATTCTCAGCTATACTCATGTTATCATTTGGATAATACATGTGCTTATTAAGCATTAACTACCACCCCGTAGGGGGCAAGAACCCAAAACGGCCTCATTAAGGGAACGATAAAAAGACCCTCGTTAAAGAACTCTTTTCAGGGGTTGGTAATTACCACCGGTGTTTATCAGGCAGAAAGGGACAGGAGAGGGCCTGAGGACACGAGTCAGAACGCAGGCGCTGGGTCGGAGCCCAAAGGAGCCTGCCAGGGGCTGCCCAGCGCGCCGCGCTCTGTCCTCTCATCCTTGGTGCTCACTGTGCACCTCCTGCCTTGCTTCTCTCTCCACCTCCCCCTCGCCCACAAGAACTCACCTTGCTTTGGGCAAACCAAGAAGAGTAAAGATCTGAAAATCCTATTTATAAAGCATATTTTAGAGGTTATTATTCACTTTCCCAAAAAAAGAGCTGCATTTTGCACATGGCCATGGCGCAGAGCTCCCTGACACGGCGTGGACTTACACTGGGATTTCCACATGGACTCTCGAAGGCGGCCACACACTGCGTAAAGGGAGGTTCCACCCGCGCCCCAGACTAGATCTGCCCTCCGGGACCCTCACACGCCTGGAGTTCCGTGGGATCTGGACCATGTTGTCTGTCAAGAAATGGTGGGTCCAGGGCCGCCCCCCAGTCTCCGCAAGGGACTCCTCCTGAAGGAACTTCATCAAGTCAGTCTGAGGCGGTTTGAGAAGGAAGGTTCTGGATCTGGTGTGTGGATGTCAGGCAGCACCGTCTGTCTGTCTTTCTCCCAGCTTCCCTCCAGAAGCACGGTTGAGAATACCTAGTGTGTGGCTCACAAACCATGCCCTTGGGAAACACCAAGACGCTTTACGTGGACGGGGGTCCCCACATCAGGAATGGCCAACAGTGGCTACCTCACGCGTCTCCCCACTGACTTCTCCAAAAACTCCTGGAAATACAACTTGACACTCCTGCTCTTTGGGTGCAGAGAGAAGAGCATTATCTCTGTTTATTGGGAGTATCCCCTTTTCCCCATAAAATATTTTGAAGCACGTCTGATCTTGTAGTTTATTTAAACCGAAGCGTTTGAACATAAGGGAATAAACTGCAGCAGGGAGAGCTGAAACATTGTGTCCCTGGAGGGCAGCCTGGCTGCCCTGGGAGTCTCACTGGGACAGCACCCGCTCCCACATGCCCCCTGCCTCCCGCGGGCTGCCAGCATCATCTGTGCCAGCCCCGTGCTCCTCGCAAGAAGAGCCCTGACTTTGTTCTGGGCCTGCACGCACGGCTAGAAGAACACGTTTCCGCCTCCCTTGAGGACAGACAGGTTTGTTCACGTGAGAGGAGAGGAGCCCTGTGTGTTTAAGGCGACACTGTTAGAGGACTCCTGTCACGTGCAGCCGAATTTGTCCTCAGTGACGCTTCTTCTCAGCACCGGGGTCCTAGGGCTAGCCCCAGCTGGGCATTCTTGAGTTACTGGGCCAAGCCACAGGATGGACTCTAACTGAGGGAAACGGCGTGGTGGCAGCTGGGAAGAGGGGGGGGTCTGACCTTTCTTATGATTTAGCTCTGTGACCTTGAGCAGATAGATAATCTCTCTGGACCTCCTTGTGGCTCCAAGCTCCAATGCTAGGGAGGTGGGTGGGCCTCCCGCACACTTCCTCCCACCCCCCTCACCCAGATGCAGTGGGAACAGAGGGCTGTGGCATCTGTTCGTCCTGTGAGGTTTGACCTTGAGGAAAGGAACCTTGGCATCACCTCATTCCCTCAGAGACGCTCTCCTTTGAGGGGTTGAAGTTGGGCGTGGAAGCCATAGAGTTCTGGAAACCAGCCAAGCTGATGACCGACCCATCTTCCAACATCGTCCCAAAGACCTGCCCTTGGGTCAGAACGTGGGGGTCGGGTCAGAGTCCAGTCTGGGCTCTGAGTCTGCTAAGGAGCACAACGAGTATCCAGCCCTCAGCCTCCCTCCCATGTGTTCCGGTGTGGCGATGGCCTAGCCAATAGAGTCGCCATAGAAGATGGTGCCCATGTGGGACTGTACCAGATCTGGGCAATGCGGACCCAACCATGCGGCCACTCCTGTCCATGGAGTGTGTGCGGGTTTCTCAGGAGAGGTGTGTGGGCAGCGCCTCATGCAGGATGAACCTGTCAGAGACTGTACCCCAGCGGGACCCTGAGGAAGGACGTCGTTCTCTCTCCAATGGAAGCCTGGATTTGCTGCTGACAGCTCTGGTGCTCTATTGGCTGCTGGGACTCGATCTTCTCACCTGTAAAGTGGGTCAGTTGTACCTAATTCACAGGGATGTGAAACAAATCAAACACAATAACGGAAGCACTTTGTAAATATCTATATAAGTGTATTATACACTGATTTATAGCGTCTTTATGATGACCATGATTCTGACAGCAATGGTGTAGGGCTGGCACACAGTGTGTGTACTGACTGACGGGTGGTGAGGCTCCCCACCCGGTCCTGGCCTCAGACTTGTGCTGTAGCTCTCACCTGCTCAGAATGTCACCCAGAGGAGGCCAGGGGTGTTCTTGATTGCTGATTAAAGGGCTTTGCATTATCGGAGCATCACTGTCTTGCAGGCCTCCTAACATGTCCTGCCTGGGACACCACCAGTTCTCTCAACACTTCTCTGAAGGAGACACGGACTGTTCTTATGGGAGTCAATTAAGAGGCCTCGGTTCTCAAGATCAGTTTTTACTTCTTTAATTTCCTAGGATGCAAACTGAAGTCAGACCTTGGGAGCTTCTGGAAGACCCATTTCCATGTTCCTGCCTCCTGCTTTGTCTTCTAAGAATATTGGCGGCTCCATTGTCTAAGAATCTTCATTGCTGGAAGGACGGGCAGCAGCACCCCGGTCTGACAGCCATTCACCAGCACCTCCTCCCCGTTTACAGCCCATGTGCACCTCCCGCCACCTTCTGATGCTGTTTCTGAGGCACAGAGATACTTCTTTTATTCTAATCACATTTTATCAATCTTTTCCTTTGTGGTTTGTGCTGCCGCAACTTCAGAGAGATGTGTAGATGTTTTCCTTTGAAGCGTTTGCAATTCTGTTTTCACGTTTAGGCTTCAACCTGCCTAGGATTGATGTTTATGAATTATGGGCAGCTGGGGTCCAGTCTCTTTTCTTTTTTCCCATGTGGACCACATATGAGTGGGCCTTCCTTTCACACTGACCTGCGGGACCACCACTTTCTGGGGTCTCTGTTCTGGCTCCCAGGGCTCTTTGCCCTCCCCTCAATGCCCCGGGTAGATCCTGCAGCTGAGCAGTGTGTCTCAGAGCCAGTCGGGTGGGTCCTCCCCTGTGAAAATGGTCCCGCCGTTCTTGGCCTGTGCAGCCACGAACAGGAGTGAAGTGAGGCTGCGTGTGCAGCATAGGGAAATCTCAGGAACATAAGGGCAGATGACAGCAGCAGGGGTACAAGAGTGGATGGTCTCGTTCGTTACCTCACTGTGGCATGGGAAGAGCAGGATGCCGTCAGGGAGCCACGTCAGCAAGGCTTTGGAGTGTCTGTGAGGTATGTTTTCTTACAGCTGGCTGAGGGTACTTCTGTTACCGCACAAAATCGGCATTCTCTTGCCCGATGCACATTTAAAAAGGCAATTGTTACAGCATTGGCTTTTGGGAAAAGAAACATAGCTTTATTTTGTGAGATTGATCTTCAAGGACACGGGGGCACATGCTCTCAGATCCGTCTCCCTGATCCAGAGCTTGGGGCACAATTCATGGGAAGAAGGGCAGGGCCGTCTGGAGCGTGGAGATGGCTGACTGGAGGTGAGAAGTGAGGTGACTGATTTGTGCAAGCGCAGTCAAGCTTTGTGCCTCTTCAGAGGGCGTGTGTTCACAAAATGGCGGCCTCACCATGATCTGAGGATGGAGTTTTTTGCTCCTTGACGCCAAAAAGGTCACTTACTGAGCATTTGCACAGGCCCAGTTGGTGGGTTGGTGTCCTCAACCGGCCTGAACTGGACAAGGGGTCTCGGTTCCTGAAAGGCTGCTCTAATCTTTCTGTTGGTAAGATGGGGTCAGTTGACCTGGTCCTGGAGGGCCCATGGTTACCCATCTGCGCCTCGTCTAGTTAGGAATAGTCCATTTGAAAAAGAGGAAAGAGAAATCTCTTAGTCCTTCTTTGCCTTTCCTAACAAAGGGGGTCAGGATTTGTGTGTCCTCGTGTCCCTGTCCATGCTTCTTGTCTGTCTGTTTTTAGACCTAGAGGACAGACCCTTGAAGAGCAGGCAGGTGGTCCACTGCAGGGTGGACAGAAAGCCAAGTGTCCAGAGCTCCTGTGGGACTGCAGGCTGGACCATAGCAAGAACCCACAAATAATAATAATAACGAAACAAAAGAAACAGAGACCCTAACAGTGCACGGGAACGTGTCCCTCTCCAAGGGAAGGACTCAGGGGTAACCGGAGCGCCATGCAGGCGCGTGCAGCCCAGAGGAATGCTCGGCTCGCGCACCCCTCAGAGCAGCCACAGCTTTCAGTGCTGGGGCAGGTGACGGAGGGTTGTCAGGAGTGTGGACCAGCCTGCACAGAGAAGGACCTTCTCGTGACTGGTGATAAAATAGGAACGTTTATGCACTGCTGAGGCCATGCCCTCCTCAACTGGCCTATGTTCACGATGTAGAAAAATTCCCTTTCTTCAGGAGTGCTTTGGGATTCTAAGCCCTGGTGGCCCGGCTCATGCCCACCTGTTCAACCTGGCCCCTCTCTCCTGCACCCCGCTCCCCGCTCTGCCAGGCCTCCTCCTCACGTGGTACCTCTGCGCATGCCGTGCCTTGCCACAATGTCTCCCTTCTCCCTGGAGGTTCAGCTCGTGTTATTTTCACCACTCTTTCCTCTACCTCCTGCTGACCTGTCCACTCCTCGTGGGTCTGGGGCTTCAGCAGGCACCCCAGGGCCCAGTGAAGAGGGTGCACCTGGAGGGTAGCAGGCTGGGTGGGGGAGACCTGACAGCCTTGTCAGAGAGCCTGTGTGGGTGTCCAGCCATCTCCCCTGTCATGGCCCAGTGCCTGCTCCCCAGCCCGAAGACCTGAGTCCAGCCCCTCCCACACGTGGGAGGTCCAGAGTCTTTCCTCTCCGTGGACCAGTTCGCAGTGGCTTTAGTGGGGTAGCTGTGGTCATGGCACGGGATCAAAAGAATCCCTAATGCAGGCGTGTGATCTTCAGCTGTGTGGAAAGACTGTAGCTGCCCGTTGCTCCTCTCACCCCTCCCTCCTTGTCAACAAATTAACGTCTCAGGCATTAAATCTCAGTCCGTGGATGATCTGCACCAAAGCAGAGATTTCTTTTCAAACTATGTGTTCAAAACAAAGAGTACTTGTTAGCATGTAGTGGAGCATTTGGGAGAGAAGCCAAAAGGTATGTTAATACGCATTCATTCATTTTCTCCAGCACCGCACTCACGGGCAGCCCCAGGTCTTTCATAATTTTTGATATTCGTGCTTTGCCCTCCCTTGCCCTCCCCCAGAGGGTTTCAGTGTCAGTGGCCAGGGGAGGTGGGTACTGAAGGAACCGAACCTTCGCTGTCCAGGGGTCGCTGCGTTGTAGGGAGGGAGAGGGAGACAAGAGCAAGGAACAGTGTGCGGGAGCTGAACAGCACCCAGCCCCTCAGGACGATTAATTCATTAATGCTCCAACCTCCACGGCATTGTTTTCTTGTGATTACACACACCTCGTGTGCTTGCTTTTGAAGACATTAATTGCATGATTAGTTTTATGATTTCTTCTGATTACCAATTACCTTACCTTTTTTTTCGTATTTCATACATACCATTAGAGTTTACAGCTCAGCTTTTTTAATTTCTCACCTAGCAGGGGTTCTCACACATCTGAAGGCTACATTATCCACTCAATAAACAGAGAGAGTTTAATTTTCTGTGTAAAGTATTGGTGTGGACTTGGGAAGATGATGTTTCAGATATTATGCTATCAAGAGTGACATTTAATTTTACAGGGGGAAAAAATCTTGTTTTTCACTGTCATAATGATGTTCACAGAGCGTGATTTCAGAGGAGTGTGGAGACCCAGTGCGATGATCCTGTGTCTGCTGGCTGGGATGGAGTTGTCACATCCCCTTCACTGGAAAAGAGATTGCCACCACTCTGCTCTTTCTTCCTATTTGCTAATATATTTAATTTCCTTATTCCCTTCCTCTTCCCAAAGAGGAATTTGAAACCGTTTGGTGCGGTCAGATTCCCACGCAGTTATATGCATGCCTGTTGGTGGTGCACGCCCACTGCGTCTGGAGATAGGAGGGTGGTTCTGCCCAGCAACAGAAAAACAGACGCAGGCCTTACAGGGTCCTAGTGAACGTGTTCTTATGAGGTCAGAGGAGAAAGTAAAACGGCCAGTCTCCTGCAACTGCTCACAAAATGGCATCCAAGCCCTTGTTTGGACCATCCACGCTCCAAAATCTCCTCCCTTCCCCCAGGAGAAACAAGAGCAAAAAGATCTGTAATCAACAGCCGGGCAGGTGGACGAGATGCCTAATTGGGTTGCACGGGAAATGACTCCGTAACTGGGAATGTGTGGGAGGAGGGACATTTTAATTGTGTGATTTAGCAGCATCGATTCACAGCTCCATGCACAAAGGGGCGGGTGAATAATGCCATTTGTAATATTGTGTATGGGTTGGAGACCTTCACGTTGATTTAAAATGTATGTGTGGTTCCCGTGCTCTGACAGCCAGGCCGCCCAGAAGGGGAAACCCCGGGAGGTCTGAGAGACTTTTAATTGAATGTGGCTATAGAAAGAGAAAGTTCCAATTCTGATGTTGATCCTTCAAGTGTTAGCTCCACAAAGCCTTGCATTATGGTGGAGAGAAAGGGAGAGGGGAGAGAAAGGACAGGAACTGCCCACCGGTGCCATGTGCCCTCCCACAGGCACCCTTCGGGCAGCAAGCCAGCGAAGAAAAGTGCAAAATTGAAGGTGTCCCTGTGATAACCAGGGAGAACAGCCCAGCATCCTAAAAGCTGCAATTTTTTCATAGATTGTAGGAAACATAGTAGGGTTTCTTGAGTAATCTTTATTTCCTTGCGGCTCCCCTTTAAACCACTCTTTCTCTCTTGTTAAAGTCTGCTTCATCTACTGTCCCACGGTCTCCCGAATAATGCACAAGTCGGGGCTCTGTTGGTCCCGAGCACAGAGGTCTGGGGCTGGGCCTGGGGCAGGGGGCTGAGTTCTCCGCCTCAGAGTAAGTCCCTCCCTCGCAGCCTGGGGTCCTTACCTGCCCTGCCCCGATGGATCTGGGTGTATTTTTAAGGCTGATTCAGGGTTTCTTTAGGGGAACTTTTAAAAGCCATCATGTTGAGTCAGAGGGGAGGGAGGAGGGGCAGGACCCTTCACTCCAGTTTCATTTAAAACCCAAATACAATATTGTAAATTTTTAAAAACCTATCAAGAAAGAGATGGCGGTCCTGTCATGTGGCCTCTTCGCTGTCCCCTGTGGGGACATTGTCCTCTGGTTGGCACCTGTATCTGGTCACCTCGCTCAGCCAGTCTCAGAGAGCATGTGAAGACTGGATATGGCGAAGACACTTTGGGACCCTGTAGTCTGCTCCAGGAAGCATCTAGATGAACTGAAAAGTCCCTGTCCTGCCATCCTGGCCCGCGTTCTTGGTGTCCGTGACGACAGACAGGCTGTCACTAGAACCTCCACAGCTCGGAGTCGGCCCTCATCTGACTGTGCCGTGCCGAGCAGGGCCTGGGGCCACACCGAGGGCAGGGGCAGGGAGAGAAGCAGGGCCCTGGGGGCAAGCAGCAGCACCCCTCGCTGACCCTCAGAAGGGGACAGGGCTCAGGGCAACAGCAGCTCCCCTGGGAACCTGGGCCCAGCCTGGCCACGGGCCCTCCGCTAACATTCTAGCTGGGCTCATAGCCACAGTGCCCCCCACCCCAGGGAACTGAGCAGGGAACTGCTGGCCTTGCTGTAGGGCATTCCCCAAGACAGGCCCCACCCCTGCCCTCATCATGAAAAGGAACCAGTTCTGGTTGCAGGGAGGGGTCTGACATCAGGGCCCCTTCCAGGGCCACATGCCTGCCCCCTCGGCCTTTCCACAGGGCCTGGGGCTCCTTTGCTGAGCCCAGGGCATCGGCTTGTTGGACCAGGCCTCCAGGATGGGGGTGAGGAGCAGCTGGACAGCAGCTTCAGCCTTTGGTCATGGCATTTGTCTAGAACAGAGTGTCGCTGCTTCGACTGGAGCGCCCTCACACTCAGGCACCGCCCTCTGAAGACTTGGAGACTTGGTGCCAGCCATCCATACCCCAGGCCTTCTCCCTTCCCTGCCGCCCTGCCCCACGTCAGGAAGTATTTCACAAATACCCACTGTTATCTAACTAAAGTGAGTCTGTGACAAGGAAGTTGCACGTCTGTGCCCAGAGTAGATCCCAGTGCAGTTAGACACGCTCACACTCGCACACCTGCACACATGAACACACACTCGTTCCACTCACAGTCACACGCAAATTAAACAATTAAAGAACAATCAGGTACTAAGCTGTCTTGTGCTCACTGTGAGGTACTGGCTTTCAGAGAAGGGTGGATTCAGAAAGGGTCAGAGGCAACCTTGTGAAGACATTAACATTTTAGGAGCTCCTTGAAAGACGAGAGGGATTTGAGTAGACAGAATGGAGGAGGAGGTCTATTCCAGGAGAAAGATCGGTTCATTCGCTTGGCAAGGATCTACTGAGCTGCTCATGTGTTCAGAGTTAGATATGGGGTAGAAGGTGTGCAGCATCCAGCCTCTGTGTCAGAAGCTCCCAGTCTAATGAGGGCCGGGGACAGACGCATTCCCACGGCCCTGCAGTTCTGGGCAACACGAGCTTAGAGCTATGGACTGCGGGTAGAAGGACGGACTGGACGAGAGAGGCCACGGCTTCACAGGGGAGCTCTCTGTGCTGGGTCTGGAGCTTGGTCGGATTTGCTGACTAGGCCAGGCACAGGACACGTGGAAAGAATGAGAGAGGCATAGACCCGGATGTGATCAGGGACTGTGGGTATGATTGACGTGTCTGACATGGAATGCGTATAGGGGGCAGCGTTGACTACCTCCCCTAGAGCTGGTACGCTGGCACCCTCTGGTTAGCCGTCTCATGTGGCTCTGCATTGCAATGGCCTTGGCTGTCTTCTCCATTAGACTCTATATCCCCCAAGGGCACAAATTATGTTTTAGCCATCCTTAAACCCCAGTAGTACATCCTTAAACCTAGCCCATAGTATACCACAAGTAAAAGTTCATCTGTTTGGATGGATGGAGGATGAAGACGTGGGGGATGGGGGAATGGATGGAGGAGGATTGGTAGGGGGATGGAGGAATGGGTGGATGGATGGATAGCTGGGTGGGTAGGTGGATGGACAATGGTTGGAGGGATGGATGGGTGGATGAGTGGGTGGGTAGGCGAGTAGATGGCTAGATAGATGGGTGGTTGGGTGGGTGACTGGACAGGTGAGGGAATAATCACACAAAGAAACGTAGCTATAGTGACACTATTGGAAAGTCTCTGGGGAGATAAAAATGGTTCAGGCCAGTACTCTGCGTCCTGAACATGGGCCACAGGCAGCCTTTGACATTTCCAGGGTTAGGACGTGCGTATTTTTGTTAAAACACCTGTTTTGCTGAATACTTATGTGAAAAACTTAAAAACTGCAGAGCAATAAAATTAAAGTCACTAATGATTCTGCCGCCTAGATTTACTCACTTGTTGGTATTTCTTTTAGAGTGTCTGTGTAACACACTATTTATAGAGTTTTATCTTGCTTTTTACTCAGCATGTTTGGCCTTAGCAAATAGTCTTTAAAATATTATTCTGAGTGATACACAGCTCTTTATATGGTTATGCCAGAATGTGTTTAACCCATCTGCTATTGTTGAACGTTTAGGTTGTTTCTAGAATTTCAATTTTATAAATCTTGCTGCAATTAATATCCTTATACGTAAATTTGATTTATGTGCCTTATTATTTCTGTAGGATACATTCCTAGAAATCTAACTATTGTGTCAAAGGTGCAGACTCTTCTAACTCTATTGACTCTTTTTTTTAAGTTGTTTACTATGCTTGGATATACATTTCTTTTTTTGTTTTTGTTTCTGTTTTGGTTTTGGTTTGTGAGGAAAGATTTGCCCTGAGCTAACATCTGTTGCCAGTCTTCCTATTTTTTTTCTCCCCAAAGCCCCAGTGTGTGGTTGTATAGTCTAGTTGTAAGTCCTTCTAGTTCTTCTGTGTGAGCCACCGCCACAGTGTGGCTGCTGACAGTGGGTGCCATGGTTCCACGACCTGGAAGTGACCTGGGCTGCTGAAGCGGAGCACATCGAACTTTAACTCTAGGCCTTCAGGGCTGGCTCCACTGAGTCTTATTATCCAGTTGAACCAACGTCTGCACCAGACTCTGGGACCACCTGCAGAGTGGGCATCCGTCATGCCTCTCAGCTGCAATGAGGATTATCACTTAGTTGAAGTTTTTGCCATTCTTGAAGGTGAATTCTGGCATCTTTTCATTGCTTTAATTTGTAGTTTTGATTTCCTGTGAAGCTTGATCATTTCCAGTCCCCCTTCTGGGAGGAAGCTGCCCATGGATTTGCCGTCTCTCTCCTCCTGGGGCTGCTGTTCATCCAGGCCGACCTGCCTCTCAGTTTGTCTGCCATCCTCTTTGAAGTTCAGGATATTAAGCTTTGGTGTTTTCAAACATGTTTGTCATTTTCTTTCAGATTTCACCAGTTGTTGTCATGTTTAGAAAGTCCTTGATCATCCTGTGATCAGTTAAATAGTAATTTTTTCTTTTAGTTTTTCTATGGTTCATATCGTTTTGCTTCGTCTTTTAATTCATCTGGATCATTTTTGGTTGTTACGTACTGTGAAGTGAGGGATAAATGTGGATTTTTTCCCCCAAATATACCATCATTGGTTGAATGACCCATCATTTTCCCATTGATTTGCAATCTTTCCTCCAGGTAAATCATTCATTTTGCCTAAAGCAAGGCTCCACAGTGGAGAGATCTGCGCTGGATCCTTTTGTAAATCCTTTGACTTTCATGCCAGTGTTTTCCCAGATTTGCACGTCTTCCTTATGTACTTATTTACTGTTGTTTCTACTGATTATTCTGGTTTCTTCCCCCCAAACCCCTGTAATTCTCAGGACGAGTCTCACCCTCTTGGCATGCGTCCTTACTGTCTCCTCTTTCATTCCTTTTGTGCTTTGACTCATTGCTCTGGAAGAGCTTGGCAGGTCAGCTTCTGAATCACATTCAGCTCAGCTCTGCTGTCCTTACTGTGGATTTTAACTCGGCTGTTGTAGTTTCAATTTCCTTGCTGTTATTTTTCCTCTCTCCTGATTCCTGTTCTTTGCCTTCATGACTGTATCACTATGTTGTTTTATTTCACCCTGCTTCTTATCACTGTGTGCTGTGTTTCTGCTCCCATGTTATGGGGACTGTGCATTCTCACATCTTCTTCAGAGTGGCCCGCAGGGCTGTCTTCTGGCCACCATAGTAAGTCCTCATCAGAGGTCAGCGTGTCGGCAGAGGCTCTAGATGCTGACGCCTCCCCCTTGTTCTAGAGCATTCTTTCAGATATCCCCCGTTGCTGGTTCTTATCTTTGCTCTTGACTCATTTTCAAACGAAGATAAATCCATTTAGCCTCTTTTTCTGACCAAGGACAAGCAGCATGCTTGTCCACTGGCTCGGTTCATGGTGCATGTGTTTGCTAGTTACTTTCCTTTCCCAGATACACGGCTCGGGAGCGAGGCGGGGTGGCTTATGTTCATCGCTCCTGGGAAGAGTCCAAGTTTCTGACGTCTGTGTTAATCAGTTTTATTGACGTATAATTCACCTATGATAAGTTTTGACCAGTGTACACAGCTTGTACCCTCCCTGATCAGGAGCTATAAGGTTTCCATTGTCCCAGAAGCTCCCTCCTCCATTTCCACCCTCAGGCCCCTTGCCCCTCCCCCAGGCCTCTGGGAACCAGTGATTTGCTTTCTCTCACTTTAAACCTCCCTTTCTTGAACTTCATATAAATGGAAAACTGCAGGATGCAGTCTTCTGTTCCTTTTGCTTTCCGTGTGGCGTGTGCTCTGACGGGCAGCGTTGCTGTCTGTGCCATGTGCTCCTCTTTACTGTTGCGCAGAATTCTGTTTTGTAGAAGTGCTGCAATTTGCCTCGCATTGCTTAACATTGTGTAGTTTTCTTGGTCACACGTGAAATCTCCTCCTACCCCACTCTGGGCTTGTCTGGCAGTCTGAACTGCAGAATGCCTGAAAACCCGGGCACCTGAACATACCTCTTGCGAATGCGTCCCTCTCTGTCTTCGTGCTGTGCATCTGCACTGGCACAGCAGCCTCCCAGGCACAGTTTGATGGTCCGGCCCCCATACTCTCTTCTCTGCTTTGTTCAGGAAGCTGCAGCTTCTGAATAGTTAGGAAGAACGGGGTTAGGGGGAACAGAGCTCCGGGCAGCTCAGAGGCAGCAGCAGTCTCGTGGGCACCTGCTGCCCACTTTTCTGAGTGCCAAGCTCCGAAGTCTGAGCCAGGACGAGAGGGTGGGGTGAGATGGAGAAGTCCACTGGCCTTCCTCTCTGTTGGGAGGAGGGCAGATGGACCCCCTCCCTGGCTGACACTCGGAGGCCTCATGTGCTCCCCCACCTTCCTTGCCCCAGGGAGAAGTGTCTCCCATATCCCAGTGGCAGGCGGTCTGTAGGCGTAGTTCTCATTGGGCACCGGCCAGAAGGCAAACGAAGAAATGAGAAATATAGTTATGCACACAAACACATATGTATTTAATATAAAATTCTTCTCTTTTGCACTAGCAGAAGGAATTGCCTTTACACCTAGGTGCGGTGTGCCTTATGTACGAAACAAGCCCCGCTTGTATCTCAAGTGGCTCTTTCCTCCCAAGATGGGTCTTCTTGGTCAACGCAGATCTCACCTGCCTACAGGCCCAGGTCAAGTTTTATCTGAGCTGGATCCCCGCAGCCCAGTTATCCCCCCTTCTTGGAAATGTGTCACTCAGTGTGTCTTGATCTTCTGCCACTTGTCTCGGTCTTGTGCCTCCCACGCCTCCCTAACTTCCTGTGTGAAGTGGTGAGCCTGTGCCCCTTGTAACCAGCGTGGCGCCTGGGTCGCTGATTCACTGGTCAGTCAAGTAGTGGACGGAGAGTGCTCCCAGAGAGTGGGCTGATGATAGAGCGAGGATAGCAGAAAGGTTTAGAGGACATTGGCGGGAAGAGGTATCCTCCAGCTCCTCCTTTTGGTTCCAGGAGGAGAAAGAGTTTGAGGCTGCAGTATTGGTTCCATTTTCTAAAGTATGAGGCAATCCTCAGGCACGGTTAAAACAGGGAATTATAAAGTCATTTCTGCCCTGGCTCGACTCATATAAACTCATGCTGTTTTCACAGAGGTGAGTGACTTGTTAGTCCTAAAATTTCCATGTAAGAAAGAGGTTTGACCAGAAGAAATACAAAATATTGATTTACATCTGGAAGGAAATCCAAGTATATTAGATGGTTAAATACACCGCGTCCGGTCAGTTTCAACACTGTACCCAAATTACTAAAAGCCGTGCGCAGCATCCCTCTGGTTATGTTCAATTACGTTTACGGTCATAACATAATGTCCCTCGTGCCCTGGGTAGATATCGCTCTTTTAGTTCCTCCTAAAGTATCTGGTGGTCGTGGAACACTTTTCGACTGGTTGTCCATTTCTCCCATGAGGGAAATTGCTCTGATAACTTTCCCAAGGCCACTGCTGGAATGCACCATCGATCCCGTCATTCTCTGTTGTTGCTTTGCTACTAGAAGGAAGAGCTGCTCCCTATACAACAATATTTTGGGCCAAGCTTTCCAAGTACACAAGATCTCCATACAGCCTTTAAATCAGCCCCAGATTCCTACACGAAACATATGTTTTTGAAAACCGCGACAGATTGAGCATTTCTGTCCTTCTCACCGCCCCCACTCCATTCATCTCCTTCATGTTCTTTGATTTCTTTATTCCTTTTTTAATGGTAATTTTTGTGGTATCTAGAAACAAGTGCAGTAAATCTCTGAGTTTTAGGAGGGCTTGAGTACATTCATCAGTCAGGCAAATGCAGATAAAACTTGGAAATTATGAGTGTTATCTACCAACTCCGCTGAACCACTGAACTTTCTTGCCTTCCACCTGCTCCTCAGATTCATATTTAAAATAAAACAAGAGTATCCTTCTCCGGTTTACAAAGATGCAGCCATCCTTAACAGCCAAAGTGGATTAGAGCTGCCGCACCAGCAGGGCCCACTTAGCAAAGTGTGGAACAGTCACCCACACAGTGATTTGCAAAATGCGGTCGCCTCTGATCAATCTGAAATAATCCTCCTGTTTATAAAACAGAACATAAGATGCAGCACCGAGCCCGACGCCAATTACGCTGGTAACACGGTTGAAGTGGAGCCCGGGGCCCCCACACGGGGGGCCAGCCGAGCATCGGCTTGCGGGCTCTGCTGTTCCCTTTCAGATCCTCCGTGCTTTCAGGGTGCAACTGAAGGGGAATTAATCACATGGTCATGGGAGCGGTTTCCATCTTCGGAATTAACGGAGGCACCAGACGCTGTGAGCACCGCAGAGCACCATTAATAATCCCAGCGGGCTCTGGGCTGTAGCCATCCGACAATTCTCATGCAAATGCAAGCGGGAGCCAGGGAGAACTTTTTCTCCCATTTTGTCAACAAGCACAGCCTCTGGAGGTGGATAGCTGTCCTCCGCCCGTGGAGGAACTCTGATGAAGCAACCTGTGAGCACCAGCGTGTTTCAGGTTTCAGGTCCAGGTCTGCGAACAGCTCGCCTCAGTCCTGCCTCCTAGGAGCTGTTGTGGGGTTCCAACATGGTCGCAGCTGTAAAGAGACTTGGATTGTGTCAACATCAGGTGGCAACACCTGGCAAGCTCAGGCAACTCCCCGAGCCCCAGCGTCCAAGCCGGATACTTTCCTGGGTCTCCGTTTTCAGCCCCAAAGCAGCGAAGAACTCAATACGGACATTTGTGCAGATGATCTATGAGGGTTTAATCTCTTCCTACAACTACCGGGTGAAGGCTGCTCTGAACACGCCCTGTAGATCCCCCCAGCTCTTTTCATCATCGCTCTCCCTTCTTCACTCCACACGGTGCTATAGGGGAAGGGTGGGGAGAGCACTTGAGTTTCTCCCCACATCCCAGGTGTAGCTCCAAATGTCCTAGCCTCTTCCAGCTCTTGTCTTGAAATATCAACCTGCGTCAGTTAAGATGCTCTCAGAAGAAATAAAAGAAACCCCAAGAGAGGGCTGACCCCACAGGGTGTTTGTTGCTGCATGTCACGAGAAGCCGGGAGGTAGAATGACCATCAAGTTGGGTAATTCTGGGGCTAATCCAGCTGTCCTTACTGTGGTGGCTTTTGTCCCCACGCTGGTCCCCTTGTGGTCGTCAAATGATACAGCAATTCCAGGCATCTCCTCTTCCCACAGCTGAGCTCACGGCAAAAAGGAAGAGTCTTTCCTCATGTTTTTCTCCTTTTCTCTTCAAGTTTATTTTGCAAACTCCAAACTTTCAAACAAGTTAAAAGAATAGTAATATAAACACCCATTACTCTTCATCTAGACTCACCAACTGTTAGCTTTCTACTCCACATTTTCAAACTCTATCATTTATCCATCTGGATCAACCTTTTTTTTTTTTAGGAAGATTAGCCCTGAGCTAACTGCTGCCAATCCTCCTGTTTTTGCTGAGGAAGACTGGCCCTGAGCTAACGTTGTGCCCATCTTCCTCTACATTATATGTGGGACGCCTACCACAGCATGGTGTGCCAAGAGGTGCCATGTCCGCACCCGGGACCCAAACCGGCGAACCCCAGGCTGCCAAAGCGGAACGTGCGAACTTAACTGCTGCGCCACCAGGCCAGCTCCCTGGATGAACCTTTTGAAGGCGTTCCAGACATTGTGGGAGTCCACCGTGGAGAGCTTAGATGTGCATCTTCTAAGAACAAAGGTGTCCTCTGCGTCACCACAGATTAGGTTCAAATGAAAGATTGCAGCAAGAATGCTACACACGTGGAGTCTGTCGTGTGCTTCCCCTTCCATCTCATCAGAAGGTGGATGGTGTCAGTTCTTCCCAGTTTGGGAGATGCTGAGTTGACCACTTGGTAGAGGTGGTGTCTACCCCATTACTCCATTACAAAGGTAACTTCTTTCCTTGTTAATTAATCAATAATTTCTGGGGTACTTTGAGACTGTGAAATGATGCTGGTCCCCAATTGCCTTTCGCCGTGTGCCTCCTTAAGAGCTGAGAGGACAGAATGCAAGAGCAAGCTGAGGAGGGAAGTCGAGTGGCCAGGCAGCCCTCTATCTCCAAGGACAAGACCATGAATTGCAGTGGCACCAACCCACCCAGGCCCCTGAGATTCTCAGCAGGGCTCCGCAGCAGATGTGCAGGCACAGAGAAGCCAGCGCCTAGTTTCATCAGAGGTTGAATCTTGCCATGGGACCAAAAGGCAAGAAGGCAGAATATCCAGGGCACTGGCAAGAGAGGATGGTAGGAGGACAGGGATGAAAGTCAGTAGGGCACTGCTGATGGGGAAGAGAGGACTCTGAGGCCAGGGTTCTGAGATCGTGAAGACACGAGGATTTTGGAAGAAGCAAGGGATGGTGCTGAGAGAGTGCAGAGTGTATCCTGAGAGAAGTGGAGTTGTCGTTTCTGAGGTAGAGTGGCCCAGGTCGGGTCAGGGGCTGAGCGATGTCTGGGAGAGGATGAGGCTCTGTGGAGAAGAGGAGAGAGTCATGCTACGAAAGGCCGATGTCTGGATGGGATCGCGTTTGCCCAAAGCCAATGCATTTATCCCCAGATCAGTGTTCATGGGCCGCGTGGAGGAGGAAGACCAGAGTGGCTTTTTCCTGAAGGTTGTGCTCCTCCAATCACGTTGGAGCCTGGGCTCCTGGATCAGCTCCTTGAGCAGAGGGAGTAGCTCCTGCTTCCTTGTTTTCCTGTAGAGACATTGCCGAGTACAGAGGTGTGGTACTTCCTACACTTTTGGGTGAGTCTTCCGTGAACATCACTTACCACCAGACTTTCCTTGTTAGTCTTGCTAGAGCCTCGAAGCAATAGAGGTTCCCTGCCATGCACCATAACCTACCTTGAGGGACACCCTGTGGAGCAAGAGTCACACAGGCGGCTTTCAGCTCGCCTGGTCACACATGTGGGTCTGCACATGCACACGTGGGCAGGTACGTAGCCTTAGGGCAGAAGAAGAGCCCTGAGACAATGATCTGTTTGATGTGGAAAGTTCTGGTGGTCATTTTTAAAGATTTGTACTCACCGTCAGCTTCGTGAAGCACCCATCAAGTCTCGTCTTCCCTTTTTGTGGCAGAAAATTCAGTGTTCAGATAGCACCTGCCTGCACAATTGCTTTGGGAGTGGAGTCCTTGAATGTTTGTTTTGACTTTAAATAACTTCTCTTTGTAGAAGACAGTTTATTATGGGCTCTTTAAAATAAATTTCTAAGGAAACAAATTTAGTTGTCCTTATTAAAAATGTATTACATATTTCAAAATTACAGTGGGGCTCAGGAGCATGCTGTGCCCGGCTGCATCTTATGCTAGCCTCAGCAAACGCAACATGAAAGGAAGCATGAGATGCATTTGAAATTAAAATTGCGTTTAGTTTTAAGACGGGGATGTAATCAATTTCCCTTAGAAAATTATAAAAACTGGGGTGCATGAAGAGATGTAGTTTGAAGAAACAGCGACACCATCCTTTTACTGAATCATGGCTCCAAAGGACTCATGCTTGGTGATAATTTTTATAGAAGGATCACAAATAAAACTGAATGGCAGCAATAAATTCTCCACTGCTGGCCCTTTCGGCTGAAATGGGCACATTCAGGAGTCGGTGACCCAGACAGGCCCCTATAATTTGTCAGCTGTTCTGCAGGAAGTTGGTACTTTGCCATAGATTTAAGTTTGCCTGGTTTTGTTTAACTTCTCATAAACAGATACTTGATTTAATTATTCATATCTGCAATAGCCAGAACCTCCATCAAGATCTCTTTATGAGCTATTCTAACTTCTCTAAACACTTCCTTTTGCTCTCTCCTCTTGGTGCTGACATCACAGATGGCCACAGTGGCCAGGGGACCCAGATCTTGTGGACATGGGGGTTCCTCTTCTGTCCAATCTCTTGCTTCATGCACCAGCTCTTTCATCTACTCAACCTCTGATTTGAGCTCCTCACTAATGCACAGATCAGCATCATCTCCAAAGAAAGACACAGCCTAAGGAAAGAGAAGAATCGGCAGTATCCAGACGGGTCCGGAAAGGAAGGCTGTGCCTATCGAGGAATTTTTTAAGAAGCCTCAGCTGCCTGAGGTAACGCCACCGGTCCAGGAGGCTCGTGTCGTGCGTGTGCATTTGCTATCCTAGCGCTCGACACCAGGTGTCGCGCTCACCCATGGTGCCCTGTGTCTCCCAGGGTACTGGGAGCTGCTCTGGCCAGGACTCACCTGTCTCATCTGCCACTGTCTCCCTGGTGGCTGACACAAGGTGTCCCACATGATGGGAGCGTCATCAAGTGTTACTGGGAGAAAGGATGGAGGAAGGATGAATGTGCTGAGAGGATCTTTATTAACTCTGTGTTACGGATGGAAAAAGAAAGGTACAAATGAGTATCTGACTTGTCCAGATGCACACATTGACCCTGACGCCAGGAGGGACTGGCAGACCCCCGTGTCTCCATCCCGTCTTCTCTCTGTCCTGATTATTGATTATGCATCACCTGTCAGGTACGCTCTGTGCGTCACTCACCCTGTAGACTGGAGGGCTGGAAACCAGCTAAAATACTGCAAATGAGGCAGCTCTCCCCGCCCCTCATTTCAGTGTCTCTAAAGTTAAGTGGTCATGCGAGATGCTCTCAGGTCCTCTCTGGTTCAGACATGCTGTGTGACCTTCCGTGCAGCACACATATTGCACGTGTGACGACACACACAGCTAACCCTTAGCCAGGCACGAGGCTGAGTACTCGAGGAGTATCATCTCCTTCAAGTCCTCCAGCGGGGCTGTGGAACCACACCCGCTTTCAGAGGTGGAGGCTGAGGGGCCAGTCAGAGACCCCCCAAAAAAGGAAGAAGAGGAGATGACCCAGAGGGAAACCATACCCCTCCCCATCCTTCCATCTCTACTCCCTACTGGGAAAAGGAAAGGGAAGTGTCTTTGGGGCCTAAGCTTGACTGGTGCAGTGGGGAGAGAAGGAAATATTCATGGAATTGAATATAAGATCGATGCTCCATACTAGGCTGGATGGAGTGTTTAATAACTGAAAGTGACTGGAAAATATGAGATAGGTGCAAAGTGTTGTTATTAAGAAAGGCGATGCTTGCTCAGGTCACTCAGAATGGGACTGCTTCTGTGATCTTCGCTCCAGGGGACTCTCTTTCTCAGAACCAGACAAGGTCTGAAGTTCTTTGGCTGGATGACATCCCTGCAAGTCTAGGTGCATCTCTTTCATCAGCTCTGCGTAAGGCTGGAAGGCCATCGGTCCGTGAGTCTCCTCTGTGGAGAGCCCCTCTCTCTCTGTCCCCTTGTCACCATGCGCCCCATGCACAGCCCTGTCTTGCGGGGACCTACTCTGGACGGTGGCTGCACACCAGGAAGCAGCAGGACATTCATTGTCTGAATCTATGAGAGATGGTAGATGATTAGGTGCTAAGTTTTCTTTTCACCCAGAGAATCAGGCTGGTCGCAACTCTCGTCTGAATTTAGGGAAAATTAATCTAAGGAAGGAGGAAAGTCAGGACTTATTAATGCGCATAGTGGTGGGCATCTTAGCTACAAGTAATTGCTTGATTGACTTTATTTTTCTCGTGGTTTCTTTTCACTCTTCTCTTTTGAATAATACATGCAGAGGGGCTTTATATGGTCCTAAGACTCACCCTGAAATGGGAGCAGTGAGGAGAAGAAATGAGGTGGGTGGGAAAACACAGGCCCAAGCGGCACAGACCCAGGGTCTGGACTCTCCCTCGCCTCTGGAACAACCGTCCACCCAGATGACCTTTGGGTCCCTCCCAGAGCTTCACACCAGTGCCTCCTGCCCCTGGGGTTGTGGACATTGATGCTGAGTGGGCTCCCCAGCCTCCTTGAATTTGGGAGGCTTCTCCCCTCCTGAGCCTGCCCCCACTCACTAGGCCTCCGCTCTCTACCCTTCCAGAAAAGGCCATGTGGAATAGTCAGGGTTTAATGCCCTTTAAGGTTTTGTTTAAGAAAAATAAAGAGCTTAGTAAAACTCTATAAAGAGTCCTTGATTGTAAATTTTTTCAAAGTTTTTGTGTGTTTGGTCCAGACTCGCAGTGTACTCAGTCTGTGTACGGCGACGGGCACTGTCACTGGAGGAGAGTGTGCACTGGCTTCCGAGGAGGGGGTGCCTCGTGGAGCTGTCGCAGGGCAGGCTGTAGAAGCAGGAGCTCGCTTCCCCATTCTGTCCTTCCCCTCAGGGTCCTGATGCCGCCTCACTCCCCTCCAATGAGGGTGGGACAGGGAGACACTGGCCCCTTGGTGACAGAGAAGAGGGGTCAGAGTCTCTAGAAAGTGGGTGGACAGCTGGGGCTGGGCTCTGAGCTCACCTAGCTCCATTCGTGGCTGAGACTCCCTGGCACAGGACGGACTCCCAGGACAGAGCCTCTCAGCTGGGGGGCCAGGACCAGAGCCACTGACGGCACGTGCAAAGTCAAGTGTGAGCTGGAACAAGCCCGGCCTAAGAAAGAACAGGGACCCTCACAAACAGCTGAGACTGTGGCTTGTAGGAGGTGATCAGACCTGTATGATTCTGTATGTCAGCGGCCGAGTGCCCCCCACGTAGGGAAACACACACAGAGTGATGTGCTGGCAAGTAGCTCTCTGAAGCAAGAGTCCTGACTGGCAGTGTCTGCATATTCCCGTGGTGTAAATGTTGCCCTCATGAACAGTTGTGAGCTGTCAGCATTTTCTCAGCTAGCTTGAAAGGCATCAGTATCTCACAATAGCCTGCAGGGGAGGGCAAGTGGGCCAAGCCCACACAATAGGACAGCAGTCTTAGCCTGTAGGTGTCACTACGCTGCCAGACCGTGATCAGCATGGCTGGCCTTTGGGTACGTTGCCAGCCACTTCACATGGACTATTCCACTGTGTTCTCACAGCAGACCTACGGATTGTTATTCTTATTATTCTGCGTTTCAGAAAAGAGGAAGCTGAAGCACAAGGAGGTTGAATAATGACTGACATTACATGCGGCTGGATAAGTGGTAGCAATAGAAGTGGATTGCAAGAATCCCCCCACAAAAGCAGCCAGGTGAGAGCTCTGGTAGAGGTGTCCAGCTGCCAGAGGGTTGGACTTGGAGCAGTCCCCCAGGCTGGTCCATGTCCTCACAGAACCTTCAGAATGTTGCACGTGGAGCAGTCCCCCAGGATGGTCCGTGTCCTCTCGGAACCTTCAGAATGTTGCACGTGGAGCAGTCCCCCAGGATGGTCCGTGTCCTCTCGGAACCTTCAGAATGTTGCACGTGGAGCAGTCCCCCAGGATGGTCCGTGTCCTCTCGGAACCTTCAGAATGTTGCACGTGGAGCAGTCCCCCAGGATGGTCAGTATCCTCTCGGAACCTTCAGAATGTTGGATGTGGAGCAGTCCCCCAGGATGGTCAGTGTCCTCTCGGAACCTTCAGAATGTTGGACGTGGAGCAGTCCCCCAGGATGGTCCGTGTCCTCTCAGAACCTTCAGAATGTTGCACGAGGAGCAGTCCCCGAGGATGGTCAGTGTCCTCTCGGAACCTCCAGAATGTTGGACGCGGAGAACTCCCCGAGGATGGTCAGTGTCCTCTCGGAACCTTCAGAATGTTGGACGTGGAGAACTCCCCGAGGATGGTCAGTGTCCTCTCGGAACCTTCAGAATGTTGGACGTGGAGAACTCCCTGAGGATGGTCAGTGTCCTCTCAGAACCTTCGGAATGTTGGACATGGAGCAGACCCCAGGCTGGTCAATATCCTCATGGAATCTTCTGGCCATCCATCTGTGCTGTGTCCGGGACTGCCGTCCCTCTACCCATCTCGCTGCACCTTGGGCATCGCCTGGCATTTCTGGCTCTCCCCTGGCACCCGGGGTCTTGAGTCCATCACGCTGCCTGCACTTCCCCTACCTGCAGAGCTGGGTGTGCTCAGGACGTCAGCTGGCATGGGGAGTTTGTGGGTTGGGGACCCAGGAATACACTACCTGGAGTCTCAGTACCTGGCAACTGAGTGCATTTGCTTCAGGAGTTTTACAGCTGGGGAAACTGAGGTGCAGGACTCCGGAGCAGCTCCTCCAGGGTGCTGGAGTGTGGGAGGTCTGCATGTCCACCTACTTGGTGTGGCAAACTAGCCCTCCACGGGGCTGCTCGAGGACGCCTCCCTCTGCTCACCCGCATCCACCACCCCAATGCTCAGGGCAGTTTCTCTAGTCTAACCTTTTGCAAAATTCAAAATCAAAAAGGGCAGCTCAGAGAAGGCCCTGATCCCCTGAAAATGACTGTGAGACAGCAGTGATCCCAAAACCAAAGCAGCATGGTCTGGTGAGTGCAGGGCCGGCCAGCTCCAGGGTCCCGGGTTCCAGAATGTCAGGGGTGAGCCCTTGGGACTGTCCTCAAGCCGTGGCACCTGGTGCCTGGCACAGAGCCCTCGCAGCCAACAGATGAGACTCCTGAACATAGCCCGCTCCCTGGGGCGCAGCGCGTTCCATAGCTGCCCGAGTCGTGGACGTGTAACCTCCTCGGGGGAGGGATGTGGAGTGAATGCTCGACACTGTGCCTGCTGGCGGGTTGCAGGCCCTCTGCCTCCGCACAGGTCTGAGCCCCTCCCTCGGGCACTGTGGAAAGTGCCAGGGACCTTCCGGCCCCACAGTGCCACCAGATGGCCCTGAGCCCGAGTGCATGTTGCATCCTCTCTCTCCTCCTCCGTCCACGACTGGGACCCCAGCTCTCAAGACTCCTGAACAAACAGCACAAGATGACATGAACACACACCGAGGCAGAACACGAAAACCCAAATGCCACACTTCTATATTTTAGGTATTCATAAGGGTTTTTTAGGTTTTATTAAGTATTTTAGATAAATATTAGCTCTGGTTTTTTTGTACAACATAGGTTCTCAATAGAAGTTTTGATGAATGGGTGGATGGATGGGTGGATGGGAAGGTGGATGGGTAGACAGGTGGATGGATGGATGATGAATGGGTAATAGATGGATGGATGAGTGGACAGGTGGATGGATGGATGGATGGATAGATGAATGCATGGATGGACAGGTGGATGGATGGATGGACAGGTGGATGGATAGATGGATGGATGCATGGACAGGTGGATGAATGGATGGATGCGTGGATGGACAGGTGGATGGATGCATGGTCAGGTGGATGGATACAGGGACAGGTGGATGGATGCATGGACAAGTGGATGGATGGATGCATGGATGGACAGATGGATGGGTGCGTGGACAGGTGGATGGATGGATGCATGGATGCATGGATGGATGGATGGGAGTTAGGTTGATGGGTGCATGAACAGAAGGGATAAGGATTCCCAGTGGGTTTTCCCCCTTTGCTCTTGTAAAAGTCCTCACTCCTTTAATCAAGCTCTCTGGCTAGATATCTCTCACCCTTGTTAGGCATGGTGTTAGCTTTCTAAGGTAGATCTCTCACAGTGGTCTTTGCCACAACAGCTGTCATCATTCTCTGTGACCTCAACAACCATGGGGCTCCCTGGCCTCTTGCCTTTTGCGTTCCTCCTGGTGTTCACCTCTGTCCTCTCCCCCACCTGCTGCCCGTTTTCCTGGCCACACATACAGGCTCACCCACCTCCCTGTGGGTTCTGATCTCACCATACCCCCCAAACTGCCCGTGCCTTTCATGCTGCCACAGCCAGGGGCCCCTTTTGTTCCTGGAGCTCATTTGTTCCTATACTTCCAATGGCATCTGTATGTTGGATTTTCCCTGAATTTATGTCTCTGAGCTCTTCCCAGAACTCCAGACTATAGCTCTACTTGGGGCATCTTATAGGACTCTCAAACTCACACATCTAAAGTTGGAAGTTGAATTCGTAATGTTTTCTCCGTGTGTGTGATGATCCTGATTTTCACCAGGGAGGAGAGCGCCATTCCCAGGTGGGTCACCTTCCTCCACCTCAGCTCAGCTTAGTGCTGAGGCTGTGGGGCTGCACTGTCCACTCCTGGATCCTCCCTCACCAGCCTCATGGTCTCAGGTGTTTCTGAGCTTGTTTTCCCATCTCCTGCAGTGCTGTGAGGCTCAGGTGGGACCACACGTGTAAAGTCCCGTGCGTGTGGGTACTCAACAAGTCCACTCCTTTCCCTTTGTCTGCAGCCCTGAGAAACAGAAAAGTGATTCCCAAATCTGATACTTATTCCCTCTGCATGAGGTTGTTAACCCAAGTCCTTCTGTTTTCACCTTTCCTGGCATCATATGTAGAATAAGGAATAACCCCAAGATGATTCCCATGGATTCTGGAAACCTCAAGCACACAGCAATTTATAGTCTACGGCTCCCACTGGGCCTCCACAGACAGCCTCATAGTTCCCTCTGTGCTGACCCAGCTCCAGGTCAGGGTGTGTGTGCACATGTGCATTGTGAGTGTGTGTGTGTGTGTGTGTGTATGGGGCTGGTGTTGGGTAGGTAGGTGATGGGGTGTGGCGAGGAGAGCCCATCTGTCCAGGTCACAGGTCACAGGTGGAATGCCACCTCCTTCCCTCTGCATCTGTGCTGCCAAAAAAAGTGGGAAGGGTGTGCCTCGGCCGCTGCAGTTTGTCTTTGTGAGGTGCAAGCCCTTCAGGGGTTCCTTGTCACCTTCCTCCCCATGCAGAGCCCGTCCTAAGTCCTGAGCTGGGCCCGCAACCAGGCGTCATAGCTGACGCTGACAGATGGGCTGAGCGCCAGGCAGACGGAACTGGTTACCTGGAGCCGGTGAAACCTCATCTCTTACACCAAAGACTCCACCCGCTGACCCCAGAGGCACCAGGGCTGTGCTATGGGGACACTGGGCATGGCTTGTCCCTAAGCCCAGACAGAAGCAGCTCTCCCTGCCGCAGAGGGACTCGCCCCTCAGAGAGACAGACAGCCGGAGCCAAAGTCAACTCTGAGGGGCAGCCCTCATCCCGGACTGATGGAGCACCAGGAGAGGTGCCCGACCCGGTTCTCCCAGCCCACAGAGCTGACCCAGGCCAGCAACCAGCATCCCCACCCAGACCACCCAGAGGGGGCCATCCAGCCTCCAGCCCCGGGGACGGAGAGCCCCATGGGGACACGGGTCGCAGCTCTGTCTTCTGAAACGAGGAGGCACTGATGGCGCCCGCGGGCTCAGCCTCAGGGACGGGGGGTCTGAGCAGCTTAAAGCAAGGCAGGAGCCTCCTCCCATTTGTGGCTGAGTCACCCTGGTACCCAGCACACATTTAATGAGTTAAGTAAGTAATCATAAAAGCATTTTGTGATGTTTCACGTTTCTCACTAGAATTAACATTGAACCTTCCCGATGATGCTGCAGGGTAAATGCTACTATTCGCTTCATCCTACAGATGAGGAAATTATCCTGGGTTAGAGCCCCAGGGACTCAAGCCTGGGACCTTCCCGTGTCACTCAGCCCCGTCCACCCACTTAGGCTGCCCTTCTGGAAGCTGTTTCCTGGCAGCGCTTTCTCAGATCGGCCCCACCTGCAGTCCCTCCAGCTTCCTCCTGGTTCTCCTTGTGGAACCAGCCCCTCTGAGGAGTGTCTTGGAGCCCCGGATGGTGCGAGGCTGTGCTTCCCGCTGCCCCAGCCCACACCCCTCCACAGCCCCTCAGCCTCGTGTGTCATGTGGCCCGTTTCATAGACGTCCTGCTCACTTCTGTCCACCACGGGACTGCAGGCTCTGTCCTGTGCCCCAGCAGCTCCACAGCGCCAGGCACCCATCGGGTCCTCGGCACGTGATCAATAGATCTGAACCCACAGACACGGACACACCACACATGGAAACACACACACCACATACACGCCACACATGTAAACACACACTACACACAGGCCACACACAGACACACACCACACATGCAAACATACACCACACACAGATACACACACCACACACGCAAACACACACTACACACAGAGACACACGCCGCACACACACCACACATGCAAACACACACTATATGCACACCACACACAGACACACACACCACATGTGCAAACATATGCTCTACACACATACCACACACAGACACACACACACGCAAACACACACTACACACAGAGACACACACCGCACACACACCACACATGCAAACACACACTATATGCACACCACACACAGACACACACACCACATGTGCAAACATATGCTCTACACACATACCACACACATGCAAACACACACTACACACATTCAAACACACTAACACACCACACACACAGACACACACACTATACACACGCCACACACCAACACAGACATACCACACATGCAAACACACATACTACACACACCCCACACACAGACACAGAAACACACATGCATGCCCACACCCCTGCTGCAGGGGCTCCAGACTCCCCTTCTGGCCTCGTTTGCAACCTGACAGGAACCAGCTCCTGACGTTGGTCTGTGAGGGCTGGAGTGTCCCTTGTCAGCAGTGTTACCCAGTACGTTCTCCTCTCTGTTCTCTGAGGCAGAGAAGGAGCTGCTTGGTCTTTGGCTGTCTTCAGTGAAGAGGATCTGCTGGGAGGAATGGGGCCGTGGGGAGCACTGTAGGCCGGCTCCTGAGACCACACCACCGTCCCGATCTGCTGGGAGGAATGGGGCCGGGGGAGCACTGTGGGCCGGCTCCTGAGACCACACCACCGTCCCGATCTGCTGGGAGGAATGGGGCCGGGAGAGCACTGTGGGCCGGCTCCTGAGACCACACCACCGTCCCGATCTGCTGGGAGGAATGGGGCCGGGGGAGCACTGTGGGCCGGCTCCTGAGACCACACCACCGTCCCGATCTGCTGGGAGGAATGGGGCCGTGGGAGCACTGTGGGCCGGCTCCTGAGACCACACCACCGTCCCGATCTGCTGGGAGGAACGGGGCCGTGGGAGCACTGTGGGCCGGCTCCTGAGACCACACCACCGTCCCGATCCGCTGGGAGGAACGGGGCCATGGGAGCACTGTGGGCCGGCTCCTGAGACCACAACACTGTCCTGATCTGCTGGGAGGAACGGAGCCATGGGGACACTGTGGGCCGGCTCCTGAGACCACACTACCATGCTGACACTTATTTCGTCTTGCTACCACATGCCCCCCATCCCTTCCTCAGACCCCGTCAGCTCCCCTGTTTCCCTGCAGGAGGCAAAGGGAGAAGAGGGGAGCTGGTTGCTGCCTTTTTGCTGCATCGTTCCTCGTTTGGGGGCGCATAGCGCCCTCTCTTATTTAGACACAACTACTGCAGGTGCACCAAGCAAAATGCAGGGATGAAAGGAGACCCAAAACATGCATGGTCTTCTCTCCTGCAAACATGGGGAGGAGTTTTATGTGAAGGGTGAACTGAATCAGACCTGTCTGTGTGATGCGTCAGCAACCTGGGAAGGAAGAGGGAGCTTGGTGTATCCCAAGGACCTCATGTGCCAGGTCCACCAGCACTGCTCTGCGTGACCGCACTGGATGCCCGCAGGGCTCAGGGGGTGTCCATCAACTGCCTGGGGTCAAGCAGAGCCTGGTGGCCAGCAGGCCTTTTGGGATGTCCTGGAGGTTTGCCCCCGTCACACTCCCACCCTGCTATCTCCAGCTCTTACCTGAGACAGGACATTCCTGAGAAAAGAGAAAGGGAGGCGGGAAGAGAGAAGGGAAATTCTGTAGGCTATCTGAATCCTGTGTTGATGGGAAAGGAGGTAGAGGAGCAAGCGATGCAGAGTGCCGCCCCAAGGACACGGCGCCAAATCCACCCCGGCCCCACTCTCTCCTCCCAGAGCAAGTCCAGGCCGGGCATCAGCAGGTAGCTTCATGCAGACAGGCAGAGTAGTGGAGAGAACCTGGCTGCCACAGGAGACATCCCCAAGATTGTCGTGACTCAGCCCATAAACATTGATCTCTTGCTCCAAGAAAATCTGGTTGACTGGGGGTCTTTCCAAGGTCCAGGCTGACACAGACTCTGCCGGCCTCTGGCTTCCAGGCCCACTTGTCCCCCAGAGCTCCAGTCAGGGCGAGAAATGTGCTTGGAAGATGGTACTGACGGGGCTGCAGGCAGCACATGGCCTCTGCTCATGCTCTGCGGGCTGACATTCACCAGTGGCAGCGAGTCTGCATGAGGCATCTGCACAAGGCAGCTGTGGCCCAGGAAGGAGGCAGATGCTGTGTGAGTGGCTGGTCCTGCAAGAGCCCACGTTGGGGAATAGGACCAGGCCTGCCGGTGCTGCATGTCTCTGGGATTCTTTTCTTGGAATTCTGCTTACATCCTCTCAGGCTGCCACCGTGAGCAAGACTCATGAAGGAACAAGTGCACGTTCATACAGACACAGACAAGAGTGTGCGTTCTGGCACACATGAGCAAGAATGTGTGCTCATAGGTGCATGAATGAGTGCAAGTTCTTACATGCATGAGCAAGAGTGTGTTCATAGGTGCATGAATGAGAGTGTGTGTTCCTGCACGCAAGAGCAAGAATGTGTGTTCATATGTGCATGAATGAGAGTGTGTGTTCCTACATGCATGAGCAAGAGTGTGTTCACATGTGCATGAATGAGAGTGCATGTTCTTGCATGCATGAGCAAGCATATTCATACGTGCATGAATGAAAGTGCATGTTCTTGCACACATGAGCAAGAGCGTGTGTTCATACATACATGAATGGGAGTGTGCATTCTTGCACACGTGAGCATGAGTGCATGTTCATACGTGCATGAATGAGAGTGCATGTTCTTGCATGCATGAGCAAGCATGTTCATTCGTGCATGAATGAGAGTGTGTGTTCTTGCACACATGAGCAAGAGTGCATTTCGTGCGTGCATGAATGAGAGTGTGCATTCTTACATGCATGGATGGGAGGGTGAACCGTGGGAAGATCTGGAGCAGAGGAAACAGGACATCCCAGCACCAGGCCTGGGACAAGTGTGGCCATCGGGTTCCCTCTGAAGCAGGACAATGATTGGGGCCAGGTTAGTGCACAGCGAAGCTCGCTCACAGCTCTGCTTGGTGATACACTTGTGCACAGCAGCCCAGCCTGTACCCAGTGAGCTCAGGCTGTGCTTCCTGTGTCCCCACATTGTAATAAAGGGCACATTTTATCTGCACTTCTGACCTCTCATGGCATTCTCAGAAATCCTAATTAGTATCCTCAATGACTTTTATTTTAAAATACAGAGAAAATGAGGCCCAGAATCACTCCCTGAGTAGGCCCTGGTCACAGCTACTTGGCGGAAGGCTAGCCTGACCCACTGTGCTAGAGTCCTGGGGCTGCCATGACAGAGTCTCACTGGGGGGCCGAGACAGTAGAAGCTGACGTCTCCCAGTTCTGAGGCTGCAATTCTGAGATCAGTGTGTGGGTGGGGCTGGTCCCTGGGATGGAGCATCCTTCCAGGCCTCCCAGCTTCTGGTGGCCTCAGACGGTCCTGGACGCGTAGGTGTCTTCACATCCTGTCCCCTCTGCATGTGCCTGTCTTGGTCAGTTTCCCCTTTTTGTTTTATAGTGACACTCATGATGCTGGATTAGGGCCCACCCTGATGACCTCATCTTAACTTGATCATCTACAAAGACCCTGTTCCCAAATCAGGTCACATCCACTGGCCCTGGGGGTTAGGGATTCAACGTCTTCTGAGGGGGGCGAAGTCTTGTTGAGATGGACGCAGTCTGATAGCCTCCAGGAGCTGTTGGGGCAGAGCTGTGACAACATCCAAGGGGGAGCCACCTCTGAAGTCACCAACTGCTTGTGTGGTGGTGCTTCTCAAAGTGGGGTCCCCAGACCAGCAGCCTCAGCACTCCCAGCATCCCTGGGAACTTGACGGAAATGCAGATTCTTGGGCCCACTCAGCCCTAATGCCTTAGAAACCCTGGGGTGCCCAGCCGTTGGTGTTTTAACAAGCCCCCTCAAGTCTGACTCTGGATCAGGTTTCAGAACCACAAGACTAAGGTGTGCTTGCTGTGTAGCCAGCGACACAGGAAACAGATTCAGTGTGCAGGGAAATGGGCACAGAGTCTGAGCGTGGGGGCTCGAGGCTATGCAAGAGCACTGAGACCCACGTTGACCCTGTGACTGGCTTCCCTTCTGAGGGAGGCAGAGTTCTCCACTTGGGAGTCAGCACCGCCCTCCCGAAACACACAGGGAGTCCCACCTGGCCTCCTGTCTGCCTGGCCGGGACCAGCTCTTCTGTCAGCCCCCTCGCCTTCAGTTCTTGATGCCATGCATCACTCACCAGGCATCTCCACTTTTCCCACTTGAGCCTCTCGGTTGTTCTGCCTGAATTCTGAGGTGACTTTGCCTATCGATCATCAACATTGTGTTGATTTTCCTGGTCTAATTCGCAGCCTCCTGTGAATATTTTGCTGTCACCACGCTATCCATTACAAATGCCTTTGACTACAAGTCATGGAACCCGAGTGAGCAGTGAAGACAGCTGGTCATCTCAACCAAGAGTGAACACCCAGGCAGCAGCCCCGAGATGCCATGCAGATCCACACCTGCCATGCTTCTGCTTCACCGTCCTGAGCATGTGGACATCTGTGACCAAAGATGTCTCTCTGGTGCTTTGTGTCACAAGGGGATGTAGTGGCCCCTGTCACATCTGCCCTGTGCCTCAGGAAGAACAAGACCCTGGCCAAGAGCCTCCACAAGCAGATCCTCCTGTACCCCTTGACCCAACAGAACCGAGCCCCACGGTTCCCCTCGCTGCAATGGGGGCTCAGCAGGGAGAGAGTGGTTCTGACTGGGTTACACCAGGACACATGCCTGGAGCCAGGCACACTGCTCCCGTCAGCAAGGAAGAAGGGTGACCAATGTGGAGCAGGCACAGCCATGGCAGGCTCTCCCAACTCAGTTATACCTGGATCCAGGGCCAAATACTTGCACAGCTGGGGATCCATCCTGTTGTTGTAGAGGTCTATCCTATTCTTCTGGGTGATCTAACCTGTTGTTCTAAAGGGTCCATCCTGTTGTCCTAGGGGATCCGTCCTGTCATTCTAGGGACCTAGCCTGTTGTTCTAGGGGATCCATCCTGTCGTTCTAGGGCATCCATCCTATCGTTCTAGGGGATCCATCCTGTTGTTCTAGGGGATCCATGCTGTCGTTCTAGGGGATCCATCCTGTCATTCAAGGGGACCCCTCCTGTCATTCTAGGAGATCCATCTTGTTCTAAGGATCCATCCTGTTGTTCTAGGGGATCCATCCTGTTTTTCTAGGGGACCCCTCCTGTCATTCTAGGGGATCCATCTTGTCATTCGAGGGATCCATCCTTTCGTTCTAGGGGATGCATCCTATCATTATAGGCATCTATCCTGTCGTTCTAGGGGTTTATCCTGTTGTTCTAGGGGATCCATCCTGTCATTCTAGGGGATCCATCCTGTCATTCTAGGGGGTCCATCCTGTCATTCTAGGGGATCCATCCTGTCATTTGAGGAGATCCATCCTGTCATTCTAGGGGATCCATGCTGTTGTTCTAGGGGATCCGTCCTATCATTCTAGGGGATCCATCCTGTCATTCTAGGGGATCCATCCTGTCATTTGAGGGGATCCATCCTGTCATTCTAGGGATCCGTCCTGTCCTTCTATGGGATCCGTCCTGTCGTTCTAGTGGTCTATCCTGTCTTTCTAGGGATCCATCCTGTCATTCTAGGGGATCAATCCTGTTGTTCTAGGGATCCGTCCTGTTGTTCTAGGGGATCCGTCCTGTCGTTCTAGGGGATCCGTCCTGTTGTTCTAGGAGTCTATCCTGTCAGGGATGAGCCTCCTGATAGAGCTGCCATCTCTGGAGCCAGGGCAACCACTTGGTTTTGTGTTGACTTCTCCTTCCAGAAAGACACAGGACTGTCACCTCCACCACTGCCTGCACGTGATAAGCACGTCGCTTATCGCTTCCCTCCTGCCACGAGGTTGAGCTCATCGTATACACGACATCGGTGGGTACCCATGACTATGGGGCTGAGAGCAACAGAGATGTTCAGGGTCAGCTTGGAGCAGCCTGTTCGGTAAAGAGGACACGATCGTGGAGAGCCCAGCAGAGCGTCTCTGCATTCCAGCGGCATCTCCCATCCTAGCGGGAGACACAGAGCCTGGAGGTTACAACTCCAGAGCATTTACAGTCAAAATGTACAGATTTAGTTGTCTACAAATTAGAGTTAGTTGAAAAGGACCTAATCCGCACTCCGCAGAATGAGTTAAGTCCATTATATATTTGTTGGTAAAGCAAATTTTCGCATTGGAAGCCTTCTACAGGAAAGCTGTTGAGGTGGCAGCAGCCCAGGATGTGTCAACGCCTCCCGGCTCCCTCAGCACTGGGCTCTGCGGAAGTCAGGCCTCCTGCTCCTGGTCACTGCCTCGCCCACGTCCCACCTCAACCCAGAGCCTCCCCCGACCTGGAGGGTCTTCTGATACCAAGCCGGTTGCTCTGCATGACTGTGACCCGCTTCCTGTTTATGGCACTTGGAGCAGTGAGCTGGGACCTAATCTCTCTGTGGACACGTGTCGGCTGATCGTGTGTGCTGACTCACAGTTGGCGAGACAATCTCACACGTCATGTTGTGAGAGGCGGCCAAAGAAGTCGGAGGCTAAAATGAAGTTTGCGGCCTGACAGTGGCTTTGGGAGGCAGTGGGATGTGAAGCCTTCGGAGCTGTGGAATATTCGAGAGCCCCGCCCTCCTGTCTGAGGCCCCGTCACGTGAAGTGGGGCAGAGCCCTGCTTGTCTTGTGAGCTTCAAACTCTGCGCTTGACTTGCATGTGAGGAGGTCACGCAAGTGTCCGCAGCTGTGCAGTAAGGAGGGGAGTGGACAGTCCTAGAATGCCGTGAAGGCGGGCTGTGAAAGCCCTGGAAGGAGCAGGGAGGGGCGCCTCCAATGAGGTGGTGGTGTTCTTCCTCCAATGATCCTCATTATCGGGTTTGGTATGAGGGAAAAAGAAGGCACTTTGAGTCAAGTAGTTTGTTCCAGGCTCCCAGAGTGGAGCTAGGACCCGGCGTATCCAAGACTCAGCTACAAATCTGTGCATATTTTTCATTTTGCAAATTCAGTGGTCTCCTCCTGGGCCTGCCCACTGTCTCTGCCCAGGGCGGCGTGGGCAGGCACCCTTTCTCCTTCTCCCCAGCTCCCCCTGCCTTCCTGACCGTCTGTACCAAAACTTCTCCTGGGCGAGGCCTCCTGCAGGGTGGCCATGGGAGGTCTCTGGTTCTCTGGACATTCCCAAGTGGCCGAAGAATGGTCCCTGTGTCTCCAGATCGCCCTCTGAATCAGTGGTGGCTTTCCTGCCGGCCGGGGACCTTCTGCAGGTCTGCTTGCAGCATCTTTGTAATCTCTCGCTGTTAGTTGACGCATCTCAGGTTGCCATGAGCAACTAGACAGAAATAGAAGGAAACTCAGTGCTGCGTGGTTCCAGATCCTACCCAGCGGGCGCTAGTGGACGAGAGGCCAGCCTGAGACCAGCCCGCCGAGGACCTCCCGGGCCGAGAGGTGGGGCGTCTGGGAGGGTCCTGCTCCCGGGACAGCCACACCGCCCGCGACAGGGCAGAAGCGCTCCCATCGCGGGCTTTCAGACAACCTCTGCCCATCAGCTCAGCTAACGGCACAGGCACCCTCCAGCTGAGCCCCCAAACCTGGGTCTCACTCTCCAGTCCTGGTGGCACCGACCCCACGGGGGTCAGCAGGAGGCCCCGAGACTAACCCTGGCGGCCGTCTCCACATGCCCTCACCACATGCTGTGGCAGCACCATCTCCACTCGTCTCCACATGGCTCAAAGAAGGGAAGGCCTGCCCATTCCCCAGACGAGGAAGAGACCTCCCTGAGGGCCCCCTGACCAGGGGCTCAACCCAGGCCTCTGCCTCCTGCGCCTGTATTCAGGATCCCCCTGCAGCCGCCCTCACTGGTAACCACCAGCCTCCGAGCTCCCGCGGAAAACATCCCTTGGTGGGTTGCCTTCACATTGGCTGAGATTTTCCTTAAAAAAATGAAATAAAACCAGGCGTCGGTGCTACAGAAACGCTGTGCGGCATGTGCCTGGCTGACCACTCCAGGAGGCCCAGCAGCTGGTGCCCGTGAGCAAGCCCTTCACCAGCCGGAGACAGCGAGCGGGGTGCCCCAGAGGTTGCACGTGGACAGCCCCTTCCCGGCTCCTCTCCCACTTCCTCGGCATCCTGGCCATCCTCGCCGTCCCTCCCTCTGTGGTCCTGAGCCATAGTGCCGTTTAAGGAAAAGTGGCGGGTGATCCTCCCAGGGTTTCGAAAATGCCGTAAGAAGACGATTGAAATCGCCTGTGACCTGCCGCCCGTACTCCCGGGGGTTTCCCTTGGTCTTTTTCCTAAACAACTGGACTTTCTTTTCTGTAAAAGTGGGCTCACCAGATTTCGTCTACTGAGCTTTAAAATTTAACAAATTGTTCAAATCTCACATGCTGTCGCCTGGACCTGCTGTCGGACCCTGGTCTGTCCTCTGCTTTGCGTTCATGCCCCTCCCCGTCTCCTCCGCCCCCCTCGTTCCTGGCCCCCGAGCTCTCACCCCCCGTGATGGACATGTTCCCCCACCGCAGGAGCGAGGCTGGAGGGGCTCAGGTCCTGGAGCCCATCGGCGGGCTCTCAGTGCAGTTACACTTCTTACCAGCCAGCGAGTGACTGGGACGGGTCACTGCCATCTCCGGGATGACTCAGGTTGCTAAAATGTGTGTTTACAGGGTTTTGCTCATTTGGGTTCTGGAGGGATGATGTAATGTAGTAAGGTTTTCAGTGAGGTGCCCGGTACGTAGCTGACACCCTGTAAACGCTGCTGTCATTTTTCCTCCATCGCCCGTCAATCACCCAGTTATCTCTTTTTAAAATTACAGAAGTTTATGGGGAGGGAGGGGGCCCAATTCAAATAATTAGCCAGGAGGAGGGTGGAAAGTGAACAGGAATCTGTGACTTCTGAGCCGAAGATGAGGTTTGCTGGATTTGGGAGGGAGGGGCTGGGTTTCCACTAAGACCCCAGCTTGCACTATGCTGGCTCCAGATGGAAACCACCACGGGGAGAAGAGTGGTCCCTCTCCATGAGGTCAGGCTCTGCTTGCGTGAACCCCTGCCTTTATCCTGTTGTGGGTCAGATGCGTGAAATTACAGCCCTCCCTTGCTATAAATTAAGTGGAAATTGGCAGAATACCTGGTTATCTCAGGGCAACACTGGGTAATGAAAGGCGGAGGGCCAGAGTGGACTGCCGTCATCTTTTCATTCTTCTGATGACCAGCTTCTCAGCCACTGCGTAGTTCCCCAGTCCCCTCTGGCAATTTCTTTCTTCTCACAATTAGGAAAAATTCCAGATAATTTCAGTCAGCTGCTCATTAATCCTGTGTTCTTTATCCTTGTGATTAAAGAAGGCTCTGGAATTCGGGACTCCTGGCCCTGCTGGGTGCCCCACCCTCTGCAGGGCTGTCCTTGCAGATTATGTGACCCCTTAGGAAGGGCATTACTCACCCCCCAGGAGCCGGAGGAAGGGGCCCCAGGTCTTGGTCCTTCTCCATCAAGAAGCACAGCTTGTGGCTGGGGCTTGGGGCGAATAGAGCTGCCTTTTGTCTGCTGGTGGAAACAGCAGAAAGACCTAGTGAGTAGGTTGAGAAGTTGGGGGACACATTATGTTTGCATCCTTAGCCATAAAACCTCCACGTGTGTCTGCTTCCTGCGGGTCTGGGCACCCAGGGTGGGCTGGCTGGAGGGAGGCTCTGCCACACTCGGGGGGCCCGGGGGGCTGGCGGTCCTCTCCTGAGAGCTTGAGTGTTGTGTGGGCTCGGCTCTGACAACAGAGCTGCGATCCGAGGGCTGCTTTGCTGGCCCAGGGGTCTCTCCTGGCCCCTCTGGATTCCCCAGGGGCTCTGCAGCCATCCGACCCTCCTGTGTGACTGGTGTTAAAAATACTCCAGCGCTCTGAACTGCAGAACGGGAGCTCCTGGAGGCACATCCTCTGCTGGGAGTCAGTGGTTCTCGAGACAGGAACCAGGCTTACGAAGACTTGCAGTCTGTGGGCAAATGGTATTTTGCCCTTAAAAGGACCCCCTTTTTCTGCAGAACTGAGGGTCAGGACAGACCACCAGTCAGGGGCACTTACCCAGGCATGTGGGGTCAAGAAGAGAGGGGCGCAGATCTCCAAGCGTCCCACCGAGGGAGAGTGACCTGGAGGGGGCTCCACTTCTCCCAGCCCTAAGTCTGGGGCCTCAACAAGCAAAGAAGATTCTGGAAATGGGAACTGTGGGGGCAGGTGGGGACATCAGGAGTCGGGCTCGGACACGTTACACTGGGCTGTGGATTAGATCCGAGGGGGACGTGGAGTCTGGGATAAAGGCCTGCTGGCGATGCAGGGCGGTCAGGAGTGGCCGCTGGGGGCAGGACAACAGTCCAGCAAGAGGAAGAGCCCAGAGGATGCCCACCCCTGGGAGGTGGGGAGGAGTGGCTTTGAGACCCGGGATCCTGAGGTCTGGTGGTGCATGGGGCTGAGGGGGCTGTGAGGATGGCTTCGCTGGAGAGATGCGACGCCTGTGGAGACTCTGACCCAGATAAGGGGCAATTCTCTAGCTTCCTGAATGGGCCAAGAAAGCTTTTGTGGTTTAATGTGAATGGAGAACTCCCCACCTCAAGTCCACTCAACTTCCAATACCCACTGATGCCGCTGGGTTCCTTCCGTGGGATCCCAGGAAGACGGCTCTCCCCGCCGGGCTGAGTTTGCTCCGTGAGAAGCTGGTGGAAGTCTGTGCTGTGAGGCTCACACCCACCTCAGCAGCCCTGCCTGCCCCTGTGGCCGCCCAGTACCGTCAGAACCCTCAGAGACAGCACGCCTGACCCAGAAGTTATTTCTCAACCCCATGGAAACGCTGAAAGCTTGGAAGGTTCCTGAGAGACTGAACCCCTGACAGTGTCACCCGCTCTGCACGTGAAGAAGCCAAGGTGACTGCGGCTGCCTCTGTGTCCGCCTGGGCAGGGCGTTTGTTCCCCGGGACGGCACAGGTGAAGTGAGCAAAGGAGGGAAGCCTCAGGAGTCTGAAGCCCCTCTGAGTTTGAGAACGCTGCGGGGGCTCCGCAGTGTCCCCACTGTGGGGCCTCAAACAGCAGGCTGGTTGGGACTCGGTTTCTCCTGAGGCCTCTCTCCTTGCAGACAGCCGTCTTCTCCGTGTCCTCACGTGGCTGTCCCTCTCGTGTGTGTGTGTCCTCCTCTCCTCTTGTCATAAGGACACTAGTCAGATTGGATGAGGGCCCACCCGCACGACCTCATGTTACCTTTGTCACTTCTTTAAAGGCCCTGTCTCCAAAGGCAGTCACATTCTGAGGTCCTGAGGGGCAGGACTTCAGCATATGGATTTGGGGGGACACAATTCAGCCTACAACACCCCAAAGCCGTGACTCATTCCCGAGGATGGGTGGTTTCAGCCCGTCTGCAGAGCACCCCCAGCCAGCAGCCCCACCAGCAGCTGAAGACAGCTGTGTGGTTTCCTCCTGGAAGCCAGACGTCCTCAGCGTGTGGAGATGGTGTGACGAGAGCCAGAACGAGTGGCTCTGAAGCGGGTTTGTCTGGTTCAAATCTAAGTCCCACTTAAAAGCTATCTGACCTTGGGCAAATTTCTTGACCTTTCTGACTGTAGGGAGTATTTTTTCTGTCAAACATGAGACTCATGATGCTTATTTACCAGAATTGACAGGAAGAATTACTAAAATAGTGAGAAATTAGAGATGTAGCACAGTGCCTGAAATAGCTGCTGTTCCACAAACATTCATCTGTCTGTTATTCTCAAGCACCTCCTCTCGCCGCACGCCCGCAGGCCCCGCACACGCCTGTCTGTCTTGGGAAGGAGAAGAGAGGAGAGGCTGCGAGTCCTTGAGGCTGGCTGGCCTGGGTCCAGCCCATCAGCCGACAGGATCTGCGGCCCCCCGCCAGCTAAGTGCAGGTCCGAGGGCTGGCGAGGGGCTGGCAGCGGGAGAGAAGGCACGACCAGAATGCCTGCCGAGCCGCCAAGTGACTCGTGAGCCTGCAGTCCCGGGCGCACAGATTGGACGTTCGGGCGCATCGTCAGGATTGAAACAGAAATAGCACTCACCTCCTGCAGGCAGAAGAAATGGATTCAGAAGGTGAATCTGAACCCCTCCAATGAAGTTTCTTGTTGCTGAACTCCGCTCGGGAAGCTGTCTAGAGCAGAGACCCCACCGGGAGCCAGGAGCACCTGCTCCTTTTTCTAGGGATTCGTAGCCATTTCAGAGCCCGTGAAATGCTGGCTTGCACACTCTGGAACTCGGCTGCAGGTTCGCATTTATCGTCAAGCGACTATTTCCAGTGCTCCCCCTGCTCAGTGGCTGGCACTGCTGACGCTAAACTCTGATGGATTGGCCAGTGTCATTGGGGTTTGGGTGTAGCCACAGGCCAAGTCCTGCCCTTGAACTTGGAATCCTCTAAATGACGCACTGACCCTGGTACTGGTGCTGTGCCAACAAACAACAACCGAGGACAGAAACATTGACTTAACACAAAGATTTGGGGTAAAGTTATTTTCATACTAAAACATGCATAGACATATTAAAATGTGCATAGATTATTATGTTGTAGAGCAGATTGCAAAATACACACCAATTTTTAAAATGTAAGATGTGGCTTCAAAGACCCATCTTCCTGCTGTTGGGCCCTCAGGGCTCAGTCCTAAGCCCCCACAGTCAGCTCTGCAGCTGGGGTAGTGGGGAGGGGGCCTGGGATGTGGGTTGGAGGGGGGGTCTCTCGAAGAGAAGCCCAAGCAGCTCAGGGCCCTGTCGCTGTCTAGAATTAAGGCCGTCTGGCTGCCAGGGTGTCTGCTGGGCGTCCTGGGACCCTCCTACTGGGGCTCGCTGATGAACAGTGTGCGTTTGCCATGGGGTCACCAGCCACGCCAGCCTCCCTGGGGCTGGTTCCCAGGATGGGGGACTTTCAGTGCTGACACGGAGAGAGTTTTATACGTATACACTCACACACAGACACACACACATACATACACACATCTGTATGCACACACATATACAAATAATCACACACATACACAGATGCATATACATACACACGTGCACACACGTTTTTTAATGGCTCCTGACATTCTGCTTTCCAGCATGCGCACATCCTTCTGCTCCTCTTCAGGCAGGGAAGTAAGCAAGTCTTGCGTGCTCTGGGACAGCATCAGCAACCAACACAGAATCCTCCGGGCTTTGCTGTCAGCCTGGACTGTGCATTGGAGCCTCGGCTTGTGTGAAGGTTCCCAACTGGTGCCCTGAGCGTTCCCCATCTTGGAGCCCAAGGTGTCCTCGTGGAACGGCAGAACCAGACAGAGCTCACCAGCTGCGCTCGGGCCCTCCCAGCTCTTTAGAACAAAGCCAGGCTCCCCTGACCCGCCGTGGGGTCCACAGTGCCATCACCTGGGCCTCTCGCTCTTGCTGTTTCTCTCCCTGTTCAGTTGCTTCTGTTCTAGTTTGCAAAATGTGATCCTTTTACTGAAGTTACAATTGTGAGCTATTAGCTAAGATTTCCCTTTTACTTAAATACTAACCAAGTCCCTCCCCTCCCCGACCCCTCAACAGGTACCGAGGCCAGGGAACCGTCGACTGACACCAGAACAGTCTTACTGTGTGTTACACACCAGGGCCGTGTGTCTGATGCGTGCTCCATGCATCTCAGTGCCTCCCTGTTGCCCATTTAAAATCTTCGCACGTTTTGAAATCTTATTTCTTCCTTTCCCATCTCTCTGAATTTTTCTCTTGCCTATTTATAAGAAAAATGTGCTTTGAACTTTTAACTAGACTGTTGGAGAATAAGCCACGTTTCATTCTTGATAAGCTGACATCCCTTCCCTTTTCTTTAAACCTTGAGTTGCTGATATTATATATATATTTTTTCTTTGCTTCTTAATGAAACAACAAGGTCTTAAAAAGACCTTCCAAATGCATATTATAAAAAGTACTGTGGAGGAGGGGAATTAATAATTATTGTTATTAGAGAAGAAGAGATGATCCTATTTCTTACTGAAATTTGCGCCTTTCTGGTTTTAGTGGAAACTGTATCTGAGAGCGTTGGTGTGACTATCAGTGTATCTGGTGGCTTTTGTGCTTGTTTTCAAGAGCTGAAAGGAGCAGGTCCAGGCAGTTTCTGTCCCTCGTCCCACCATTGTGGGATAAGCTGGCCCACAGGACCCGCTGGGCCCTCTGACATCTCAGGACGGTGGAAGCCAATATGACACAGGGAGCATGGGTGACAATGGCGATAGCAGAGAGAAAATGAGTGACCACCCTGGATGCGGCCCAGCCCTGGCCTGGAGGTAGGACTCGGGGTGGGGGAGGTGACATCAGAGCTGTCTACAAAAAAACGCCTCCATAAAGAGTGAGAAGGTCTTCAGTTCTGATTGAATGGTGGTCTGCTGGTGTCCACCGGAGAGGGCAGAAGGGCAGGAGGGGAGGTAGAGGGAAGAGTGTGCATGTGTGCACACCTGTGCTCACCTACACATATCATGACTCGTCAGGAGCTATTGGCTGGGAACTGAAAGTTCTCTCTGGGAGCAATCCCAACCTTAACAAATTGTTTCATGAATTAGGAAATTCATCTTTTCTGACCTTTAGAGTTAGGCACTACCAAACTATGACATTGGGGTGCATCCTCCAGTGGGGCAATGTAGTCTGTACATGATTAAGAATAATAAAAATTTGGAGAACAAGGGTTTGCGCCTATTTCTTAGGGAATCCGAGATTGCACAGTTTCTAAATTTCCCATAATAAGATCTTTATTTCAACTCTAAATATGTAAGGGTACATCAGTATTACCCATTCTTGCATAAGTTTATACCAAATGATTTCGATAGCTTCTCCCAAGGAGCTCTTAGAAAATGTTTATTTCGCTATCTAAGGAAGCTGTGAGTTGGAAATGAAAAAATTACAAAGGAAAAGTTGACATGTTTTGCTTTCATGAAAAATCCACCCAGAATGCCAGTTAAAAAATCATGCAACATTTCCTGATTTCAAAATATGCTACAAAGCTACAGTAATTAAAACACTATGGTACTGGCATAAAGACAGACATATAGACAAATGGAACAGAATAGAGAGCTCAGAAATAAACCCACACATATACAGTCAACTGATCTTTGACAAGGGCACCAAGAATACTTAGTGGGGGAAGGGCAGTCTCCTCCATAAATATGGTGCTGGGAAACTAGACAGCCACATGCAAAAGAGTGAAATTGGATCTTTATCTTACACTATACAAAAAATCAACTCAAAATGGGTTAATAAGACCTAAGTCTATAAAATCCATAGAAGAAAACATAGAGAAGAGCTACATGACATTGGTCTTGGCGATGATTTCTTAAACATGACACCAAAAGCAAAAATAGACAAGCGGCACTGCATCAGATGACAAAGCTTTTGTACAGCGAAGGAAACCATCAACAAAGTGAAAATACAACTTACAGATTAGGAGAAAATATTATCATATATCTGATAAAGGGTTAATATCAAAAATATGTAAGGAACCCCTACAACTCCATAGGAAAATACAAATGACCTGAGTTAAGAGCAAGCAGAGGACTACAACGTGTCTCCAAAGAAGGCACCCAGATGGCCAACAGGCGCCTGAGAGGACGCTCCACATCACTCACCATAGGGAATGCAAGTCAAAGCCAGAAGACACCACCTCATGCCCCTCAGAATGGCTGTCATCAAAAAGACAAGAATAACAAGTGTTGGCAAAGAAGTGGAGAAAAGGGAACCCTTGTGCACCGTTGGTGGGTATGCAAAATGATCCAAAATGCTGCTAAATGTGGAGGTTCCTCAAGAAACTAAAACTGAACTACCAAATGATGAGTAAGCTCATTTCTTGCTATTCATCCAAAAGAATGGAAATCAGGATTTTGAGGAGATATCTGCACTCCCATGTTCATTGCAGCGCTGCTCACAGTAACCAAGATGTGGAAACAACCTAAATGTCCATCAATGGACGGATGGATAAAGAAAATGTGGTATATACACACACACATACACACAAGGAATATTATTCAGCCGTAAAAAAGAAGGAAGTCCTGCAATGTGTGACAGCATGGATGAACCTACAGGACTTATGCTGAGTGAAGTAAGCCAGTCACAGAAGGACAAACACTGTGTGACTCCACTTATGTGAGATATCTAAAATAGTCAAACTCATAGAAGCAGAGAGTGGAATAGTGGTTGCCATGGGCTGGGGAACTAGGCAATTGAGTTACTAATCAATGGGTATAAAGTGTCAATTATGCAAGATGAATAAGGTCTAGAGATCCACCGTACAACCTGGAACCTACAGTTTACAGCAAAGACATGTTGAGGGGCTAGGTCTCAAGTGAAGTGTCCTTACCTCACGGAGGAGAGGGCCACCTGAAGGAAGCAGAGTCACAGGGGGAAGCCTCACTGGCTCTGAGATGGGGGAAGGAGCTGTGAGCCCAGAAACTGGTCCCTGCAGGCTGAGCGAGTGCCGTCCTGCCAGCACCACAGTTTAGCCCAGCAAAACCATTTCCAACTTCTGGCCTCTGAAACTACATGAGAATAACTATTTGATAGTAAAACACGTCACGCTGGTTTCCAAGAAGAGCATGAGTGTTTGGGAGGGAGGCCATGAGCTGAGGACCGAGAGCTCAGCCCACATCTTCTGCCTCTTCACCCCAGCCAGCGGTTTCCTTTCTCTTCCAGATGACGCCGAATCGCACTTTTCGTTGAGGTAATCAACAGCCGCTTCTCCTCCTGCGAATTTTCCTCAATTGTCGTTCGGCAATGAATAATATGGTGTCCATCAGATTGTCCTCGAGAGTCAGTAATTGTCTATGTGTCTTTAAGACATTCCCACCTTCGTTCTTTCAAGATAATGTTTGTTTTCGAGCAGGCTAAATATGTGTTTTTACTACACCCTGTCACCCACAGATTCCTCAGCCCAGTGGGGCAGAAATGGGGATTTGTGCTCTGTTTTCATGTAGGGTTTGACATTAAAAAAATCTGTGTGGCGGCTCCCAGAGGGGAGCAGAACATCCCCCTCCAATGGAGTAATGAGGAACTCACCGGCCGCACTCCCGCAACGTGACTAGCCCAGAGAATAAATCACGGCCAGTCTTCCCGAGATGGGAAAACATTGTTCAATAAGCGATGGCATTTATCCTGATTTACTGTTGTTGCTCCAACAGGAGAAGCTGGGAGACAGATCTCCGAGGGAGGGCCGAGCAGAATCAATTACTCTCCTGGTCTTCGTTCAATTTCTGATGTGGAGTCACTGCTACCTGTGTCACATAATCAGATTAGACGTGCAAAATGCATTCCAATGTCCCGTAAATACCGCTGTGAAGCACAAGCTGCGAATTGGATATTCATATTTTAAAAGTCCTTTTTAAAAAAAAACCCTCTCTTTAACAAGGTATTGATTAAATTTTAAATGAACAAGGTATAAGAGGCAAAGAGCCAGAACCTGTTCACACAGAGCATCTCCACCAGGGCGTTCCTGCAAGGAGCAGGCTGCGCACCAGAATGCACACAGACGCCCATCCCTCCGCTCAGCACAGCTGTGAGCAGCCCAATGCCCAGGTCTGTTCTAGGAGCTGGGGGCCAGGTGGGGACACCCGGTGAGAGCTACCTCGTTATGCAGCTTACGTTTCAGACAAGTAAATGGACAAGGTGATTTCAGATAATGAGTGATGCGAATAAAATAAACAGAGGGATGTGAAACAGATGCTGAGTGGAGGCGGGAGACCTCTGAGCCATGAGCCTGGGCTGACCAGGAGTGATAAGAAGACGCTCACCTGGAAAGGATGAAGGAGAGGAAACGCAGACCAAGGACCAGAAGGAAGACCTGCCAGAGAGTGGAGGGCACCATGTCCCCACAGCCTACTACACACGGAAAGGACCTCGGATTCCATCCCCAACAGGATGGAAAGCCAGCAGGGGTGCTGAGTGTGAAGTTATGGTTTTGAAAGACCCCTGGGATTCCATGGCAGGGGAGGGACTGGTGGAGAAAAATGGGAGACAGGAGGCAACTCAACGGCTCCAGGAGCCGATGGAGCTGTGACGCTGTGACCCACCAGACTGGAGCAAGGAAAGGGAAGGGAATAAACAGATGCTCCATGTGTGCATTTGGAGGTTGGACCAACTGACAGCACGGGCTGCACACGGGGGCTGCAGGGACAAGGGGACTAAGAAGGCCTGGGTTTGGGGCTGGACCACATGGTGATGATGGCCATGCCCTGTGTTGAGAAGTGGCTGCCAGGCTGGGGTCAGTTCTTTCAGTGAGATGAAGAGCCGTGCTTTGCCAGGTTACATTCGGGGTGTCCAAATGCAGATTTATCATAAGCAGTTAGGTGTGCAAATTTTGAGCTTAGCGGAGGACTCAAGACAAGAGATATCCACATGGGGGTCATGTGTGCCCAGGTGGTCTTTAGAGGGAGAGGCAAGCAGGCAGCCCAGGACTGAGCCCTGTGGAGCATTTGGAGAGCCGTTGACTTCAGTATGTCTCCTGGCTGCTGTGCTCCACAGCCGCCCCCTCTTCCCACCCTTGTGAGCGTGATCTCAACTCAGCCCTCCAGCCGGGCCTGCTGCCCCCTTCTCACGAACACACAGCGCCTTCACCTTCAGGGCCCATCTTTGCTCCTTCTGGTCCCACCTCAATTGGGGGTCCAGCGCCCCTAGCCCCCAGGCCGCTGCCCCTCCTGACGTCAAGGTCACGCCTCACTGCCCACTGCAGTCATCTGTTCTCCTGTGATCTCCTAGAGCAGGAGAGTCTGGGGGGCTCATGTGGGGCAGGCACAGCTAAAGAAAGGAAGACCCCTGACGCCGGCACTCTTAAAGGGCGTCCAGGCTCCCTGCGGCTGACCTCTCCCTCTGGCTCCTGACAGGGAGGAACAGACTGCCCGCTGAGCTCCTCTCTGTTAGGCACCTGGCTCCTGCGCAGCCTCCCGTGCTCCACTGCCTTCCCCAGACCCTACTCCCGTCTAGGTCTCAGAGCAAGACCACTGTGGGCAGCCCATGCAATCGCAGGACTTCATGCGAGTGTTTACACAGTGTCGGCCATGTGCATCAATGCCACTGCAGGCCTGGAGGCAGAAACTTTGTCGAGTGCCTGGATCTGAGTCCCCAGATCATCCGTGCAGCTGAGGCCGGAAGGCAGGGCCGCGAGTCCTCACTGCTTCACTGGATGGACCTCGATCTGGCGGTGCTCCAGGATGCTCCTGGGCAGGGGTCAGTTAGTGGTGGTTTGTGGCCACTGCCAGCCACTCAGCCTATGAAGTGAAGGCGTCGTTGATGTAACCAGCACAGACTCAGAGGGCCACACTCCTGGACCACTCCTGGCTTTCTGTATAACAGCAATCAGATGTCCCATCACCTCATCCTTCCTGACTTCAGTCTCCTCGTACGATATATGGGAATGACAATGATCAGCTCACAGGTTTGCTGTAAAAGATAAAGAGTTAACATATGGCCAGCATGGGCCTGAGACATGGGAAGTGTTTAGTAAGAGGTGCTGCTATTCGGTGATAGGAACAGTAGTGACGTTGTTCACTTGGGGCAATGAGAAAAGAAAATGACTTAGAGAGGGATGTTTCTGAGCTCGGAACCAAGGACAGCCACAAAAGGTGAGTCCCAGGGAGAGCCCCCAGGGACCCCAGGGCAACATGAAGCGAGGGAGCTGCACCTGCCGGAGCTGAAATTGTGTCTTGCTGAGTGCTTCTCACCCTACCTGAAGCAGAGCAAAGGGTAGGGACCACCTGTGCACTCTGCAACCCATCCAGAGAGCTAGGGGATCTCGGTGGAATGCAGAGTCAAATGAAAAGAGGATCTACCAAGTGCACATTCTGAAGAGGTGGAGAAGAATCAGTGTCAAGGGCTGATCACCACGGTGGAGAAGACAAGGGAGGACGCACCTCCTGGCAGGGACCCCTTCCTTGGGCAAGAACAGGACCTGTGACGCCGAGGATCAGGAGGGGCCCCACGAGGTGAGCACCTGCGCCCCACGTCCACAGACAGTAAAAGGCACAGGTCAGGGGAGTCGCGGAGGGTTCAGCCGAGTAGTGGTGTCTCCTTGTGAAGGCCCAGCACTGCCAGACGCCAGCCTGATTCCTCTTGGGAATGACTGCCAGAGGGACAGAGCGCCCTGCCCATCATGGTGGCTGTCCGCTCTCTGCCACACAGGAAAGAACGAACAGCAGGGACTGGGGGTGTCAGTACATTTGGGACGAGAACCCAGGGACTGGAGGTCAAGGCTGTTTGGTCACTTCTTCGGACTAAATTAGGAACTTAGATAAGAAAGGACGAGGGGAATGCGCCCTTGCCATGTCGGCGGCATTGAAGGCCATGTGCTCCATGGCAATGCTCTAGGAGGTGGACTTGAGTCCAGGACACAAATGGTAAGAAGCTGCGCCCCTGAAGATGAGTGGACACCCCAAGGGGGCATCACACTGAATATGGGAAGGAAGGCAAACCTCCCCCATCTGTAACCCCACCAGCAATCTACTGATTGGGTTTATCATCTTCAAAAACATGGAGTAGAGAAGAGGCTGTCATACTTTATAGCCTCAGATATTTTTCCTATCAACAGGCAGAGAAGAGGTAATTAATAAAATGAACATGAAGTTCTAATTATAGGGTATAAATATCTCTCTCAACAGCATCATTAAGATGAGGGATGGGTTTTGTGATTAGGAGAAGAAGGAAATAACCTATTCAAGGAATGAAAAGGAGGCGAGGTTCTCCAGCTAGGAGAAGTGACGTGCATGTGTATGCGTGTGCACAGGCGTGTAGGTGAGACACCGCTGGCGACTGCACAGTCAGGCAGAAGAGACAGCTGCTCTGTTCCTGATGCAGACGAGAAAATCAGCCTGGTGACAAGATATTTAGTCCAAGGGGCCAAGGGCCAGAGAAGGCACCCCTGGCTTCTCCTGGAGGTGATGAATCACAGGTTCGTCTCAGAGGCAACTTCACATCCAAGAGACAGACAGATAATTCTAGAAACCAGGGTAGGAAGACAGACCGTGGATCGCAGAGAAGATAGCAGGGTCCGAAGTTCCAGGTTTGGAAGTTGAGGTGGCTCTGAATGTTCTGGAAGATCTCAAGATGGTGCTCTGAGTATGAAACTGCAAAGGATACCAGTGAAGATGAAGAAGCAGTGGGACCCAAAGAAAGAAGCAGAGATGCGTAGATAAATTTAGAAATAAAGATAAAGAAGCCAGCTTGGTCCAGTGTAGCCTGCTAGCCGTGCACTTAGTGGTGGCCATGCAATTCGGGAGGTCCAGTTGCTGGAATGGAACCTTCCTGTCACACAGTCCCACACAGCTGAGGATCCAGCAGGTCATGCTGGACAAGTCACCGGATAGCCCATCCCGAAGGGCAGCAAGGAGCCCGTGTCCAGGCATCCCCCTCCCTGGGCTCCTGCTCCGTGGCATCAAACAAGACCATCTGGTATACCTCGGTGGGGAGGGGGTGGGAGACAGGCATCGAGCCCTGCGGAATGGGACGATGGGAAGGAGGAAAACAGCCCCTGACTCCTCTCCAGAAACAACTCCAGTGCATTATGTCACTAACACATCTGCTCCTTCTCCATCTTATGGGCACCATCCTCAGAGTGCTCACCGGGTCTGGGGTCCGGGTCTTCAGAGGGCACGGTCAGGTGCCCCACTCCCACAGTGGGCAGGGAAGTGGGAAACCTATCCTGCTGCGTCTGTCCAAGTTTTTGCCCAAGTTGAGATGGGACCTGTGAGAAGAGCCACAAAACTTTGACAGTTGTGGTCAGAGCAAGAAAAAGAGTGAGGAGATGCCCGCTGCCCAAGGCCATGGTCAGGGTGTCCACACAGAGAGGTGGCACAATTTAGTTTCACTTTTTCTATCAGGAAGAAAGAAGATCGGACGGGGTAGAACAAGCCTGGCTGGGGCCCCTGGAGCTCATGCCAGGTGAGCACACCTGGAAGAGACCTGCCGCTTCCAGGCAGGCCCAGCCTCCTATCCTGTGGGAGCTGGAATTCAAGGGACCCAGATGATCTATGATAAAACATTGGAACAATTCTGGGTGATCTTCTAGAAATTGTAGAGAATGGGAGAGACAGGTCAATGTTCAATTTTCAAAAACAAGGAGGGAATTTGGAAAACCACAGCTAAAGGCCAGTAGGCAAGCCCAAAATCCAGGGTTTTGAGAGCAGCCGGTGAACCCCAGGAAAGAACTCGGTGGGCCAAGGCACTAACGGGGTCTCGCTAGGCATGGTCGTGCTAGAACAGACGCGTTTCCTTCATCTTCAAGTGATGGGACAACTTTCCAGGATGTTTGCATATTCAGGAGATGGTTACCACATCTTTTTTATGTTCTTAATGGAAACAAAATCATGGGTACAATTCACTAGATTCATAGCTGGTGGACTAGCTCATCAGTGGTTGAGGGTCGATACTTGACTTTCCACGCGAGTGCGGCTTTGTCGCAGACAGGGATGAAGACCTAGGACCGTGTACTCCAGGCCAGCACTCGAAACGAGGCAGAGGTGTGGTTTTGGGTGACAAACTCAGTCTCACGAGATCTTGAGTGAGGCAACCCAAATGGAAGGCGCTCTGCCCAGGCCCGCCATCTGGCCTCCACTCACCCGTCTCCCAGGGCCCATCTGACTGCGCACCTTCCTCCTCCCGGCCGACCTCACCATCATCTTCCCCCCGCTCCCTGCCCCCCCACGCGGTGCCCACAGCTTCTCTGGCTGTTCTCTGCTGCCCCCTCCTGTCTGAACCTTGGGACTACTTTTGGCCAACAGTCTCTCGACCCTCAATTGACAGGAGTCAATCCCACAGCCTCAGTCAGCCCCACTGGGCCATTTCTCAGGCAGCCCATCTAACCAGGCCAGAGCAGGACTGGGGCACAGTCTGCGCTGGTCACACACCGTGAGCATGCTGTTCTAGCAGTAAGGCCAGGGCTCTTCTGCTGAACGAGCAGCAGCCTTAAAGCTGACTTGTGTGTCTGCAGTGAGATATTCTCTGGGACTGGTTTCATGTTTGTGCATATTTGCTGATTCATCATCACATATTTAACTTCATACTAAAGGTTCCACTGATCCCGCGTTTTACACGAAACTGAGGATGGGAGGTTCTTTGTGTTTTTGTTTTCAGTTATAAAGCCTCAATGATACAGCCGTGGTAAGCGTTGAAAGTTGGGATTTTGGTGCTGTTTAAATCCCAAGCATTTTAGCTCAAGCCTCAGCCCTGGCCGTGACCCGCTTCCTTGATTTGTCCTCACACTGATCCATGTATTTATGGGAACTGTAATCAGAACTTGCTTTGCGCCAATTTTTGCTACCCAAGATTGTTCCAGTTTAACTGTTTCCTCGATCCAACTAGATTTTTTTTGGAGAGCAAGGTGGTACCTCACTCTTCTCTCCGGTCCCAGGAACAAGGACAGTGACGGCCTCGTCTAGCTGTTTGATAAATAGTTCCTGGTTGACTTGGGGCTGCCAGCCCGTGAATCCTGTGGTTCCCTGTGGACGTAGCAGCCATGACTGTGAGTGACTGTAAACACGCCCCGGCTGACACCCTACCTGGGGCCCAAAATGCCCCCAAGTGGCATCGCCTTCCTCATGAAACATGTGAGCTATGACTGAAGGAACGTCCTTTCCTTGGAGTGTCCGTCCATCGTTAGGAGGCTTGCTGGGGAAGGACGGCTGGGACCCGTTTCATCAGTCTGTGAAGAGACCAGAGGGCCTCGTGACCGCCGTTCCTTCCTGGGTCTGAGGAGGAGGTTTACCTAGTTCAGGTGGAGCTGACAGGACCCGCCAGCCCTCCCAAGCACGGGAGCCTCTGCTTGCTCCTTCACTGTGGCCACTCCTCTGTAGCCGGGCATGGCGGGACGCTATCTCTGGGCTTCGTCCACACCGTCCCCTTATGTGATCCGCCGTCTGCCGCCATGGCCGTTGCAGGTGGCCACAGCCCTCTGGGCCCCGGCTGCTCTGTGTCAGTTGCGTCTCTCGTGCTTCAGGGAGTCCTTTCCTGTAGATCAGGACTTTTCAGGAGGGCGAACGGGGCAGGAGGCCCTCACAGAGAGGCCGTCGTCTCTCCGTGTGGCCTCCACTCTCGGGGCCCTTCCTTGCCCTGGGCTGTCTGTCTCCCTGCATTGCGGGTGTGTCAACATCAGCAGTGATCCTGCTGAGAGCAGCATGCCCTTTCCCCTTTGCCCTGTGGTGAGTCAGCCAGGAGGCCCTGCCCAGTGGAGTCTCGCTGACGCCTCAGGGCCACTTCCAGGGACCTCTGAGCAATCTCCCCTTGTCAGCGGTGGGGTAACCGTCCTAGCCCTCCATCTGCCCGCCACCCTGGGATGGGACAGGCCTGTGTGAGACTGCACCCCCTCCCCACGTGGACCCCAGATCCTCATCTTCCAGGATTCAGCACCAACTCCTAAGGGACCAGGTGGCAGCTAGAGGAGGGCAAGCTGACACCGTGGCCAACAGGGAGCTGGGCACCCTTGCTGCCCGAGGGTGCAGTGCTGACCGGGAGGAGGGGTGGGAAGCCCTGGATGAGAACGAGGCACCACAGGATGGGGAGGCTACTTCTCATCCTCAGGAAAAACAACGACCATCTCAGATCATTTGTGCCCGAGAAAGCACTGTGTCACCACTGACAGTGAGGCCCTGGGCCATGGGCAGCAGGCCCTGAGTTCCTGGCTGACCAGGTGGTTCTGAGTCTTGGTTTGGGGAAGGGGGCCACAGACCCCTGTGATGAAAGCTATGGTCTCCTGTGGGAAAAGGCACAAACAAGACTCAGCATGCAATTTCAGGAGTTAGAGGAATCCCTGAAATTCATCCCAAGTCTCCTGGGGATTTGGGGACCTCCCGTCCCCCGATGAAGACCCTCTGTTCTGAGTGTTACCCGGATTTCTCCAATTATTATTGGACCGCATGGAGTAAGACAGCCTTGATCCCCTTTATTCACGTGTTTCTAGGTGATGGAGGCAGAGCCAGCTGTGACACACCCCATGCTCTCTAGGCTCGAGGGCTGCAATCGCACCTGACTCGGGGGCGTGCTCACAGGCCCTCGGCCACCCAGTGCTCTCTCTGGAAAGGGCGAGCTCCTTGGAGATGGGACTGTGCACCCTGCTGGCCTCAGGGCAGGGGGCTGAGGGTGGAAAGTGCACAGAGCTGGGATGGGGCATGGACGCCTGGGTGTGAGTGGCTGCAGCCCTGCTGCCTGCGAGGAAGGAGATGCCATGTGGCAGGCGCTCGGCCTCTTCCCAGCAAACAGGAAGCCGGTTGTGAGAGGGAGAAAGCCCAGTGAGCAGCGCCCGGCTTCTGGAGCTCCGCTGGTGAGGCCTGAGGACAAAACCTCTCCTGGGACCCACGTCTGGAACCCTGATCTGAATGACAGCGTTTCCCTTCTCCTCTCCTGTGACCCAGGGTGCCCGTTACGAACCGTTTCACCCTGCAAACTGCTCTCCGACACCCTGAGCTCTCTCTACTTCGGGGCGTTGGTGGGGTGCACATGTGTTCTCTGCAAATCTCACCGCATGTGGCCTGACTTGGGAGACGGGGAATGCCCGAGGACAGGCAGGCCGGCCTCGCACCCTGCGCACCCACGGGGATGGGGCTCGCGTGTGGCGGCTGCTCCCTATGTGACACGAAGGGTGATGTGGCAGCAGGTAGGACGTGGCCTCCAAGGAGGAGCCGGGCCAGCTGGCATCACAGGATGTGCACCCGGGAGCCCTGCAGCCAAGGGCCGAGGGATGCCGCGCCCCTCCCACAGGCGCCTCCTCACGCGCCCGGGAACTGCGTGTGGAGACCGCCTGGAGCACTTCTTTTGAAAACTCCTCTGTGGTGCAAGTCGGCATCTTTTGAGGGAGGAGTTGCTCTGTTGTTATTAATAGCTCAGAAATCACGTAGAGCCAGGTTTCCTGAGTAAATGCAAGGCCTCTCAGCGGTGCTGGTTTGGGTAAATTCTGAGCCTGCCTCAGGTAGAAGGACCCGCGTGGTCGGCTGTTGGTGAATCAGTGCAGATCCCCATCCTGTGAGCCTCCGCTGTGCGGTGACGGGCTTTGAGGAGGTTAAGAGTTAAGACGAGTGGCTCCCACCTCAGCTGTGGTTCCTTACCTGGAGATTTAGAAAAAGGCAGGGCCTGCCCCCCACCTCCCGGAGGTCACAACCTCACCGCCCTGTGACCTAGGCATTGCTGGGCTCCAGGCGACCAGGTGAGGGCCAGGTGTGCACGCTGGGATAGGAGGTCCCACCCCACAGCACCTTCCAGACAAAAGCACTGGGCTTCCTGAGCCTGGGATCCTCACCCCAGAGGACTGTGGGAGGTGCTTTTGAGTGACAGTGAGGGCGGAGTGTCAGGGCCGTGCCCCAGGCCTTCTGGAAGACAGGTGGGGAGGTGACCATAGGGTGAAGCAGGTAGTGTCCAAGAGCCACCCAGTGTGTGGGGGGTACGAGGAAGGACGACCGCCCGCGAGGTGCCGCTGTGCCCACGTCTTATGGAGAATGCAGAGTGTGACAGTGGAGGGAGGGCAGCTGCCCTGGTGGAGGGGACTCTTGGATGCAAGGCCTCCTTTAAGTGAGCAGGTCCCTGTGAGAGATGATCCAGCATCAGAAAATCCCCAGAATAATAATCTATGTTTTCGGCACGGCAAAAGCAAGAATTGTTGACATGCTGAGCAAGGTCATATCTAAAACTTTTCTTGTTACCACATTAACATAAAGCCATGAGGAGCTCTTGGGTCAAAAGGTGATTCTAGGAAAAACAGGTGAAGCTCAAGGAGTCGCTCTTGCTGTGCTTGTCCACGTGAGTTGAGGTCAGTGAGAGAAACGGTGTGTGGAGGGGAGGAGGACGTGGGTCTGTGAGTGCCCCCGATGGAAACTTGGCTCCTGGTGCTGGCAGGCAGATGCCCAGGTCCTTGAGGGAGTTCGGCCTCCTGCGGGCGGCACATGGGGCCACCTGCCCTTCCTGCGACCAGACGTGCCTTTTAAACCAGCACTGCGAGCTCACCTCCGTCCATGCCGTGACCTCAAAGCCACACTCGGTGCCACCTCGGCTCCCCCATGAAGATGGGCGATGTCTCCTCAACACACTTCCACCTCCTCACACAGGACGCCATCTGCATCTCTCACTTGGCCTCAGTCTCCAACTGCCCTGGGCCAGGCGAGAACGTGTCTTTCAAAGATTTTCCCTCATTCAAAAACTACAGAAAAGCACAAACGAAAAGGAAAATTAGCATAGCCCTTCACCTCTCCTGCACAGTCCCACTCAGATGTGTGCACGGTGCCCACGCCCCAACCCACCACAGCCCCAGTGATGCTAAGCATAAAAAGGCACATACGCACACGCCACTCACACATGTGTTGGCGAGAGGAAGTCCTCCTTTGCCCTTCCAGGTTCTTTTGGCTGATCTAATAATTAAATTGACACAAGACAGATGAACAGGAGAACGTCAAATTTAATTTCATATGTATGAAGTTCTCGTAGAAATGGGACCTAAAGAAATGACCAAAGCAAGCAGCTTTTAAACTCTTAGACAGAAAAAGAATAAATTTTATGAAGAACCAAGACAAAGAAACCTGGGCATGGGTGCTAATTAGAAGGAGGCTGAGCAGAGTTTGTCTACAGCCTTCTCAGCCCTGCGTGCCTGTCACCGGCAGGAAGGACGCCTCTCTCTCTCCTGGGGCAGGAGGGTCCCTTTCACCTGGGAGATTTATTTCCTGCTTTCAGGGGGACAAAGGACAGTCAGCATGCCCTTTTTGCACCAACTGTTTCTTAAGTGACTTTAATTCAGAATAATCAAGATGCCGCTTTGGCCTATTCCGGAGCGGCCTGCCCCGAGCCCACCCATGGGACGGGGGTGTGATTTCTTGCTGGTTTTGTTTTGTGATCGAAGGTGAAATCAGGTGTTTGCTATTGTTCCATAATTTGCTGAAAGCACTTAAGGACAAGCCATAGACCGTGGATGCCTTTCCCGACCAGGGCCTGTAGGTATGTCCCCTTATTTAATCACATAACATATTTATCCTCAGCAATCGCTTGTTTTCTACTTGTTTATTTGTTAATGCAGACAATGCCAGAGTTATTATTCTTGTACAAATGTATGCATTTATACTATAATTTTTGTAAATTAGTTTACAAGAAATGGATTTTTTTTGCTCATAGAGTATGTGCATTTTTATTGCCAAATTACCCTCCAGAAGGGCTTTACCAATATAAACACGTAATTGCAGTATATGAAAAACATAAGTATTATAAGCTTTTTAACCTTTGCCAATGTGGTAGGCAAAAAATTTGTTTAATTTTTAATTTTTTTTTGTTTGAGAAAGATAAGCCCTGAGCTAACATCCACTGCCAATCCTCCTCTTTTTGCTGAGGAAAACTGGCCCTGAGCTAACATCGTGCTCATCTTCCTCTACTTTATATGTGAGACGCCTGCCCCCACATGACTTGACAAGTGGTGCACAGGTCCACACCTGGGATCCAAACTGGCGAACCTTGGGCCAGCAAAGTGGAGCGTGTGAACTTAACTGCTGTGCCACCAGACTGGCCCCTTTAATTTTTTAATTATTACAAAGTTGAACATCTTTTCACGTACTTATTTCCACTCGCATGTCTTCTGTGATTTATCTGATCATAATCTATGCTCATTTTTCTTTTGCTTTTTTCCTTACTGATTTGTTGGAGCCATTTTCATATCAGAAATATTAACCTTTTAAAAATAGCTTAGATTTTATGATCATCTACACCCAGGATGAGTATTTCACACTTTCTTGTAATCGTTTTGTAGTTAGTTGTTTTTACATTTTGATCCATCTGAATTTTTTATGTGGGGTGTGGTAGGACTCTCACTTCATTTTCTTACAGAATATCTCATTTTCCCAGTCGTACTCACCAGGTAATTCACTCTGCACCACAGCAGTGAAAGCGGCCTTCAGCCCTGAATTCCCGGGCGTGATGGGGTCTGCTGCTGGACAATCTATTTTATTCCACTGATCCGCACACTTATTCTCATGTCAGTGTGGTGCCACCTTGATACTTGAGCACGTGTTTTAATGTCTGCAGAGCAAATTGCTCATTCTTCTCTCTCCCAACTTCTTGGCTAGTCCTACACATTTATTCTTCCAGGGCCCAAATCCAAATTATCTTGAGAATCAGATTATCCAGCCGTACATTCACACACACACTCACACGTAAGACACACCCGATGAAGATTCTCATTAGAAATGTATTAAAATTATTAAAGTTAACATGTGACTTTATAAAGCTCTGCTCTTCACAGTTGAGAGACGTTCAGTCCAGAGTGTAATTAATTTCCCATTTACAAAGGACTTGTTTTACATGTTTTAGTAGAGTTGGGCAGTTTTCTTACAGATATCTCCACCTTTCCAGTTAAACTGTTGTAGGTATTTGTAGTTGTCCCTGTCCTCATGAGTGAGATTTTCCCGCTTCCATTTCTTCTGAGTAGACCTACGAAGAGAAACCTGTTGGCTTTGAGCATCACCATCTTGTGAATTCTCTTAGTGCTGTGATGTCCAGCTGGGTCTTTGCAGTTCCCCGGATACATGGTCATATCTTCCCAAATAATAGTTTTGTAGTTTTCGATGTTCTTGTCAATGTTACCGTGTTGCAGTAGCTTGAACCTTGAAGACGAGCCCAAGTGGCAGGTGGCAGCGCCCTTTCTGCTGGCGCCAGCAGCCGGGGAGTCGCACCGTCTCCTGGTCAGATTCTCAGGTCCCGGGAGGTAGGAATTACTCCTTACACCCCTTTCCACCTGCAGCACTGGTTAGTGGCTTCCCATTCTAAGTTCCTGATAGTGGTGATAATAATGTTATTTCTTAAGACCTTTCATCAAATTACTCCTTGTCAGAAACACCTTAAAATGTGTTAACCCATCGATGTGCAAGGCTGTACCCATGGAACGCTCTAGTTGAAACTTTTGAGCTCTGAATGACCTCTAACACTGCGTCCTTGGGTGTCGTGAGCTCGTTACCTGTTCACATCCTGGCCACCACAGCAGAGAGGGCCCTGTGGTGGCCCAGACACCTACCATGAGATGCAGGAGCACAGCACCAGATGGGACGAGGTCAGATGACCAGACAGCTCTTGCTGTTCGCTGGTCCTCACACCTGCAGTCACGCAGGTCCGGCTCTTCCATGTAGCCTGTGCTGAGGGGTCTGGGTTCAAGTTGTTTTCTTTTGCATCTGTAGAGCTCCAGCATCCCAGGCACCCACAGGGTATTTGTCAGAGGTCCAGCCTGGTGAGCTCACTGAGCATGTTCCGGTAACTTCAGAGCACTCGCTCGGCACTGGTCCTTGGCAAACTGGGGGTATGGGGGTCCCTCTCTGTGTCCTTCCCTCTCTACAGCACTGCTACCCCCAGCCTCAGGTGCCCAAGGCCCCTCCTCAGGGAAGGGTCCAGGAACAGTCCTACTATGCCTACTGGTGCTTCCTGTGAGCACCGTTACCAATCCTGGGGAGGCTGGCCGTGAGAGAGAGACAGAGAGAGGGAGAGTGTGTGTGTGTGTGCATGGAGAGAGAGAGTGGGGGAGACATTTTTTTTAAGGAATTGGCTCATGCAGTTGTGGGAGCTGGCAGTTTGAAATTTGCAGAGCTGGCCGGCAGGCTAGAGACCCAGGGAAGAGTTGATGCTGCAGCTCAAGTCCAAAGGCCACCTGGAGGCAGAATTCCCTCTTCCTTGGATTCCAACATATGAATTTGCCAGGGACACAGATGTTCACACCATAGCGGAGGTTAAAAAAACGTAACAAGGGTGCATGTTTTACGACTACAGTCATGCACCACATGGGGCAACCGCGGGCCACACAGACAACGGTGGTCCCCCAAAATTAGTACCGTACAGCCTAGAAGTGCAGTGGGCTCTACCATCTAGGTTGTGTAAGTGCACTCTGTGATGTTTGCACAACTGCGAAGTCGCCAGACAACACGCTTCTCAGAATGTGTCCCTGTTGTTAAGCAGGGTGCCTGTGACCCAGGGATTAAGTCCCAGTGAAGAGAAAAGAAGGGACTGACATTGCTGAGCTCCTGCTGCCATTCACCAGCTCTGAGCTAGGCGCTGATACGTATTTGAATAAGTGATGGAAGCTTCGTCTT